>NC_139050.1:24886055-26086055 GCF_965140915.1 Aythya marila | reverse complement strand
GGACAGTGTGTGAAACCAGGACTGGGTTTATAGAGGGGCGCTCAGGGAGCTGGATGAGTCCGAGCAACCTGGTGTGAGTTGTATGATACAGCAGCACCACCAGCCCTGCATTCGCACTGATAATGGGTCTGTCCTCTTCCTAACAACTCACCAGTGCTTGCAAGTAGCCTCAGAGCTTTTGAAGTATAGGCTTCTTCAATGGAAACAATTTTATGCCACCCATGCAAGTTCAGGAGTTTGGATAACCTTTCACTTTTCAGTTTGTTTAAAGTTTGTCCATCAACATCTATACAAACTAGAAGTGAATGATGTTTGTTGCATGTCCTACCTCATTAATTCCACAGGGTACACGGCCAATTTGTAACTCCTAATGTAATGAGTGTTGACATCAGCTTGCTTGATTTTGCAATCTAGGGTCTTGACTGATATCAGCCAAAAAGGAAGATTATGTTTGACTTGGAGCTGAACAGCAGCAGCTCTTACAAAAGGATTTGTTTTTCAAGCAGAATCCTACATCTGAGAGCTCATTTGACCTGGAAACCTTTTGATCTGTTACGTGCTGAGAGGAAGCTGGGGGGTGATCCTCCTTACGAAAGACAGGAAAGAAAAGGAAAATAAGAAGTGTGTTAGCTGGTTTGGAATTTTTGTCAATATAAAAGGATATGTATTTTTTAAGGTGAATTTATTTAGGAGAGAAGGGTGGAGCTTTTTATTCTTACCCCCCCCTTACTTAAATATGTAAACTTCTAGCAATCTTCAGATTAACTAGATTAATTATTTGACTTTTCCTCTGAAATGCGTTAGATGGAAATTGAAATATTTAACATGGCTACAAGCAAATAGTACTATAGAAATGTAACTGCTTTAGCTAGTGGTAGCCTTGATGGAGGTTAAAATCCCACCATTATGCACTTGATTTATTTTGTGGAGGAGAAAAACTGTTACTGGATTTTCTGACTCAAATCATACAAAAGCAAGTAATTTGCTCTAGTGTTCAACTTTCCTAAAACGCTAACTTCACTTTTGTTTTGAAACAGGGCCTTCAGGTTTCAACAAAACAAAAAGTGTCCCCTTGGGACTTATTTGAAGGTCATAAAAATCCCGCCCCTCTCTCCTGGGCATGGTTTGGTACAGTTCGTGTCGATAGGAAAGTGATCAAATACGAAGAGCAGCAGCATCTCCTCCTGTATCACACACACCCCAAACCCAAGCCACGGAGCTACTACCTCGAGCCCTTGCCCCTTCCTCCAGAGGAGGAGGAGGAAGAGCCTACCACACCTGTCTCTCAGGAACCAGAAAGAAAGTCAGGAGAGCTCTCAGATCAGGGAAAACATGGCATGGATGATGAGAAGAAGACAAAAGGCAGGAAGAGAAAGTCAAAGTCAAGCTCAAGGACTGATGTAAGTGGTTGATGCCCTGTGCAAAACTTGAAATACCTTGCTGGAGCATCTGACGTTGCACAGTGCTCTCTCAGCTACCTTCAGAAATTGTCCTCCACCTGGAGACCTGGTCCTAATAAAGGGAATGAATAGAGATGGGCAGCTGGAGGCTGTATTTCTATCAGAGAGAGCTTCCAGGAGAATCAGTGTAGAGAAGTGTACAGGGCTTAGGACTTTACGTGCAATATAAAATATGCTAGACTGGAACTTAACTCACTAATATTATTCAGGCAACAAACATGCTTTCTCTTGTTTGGAGTAAAATTACAGCACTTAGATTCTCTGTCAATTTCTAAAATACCTCCTGCTCAAATTATGTTTGAAAGCAAGCATGTTGGTTCAAACTCAGGTCCCATTCAAATAGAAACCAGTTTGAAAAAACCTCTTCCACACAGATAAACTGTTTCACTGTGCCGTTTGTTCTGGCTTCTGAGCTGCTTGCCCTGTTGGCTTTAATGTTGTTTTGAGGTGTGAGTTCCTCAGCTGAAGAATCACACAGAGCCAGGTGTTTGAGAAACAGACTCGGCACCACCTGAATAATAATGTACATTTACAAAAGCAGCATTTTGCACGATTGCAGCCTTTCCACAGTGCTGCTGATATAGTTGTATGCCTTGTAGATGTTACAGTATTCTGACAGCATCCAGCTGGTTTGGCACCGTGTTGTGTTTGAAACAGGTATAATTTTAACATAGTTTTCTGGCCTTTTTGATATTTCTGTTAAGTTTATCCCGTTATTGATAAACTGATACAGTAAGCAGAGCTTGTGCTTTGCCTAATTATAGCCTGCAGAAAATACTTGCTAATAAGGTAAAAATGGATGGTGTCTCTAAGAAGTTTAGTGTTAATTACCTGTGGGCAGCCTGAGACTTAATCTGTTTTTTACATCATTGCAAACGACAATGGGAACTGTCTCTATCCTTTAATAATTTAGTAGGAAAATTGGCATTATTTATGAGTTAGTAAGGTATGAATGTCAGTTACATTCACTTTTACTGTGTATTTTAAGGAATATCCACAGAACAACTTATACAGAGTGCCTCCCAATTATTCACCTATTTCCTCTCAAATGATGCACCATCCTCAGTCTGCCTTGTGGGGTTACAACATCATGGGACAGCCACAGCAGCCTGGTTTCTTTGTGCAGAACCAACCCCTCCCACCAGGTATGTGTAAGCTTTGGGTTCACTCACTGGGCCTTTTTAATTTGATCTATGATAGAATTTGACTTACTACAACCAGATTTTGTTCTGAACTTTCTCTGAAGCAGGTTGTGATGGCTGATGCCATTGGTTTTATTCCTTTAGTTAGACATTTTTAGAAGAACCTTCCATTAGCAGTTGTACGTCTGTCTCTTAAGCTGTTAAACTCTCCTGGTAGATAAGCAAAACTGACCTGCTGGTGGATTTTTTTATTATTATTATTTTTTTTGGTGGATTTTGTGGTGGATTTTTTGTGATACTGATGAATTTTTCTTATAAAAAGCTGGTAGAAGTTCAATGAGGAGTTAAATGAGAGGGATGATTAAAAGGAACAAGTGACCTTCAGGTTATTTCTTCTGGAGTTATTTCTTCTTTGATTCACATCAAGAACCATGGTGGGTAATTTAACATCTGCTAGATGGAATAAATAAATCTGTGGGCTATCTTTTTTCAGCATTTGAGATGTGTTCAATTTTTTGTATGCTTGTTTTGTTTCTTTATGTGTATATAATTTAACATACATATTTTAGATGTTCTTGTGGGCAGCAGATTTTGAAATAGATGTTCTGTCCTTCTCGGATATTATGCACAGAAGCTTGGAAGTTTGTTTCCAATTATAAATGTTAAATATTTTTTCTGAAGCTCCAAATATAACTAGATCTGCATTTAAGATACATAAAAGTCTTCAGAAAATACCAGAAAGTGTCTACAAAATTAAGAAAATTATGATTTTTAAAAAACATGTATAAGATGTACCTTCCTAAGTCTGTTGACCTATATGTACTTGTTATTTCTCAAGTAGCGCCGATGCATAAGTTACTGCCACCTCATGATAACATGATTTGACATAATGAGCTGTTCGTATCATGCTTTTGATGTGACATGCAAATTTTGTTTTTCAGTAGTAGTCAAACATCTTGGCTGATGTAGAACATGTAGGAGCCCATAGCCTTTTTACTTTTCATTCTCATTTACAAGTGGTAGTCTTCAAAGCAATTTTGCCCTTTCAATTTTTCAGGCCAGTAATCTGGTTTAATCCAGTTCCCTGTCTGCCTTTACAGAGATGAGTTTATCATCATTATTGTAGGTCTAATCAAACAGGAGGTGATGAATTAGCAGTGAACTGTACTAACAACTTCCCTGCAGATGGCAGAGAAAACATTTGTGTTTTTGGTGGGTTTTAGGTGGTTCCAGACTGGATCCAACAAGCTCCTTTGTTCCAACTAATACGAAACAAGCCCTGTCGAACATGCTGCAGCGACGCTCTGGCACCATGATGCAGCCCCCCTCTATCCACGCAATCACACCTCAGCAGCAGTTGCTCCAGATGAAACTCCTGCAGCAAGAGCAGCAGCAGCAGCAGCAGCGGCTGCTCAGGCAGCAAGCACAGGCACGATCTCTCCAACAGGTTTGTCCAAACTCCAAAGGCTGAAGAGCAACACAGTGGTTTTGCCTTGTGTTGGGGCTGCTTGCCCTGAATAGGCACATGGAGTGGAGAGCCAGCTGACATTTACACTCACAGTAACACCCTAAATATTGCTTAGGCAGGACCATCTGCTTTTAAACTTCATTTGCCCTTTGGCCTTTTAGCCCTTTCTATTTTTAGCGTGTTTCATGAAATCAGGTTTTGCTTCTGCTACTTGATGTTACTCTAGTTCCCTGTTGTTCCACCAGTGACTTTCATGACGGAATTAGCATGGTGCTATGTACCTCCAAACAAACCTCCTAAAAATTCCAGGAAGTCCAGCAGCAGCCAAATCCATACACATGTGCACGTGGATGTGCATGTTCTGTAGAAGCAGCTGGTACTCTCCTAACATTTTTACAGAGTACTGTTGCTGTGTGCCAAACCACACATGCCTGTTACGCAACTCCCTTCTGAGCCTAAGATAATTTTCAGAATATGGTTACAGCCAGGCTGATTTTGAGTTGATGGCATAAGAACCAAGGAAAATAATTTTTTTCTTTTGGATCCCAGATAAACAATATGTGTGTATAGTATTTGGCGGTACAACCAGTAACTGCTCACTTTTACTTTTAAAGACCTACTCTACCCATTCCTCCCCTCACTGCAGTCATCTGTATTGTATTATCCTTATGCTGAGTTCTTGCCTTCAAACTTTATGATGTGTCCCGCTTGCTTAAAATTATCAAAATTTTTGGCAAGTATTCTCATCATTTTTCACATGCTGTGTCTGTTTCGTTAGAGCTCCCTCATTGTCCTTATCATACCTCCTTCAGTCTCCCTGTTATGATGCACATAAAGCCCTCTGCAGTGCTTAAATTGCTGATGGACTAGAATAGTTTTACATGTAGATGGGCTGTTCATAACGATGAAACCAGGGTTTCCTGTATATGTGTCTTATACTACCTTTCTTTAAAAGAAAAATCAAAATTAAAAAAAAAAGAAAAAAAGCCTCCACTAAAAAGCCTCCTCTACTACGTGTTTTGTAAGGTCAGTGGTACAGTGGATATTTGATCCCTCATTGGTGTCCAATAGGCACTAGAAGGCACTAGGGACTAGTTGCCCTAAATGTTAGGATAATGGCTTCTACAGTCAGCCATTGCTTCCTGTTCAATAGGAACCTTGAATTACCTCTTACGTTAGACAGTACCTCAATATTTGAGTGTTAGGTTGAAATGGTTTTCAATTATTATGAAAGAATGCAGGTTTCAATAAGAGCCTTTAGTAAACAAATGATGTTCACTACTTATGGCTAGGTGGATTTAAAAGTAATTATTGAAGATCTAGAACAACATAGTATTCTCACACTTAATAAATCTGTTTTTTTAACATTGTTGTATTTAGAGGACAAAGGATGTTGGATTTGCCTTTTGGTTTCAAACAATACCCGTATCTGAAATGTTAAGAACAGTGCTTAGATTTTGCTCTGAAGCTCTGCCTAGGCAGTTTGTCAGTAATGAGAAACAGCCTATCAGGAGGATGTGATTCGAGGCCTAAATAAGTTTAATAAGGTGTCTGTCATGAACTTTTTCATAAAATATGGTTCATATTCAATACTGTTATGAGGGCATGCCCAGTCTAACAGTTGCATTAAAGTTCAGCTGGGTAGGTCCAAATGCATATCTCAGCTAACAAATGACATGTTGGGTGCTCTTCAATCTACTCGGCAGGTCTGTATCAGCCCTTTTTTTTTGTGTCAGCAGTAAGTCAGTGCAAATTAAGCTGAGGTAAACCAAGTTAAGCCAATCTTTTGTCTCCAGACTACCTCTACACAGTGGCATCCTTTGTAGCATCCTGGGGAGTACCACAGACGGGCACGTTTTGCTGTATACTTCTGATTTTTTGCTTATAGATTGTTTGGGGAGATTAATTTGGGACATTATTTGGAAACTTGCACTGTGGTAAAATGAATGAGCAATTCACCAGGCCGTACAGTTTGCTTTCCTTGTTTGAGTGTTTGCTGGCAATACTGATACCAGAGAAACCCCTCCAAGGTACTGGTGGCACTGGAACTTCTGCATGCTCTCTGAGACTGCAGGCTGCCCCAGCAGGACACCTGCCTGCACGCTTGGCTGGTGCCTTAGTTCAGCCAGGTGGCCTTTGGGAATTTGCGGTAGTTCTTTCTGTAGTCCTGGATTTAGAGCAGGAAATGCTGTACAGGTAGAAGCCTGAAGGTAGTATTTGGAAATTCAGGAAGAAAATGACTTGTAAGTATTATTACTATGTGGTGTAGGTTGTTAGGTTGAGCTTAAACGGGGAAGATTTCCTCTTTGGATTTTATATCTCAGCAGCTGGAGAATGAAGTTACCTGTGCAGCTTGAAATTATTAGGACTGGTGTTTCATGAAACCTCCAAAGAGAACAGTTCTGTGAAACTAGTCCACAAGGACTCTGACCTTCAGTGCTGTATTGTTCATGCTGTGCTCTTGAAAACAAATAATATGGTTTGTCCAAAATGTTTAATACTATATATAGAATAAATAGGCTCCAGTGGGTGGCAGTTTCCTTTCCATGTTTTGAGTTTCTGTTCATAAATCTCATAAAAGTGTGGAGATTCATTAGCATCATGAAACACTTGTAAGGGTTCTGTCAGTGTTTCAGAACACCAGCATTCTTTCAGTACATTCGGGTGAGCGCTGTAAAGGTGCTGTTCTACTGTACTAACAAGCTGAGCCTAATAATATATATTCTCTGTATTGTTTGCTATTTTCTCGCCTGTCCTTTTCCTTTAGGATGTCTGTAGCTCTGCTGTATCCCTTCAGGATGGCTTTGACAACGTAATGGTAACCAATCTGAGATCATGAACTTTTCTTCTTTTTATTTTCTCTTTTGCACAAACATGCATTTCTTTCAACACACAGGCTGCACACTTTGCTTTTGATGAGAATGATATGCTTTGGGTACCCCCGTGGCTAGGTAGTGCAGTGGCTGCATGCGGGAAGGCTGTGATATAGTTGCACACAGAATATTTTGTTCTTACAAATATTCCCAATACCTGCATCATTGATTTTTTTTTTTTCTCTTCAGAAAATGTTGTGTTTCTCTCTGTGAAAGATTAGAGTAGCTGCAAGATAGCCTGATGCCATATCCATCCAAGCATGACCTGCGCCTTCCCATTTTGCCCCCGTCTCCTTGCTGGTGCCTGGGTCTGCTCCACTCTGCCACCTTCCACCGTGGTGGCGTTCACCGCGCTGTGCAGTGCAGTAGCAGTGGCTGCTGAGGCAGCCCTGTGGGCTGGCTAAGAGGCAAAGGATGGACCACGTAGGTTTTACAGCCAGCACGTCCCAGCCAGCACATAGGGCCATGTGAACTGCAGTTTCCAAAATACTTCATCTCGTAGACACAGCAGTACAGTGCCTGGTGGTGCGTTCCTGAGCTGCAGGACATGCAGTTGTTAGAATAACCATGTTTTGTTTCTTCCAAAATAAGTAACAGTTAATAGCTAGATACTAAGGTTTCATAGAATTCAGTCATTTCTCGTGAGAAGAGATGACATCTGTCTTTGTGGCATGAAGTTTCATCCCTAATATCCATGTTTGAAAGTTTGCCGGATATGGTCAATTAGAAAAGCTGCTTCAGAATTAGTTTTCAGGACTTTCTTCCTATCCTAGGGAAACTGCAATGCTGTCAAAAGCACTAATTGGAAAAACAAAATTTATTTTTAAAAAGGCTTTTCTGCTTACCCTGTTTGCCAGTATTTTATAGATATGCAGTATTTACAGGTACTACTGGCAGCACGGCAGGATGGGGTACAGATCACTGTATTCACAGCTCATCAGGCACACCTAGATATGCAGCAAGTATGCAGCGAAGTCTGTCAGATTTATCAGTGTAGGATGTTGTTCTTACTTAAATAAGTGTTAGTGTTTCCCTACCTACTTTTGAAGTCAGATTTGACCAGATTTGATTCATAATCGGGGTACAATACCATAGCTGGTGTGATTACCAGTTCACACACCACATAGAAGAGCAAATGCATTCTAAATGCAATATGGTCACATACTTAATATGAAAAAGCACTAAGTTGTGTTTGTTTCAGTTTAAGGTGTAAGTAGAACAAAGAGAACAATGGTTATTGCTGTAACATTGCATCAGCATTGAATAAAAGTGGTGGGGTTTTTCTCCCTTCTTTTCCTTCGTCTTTTTTTTTTTTTTTTTTTTTTTTTTAATGTGCATGCACAATTCTGGCTTGCAGCAATTGGCTTGCAGCAGTTGGCTTGCATGTTCAGTTAACTCTTACTAAATCATGCCTGAAGGGAGAAGTCCCTTTGAATTTAGTAACCCTGCTGTTGCTGCTCGGGAATGCAGAGCTCTCACTCACAACACGGGAATTTACTCTGTTGCCATGTGCTGCAGTGAAATAAATTGATCCATCTCCTGCCTGATGAACAGCTTGTTGCTTAAATTTCACTCTTGGATTTGTCTGTAGCACTTGTCTGGCCTGGGTGGTGGTGCCTCGGGTGGTGGTCTTTGGTAAGAGTGTTCTGCTCTGGAGCTCTCAGCCCCACGGCAGCTCTGCTGCTTTGTCTGTGTTTCAACAGTGGGAAGAAGGTCTGTGGACAAAAGCCATTTGTGGATTTCACCACATATTGCTGGGATCATGCATCTGCTTGTTTAGTATTTTCACACATAATTTCGGCCTAATCCAATTTCCATTGATATAACTTCATTAACACTAGAGGGACACTGGTTACACCCATGGGCATGAGTGGAGAAATTCTGGTTTGGGGCACGCAAGGTGAGCTGTCGCTGGGAGAACAAAAAGAAAACAAAACGCGGAGCATGTCTCCAAGTCTGGCTGTGGAAACTGACTTCAAATCAACCCACAGGGTCATTTGTGTTAGTGCTGGGCATATTTAAGGCCCTGTTTTGTTGTTGTTTTGAAAAATCAGTCATAGTTTTATCAGATTTCACTGTTTACCTTTGGGTGAATTCAGGTTACATCTTTATCTATTTCATGGTTGGCACCTCACAAAGGAGTTTTGGAAGCAGTTTGCTCAGAGAAATGATTGGTTATTTTGTTTGTTTGTTGTTTTTCTTCTTCTATCTCTCAAAAAAAAAATCTTAATTTTTGAGCACTTTCCCCTGCCCCTGATACCACTGTACTAGATGCGTCTTCAGTTGATCAGTGTTTTATGGGCATGCTGTGTGCAAGGTATACAGGCTGCTCAGCTTTTCGGTTCCTCACCTAGCAGGTGGTTGTTCTGAGAGCTCCCCATCTGATTTTGCAGATGTTTTTCCAGCTAAATTTGCTTTCAGTCCTGGCAGTAGTTAGGGATATAGATGCTTTTCTGTTCGCACTTCTGGTACTCCCTGATTTGTTTTTCAGAATTTTCCCGGAGATATTGGCTGGTTTTTAAAACAAATCCTTAGCATAGCTTCTGCCTGCTTAGTGTAGCTTGTCGTAACAGAGCTCCCTTCCACCTTGTCTGGCCCTTGTGGCTCCTTTAGCAGTGGCCCGAGTCCTGCACCAGAGCCCCAGCTATGTCAGTCACAGCTTTAAAAGAAAGGAAGGCATTAAAAACAAACGCTGTGCCAACCCCGTGGCATCCCATGGCAGCTTTGCCCCTGATTCGTGACCTCTTCTCTCCATTCCCTCCCTGCAGCCCCAGGTGGTGGTGCCACGGGGCTGGCTCGGCTGCAGCTGCAGCACTCGTGTGCTGTGCTCACCGTGGGCCCACAGGCCAGGCAGCTCTGCTCATTTCCTGGGACCTTGTTTTTAAACACAGTCCAAATTAATAGCCGATTTGCAAGACTGCTGGTGGCACTTTCAGACTTGTTATCATTTGGTGAATTTCTACTGAAGGGCTGGGAGCAGATAAAGAAGGAAGGTTCCTCTGGTGGTTCAGTGGTTTTATCCATTGGTATTTGTATTTGTTTTCTTTTCCAGCTGGTAGCCCGATTGTGGTATTGCTGCTTGCCGTGTGTTATCAAACTGACTTCTAGCCTTAAATTATAATATTTCTCTGTATGGATATCCAGATTACAATGTCAATTGCCTTTTTATTTCTTTGTTTGTGGTGAAGTGGACAGCTAAGTGGAGGGAGCACTATTGCTTCCAGCTTGTGTCTGCTACTAAGATTCCTTGAGTAGAACAATTTTCAAAATGTTCAATTGCAACATCACAATACCACAAAAAACTGATTGATTTGCATTTCTGGCAAATTCTCATGCACCAATTTTTTACAATCTTGGTCTTGAAGTATGTCCAATTTTTTTTCCTCTTTTCTTGTGCTTCAAAACATACTAATGCAATCTTTAAATGAGTTGCTGTTAGTTTGGCATAAATTTGGAGGCAATTTGAAGCAAGCAAAGTAGGCTCTCTGCTGATCAGAAATACAAAGCATATTTCCGAGCTGTTGGGAGCTGGAAATGTTTGCATAGCCATTTATCATACAAATATTTTGCATGTCATCAAGAAATCTGCTAATGAGCATGTGGACTGCTTCATCTGTGGAAAAACTAGCAGTCAGGTAGCTTGAGAAAGCTCAACTGTGTTTTTAAACTAGAGATTATCACTCTGAGTTTCCAGTGCAATTCCATGTTCTGTCTGGAAGACCAGCTAGATTTATTTATTTTTTTCCTGAAGCGCAAGAAATACTTTGCAAAACTCCATTTTAAAGGGTGTCTGCGAAACCCCATGGTCAGTAAATTTCTGTTTCTTCACCACAGCAGTGTTACGGCAGTGTCAGAAATCAGACAGTCAGTTCTCCCACCTCCCTGTGAGCCAGAGCAGTTCAGCACAGTTCAGAGTTGCAAAGTGCCGTTTTTTGAAGGAAGTGGTGAAGCCTCTCCCTGGCTCCTTGTTACACGCAGTGGTGGGTCTGGGGGCGGCTGCTGCTCTGGGTGCAGGGGCTGCTCCCAACCCGTGTGTGTCTTTCAGGGTCAGCCGATGGACCAAGCTGCTCTGTTCACTCCGCAAGTTCGCCCCCCGGCTCAGCTCCCGCAGTACCCAGGGTTGCAACAAGCACAGGTACTGTGCTGCTCTGGTGGAGTGAGTGCCTAAAAATGTTTTTTAAACAGGGTTCCTTCACCTTCCAGTCTGCTTGTCCATGCTGAAGGTTTGCTTGGGGCTTGTCTCATGCATGTGGCCTAGGGCAATGGTGTTCACTGCTCTCTGCACGCTGCAGCTAGTAAATGTAAGGCAGCCACTTTGCAGTTTTTCCCTTAATGATGTTGCTGGTAAAGACAAACATACTTCTGAGCAAAGTCTGAAATTTGACCTATTTTTTGTGAGATATTGACACCAGCAACAGTTTAAAATGAACCTCTGTTATGCTGTACATATATTCATTCTGGACCTTGGGGTTTTGGGGCAGGGGGAGAAGGGAGGTGGAGCAGTGAGCACAGCCCCTCTCTTGCCCAGTACCTCTCAGGGAGGGAGGGCAAAGACCAGGCTGGGTCCTTTGTGTGCGGCCACATTGTAGCTGCCTGAAGCTGCAAGCAGAAGCACTACCAGCATGGGGAACCCTGCCTCGTACTGATGGCTTCTAGTTGCTGGGTTTTAGTTCTTTGATAAAGGCCATCTCTTTCTTTTATAGCGAAGCTAATTTAAATAGGGTTAAGTTACACAGTGAAGTCTCTCTTTTGTCTGTTCCCCACGCAGAGCATGCCTCATGGATACACAATGTACAGCACACAGATGCCTTTGCAGCAGCAGCAGCCCGGCGGCGTGGTGCTCTCCCCCAGCTACAACCCCCGGGCGTACACAGCGGCTCACTCGGGCCCCGCGCTGATGGAGAGGCTGAGGCAGATGCAGCAGCAGCCGAGTGGATACATCCAGCAGCAGGCTGCTGCATACATCCAGCCTTTGACAGGCACTCAGCGGTGAGGTCCTGCTGTTCTCGTAGCTGGTGACATTGCAAGATTTTAATGGCAACTTGGATTTAGAGGTCTAAAATTTTGCTTAAAGTTAACCAAAATGAAGCTAATGCTGGGTCTAACTAGCAATAAATTTGCCTTTCTCTCGTTTCCCCCTACTTGGTCTTGGCACAGGTTGTAGCCCAATTATATCCTGTGTGTTTGTAGAGCATAAAATTTCATTTAAAGGTGACTGTTGGGTCCTATTTCCTGCTCCCCTCTCCCTATTCTATAAGCTGTATCCGTATTATGCAAATAAGTGTGCAGTATCAAACATTAATAAATATTTCAGGTTCTGTAGTCAAGAAAACACAAGACCAATTTGGTAGTTGAACTAGCAATAGACAAATGAATTTCAGTTCAGCCTGAATACACTAAATTGACTTGAGTTTGAAAATAAATCTGAGTCGTAGCCTATAAGAAACAAGAAAAATACAGTGGTAAAGAAATGTAATGAAACAGATAGCAAATGAAGCAGGAACAACATCTGTAAACAGAATTGTTAAAGAGTATCCTGAGTAGAAAACTAGAGTTTCCAGTGAAAGTCTTGAATTGGAGATTTTTTTTTTTTTTTTACTATAATGTTCTAAGATAGCATTTCTTGATTATTTTTTTCTTCTTTTTTTTTTTTTTTTTTTTTTTTGGTATTTTAGAAATTAAGAAGTCTAATCAGTTTTAAGTTTATGGAAATGCAAATAAGAGATGTTTTGGCCAGAACATTTTAGTGCTTATATGGAAGTCTTGCTTGAAACATAGAAAAGCAGAAGTCAAATTATTACCTATATCAGTTGCCAGGCAATAGGATGGTACGGCTTCTCTTATGGGATATATTTCATAGCATTTATATTTGGAAAAATATTCTTCCTGTAAAACTTAACATCTTCTAAATCTGTAGAAGTCTGATGTTGTACCTTGTAGTTGAGTACTCCTAGACTAACTTTTTGCTGTTTACAAATGGAATACAATTCCTTCTTTTATGTTGTTATTTTTCAACCAGATTGAGCCATCAGCCTTTGCAGCCAAATTCATTGATAGGAGGGGGACTGGACAGTGCATCAACCACAGGTCCTCATCCAAACCTGAACTCGGCACAGCTGCCTCAGGAGCAAATGCGACAGAGGCAGCAGCAGATTCGACAGCAGAGACTCTTCCAGGTGAGAGACCCAACTGCACCAAAGGCAAGGGTTGCTTCATTGCAGGGAATGTAAACATCACTGTAGCAGGGGATGGAGTTACTGGCTCACTTGTACACTCAAGTCTAAAATTGAGGAGCTGGCTGCTGTTAATCCCAACTGGTTTCACTTGAGTACAATAATTTATTGCTTATCTCTGGGACTTCCAAAAGAGAGCTCTAGGCATACGTGTGAAAATCAGTACATCAGTTTTTCAGGATAGTAGAACGCTTTTGGAAAAGGTAAATTTGAGAATAGCCTAGCTGAATGAACTGGGACAAAAGCAGTGGTTATGCTCTATCTACCCTCTTGGGCCTTATATACTGAAATTAAATTGATAATTAAATTAAATAGACCTGTTTGTTCTATTATCTTTATTCTGATTTGATGATATATTTTTAGTTTGGAGGTAAGCATTGGTTTATCAGCTAAGTATGTAAGGCTTTTCCCAGGGGAAGTAAATTATATTAAAAATTCTTCCCGTGGCCCTTTGATGGTTGGAATTATTTTCATATTCTCATTTTAATGCAATAGCTATCTGTACCAGCTCTTGTCAAATGATAAGGCATTTTGTCTAGATTTTTTTGACATAATAAACAAAATATACTGGCTATTTATATATTTTGTATATTAAAAATGGCCTCGTGAGCCTTGGTGTGGCAGAAGATGAACAGAACTGGAGCGCTGTGAGGTTCATCTCCCACATGGGGCCTCCAGTGACTAGTGCTGTAAGCAAGGCCAGATCCCAGCCTGTAAAGCAGTCACAGAAAGCCATCTGGCTGGGCTCATGGTCGTTCCCTGAGGCAGCGTGCGAGCAGCAGCACCCTCGTTTCAACACCCTCCTTCTTCCAGTTGCAGCAGGGGCAGCAGCAGGGCCAGCAGCAGCCACAGACGCTTGGTCTCCAGCCCGTGCAGCCGCAGCAGCCCTTGGTAAGCAAACGTGAGGCTGGGGGCAGGCGTAGCACAGGGTGGGCTTTGTGGCTTCTGAGAGGGGCAGTGGGACAGGCAGCTGGGACCTGCACCTTGCCTGCCCCCGGCAGCTTTCAGCACAGGTCCTGGGCAGGGGGCTTGTGCACGGCCCTGCTCAGCCCCTGCAGCATCGCTGTGTGGTTGCTTTTCAGAGGTGCTCCTTCCAGGGCCACGGTGCGCAGCTGCCCCCTGCACTTCTGTGCTTCACGCAGCCGTGCAGTCACAACCGTTACCACAGCTGGGCCAGCTATGACAAGGTGTTCTGCTGAAAAAAGGGTTTGTGTGTGTTGGGAAGGGGGAGCGGTTCAAACGCTTCATTTCAACGCATCTTTCTGAAATTATGCTAACAATATTGAACGAGA
Source organism: Aythya marila (assembly GCF_965140915.1). NCBI lineage: Eukaryota > Metazoa > Chordata > Aves > Anseriformes > Anatidae > Aythya > Aythya marila. Next base: position 26,071,587 of record NC_139050.1, on the reverse strand, counting down.
GCTAATGGTTAAGATCCCAAGCAATAAAATAACTACCCATAGCAGTTCTTTAGAGAAGTGCTTGGGGATGCAGTTACGAAATGAGTACTGGTGCTTTTCTAATTCGGTACATCTCTTTTCCATCACCAGTAAAACAAGACTGATGAGACTAGCTGCCTTAGGTCTGTGTGCGAGTTCAAAGAGGGAAAAAAATGAGAGGTTGTGAAATCATCCTCACCCCTACTATTAAGGCATAAATAAATGATTATTTTTAAAATCTGGTACAGAACCAAGTACTGTAAGACTCACTGAAAAGTCAGGGATCTTTTCCTCTGGAAGTGTAAGGACTTAGTTGTCCCACAGCAGCAAGATAAGGTAAATTAACATCTTACTTCTGCAGGATTTTTTTTTTCTGTTTATAATTGCTGTGCTATGTGTTTTTACAAGCGTTATCCTAGTTAAAAAAAAAAAAAAAAAAAAAAAAAAAAAAAAAAAAGTAATAATGAATAGCCCTTGCTAGCTAATAACTTGATGAGAAATATACAGTTGCTGCTGATGCCTGTAAATGGGTGGATTTTTATGTCTTTGTATTGTAGGCTTTTAAGGTGAACACAGGATAACGTGTACATGTGAGGCTATTTGTGGGAGAAATTTTTGCTGTAACGCTAAGAAAAACATTCACTGTGAAACATACGGTGCTGGTTGTCAGCATTTTCCTGTGTTGCCAGGCTTGTGCTGTGTTTGTGTGAGCATCTGCACTCCCTCTGGTGTTGGCTGCGGATCGCGGCTGCTCCACTGCCGCCAGGCTCCTGCCCCTGCCTTAATTCAGTTCACAATGGCTGTCGGTGACTTCAGGCCTTTGATATTTAGGTTGTAATGCTAACATTTTTTGGGGGAGAAAAATAAAAGGTTATATTGTTCGAAGGTCCTTTTAAATTAAATGATTAGTCACATAAGAGAGCTGCATGAAGACAGTTGTACAAACAAAATTATTTGTAAGACATTCCTTTAGGCTGAATCGGAGCCTTTCATAGTTTTTTTGTATGATTTTACTAAATCACTATTGTTACCAAATAACCTTTATGGATGCTTACACTGAATTTGCAGTGCTGTTGTCTGTGTTTTCTGTACTTTGTCATTTTTTTCAGACACATTTAAGGTAGTTGAAGGTTATTAGAAAAAGGTTGTTCTAGGAAAATGGAAAAATTGGAATTGCTAACTGCTGAGTTTACAAGCATTAATCAGTACAATCTTACGGAGAAACTGGAAGGCAGCATGTAAGTGCAGCAGTAAGGATAAATGAAGGATGTTTATCTGACAGCTATTGAAGGATTATTTACATCCGTTTTTGAGTTTTTCCTAATAGCATTTTTATCTTGAACAAACTGCATGTGAAAGGCTGTCTGTCGTGGAGACAGAGCACCTGCCTGGCTGCTGGTTGGCTTTTCCAACACTTAGCACAGCAGGATGCTTTTTGCTGGTTTCACGTCCCTAAGAAGCCCTGGTACAGTTAATGCTTTTGACTGACCTCAGCATTTACTAAGGACTGTTCGCCAGAAGATTACACAATGTATTTTAAGTAAAGGATTTGGTTTCAGAAAGGGAAAAGAAGCTGAAGTCTTACTAAAACACTGAAAAGTCCCTTCAGTAACCAGGAAGTTTCACTGAAACAAAGCACGGGTGTATTCTGTAGGGCATGTGATGGACAAGAGTATCGAATATTTTTATTCAGTACATCAGGTTTTCAACTTGGTTGGGTATGTTATTATGCAGAATCTATAGATGCTGTATTTAAAAACAAACAAAACACAGTACTTAATTAGAAGCAGTGTCCTTTCACCACATCCAATGAGAAGGAAAGTTACAGGACGTAGGAATGGACCGAGAGAAGAGCTTAGAGGCCCTGAAGATAAGTAATACAATAAATGGTGCAGGTTTGTTTTCAGCACTAGCATAGCAGCGTCTCATTCATCACAATTTTCCTCCCTGGAGTAGGGAAGTGTGAGGGCCATGTCTTTGGCTTTCTGCCCTTGGAGAGCCTGAAGGTAACTGTTACACAGATATCTCTTTCCTAGAGGTGACACGTGGGTTTTCAGAGGGAATAAATGCCTCTTGTGTATGCAAAGCTTTTGCACCAGAGGTATCCATCCTAACCGTACCTTTGCTTCAGATGGTCTGTGCCAGATCTGTCCATCATAACTCAGTACTGTGACATCTGTCTGTCTGATCAGTAAAAGTCAGTAAAACAGAATGATTTTCTCCTGAATGACAGGTAGAGGTGTTAAAAACAAAGTGGTGCTTCTTTTCCTACCTAGGCTTACATGAAAAATAGACTGTTGTCTAGCTAGGGAATAATGCAGGCTGTCAGATAGACCAATTAGAGATTAAATTCTGCTTTGATGTAGATACAGATAGTGTGCAAATTGGTGAAAGTCAGTGCATTTACACCAAGGGTGCTTTTGAAGCGATCGAAGTCATGATTTACTTCATTAACAGCAGATTTCTTTGGATGCTTTTTGTGTCTAATTCCACTGTGCTTAGTGGCACACACTGTGAGGGCTTTGCCTTGATCCCTGTGGGTTTCAGGTCAGGGTCAGAGCGATGACCTGTTTGCTCCGCGGATGAGCATGCCCAGCTGGGCGGGCACTGAGCAGTCCCCGTTCCTCTGGAGCCAAGAATCAAGCACGCAGCTACAGCCCTGCAGCGGACCAAACAACCTCTGCCTTGGGCTTATCCCTCCTGTTATCTGAAGTGCCACTGCCCTGGGAGAAACGTTTTTTTGGAAGCTTAAGTTTCTTTTGAGTATTACACTTCAAATACTTGCAAGTGTTTAAAAATGCCCACAAGGCTGTTAATTTTGGTTAGCAGTTTTGATTTGCCTTAGCTTTGAACAAAGCAGACAGTAAAGCTGCTTGAAGTGACTTGTGGGATGAATACTGGCCTCTCCAGAGCTGGAAAAGATGAGCTTTTTGTAACAGAGACGGGACACGTGATACCTACAACATCACTGGAAAAGTGTAAAATTTCAGGGAATGAAGACAACAAACATTTTGTAAGTTTTAAGTGTGCTCAATGTGTCCTTACTGTGCCGTTAAAATTTGGTCAGGATCTACATCGAAGGCAGGTCTGCCTTTCTTCTGTTGTCCTCTACCTGCACTGTCAGCAGCTCGCATGCTCGTGTCTCCTCCTGGGTTAGGTGACTGAAATAGCTCCCCACTACAAGGCCAGGCTGGAGCAGCTGCTGTAAGATCAGGACATGAGCATCTGTGTTACTGCCTCCTGTGAAGCACTTGCTCTTCCTGGGCAGCAGCAGCTTTGGGGCTGCCTCCTGTTTGCTGCCACCTCCCCAGCACTTCTCTGCCGCTGCTCAGCCTCATCGCCACGCAGTTCTGGGAGTGCTGGTAGAGGAGCAAGGCAGGACTTTTTTAAAAGACCCAGAGAAGAAAGTAGTTTTGAAGAAATGCTGGGATCTTCTCCTGGTGGTGTCAGCCTGGAGGTGGATGGGATGGGTCGTGGTGTCCCAGTGACCTGCAGTGCCAGCAGTGGTGCTCCTGTGCCAGCCCTGCCAGGAGCTCGGCAGCGCAGCTTTCAGGAGGGCACTGGGACAGCTGCCGAGGAGGGTTTTCTGCTCACTCAGTGCCGTGTTTGATGCCTATCACAGCCCTGCTGGAGAAGGTGGGGGGCTGACCCCCAGACATCCTCATGTTGGGGACGCACAAAGCTGAGTGTCTGCCAGCACCATGACTGTTCACGGCTGCAATTCTGTAACGTGTTAAGGCACAAGTTGAACACTTTTTGCTGTTACTTGGCATGCCACTTACGCTATGCTCCTTTCTTCCATCTTTCTGATTACTTCAGCAGTTTCCACGGCAAGGCTTACAACAGACACAGCAGCAGCAACAGACGGCGGCACTGGTCAGGCAACTCCAGAAGCAGCTCTCTAGTAAGTAGAGTCTGTGTGCATACATGTGTGTGTGTCTGTACTGGGGTATGGAATTACTTTTCTGGAGACAGTCTGCCTGTTTTAGTCCTGCCATGCATGCGTGTAAGTAATTTAACAGCAGGTTACAGACCCCAGCTGCAATGCAGTAGCACAATTCTGGTGCTTGCACATCCCCTGCACTTCTGTTGGTCTCTGGAGGCACCTGCAGGACTGGTGGCCCACTCACGATCTGCTGCCCGTTTTGTCCCCTCACTTCCATAGCCATACTGCTGGCAAAGTCCCTGAGGAAATTAGCAAAACATGCGTGCATTAGACAGGTATATAAGGGAATGTGTTGACTATTACTTGCTATTGCTATGTGAAATATAGGTGTTTTTCTGTATTTTTGTAGAGTACAGTCGTGAGGCACAAACACTTCCCTTTACTTTGTCAACCAGGTAACCAGCCACAACAAGGAGTGAATCAATATGGGCATCCTTCACACTTCTAAATGAAAAAGATGGAAAGGAGACGTAGTGTTACGTTTGCACTGAAGAACAGAACATTCAAATTTCAATGCACTAGTTATTGCTAGAAAGCAAACTTTCGTTTTCTTCTCTTATTTCAATAATTATTTTTTTGTGCTGCAGTTGATGTGAATATGTAACAAGTTTTGTTTGGGTTTTGATTTCCTTTGCATTTAATTAGATTTAAATGTAGGGATGTGTGGGCCTACTTGAAGAATGTTATTGCAGATTTTATGAATTTGGTGCTTTTTAGGTCCTGTTACTTTTAAAGAGGACAAAGAATGCTGGATTTATTTATTTGTGGGAAACACTTTCTTGTTATTCTTTTTTTTTGTTTGTTATTTTTTAAGAACTGCACTGGACCAAACTACTGAATTGAAAGGCACTTCCAATTTTGGCATAGAAGTTGATTTGTTCATTAAAATATTCACATCTTTGTTTAATGGTAGAACAAGTGTTAATTTAAATTGTATTCATTTGACTGTAATTTTCATATGCACTTTATAAAGTTCTTTGTTTAAAGTAACAATTCTCTCTTGCTCTCATTGTGGTAAGAAGGTGCTGAAGTGGGTTTATTGCTTGTATTAGAACCTCTTAAAATTTATATTAAAAGCCACAATGTAATGTTAATAAACCTACTAGAAGTAGCAGTGTATTTTCATATTTGGTCCTTTCAATATAAACTTCATTGGTGATCAGTTGAAAGAGTACAAAACATAGTAACAAGGACTGAGCAGTCGGAATAGGTTTTACTCTGCTGATCTAGGGCAGTCTCCGAGTCCTGGTAAAGCCTGACGAGAGACAACTCTGTATCTCGATGGGTTCAGTAAGAATATCTCATACGAGGGTTCACAAGGAGAGGGTGGAAAAGCCACCAGAGTCTTTCTTGCTGTTTCAGTGTTTCTGTAGCTGACACGTGTGTATACTGAAGTCGCCCTATATGAGTTATTCCTGTTATATATGTCTACTACTACTTACTTTGTATGTTAACTATTTAAAATTCTGGGTTTGATGCTTGATTGCTAAGTGAGTTTCAGTGGTGTAATGCATTATTTATCATCAGCCGAGTACAAAACTACAAGTAAATTACAAATCAAACCATTATTTAAACCTGTTCAAATATGTCATAATTTTGAGTTTAAAACAAAAGAATAAATTTATTACTATTTTATGTAATTTAGGAGTCAGTCTACTTGATATTTTAAATGCTTTCGTTTTGAATATGGAACAAGCAGGGCATTAAAAATACACATAGGAATGCTTTTTTGCTGTTCTGTAGTAACTCAGTATGCTTAATCTGCCATACATGGAGTTTACAGGTGGTGGTGTAGTCGGGTGTCCTGCAGGGTGGGGGACAGATGCATGGCACACACCGCAGAGAGCTGCAGAAGGACGGGCAATGGTGAGTGAGGGAACACCCCCAGCACCAAAATCTCAGGAATTTGTGTCACAGATATCCCATATTACAAGGTTATTTCTATATGCTTTACAACAATAGGAATCATTCAAGCTGTAGACTGTTATACTTGCCTTATATGATCCCATCCAGGAAGATTTAATTAATACTTAAATTTCGTATGTTTTGATTGTCTTTTGGAATAGTCAGGGAAGTTTTACTTGCATAAACTTCTTTTATTTTTTTTTTAACAGAGGTTTACTTATCCCTTGTGTCAGAGTTTACTGTTCTTCATAGCAGAAGTAGCTATTACAGATATTGCATAGTGAGATTCATGTAATCCAGACAGTTTGTGGGTACTCTGTCAACACTACAGAAGGAAGGAACAAGCACACAGTGAACTGCATGCATGCGACTTATGTCAGGAGATGATTGAGCCAGCACAAAAGTAATCCCAGCTGAGGTTATAGTCTTAAAAATAAATCCCCAAGCTGATTATAATGTGATTAAATGAGGTAGAATCTGCATTTAGCTCTTGGCACTAGAATACTTGCTCACCCCTGAGTATCTTATGGGTTAATCAGCTGCTGCTGAGATGTTAATGCAGGAGGTTCAGCTGCTGTTACTGCATTATCTTTGAGGAGTTCCACTGCAGACTCTTCTTAGAAGTGGTAGATATTATAGGCTGGAAAAGACATGTTACAATTCTTCATTTTTTTTTTTAATATTATTTTAAATATGTAAAGAGACAGAACTCACGAGGCAGGGATGGTTGCACTGAACCCTTTGTATATCCAGCAGACTTCCTGCGATGGATATGGACAGTGCTCTTGCCAAACAGCCGTGGCTTCAGCTGTGCAGTCCCTGCTCCTCCCCACTGAGGATGCAATGCAGGGTGCAGCAGGCTGCTAGAGCAGCTGGGACTGCAAGTGGCAACACAGACTTTTCCATGATCTCTTCTATGATACATGTACATCCCGAATTTGCAAATCTACCCTTCTATCCTGGCATTAATCTCAGGAAGAAAATGAGTAAGAAACTCAGAGCTTTATACCTACCTGCTGAATTGAGAAAGCAAAATTCTAAATTTACATGCAGACTGATGTATTTTTTTCTAGTGAGAAATCTTTAAAAGTGATTTTGTGACAACTGGAAAATTGTACCAACCTGGACTGTTACTATATCCAGTCTGTATTATTATTTTTTAAACAGTGTTAAGCAGAGCTTATTCTCTTTTTAAAAATTAGAACAAAATTGTTCTGCAAGTATCTTTCCAAAATTCTACAAAAAGACTATGAAACAAAGGTGTATTAAAAATAATTCACTACATGTTTCACCGTTGAATATTTATTAAAAAAAAAACAAACAAAAACAAACAGAAAACAAACAAAAAAACATACTGAATAATCAAACATAATAAGGTAATTTGTATCACAATTAAATCTGCTCTTTGGTTCTCAGATACTCTTGTTTTATGTGATCCATGCTCATGATCATCATAGAAGGTGGACAACATTAAACTATTTAAAAAGTCTATCCTTTTCTGAATGTCTCTAGGTACATTTCTAGAAAATAATTTTATTGAATATTTCAAGTTTGTTGGCAGAGCAAAAGTGCCTTATTATTTTTAAGTCCATTTAATCATGAAAGAATCAATGGTAGATAGTAACGCTAGATCTAATTTCCCCCAAGCCCTTTCTCCCTTTTTTGCATGGTCATTGCAGAGTGAATACTGTAAATGTATTTAGGCACTTACATGCCTTTGGCTGCCTTTGATTAAACTTATTCCAAGAATAAACTCAGTCCATCTGTAGGCTTTGCTATTCATTCTGTTTTTCTTATTTCAAATGACATGAATGTACGTTATTGTGAAGTCACTGCCAAGATGGTTCTTTGCCATGCACTTGTACATGCCAGAATCTGACGGCCGGGGATCCTGGATGACCAGTGTCCCTGGGGGATGAAGCAGTTTGCTCCTGGATGCTTGGCCTTGGTTACCTGTAGAGAGTATCGAGTAGTCAGGTAATTCCCACATAATTTCTGGTTTTGGTATTCCCAGTGCCATGCAGGTGAGTTGAACTGCTGCACCAGGCATCGTATGTACAGTCTGTGGTGGTCTGTTTGTAATCCTGGGGGGATAGGCTACAATAATGACAGGAACAGTTATAGATGACTCTCCAGCGTTATTATGGGCCTTACACACATAATTCCCTCTGTCGTGAATGGAAGCTTCTCGTATAACTAGAGTGCCATTTTCCAGCAGAATGTATTTCCTATTGATCTGAGGTCGATCCAGCACATAGCCACCTGGCAGGGTCCACGCTGTGTTTGGTTTGGGACTCCCGTCAGACAGGCAGTGGAGTGATAACGATTCCCCACTGATGCCCTTCACTGGCCCCTTGGGGTGCACCAGAATACTGGGCTTCTGGCCGATCTCCAAGATGATCAGCCTTTCAATGTAGCCAACTTTATTCTTAGCTGCACAGCGATACTTTCCTGCTTTGTCTCTGTTAGGATTGTAGATGGTAAGAGTGCCATTGCTTCCTGTAAGAAACTGGGAAGTCTTGATCCCCTTGGAAAACCACGTGCCATTAGGCAACATCCAGCTTATTTCAGGTGGAGGGTTTCCATCCACAGAACAATTCAGTGTGGTAGCTTTTCCAGGTTTTGCTATTATTTTTTCATTGAATGGATTTTTAAACATTGGTCGCCTTAGCATTTCCAATACCTCCAGCCGCACCACCAACATGCTCTCTCCCCAGTCATTACGCGCCACACAGATAAAATCTGCTGTGTCAGAAGGTCTTAGGTTCCGAATTTCAAGTGTTCCATTTTTGTACACTACAATCCTACTCCCATAATATGGAGCTGTTAGGAAAATGTTGTCAGGCATAATCCACATAATCTGAGGGGGAGGTGTCCCTTCTGCCCTACAGTCGATTTGTTTCTTCGAATGCCTCACTGCTGTCACTTTAATAATTGTTTTATTGGTGTATAAACCATTTATGATAGGTGGTTTAGCCTCAACATCCACTTTAAATAATTTTGTATCATCCCCTCCAGCATTACGGGCAACACACATATACTCCCCAGCATCCAGCAGTTTGACTTGACTCACTGACAGGGAACCATTAGCATGCAGGAAGTATCTGTCTGTCGAGGAGGAGATCATGTCACTGGAAGGTAGCAACCAGAATATTTTTGGCTTGGGTTCTCCAACAACTTCACAGTCCAATAATGCCGTATCTCCAGCTTTCACTTTTATGTATGTCTTGTAACTGTGCTTTATCTGAGCAGCTGCCGTTACGACAGTGATGTGTATTTTCATTTCATCTCTTCCCAGCGTGTTTTGGGCATAGCAGGTATAATCTCCCTCTTCTGTTATGCCGACTTTGTTGAGATACAGAGTTCCATTGTCAAAGAGGACGTATCTGCGAGACCTGTGTCTGCTGTCATCAGCCAGCATCACGTTATTGATCACTGTCCCATCTGGCAAACTCCAGGATATTTCTGGTGCAGGTGACCCAGAGGCCTTGCAGTCCACTTTGAAATCTTTTCCATATGGTACCAGTTTCTTGAAATACTGTTTCTGGTCAATCTTGGCAGGTTTCATTGTGATGCTGACTTTCATCAGTATCAGATCATCTCCAATTTTGTTTCTTGCAACACACAAATAGTCACCTGCATCCTTTTCAGTAACTGCGTCGATAACCAAGGATCCATTGGGATACACATGGATTCGACTTCCCATTCTGTTATGGGGAAAGAGGAAAAGAATTACAGAACAAAATAGTGAAGGTAAATACTGAGCATTGGAAGTTTGAGAGTGAATTTAGTTCACAATGTATTGTTTCAGTGACATAACAGCCACTTACATAAGCATTGGAGAAAATAGTGTTTGAATTTTTCAAAGAGATGGGCAACAAAAGGACTCCTACCTGTGCCACTGGTCTACAACTGCCTTAGAAGGTAACCTCCAGATTATCCTGGGCTTTGGCTCCCCGGTCGCTGTGCAGTTCAGAAGCAATTTATCCCCGAAATTCAATCGTGTCATCTCTTGAGAGGCAGCAGCTATTTTGGGAAGTGTATCTCTCTGTTCCACCAGCAGGCTTACCACCCTCCTCTCCGAGCCAGTCGAGCTTGTAGCTATGCACTCGTAGTTCCCGCTGTCAGAAGGGGCGAGGTTGCTGAGGTGGAGGGTGCCGTTGGGGAACAGGAACAGCTTGGCGTTTATGAACTGCAGAGGTTTCACCACTGTTCCATCAAAGAGAACCCAGTGGACACTGGGATGAGGATTCCCTTCCACGGTGCAAGGGAATTTCAGGCTTTCCCCCATCGTTCCTGCAATTTGTTGCCGCTTTTCCTCCAAAATAACAGGAGGTGCCGCAATGACCTGCAGCTTTACAATCAGCATGTCAGTGCCTGCTGGATTTTTGGCCACGCATGTGTAGAGGCCCCTGTCATAAACAGTGACTTCCTCGATGATTAGAGTGCCGTCTGGTTGCACGTGAACTCTTTTATTTTCCTTAGAAGAGCTGGAGATGTACGTTTTGTTGGCCAGGACCCACGAGACCGTGGGAGGAGGCCTGCCCTCAGCTTGGCACTTCATTGCCACGGTCTTCCCGGAGTGTGCGGTGAGGAGCCGCGGCCTGCTGCTGGCGATGCGGGGCGGGTAGGCCACCACCGACAGCGTGACCAGGAGCCGCGCCGTGCCGAGCGGGCTGCCCGCCGAGCACAGGTACTGCCCGCGGTCCTGCAGGCCTGCCCGCGCGATGGAGAGCGTGCCGTTGGCAAACACCGTCCATCTGCCGCCGTCCGGGCTCTCCGCAGCAGGGGGCCCTGCAGAAGTGGGGGGAAACAGCACAGCACATCAGGCCCTCCCTGGTCTGCTGCTTTTGTACTCTGCACCTGAATACACTTTCCTTATCCTGGTCTGCTTTGCCCAAATAACCAAGACGATAGTGGTAAGAAAGAGAGAAATAATAATTTGTATATAAAATAGAAATTACTGATTTTTAAAGTAGAAAAGCTTTAAAGTAAAAGCAAAACCTAGTTCCTCAGTAGAGACAAGGCTTGAATGAGGTAGATAAGGCTTTGCACACCCAAAAAATATTTTAGCATGGATGTAACTTGGCTTTGCATGTTCAAAAATACTTTGCTATTGTGGTAACTGGATCTGATGGTTTGTTACCATAGACAGTTTTTTCTTTTCATTTGTCTCATCATTCTGAAATAACAGGTAATAAGTGCAGAACTATCATTAAATATAGGTTATATATGTATGTTTAAAATTCACATAAGCAACTGTTTTCATAATTGGTATTAAACAATGTATCATTTTTCTGACTATTTCCAAGTTCGTATTATCGCTGATACTTCACAGTGCTCCTAGATGAAGCAATATTTAACTCTGTCCTACAAACCATCTGCCAAGTTACAAGATAAGAGCAGGAGGTAAATTCCAGAGAGGTCCATGAAGCTTACCTGACGATATCTTGGTCCACTGTATTGTTGGCTGGGGGTTACCAACGGCTTCACAAGGAATAAAAGCATCTGAATTAGCTAGCACAGTAAAAGCAGCTAATTTTCCTCCAATTATTCTGGGCTTTGCAAAATGATTTCTGCTTAAAGGGTGGAAGGATATAGGGCTGCTGGTGGTAGTTTCTTGATCTTGTCTCTTGTCAGACCTGCCTTTGGCAGGATTGTTCTTGTCCCTACCCCATGGAGGAGCACACGGAGTAGCAGTCTGGGATGACTCTGGAACAGTCAGGGTGCTGAGAGCTAATATTTTGCCTCTCTCTGTGCCTTCAGTAGGTGGCTTCTGCCTGAATCCAATCCCCCCGCTTGGAGGTGAGGAGGCTTCTGCCGTAGGTGCGGGTGGCCTGGCTGCTGCTGGGGCTGGCAGTGGGGTGGGATGCTGGGCGCGGGGGGCAGCGGTGCCTGTGGCTGCAGGAGCTCCGGCACTTGGCTCACTTCTTCCTGGGAACATGGGCTGTGCAACGTGGTTTTCTCGGGTAACTTTCTTCTCCATCTCACCTGCCGTTGTGGTGGCTTTGATTTGCTGTGCAGGTTTTGATCCAGCACCAACTGGAGTGGGTTGTGTGCTTGTGGCACTGAATGGCTTTGAAAGCAGTGGTGTGGTTTGGGTTGTTGTGGTGGCGGTCTGAGGAATAAGCCCACTGGGTGGTAACGTAACAGACTGGATGTTCATCCGTGTGCTTGGGGTTGCTGATGTCTGCTTAGCTGCTGTAGGCATGTGCTGAGCTGTATCTGATGTAGCAAGGCTCCATGGCACTGGCATTTCTGTCACTAAGACTGCCCTTGCACTGTCAGGGAGAGGTTTTGCAGGTGTAAGACTTGCAGGCGTAGCTGCTGATTTGACTGTTGTCACGGCAGGTATGGCTGTATTCCCAGGAGGAACTGCTGTAGTGCTATGGCCCGTGGTCAAGCTTCGTGAAGTAGATGTTTTAGGGGGCCTTTTCCTCCTCTGACCTCTCTTTCTTCCCACTCTGAATGTTTTACTTTTGGTGATTTTGGTGTCAGTTTGAGGAGTAACAATACGTATAACTGTTGGCTTCAAACTTGCTACATCCCGTACTTCAGTTGTGCTAGCTGCAGGACTAGAGTGAGAATGCAGCTCTGCAGTGGGAAGATGTTCTCCTGACTTACCATTGTCATAATGAACGGACTCATTTGAAGACAGGAAACCACTACTGTGATCCCCACCCACTGAAATGGGTGTAAAGGGCAAAGGAGAAATTCTGGATGTAGGTAATGCTGCTGTAGTTTTAGGAAGCAAGACTGATACCTCTGTTGATGGAAACACATCCGTCTGGTGTTCTGGTAACCTTTTCAGTACTTCCTTCTGAGTGTCGTTTCCAAAGAGATGTTCCCCAGTAATTTTTCCTCGTTGGGAATTTTTTGATGAGGCTCTAGACTTAGTGTTGGGTGAGACTGATTCAAGAGTAGGAGATATCTTAGTGCTTACTGTGTGTGTAATTTCCGCAGCAACACGAGCTGTGTAGGTTGCTGTTGGTGGTCTGGTGCTAAAAGGCTGGACTCTGTAAGTACTTGTCTGAAATGGTGCACTGGTCTCTGATTTCTGTTGGGGGGTATTCTGGGTGCTTTTTGTAAAGAAAGGCATCACCGCAGAAGTAGTTCTTTGCCTTGCAGCATGTTCACTGTTCTCTGCTGTGGTGAGTGCTGTGTTTTGAACAGCTCCTGCTGGGTACTCTAATGACATATTCATGGTGGAGGGGGAGGGCAGAGGTGCTTCTGGGCTAACTAGGTTGATGGAGCTGCTTAAATTATTTAAGGTAGGTAAATCTGATGTATATTTTGAAGACAAGAGGACACCTGGAGCTGTATTTCCTCTGACAGAGTCTTGCTTCCCAAAATGGTACCTGTGCTCTTTCATATTTGGAATACGCCCTGGCCTGACAATTTTTCTCCTACCAGAAATTTTTCTCCTTCTTCCATATTGCTGCTGAGGTGCATGAGTTGTAACATCCTGAATAATTTGAATTTTCTGATGAGAAATGGTGTTTGAGCCCAGTGGCAGCTTAGTAATTACTGGTTTCTGGGTGCTATGAAGGTAAACGTGCCCAGTTTCAGGATTTGGTTCACTGACTGTTGCTGCAGATATCTGATGATCTGTTTTGGTGGAAATCTTATTAGTAGACTCTGTAAAAACATGTAGCTTGCCCACCGTATTTTCAGAAGTTACAGGTTTACTGGTGTCTGTAACATCTGCCATGGGTGTTGAAGACACAGGATTTAATTGCTGGCTAGGACTTTCTCCAGGAGATACCAGTCTTTGCTGAGTTGATTGTTTTATAGCATTTGCTGATATTTGACTTAAAGCAGGTCTTTCCCATGAGTTTGAGTTTGTGATTGTAGGGTTTAGATATGTTTGTGGCTTTCTGCTGTCAGACGAGACAGACTGTGAAGGAGAGGGTAGCGGAGCTACAGCCTCTGCAGCCAGGAGGGAGGCTGTCCCAGCAGGACTGTTACTCGTGGTCATGCTGGGCCCTGCAGTTACCACACTTTGTCTTGCTTTCCCCAGAGGAGACACAGTGGCACTCTCTGTTACTGGTATCATGAATTCTTGTTCTGGAGATGAGAGATCACCAGATGTTTCCTCCTCTTCCACAGGTGCTTTTGAGAGCTGACGACCTTGAATAGCTGGTTTTATTTCAACTTCTTGGTTTTCTACAAGAGTCGAGTTCCTCTTTGTTTTTTCCAGAAAGGCTGCCCAGCGCTGCGGATCAACCCTCCTGGCTGAGGAAACAAACTGTCTCCTCTGCCCCCTAAACCTCCTGCCCATTTTGTCCCTGTAGTGACGGTAGGATGGTTTCCCATTACTGTGCCTTTTATAGGCACTCTGTGTGACCTGGTTTCTGGATGCTGAGGCAGCAGATTCCTCATTAGCTATCAAGGGAGCCAGAGTAGCTGAAGGATTTGTATGCCTTCTAGCAGAGGCCAGCATTGCGTTTCCAGAGCCATCACTCTCTTCCCATTCTCCCACAGCTACATGTATTTTCTGTGGAGTGTTTTTGTCCTTTCTAACTAGCACTTGGAGAACCAAATGATCAACACCGTACTGATTGGCTGCAACACATCTGAAATAACCACTGTCTTGCTCTGTTACCCCTTGTATTCTCAAGGTACCATTGTCAAAAATGTGTTTGTTTTTGACAGAATGATGAAGAATCACACGCTCGGGTAACACCCAACTAATAGCAGCATCTGGAACAGCAGCAGATGTACAGGGAAGATAGAGTGTGCTGCCAACAGATGTGGAAAGGTGGGCTCCATTTACACTGCTGTGTTCCACATAAGGATCAACCACAGTAATTCTAAATGTGAGAATATCTGCGTCGTTGTAATTCGTGCCTATGCAGTGATAAAGCCCAGTGTCAAAGGTGTCAGCTGTTCGTAACGTAAATGTTCCAGTTTTAACTACTATAATTCTGCCATCCTCACTGATATAAGGGGCTCTCACTTTGCTCCCATCAGCTAATATCCACTCTATTGCAGGAGCTGGATCTCCAATTGCTTGGCAATCTAGTTCTACGGTCCCCCCAACTAAAACAGTGTGCTGTGTTTGTGTTTTATTGTCCCTGGAGATGATTGTCCAGTTATTTCTCACTTTTTTTTGATAAGGACTGGGCAAAATAATCTGGGCATCAGTGAAGTACTGGATGTGCAACGTGTTAAGTGTGGTTGCTGTCCTGTCTAACTGTAGTGCTACTTTGCTTTGCATTAACCAAGGTGGTTCGGCTCTCAGTTCTGCCTCTACATTGGTGTAAAGTTCATCTTTTTCAGAGTAGATTTGTTTATAGTGGTAAGCAGTAAAAGGTATTTTAGTTGCTAGGGCATTTCTTTCTAGTTTTAGGGGGAAATTACTGTACAGGGCCAGTATGCTCCATAGCTGCTGGATATGCTCATAAGCAATATCGCACACAAGAAATGCTGTGAATGATGTTTTCAGTATTGTGTTGTTGCCATCTTTGTCAAATGAGAGTGGAGACGTTTCTTTAGGTTTCTGGATGTTACAAACCAAGTTGCCACGACTTCCTGCTTGGTCAGTCATGTTCAAAACCATGGATCCTATAGGAGCCATGAAGTCCTTGGTAGACACAGAACTGAAATCCCCATCGTCAGGCACTGTGAGGTTTCTGAATTTCAGGGAGTGATGTATGACTGGCTTAGTGCAGGTTAAAGATGCAGAAGGAACAGTGACGAAGTTTCTTCCTTTATAATTCTGGGGGCTAGCACAAACTGGGCATTGCTGAGCACCAGAACTTCTGTCTTTTTTGCACTTTATGACATCTGAAGGGAAGAAAAACCCAGTAAGCTTTTGTGATACAATTTTTAGCATTAAGACACACATAGTTACCAACAAGTTGTTCTCTTGAGTGAAATACAAAGTTCATCCCACAGTAGCCACTAGCCTGTGAGTTTTCCCTAGTGAAGCTGCCTGGTGACTGTTCCTGCCGCCAAGTAAGGGGCCGTTCAGTGGCAGCAGTGTTGGGAGCGCTCTGCTGGGGCACGCGGCCACTGCCTCCTGCTGAGGCTCGAGCACTTCGGGGTAACACTAGGCTACCACCTGCAGCTTCTCAGGGCAGAAACAAAAAGCCCTCAAGTCCTGTTTCTCATTTCTTTTTTTGAAGAATCACGTACAATGTGTCCTTCATTCCTGTGAGTTAGGTAAAATTTAGCTTCCTTATTCCCTGTGGATTTTCCTAGCACACAGAAGCTTCAGAGTGGCCAAGGAAAACATTTTGTTATGGAAAGCTGTACCTGGGAACAGATTAGGGCCACTAGATTCATTTAATTCAGGAAACTGGAGGGCATTAATCTGTTTATCCTGATTACATATACCTACAAAAATCCTGTTAACCATCACTCCTGGAAATAATAGAGAGAAGAGCTTAGAAGAATATATATATATATATATATATATATATATATATATATATACACACACATATATATATACACACACATATATATAATATATATATATATATATATTTCCTGCAGATGCATGGCACTATTTTAGGAGTAAAAAAAAAAAAAAAAGGAAAAAAGATAGAAAATAACATTTTAAGTAGAGGGGAAAAAATAAGAAATTATAAAAGTGCAAAAGAAAATATCAGGTTCATGTCAGAGTGCTATAATGGTCTACTATACATAATCAGTTAGTGGCAGGCTATGAAGGAGTGACAAGTTTCCTGTAGCTTCTTATGCTTCACATCTGGTACTTTAGTTTTGAATTTGCAGTGATTTTCATGTGGTGTGGTACACCTGATAACACATCCAACACACTTTTAAAAGATCAGTATGTAAATGGTATGAACAAGACAGTAATTAACATGAAACAAATAAAAATTAATCAGATGTAGTTGCATTTCCAGTCTTCCTTGGAAGAATATTTAAATAAAGTACAATTGTATTAGAAAGAAAATTCATAATGGGGTTAAAAAGCACAGACAAAGTCTTCAGCTCACCTGGCCTCTGTTTCGACCATTCTGCAAACCACTGTAGACTGCAATCACAGGACCATGGGTTTCCGTGGAGGTAAATACTCTCTAGCTCAGACATGTAGGAAAACATTTCTTGCGGTAGTGAAGTCAACGCATTTTCAGACAAATATATGTGCTTTATGGAGGATATTTTAAATATTTGTACATAGTTCAAGGTGACAAAAGTATCTGGATGAAGCTGCTTAATTAAGTTTCCTTCCAAATGGACCAACCTTAGAGATGTTAGTCCATAGAAAACGTTCGGATTTACAATTTCGATTTTATTGTGGTCCATATGCAACCGTACCAAGCTCTTCAGACCATAAAAAACATCTTGCTGAAGTACACTGACCTTGTTATAACTCATTTTTAATACCTGTTGATGAAAAAGTGACAAGTGTATATTATTAACCCATATTATATTGCTGTAAAACTCCTCCTATATAACTTGCTATAAACTCCTAACAAATTTTCATTGATGGTTACTCTGTGAAGTGAAAATACTTCAATGGGTCAATAATGCAAGTGACTGGGAAAAAAAAAAAAAAACAGTGGGAGAAGTTATTTTTAAATGCAATTTTAGCTGCAAAGGACTACAAGGATACTTTCTTGTTCCAACCATCCATCAGGGCTATTTCTGCAGTCACATTCACAAAACGTAGAGATTAAAAGCAAAATAAATCAGTGCTTAATTACTCACACAAAAAGTCCCAATTAAAGCACGATAAAACTACCAGGTTGTTCCTAGTTTCAGGATTTGTGTCATGTGAGATGTGTACTTGCCAAACCTAAACTCTGAGGTGCCATTTTGTTGCTGACAGGTTCAAATTCAGTAACTATGAGATAAACAAATCTGGCATATTGCTCAGGTATTAAATATGGTACCTAAGACACCCTTTTCATTATTACTTTTACTGTTAGAATTATTCTGTTACAGTAAGGAATTCTGTATTTTGAAAATTAGTGAAGAAAAAAACTACAAAATCCAAATAATGTGCAAGTTTATTTGCCAAATATAACTCCATTAAAACTATATTTCAGTTAAAGAACAAAACAGGCATCAAATAATACATTTTTAAAATCTACATACATATATAATTATAAAACCAAGGAACTGTAGTTCTTTTTAAAACATTAACATGTTTATATGTAATATATTAAGTTTCAATTCAGTAGGAGCCTTTTTTTTTATGAAAGATGGAAAGGGACGGGACTACATTGTACTGAAAGGAAAGGGATATCTGAATGGAAAACTATCATCAAAAAAAAAGCAAAATGAAAAAAAAAAAAGCAAAAAACAAAACAAAACAAAACACAAAAAAACAATAATTAACTATGACAATAACTGTGACAAATTAACTAAAAACAAGTTTACTACCACAATACAGTACTTGGAGCTCTATAATCTTTATCATTTGAACGTCTCAGTTGTGGTTGCCAATTAAGATACTGTTGACAGATGTCTACCAACATCTTCATTACACTTTTTATACCATAACTGAACGCCCACCTGGGAATGAAATACATTTCCCAATAGAATATTGGGTATTGCAGACCCTTATGTTTCATATGGGTACAATTAGAAACAGAAAAGTAAGAGGCAAGAGACCACTGGCCAGCATCCACAAATTAGTTATTTCTGTCAGATTGTTTAAAGGCCATAATGAAAAGTGAGATTAGGTCATCCCCAACATTTATTTCTTACCTGTAATGAATGCAAATCAGTGAACGCCTTGTCGGGTATTGCATTGATCTCATTGCTGTGCAGCATCAGTAACTCCAGTTTCTCCAGGCCAGCAAAATCTGTTTCAGTCAGTTTAAGCAAGCTGTTGTAACTGTAATAAACATTTCATCCCAGACCTGGGTTTAGTCAGACAGCTAAACTGCACAAATTTTAAAACAAATGAAACAAAAACAAAAGAACAACACTTTGGATATGTATAAAGGTAGGGAGCACTTCTGATGGCGAAGATTAAATTTTAAATCATACCTTCACATTAGCACAAAATTTCGTAACTTGTCCATTGCGGCTTCCTTAAGATTGTATTCAAAGTGGGTAGTGTAAATAACTGCAAAAATATGCAGACAAAAATGACGGTTTTGGGCTTCAGTGTAAAAGGGTTTTCATGTAATGGTAGAATTTTGCAATACACTGATGCCTCTTTTAATTGAGGGCTTTCCCAACACTGCCGTACCACAGAGAAGACGATGCACAACAGACACTTTTCTTTGGGGTCAGAGACCCGCATACAACTAAGGGGCCTGGGCCGTGCCCTTCCTCTGCCAGCACCTGAGGAACGATGGCTGAGCCCCAACCATGGTGCAGGTGGGGTCTGCCGAGTGTCTCACAGCCCTGCCTTTGGCCTCCTGTCAGGAGAGGTGGCTGGACCGTGCTGTCTGCTCTTCTCAGTTGTACATCTTGAGTTCCATTTCCACTCCACAGGTGCACACTACCTGTTCATGTAGACATAGCCTCTGCCTCCCCTGATCTCAAGGAGCATACACACAGCCTGGATAATCGAGGCTGAACTTAAACAGGAAGCCAAAAGTGAAACACTGAGAGCTCTTTAAATGAGAGCTCTACCGTTAGAGGAGGTTTGACCATAGGTCACATCTAAACCTAGCCAGCATGAGTACTCAGTGTTGATGCTCCAGTGTCCTGGAACTGGTGTTGTGCAAGCCTTCCAAATACAGAGCACCTGCTCGTGATGCCTTTGACATCATGACTATTGCCATGCTTACATGACCCGATGAGAGGAATCTTCTCACGCTGCAGCCACACCTCCTACCTCCAATGGTAACAAGTGAGTGAGGTTAATTCCTCAGCCAGACAGAAGGCCTGTCCATAGCAGCAATTAACGTATTTCAAATATATGTCCCACGCCTCAGGTGACCCATAGTCTGGAGGAATTGGTACTTAGTCTTCACATACAGCACTTTGGGAAAACTTTGACAAACTCAAAGGAGGGAAAAGGCAGACAGGAGTCAGGAGCTGAGATCACGTTATATTGCCTAGCAGCAGAGGAGGGGGAAGACTTCCAAGTAAAGTCCTTTTGTACTTTTTGCATATACATACAGACAATTCAAAGGTTATGTGTATCAAAAGTGATACCAGGGTCAGTCAAACATTGCTGATTGGTTTTCTCATTTGATTGTATGACAGGATACTTGCAGGAAACTGCATTAACAGGCCAATTGTACCTGGGTAAAATCTACTCCTGGTTTCTTTTGACCCCTTAAAATACAGAACCATTTTGGAGGCTGAAATATTCAGACTGGCAATACTTCCATAAACTGGATGGATAAAAACATAGCAAATAAGATTATGTGACATTCTGAAGTCACATCAGAAGTCTCTGAAGATTTTAACACACATACTGCATTTCCAGCCCCCTGCCTGAGCTCTGAGCTATCTTTTTCCAGTAAGAATTAGCTTAATTTCAAGCTCTTTCAGAGTTCCATACTAAAAAATGCAAGATATTCAGGTAATATAAAATAATTCATTTAAGTTCAAAGCTTTTTAATGTTCTTGCATCCCCCAAAATTCCACCCACTGTTGGAAGTCTTAGACTTTGCTAGCTCTCATTGCAACCACTTCTGATTAATGCAAAACATCCGTCTAAGATTTATTCCTTGCCTTGATTAATTTTTAGCCCTAAATCTGAAAACTCTTCATAATTATATGCAAAGTGTTGCAAGGTAAGTGGTCAGAATATTTGAAATCTTGGCATTAAACGTACCCCAGGTTGATGCGCTCCACGTTTGGAGGGATGCGTGGTGGGACGGCTGTGAAGTAGCGGAAAGTGCAGTGCACCTCGGTGGGGACGTAGCAGGCGCAGAGCCTGGGACAGGCGGTGCTGCCGGGGAGGGCGGCCAGGCAGGCACCGAGGAGGACCTCCAGCCACCAGGGTCTGCGTCTGTGCATTGCTGTCATCCTGCAGGAGGACACTACAACGCCATCCTTCACAGCGACAGGGAGCCAACGGATTCCTACAAGGAAACAAAACACAAGCGTTTATGGAGCCATCTGTGCGGAGTCGCTCGGTTCTAAGCTACGAGCAAAAGTCTGCAACTTAAAGAAAAAACACCCCACGGAACAGAGCCGCCGCTTTTGGGGTTCCCCTGGTTTTAGGTCTGCATACTGAAATGAAATATTTGTCGTTTCGAAGCGGCGGCCCCGCGCCTCCTTCGTTTGGCGAGACCGCCCCGCGAGCTGCTGCCTGCAGGTACGGCGGGGCCACGGGGAGCCTGGGGCACTTGGCCGCCGCTACACCGCGACTCCGGCTGTGCGGAGCGCTCGTAAATCTGCTAGCAATTTGTCCTCGGGAAGGAACACGTCAGCTCCTTTCTTGCCAGTAATTATTCCAAACAAAATTAACCAATTTCAAAGCCCCGCGCGCGGAGCCGCCGGGCTGCGGGAGCGACCGGCCCCGCTCCGCCCCGCGCCCCGGCACCGCCCGCGGCCCTGCCCGTCCGGGCCGATACCGGGGCCGATACCGGGGCCGAGCCGTGCCGTACCAGGAGGGGCCAGCCCGGCCCGGCCCGGCCCATCCCAGCCCACCCCGCCGCCTGCCGGGGGGCGCCGCCGCGGGTGCCCGGCCCGGCCCGGCCCGGCGCGGAGCAGCTCCCGGTGCAGAGCCGGTCCCCGGTACCTCGTCTCCTCGTGCTCTGCTACCTGGGGTTGGCAGCAGCCACACGCTTGGCTGAAGGCGTGGCTCTGTCGCCTTGGAAAAGGTGAAGACGCACTGCGCTCACGATTGCCGAGCTCTCTGCTGTGCTCTCGAGCTGCAAGACTTTGCAGTGGCAGTTTAATAAATTATCGTTGCCAGATGATTATATCTTTATGTAGTCAGCCTTAGATGAAGTTAGACACAAACCCTCTCATCCAAAGGCAGTTGCTCATCCATCACCTCTTGCACTAAGGCAGCATTTAGGACCTGTGCGGTCACGCAGCTTTCAGATGGTCCTGAAGAAGGCGCGTGGCTTCTTACTGTCCTCCCAGCCTCCTACTCCACAGTATTACCCACCAACAACACCCTGCCTGCCAGCAAAATCCACTGATTTTTTTTCCCAGTACCTGAATTTATCCCAGTAAGGGCCAAATCCACTCGGCACTCTTTGCCCCTGATTCTTTCCAGTTATGTAGCTCCTCTGAGATCAATTGGTTGGAGGTGCAGCGCATTGCTGGTTATGTCAATACGGCTGCTGTTCTCTATGGTCAGGCCACAAAATGATTTCTGTCTTTGCAGAGCAAACAGCAGCTGGGTTTAGATACCCTGGGTGAGACACACAGATTATCCAACCACCGCTCAGGATACGTCAGTTCTGTCTGCAGTATACATTTGTTCCTCTGTCTCTGTTCCAAATTAGCAAAGTATCAGCCTTGTCCCAGAAAACAAATCCCTTAGCAATGTCACATAAACCCCATGTTCTTTTGCAGAAATACTCTTGTTTATCTGTCTAAAAAGTTATGCCTGAGAAATTATTGCTATTTGATATAGGTGCTAAACTTGCACCAAAAAACTTTATATAAGGAATAGTTATATTAGTATGCAATAAAGTCACTACAGTGCAACTCTCTAGGTAAGTTTGGACAGTCAAATAGCCAGCTGCTGCTTTCTTACAGATAAATACTCAGACCTTTGCATCAGTTTATAAACAAATGTGACTAAACAATTTCTAACAGTGTCTTGCTACAGTTTTACATATATTGGACTGCCAGCTTAAAAGATAAGGCAAAGATTGTTTTCAAGACATATCACGAAATAAGAAAAAAACAATGTAATTCACGTAACACAAATGATGCTGGACTGTAAGGAACTTTCTTACACACATCCATGTGTGTAAGAAAGTCTGTAAGGAAGGTGACACATGGCTTCCAAATGACCCTTCAAACAAGATCGTCATTTATGACTTGAACTGAGTAAGAATTTTCAACCCAGATGTATTTACTGAGATTTTTCACTTTCCACAGAATTTATATTTTCTTGGAGACATGTTAATTTTACTAAATGTTCTAGTTTTCCGCAAGGAAAGCCAAAACATCTGAAGTCAGTATGAACCTACTTACATCTGCCTTTGTGCCACAGTGCCAAACAGGAGCTGTGGTGTGCATACAGAAGGGTTTCTCTTTTCTTGTCAGCTTGGTTCTGGGGAAAAACAAAACAAAACAAAACAAAACAAAAAAGACAAAAAAATCATTTAGAATGTTTTGGTAAAAAATATATGAAGATCGCTGTTCTTGTAGAATCATGAACATAAATACGTTAATTAAGTCCTTTACACATATCAGCAATACTTCTCTGAGAATTACATATTTAAAATAACATTTTCAGTTACTCAGATGGCTTGCCTCTTATTTCCATACTGTGCTATTTTGGTAGAACTTTACTTGAGGTACCTACAGCTGAGGTTCATTATCACTGCAGTGATTGTCCTTGTGAAACACATGGGTGGTCTTAGTGCGATTCAGCATGGGAACTTTGTAAGGAAACACTAACCTACTTGTACTACCTGGCACTTTCAGTCTCAGGAAAACAACAAAGCCTCAATTGAGCACTGGCATTAAATTATTTGCTAACATTTTTAGGTGCTACCTTAAGAGAAAGGAGAAAAGGGGAGATATCACACTGTCCCTGGTCCTTCCAAATTCTGTTCCTCTGAGAGATAAAAAGAGGCTTGGAGGGGTATCGTTAGGCATATTTCTAAACCTTAATTTCAGTCTGAAGGGCAAAGCTGAATTGCTTTAATGAGTTACTTTGTTCTTCTAGATTGCTGAAGTCAAGACTTCTCAAGTGATGCACTCTGATTTTATTTAATTATTTATTTGGGGGTGGGGGGTGGAGAGAGGTAAAAATGATGTAAAAGACATTTTCAAATGATTTGTAGTAGTCTCCATAATCTGTGGTAAAAAAGGGACTGAAGTTTCTTCTGAGAACATTCTTCCAAAACACATGCTTGAAAAACTGCATTAGAATTAAATACATATACACACACATATAAAGTACACAATGTACTTTGTCAAAGCTTTAAGAAAAGCATATTCATCTAGGGATACACTACACTATGTGTATTGTAATTAAAACCCAGTTCTTACTATGCTTCTGAGAAACACAGTATTAAATTACAAAAACTACAAAGTTCTCCCTCCATAAGGTTGCTGAAGAACATATGGAATATTTTCCATTTTAATGTGGTTGTGATTTAATGGGCCTGACTTATGAAAGAATACAATGGTTCTAAAAACCCATGCTGATCTTTCTGTTTTGCTGGCAAATTCTGGAGTGTCTGATATTAAAAGACATTGCTTTAGATGGAAGTCATTATTCAGAAAAATCAACGGAGCTTTTTGTTAAATGAAACTATATTTTGGCAAGAAAGTGTGGTTGAGTGTAGACTCAGTAGCTCTAAGAGGAAAGTAGAGTGAAGAAAGTATTTTGGAGATGGATTTTCATAGCAAATTATACATACC
Organism: Aythya marila; assembly: GCF_965140915.1. NCBI lineage: Eukaryota > Metazoa > Chordata > Aves > Anseriformes > Anatidae > Aythya > Aythya marila. Next base: position 26,047,262 of record NC_139050.1, on the reverse strand, counting down.
AAAAATGGAACCCAATTTCATTTTTTTTTTTAATTTTTTTTTTTGCAGTTCATTTCCTAATATACACTTATATGATATAACACATGCCTAAGGAAGGAGGCAAGGCAGTGTATCACTACAACTCTGGTTTGTGTGCTTCTGGAAGCACCGGTAGTTCACTGTGGTCAGATTACATTCATTAACTTTGTGTTGTTGCACCGTTGCTGCCGTCGTGCTTTTAGCCATGACTGGCAGCAGCAGCACTGTACGTATCAGACTGGTGTATCTGGGGCAGCCCTGCACGTTAGGGCATCGGGAGCGCTGCCTGGGTGTGCAGCGAGACACACCTGGCACCAAAAGGGCTCCGGGCAGAGAGGGGTCCCGTTGGCAGGGTGGTCGGTACACAACTACAGAAATACCTGTGGCACAGCAAGGAAATAAGGCAGCTCTCCTGAACATTAGTTTGGTGTTATTAGTGTAAAATTCATAGTTCCAGACTTCAATTCTGAGATCTTTTTTTCCAGGCAAAAATACCATTCCAACCAAGCAGAAGTCTAGACTCTGGAACTAAACACTACCTAGTTCATTATGTATTTCAGCATTACTTACAGCTCTGTATCCTTGAAGAAAGCCAGGCCTATGAAGTCAAATATACACAGGCTGTTCAATCCATCTTGTATTAGAGTTCATAATTTAGTGTTGTTATTTTGGTTTTTGACTTTTTGCTTACTTTTTAGTGAGCATTTTCTTTTTCTTCTTCCTCAGGGAATAAGTGCAAATATGACTCAAACTTTAGAGAATGATGTCACAGAAAGCAAATGATATATGAAAGGAATGATTCCTCACTTTTTTGTTTGTTTGTTTGTTTTTGTTTTTGTTTTTGAAAATGAGAATACTGTTACTCTTCAGGCAGCAACTCTGCATCTCCAGTGGGCAACCTTGCTGATAAGTCAGAATACTAGAATACTGCTATTCCTGGTGTGGCAGCAGCAGAAAGCAGCAGAGGGGAGCTTTATGCTGTCTATGCACATTAGGAGCTGTTGCCCAAGGCTTCTGTATCTTTTAGGTATATTACTGGTTTCTTTCAAGCTAATTGTGATAAATCACAAGGCTGAGATCTTGAAGGAAATTGTGAACAATCCCTTTATTTATAGTAGTTGAATGACGTTACATTAACAGGGCAGGTTGCGATTTTAAAGAACACCCTAAGGATGTGTTCTGTGCATCAGCAACAGCGTAACTTTTTGGTGAAATTCTAGTCTGAATAATGTACCTGTTTTTTGTTTGTTTGATTGTTGTTTACTTTTTAATTTGTTCTTCCATTGCAGATACCGGCCATTCTCCCCCACCCCCAAAGTTTACTGTTCCCTTGTGAGACTGCTCTGGCTGATTTTGCCGACCCCTACTCCTACTCCAGGTGTCTCAGCTCCTGCCATACAACATTCCCACTCTGCCTCATTCCATTCCTCACAGCATAAGGACATCCTTTCTCTCCACATCACAGCAGTTCTCCTTAGAGAGGAGAACTTTTTTTGCTCTTTGCAAAATGTTTTCATGTTCTGTCTTTTTCTTCACAGCTTCTTGCCAGCCAAATTTTCCTAATACATTCCATGCCAATTCTCTGTATGGTACCAGATCAAATGTCTTGTTTTTCAGAACTGGATTGTCTTACTGTTTTCTTAAGTAGGAGAGTGATACCAAGCAAAACAAAATATTAACATTTGTGATAAAGGAGAATGTCAGTTGTTTTAGGAATATGTTATTTTAAAATTCATGTTGAAAAAATAAAGCATATAGAAATGTAGAATATCCAAATCTATCCAAGAATTGAATCCCGTGTGAAGTACTTCACAGGGCACAAAGCTGCCTACCATCTCATTTTTCTTTAATAATCAAGTAGGAGGATAGGAATCTGTTAAAACTGATCAAATGATACATGGCCAGTGCTAGAGGAATCACTCAGCTCCACTATTTGTATCAAAAACTATTTTCCCTTGAAAAAAATAAAGCTTCTACCATAACCTACATGTGGAAAAAAATGCAGATTTGACGAGGCAGTTGCATCTGCCAAAGTTTTTGAAGCCTGAAACAAACGTACAGTAAGAGAGCATCCAGTTCACATCTGCAGCAGTAACTGCTGCATCTGGAAGGAAGCCCCTGCTGCTACCTGTTTCTCTGGGAGCAGATGCTGTATGTCCATGCTCCTCCATTCCTAACAAAATGAGTCCTGGGATGAGGCTGTAAGCAAAAAAATGCTTGGCACTTTCAGCAGCAACTTTCAGTGAGATCTTCTCAGCTTGTCTTAACCTAAATGTCAAACCTAAATGCTCCAAAGGACATCTTCAATATCAGAATCTTTTATGCACAATTAGGCATTCTGACCCATTCTGACAGACAGAGCCAGAACCAGACTGGTATTTTACATTTCACTGTGGTATTTCCAATGTACTCTTCAGAGCTGTAGATCTTAGCTTCAGAGGCTGAGCGCCCAAGAACATAAATAAACTGTACTTTAAAGAGCATGCAGAAATTTCTAATTTAATATGTAATGTATTCAAGTTCTTAGACATTAAGGGTAAATTTACTTTGACTTATAGGGTACACTCTCTGCAAATCTTCAGGTCATCCTATCTGGTTTTCTAAAGCAAATATGGCAGTTTTTAGATGTGACCACAGCACTTCCAGGAGCAGTACCATAACTCTGGCACCTGATTAAAGCTTGTAGTATAAATCAGTTTCTTTAAGTAAGTTTTAAAGCGAGTCTTTTTCTCCAGACTGTGAAATGCAGGTTTCTAACAGAACAACTAACATAAATATGATAAAGTTTTGTTAAGGGCTGACTCAGTGGGTTGTTGGACAGCCTTTAAAAGAATTGCACAACTCTCTGAGTGCCTCACTGGGAATTTTCAAAATAACACAGTTAGGTACACTTCTGTGGCTCAAGGCCATGGTTAGGCACTTTAGTTTTATTGTAATGAATTGGACAAGTTCCCAGTAAAGCATCCATTGATTCTTAAAATACAATTAGTGTTTTTAAATTGCTAGCGTATTTGTGCAAATATTAATATGGGGACTTTTAGTCTTACCTGCTTTATGCAATGCAGTGCTGTATACAACTCTCCAAGAAACCAAACAATATATCAGAGGAGTAGATCTACAGAAGATTGTGTTTTTCTCATACATATAAAGAAACACATTCAGAAACACATACAGTTTGAACCTTGGTGTTTTAGTACTGAATGCTGACAAAGCTTAAATAAACACTTCTATTGATGCAGAGAGAACAAGGCAGCTAGTCTATGGGAAAACGGATTCCACTCTCATTTCCTACTGCCAAAATCTCATGACAATAATCCTGTTGGAGTTCAGCTGTAGTTTGATTTAAATCAGTGGCCTTGTTAATTTTCAGAAGGGAAAGTCTGACTTCACAATGCACCTTGGATTTCCTGGTCCTGTTTCCACTCCTACTCCTCTGTTACTGCCTAAAGAAATAAGATGGTTTCAGTGAAACTACAGCAATGTAAAAATCCTACCAGGAGACAATAGGTCTCTTTCTATATACTGTTGAGTATGTATAGCAACAGAGAGTGGCATCTAAAGTAAAACAAGCTGCTTTGCAGTTAACATCTACATTAAAAAGTTGGTCCTTCTAAATATCATCTGTATTTTGACAGGCATTAATAGTTAGCATTTTACCAGAGGATACAAATTACAGGGGCACACATTTGTCGGGGTGATAACTAGAACCAGTCAAGGTGCAATGTTTTTGTTTTGATGAGGAACTCAGTAACTTCTGGCACCTATGTTGATTCTTCCCAGCTGTTTGAAATGCTCTGAAATTCAATTAGCATAAAATTAGTGTAAAAAGCTAAGTGACTGTCAGTGTAAACAACATATAATTTGATTATTTGTTGCCTCTGCTTTCCTTGATTTTCTGTATTCTCCATATATTACATTCACATGTTTTATACTTCTTTTGCAGGTTAATTTTGCTACTGTTGCAAAGCCTCCAGTGGTGTCCAGATTTCTCTTGGTGATGCAGTGAAGGCCCTATGGAGACTGAGGTACCATAATATACAATGCAACTGTTCTGATTTTTAATATATATGTATTTTTTGTACTCTTGCCAATAGTTGAAAAACAGTATAAGGTATATTGCTGCTTGGTTAAACATTGCTGTCAGTTGCTAGTTTGTGACCATCATTTTGTATCAGTAATAAAGACTTAAAATTTAAGGCAATAAGGCATTTTCAAGGATTCTTATCTTAGGGAAAGGTGAAGTTGTAGGTCAGGTACATTAATTTCTAAGTTTTCTCCATTTTTTATCAAATAAGTTACTGTTAGAGGGGATGTGAAAGTAAATTAGTATTGTTCTTGGAACTTACATGATGGAGAACAGTGTAAATATTTTATAGTAGTTTTTTTTTGTTTTGTTTTTCCTTTTCTGCTGGATAAGTAATGTTTTTTCCCCACATAAATAAAAAAATGCAAATTTATAAGTGTAGATAGAACACGATGTAAGAACCAGGAGCAAAGTGTAACTCAGGAGTTACATTAAAGTTCTTGGAGTATTTGTTTCAGATATTGAATTAATTGTAAAATATAGAGATGAATTTGGTCAATACTAACACATTGCAAACAAACATAAATTTTCACCAATAGCTAAACTCTTATGCCCCTTGTAGGATCCTATTAATCCCTAAGAAGGAAAACTATTCTCTTCTATAGGGTGTGGAGAATGCTGTGTGGAATTCAGCTGTCTCACTGCTCTGCACCTTGACCCTGTGTTTTCAAGTCATTTTAGTTCAGACAGGTCATAGCAGAGAAGCAGCTTTGTCTGCAATCTGCTTGTCACAAGCTTAGGCTTTCTTTTGTTCTTGTTGTCTACCCTTCTGACCTTTGAGCATCTCACATGTGAAGCCAGAAAGTAATTAATCTTTTCTGATTGGGATAGGTTATTATTGATGTCTGCACTGGGTCTGAGCAGCCAAGGACACCCACTGCCTATGGCTTTTGAACTTTAACCATATCAGTTAACGTGGGGCCTAATAAATTATCCACAGTATTGACAGACACATTAAAAACTCCTGCTTAGTGCATTCAATATGGGCATATACATTGTAACCTACTTAATTAAGAAAGGTCTGTTTTCTTGCCTTGTGAAAAGTTGTAATATCTTTCTCTTTTACCTGGATGGTTATTGGAGATGGGCATAAAGAGGGATCACCTAACTCTTTTTTTTTTTTAAAACTCTGTATGCCTTTGCAAAATCTGCTCTCCTCATTATTGGAACATATTCTCAAACTGGGTGACTAAACATGATTTATAATGAGATCGTCAATCTCCTTTCAGACCACCTTGCAAGCAGAGGTGTTAACCTGCAAATATATTCAAGCAGCAGATGAACTGAAATGCAGATATTGCTGTTAAAGTAATATTGCAGATGTAGACTGGATATTTTCAATGCTAATCTCAAAAATTATTTAAAATATCTTTATTTTAATTTCAAAAGTGAAATAGAAATCAGATCTAGAAGAGCCTTTGTGTTGCTTTCTGTAGCTAATTGTAAAGATACCTAATCAGGCATGCCATCGCTTATTGATGTCCATTATGAATTTACATGGATAGGATAAGGCAGCAAATTTTATTTATTTTTTTATTATTAAAGATGCTATGATAGAGCTTTTTAATTTTAATTCAAGGAATTATTTATACTGTCTTAGCTACTTTTTCTGGAAAAGAGTATTTCAGCATGAACAGTCTACCTGGACAAATACAAGATCAGATATAAAATCCTGTGAAACTTCAGGGGCCATCTCTGAATGACACTTCACAGAGAAAGAAAAATCTTGCAGTTTGTCTTGGGTCCCAGCATGGTAGTCCATTGTAGTAGATTGTTCAAAGGCAAAGGCACTAAAACAGAAACTGTGGCTTAGGCTGCTGTTGCCCACTCTGCTTTGGATTTAGCATTGCAAGTTTAAGTCATTGTCAGGGCAAGGTGAGAAACAGCCATAATAAAATATTCGTATGAACAGTAAGATGTTCTTTTATTCTGAAATTCAACTAAGAATCAGTAATAATCACAGCACCTTATGCTACTTTATAGATTGAATATCACATACTCTTGCTAGTTCAGTATTTTCCTCCTTTTCTGTAAACTTATAGTTATTAATTTCTATAATCTGATATGGATGAAGAGTTCATATAAATGTGTGGATTTTCTTCTCCTTCTGTGCATTTCAGAGATGATGCTTTATTGAAATTGGTAAGGCTTGTAATGCTGAATGCTTCTGGGTTGGATCCTGGATGGTAGGAAAACTTGGTCCATGTGTTTTACAACAGTTTCAGTTCCTCAGGTTGGTTTCTGTGCTCATTTGTTAAACCAAAAGGCAATGTGGGATCCCCTGCCTCTCTTGGCTCAGAGACCAGTGCACTGGGAGAAAGAATGCATCAAAACCTGTCTGAGGTGCTGGACTTCACGTAGCTTGATGGGAACTGAGCAAGCCAGGAATGACAGGGATTCAAGTCTGAGTTTGCAGAGATAAGCCTTCTCAAGTTCTTTGCTTGAATAGATTCCTATTTTAAGCTCCTGCCAAAATAATCTCTGGTATTTCCATTGTCTTCTGTGTACTTATATGCTTTGGGTTGGAACTGAAAGTCCTTAGAGTGCCCAGAATGATAGTTTAAAAAGTGTTACCTGTAAATGTGGTCACTGAATTGAGGGTACTTCACCACCAGGAGGCATTCAGCACCTACTGGGCAGTAGATACCAATTCCTGGAGATAGCAAAATAATCAATTCAAAACATATGACTTCCACATTTTATTTATTATGATGGTTTGGGTAAGGCTGTACTTTCTTATGCTCTAAGGATAACACTAAATTAACTTATAAAATGTGATCACAGTTCCTGTAATGCAAAAATGTCATGACTACGTGCACAAACACATCCCTAAGTAGGTTCTCATTACTGACATAATGTATCAGTGGGAATTGGAATAGCAAAGTTGTTTAGTAGATGATGCCATCTTTAATTATGTGACAATTGCTAAGTGGAGTTTGCTGGTGTCTTAAGTAAAAATAAGTGAGTCCAAAGAACAATATATTGTTGCTTAAAAATATATAATCCTGTGTAACCTATAGGTATAGTACAATAGCTAAAGGAAGATGTTTCAGCAGCTAATTAATGAGAATCTTAAAACCTGTCTGTAAACAAAAGTAATTGATTGTTGGTGCAAGGCATGGATAATTTTTGCTTGTGATGAAGTAAAAATTTGTGATCTCCTTATGAAGGTGGACCTGCACACGGTCTTTTATTTTGTATGGTAAACAGAGTTTAAAACAAATAATAAAAAACACCTCACCTGCCTTCCCAAATAAGCAGATACATCTCAGGTAAAAGAAATGAGGTGTGGTGGTTTATTTCAAAGTTACAGATGAGAGTATTTCCAAATTGTATTATGTTTTATTTCACAATTAAAATTTTAGAAGTGGAATGCTTTAAGGTCATGTAGACTTTCTTCAGTTCTCAGCTGCAGTCTTTCTTCTGCAGAGCTGGTAAATTTTGCTCTCTATTTGTCAGCATTTTTAATTAGCCAGAGAACTTCATTATTTTCAGACGTTAGAAGGGTGAGTTAGACTGCCTGATGTTATGTACACAGACCTACTGGGGCTGCTTTAAGATGAGTGTATGCTCAGCCTCTGCTTGGTCGAGCACTTCTGTTCTGTGTTCCATTCAGTGAGGTACTTGGAGGCTTAGAACTGAAGACCAGCAGCAGCAGGACATAAGATCTCTTGCAAATGGTGTTCTTATGCAGATCTTGCCAAGTCAAGGTCAACACTAGAAAACTGGAGGTTTTCTGTATTGAGTTGTGGGGAGAAGGGAAGGAAAGATGCCAGTTCTACAGGAAAAAGCCTGAGATAACTGTTCTGGAATATTCTTGTTCTTAGAGTATAGGAAGTAAGAATGTTTTAGCTTACATATATATATCTATGTTATTTCACTTACTGAACGTTTATGGTGGCTCGCATAAAATAAGCTTCCACAGGAAAATATACTTTTAAATTTAAAATATAAAGCTTTTCTGCTGTAAATAGCAGTACTTTCTGCTGTAAAAGCAGTACTAGTAAATACTAGTATTTACTAGTATTTCACTAGTAAATGAAATTATACTGGTGTTGGTCTTACAGAGTACTTGCATCAATAAGCTAATTAAAAAGGCACACACATTAGTATGACTTCTTAAAAACCTTCAAATTAAGTAGTTGAATAATTTCTGTCTTGAATGAACACCTGAAAATTGTATGAGAAGGGAAATCAGCATGAAAGTGATATTTCTTAGAGTGAAAAATTGTGTTTAAGGTTATCATTTTCTCCTTTGTCTCAAATTGTTCAATTAAGTCTCTCAATTATTTTCAAGTATAAAACACCTAATTAAAATATTTTTTAAATTTTAATTTTCATAATGAGGTCATGAGATTGTAGCTAAATAAGGATTGCTGCTTGTCTCCTGTGCTACTTTTGTCTTAATACTGTCCTGCAGTGGCTGTAGCAGTATGCAGGGGCTGTTGTGTAACAGTTGTCTTCCTGATGTTCTTCTAACAGTTGTCTTCTATGACAAAACTAAATGAGAAATGGCTGACCTGCTTTGAACTCTGCTTTGAATGTTGCAGATCAGCTTTTAAGCAATGTTAAAAGCGATGTTGTTGTTTACTATATTTAAAGTGTTTGTTTTATGTTCTTCTGCTTTAAAATGAATCACGGGGGAGGGGGAGGGGGAAGGCCTCATCCAAATACTACTATACAAACACCTGAGTGTGAGATTTCTGAAGTCTGTGTACTTAGGTTGTAGTGTTGAATAATATTGTGCGGTTTCATGTTGTCCACAAGTCCAATCTAGTACTAGTACAAAAAATATGAGCTATTATATAAATCAGATGCAACTCTGCAATTACTTTTTTTAAACTGGATTGGTACAGATGTCTAAAATCTGAAGTGTAGAAATGTGCTCAGTGTAGCAGTAGGCTGTAATTCAAGTACCTAAAATGCTGGGGAGAGGTGACCTTGATAGTGTGTGAGGTGGGACATACAGAAATGTAGGCTACTGGACTCACATTTATACTAATGAAGTCATCAGTATAATTCCCAATAAATTCATAACAGTAATGTTTAAAAACCTATGTTACTTGTATCATGCTATTGATTTATTGATAGAAAGGAAAGGTGGGGTTTTTTGAATTGATTGTATGACTCAAGGCATTTCCAGCTTTATTTCAGTGGGATGGCCCTGAGCTCTGGAGTTGTAGGCAAGTACATAGCTTTAGGTTCCTTGGGTCCAGAAGTTCATAACTTGTTCTTACCAAAGCAAACTTCATTCCATTTTCATGAATCTAGAATCTGATCAGGTACATCCAAAAAAGCTCACTTAAATTTGTAATAGCATTTATTTAGCTGTGGAATACTTTTTTTTTTAATTTATTTTTAGACAATACTTCATTTAAAACACATTTGGAATCAGGTTTTGCCCCAACAGGGTGGACTGTTAGCTTTAGACATTTGCAAACTGGCTCGACCAGTGCTAACTTCTGTGGGTGTTTATCAGGGTTTAGGGGAAACAGAGGAGGAAATGCAATCTCTGCTAGCTCTTCTAGAGCTGCTTGCTGATCTGTAGCTTAATGAAGAGAGGAATGAGATGGGGAACCTTCTGGGGTGATAGATGGAACAAACGTTTTTTGTGTTAGCACATATGTAGGGCAAGAATAGACTGGTGGAGCACAGAGCATTTTCTTACTGGTTTCCTAAGTGACTGCTATTATGTTTCATTTGTTTTGGAAACATGCTGTATATTTCAGACTTAACTGTATGTTTCTGTTGGTTTGTGTCAGAACTATAAGTCAATTCAAATGACCTTTCCATTACTGAATGTAATATGCTCTCCAAGGATGAGTGTTGCAAGCATTCCAACACAGTTTTCTTCCATTAAAAATCTCTTATAGAATATCAGACTGCTGTGCTAACAACATTCAAGAAATCTGATGCTTTCATACAGATGAAAGAACAATAAAACTAAATTTATCTTGTACCTCACCCCCATTTCTTGTCTCCTTGTTGCTGCTGGCATAAGCCTTAATGCCAAATTCGGTCCTTTTGGGAAGCTGTAGAAAGTGCAGTGACAGACCCTGTCTGCCTTGCGTGCACCCCTGCTGTAACTACTGGCTCTGCTTCTCAGTACTGAAACTGCAGGGCAGCTCCTGGGCCTGCCCTGCTGCAGCACCCACGGGAGGATTGCTCTGTGCCCGTGGGGTGTTTTTGCAGCTGGAGGTGTGGCAGGGCCCCCGGGACACCTGGGAGAAGCAGTGAGGAGTCGGGCTTTGTGCCTCAGGATCCATTGCATTCGGCCCAGCATAATCTGGTTTGTTTTATTAGCTTTCTGTTAGGGATGTGGAATAGAGAGCATTTGGAAGTAACTTGACATCCACTAAAATAAATGTTCTTTTCTGTTTATTCCTTGGCTTGCATTCAAAAATTAAATGGTAATGCATTAAGAGTCTAAAGCTTTGTCTTACTAAGTCTTTAATTGAACACAGTTCGAAAACAAAAGCAAACCTTCATTTTTTTTATTGCACTAAGAAGAAATAATGATTTTTTTTTAAAGCTGACTATACTTAGCATTGCATGTGAATCTGACATCTAACTATGTGATTTCACTTCTTTACTGAAAAAATTAGCTACTCACCAACTGACAGAAGTGTTAAACTTTATAAAGCTGAAACAAATTCCAGACACATAATATAGCTTTTTTTTTTTTTTTTTAAGGTATCTTCATTCACAATGCAGCCTATAAACCATAAGCTTGCTGGATAGGTATTGACTGTTTTGGATTTCTTGTTTCATGTTGTCTGTTATGTATTAAAAGAGAAACCACAGCTATGGAATCCTTAGTGCCAGCAGCCTGGCTTGCCAGCGGAGTGAGGAAGGGCAGAATGTTGCCACAAAGGCAAGGCATCTGCTATGGGAAGAGAGAGACAGGGGTGAGGGAATGGGAGCACACAGGAAAGAGCAAGGGGGTTCCTCCATCCTGTCTGCATCTTTCAGTGGTGTAGAAGTTTCTTTTGACGCAGGGAGGAATGGATTGAGTTTTGGATTAAAAAGCCTCAGTGATGACAGGGAGCGAAAGGAGCAGGCAAACTTGTGCCTCCAAGAGCAGGAGATGGGAGCAGAACAATTAACAAACAAAATGTGCAAAAGCAGCAGAATACCAGACTTGCTCAGCTGCTGTTTTAACTTTCCCAGAAATGTTGAGATGGATGTTCCGGAGCTTGGCTCCCTCCTGTCTGTGCTCAAGGCTGCTCTGTCCTGAGGCCAGGCGCGTTCAAAGGCGGCCCCTGCTCCTGCAGGGGAGCAGCACCAGCAGCCAAACCGCATCCTCCTGCGGGGCAGTGCAGGGCGGCCGGAGGGGCTGAGCACTGCACCCAGCCGCGGGTGTGCCCGGTGAGGGGAGCTGTAAGCAGGCAGCAGCAGGAGGGTGGCAGGAGCATGGCCCTCGTTCCAGGCCTGAACTGCCACCAGCGAGCTCCCCAGCTGTGTTTTTGTGATGCAGGTAGCTGCTAAGCCTGTATCTGTGCTATAAACTGCAAGTGTTTATAAAGGCTTTTAAATAGTGTTTCCAAGAATATAAATTTTAAAACCTATTAACTGGCTAAAGCTCTTGTTTCTCTTTGTGCAATGGTTTGATTTCACAGCACTGAGAAACAAAGGCTTTCAGCTTGTTCCTGCATTCACATGCTAGCTAGTCCTATGTGTGCCTCCAGAAGCATCTGCGCTGCAGGAAGGTTCCCAACGTGCACAGTTCAGCGTGGCTCTCCAGAGGCACGCAGCATGCTGAAGGAACGAGACACCCACACATCTGTGAGCTTTGCAAAGAGGCTGGGCCAAAACAGCGCAACTGCTGTCCTAATGTCAGCAGGCAGCAGGAGCGTCTGTGTATTAAATGCCTGGTAACCCTTTATTTTGCACTCCTTTCACACAACAGGCTTTAAGCTTTGGATAATAAAGTAAATAACATTGTACTTAATCCTATTGCAGTAGTAATCAACAGTAAAGTCTGTAACATCACTAGGAGTAGGAATGGACTTACTGCTTTACTTCTGAATGAACAGTGCTTTGTTCTGTTATCACCTCCCTCCCCCTTCCCTAATAACCCTTCCGTAAAAGATGAACATGGTTCTTAATTACAGGTTCCTTTTGTTTCTTAGCATTCTGTGACTAACCCATTTTTTCTTTTTACTTTGGCATGCTGATGAAATGCAAAATGAAATTAAAAAAATAGAAATTGTATGATGGTTACAGACTCTACATAGATTATGGAACCCTACAATTAAAAAATATATACTTGTATTATCTTAAATCTAGTTTGCAGCTTGTGTTTCTGAAACAACTGCATTTCTCCTACGCTTTGCTGTATGTCCCACTCAAGGCAGGACATCAGTGCTGATGCCAGCTAGTGAGAGATTTTATTTCACCTGACTAGTAAAGGTTCCTTATTGGGGCTGTCTGTAGGAGGTATGGGAGGTGTCTTTTTCCCCTAAGAACTCCCCTGCACGTCCCAGGCTTTCTGCTCACTGTTGAAGCAGTGCTGCACTGAATGATGGCTGCCGGGGGCTCCTGTGCTCAGCGGTGGCCACCAGGTCACGGAGCAGTGTCCCCAGCCCTGCATAGGACCAAAGCCCAGTGGGCTGTGGGGTATGAGCCATGGTTTAACCTCAGGTATCTGGTCCCCACTCGCACTGCCCCAGCTCTGCTGAGCGTCCTGGCATACGGCACTCCTGGGCTCTCAGCTGGGGCCCCGGAGCTGTGGCCTCGCTGGGGACAGGTCCTGGGCAGGGCACCTCCAGAAGGCAGCGTGGGACTGAGCTGGGTGCCAAGCTCAGAGGGAGCAGGCACTGGCAGCACATCCAGTCACCATGCTCTGACACCGGCTCTGTCACATCGTGGCCTCTCTGTGGTTTTCCCCAACAGAGGAGGGTTATCAGACATGCTCATTTCATCTGACCATGAGGAGGTACCTATAGGTAAAATACATCACTGCTATAAAAATAACCTTAATTTTAGGTCAGGATGTTGGCAATACTTTGTTCTTGAATGACAGAAACAAGTGACTGTGGGGTAGTTGGACCAGTAATGATTTTAATGTAATTCTTGGGTAAAACTTCCTTAGACAGTGAACCCTGGCTGAAAGCTTTACATTAAAAGCTATTAACTCTCTATTAAAAACTAGTAAATGTGTTTGCTTTCCACAACAGTAAGCTTAAAACTAATTTTTATACGAAGAAAATTGTTGACTCAAGTGGAAAGGAATGTGCCCTTAATTCTTTCAGCAGTTCTTAAACCACATGCTCGACAGCTCTGTTAGGAAATCTGAGCAATGTTTCTCTTATTTCTACAACAATGTTTGCCTCTAATTTTCATGCTTTCCAGCATTTTCAGTGGTATGAGGATAAAATGTCCCTCCTCCCCATGCTGTCTTAGTGCTGATGATACTTGGATAGTATAATTGGACAAATTATTTCCAAAGCAAGCTTAGCTCTCTGTAACATGATATAACATGGGCTTGTATAGAAATTACAAACTGGAAACTGGTTGTCATAAACTGTTCTTCATCAAAAAGCCCATACGACGTTCCTTTGTCATGCTGAACTACTCCTCCGTCAACCAAAAGCCAATGCTAATTTATGAAGTGAAACATTTAACCCTGGCTGAAGTTTAAACACTTTCCAGTGTATTTATAAAGTCTTGTTTCTGTTCAAAGCATTTGAAAAAACCAAATCTGTAAATACCAGATTTACTTCTAGTAAATATTGCATTTAGTCACAGAAGACTTTCATCTTAATTTGAGAATGTTTTGCACATTTTTCTTTAGTTTTGTAACAGAGGCACTAGCTACCCATGAGAAACACCAAGTTTGTTGTTTTAAAGCAACTTCACTATTCTTTTCTCTGTGCTTTGAGTTGTATTTGATACAGGACAGAACTACTTCAAGGATGAACACTTATCTCTTTTTCTCCCTTCAAGCAGAGGCCATGTCCCCTAGAGCTGCCAAGGAAGGCAACATTTACTCATTTAACACTGAAAGCAGAGAATAGGTGAAATAACCTGTGGCTGCACCCTCCAAAATATCAGTTTCCTACATTTGAACTGAAGTGCTCTTTTCACAAAATCACTGACTGGCTGAGGTTGGCAAGGACCTCTGGGGTCCATCTGACCCTGCTCTAGCAGGGCCACCCAGAGCAGGGCCCAGGGCCATGTCCAGGTGGCTTCAGAAGGTCCCTGTCCCCAAAGAGGAGACCCCAGCACCATGTGGGCAACCTGAGCCCATGCACAGGGCCATTGCAGTAAAGTTTTTCCTCATGTTGAGGCAGCCTTCTGTATTTTTGTTTGTCTGTTGTCCTGAGAAGCGTTTGGCTCCATCCTGTCTTCACCCTCCCTAGATGTATTTATACACAGCACTAAGATCCCACCAAGCCTTCTTTTCTCCTGGCTGAACAGTCCCAGCTCTCTCAGCCTTTTGTCATAGCAGGCATACTCTAGTCTAGCTCTGTCTTATACTGGGGGTGCTTTGAGCTGGAACCAGCACTTTAAGTATGGCCTCACCAGTGCTCAGCAGAAGGGAAGGATCACCTCAACCTGATGGCAGGGCTTTTAATGCAGCCCAGGATGCTATTGGCCTCCTTTGCTGCGGGGGCATACTGCCTTCCTTTTCTTGAAGATACTTTCTTCCAGAACTTTTTTCACTAAAAGAAAAAAATAAACAACTTGGCTTTTTTTTTTTTTTTTTAAATGCAATACGCTTTTGAATCCTGCAAAAATAAAACATGCTGCACAAACCGCTTTCTGACGTTGAGATTAGGCAGGATCAGAGTCACCGTCTGGAAGTACTTAGATTATAAATTCACATGCTTTTGGCTTCTAGCATGCTTTATCAGCTGTGTGTTTAGCAGATAACCTTTTGCTTTGTTCTGGTTTTGTTTACAATGTGAAGTCCAAAGCGACTTCACAAAAACAGTGTTAAACAGTTATGAGAGCAAAGTTATGCACGTTGGACTAAACGGAAAACTTCCATGCTATGTTCATCTTGTAATAGCCTTAAGAATAAAAAAGACCATTCTAATTTGGTTTCTGTGTTGGCCCTGGGGCAGTATCAAATGTCTGACTCTTTCACCCAGTGCAGCAGCATTGGGGGCTTAATTTGGGGTGCTAGTGCAGAGGGGGTGCGTGCTGCGGGCTGGCTGCACAGTGTGCTGCCTCTGAATGAAAGAGGCAGTTGGAGACGAGGTGGTGGAGCTTCTGGGGGCCCCCCAGCCCTTGTGGGAGTTCCTCCCAGTGTTGTGCTGCCCCGAGAAAGCTGCTACAGTCAAAGTTGGGCTTTGACCTCAGAGCACCAGCCCCGAGGCTGCAGCTGTTCCTTTCTGCCCAGGCCTGCAGCCACGCTCGTTCATGGCAGCTGGTTTTGATATCCAACTGCTGTTTTACCAGGAAAAGCGCTCCCAGGGGAAGGCAGAGCCTGACAGGCAGCCCCAGCAGCAGGGAGCACAGCGGTGACCCCCAGCGCAGGAAACTGTCAAAAGCATGAGGCAGGTGTTCACAAAACACATGGCCGAGAGCACACACCGCACTGTAAATGTACCTGTGTTTCCCTGTAGCTGATGTCTCTGTATTTCCCTGGTCTGGACACCTCTGAGCAAGCTAGTCGTGCTGGTAGAAGAAGAAGAGGAAGTGTTGAGTGTGTGAGTATTGGAAGATGTCTTTCATGCACATCACTGCATGAGTTTAGCTGCTGGCAGGGAAAAGGTTTGTGTTTTTTTTTTTTTTTTTTTTTTTTGTACCTACATTATTATATGTCTTCAAATAGAGATTTGATTTCACAGCAGATGAGATTCTTGCCTGGTTTTGGCAGGAGGACTCTACTCTCCAATGTAGCACAGCTTTTATCAAAGCTTTTGTTTTGTAGACTACTTGGATTTTGTGATGGAAATATTTCTAAAATTCATGTAATCTTTTTCAGAACTCTTCAATGAAAAATGGTTAGAAACTTGCTTTACAACAAATGTAGAAGTTGAATGCAATTATTTGCTCAATCCAAACCAAACCTTTTTTACTGTCATATTGAAAAATGTGCAGAACTGCAACAATCCGTGATTTGGATTGCTTTCGTGCCAAGCCCTGTGAAGCTCAGGTTGCCTCCAAGGCAGGCAAGTGGGAATACAATCATTCCCATGCAGGCTGCTCTGAGCAAAGAGATGCGCTCTGCTTGTTCTCACCCATCTCTACTACAAAAAGTATAAGAAACATCTGGCAGAGAGGCCAGATGGATCAAATCTTGCAAATGCAGATGCTTTGGAAAGTAGTGTAAAAATATCGACCTTATGTTTTCTTTATTATTCAAACATATTACATTTTCCCTTATACTGAGCCTCTGCTTTGTGGGACATTCTTTTATGGATGTTTTTTGCTAGTGTTGGCTTTTCCCTTTCCCCTCAGTTTTGGTTCAAGTTCTCTAAAACAGAGTAAGGATGCCATATACTTCTTCCACTGTTTCTGTAGACTGGGAATTTGTCCTAGTGTCTGTCGTCCATAGTGCTAGAGATAAATTTTGTGCTTGCAGAATCATAGCATTGGATCCATGAGCTTTACCTGCTTTTGGCACACTGAAGAGGCAGAACTTACCTGTCCCTTTGCCAATTCCCAGATAAGACAGAAGTCCAACCATTATGAATTTGCAGAAATGGCAGGGACACATACAAGCCACTGGGGAGACCAGTTCTGGATAAAGCTCTCTGCTTTAGGCTTCCTTCTTGAGTTAGGAGAACGTGTGTCCTGTAGTGAGTGTGGCAGCTCTTCAGCTGCAAGCTGGTCCTGCCTGCCTTTTCATGTCCCTGCTCTGCCACCCTCCCAGCAGCTTGACAGGGAACGTTTCTGAAAGCACTAACCTCCCCGTGTAAATCTGACCTTACTTGCAGTGCATCTTATGGTCCTCATTAGAAAGCTGAAGTGTAAAATCTGTTTTGTCTTGCACTATTTTCCCCTAATTTGCCATTTCAGCTGTCTGTTACAGCTGCTGAGAGTTGTTTCATGTGTGGCTGCTGCAGCCATGTAGCAGTAATGACTTTGTAATTAAAGTCTTGCAACTGTAGAAATAACTGCAAGACTTCCTGGAAGATAACACAGCCAGAAATGCTAGTGAGGGCTATGCTTTGCGTTTTCCAGTGGCAACATTTACAAATGCTTTGTCTGCAGTTACTTTGTGGACAGAAAGAGATGACCCCAACACCTACAAAGACAATGGAATTATGCTTCAAATCCACTGTATCAACAGCCGTAACGGGAGTGCCATTCCAGAAGGAAGGGCTGTGAGAGGGCCAGAAGGAAGAGTAGTACATCAATGGCCAGCAGTGGGTGACCCTTGTCACCAGGCTGAAACCTTCCAGGCAAATGGGCTTGTTTGACCTGCAGACTAGAGATGTTCCCCTACCTGCAGGCATCACATAGCTTAAATGGTTGCAGTGATACCGTGAACAAGAGGAAAAATGGCTAATTCTCAGCGTGCTCATTGCAAAAAATTATTCAGCTGCTTCCACAGACGAGTGTGTGGGCAGTGTTCCCGTACTGAAGGGTGTTCCACTGAGACAAAATATTTGGTCTGGGTGTGTTGTCCACTAGAGGATTTGATTACATTTGGTTTTGTAACTGACACAACAGGGTAGTTCTGAAGGGACAAAATAACAAAACTGGTATCAATTTAGTGGTCCTGGGAGGAAAAAAGTAAAATCCAAGTATGAGGATGTGACTCCTCCAAGCCTTCAAGTGTTCATCTCATATGCTTCAGACTAATGAAGAGCAGAAGATATTAATGCACAAAAGTGTATGAGGTGACTCCTCTATTTTTCTAAGTCATTATAGATGGGACAGTTGGGCGATAGTGAGGCTGGAGCTGTGTGACTTACTGGCTCAGCTGAGCCCACACGTGGGCTGTGGCTGGGGACTTCGAAGTGACCCGGGCTGTGGGGGAAGAGCCCTGTGGGCCGGGTTCCCGGGAGCTGTCACTGCATGTGCCTCACCTGTTGTGCATGCTTTTCAGGCAGGAGTCTGAGTAAGAAATGTTTATGAAAATAAATGGGGATTTTGAAATAACTTTCAAGACTGCTAGTATTTAAAATTACATGACTATTAGCAATAAAGTAGAAAAAATAAGTATTGTGACAGTGTAGAAATTACTTATTTAAAAAGGACAGTGCTTCAAGTGAGACTTGTGTTTTCTTTGAGAATTGTGCTAATTTTTTTTCCAGTTTTTCTATAGATCCACGCCATGTCCATTTGTCACTATAGTTGTGTATTTTAAGCTCAGCCTTTCTCCCATTAGATTTCTTTGTTTTGTATGCAGTGTGTAAGGTGGGTGACATTTATCCAGCTCATCAGAACTGGTGTACGTGATGGTTTATTGAAAATCTTAGTTTAATAGGCAGAATCAGATTCGGCTTTCTTTCAGAACCATACCGTCTTACACTTTATGCTGTTCAAGAGGAAAGCATGGTTGATCTGTGCAGTTAAGGAGTTCAAGGATAGTTGGTAAGGAACTGTTTGAATGTGCAAATATCTGATTTTATGTGCACCTACCCTAAAAGCACTATCTGTGTGCCCAAGTCAGGCACACAAGTACAAAGATTTTTGCACTGCATGTTTTGCATGTTTGTTCCTTCAAATGATGTGTGCTCAGTAGCTCTGTGGTGTCCTGTGGGATGCCTGCACAGCATGAATGTTTCAGCTTCGTTTCCGTTCTGAACTGACTTCACAAGTGAATGTGGAAATTTCCACTGTCTTTCTGGACGTACACGCTGTTCTTTGTTACGTTTCTATTCACCAATACTATGAGCTGTAGTTTTGTGTTAAAGCTGAAATACTGCACAGAAGCTATAGTCAGCAGGGAATTCAGGAATGCTGAATATCACATGCTTTTAAACTTCTTAGGCCACAGCACTAGGAAGTTTGACTCCTCTCACTTTGGCCTCTTCCCTGTATGTTCCCAGGCATCCAACACTCTTCTGTGCTCATTTTCTCCCCAGCCCCGTAGTTGCTGTGGTCTTTGCCACATACGTGGCAGTCAGCACTTAAATTGCCTATGCAAAATCCATTGCATAAATCACATCAGTTTATGATATCATTTTGAAATTTGTTCTAACTACAAACAGATCAAAGTAGCTACTTTTACATCAACATGTGAATTCAAAACCCCTTAATTTATCTGAGAGCAACTCAGGTGGTCTTAGAGTAATGGTTGGAAGGCAGAAACAATGTACTGAGAATGATCAGCACGTGTCGGAATTAATGCAGCTTCTGCTAATCAGCACCTCCCTCTTCAACTGCTTAAGGCTTTATGGTAAGGCTGACTGCTGCAGCCTTACTCTGCGGAAAACCTGTGGATTTGGATTTTAGTTTTGTAGTTTGTTAGTCCATTTATATGTCAGTTAAGATGGCTTTAACAGTACAGAAATTTGATAGTCATGGTACTCTTCCTGATAATGACTGTAAGTCATGCTTTTCACTCTTTTCCAGTGTGTTATCTTTAACATGAATGTGTTTAAATCCATAGAGTACCCTGTCTGTTAGGGCTTGTCTTAATTCCTACTTAAACACCATGGTTTTCCCTTGCTTCCCAGCACTAGAGTCTTCTAGATAAATCTGCCTATCCAGAGACAGTGTCTGTCTCATTGCCTGCCATCCATTTAGCATTGCCCACCCTCACACCTGAACTGCTCACCAGCCCTGTGTGGGGAGCTCCAGCTGCTGCGGGTCTGGCATGCGGGCAGTTGTGTGCTGTCACCTTTCCCACGAGTGCAGAGCAACAGCAAACCACGCGGGAAAAGTGGCTGTGTTAAATAGGAAGAAATGTTGAAAACAGAAGTGTTTTATTTATTTATTTTTCTCCTGGCACTGCTTGTAGTTTGGCCTTATTGTAGTTAGCATGTCACTTGTCGTTATTTCATACCGGTAGTAAGTGGTTTGTACTGAAAGAAATTAGGCCCTAGATCTCAATGGAAATGTGGGATTTTAACAGAGCTAAAATTAAAAACCTTTAATGTTTGTAACAAGGTTTCTGGACTGAAAAGTTTTGTTGTCAGTTTACACCAAGTACTTGAATATTGGGCCATTTTATCATTTCTAAAGGCCCAGGAAGGAGCTCCACTGGTGCCGTGCACTCTGTTCCTGCCTCTCAGTTCCCTGCTCTGCTTACTGTTCTGCCTCTGCCCTTCACATGGCAAGCCTCGAGCCTTAAAGTGCTTGAATGGGATAGAAGCCCCTTGTCTGTAACTACGAAATCATCAGTAGCTTGTCACTGATGCACCAAAGTGAGCATTAGCCGCGAGCAGAGGCTGAACAGCACGTGCGTGTCAGTAAGCGGCTCGGTGCAGCCTTTCCCTCTGAGTCTCTTGCAGGTCTTTTCCTGTGTTGCTGCTTCCTCCTCCTGCAGGCATACCCTGCTGTGGAGGTAAGCCCAGAACATCCCATGAAGATTTTCCTCCTGAGTTAGCAGAAATGTGCTAAAAGGAGAGTCTTTTCCACTTGCACAATGGAGCTGTGTTTAAATTGTTTGTAGGTGCCTGGCCTGATGCAGAGGCAGGCAGAGGCTGCGCTATGTTTCCAGACATAGCTTTTCAAAATAACATTTGTTTCAAGACCAAGATGAGCCAAGGAGGCTGAATGACATTTCTAATATGTTAGCTCATTTCCAGAGATAGTAGTTTTCTTGGCTTTGATGATTGACTGGGACCTAATTCTCAATTCTGATTTCTTCTGACGACTTGACAAAGGAAAGTGCTGATCTTGCTGAAGTGTTCAGTCATGTAGGAGCTTCGCAGCAGGCAGGCATCTGGGAAGAATTGCCAGGAGGCCAGGTGAAGGGTAGCGAAGCCTGGAAAAACACATGGGGTCACATCCATTCCTGGTGTAAATCCACTGACTCTAATGACTTTCAGGCCTTCCTTGCTTCTTCTACAAGTTGTAAAGGAACTAAATGCAGAAAATGTCTAATTTACAGGAAACCAGCACAGAAACACTGTAGATACAGTAAAATCCCCCAAAGGTTGCTGGCTGTGCACAGCCAAACACCAACCGACAGCAGGTCTGGTTCTGTGCTCCCCATGGAGCTGCAGCGAGGAGCCAGCCCCGGGGCTGGAAGGGGCTTGGCCGCACGCCGTGCCCGGGGGGAGCGGGGAATGGTCTGTGTTGGTCTGCCTACTACGTTCACTTTACGAAGTACAGAAAAAAGTACAACTGTCACATTAGCTGCTGTCTTCTGATGTCCATTGGGTCTGCTTTGTTTTATTTATTTGGCTTTTGTGAAACTGATGGGTCTTGTGCTCTGAGAAGGTCTTTATCTTCATTTTGATGAGCAATGTGGGCTTCAGGAGCTCTCAGAGCAATCTCTACAAGCCAGAAAGCTCTACCCCTAGGAGCAGGAGCGCACTGCTTAGGCTGGGAGCTGGATTAGTGTGGAGCAGCAACTTCCATGTTCCTTGTCCTGAGCTGCTCTTCACTTTGGTGCCCTTCACCACAGGAGCTGGGCTGTGCCGTACCTCCACACGTGCACTTGTGCCCTGCTCTTGGGTCTGCGCTGTGGGGCTCCCCAGGGAAGGGGAAGGACCAAGGCTGGCTGCAGCCCCGCTACAGAACCTTATCAAAACCTTTTGCCCTTTTAAAATGGGTGCTCTTTGCTCACCTCTGCAAATCCAGCAGATTTTTCTCAAGTAGCTTCGTGATGTCATGCTCAAAAGTGCTAGTAACTTGTAACAGACATCTTGGCATCAGCACGGCCACCTTGTAGATGGGTCCTGGTACGCACCTTGCCCCCAGCCCCTGGGTGGGTGCCCTTTGCTGCTCCCTGGGTGCGATGAGGCCAGAG
The DNA here is from genome assembly GCF_965140915.1 of Aythya marila. Lineage (NCBI taxonomy): Eukaryota > Metazoa > Chordata > Aves > Anseriformes > Anatidae > Aythya > Aythya marila. The sequence continues at coordinate 26,025,330 of NC_139050.1, read as the reverse complement.
CCGCGACGTGTCATGAGGCTGGTGTAGTTTGTGTCCAGTGTTTCTGAAAACAGCTGCCAGCAAAGTACTCCGCAGTGCTCTCTGTTTTAACATCGTTTTTGTGATCACCTCTAGGATAAATCCGCTTGGGTAGCTAAAGCCAAAATTTATGCTTCTAGCCAGAAAGAATTCACTCTATGGAAAAACAGTAAAAGTTTCTGGTTGTGGCAGGATTACAGCAGGGATGACAGTAAAAGTTTCTGCTTATGGCAGTAAGACAGAAGGGATGAAGTTTCACAGGAACTCAGAGTTTCCACTTACACAGACTGTGATAATTTTATATTTGCTGCTTTGTGGTTTTGAGAAAGACTCCTTCTGAAGTTGATTTCTGTTTTGTAGAAACTAACTGTAACTCATTTTACAATTTAAAGAATACCCTTTCTCTTGTAAAATTGTTTTTTTATTAGAGTTAACAATGCTGCAGACAGATTTTTTTCTTTCTATACTAAATGTATTGTATGTGCCACTCAGTTACTCTATATTTAGATTCAGTCCCACAGTACTTCAAAATTGGCAGTTTTGTATTGCTTAAAGGGTGAAAAAAAAACCTCTTGCTGTGCATGAACTGTGCTGCAGGTATGTGGTTCACCCCAGGATCTCTTTCCTTTGACTCCCATGAAAGCTGGATGAAGCCCCAAGCTAGCATGGTTAACACAGGCTGCCAAGACGCGCTTTTTTCCCAGGATCTGGCGACCGCTGCTCCCGTGCCTTGCTGCCTGTGTGGCCTCCCCCGTGTGTATGGCTCCTGCTTCCCATGGCACGTGGGGGATGCTGAGAGGTGGTAACTGTAGATTACCCCTCAGAGGGAAGGGTGCCAGGAGCTTGCCAAAGGACACTAGCCTGTGATGGGCTGTGCCGAGAGAAGCTGGTTGCAGATCAGTGGGGTTATTTACACAGGAAACGATATTTTTATGTAGTCTGCAAATGCATCTTAAGTCTTTGGTGCTGGTCACATTCTGAGACTATTTCTTGGAAGTTCTTGGTCACCCCTTCTTGGTCAAATCCTAGCAGTATTTTCAGTCTTGTTAATATTCAGAACATCTTATTTGGCTGCAGTTAATCACTGGCAAAGGCTGCAGATTCTCTTGCAGTCTGTTTTTGCACATGAAAAAACTACCAGGTGCACCTCCTGAAGTGCTTTTGTCACTGACTGGGCCACAACACGGGCTGAGCTGTAAGAACGCAGCCTGCCTGCAGGTCAGCAGGTGCCAACGTCCAGGTTTGTCTCTGCTGTTATTTGGTCTGCACGGAGAGGCGAGTCACTTCATTCTTGTCTTCATTTTCCCACATGCAAAGTACAGCCTCCTGGAACCTATTTAGCATCTAGAGAGGTGGTTTGAGAGCTATTTGCTTAGCTTGCACTATTATTATTAGAGTCAGAAATGATTTTTAAAGGCCTTAGTGAGCTCCAGTTGTAGCTAATTTTCACTTCATAACATCCAATGAGAGGTATTGGGGCTGGCTGTGCTGTAGCTGAGGACACTGAGTCATGGAAGATGGAGCTCGCGGGCACAGTGGCACTATTGTAGTGGTGGATATGTTGAAGGGACTGCAGTTTGAGCTGGAGAAGCTCCAGTCTTTTGCCAAAGGCCTCACGGGAATTCTGCTGCAGAACTGGAACCAACTGGACTCTGTAGGTGCTTGGAAACACAAACTTCTGTTTAATGAACCTTCAATTAATAAACAGCTATTGCAAATCCAGGTCTGTAATGGTTACTAAAAGTATCTGATATAGCAACACTTCTCAGAATAATTCTCAGCCTAGAACCAGTGCATAGGCATTCTAAGCACTAATTCACCCGGAATAAATGACATTTCCCATTGAAAATAGTTACGTTGCTCTGGCCTTTTTTTATACCAGCGGTTAGACTGATAAAGCAGCACTGATTGAGATTAACCCTTGGAAGAGACAGGTTGGCTACAAAAGGTACATTAAAAGTCACATCGTGCATTAATTTGAAAAATTCCATACCCTTGGTCAGCAGTAAAATAAGAATAAAGATAAAAAGACATAAGAATAAAGACAAAAATCCTATTTATAAGGATATACAGAAGGAATAGCTAAGAACTGCTTTTCAATTTAATGAAAATAATGTTTCTATTAAGTGTATTGTTTATGTAGTGAAAGCATTTGTCACAGATCGGTTTCAATAATTGCAGCTCTGAAAGAAATAAAATGTGAAAGAAGGGCTCTAAGAGCCCAATCTTTAGTCTGTGGGAAGGCCAGAAGTAGCCGTTCAAATAAGAATGATGACAAAACATGCACTACACAAAGACTCACCATTTTACTGTTCATCCAGGTGGTGCTGGGGTTTTCAGGCTGCATTTCAGGCAAGGTTTAGCTTGCAGATCACTGAAGCACTCTGGTTCTGATTAGGCTGTTGGAAAGTAGGACAGAGTCCAAAGCTGGAAATTAGCATAGCATTAAGCAACCTTAAATTGTGGTTGTAAGTGCAGTTTGATACCACTGGGTTGACTTGAGCTGCCTTTTACCCATGAAATATGCTGTAGTATAAACAGACATTTTTTGGCATTTAATATATGGAGCTTTAATGCTAAAAATAAATGTTCAGGTGGCACATATGAGGCATCCCCTACCTGGTAGGCAGAAGTATGCTTGCGGGAGCCTCCCTGTGGTCTGCATTTCCCACTCCACATGCCCACGGCCAGCAGCCCCGTGGGGCCCCACAGGCTGGGCTGGTGCTGGCAGTGCTGGCTGGCAGGCTCACTCCTCCATGCATGGCTGGGACATCTCAGATCTCCATCTACATGTGTTTTTATCACACTTGATTTAGTCTTCTCCTCTTAGCCTCCATCTTTATGTAATTCATTTTTTATTCATCATAGTTATTATTTTACACTTCTTCCTCGGGCCTAAATTTGCATAAGAACTGAAGCAATAAGGTCAATGTCAGTAGCATACTGATATGGCTATGTTTACAGAAGAGTTGTTTTTTTGTTTAGCAATGTTCTGTTTACACAGTTTTTTTTTTCTTTGTTTTTAAAAGGTTTGATTTTTAATATCAACCAAATACTTTCCACCCTATTATTGTGCTCTAGTTCTCACAGGTTTTGTCTGAATGATGGAGCTTCTCTTAAGTGGACCTTGCATGAACCTTCGCTCTTTTGGACCTTGCACTGGTGAGATTTTTCCAGACGGTGTTTGTTGGCTCAGCTCTGTCTTCCTCCAGCTTTTGGAGTGCATGCTATAGCACAGGTTTCTGCCTGCTTTGTTCCTGGATGTTAATAGGATGTTATCTCTATGTTATTAAACTAATGTTAAGTGCCAAGAGCTTTAAAGAAGGTCTGTTGTGCGGTGTCATTGGTCAGCTGTTGAGAAACATGAAGTATCCTGACTAATGAATAGCTCAACAGTCAATACATGGCAGATCATCAGTCATTAGAGAGCTAAGATTCAGAGGGGATAACTCAAAGCAAGCATACCAAAATAAGCTTCTTAGCTCAATGTAAACAACTAGGTGTAATCATTCTTCCAGAAGTCAACATTTTCCCTGAGGCTGCAGTAATATAGTAATATTAGTAATATAATGAATTTTAGGCTGAGTAATGCTGTCTAGCAAAGCAGTATCTTTAAAAGATATCTTAAACTACTGCTTTGCTCTCACTTTCAGTTTAAGTTCATGAAATTTTCATACTTACTCAAAATCCAGTTAGATGCAGTTGGGATAGACCACATGCTGATATTGCGGATGGAACTTAAAAATACTGGGGTCAGGTTTGTGGTATGACAAAGCATGCTGTCTACGAATGTTCCTGTAAGAATAAAACGGAAAATCAAAATTGAGTATTAATATGGGAAAAATGAAGTCTAGACCCAGAGCTCATGGACTGCTGTTTTCAACAGGTTTTGTTTCATATTCCATTTGATTGTTTGTTTAGGAATCAAGCTGTAATTCCAACAGACTGTGACTTCTTTTAGCTCATGTATAAGGCAAAATGATTTTAGGCTAGTAGATGAGCAAGTAATTATGTGCATTCTTTAATGTTGCCTTTGTCTTGACCAGTTATCTCATAACTTTGCAGCTATGTAGTTTTAAATTGGTGATTGAAGTAAGTCAATCAGTCCAAAACAGATGTGAACGACGAAATGCTGGGGCTATGCAATGAGCACTCTTTAGGGGTGCTTGCCTGTTCCCTCCTGTGCCTCAGCTCCCAGGCAGACTGCATGTCGAGCTGCCTGCCTGGGTCTCTAGGTGGGCAGGCGGGACTGCTCAGTGGTTCAGTGCCTTTATTCTGTCCTCCATTTCTTAAACTGCTGTGTCCCTCAGTCAAACTATGAGTATGGAGAACTGTCATTCAACTATTTTTTTTCTAATCTGTGTTCTGAAGTCTTCCAGCATGCCCCTTTTTTTAGTCTGTTCCTATGGTTTAAAAAGCTGTGGCAGCATCAATGCAGGCTAGGTCCTGAATGTTACTAAGTCTTGAAGGGAGATTATCTGTTGTTGGACTGTCTAGATCATTGCATGCATTAGTGGAATATAATTTGAAATAAGTAGTATTTGATGTATATACCTCTTATTTGATGCTATACCTCTTAAAAATTGTGTAAGGCCTGAACATTAGGAGTGAAGAGATCAGAGGACATGGAGGAAGTATGTATATATATATGTCTTCAGCTGTTAAACAGTGGCTGGTTAATATACACAACCTTTTTTCAAGTGCTACAGATCAGAGAAAATGAGGCTGTCTGCTGCCTCTCCCAAGTGGAGGCTTTATGGTCATGAAATTTTTGAGTGGAACCAAAGAACACAGCTTCATACAGTTCTGTTTTAGGATGCATAGGCAGCTGAAAAGATCATGTTCGGTCTGAATTTACACTTAATAAACCAAACTGCAAATTATAGAAATGCTGAATTGTTATCTTAAATAATTTGTACTGTATTTTAAAATATCTCTGTAGATATTTCCTGTAAGGCAAAGAGATAAGTCTAGAAGTTGAAGGTTTTATTCCTTTGGCACCATGGCCATATGCTGTCTTTATTTTAACAAGCTCTGGAAAGGTAGTGATGCTTTAGTTTAATCTGTGTTGACAGTCTTAACTTCATCATAGCAAGGCTATTTGGTTTGGGAAGTACTTGTCTGGTTCTATTTTTTTTTTTTTTTCCTCCAGGAGTGGTTCACTCCCCTTGAGTAATCTTAAATGTAAAATTTGAGCATTTACACTGAACAGTGGTGCAAGAGATGTCTTGGCATCAGATAGTTAAACTCTTTTTACATAGGCGGTGGGAAAGTAGCTGAAATCACAGGGGTAATGATTTACTCAGGTAGTGATGTTCTGTGTGGTGTTTTTACGATGATGAAGGGCAATGGTATATGCATATGGATAGGCTCAGATAACATCAAACCATATTCCTTCACTGCTTTCCATTTGGTCACTGTTACCCAAAGCAGAGGTTTCAGGAATTTGGAGCAGTAGAATAAAGAAGATTTCTGTCATAGCTGCTTGAGCGTAGATTTTATTTATTTATTTATTTGGAGCAGGTCATGAACAGTGATGACTTTAGACAGCACTACATTAACAGGAAAGTTGGCACAGAAATTAGTTTGTATCTGTCACACTCGTCTGGAAGAGACACAAAGCAGAGCACCTGTGGCGATGTGCTTTCCTGCGTACACAATGCTCTTCTGAACACTGCATAACCTCACAGCTGATTTGGGGAGCTGCAAGCAAGAGCTGTGCAGAGCTGTGACCGCTTCTGGTGTAAATACATTTCTTCCTCATTTAATTTGCAGAGTCAAAAGCACAAAAAAAGATTCAGATTAGTGCTTGTGAACATGTCTTAGCAGTTATTTTATAGAAGGTTGTTAGTCTCTCATTGTTGAGCAGCCTTACTTGTAAGGGCCAGCCAGATTCTAGGAGGTGCTAACGTGAAGAGAGTCTGCTGGAGAAACAAGTGCAGCTGTTTGTGTTCATATTTCCTTGGTGGCCAAGGATTGCCTGGGCTGTGCAGATACAGGCAAAGCATAAGTGGTTTCATACTGTTGCTTACTTTCTTGTCAATAAAATTACTATTAGTACTGCATATTTGTTTTAATAAATATAAGATCCTGAAGGAATGATTGCTTTCTGGTAGCCGTATTCATTGTGGCTTTACCTGCATATAGAAGAGTCTCTGCAGCACATTTAAATCTTCATCCTTACTTCATGAAGGATGGGAACTTTTTTTCTTGGCTTTGGAGATGAGCGGAGGGGCAGTGAGAGCACTGTGCCCATGAGCCATGTGGTGCTGGATGCCCTCCACGGCTGCCTGGGAGAGGAGCTGGGTGTTCTGGCAGGACAGGCTGCCCCCGCACGCGGTCACACTACGGCATCCTGCAGTGCTATTCCAGTGACTGCTTTTGTTAGGCTTGCTGGCTCTTCTGACCCCTTGAGGCTGTGGGAGTTGGGATTACCACGAACTTCCCTCTCTTTGAATGTTAAGGTTGTAATGTCAGGAAAGAACTTGCAGCTATTTGATCTGACCTCGTGCACAGCATGGGTCCATAGACTGCCCTGAGTCGGTGGTCTTGTTGGGCAGCTGGAGCAGCAGAAAATAATCTGACCCCACACCAGAGAGTAACGGGAACTCATTACACTCTTGTAAAGGTGTAGAGCCATGGACAGAGATGACTTGTTAAGGTTTCTCCAGGTTCTCGCCCCACTGGGCAAGAAGATCTGACCCTTGGGGATGCAGAGTTTGAACCACTCTTATTTTCAGGCCTCTACAGAACCAAGTCAGGCTTTGTGTAAAATTCAGGCAGCAGCTGGTATTCTGCATGCATCTCCCTTGAGCCCATGTGAGCCCATTCATCACATCTGAGTCAGCTTCTCCCAGGCACCTTCGGTGAGAAGGTGCTTTGAAAAGCTGCTGGTTTGCTAGGCAGAGCATTGGGCTTCCCATTACATTGCGGCTATAGAACTCAGCATTATTTGGTTAAAAATGTCTCCAAGAGTTCATTTTGAAAGAGAAACAGCAAAAGTAACTAAATTCTGTTTTTCATCATGCTTTTGTCTCATCTGCTATTGAAATTACAGTTCAGAATGACTCTAATTTAGCAGTTTGATTTCCTCCCCCCCTCCAAATTCCACAGCAACTCAACTGGAAAAATAGACCTCTGGTTTGAATAATGTCTCTTCCATTCATCATCCTCAGCATGTCCATTGACTCTGCAATCCAAAAGGCTTACTAATTTCAGAAATCAGCTTAAATGCTTGTGTGCCCACAGATGTATATCCACACATTCATAAATTCAAAGGTATATTTGCGCAAACCTAAACATTCCTTTGCTGAAAATATTTAGCAAATGGTTTATTTAATCATGGTCTGTCATGCAATCATTCCACTTTTTGAAAAGATCACTTTCTACTTAAATGTTATCGGTACTACTTTAATTTTGTACAAGATTCCTGCTGACTGTTACACAGGCATTATTTCTTCTCTAATAGTCTCTGTTCCCCTGGGATGGCAAAGTGAGATTTCGAGCAATCTGTTTCTGGGTCATGAATTTAAGAATTGTGATTTATTGTTGTAAGAACTAGAAAACCTAATTACACAAACTATGTGAACACTGAGAAGCCAGAAATTGAAGATGTAAGCAAAATGAACCTGTTGATACTTTCAAGTTTGGGATTCTTAAGTTATTTTGAACATTGAAACTTGAGGTACAGCAGGAGCCAGTGAAGTTGGCTTGAAGTATGTCTGGATTTCTGGTTTATTATGGATCAGGTAAGGGAGTTTGTTGCCTTGGTCTACCTCTGAAACAGTCACTGCTTTGTGATGGCTCCTGTGAAACAGTGCATTCATGCGACAGCCCTGCAGCTTTTCTTTGAGTGCATTTCTTCACTTGGGAGACTGACTAGGTGAGTAAAATGGAGTTTCACTTGCTGCAGACTTCTCCTCAGCTTATTTCACTGGGGGAATGAGCCAAGCCACCATTGCAGTCTTCCTTCTGCACAAGGCAGAGGGACTCTTCCTTGTGAGATTCTCAGGGGAGGCATTCTCTTTAGTACTTAATGAAAAGCAGATATATTCTGCATTAATTCGTAACATTTCACCGTGTCTTCATCAGTTATGGACTAGCAATTTCACCTTTAATCTCAAGAGTTATGTCTACATAATAATCTTAAATGGATTTAGTTTTTGTTCATGGAAAAGAAATCAGGGTGTGGGTAATTAAGGAAGAAGTAAAGAAGGAATTCAGGTAGATAATTTAAATTTAATGCCTCTCCATCCAGTGTTCATGACAACTGCATGCTCCTTCTCTAACTGGAAAAATGATTGCTTTTTCAAGTTGGTGAAAATGAGAATAAAGTTGGAAAATAATATTTGTTGTCTTTCTACTGTTTTGAAACATTGATACCTTTCTTCCAAGAAGTAAAAAGTGATATGCTTGAACAACATATGACATTGTGAAAACATCAAGACAAAATACTGTTTTGGAATCTCCTATTGTCTAATTATAGTGATGATATGCTTTTTAGACCAACTTGGAAAATAGTTTATTGAATGTCTTAATGCTGTTATGACCCTAGCATATTTCTGAAATTGTTGCTTTGTCATGTATTCAGAAATACTGCATGTGTTAAATTTGAGCTTATTTAAATTTTGGTGAATTGCTTTTTTGAGTTCAGAGTATGAATGTATTCAAGACAAACATTTGTTTCCATTTATACAACTTAAAATTCAGTAATAAACAACAGATGGGAGAACTATATCCAAATCCTCTTTTATAAAACATCTTGCAAGTGCCATGTCCTCATTTTATGAAAATAGGCCAAAATCCATTTCTATAGGCGTCATTAAAAAGTAGAGATAATAACAAAGAAGATAAGATAAAAGTAGAAATCACTTTAACTAGGCTGCGGTTTTATGATTCAGTGAAATACATTGCTAGCTTCTGAAAACAAGCCACAAGCTGTTTAATCCAGAGTGAATCCCACCATGTATATTCAACACTGCTGGCATCTTCAAGCCTGTTTTGTAGAGAATGGGTGGAGGTACACTTGAGCCTTGTTTGGGCAGAAAGAGAATATAAGGAATAAGTGAGCCAATTTGTTTTTTTTGTGAGACTCACTATTTATATGTTTCTGTCAAAAAAAAAAAAAAAAAAAAAAGGCAACAAGAAGTCCATCCAGCCGTTTGCTGGCCAGGGCAATTCTGGCCTGAAAGACCCGAAGCCAAAAAGCCAAAGAAGAGGGGCACCAGCAGCGGGGGGCTGCTGCCCTCCGAGGCCCTGCAGCACGCTGGGCTTTCCCCCTGAGCCCTGCGTGCTCCCCACTGGTGTGCCCTTCTGCGCAGGCAAATTCAGTGCACAGATCCACCTCCTGGCTGCCTGATTTACCCATGCCCTGGCCATGGGAAAGCTGGCTTATATCACATCCTGAAAGGTAGGGTTGGCGGAGGGCACATCTCTAGCTGCTCCCAGGAGAGCCGGGGCAGTGGATGGGGGAAAAACGGCTGCACTGGGTGATGCTGAGTGTGTCCAGCCTGGCTGGGAGCAGGTTTCCTCCTGCTTTCCCCCACTGGTGTCCCTGTGGGTTTCACTGGTCTTCGGACGCGTGGTCCTGAGTGGTGCTGATGCCCCTGCTCATGGCCTTGCCTCTCTCCTCAAACACATGCTGTGTCCTGGCATGCCAAGGATTTGTTCTCACCTCTGGGCAATGAAATCCGATTTCATCTTTGTTGCTAATCCTCTTAATCCTCTAAAGAGAAGGGCACGAGTCTCAGCTACTTTATTTACTGGGGCAAGATTAAGGGGTGATTTGATTGTGTGGTGAGAAGTAATAAGCTACTGTGAAGCTGTAGAACATGTTGGTGTGCAATGCAAGCATTGGAACTCTGACAAATGCAACACCAGCATTTCAGGACAGTTTGCAGCTGATTGCAGAGCAGTACGCAGCAGCTCAGCACTGAGGGGAGCATGGCTTGATAAATCACAAAATATCCACTGCTTGAATTCTCACTGTTAACTGTGTATCTGGGTTTGGTGTGGATTTTATGTTGTTTGCTTTAATATCGACCATTTTTCATCTGTTTCCTGACTAGCTATTGGTGCCTGTTTGTGTGCTGGTTTAAGACCTACTTACAGCAGATGTGTGGCTGCTGCCTTCCACAGGGTACCTCCAGCCTTGCACTGATCTAATTACAATCATAATTATCAGTTGATGTCAGTCAGATACTAAAAGACAGCAGAGGAAATTTGTGCTTTTTACTACAAGTTTGCAACTTGTCTCACCAAGGGCACCATGGGCAATCATTACTGGCCCCAGCCTGTCTTTTTCTCCTTTCTCTTCATTCTCTGTCCCTGGAGGATGGTCACAGATGATCCTCACAGCACTGAGAGAAGCATTTACAGAACCAGTACTTCTTACCAGTGTTTGGATGCTTCTGAATACGCTAGTTTTAGTGGAAAGAAAAAAATAAAAAATAATGTTATGCTGCCTCCCAGTGGCTTTTTAGTTTATTTCTTAAAATCTGTCAGAACAGAAAATTAATTCGGGGCTGGGGCATAACTAACCAGTGCACTGCTGCCTTTTCTCTCACCCTGGTGCTGCTGGGTGGGATGTGGGGACAGGGGTCTGCAGGGGGTCACTGGTGGCCCTGGGAGGGACCCGGGAGGGAGGGATTGGGGACAGACCGCCATAGGTGGCCCAGTGGCTTCAGCAGTGCCTGCTGTGGGTGCCTGCTGCTGTTCTCGTCAGCCGTTAGCCCGCACCCCATGAAGACATGACCCATAGCACGAATGTCTGGGAACACCGCAGTCCTTGGGGTCAAGCTAGTGGCCTGTCTTTAACAGCAGGGCCCCACAGCCCTGGCCTTGAGGAGCACCGCTGGTGTAGCCAGCGCCGGTGGTCAACGCGCCCAGCGAGCCCCATGGAGCCTGTCCCGCAGCCTGGGCTGGCTCTGGGGCTGCCCTCGGTCAGCTTGAGGGTGTTCACTGCCCTCCTGCTCTCCTGCAGGTGCTAGTCCACGTGCTGTCAGCTCACCAACCTGCCCCTGTTGTTCAAGATCTGCTTTCAGATGGGGGCTGGCAGAGTTTCCATGAAATTCCTTCACAGCTTCCTCTCAAGGGTGCTCCGCAGCCTTTTGCTGCTCCATGGAAATCTGTGCTCAAAGCAAACCAGCCTGTACAGAGACCCCCACGGCACAGCCTGGGCAAGCACTGGGTGTCTGTGGTGGGGGTCCCGGGTGGGGCTGGTCAGGGCCGGGGCAGCTGCAGGTGACCATCCCATGCGACCGAAGAGTTGTCATCTGCTGAGTGTGTCCCAGTCCAACTTTGGGTACGACAGCAATTCAGACAATCAGTCTACTACGTTTGTGTATAGTTTGTGCAAATGATATGCAAAATACCACCTTGTAAACAAACTGGTGGAAAAAATGAAGGCAGCAACAGGGAAGCAAGGTGGCATGGGTCCAAACTGGTGTGTATTAGGGACCTACAAACTGCAGTACAGTTGTGAGAAGAAAGATGCTGAAAGTTTAAAACTTCAAGACTATTTGTCATTTCAAAAGAAGCAGAAAATTAAAATTGTAGGCATGGCATAAATGTAATGATTGATACATAAAGATAATAAGCTTATACCACCCTTGCATTTTGCTAACAAAGCAAAACAAACAAACCCACAAACGAGGCCATGATTTATCTTTCCAGAACGTTGATGTAAGGTGCCTTTGTACTCCTGCTTTTTGTACTCCTGCACTTTTGTACCCTAACCCCTGAGCCTGAGTGCCCCAAAACATCTACTGAATCTACATTAAAAAAAACAAGGAAAAATAATTATTTAGCAATAAAAAGCTAATAACTTTTTCAAACTTACTTGGTCTTTTTCTTTAGAAATATATTGTACTGACAACAGCAGGCCTTAAATGTGCATGAGAGGATTATACTACAGTTTTTGATCAATTTGTTTAGGTCTTGTACTTTGGACTATATAATCGTTAAAGCTCAAGTCACAACCAGATTATACTCAGTTATTTCTCATTTAGGTTACACAATATTTCTTTGCTGGACTGCCTTGCAAATACTTCTCTGCTTTGGAGAGATCTGTTTCATGGTGTGTTCTCCTAAAACAAATAGATACCAGGCTGTGTTTTGGAACAGAACTTCATTGATCTGGATGATATTTTCACAGTAATGCAGTGAGTACATAGAACGCAAAACAAGTGGAAGAGAGGTGAAGAGGTATTACTTATATGGGCTTACAACTTACACCTGCTCATTAATTTCTTCTTTCCAAACCACAGCTTGAAAATTCAGTCTAATATAGCAATACTATTTTTAGCAGGATTGATTTTTTTGAGGTAGCAGGTCATTGTGTGAACTAGCTCATGCAAATCTTTCCATGGCTGTGCAATGTGTCCTGTCAGACAGCCTTGGAGGGCATGGCTCTGTTGCAGAGGGTGCTAGCTCCAGGCAGGGCTGTGGTCTGCTTCTATTTCCACTGCAGTTTTAGCCTTGTCTTCTAGTCTATTTGCATTATTACTATTTTTCTTTCTTTCCTTTTCTGAAGCAGTAGTAGCTAGCATCTGTGAAAATACAGAAGATATGAAGGGGGGCACACTGAATTATTCTTTTGTTGGTATGTTATGTTCAGGGAGGGGAGCAAAATTAGTTTTTGCTTTAGCAAATGATGAGTGGTGGAAGACTGATGCAACAGAAAACTGGAAGCTGATGGGTAGCAGTGAAGGGTTCTGAAGATTACCTATTGCCTTGGGTAGATGGTGAATTCAATTCATTGTTTACTTCTGCTACTGTATATTAGGGTAAATTGCTTCAACTGTTCACTGGAGGACAAGAAAGCTGGCTGTGTGAGATGAGGAGATTGCAGTATCCAAAAGCTAAGCACTGAGCACATGCCTAAGCCAAAGGTGACTTCAGGGTAAGGACAGCACATAGAACCTATGTGCTCAAAGTTTACACCCATATTTGAGCTGTAGAAAGCTGTGTGGCGGGGGGGGTGAAATATTCTATAAGTGTGACAAAATGCTAAGAACAGCTCTGTGATAGTCTGAGGTCTGGCCACGTCTTTCCTCATGCTATTCAACACTTCTGAAACAGTGAGAGCTGATCACACCAAGAAATCTGTCCTGAAAGCTCATGTCTCTCCTGGAGGGGGACAGAGCTTTTTGCTCTCTGCCTCTTCCCTGTCAGTGTGTGCCTGAAATACAGCTCCTCCATCTGCGTTTTTCTTTGAGCCTCCAAAGAGAGGCCCTGAGAAATGGGTGATCTGAGCTGGTAAAAAGAGGAAAGTAGGGTTTGTCCTGACTCTCCAGGGAGAAGCTAATACCATTTCTTTCCTCTTCAGTTGTGCTTGGGGGAGAGAGGAAGAAAAATAGGGTCAGTGCAAAGGGAAGACATTTTCTGTTCATGTCTGTTGGGCTATTTAACTAAAAAGCTGCTCTGCACACTCAGAGGAGCTCCGAGGGACAATGTGGAAGGAACCTAAACTTTTATGTTTAAAGCGGGACTCTTGCCCACTCCTCGTGTGTGAGAGCTTCTAACATTTCCTTAATGGAATTATTACCTATTTTATCTTTCTCAATTCAGTCTGTGTGGAGGTGGTTACCTGTGGGAGATGGATAGAAATCTCTTCATCCTGAGAATAGCAGCAATTAAATCTAGTCTTTCAAATATTACCTAGAAGCCTATCTAGTTTTTCTGCCGCACCTGTTATTACACAACTGATTTGATGTGTTAGCACACGATAAAGGGTGCACTCCTGCCAGAGCAGTGTGTGTTTGTTTGAGAAATGACAGAGGATATATGTGGTTTTTGTCTGATGCTGTTTGGTATCTCTGTAAACTGGGATGTGTTTGAACAGCTACATTATGATGATAAAGCTAATAGCTCCTGGATATTCAATACATCTCTTTGTCTTTGACTGTCTCTTTGCAGCAGCCCTTGGTTCACAAGACCCATCCAGTTCCTTTCCCCCCCCCCCCCCCCCCCCAGCTGCCTTTTTTCTTCTGAAGCCTTCCTGCTGGTTACTGTTCCAAATGCCAAAAAGAGGGTGACTGTGGTATATAAGCCTTGATGTTTAATCTGGAGTTAAAGTGCTGACTCTATGTGCTTTGAGTGCTTGAATGCCTTGCTAAAGAAATGTGTTTTCTCTCAGCATGGCAGAATAACCTCTGTGCAGAGTGATCAGATGAGAAATCACCTCCTGGGCGGGATCCAAACATAACATGGGATTAACTTTGCCCTCTCTGTGTGTGCTGGCTTGTAGCTGTTAAGAGTCAGTGAGAGCACTTAATCTGATCAGTCCTGAAGAAAAGTTCACGTAGAACATGGGAGCTAAACTGCTGTGCTTCTGCCTCGCCTCTGCCCTTGTCGCATACTACATCTATACCCCCATCCCAGAGAACATTGAGGAGGGCTGGAAGGTGATGCTCGTAACCTCTCTGTTTAGGACCGTTGGGCATGTGGTGAGTTCAGTCCTCTCTTTGGTACGGGCTCAGGAGAGCACGCTGTCTTGGGGAGAGACAGATACAGAGCAGTGGATGTTATCAGTGGCTCTGTGGGTAATAGATACATGGCAATACATACCTGTAATACATGTATAATATAAGGTAGTATATAGGGCAGTAGTATCTGAAATTGAGCCCCGAACTTTGTGTGGCTGACTATAAAGAGACTGTTAGAAAAGGTTAGCGGCACAGTCTCGGAAAAAAGGGACAATGGGGGTAACTAGAGGTGTGATATATAATGTGAATATGGATATATAAATGCAAACAAGTGTATTTTGTGGTATGGTCCGTTGCAGCTGAAGCACTGCCCCTTGAACTTTGTGTGTCACAGAACCTGTATATTGAGCTCCCTCAGAAGTGTTATGTTGGATGTCAGCAGAAGGAAAGCTAGAGTGCTTTGTAACTGCTGTTACCTTTGTGGTTTCATAGAAATCTACTGATAGCATGAACCTAAAAATAAACAAAGCTAATTAGAGGAGTGTTAAAGTTAGAGCATGAAGATTTTTTGTTTGTTTGTTTTTAAACTGATGTGAACTAACCATAATTTGGCTTAAAAAAAAAAAAAAAAAAAAAAAAAAAAGGTTTCTGGCTAAGCAGCACAGAACCATATGCTGCAGTCTGGAAAGGAAGTGGTATTATACCCTGTCTGCAGTTGCATGGTAATATTTACTGGCAGTGTGGTCCTTATGTTGTTCCATGCTATTTTTACATATTACAGCCTTGGCTCCTGCTTCATTTCAGTCATGTTGTGCAGCTATTTCATATGTATTTAATTAATTAGCAAACCTGTACATGAAGCATAAGTAGGTTCTGTAGTTCCCACCTCTGAAGTACATTGCACTCGGAGCTGTTTTGAATCCAGCCTGCACCTAACAAGCAGCCGTGGCTGCAGCACTGTGACCAGACTAAAACCAAGGTCAAAGATGAAGGTTAGCAGGGAGCAGGGGCACTCAGTGTTGCAGACATCTTTCTGGGTGGCTGCAAACATTTGGAGGCTGCTTTTTTCTCCACCATAAAAATCCGTTGAAAGGAGGCTTTTAGGAGCCATAGGAGAGGTTTCTAGTTTTGCTTGACAGGTGCTCCTGAAATGCTTGCTTGCTGTGGACCCAAAGACTCAGGCTGTGCTTAAAAGTGAATGATGATGAGTCAAGCTGGGCAATGGTTTTCAGTCCTGTTCTGTCACCAACTCGTTCATTTCTGCATTTCTTCTCTGCTTCCCACTGGTATTACAAGAATTCTTAATTGATTCCTAAGGGTGGGATTAATCAGGTGTTGGGAAAATGCTTGAAAGCTGTTTTCTGTTGTGAAAGAGTATAAAATCATATAACATCATTTTCAAATACAAAGCTGTCGATTTCTGTAAGACTTTTGATATAGGGGCAATCTGCTATTCATCTACTCATTTTTTTCAGAAGCAGGAGAAATGCAGAAAAATCCATTCTTAATGCATTTATTCATCTGTTAATTATGTCACTAATGAAATGTGCCAGTGGTGGGTATCCTTAATGCAGCTTCGAAGGCTTATGTACGGCTGTGCACACAGGAACAGTGTGATCACTGGAAACGGTTCGTGGGCCCCTGCAGAGCTCCTGGGCTGAGCACTGTGGCTGTGGTGGCCGGGATGTGCCAAGCAGGGTGGGCTTCCCCCTCCCCGTGCTCGGCTGCTGGGAGAACAGCGGCGTGTACGGAACAGCCGTGCGCCTCGCTGAGGGAAGAGGGGCAGCTGCTAAGCATGTAAAGGCCCTCCTGACAACAGTACGTTCATGGAACTGAGCATTACCTCTGCCAGCTTTTGATATGCTGGCTTGCTTCTTCCCCTTTTAAATCCTTTTTTGGAGGTAGCCTATAAAAAAAAAAAAAGTCTATAGATAGTTCATTTCGGTAACAACGCTTTGTGCCTGGCCATTTGGTCAAACCTGTAGCCTTCAGCACGGCAGTGCCAAGTGCTCAGGAAGCAGATGCAGGCTTTTTCAGCAATGGAGCGTTTTGTGTTTTCACTTTAAAATGGAATTGGTGTCTTCCGTGGCTGTTGCATTAGCTGCCCGTTAAACCGAAGTCTGCTATCAGTAGCAGTGGTGTTGAGCAAGCATGTTTTATAACTGTGCTCAGATCTCAAGCAGAACAATAATCCTGTGGGGCTTTGACAAAGATAGCTTCCTTGGAGTTTTTAAGATGTCTGTAAAGCCTCCTAAATACATTCTGAATGGTCATCCGATTACAGGGCAACAATTTGTAATCACTTAATTGTAGCTCTGGATTTGAAGAGACCACCTATTTTAGTCTAAATCCCTCAGTTTCATTTGAGGAAGGGGAAATAATACTGTTGCCATCGAAAACTCCTGCCCAGGAGGGTCTCCTGTTGAAGCTCCCACAGTGATATACTACAAAAGCTGTCAAATAGCAGATCTCAGTCCTCCTCCTTGCTTTAAAAGGTACCTGAGAGCTGTCCAGATTCTGATCTCTGAATTGTCTCTGATTTTGGGCTTCCTGACCCAGATTCCCAGTGCTGTCAGAGGGTTCCATCATGTGGGGTCTTCACTCACTGCAAGGTGTTTGCTCTCTACATCGGCACTGTTCTGTGGATGAATAGCTGATGTGCATAAAGCCTGTGCTGGTTCCAGGCCTCTTTTGAAATCTGTGATTTCAAAATCAGCATTGCAGTAGGTACTGGAGGTCCCAGAGGCATGTCAGAGGCTCATGATTAGATTTTGCAGCTGGTTGACATGTGGAGGATTTCAGCTGGGTGAGGTTTCACTGGTACAACCAGCCTGTGGCACACAGGAGATTCCACTTGTACAAATCCTATTACAGAAGAGAGGCTGGGAATGTCTCAGTTTGCATACTTATAACAAATCAAGCCTGCTTGCTATCTAGATGGGGAATAGCCTATGACAATAAACTG
Source organism: Aythya marila (assembly GCF_965140915.1). NCBI lineage: Eukaryota > Metazoa > Chordata > Aves > Anseriformes > Anatidae > Aythya > Aythya marila. The sequence goes on along the minus strand of NC_139050.1, from coordinate 26,007,921 downwards.
GCTATTTTCTGTGGTGGTAACAAAATTCTTAACGTTTTCAGGCAGTACAATATGCACATAATATAAAATGTATGCACTGTATAAATTGCAAGACATCTTTCTTCATAGCTAAATGTTTCCCTAGCTGCAGCACTGCGAAATCCCCCAAAGCTTTCTCCATTATTTGTCTTGCTGCTCAGAAGCAGTGAAATCCTTATCTGAGTTCTGTACAGCCCATCTCACAAAAATTGCTTGGCTTCATGCTCAGCTGTCAGAATGCTTCACCTGGAGGGGTGCCTCCACCGGAATTATCACCAGTCCAGATGAGTAAGACATTAAAATAATGTTAGGTTCTCTGCCTATCAAAGCACAACTTGTATAAAGTGTTTTTTTGTTTGGTTGGTTGGTTTTTGTTTTGTTTTTGTTTGTTTGTTTGTTTTTGTGTGTGTGTGTTCTTTTTCTTCGTTGTCATGTAAGGACCCCAACATGAACACAAAAATTAACTTCCTAGTTGTGTTAGAAAGCAACTGTGAAAAATGATTTCTAAGGCATAAGGAACAGAAAAAAAACTAAAGTGGTTAGTTTTTCTCTTACTCTGTAACATGCATTAACCTCGGATCTGTGACAATGAGAATTTTCAGATGAAAGCATGATTTCCTTTTGACTTTCATTTTCGAGGGAATTGCTACCATCATGTGGGAGTCTTTCACAAGCTCAGAGGAATTACGACAGAATTCACTTTGACCTGTATATTTAATTTTACAAGATGCTAATCCTAAGGGAAAATACTACAACTAAGAAACACTTAAGTAAACTGTGTAATCTCTATAGATAAAAAGTTTTGGCATGTGTACATATCTGTCTTCATTGAGCTTATAAAATGTAGAAAATTATGATTTTATGTATATATATAACCATTTACAACAACCATAATCAGAAAATAAGACCATATTCAATTCCAGTTTATTACTATGACTTGTATGGTATGAAAGCAGTTCTAAAGCTTTGCTTTTGAAGCAGGGAACATTTCAGGAGGAAAACAAAATATTCCAAATATTGTAAACTTATAGAATGCAGCGAATGCTGTTGTTTCCTCGCAGAAAGCTAGTCACAGTTATCAGTGCAGTTACGGGATTATTTATGCCTGTTCAAACAAATAATTGTATGCTGACCTGAAACTTAGGTAAGTTCTCCTATTGTCACAGAACATCAGCCTTTCAGTTTTCAGATGTTTAACTAGAATATGTACAAGAGCAGTGCACGTTATACCAAAAGGTAATGTAAATTGGTTTGAAATTTCTGGTTTTACTTGAAATGAGAAACCTGAGTTCTTCGTTCACTTTCAGACACTCAGATAGCAAATGGCTTTCAAGCAAATTTAAAATTGTATTCTTTAATACCCTTTGTTTGTCTTAAATAAAACCCAACAACAACAACAAAAAAGCAACAAAAACCTCTCCCTTAATGTATTAGATAATATAATTCTTCCAAATATGCTCTTTAAACAAAAAAAAAAAGCATCTTTCACAGTATAGAAAATGAAGCATTTTTTTCCATTATGACATTATTCTTTGTCTTTTTTTTTTTTTTCTTTTTGTATTTCCAGAATACATTTCAAATATCTTATAAGCAATGTGAGAAGTAAGTTTCCTTAAAACACCATTTAATCTAATGAAAAATATATTAAAAAAAAAAAAAGAAAAAGAAAAAGATTTATGTATGTTCAAACTCTGGCCACATCTGTATTTGTAGCAATTCTCCCAAGGCAGCTGTGAGGAAACGTGGCACCTCCTTTGGTGTGTGACCGGTTTTGGAATGAGTAGCTGAAATCTGCATTTCTGGCACAGTTGGTAGCAAATGCCCTTAGGAATGTTTTTGCTTAGATTCACTCTGATATACAAAGGATTGCATACAACCTAAAGCCAACACAATTCTTGAAAAGTGTTTTAAGTTCAAGCTATAAAATAGTCTGTGAATAAGAGGATTCTTAAAATGTTTTAATCCATGTAAATGGTCATGATATTAGAGAAGCCAAAGGTGATAAATATGCTTTTGAAGCTTGCAGAATGCCAGCAGATTTCCTTGTTAGGTTTTGATTTTTGTTTTAATTTTATTTAGCATCTTAAAATAATTGTGAACTAATCTAGAATTATAGGATTTCATAATAAATGCTTCGGAACACGACTTTCAAAGGAAGCTGCTTTAACAGTAAGAAGGGTTGGCAGTTCCCAACTCCCTGAAGCACGTCATTTTTCTGTTAGGAAGTTTCCATGAAGTCTGTTTGGAAAGCTTTCCCTGCCCTTCCCACAGCTGCCACACACATGCACTTTGACCTCTTGCTTTTCCCGCCTTGGAGGTGCCAAAGGTTCCAGCCTTGCTGTACAGCCGAGCTAGGGTCAAGATTCCTGGGAAAAAGGACCTTTCTAAAAGCATTAATCTTATGGATATTCTCAAGAGTAGTGCATTTATTGGGCAAACAGCTACTGGTTAACATCATCCTAATTTCCCCTCTTGGTGCAGGATTCTCTGCTGGCCTAGTGGAATTTCTCTTCTGGTCAGAGACTTTGTGGGAATTCATGGTTTGCCCTGACACAGGCTGCTCATTGAGCAGACTCTTGTATGGGGTCTGGGGAGGCTTCAATTGATTCTGCTTTCTTCTAGATCCTCTGTCATGTCCTTGTCCATCAAGGCTTCCAGTCAGCTTATCCCAGTTCATACCTAGTATCTTAACAACGCCAAGCAGCCATGTCCCCCAGGCTGCCTTGCAGGCACTTCTGGGACTGAGTTTCATGTTGAAATAGCAGGAGAGAAGGGAGTTGAACAGCTTGGACTGGGCAGCATTGACAGTCTGAGTTAGCAACATTTGGCTTAGGGTCTTCTGCAGCAACTTTATAGACTTGTGCAAAGTTAAGTGGCTTTATGGAAATGTGACCTTGGAGTGACTAAGACTGTTTAAAATACTGTTTTCTCTTCTCTTGGGCTTTAGGCTGAGGTTGCTGATCGGCTGGGTCTGATGCACTACATGGAAGTTATGAGGCTGATCACAATTGCTGAACACGTTGCACCGACCTCCGATGAGAACGTCACCGTGACAGACACGGAGTTCAGCAACGTGGCCGTCCGTCTGTATCTGCCCAGGAAGCCAGCCAGTGGACTGAGGAGGGCAGTGATCTACTTTCATGGTGGAGGATGGTGTGTAGGGCAGGCAGGTAAGCTCAATGGCCCAATTGCAACAGAGAGGATTGGAGGCTGGTATTTCACCAGTTTAAATGCAACAGCTTAGGAGAGGGTGGTCATTTTCATGAGTACAAACTGTACCACCAGTACAACTGGTTCAGTAGTCTACTTCTGCCATGGTATTTTATGTGCAGCTACTAGCATGGTTAGGGCATTTTAGTTGAAGAGAAGAGCAAAACTGAGTATCTTCAGGGAAAACAAACAAACAACAAAAAAAAACCCTCCTCTCCATGTAAGGATAAAAAAAAGAAATGGAAATCAAACGCAGATGCAGTGACTAAGGGTCTTTCATTCCCAGTAGCTTGATTTTCTGGAGTTTCCCCGTACCTCTTGTTCCAGGAAGGGCATAGAGTATTTATTGTCCCCTGAAATCTATTTTAGGGAGTTTTGATATATCAGAAGTCATCTATTACTTTTTCTTTCATTCTCATGAATGTGCTTCTAGGAGAGCAAGCACATTTCTTGTGCTTCGGTTACAATTGTGCTGTCAACATTCATCTCATGTTCGGTGTTCTTCCACATTAATTCCAACAGGATTTTCTAAAATGTTTTAATTGTGTGCTATGCTTTAGTTATTATTATTTCATGGGAATGTTTCATGTTCTATCTCAAGCCCAGTCACGTCCTCCCCTAGAGCATATCCTCTGCTTCTCGTTGCTGTAGTTCAGTGCTGTACATAAACGGACAAGTTATAATCATTGGCCATCACCCAAACTGGCATCAGAGCTATAGTAGATATGACTGAAGTTCCCAACAACCAAGCCATAGCTCACTTAAGTTGTGCTGCTTGTTTCTTGCATTGTATAGTGCTTGGAGGCTTAAATAATGTATCATATATTTTTTTCCATGCTTAATCCTATTGGATAGCATTGAAGTGATGGCTGGATCTCTTGTCCAATTCACGCTTTGAGATAAACCCATGTGTGCCACAGTCACATTACGCTGCTGCAGAGTCACCTGAAAGTTTCTGCCAAGAGGAAGATGCAGCTATATATGTATTTGTTCTTAAATGCACTGAAATATATTTTAAGTGACTCGTTTCATTTCAGGCATGAAATCCTATGACCTTCTGTCAAGGTGGACTTCAAGTCAGTTAGATGCTGTGGTCGTATCAGTCAAGTAAGAGATTCTCCTTCCAGATCAAATGAGGGTTTGGAATAAGTTAATTTATTTCAATTTAATTTTGCAATGTATTTTATTTTGATCATGTGCTTTTCTTCTAGTTTTAAGTATTTGTAAACAAAAGCTGTCAAGGTTGAAGTGGTGAATTGTGATCGGTGGTTATTTTGGATATTGCTTTTTGATGTTGGGTGGGTAATAAATCCTGTCTCCAGGATAGGCAGATAATTCCCATTGCTGTAGGCTCAGACAAATAGCATGCATTCACTAGCTAGGACAGATGCTAGCTGTCCTTTCTGGTTTTATTAACAGCAGGAAGTAACATCTGCAGTGTTTGATCTCCTTGCTCTTTTGTATAAACAGTAATACTAAAATCATCTGCTTGGTATTCACTAGTAATTTTTAAAAGGGGATTTTAATTTTAGACCATTCTCAAATTATATCAGATAGCTTTTGTGTTGCTGGGCAAACCACCTGAGCAACATCTCTATTGATTACAGCTGTATGCAAAGAGAAAAACAGCATGTAATTCAAGATATCTTTCTTGAATTGCTTTTGGTGCTGCAGACTTCCTGCTGCACTAGTAAACAGGCTTGTCCTGCTAGATCCTGTTGTTGCTGTCATAATTACATTGTCTATTTAAGAAAAAGGGTTAACAAGCACTCCATTAACTTATTAAAGCTGGTTTATGCTCCAACTCAAGTTTTGATAGGAACCAAATCATTCAGCTGAGGAATTACTCCTCCTCTAAACCCCAGCATATATTGATAACATTTTTGGATAAAAAGTGAAGGGCCATGGAACTGTGTTTCAAAGAAGGGGTGTGGAGATAACAACAGCCATTGCTTTGCTGAGGCAAAGTCCTGTCTGGTGGACTGAGGAAGGTGCCCTGAGTTACTTTCTGGCACCCCTCAGTGCAGCGGGGCAGGCAGCAGGAGCGTGATGGTGCCCAGAGCAGGTCATGGCAAGCAGCCTGTCCCCAGCCAAGGTCCCTGCTCTGCTCTGCGCCAGCATGGGCAGCTGCGGGCACCACAGGAGGAACACTGTATTCCCTACTCCTTTACAGAAGCACTTCCCTGCCGAGTAAAAGGTTTGGAGGCATCTTAGGGCAGGTTGTCCCAGCCTCTCCAGTGCTGCTTGCTTTCCTTTTGTTGTTCAGATTCTGAAAGTTGTTCAGAAATTCAAATTCTGGTGTGAAGTGGTGCAGGAACATGGTCCCTTCCCACTCAGCAGATTTGCTCCTGGTATGTATCACAGAACCATAGAATCATTCAGGTTGGAGAAGACCTCTAAGATCATCTAGTCCAACCTTTAACCTAGTACAGACACGTCCACCACTAAACTGTGATACTGAGTTCTACATCCACACATTTCTTGAAGACCTCCAGGGATGGTGACTCAACCACTTCCCTGGGCAGCCTATTCCAGTGCCGCACAACCCTTTCAGTAAAGAAATTTCTCATAATATCCAACGTAAACTTCCCTCTGGTTAAACTTGAGGCCATTTCCCCTCATCTTATCACTTGGTGCATGGGAGAAGAGCCTGATCCCCAACTCTCTGCAACCTCCTGTAAGGTCTCTCCTGAGCCTTCTTTTCTCCAGAAGAAACAGCCCTAGCTCCCTCAGTCGCTCCTTGTAAGACTTGTTCTCTAGACCCTTCACCAGCTTCGTTGCCTTTCTCTGGACACAGCACTCGAGGTGCAGCCTCACCAGAGCTGAGTACAGGGGGACAATCACTTCCCTGGTCCCACTGGCCACACGATTTCTGACACAAGCCAGGATGCTGTTGGCCTTCTTGGTCACCTGAGGACACTGCTGGCTCGTGTTTAGCCAGCTGTCAACCAATACCCCCAGATCCCCTTCTGCTGGGCAGATTTCCAGCAACTTTTCAGGCACTTTCCAACCACTATTCCCCTAGCATGTGGCATTGCATGTAGTCATTGTGCACCAAGTGCAGGACCTGGCACTTAGCCTTGTTAAACTTCATACAATTGGCCTTGCCCAACTGTATCATTTTGCATTAGAGTGACTAGAGTAAATTTTACTGATTTTTTTTTTCCATTTTATTTCTTTGCTGAGCCAAAACAGCTGCAGGAAAACACCAGAGTTGCTTACTTTTCACAGGCCAGCAGAATTTACCGAGTTTTAATAAGTTACACCTTTATGGTTCCACTTACATGTACATTTTTTTTTATTACAGTGCTGGGCCACAGCAACAAACAAAAGCAAAACAAAACAAAGCAAACCAAAACAAAACCAAAAACAAAACAAAACAAAAAAACTGGCTCATGAAGGCTGATACTATGAACTAGTTCAAGATGATTTGACTTTACAACACAAAACACAGTGATATAAAAAAGATGAAAATATGCATAGAGAGGTACAACATAATCAAAGTGATGTTCTGGTGAAACTGATCATCACAGGAGTGTTTTTGATGGTGCACAGCAGGGCTGCAATAAAAGGAGATGGCAACAGTGTGATTATAAAATGATTAGAATCTGTAGAGTGTTGTTGCTGTTTGGGTTGCAAAAGAATGGAGATGGCTCTATGGGAGGAATCTGCTTGATGCAGATGTTTTCTTTATGTAAGACCCTGGAGCAGGTCCAAATCCAATATTGTTGATGTTATTGAATGATACTGAAAGTTATTGGATGTTGTTGCTGAGTGGGGAGGTCCTGGGGAATATTTGTTGGAAGGAGAAGAGTTTTTAGACTTAAGAGGTCTACTTAGATATTTAGTGAAGCATAAGGAGAAAAAGGCAGATTGTTGTTATTTGTATTAGATGCAGTATTTTAAGGAGTAAACTGTAGGATAAAAATATCCTAGATATTTTAGACAGAAAACACAACTCCCTCCACAAATCCATGTGGATATTTCATTGAAATCTATAACAACATAAAATGCTTTCCACAAGTATCTCCAGTATTCATAGAAGCAGAATGGTTTGGGTTGGAAGGGACCTTAAAGATCATTTAATTCCAACCCTGCTATGGGCAGGGATACTTCCCACCAGACCACACTTCTCCAAGCCCAATCAAGCCTGGCCTTGAGCACCTCAATGAACGGGACATCCACAGCTTCTCTGGGCAACATGTTCCAGTGCCTCACCACCCTTGTAGCAAATAATTTATTCCTAATAACTAATCTAAATCTACCCTCTTTTAGTTTCAAACCATTATCCCTTGACCCAACACAACACTCCCTGACAAAGAGTCCCTCTCCAGCTCTCTTGTAGTCCCCCTTAACGTATTGGAAGACTGCTATTGAATAACACATTTCTGCTTGTCTCAACAGTTACAGGTTGGCACCTAAATACCATTTTCCAGTTCAATTTGAAGATGTGTATTCAGTGACAAAGTTCTTCCTCCAAAGCAGTGTGCTCTCCCAGTATGGGGTAGACCCAAACAGGGTCTGTGTTGCAGGAGACAGTGCAGGTGGCAACTTAGCTGCAGCTGTGGTACAAAAGGTAAATGTCTTGTTTTCTAGCTCAAAACGTGTTGGTTTTTGTTTGTTTGTTTGTTTGTTTTTTGTAATTTCATGACTAGTTAGAAAAGAATAAACAAACAAAAAGAAACAGAAACAACCAGCTCTGCTTATAACAAGTGGACCTCCCAGATATCTTTCATAGTTGGTATAAATGGGTTGCCATGCAGCCTGCAGGACTGTGAGGTTTCTGAGTTTCCAATTAAGCAAATTTACTTTATTCATTTAATGGCATCAAACCATCCTTAAGTAAATTTTAACTGGCTTAGGTTTATTGTTTGGACAGGGAATTTGAGAAATTTGACTCAGAGCTAAATAATAGCAGGGGTGAAAAAAAGACAGTGTTAGTGTCACTTGATCACAAGCAGTTTCAGTGCCTTTTGCACTTCTTATTCAACTTTATGTAAGTCAGTATGGTATTGTTATTCTTGAAGGTGTTCAGATTGTAATGAATCTTGCCTGGAAAGGTTAAGAATTATGTGAAATGGTTAAATGAACTTTAGAAATCTTCAAGTTTTAAGCTATAGGAATAGGAATTTTCTATAGGTAGAGAAAATTTAGAAAAAATGTGTTATTACTTAAGAAAATGTCAATACTTCAGAAAATCTCAATGCTTCAAAAATAATGTTAAACATTGTCCTTCAGTATAAGAAAAGAGATGAAATTATATTTAATGTTTGAGAATTTTTAATACAACATTCTGTTTTAGGCAATTTGCCTATGAATTTAGAATTTCTTTTAAATTATCCTGCTTTTACTGGCAATCTTATTTTTCTTACATTGTAAAATGTGTGCCTTAATTCTCTACTTTGAAGGTCTTACGTCAGTGACAGAATCAACTCTTTTTTACTGACTTTGTGTAATTATTATTTTTTTTACAGCTGCTAGAGGACTCTGAAGTCACAACTAGAATTAGAGCACATGTTTTGCTTTATCCTGCTCTTCAAACCCTTGACCTGAATTTGCCATCTTACCAACAAAATGAAAATGGCCTGATTTTACCCAAATCACTTATGGTCAGGTTCTGGAGTGAATATTTTACTACTGATTCCTCTCTCAGGGAAGCAATGACCTCCAACAGACACGTCCCAGCTGAATCAGGCCACTTGTTTCAGTTTGTAAACTGGAGTAATTTGCTACCAGAAGAGATGAAAAAAGATTACGTTTACACCAGTCCTGTTTTTGGAAGCTCCAAGCTTGCAAAAAAGTACCCCGGGTTTCTGGACCCGAGAGCGGCCCCGCTGCTGGCTGAGGATGCCAGGTTACATGGGCTGCCCCCTACCTACGTCCTTACATGCGAGTACGATGTCTTACGGGATGATGGAGTTATGTATGTCAGTCGCCTCAGGGCAGCAGGAGTTCGAGTCACACACGATCATGCCAAGGACGCTTTCCATGGGGCTCTGATGTTTGTATCAAGTCCAACTAGTCTGCCTGTAGGGAACAGGTTGAGAAACAGATACATTGCGTGGTTAAATGAAAATCTATAACTTGAGAAGGGTGTTTGAGTATGCCTGGCTCATCACGGATGAAATTGAGATGTGTAGGAAAATGGAGACAATGTGAGTTTTTGGGTGTGATTGCCATGTTCATTTTGTTGCCATGCAGTGTCTGCATTACAGCATTTCTCATCATCTCCAGCAGGGAAATTAGTTTGATTCATCCTATGTGTTCTTTCAGTGTTTTCTTCTGAGCTTAAAACAAAGTGACTGCCCTGGGATTCCTCTCCTGGCCAAGGCCAAAAGGGTTGTTGTGCCTGACCCTGTCTCTGCACAGCTGCCTGGGCCTGAGGAACCCCTGGCTGAGCTCCGCTGCTTGCACTGCAGGCTCGGCTGGTGCGGAGTGTAGGACTTGAGGTTGGTTTTCTCGTTTCTTCCTATTTCAATGTCGTGGCAATAGGCTTGTGCAAATGTGCAGCGTAGCCATTTGCACACAAAAGGCAATCAGAGGCCACTTGTTTCCTGCCCCCTTGTCCAAGGGGTGTGCTGGCGAGGACCCTGTGCTGCTGTCGGCAGATGGTGCGAGCAGAGGTGCAGAGACCCGATCTCATGTAACAAAAGGCAGTTTGCTTGTGAAACCCTGTCCACTGCACGTCTGGTGTTTGTGCTGTTGTCCCTGCAGCACAGTTCAAGGTAAGCACTAGAGAACTGAAGGGGATAGCTGTGATAGAGTGCAAATATTAAAAATATGCATCGGTCTTACTCAGTAATTACCTTCATTAAGCTCTGTACTAGAAGGAAATAGTGTAACAGAACAGCACTGGATGCCCATCAGATAAAGAAAGACTGCAAAGGTCCTAGCCTTAAAGTAACACTGCTGTGTAATTATGTTCTACTTACTAAACAAGGATAATTAGAACACATAATACTTTAAGCTGTTTAGTAACTTTTGCATATGAATTTTTAAAATGAAATTAACTTAGCAGTATTGTAGGCTTGAAGAAGTACAATTTAGTTCTGTCTTGAACAAATATCCTCAGTAGAAATGTGTTCTGTATTAAGCACAAGTACGAGAAGTTGTGAATGAGTGCACATATTGATTAGCTATTGATTTTAGGTAGATCGCAAAATACCAAAAAATACTTCTAGCATCCTGTTTCGTCTTTTGCGTAAAAGATATCGAATCTGCAAGAATACTGTTTTTTTCTTGTTGTTTGTTACCAACTGTGTATGCAGCCTGTTTAGATGGAATTGTCAGATTGCTGTATTTTTCATCTTCATTATGTTGAATATAAAAATTAAACTTTTCTGATTGCAGTGTACTTCTTGTCATTCATGTATTCCTTTTATTAGAAAAGAATAACAAACATCCTTTAGTAAACACAGTAAGTTAGGGTATTTCCAGTGCTGCAAATGTCAGTAGGATGAAACATGTTGGCTTTTATTCAGTTAGGTGATCCTTTCTCTGAGTCTTGCTGTTTTATTCTTACTGATTTATTCTTTCTCCCATATAAGCAGCAAAAAAATACGGGCTTAAGAGAACATTTAGAGAGGGAAGTTACTTCCTTTGCATCAGAGGGGGATGTGCCTGAGCCCAGGGTGTGGAAGCAGGCATCCATCCTCACTTTACGCTGCTGTTGCTGCATTTTGGCTGTGTTTCCCTTTTCCATGGGCACCACTGTGCTGGGCCCCTGGAGCCCTGTGCTGCACGGGGAAATCTGAGTGAGGGTCTGGGTGCCCGAGGCCTCCTGCCTGCATCCCGAGCCTTGTGGGGCGGCTGTGGTGCGGGGCAGCCTGTTGGGAGCTGCTGGAGGAGCTGCAGCTGTGGAGCCTTGCCTCCGCTCAGTTTCTTTGGTCAATGCTCATGAAAGGAGACATGTAGGGAAGTGATCAGCAGGGGAGGCAGGCTGGCCATCAGCAGGTGGTTATCACTGAGAAGGGAGCGTGGAGAGGTGGTGGAGAAGGGGGAGTTGTGCCTTAATGCAGCGTGGTTAAACGTGGGGAGTGCGAATGTGCAGGCATCGAGGAGATAAAGCAGTAAAGGTGTTGGCAAGGAGAAGAGTGAGACACCTCTAGAAATGATCGTTCTTACCTTTGGGAAGGCTTTGTGCCTGCAAGGTAGGAGAAAATCTTTTTTTAAGCAAGAGGGCTAGCAGCGTTACCAAACTTGCTGTGGATGCTTTGGCTGGAATGTGCTGGGAGCAAGGAGTGAGCGAGGCTCCCTCTAAGGGCTAAGGGCTGCCCAAGGAGCTGGGCTGGCATGCTGCGGATCCCACCAAGAGGGGCAAGCCTCATGCTGGCCTCAATACCAGCAGAGGACAGAGCGTGTACCACAGCCGTGCGGTAACCTGCGGGCAGGGACCTGCCCTAGCTGCGTATCCCAGCTGCTGCGCACTGCTCCAGACACAGCTACGTTGGCAGCAGCAAAAACTGCTGCAGAGACACATGTTAATCCAGGTATGCCTTATTGGCAAACCTACTGGAAGCCGATGTGACTACAGAGGCTGATATGGTTAGTCCCTGTGACTAACAGCTTTGTGAAGTCTGTGGCCTCAGGATAATCAGGGCTAGGGAACTGTGCTCAGAAAGAGAATGAATCTATACAGTATTCATAGATGCATTTAACTGGGACAAACGTGGAAAAACAGTGATATTAAGAACAAAACAGTGATATTAAGCGTATTTTCTCTGTTTAACAATTATTGAAAGGTATTTTTCTTTGAGATAATTTTTCTTTCCTGTACTTTTTTCATGCTCGTAACGCTGAGGATTAAAGCTATGAAAAATGAATACCCCCGTGCAACAAATCGGGTGTATTCACAGCCAGAAGGGCGGAGCTGTTTGTAGTCAAAGGCGGTGGCTTTTGTATTCCTGGTCCTGAAACTGGTGGTCACCCGCACATGAAGACTGATCATCTTCCCTGAAAATTGCTTTATCATGCAGCAGTGGCGTGTAACTCTATTTGCAAACGCACCCGAGTTTGCCTGTTTGCGCATGCAAATCCTGGCAGCAGTAAGTGCATGTACATTTCTGGAAGTTTATCTTTATTGTTCTGTTACTATTTCTTTGGAGTTGTGCTGCCACGTAGAAGAAACACTTCATTTATTCAGATTCTTTTCAGTGCAGCAGCAGTTGCCTGAATGTGTAAAATATTTAGAATCTGGTAAGTGAGAAGCAAATACTATTTATCAACCACTTGGGAAATTCTAAAGCAGTTTTTTAATGCTTAAGTATTAGCTGACTTACTGGAATTGTCTTCAGAGAAAAATTAGAATACATTTTTCTATCCCAGATACTAATCAGGTTAGTAGTTGCTAACCTGAAAGGCATCTCAAAGAAAGGAGACAATAAAAAAAAAAGAAGGTAGGATTTTAATTAGCCAAATCACGTTTTTCTCCCACTTGAAAATAATCATAGTGATATTCAGGCTCTTTCACTCTGTTTATCAAGATCTTGCAATTAACTTCTCCAGGATTTCCTTTTTTTTTTTTTTTTTTTTTTTTTTTAATTTATTCACAAAGCCTTCTATTACATGCAGTTATCATTTATGCTTCATCAAAAAGAAATAGGTATGTGTATGGTATGTATAGGTGATATGTTATACGTATGTACCATATGGTACAGAGGAGGGGGAAGGTTCCAGTTTGAATCTCCCATGCAGCAGCTGAGGACAGCAGGTGCCCCTTCCTCCCCTTCATGGACAGGGCTCAGCAAGAAGGGCTTTGTGGCTTGGAGGGAGCCAAAGAAAGCTCTGTTAGACTTTTTGAGGCATACTTTGTTAATAAAGATCTATTCCTTCAGGGAACAAAACTTAATTGAATAATTGAGGCAATTTCATGTCTTTCCTCATCTTCACACCCTGGATATAATTAGTACAATTCCAAATAACAGATGGCGAAGTGCTAAGGGAGGCTGTTGCTTACGAGATGTGCATTATGGAAGCACTTTATGCAAATAACTTTCTACACACAGTCATAACACCGCGGGTTTGCTCATGTGTTCCTGTCGTAAAGCAGAATTTCATCCAGATCATCCACAGGAGTGGATTCATTTGGGTTTTATCTGCTTATTGCACTTGCTGCATGTCTGCTCACAGCAATTGTAGAGCAGATCTGTGCCCGCCGTCCCCGGGGTGCTGTCTGGGGCCGGCAGCTGCAGGAGCCGGCCGGTGGGCTTGCTGCTGGGGTCAGCCTGGACTGCTCAGCCCTCTTCTTGCTGTGCTCTTAGCACAAGCCCACTGTCGTCTGCCTGTGCTCCGTGCCTCCCTCAGGCCTTAGCCACTTGCTGCTGCTTCCTAGGCCTGGCACTTGCCCGCACTCCCACGTTGTGACCCAGCTGCTTTCAGGAGCTGGTGAGCACTCGTCCATTGTGTCTTCAAGGCAGCGGAGGAAAAAAATGTACCTTCTGGTTCACAGAAACAGCTTCAGAAGGCTCCTGTAGTATAATGCTCCCTGTGCTTGGGTTAATTAGTCAGCTATCAAATATACTGCACTATGAAAACGGTTACAGGGCTTGGCCAAACACTGCAGCAGGCTGGCTCTGCTGCTGTAACTCCTGATGTTTTTCACCTGACCATGCAGCCAGATACAACAGCTCACCTCTCTGAACAGTGTCTTTAGCAAAGCCTCAGCGCTGCAGCAGGGGCTGGCGCAGCTCGGGCACGGGCTCTGCGGTGCCGGGGCTGGCCATCAGCAGAGCCCGAGGCCTGGAGGTTTTCCAGATGAGAGCTGGCAAATGCACCTCTGAGTTATGCGCTAAGGGTCGGGCTTGGGGCCTGAAGCAGAGGAGAAACAAGTCACTTTTGTCCTGAGACATGGGTAAACCCAGTGCTGCTGGGCTAACGCAAGTAAGTGACAAATAAACAGAAGTAAACACCTTATCCTACCCGTTCTTTGCACACAGGTAGGAGCAGTACTAGGCTGCTACACTTTACAGGCTCTGCCCAGTGCTGTGTGGGCTGGCGTGCAGCAGCAACACACGTTGCTGGCCCATTGGCACTGCACTTGTTATCACAAAGCTCTCTTCTGTGGCTTCCTAGTAGTCAGAGCATGGTATAAATTTATTCCCCCAGTATTAATTTATAACCTGAAAGAAAATTCCCTGCTCTGTTTTCCTCCCTGGGACAAATCCTGAGTGGGGATAAGCATCTCCTGTTTAAAAGCCTCTGCAGGAGAGGCACCGCATTTCACTCAAGGTCAGCCTTAATGACGCATTCCAATGAGTCAAATGCAAATTCATCATAATAAACCATTAAATATGCATGGCTCGTTTGATAGGCCTCAGTCTTAATATAAACCAGCTAATGGGTATTTAATGACAACAAATGGGCCTGACTTTCTTCTTTAAGGCCTCCAGGATGCTAAAGAATCCAATGAATTTAAAGCATAGCATTAATTTACAGCCCGAGTCTGCCCTCATCTCCGACTAAATGCCCATCAGTTTCTGAAGATTTGCTTCAGAGTGACTGGGAGCTGTAGGATTAAATCTCTGGAAGCAACATTTCAGCAGCTTGCCTGAGAAACACCATGTACATCTGTAATAACTAGGGGTGGATTGCTTTTTGACTTGGTGATGGTTGCAGCAGGTTGTTTCTCAGTGAACAGGTTTGTACCGAGGACACTCTCAGATGACTGCTGTACGAGGCTCTGGGAATGAGGGCTCCTAGCTGAGTGACGTGTCTCCCTCATGCCAGGTCAGTGAGTTTTGCATCCAGGCCTGGGCCCCCTGCTGCCAGCTCCCTGCAGGACACCGTGGTGCACGCTCACCGGGCTGCAAGAGTGCTTTGGGATTGCTCGTGCTTGCTCCTTGCACCTCTAGGCTGCCTCACCCTGAATGATCTCTCTCTTCCCTTCCAGGCCTGGATCTCTTCAAGAAGGTTAGAGCGGTCACTTACTGGTTGCCCGAGTATTTAGAGGTACCAGACTTGCGGCAACATTGTGAAATTAAAGTCTCTTAACTGCCCATGTTGGAAACCTTATCAAAAAAGCACAGGTCTTTCTGGGTGCCGTAGAAGCACACCACGTGCACAGCTGGTATTCTGGCCGTGTGATGCTATTTTCACTGTAACCATTTTCATTGAATATTTTGTTCAGTTGTTTCATGCAAAGGTTTTTTAGCAGAAAAAGAATATACCACAACTTGCCGTGGAATGCAGGATGAACATGCTTGTTATAGAAGTTGTTCTCAGTATTCTGAACAGCTCTAAATCTGTTGTGACCAAGGTGTCAGTAGAGGAGGAGACAGAGCTAAAAAGGGAAAAGTTAAGATGTATTACTGTATAAAACTCAGGTGTTTTTCTTTAGCACGATACTTAATATAATTAAAACATCTGAGTTGGCTTGCTAGCTGTTGAGCCCCACTGAGCTATTGCACCTGTTGCGTTGATCTCAAAAGGCAAAAGCCCTGCCTGTTCTGCTGCTCTCTGGGATGCTGAAGTTGATCAGGAGGCCAGACACTGGGATTTGCCCTCCTGAAGCCTCCGCGAGGCTCCCAGTGTGTTGTGAGCAGCCGTGTGCCCACCACGTGTCTGGGGAAGCAGGCACTCCCCTCGCCTTCACTGGGAACTGCAGTGCACGAGGGGCTCGCACGAGGCTGGCCCACTGGAGCAAGGCCTGGGGACCTCAGCTCCTGGCCCCTGGTCTGGGATGAGCCCAAGCCAGGATTGTGTCAGCCGAAATCACATTAGTGGCTTGGGCCTCCCGCAGGTGCTCCTGGTGGCACAGCCCCGGCAGCAGCTCTGCCTCAGCGCTGCCGAGCTGCGGGCAGCTCTGATGGGGCCTGTGAGGAGGAAGTGCTCGCCTGTTCCTCTCGGCTCCGCAAATTTGCAGCGCCTTCCTCCCGCTGAAGCTGCCCCTGGGCGCTGCTTAGCCAAACAAATTGCTCCTTCGC
This sequence comes from Aythya marila, assembly GCF_965140915.1. NCBI lineage: Eukaryota > Metazoa > Chordata > Aves > Anseriformes > Anatidae > Aythya > Aythya marila. The sequence goes on along the minus strand of NC_139050.1, from coordinate 25,991,773 downwards.
CCGTGACTCATTAATGACTGAATCATATGCAAACGAGGCTAAAGCAGCTATGCTGTGCTGCGCTCCGGTGATCCAACAGATCCAAGGCATGGTCAGTGCGTGCTTGTCAGGACGTGGGGATCAGCCCTCGGCATGGTAAGCTGCGCGCCGTGCCCTCAGCTGCTGTGCTCCTGTGGCCAGACCGCTTCCGAGGGAGTTCTTGCGCTACCTCACAATTACTGCTTGGAAGTCGGCTGGCCCGTCTTTAACAGCCACCTACATCAATGTGTCAGTCAATACACTGACTTTCTAATTGCTTGCATTTAAAATGCCGATGACTGCGCAGTCATTTCTGTAACTAAGCTGGTGCTGAAGTTTGGCGTGCCTTCGCAGGGCTCTGATGAGCCAGGGCTGGGTGCGAGGCTGCTGGTGAGCTTGTGGGAGCCCAGGGAGCGTTCGTGGCTGCCGGGGTTCTGCTGCTGGAGGGATGCTGCGCAAGTGTGGGCTTTTGCTGCTCGTAGCTTTATGAAGTTTTCTGTGTGCTGTACTTATTCTAAAGGCAGATCACAAGACCTGTGGTTTCAGAGTTATACTCTAGGCACCAGAACAACTTTGAAAAGTCTTGTTCTATGCAGATCATGTCATTATCCTAGCTTAAGCAGATTTTGCAGCAGTCACACTGATGCTCATTCAGAGCTGAAACTTTGCTTGATTTCAGCTCTAATCTTTTTTTTTTTTTTTTTTTTTTTCCCTAACATTTTGTTTTCCCTTGCTTTCTAATTGTTTTGCTGATGTTTTAACAGAAAGCTCTTGCTTATCATCCTCTTGTAACACCACTGCAGGTGAGTATGTGTGCACTGACCTGAGGAGGAAGGGTAGTGAGCACCTGTGATTCTGCTCTGCTTCTTTGAAATGAAAGCATTCGTTTAGCCAACCTTAAAAAAGAAACAAATTTTTTTCCTCAAGCAAACTGACACGTGGTGCAGCTTCCTAGGAATCTCTGCTCCTTTTTACTCACTGACTGTGTTCCTTCCGAGCAAAAAGGCGAAGCTTTTTGTCAGGGGTGTGGCAGCAGAGCAGGGGCTCAGGGCTTGGCTGCACCCCATTGTGTGCAGTGGGGAGGGACGCGGGGTGCTTTGCCATGCACAGCACTTGAGTTACCCGGGATTTCGTTTTCTTTGCAGAGGGTTTTAGCAGAAGTTATTTATTGTGATTGAATAAATCATACATGGTGTTTTCCCATCAAAAATATCTTAAAAGTCTTTCAAAGCAAAATTTTTATCCTGGACTTCACTGTATTGTCCTGTTAACCACAGTAGCTTTCATATCAACTATTACTCATCAGCTGTAGTTTAACCATCCATTCTTGAAAGGGCTTTTTGTAGAAAGAAATGAGAAAAGAGTTGTAAAGCCCCAGGAGCAGAAACACCCTCTTTCCACAGGGATGGCTCAGATCTCCTGTCGCAATGCAGGGGACGCGTGCTTCAGCTGCACGTCTCCCGGGCCATTCTGGTGCTGAGTTACCAACAAAAACATATGAAGTACATAACGAATGGCTCAATAGATCTAATAAACAGTTTCTAAATTCTGAGAAATATTGTCAGAGCTTAGCCATGCTGCTGCCAATGAGCTCATTCTTTATTCTTCTGGAAAGTGGACTTCTGCTTAGTGATGAGAGAGGAGGCCACAGGTCGGAAGTTGAGTAAGAGGGAGGCAGATGACTTCCAGCAAGGACTGTGACGAGCTGCTGGCTGGTAAGCCTCACCAGCCTCTGCTCCTGCTTGAGCCTGGCTGAGCTGTTGTGCTGCAGCAGATGCCTCCAGGTTATGTTCTTACCTCAGTATCCTTGTGCAGTTTTTTTGCTCACACAAACTGTTTGGTAGCCCTGGTCAGTAGCTGAAAGTAGAAATCTTCTGTGCATAAGACATGTTCTTCAAGTTCAAACAGCTAGTTACCATCCAAGCTGTAAGGAAGCAGTGCATTATATTCACCTGTTGCAGCAACAACATAAAAATGATAATGCAATGATTTTTTACAATGCAATGTTTTTTTTTTTATTATTTTATTATTTTATTATTTTATTTTTTTATTTTCCAGGCTGTGAACAACACAGACAGATGTGAGATCAGCGAAACCCTAGAAAAGTATTATCTTTCCACCATGTATAGCCTTGAGTTCATTTTAGGCTTCACTGGAAACAGTATTGTGGTGCTTGGCTATATTTTCTGCCTGAAAGACTGGAAAAGTGGCAACATCTACCTGTTTAATTTATCATTATCAGATTTATTGTTTCTGTGTACATTACCAGTACTTGTGAACGGCTACTCCAGAGGCTACTGGGTAGAGTCGAACACGCTGTGCTATAGCAACAGGTTCCTGTTGCATGCAAACCTGTACACCAGCATCCTTTTCCTTACTGTCGTCAGTATTGACAGGTACCTGCTCATAAAATATCCTTTCAGAGAACATATTCTGCAGAAGAAGAAAACAGCCTTTATCGTGTGTATTGCCGTATGGATCTTGGTGATATTGGAACTGTTGCCATTGATGGCTTTCCTGCAGACTGAAAAGTCTACCAATAATTACAAATGTCTAGATTATGCAAGTTCTGGAGACCCTGGAAAAAGCCTTATCTATAGTATGTTTCTGACTATCTTTGGGTTCCTTATCCCTCTTTCTATTATGTGCTTTTTCTATGTGAAGATGTTTCTTTTTCTTAAAAAGTGGAGAGAGCAAATCAGTTCTTTCTTGACACTTGAAAAACCCCTTACTTTAGTCATTCTTGCACTGGCCACCTTTTCATTGCTTTTTGCTCCCTATCACATAATGCGCAACGTCCGAATTGCTTCCCGAATACCAGCCTTGAATATGTCTGTGTGCACACAGAACATCATCAAAGACATTTACATCGTCACAAGACCCATTGCATTTTTAAATAGTGCCATTAATCCTGTTTTTTATTTCTTAATGGGTGACCACTTCAGAGAGATGCTGATGGCAAAAATAATGCAGCTCTTGACCAGGTTCACAACCCCCAGCAAATGAACTAGTAAGGAGAACTCTCACGCTGGGAGACGGGAGGAAAACTGGGAGAATTTTCACCAATGTACAGTGCAATTTTTGTAGATAGCTGTATTTAGACTATAGAATATGCACAAGCTGATTGTGTTTCTCTAAATGCACTTGTTACCTTAGTGTACAGTAAACCTCCTGCTGCTAATTTAATTTCAGTAGGACAGAAGTAATGTCAATGACAACAGACAGCGGGACACGGTGCTCTCATAACAGAGTACACTGTGGTCTATTAATATTCCAAATAAAATATCATTGTGGCATTTCTTAGAGGAAAAAATTGTTCAATTACAGCTTCTTTGTGACCCATAAGTTGATGCTGAACTGGACCTGGACTTGTATAAAATATCCTGGAAGTGATGATATTGGCTCAACGCTGACTGGGGCTCAGTGTTGAGTTTTCTTTGCATAAGTGATTTCCTTGCCCCCTCTGCAAACTCTGCAGCTCATGGGAGGTTTACTTTTCTGAATAAAAAGCTGAGCCAATTTACAATTCTGGTTGGTTTGGGCTCGCATCTAGGATGTGGCAAGAAAGGAGGATATGCAAACAGCTAGGTGGAGTTTTTGTTGGTGTTGCCAGCGGGGAGGTGGTGACCAGGTTGCTATTTCCATTTGTGATGATGGCAAGGGGTGCAGAGCCATAAGATTTGGCTGCTGGCCTTAGAGGCATTTCATGGAAGCGCTGAGGCTGTGATGCTGTGTGTGCACGCAGGCAGGTTCCTTCGCACTGCCAGCAGGGACTGCCAAAATGCCAACGATGGCCGGTGTTGAGGTCCCAGCGATGCACAAAGGCAATTCTTAGTTAAGATGTAAAACAATACATTTTCTTATTTTTACTTCTTCAAGCTGAATCTAGCTTTAAAGTCAAAGTATAGATTTACTTAACTTCAATGCAATTATGTCTAAGTGAGAGCAGAATGTACAGCTTGGAGCAGCGCTTGGACCTCACGCTTAGGACTCTGTTAACTGCTCCAGTAATGAAATGGGAGCTGATGAGGAGCCAGTTCTCTGCCTGGTATACCTGCAAAATCAGTGCAGTGGGGAAGAATAAAAGCAGTAGAAACTTGCTCTCCAGTGACTGACCTGCTTTCAAATACAAGGGGTGAAAAAACCTATGAAACGGTCAGAGCATGGGATGTTTGCTTTTGTGAATACAGCTGCTCTTGTCTGGGCAAGGCTGGGGGGGAGGCGGAGCAAATGCTAAAAGTATTACAGGAAATCTACCAGAGAGAAAACAGATACTGAAAAGACTGATGCAATCAAAGCGTAAAGAAAACCAGCAACATGTGAAATGAATGACAACTGGAGGAAAAAAAAAGGGGGGGGCTGAGAAGTGAAGAACGTGTTTTATGCAGTGTTTGCACATGAAGTGAAAACGCACTTGTGGACCCTGTTGCTTTGCTGGATCTGTGCTGGTGGCATCACGGATGTGCTATTTTGGTAACTTCCACTCTTCCATCACGAGAGGGGCACGGCGTGGGCACATCACGGCAGTACTGGCAGCGTGGGAAGAGCCTGGCATGGGCATGGGGCGCGGGCAGCCCCCTCCTCCCAGCACAGCCTGGGGTGCCGGTGGTGCTGCCACCCCTGTGGGCACAAAGGGAGACTTCCAGCCATCGTCATATGAGACACAACTTCATTTCTGGCTTCCAGTGTGTCAGTTATGTGCAAATGTTTCGTTGACAACTGCCTGATAATAAATTCTGCACCCTGTTAAAAAAACAGAAGCCTCCTTTGTGCTATTGTCCATTAGCCGATTATATCTGCAGTTTCCCTGTTCAGCTAAATGAGGGGGGAGAGAAGATCTGGGACCGGGCACCCAGCTGCCTGCAGAAGCCCAGGGGTGCTGCAGGGTCCAGCTGAATGTGGCGGGTGCAGTGCTGGGGTCGGCCTCACCCTGCGCCTGTTCCCTGCAGCGTCCCCATCCCTGCCCAGGAGACAGCCTGTCCCGGGAAGCGGTGCCTAGCTATCGGCTCCCACCTTGTTCCTACCATTTGCCCTGGAACCCAGGTGTGTGGCAAGTTGTTAACCTGGGTTTTGACTAGGAGGAAATGAGCATAAATTGTTCTTTTCTTTGTTTGTATGCCGTGCAACAAATCTGCACACACAAATCTCTAAATTGCTCTGTCAGTGATGGAAAAAAGATCCATCGTGTGTTATGACAGCATGGCTTGGGATAGATAAGGCTCCACTTGAATTTCCATTATAAATATTTCCTCTTTATTTTTTTTAAGGACCATTGTACATACCACTAAGTAGTAATTTTTCAGCTGAGGGTGCCATTATAAAGCCCCAGCCCGGAACAAAGGAAGCTATGACCAGAACATCCACGATTGGGTTAAGTATTCCATTTTTAGGGTTAAATCTATTGAATTTTCTTCTGGGGAAAAAGACTCACAACAGTGCCCGTGACGCTGGAACACCTCTCAGAGAATCACCTTTTGACTTGTGTAGCTGCGGGAGGTGGGTGACCTGAGCACTGGGTGCTGGCTCCGAGCAGCCCAGCTGGCAGCGATGGAGCTCCCCCGGCAGCCTGTGTGTTGTGACTGGCACCCCAAAACTTCTGAAAATCAGGGTTATACATTTCAATGCTTTTGAAAACTGCCTTTCCCAGCACTATTTATGATACAGGTTTGTAGCGTTCACAGATCCAGGCCATACATAAAACTGGCATCTTCTGAGATTTCTCAGGACAGGTATTTGCTATTGTGCTTTTTTATATATATATATATATATTTTTCTTTTATTTTTTGTACAAAAGCAACTAGCTTTTGTTTAATCCCAGGAAATGTTTTCCACCTCATAATGTGAAAGTATGCTATAATAGGACAATAGGAGCTAGCCTAAACGAGCCTCCTGCTCAAGGCAGACTGGTGAGGTCAGACTAGCATATCGACAGTAACGACGAATGGCAAGTCTCACTTCACTGCATGCGAAGAATTAGGCATAAAAACATATAGCCAAACAAACAAAATGTTATTTATATAACTAAGTTTTAGAATTGTTTTGTTTAGAATGAAAGTGAACAATGAATTATACATCTTGAGCAGAATGGACTGTTCTTTCTAGAAGGAAAATTTAGCAGAGAACATTTGTGCTATGCACATCGCTAATACTAGACAGCACAGGGGACAGAAGAGATGGCAATAATCGTGTTAAACTGCGGATCTACAGGAAAGCTCACGTAGCGCAGTGAGCGAACCTCTTGCAGGCTCGCCCTGGCTCAGAGCACCGTGCTGGCTGGGAGCAGAGCAGGCTGCAGGACACAGGCTGGGCTCCAGCACCCGCTGCCTGGTCTGCTCAGCTCCTTCCCAGCGAGCGAGATCTTTGTGCTCTCCTGTGGCTGGAAACAGCATTGCAGCAGGCTTGACTGGACTTAGAGCAAAAGCAAGAGGGAATAAAGTTCAATATTCTCACGATTATATTGCTAAAGTCTGTGCAACTGAACACAAATGAATAATTTTTATGATTGAATGCAGCCACTTCCATATGGTTAATGTACTTTTCTGATACTGCTGTAGTTCCCCACTTCTGGATTTGCTCTTCCAGTTATAAACCTTTGTTAAATTAGGAAAATGGTATTTCTCCATTAAGACACCAATAACGTTTTAAGGATGCACCTTACCTGTGGATCTTTTCTGCCTGCAATTCTGGGAGCAGGTCCCACAGGTCTCCCCAGGAGAGCGCCACTGCCCCCTGCACAAGAGCTGGGCTCGTGGCCCCCCGCAGGCTGCGGAGGTTGGTGAGAGCTGGCTTTGGGACAACATGGGGCAAGGGGCCTCTGTGAGTGACAGAGCTGAAGAAACCTGGAGAGGAATTTGGGTGGCATTTGTTAGCCAGCCGTGCTTCAGGACAGGCGGCTCTGCGCTTCCTATCAGGGTGAAGCAGTTCAGGTAAGCAAAACCAAACAGGTCCCGAGCTTTCTTGGAGCCGACAAAGAGCCAACCAACCTCTGGCAGCAGTGGGGTACTGCTCCCCTGGGACTGGGACTGAGACTGGGACAGGTGAGTTGCTTTAGCTTTTAGGTATTTCAAGTGAATATTTAAATACTATTCCAGTAGAGCTCTATTTCTGAGTCTGTTCTTACCTTGATTAGGTGATACTGATTAACAAAGCATATGAATTCTAACCCTGATATTTCAAGGTTGTGCCCATTTGCAGCTTTTGTCCTGTCTAGCCTAAACTGAATATTGCATGAGTGGCCACAGCTGGCTCCACTTAGCCTGTTTTGATTTCTGATGCTGCTGCAGACGCTGACCATTTTCTCAGACTTGGCAAAAGTATTTTCACTTTAGCTTAGGTGCTCCTAGACAAAGCCCAGGCACCTCAGGTAATTTTGTGACCCGTTAGGCTCTGGTCCCTTTCTTTTGCTGAGATAATCCTGCTTCCTACTGTGGGTTAAGCAGCATGTCAAAAATCCCCAACTACTTCCATCTCCCCCAGCCAATTAGTGAAAATTCTGATCATTGGACATCTTACTATGGTGCTTCTTGTCTTGCAGTTAATAATAGCAAAAATGAAACAATAAAGGGCATTTGACTAGAAAACATGAAAGTGTCTTTCCGAAAAGGCTAATATATAAGGAGAATTTTTCCCTCCCTATACAGTTACTCTCTGCAGATGCACATTTGTGTTTTTCGAAGGGCAGAGCTCAATGCCCTTCCATGAATGACCGTGTCTCACCGTACAGGCCAGGTGTGGAGCTCTGCATGTGCTGCGCTGCCTCAGGGCCATGCCTCAGCCGTCCCCTGGTGCTGAGGGCTTCATCCCCCCTCCTACTCATGGTGCTAAGACTAATGTCTCCATCCTAAAGCAGTGTACGTGTGCTTGGTCTCCGTTTAATTGTTCTGAGCAGTTAACAGACGAATTTGAGTTAAAAAATGAACCCATTTGAGTTAAAAACCGAACCATTGCTGGAGGAGCGATGTGTGGGAGGGAGCCATGGGCGGCAGCACCCAACAGCTGCTGGGGCTGTGTGTGGGGACAAACGGTGACACCGTCCTCTGGCCATCCAGTGCCCCTGCCACCAGGCAGGACAGCTGCAGTGCCTTCTGCTGTGGGTACGTGGCAGAGGGGCCGTGGGCAGCCTGTGGCAGCTCAGGTGGGGACCGTGATGGGGGTGCTGTGAACATGGGGCCGAGCAGCGTGAATCGCCCCTGCTGCCATGGTGGCCGTGCTGGGGCTGTGGGCCCTCCCTGGGTGCCTCTGACCCCACTCTGGGCAGAGCGCTGGTGTGGCTGGAGGCTCGTTTGAAGGGCTTTGGTCCTGGTCCAGTTCTTTTCGTTTCGTTTTGTTTTGCCTCCTTCACTTTGGGTGGGGACAGAGAACTTGGCCTCCAGAAGAACAGCGATTCAGTGGTGAGTCAGACTGAAAATAGTCCAAGTATGTTTTAATGGCGGTCAGCGACCTAAAAATAAATGTTCCGTGCAGTGAGCGAGGCTGGTGCCAGCAAGGAGTCAGCTCTGCGAGCCGGGGACACTCGGCTCTCCAAAACGGGAAGGGAGCGGCCTGGGCTGGGCCCTGCCTTGGGAGTCACGGGCTCGCTGCGCCGGGCTGGCGCTGTGGCAGCATGGAAGGAGCGAGCGGGGTCTGCCTTGGGGGGGGCATCTGGTCCTGGCCACGGGGGCTGCAGGGCGGGGGAAATGATAGCTTGACTCCAAAACCTCCACCAGAGCAGCTGCCTGAAAAATGTACAAGTGTACTTTTTTTTTTTTTTCAACCCTAGCAAACCTCAGCACCCCTGCAGCTCATGGTGCTGAAGGTAAAAGCACAGCGGTGGAGGGACAGCACTGGCAAGGCGGCCACCAGGGCTGCGAGGTGACGAGTGGAGCTGTGGCTGCACGGAGGAGCAGACTCCTGGAAGACCAGCACGTCCGACTTGTTGAGTGGCAGAAGAGAATGAAACCAGTTTGGTTGTAACAGCCAAACGCTCTTCTTGTGCAGACTGGGACAGGCACTTTGGGAGGGGTATTTCAGTGGGCCTGTGCCCCACTTTCAGGTGATGCGGCGGTGGCGGTGGAGGTGCTGGGGCGCTGCCCGTCCCCAGGGGCCAGCAGCAGCAGGGCTGTGCCCCCGCTCAGCTGCAGGTCGAGCTGTGCCCACTGCCACTGGCACGCGTGGTGGGGCAGAAGGAGCAGAGCACCACCGTGCTGTTCCAGCGGTCCCTCACGAGGCCAGCTTTGCAGAAGGATGGGATGCCTGAAGTGGCTGGGGATTTAGTGGTGGGCCAGGTGAAGGACGGCTGCCTGCGGAGCTGGGGACAGGTCTGGAAGCTGATCTCTCAGACCTCGCTGCTGGCGAGGATCAGCACCGCACCCCTCATGGCTCAGCTGGTGCAGCCAGCCCATTTTTTAATTGCTGACCTCGACAGAGACAGAGATATTAATTCACTTGACTTTTGCTTACTTTCAGTTTGATTCACGCTTTCTAAAAGTATTTAAGCTAAATACTCCTTGTGAAGCCCAGGAGGAACTTAATTCTTTAAGAGCCTGTAAGCCAGCCAAATGCACTCTTTTATTTGTTTATCACCTCAACAATACCCCAAGGTCCAAGAACGGCATATGAAGTGTGCAGTAAATCACACACTTAAATACTCACATTTTTATTTATTTGTTCAAAACAGCTTTACAGCAAGTCATCAGGAACACCAGGGTCTGACCTAGCTACTTAACTTTCACCCTGAGGATAAGATGTTGCACATGGGCGATGTCACAGGCAAGGTAGCCACAAGGCTAGGCTTAATGTTTTTACTTTTCTATGTCTTGTCTTGATGCTAGTCCATATAAGTAAAGCTGAACTTTTAACTGCTGTTTTTGTTTCAAGTTATTCTCAGGTTATGCATTTCTGCACTGTTACTTCACTTCCTGATGTGTTCACGCAAGAATTGCAGGATAGAGAGTCTCACAAATAAGCTTCCAGTTGAAATAATTAAGTCTTTTGGTAAAGAAAAGCAGTTCAACAACTTGCAGGCTGACTTTTTAAATAAATTGTGCCCTCTCAGCTGTAAGGTGTGATTTTAGGATATCTTTGTCCTTCCTAGGCACTTGCTTCGTTTTGGCAAGTATTGTTGAGAAGCGAATGAAGGGTCCCACCTGCTGTCAGCTGGATTTATTCTTGCTGGTGGGAAGAATTACAGAACCAGCTAGGTTGGGAAAGACCTCTAAGATCATAAAGTTCAACCGTTAACCTTGCAAGGAAGGAGAAAGGCTGTGGCCACACATAGCCCCGCTTTTCAAAAAGCTTCAAACCTGAAACTACAAAAACCAAATCCAGCTTTTCCATCCAAGCTGTGCTGTGGGGAGCCCGCTACTGTGGGGTCAGCTGTGGGGTGGCTGCACCACAGGAGTGGGGGCCCCACTGCAGCCCCTTAGCTCCAGGACATGCAGGAGTTACTGCAGAGAAGCAGCGTGGCTCAGTCAGGTTTGTCTAGCTATGGGCAAACACACTCAGTGCTCATGCGGCAGTGTAAAAGAAATGGCCTTCAGCAGGACGCTGCCTGTACCACAGGTGGGTGGGTTTGAGGTGTGGTGCTGTGGAAGCAGGAATGGGGTGGGAATACAGGCCGTCCATGGCTTCCCGCTAATGCTTGGTGCTGGCTGAATCAAGATTTTGATGCATGAAAGCTCAGATGGCTCCTTTCACAGCATCCTCTCCTTAATGTCTTCCTGAGGCAAATGTGGTGGAAACTGTAAAGCCATTAGTCTTCCAACGCTGCATCACAGCATTAAGCAATTTCAAATAAAACGGGCTTGTAGCGAATGAAAAGGACTAGAGATTAATGCTCGCTGCTAAGCGGCTGAAGCCAACATCCATCGAGGAACACCAGAAGCAGCACCGTGGCAGAGGCTGCCCGCTGAGCCCCGCAGCGAGGCCCCAGGGCTCACCGTGTCCCAGCAGGGCCTGTCCTCGCCGCCCGGTGCCAGCTCCCCACGCTGTGGTGCAGGGCGAGCGGGGTGGGGGCAACACTGGGTGTGAGGCTGGCGGCACAGGCACCTGGGTGGCCAAGAAGGAATTCTGCTGGTCCGAGCCATGGAAGCACCTTGGACACCGCCTTTTCTGTCACTATATGGAGTCTCAGAAAGCTGTGAACGGGCTCGATTTCCACAAGGCACCCAAGCAGCCAGGCAGCGCGCTTAGATGCAGCTCTGCCAGCTCTCAAAGCCGCCGGCCACCGTTAACTTCGCTGCTGTTGGAGAAACATGCGATACAAACACTTCTCGGTACATTGGCTGCTCAGTGGTGTTTGCTCTCAGGCTTTTCTCTTGATGTTATCTACAGATGCTTGCCTTGTGCAAATCTAAGTGCTTTAGACTCAGAAATGATTAGAGCAAGTGGTATAGAAATGGCAGTGGTTCCGTGCTTCTGCTTAGCAGCAAGGGCAGACTCGGTGAAATATCTGTGCTGCAAAGAGGAGAGCATAGAGGGGATAGCTCTGAAAAGAGCACCCAGCTTCTATCTACACTGCTCTCTGAAAAAACTTGATTTAACAGCAAGATAACCTAAATCTTGCTAATCCCATGTGTTATGATTTCATATTAACAGATCAAAACCTACCCTTTGATGTTGCCTAATGACATACTTAAATTGCTAACTTGCTAACATCAGTAATGCTTCCTGTTTGTGAAGCTGAGAAATTAAAACACTAAGTTTAAAAACTTATAATTCTTAAGTATCCAGATTCAGGTTATAGGGACTGACAATAAAGGACTGTCGAGGATCAGCAGAGATGATTACAGCCTGGTTACTTTGCTTCTGGGAAATGGAGAGGCTGGAGCAGCTGCACAAGTGTAGCTTTTGGTGATTTAAAAGATGCAATATTGAGTTATGTCAAAAGGTCACTTAAAGTACTTTGAAAAGCAAACCTTTACAATAGGCATAAGGTGACTTAAAAATATTTGTGCTGTATGGAATGTTCCACTCAATTTAGGAAGAAAAGAATGCTTTAATGTGAATGCTTCTTGGAGAGTTGGGGCTTTTTTCCACATGCAGAATACGGTGCTGAAATCTGCCATTTCTTTATGTAACATTTTGTTGTAATATTTAATATAAATTTTATATATATATATTTATGTGCCCAGGAGCAGCTGTCTGTCCGTCCATCCATCCATATATCCAACCATCCATCCATCTGTCCATCTGTCCACCTGTCTGTGCCAGGTGGTGGCCTCGCAGGGCCAGGCAGGCTCCACAGCCGGCTGTGTGCAGCCCAAGTGCCTGAGTTCCCACTCTAACACCGAGGTTTTTCATATGATGTGCTTGTGCTTCAGCCTCTGGTGAGAGTGGGCTGCAAGGCTCCCAGCAATCTGTGTGGCTGTTTATGGGACAAAAGGTATGTTCAGTTTCACATCTTCTTGGAGCTGGAATAAGCTTATATATATGAACAGCAGCCTCATAACAATATTGATTTTAGTGAAAGCAAATGCATCCAGGATCTGGAAAAAAAAAATCTGAACTCAAATGGATTTCATTTTCCAATGCTTAAAATGGATTATAAATGCCCAAATCAGTAAATTAAGCATTGAGCTATTAATGTATTGGTCATTTCATGATTTATCATGTGAACTTGATTAAGAACATCCTTGGTTATTGACCTTTTTTTTTTTAGTGATGTGTCATCAGTTTATTTTAAAACATTGGCTTCTGCTTATTGCAGCATATCACAGTGTCTTAGAAGATGAAGAAATAAGACTAATTTTATTACATACATGTTGCGTAACTGCACAGGTTTAAGGAAAATGCTCACCACTGCAACAACAATGCAATAATTATTTAACTTGCACACTGGTCTCTTAATGACAGCCTCAGTTTCCCTGCTGTCTGCTTTACGATTGCTTCCATGCCTCCTCCCTTGTAGTTGATGTAAAATAAGAAATGTCCGTGCTGCACTGCTTTGTAAGTCACTGGCTGTCTTCCTCCAAATCCCCATGGAACTCTTCCACAGACGAGTGATGACAAAGCTAAATGTCACGCTTGTGCCTGGGAGGGGAGGTTATAGTGAAAGCTACTGGAAAATAATGTCTGTAATAAGAAACTGTCACCTGAACTATGAGTGGCTGTAAGATTATAGCTTCTTAGGAAGATACTATCATAGATAAAGAGAGAGTAGAAAGGAGTATTTATTTCCATGGATTTACTTCGACTTTGAGTAATCTCTTCTAAAAGGGAGTCTACCCTATGAAACATTTAAATACTTAGAATGATTCATTTGAGCAGAGGGTGAATGACACTCAGCCTGTCCCAAGCCTAACACTTGCCTCTTTGCTTCCATCATTCAGCCCTCTCCCCTGGGGCTGCAGCAAGAGCTGCCCTTTGGGCTGGCGAAGTGTTTCGTGGGCAGCCTGGCAGCAGCAAGGGCCGTGTGGTTTTCCTGAGAAAGGGTGAAGCTCATCTCTGGAACGTGGTTTTACTTCTTTGCAATCAGTGATGCTTGCAGCGTGTCAGATGTGTAAGCTCGCAGGAGAGTGTGGTTTCTGTACCAATTTAATTTGTTTGCTATGTTTACAAACCCACACAATTGTCTTTTGAGCTAATTTCAAATGGAAGAAGTCATTGTGGCATACAAATTAGTTTTATTGGACTTGTCTAACACTGAGGTCAGGAAGTGGGGAAAATTTTCATGATCTTCAATAAACTGAATTTGCAGATGATGAAATGTAAAAACAAAATTGAGTAATAGTATTAGGCTAGAAACTATTGACTAAAAATTCACTTGATGAGCATATGAGCATGAGCAATACTCTTGCTTGTATGAGTAGTTGATGTTGAGTAAATCAGACATTTTTAAAGGCAAGTATTTCTGTCCACAGACTCTGAAGGTCTGTGTATGGTCTCCTCCTGTTTTGTCAAGACTACCTTGTGACTCTGAAAGCATGACAGAGATGAAGCAAAGGAGATCCCTAAGCAGATGGCAAGTGATTAGAATGAGATAAGGAAATTGCATGTCACATACTAAAAACACAGATGAGGGGTCAGTGACATATATAAATGCAAAGCATCTTTTATTTCAGTATTGTTGAAGGAAGTTACCAACATTCATACCTGAAATTTGGAAACATGCTACTGTGTTTTTAGATCAGCCTTGTGAAGTCTTTTTTTTTTGCATTGAAATTAAACTGCGATCCTTCACTGTGCTCTAAATGAAGTCAGAGCTGGAATGCCACCGTGCCCCAGCGGAGGGCAGGCCACAATGCATTAACGTAACTGGAGGACTGTAATAAAGCATGATTTAAAAACCCATTGTTGCCAATGTGACCTTTAATATCATCTGTTACAACCAGTAGCATTATAGGAGGGATACTTAGGAGACGGAAAAATGAACCCACCAAGCTTTTGTTAACCAGGTCATTTAACAGCTACTTACTGTTGTTATCCCTTCCATTCCGTTATGTAAATACCTGGTAGTAATAATTTGATTAATTCTTTTCTTCCCTTAAGGCTTTTTACATGTGCGCATCTGTAGACTTTTCTTACCATTAGTTTGGTGACATACAGTGCATACTTGTCCCTGGTGGTATGTGTGCTGTGTGCGTGCCTCCCAAGCTCAGAAATGCCACCTGCGTTTGTGAGCTGGGGAACGTGGAGGCTCCGAGCATCCTGTGCGTGCTGAGCGGGCCCAGTGGAACATGAGTCCCTCGCTCCTGCAAGGTAACGCCGTTCTCCACCGCCTCCTTATATACATACAGCTTTTAAAGAATCTCCAGTGCCGTGCAGTTGTTTCGCTTTCCTAATTGCTTCTACCTGTCCTCCTTCGTTCTTCTGCACCTGCCAGGCTGTGCTCTTTTCCAGACCCGTAGCTGCTTTCTGTCATGAGGCTCCCGTGAAGTTCCCTGGAGCTGCTCAGCTCCCCTCGCTCCCACCGCAGTGTCTGCAGCGAGCGCTCTGCCAGGGCTGCCCTCCAGGCAGGGTTGTTATCCAGGAGCCTGCTATGAGAAACCTCTTCTCTTCCTCCGTGAGGGAAAGAAAGGAGTTGAAATGCGGTACGTGTTGGCTGTTGAACCTGAAGCCTGAGCTGGTGTTACATACAGCCCATGAGACTGCATGATAGAAAGTTTAGAAAAGAGCTGCACTAAGCACAAAAACAACAGCAGTAAAGCTAGTGGTGAAAGCACACGACTCTTTCCATAATAAAATATTACCTTTATAGTTTTCTAAATTAGCTGGGAGAAAATATTGCCCCAGGCTCAAGCTTAGCGTTCAGATTTAGCTTTCATTTTATTTCTGTAGACTGCAGAGCCTTACATGTGTGTTAGCAGGAACAGATTGAAATTATTTATTTTAAATCATTGTCTAATTCAGCTGTAGAGAATTATATTTTTTAAATGACACATGAATTTTAAAGACATATGGTACACATGTGCAGCATTCATTCTCACAGCATAATGTGTTAAACTCTAACTGGTCCATAACCCAGAATTTACGGAGTGCCAGGATTGACTTAGTATGGTGGGCTATAATACCTTTGAGGTGACACTATGAAGTATAAAGTTAAAATTCAGTTTCAGAATCCCTAATTCAGGAAGCAAGAGAAGAGCTATGATGGTGTCGCGGAGAACTGGGGAACCCTGGGTGGGTGATGGCCAGGAAATGCCAGCGGTGTCCTGGTGCAGTGCCCTGGGGCAGGCGGCTGAGGGTGAGGGGCAGGCTGGGGAGCTGCACTGGTGGGTTTGGTGGGGTGGAAGGGGTGAAGAGGGAGGGGTGTGTGTTTGGCTCAGCTCCTGGCTCTGCGGACAGGACTGCCTGCATGTCTCCAGCTGCAGCCACAGGCACAGCTTGGGCTTTGTCAGCTTAGCAGAGAGCCACTCTCCCTAAGGGGTTTCTGTTCGCAAGGTGAGAAGCAGCAGCGGGGTGTCTGAGGAACTGGGGCGATGCTGTGATGGGCGCCATGCAGACTGCCTGGGAGCTCAGACCATTGTTCCTGTGGGTTTTGGTTGCTCTGAGGCCCCATCGTGGTGTAACACTATCGTGTTGTCGATCTAACAGGGAAACACTCAGCTCCACGCTGTAAGGTACGTCTGAGCAGCATCACTGATTTGTTAGGGGGTTCCTCTGGTTTCTACTCAGTCTGATTTTTTTTCCTTAATAGAGTGAATATTAAAATGCAATTGGACTGTATCCAGCTTACAAGATTGCTACTTATTCATGCTATGTATGATTAATAGTGATTTGCTAAGATACATTCAGAGGGATTCTATAGGAGTGTGTGTTATAAAACATGTAGCTGCATGCTAAGCATTAGCAAGCTGTTAGAGGGTTTTTAGAGAAGTTTAGAACTTCGTCAAAGAAAATTATATACTGTGTATCTTGCAGTGGAAAATACTGCTTTAATAAGCATCTCAATATCAAATTTAATATAAAATTAGAAATAGGAGTGCTTTGATGTGCTATATTGCTTCCTTCTGCTTTTTCAGCAACAGGTCCCTGAAGTGTACTTCAGATATTTATTCAAATCAATAAGCTTTTACAAGGTCTCCCTTTTCTAGTCATATAAATTGTTGCAGATGCAGTAAATGTGAGATAATGTGCAAAAATACTATACTATAAAGCTGGTTTACAAGCAAAAGTACTCAGAAATGTCCTGTGTAAATGAAAGTATGGAATCAAATGTAACCCAGACTACCAGCCAGGAGCAAGTCTGCAGCAGGCTACGAGGGGAATGCACGCGTGGGAGCTTGTGCTGTGTTACACCTCGATCCTCTGCTTATAAGGCAAATGACTCAAATGTGTGAATCATTAAAATGTGCCATTTCCATGCGCGTTGTGGTAGCTGGTGCAAGCTAGCTTTTGAAAAAAAAAAATGGACTCTCTTTTTTCTTTTAAGGAAAAAAAAAAATCCAAGAAAATAAATATGTCTTATTTCCTATAATCAGCTAATGGAAACTTTCGAACTTATGTTACTTTAAGTAGGTGAACCTTGGGCTGCCTACATCTAATCTTTTTCTATGGAATAGCTCATACTGCCTTACGAGTTTACCATTCTTATAACCAAATAAAGCTATCGGAATGTGTGATTGTTTTTGTACTGGCAAGTTTACTAGAGGAAATCCTCCTCCTGAACGAGCACAATGGCTCCTGATTTCTGCAGGGCAAGTAGCAGCCAGTAAAAACAAACATTATCCTGTTATAGTACATTGCTACAAAGGCCTGAATTAAAAAGATTATGTATGTAGTTCAGATTACCATAACTTTAAATCTAATAATGTATTTTTTCTCTGCTCAAAAATATTTTACCTTTCTAAATTTTTTTTCTTTCTTTATGGTACAGGGAGAAATTCTGGTTTGTGTTGTGTATTTCAAAATGTATTAGTGTGTTTGCTGGGAATCATTCATGAATCTGCTACCCTAAGCAAGGTTGTTTTGTCTGAGGTTTCATGTATGTGGTTCTGTTGTAGGGAAATAACTTTTTCCTGATATGGGAAAGCAATTTATTTTTAGTGCCTATTGGATACTCAGGTTGTTTTATCTTATCTCATTTTCAATTAATTTCTGTGCGTTTTATGGAGGTCTTCATGACATTACCACCCAATGCATTTGATCACCCCACGGCAAGTTTCAGGCTCTCCTCAGGAACTTGGCTGTGCCTCCCCAGTGGTGCTGGGGCCATGGCACCCCACGGCTGCCCCGGTGCCTGTGGGTTCTGGCGTGGGTCCCAGCCATGGGGAAAGCCTGGGGCAGGCGGGCAGAGCTCCTGGCCCAGCACTCCCTGCCTGAGAATGTGTCTGGGGTGCCTGCTGCCCCTGGGCCACGGGTGGACCCCTAGGTCCTGCAGGGGGAACAAGGGTCAGCTCTTCAAATGCCTGTTCCTGTCACAGTGCCTGCAGTTCATGCTTCTCACGTCGTGTGAGATGGAGATCTCGCAGGGATGCTTTGTTCATACATCAGCTCACTGCTGCGTATGATTTCCTCGTCATTGCCAGAGATATTTTGGGTGGCTTTACTGAAATTTGCATGAAGCAAGCAATGGTACCCACAGCTACAGGTGGCTTCGCAACAGGAATATATACAGAGTAGGAAATAATTCACTGCTAAATTGGGACTGAACGGCATGAAAACAACAACTCTTGATCTTACAAAGTCTCGGACATCAGCTTAGCATCGCACTGCATACTCACACGGAGGTTTTGGGAGGTGCTTTTCCTTCCCTGCTCAGGTTTGCAGGGTTGTGCAGGCAGCGTGAGGCCAGGGCACAGCTTGCCCAAGGGCAGGTGCAGCACCAGCCCACGGAGCGCGGCACTGGCGAGTCACAGGGGAGCCTCCCTGCAAAGGAATTTTGGTCTTGGCAAATGCTGCTTGTTCTTGGCATGGATCAGCTGAAAGGGGAAACAAGAAGAGCACTTCTTTAGGGAGTTCTCCTGGAAAACTTCAGAGTCTTCTGTGCACGGAAAACAGAGGTGCATGGAAAGCCTGGAGGACAGTTCCTTGCAAAAATTCTGGCAGCCAGTGCTGAAACCTGATGCTGCCTTTGAGTGCCAAACACCTTTTTCCTAAGGTGTTTGAAAAATGGGATGCCTCCTCCTGTGGCAGAAGCTGTGTCTGCTTGATGGGTCCTGTGGCACGAATGTCCCCGCCATGCCCGGTCGCACGCGTGCTGAGCAGGGTGATGTGGTGGTCACCGACCTGAGCGCTGTAATGGGGTACTGAAGGTGAATTTTTTCTTTCCTCAGACTACCTGGGAAGTTTTTTCAGCTGAGCCGCTTGCTGCTGCTGTAAGCATAGAATGTGGGCTGTTTCAAGTGCAAGCTGCAATCTGCACGACCGATCCCCAGCGATGGGTAACGGGGGCTGCTCCGCTGGTACCCCCAGCACGGCACGGCCCTGGCAGCGGGCACAGTTCCCCTGCCCCAGCGGGGCTGGCACTGCGGGGACCCCGCCTGGCCGCTCTCCATTCGTGTCCCTGGGTAGCGGATCACTGGAGTCATTCAAGCTTTTACAAGGTATCATTCTGACCACAGTGGCAGCACGGAAGCTGCATTTGTATTTATCTGTCTGCAGCCGTGCTGTAGTTACTGGGAGGCTGCGTGAAGCTGCCGGCACCCTGACGTATCCGCCAAGATCTGAAGCCCATGGCTCCGCTGTGCGCCGTGGTTTTGTGTTTGTTTGTGTTTTCCCGGGGAGCCATCTGGTGTTTGCAGCTTCCCCAAAAAGCCTTCTCTGCCCGAGTGCCCCAGCAGACACCGTGTTTGGTGTTTGGTCGCTTTCTTGCCTGCCACCCGCGGCCCTGCAGAGCGAGGCCAGGCAGATGTGGGTCGCGGGGAGCCCGGTGCTGCTGTGGCCGCCGGCTGTGGCAGCCTGTGCCTGCGGGTGGGCCCGGGTTTGCTCTGCGCAGCACGTCACTTGCTTATTCCTGAGCCTGTCTGCGTGTTGATAAGGAAGCCTTTTCTTTCATTTCTCACTTAGCCAGAAGTTTGTGATTTTTTACAAGTAAATCTGGCAATAAAGGAGACAAAATAGTCGTGTTAGGCTTCAGTAACTAGTAATACATGCTTTTTTTGGGGAAAAAAAAAAAGTTACTCAGAATTCCAGGCTTCTCTTTTTTGCCTGAGCTGCCCAGCTGTCCCTCAGGGAGCAGTGTGTTCATTACCTTGCAGAGAATCTGGACCTCTTACAGGTGTCAGATGGGGTTAAATATCTTGGAAAATAAGGAAAATGAGGCGTGTGGGTGTAGCTTGGCCAGGGCAGCGGGAGCCCTGCTCTGTGCCAGGACACAAGGAGCCATGGTCTGGGCACAGCATGTGCTGCACGGGGTCTGTGTGCCGGGAGCAGAGGGGGAGGAAAATGAGGGCTTCCACGGGGGAAATGCCTGCGCAGCGTAGTGGTGCACTAAGGCTAAAAATGAGCGTTTCTGGGCTGGCCGAAGCAATGTGCCTTATCTGTCCTGTCTGCTGCAGTGCTGTGGAGGAGGCCTTCCTTTCTCGGAGCAGGCCCTCTAACGCAGGGGAATGCACGTGCTGTTGCGTTGTGTTCCCCGACCCTCTGCCTGTTGGACAGTACGGGTGTGTAACAGCTCGTAGGGGTGCACGAGAAGCCTTGCTTGATGACATTTTTTGGTCTTCAGCGAGCTGCATGGCGTACAACGAGCAGTGTACGTAATGGGAACGCGGCTCTCTGGAGGCCCCATGGTAGCAGGTGCCCGAATGAGCCTGCAGGTCCCGTCCTGGCTGTACTCCAGCCTGGGCTGCGGAGATGGGGCAGCCCAGCTCCGGGGGCAGGACCGTCAGCACCCTGCTTCTCACCTCACATTTTGCTTCACCTACCTGAGAATCGTGAGTCATTTCAGATGGTTTTAGTTCTGTAAAAGCACTTCTAAGTCAAAGCTTTAGTTTATGCACCTTAGGACAAGGGTTATGCTTTAGGATAAGCTCTCTCCCCCAGGACCAGCCACGCATCTTTCATCGTTGGTCCTGGTGTTGTTTGTGGAGCCATTCTGTGAGGCCCTCTCCTTTGTTTTAATTTCTGTTATTTCCCAGTGTGATTTCAGTGGTGTACTCAAAGAAGCCAGAAATTAATTTTCCAGTTACCATCAGAGGTTAATACATCCTTTGTTTTCTTCCTAACTGAGCTACAATACCTTTGGGCATAGTACTTGATACAACTTGGCAAGGGAAGAAATAATATCAGAATTGACCTTGGTACCAAAATAAATAGAGGGGAATTAATGTTTAGTTATAATTATCCTGTTCTCATTAACAGTTCCTCTGATTACTGTAAAATGTACGAGATTCCAAGGAGTTTTGTGTGACTCTTGTTATATTTATGAAAATGGCTTTTCAAGACCTACAGCCTGTGCAAGCAAGAAAGAACAAACTTGCATGCTTCTTCAGATGGTTTTCAGACTGCCGTGTACACCTTGGTATTGCTACACACAAGACAAGGATCAAAATAAACAGTCTTAAATGCTTCCTATTAGCCACTTTATTCTTAGTTAGAATTACATCAAAGAGAAATCAGATCTTTTTTTTTCTTTTTTTTTTTTTTTTTTTCTCCTGAGAGCTGCTGCATATCATTATAATGATTCAGTGTGTTATATAATACACTTAAAACTGAAAGTAATCATTTTCTGAAGCAGAATTTCTTAGCATGAAGTACTTTGATTTGATTCCTTGCGCTGGACTTACATCTTACATCTTATTTTAAAGGAGGTTTCTGGTTTATACAAGCAATCTGTATATCTGTTTTAATTGACTTGCTGTCTGGATGTGTACTTTATCTTTCTGTCATTTGATTTTTCATATCTTTTATCTACTTCTAAAACATAAGGCACAAATTTAAAAAATGCCTACGTGCTTTGGTGTATCACATAGCATATTCTGCATGTGATTTTTATCTATAGAGAAACAGAGTTCGCCATGAACAAGACAAAACAGCCTAGAACAGCAAAAGGAAACTGGCTGAAAATGCAGAATTCAGAAGCTTGACTTATCTTGTGGGCAAGAAATGTAATGTGTCTGTGACAGCCATACTTTTCGTAGACTTCTCCATCATCCATCGGCTGTGTGCAGGTGGTTCAGAAGCTGGTCTCCTGCACCACTCTCCGTGCCATTGCAACAGGAGCGCATGACGGTGACCCCTCAGCATGAGGATTTTGTGCTCATGCAACCAACTTCCGAGGGATTTAGCAGGCCGTGCTTTGTGTTGCTGCTGATCACACACCTCAAAGGCTGGATGTTGCCTTACAAGATGCACCTTTGTTTTTCCCAAAATGTCAAAATCTTTCACAACAGAGTATTCAGAGAAAAAATAGAAGCCCAGCTCTGCTGTCTTCCTTTGCACCCTATTGATGGCACTGATACTGCTCTCGGTGATAGCCAGCACCTCTGCAGCCTCTGGGTCGGGGACAGACCAAGATGAGAACGTGCTCCAGACTTATATTCCAGATGTGAATTTATTTTCAGTTTGGAGAAGAGTTTTTGAGCCCAGCAAAAAATGCTGACCAATCTACTGGTCAGCTCATTTTCCAGCTTACGCTGGTTTCTGGACATGCCTTTCCAGGGCAGAATGAGCCTGACAAATCGTTAGCAATTTCACTCTCACTGGAATGGAGAAGCTTGACGACGCTCTTGAAATGGAAATTCACAGTTGGCAACAATAGCTCTGCTTTTAATATTATCTAATAATGTGAGCTTTTTGTGAAGGAAATCTGAAAGGAATTTATTGTTGTTTTTCTTCTTTAAGTCAGTGTTTCTACCTTGCTGTCATTTCTGACCTTGGAAGCAGATAGGCAAATGCACTTCACATCCATCGCTGCTGCTGCCACGGGAAGCAACCGAGTAGCAGCTTGAGGTTAGGTGGAATAAAACCTGTGCCGAGCCCAGAGGCCGAGCTCGCCGTCGTGCTGCGGGCTGGAGGCTGCAGCACTGCCCGCCCGGAGGGGGCTGAGGGGGGCCGGGCAGCGCCTTTGGACAGGCACACGCTGCTGGAGGCACTGGTGCCTGCCAGCCGTCAGTCCTCGCTTCTGGTTGGGAAAGCAGCTCTGCCTGCGAGGCGCTCTGTGACCGTGGTGTCTTTTAAAGAATCGAATAGTCTGTGTTTATGGTTTCCTACAAATTAAGCTGTTCATAGCAAGTGCCTCTGCAAGTGCAAAAAAGAGTCAGACATGGGATTAAAAATTGAATCATTCTCTAATTCATTAACTAATTCATGGTGAAATGCTGTTTTTCCTTTTCTGGTCTTAAAAGTGATTCCAAATGATTGGTTCCTCTTTTCTGCAGTGCTTTATTTCAGAGTCTGCGTGATTAGTGTAGCATTGTGTGCCTAGTGAATATTGACAGAAATCTATCTAAAGCCCATTCACTCAGATCTTGAACAGCTGCTTATTTCATGCTAATTTCTTTTACTTCTTGGGACCATTTTATGGATGGATTTTTTGTTGGTTCAGATATTTGCAAGTGCTTGTCCTTCATGGATGAAATCCTGACCTGCTTGTTGCAATCAGTGGGAATTTTGCCACCGGCTAGGATTTCACCCTGTGTAAAAATTGCGTGCTGCCAGACACCAACACATGAGAAGCATTTTACATGGCAGCATTTCTTCCAATGTCCCTTGCTCTGTTGTCACATTTAAAACTCAGCTTTCCATGGGCAAAGGCTTCCTGTGGTCATTGCAAAGAAATAAGCAAACAGCAGGCAGTAGATTCCTTTTTGAAGCAAAGGTGTTTTGTTTGCTGAGAGTAGACTGTGTGCTCATGCACCTACAAATTGATTTGCTGATACTGAAGACAGTGAATAATTCATTCTTCAAATGAAAGTTTTTCCCCTTCAGGTGGACTGCTGGACTCCAACACATCCCGCACTGCTCTGGAGTAAGCTTGATGGATGTCACCTCCCTGCTTACTGCCCTTGGTGCTTTGCTGGTACAACCAGGCTCCCATGTCAGCCAGTCTTCTGCAGGGATTGCTGACGAGGTTCTGGATTTTATCGTCATTTCTGTAGCTGGACATTCAGTTCATTCTGGAGTGAGTTACGAAACTGTGGGCAACTGTAACACACCTGGGGGTCAGCTAGGGATATGGTGAAAGGGCTCTGCTGGAGACAGCTGCAGTGCTGTGCCGCACGAGATGCAGAGGGGAACCGGCCCTGCTGGAAGCTCTGACTGCTGCTCTGCAAGTGCTGCTGCCCCTGCTGCTGAGCTCTGAGCTCTCTCCAGGAGCATGGCAGCTGCACCAGGAGACACTAGAGTGGGGTTCTGCTCTTTGCAGCTCCTTTGGAGCTGCAGAACCCGCATTCAGCATCCTTTTGTCATCCTGAGGTTCTATTTCCACTGTTGATCATCTCAGTTTCGTATCAATGTCCTGTTTCCCAAACCTGTTACTCAGTTGAACCCAGATGTGGCATTTACCAAGTCCAAATTTTTTATTTATTTATTTTTTACTTCTTTCTGTATCAATGTCTGAAGCTACCTCCTCTGGTGCTGTGTGGCACAATGAGTAATCGCCCACAATGGTGCCACGTGGGGCCTTACAGCTCGTGGGGGTCTGTGTGGCCATCCCCCAGCGGCCGGCTCCATTTTCACTAGGAAAAAATACAAAAAGCCATATTAAACTACCTGAAGTCTGATTTTTATGACATGCTTCAGTGCTTACTATGCAAGTATATAACGAGTACATCTTTAAATACTGAGCTAGAAATTCTAGCTTATGTTTAAGGATTAAGATAATCATTAACCCGAGGCTATGGAGATATTGCCCTATGCCCTATTATGTCCTTTAGTTTGTAATGATTGCATCAACTGAACTTTACTGAGGTGAGTGCTGCTCTTTTTTATTTAAATGGGATGGCATGTGGTGGAAAAGCTTGCGCTGTGAAGCGAGCGTTTCCAGAGTAGGGTCATTAGCCCGCTCAATTTACGAACAGGCTGACTCTCTGCAAACAGTTGTGTCATAGGAAAGGATAATGGAATTTTTGGTTTGCGTAAAAAGAGTGGTGTATTTTCTGTCTGCTGCGGTCTCTGTTTGTCACTGCATTTTGACCAAGCGGCAGGTACGTGAGCCCATTTGAAGATCTCATGCAATGCGCAGCTGCAGAAAAAGCCTGGAAATTGTTTTTCTTCGATGTGGTCAGAATCAGACCACAAGCAAGAGGAAGACAGAAATGACATTACTTCCATAGCTTTTAATTTGGGCACGAAAGGATGCATCTGAGTGTGGGCCGGTGGCAGAAGCTGCACTGGGCATGCGGTGCGGCAGGGACAGCCTCTGGCATGGTGCAGGTTGGCGACCTGCCTTCCCCTGCCACTGCTTCTGCCCATCACTTCTTCCTCAAACAGTGCTGGGCTGATCGGAGCATGGCAGTGCAGCCCCGTGAGGTTTTGCACGCCCAGCTCCAACCCAGAAATACTTGATCAGTGTTGCTTAATTCCTCAGACTGGGAAAATATGCACTATAAAAATGCTTGTTTGGAGGGCATTTCATAGCAGATGATGTGTTGGAAAGTAGGTCTGAACTAGACCCAGGAGAATTAACAGCATCCTCCAAAGATACCAAGGACTATGGTTTATTTAAGAGATGGTTATTAAGGGACAAGGCAGTAGCAATCTCTGCGGGAAGGGGAGTGTGAGCTGGAATACATTGGGATTGGAATTTGCATTCAGAAATGACCGAGAAGTTTCCTACATGCAGCAGATTCTGATGTCACTTTTCCACTGGGAGCCACAGCTGACTCCTGGCATCCCTGGGAAGAGGAGCGTAGCTCCAGTCATAACACTGCGGAGCTTTTCTTCAAACCCATAATAGTATGCTTAACTAACATCTAAATATTTGGTTTAAGCCACAATATCCCATTCTGTGCTGTGCGCCACCCAGCAGAGTGCTGCAGCACTGGGCCGTGGGGCAAGCACCAGCCAGGCATGGGTTGGGGCCCTCGTGGCGTGGGGAGCTGGGTCCTACCCCTGGTGCTGGTTTTTCTCACAAGCAGCTGTGTTGCTTTACAGCAGCTGTGCATTTCACAAAGCCACTCTTGGGCTAGAGGGTTGTCACGTTACCTTGATGCCTCCTTTATTTAGATCTACCTTTGAATCACATTAGCAGCAAACGAGCTCCCGCTGTGAGCCCAGGGCAGAGTGCTGGCCCCCATCATTGGCAGGTGCTCTGCCTCCTCCTTTATATGGACCAGAGCAGCCACTTGAACCTCCCTTAGGAGATGTTCCTGTGTTGCTGTGAGGCTTTGCTCCTGCATTTCACATGCAGGAGCTTTGCCACGAGTTGCCCTGGCCTGGTTTCACCCAGCTCCAGGCTCCCCAGTCCCCCTGGCAGAAAGGTCTCCTTCCCCAGCACCTCCTCACTCTTCGGCTTCCGTGTCCTTAAGGTGTGTTTTTGTGGACTCTGAAGTGTGATTTTTTTTTTCTTTAGATGATTATAAGTGAAAATGATGGAGTGGAGAATGTACTGTTTGCATTAATTTTGTTTATAAGAACATTCTTTTGCTATGGGCCAGAAAAGTATGCTTTTAAGTCCATCTGCAGAGCTTCTACCTTATGTGTAAATGGCTGGTTTGGACCTGGGCCACGAAGGATTCTTCTGTGAGCTGAGAAATGCGCTTGTGAAAAATATCCAGTCCGAAGTCAGGTAGCCTTAGAGCTCACCACCCCGAAATGAAAATATGTACACGGCCTGCTCCAGAGCATGTGTAATCCATTGCTGTGCTCCTTAGGTACAGAATTATCCCCTTTTCCTTTTTTCTGCCTTGTTCTTATCTCTTTAACATGCCATAGCACATTCAGGTGAGGGCTGTTTCTATTTACTCCTGCTATAACAGAACCTTGGATTTAGCATAGATTTATTTACGTATGTATTTATTTACTTTAATTTGAAAGGTCCCAGAGGCAGGCTGCTAATTCTTGGCACCTTTTGGGGGGCAGGCTCTGCGGACAAGCTGCCGAGGGCAGTGCGTACCCTGGGCATGTGCTTCATCAGTGCAGAAGGGAACCTCTGACCTGTGGGAACAGCAGCTGCGCTGTTCTGAAACTCAGAAATTGGTGTCCAGAATGTATAGAGCTTTGACTGCTTGTCCTTTAGGGACCTAATCACTATGGTAATGTTGTGTAGCTCCTAATTACAAATAATTGGAGAGTAATTCCGTTACTGTCTGAAGTAATGCAGTCAGCAATTTCCCCTGTGTTCTTGTGCAGCCTTCTGTAGCCTATGCAGAAAACATTTTTCAACAATCAGATTTTTCATTGTGTTAATAAGAATATTTGGTCAGAGGGTCTTATTTGGCACAGTGAATTCACCTGCAGAGTGCAGCCCCTGCGGTGCCTGCTCGGTGCCACCCAGGGCAGGCGCGGTGCCCGCGGCCGCAGAGTATGCGGTGGAGCCGCGGGCTGGCAGCAGACGTGTCCCACCCGCTGCTGGAGGGCCAGAACCCAGCACCACAGCAGGGCAAAACCCTCCTCCTCCATGCCTCCTGTTCTAGGAGTTTTAATACAGGCTCATGGGTTGAAATGCCCAATGTATGGTGAGGTCAACTTTGTATTGATTGTTTTGTCGGCCACTGGAGGAAAAAATAGCTTGAGCAAAATGTTCTGTGGTCTAGAGCACTACCCTTAAAACCTTAGCTATGAAAAGTCCTTAGCTTTTAAGATAAGGTAGTCATTTTTGTCATTTCATTTCAGTGTTTGAGACTATTCTTTTTGCCTTAAAATCACAGAATTATTAAGGTTGGAAAAGACCTCCAAGATCATCTGGTCCAACCATCCCCCTACCACCAATGTCACCCACTAACCCGTGGCCCCAAGCAGCATGTGCAACATCTCCTTAAACACCCCCAGGGACGGTGACTCCACCACTTCCCTGGGCAACCCATCCCAACACCTGACTGCTCTTTCTGAGAAATGTCTCCTCACTTCCAACCTGAACCTCCCCTGGCACAGCTTGAGGCCATTCCCTCTGGTCCTATCACTGGTTACCTGTGAGAAGAGGCCGACCCCCAGCTCCCCACCCCTTCCCTTCAGGCAGTTGCAGAGAGCAATGAGGTCTCCCTTGAGCCTCCTCTTCTCCAGACCAAACACCCCCAGTTCCCTCAGTCGCTCCTCACAGGACTTACAGGACTTCTCTGGACACATTTCAGGGCCTCGATGCCCTTCTTGTAGTAAGGGCCCCAAAGCTGAACACAGCACTTGAGGTGCCACATCACCAGAGCAGAGCACGGGGGGACGATCACCTCCCTGCTCCTGCTGGCTGCACTGCTCCTGACACAACCAGGAGGTTTTTGGCCTTCTCGGCCACCCGGGCACACTGCTGGCTCATGTTCAGGCGAGCATCAATACTCCCAGTACTCCTAGTCAATATTAAAAAACAAGAAAAAATGATTAAATGATGACAGAAATGTCTGTTTTCAAGACCTCTTGTTACTGAAGTAATTTTCAAAATGCAAAAAAAAAGTATCAGGCCTGAAAACTGGGAATGGCAGAGTAGAATTCTTCTACTTGTTGATCAGCTCCTGTGACCTTGCAGTTTGTGCTGACAGTGTGCCTCAGGGAGATGCTGCCTCCTGTGTCTGCCAGGCTGGTAAGTCCCATTTAATGCATTCCCTTTCTTACATTGACTCCCTGCAGCCAAGTAGGGGGCCATAAAGAAGGCAGAGAGGTGTTCTGAAACCAAATGGGGCTGACATGAAGTACATAGCTCTGCGAAGATAGCTGAGCTACTCTGCAGAGGCAGTGTGGCCTTGGTGGATTGCAGTTCTGTTTCATTTTTCATGAAAGCTGCTATAATATTGAATGTATAGAAGCGTTTGGATCCCAGGGGTTCAGCGATGCTGCTGCTCAACCTGATATCATCTGCGGCTTCCTCTGCCTGGTTCTCAGGCCGGAGGGGGAAGTGCAGCACAGGAGGTCCCCGCCACGTGAAGTACACGCATGGGGGGCAAAGCTCCTCTGCTGCTGCGGGCAGAACGCTCCCAGCGGGAGCTGGTCTCGGTTTTTGCACTGCTCTGGTGGTTGCTGTAGGTAGACTGTGAGTTTGTGATTCATTCCACACCAGGGAGAGTCACCAGGCCCATCCTTCCACGGTCCCCATCTCCCCTGCGTGGGCGCGTGAGCCCGTGGTGGCTGGCGTCCTGATGCGTGGGGTCCATTCGGTGTGCACCATCTGGTGGGATGGATGCCAGCCTTGGTCAGATTAGTTCCTGTTAATAACATGATTGGAAAATTTAAAAATTCCAGGGCCCCAAGGAGGTGCTGTTGTGTATCTTGGAGGCCACGTTCCTCAGTTTTACTACACTCACGTAAACAGAAAGATAGGACTTCCCCCAGGTTTTGTCAGCTCTTCGTCTTAGTCATTTAGGGACGAGCGAACGTGCTATCGCATTTCCCCTAAATATGCAAAGTCTTTTTTTTCTGCACTGGATATAGATTGGTCTCATTTCTATACAAAACCTTTTTTGTGTTTTTGAAGCTTACAGTCTCACTGTATCTTAATGCCCATCCACTCAGCGAGCCTCTTCCTTCTACTGCAACGCTGAAAACCGAGGGTTTAAGAAGTAGGCCAAGTGACTAATAACTAAAATAGACAAACCACCATTAAATAACTGTCACATACAGAAATAAAAGCAGGAAGCAGTGTCTGACGCCATAAAACTGACCTTTCTTTGGCAATTTAAGCAACAACTGAAGTGAAACTGCTGCTTGGAGCAGTGCAGGGCTGGCTGTGGGAGCAGGGTGAGCACACCCTGCAGGGCTTCTGCACCGGGAGCCCCGAGCACCTTGTGCTCCTGTGCCAGGGTCTGAGCAGCCCCAGTCAGTCCTTGTGACCATGGTTGTGCTTTTGTGGTGTTCCAGCTCCTGTCACAGCTGCAACAACTCTGCGTGGCTGGGAGACAACGAAATCTTGTTCTGCCTCAGCGGGAAGTAGTGGGAAAGTCTGATACCTTGTACAGCATCCCCGTCAGCTGCAGGGCCTGCAAGCAGGACACAGCCCTGGGAATATGGACATCACCGTGCTACCCACGCACGTTCACCTGTCCCCAGTGACACTGTCCCCAAATTATGGGATTTCTAAAAAGCAGGTAGTGCACTCTGCGTGGTCTGCTCCAACACCCACCCATGTGTTACTTGAGCTGGTTATTATTTAAAAAAAAAGGCATATAAAGGAGGAAAAAAAAGGAATGGAGCATGTGTAGAAGATATATTGATTTGAGTACTTAAATTTGCAGGGTGGGAGGAAAACTTTAAACACCAGTAAAGAACAAAAAGTGATGGGAAATAAAATGATACGTGCCAAGCCATCAAGAGAAGCACTATGGAATAAAATGAAATAGTTGCAGCTGAAAATTAACAGATTGTACTACTGGGGATAGTGAGAGCCTGTGTCTCATGGCTCTGCTGCTTTGCTCCGGGTGTCTGTCTGGGGGTCTTGCCCCCTGCCCTGCAGCCTCCCAGCTGCCCTCCCCTCCTGAGGGCTGCCAGAGCCTGCAGCATGTTTCATCTGGGGTGTTTGGTGGTCCCCCACCGAAGACAAAGGAAATATGCAGAAGTTGAAATGTGGAAGTAATCTACTTGCCACATTTTTCCTTTCCCTGTAATAAATTGTGTCATTGGTCAAATGCATATCTAAAGACAAATGCCTTTTATGGAACTCGCCCTGCCTTGCACCACTCTTCCCCCATCCATTTCCTCTTTAAAAAAAAAAAAAAAAAGGCAAACCCAGAGCACCAATTAACATGAATTTCTGTTTAAATGTTTATGGCTACACTCGGACACCAGAGTTCCCCAAACTCTCTTTTGGCACAGCACGGACTGCGTTTTGCTCTTTGGGTGAGCGGGAGCAGAGCAGCGGGGTTGTGCCCGCGCCCGGCGGGGTTCGGCTGCGCGCGTCCCCGCGGAGCCCCCGACCAGCAGATGCAGCGCAGATGGAGGGAGGGCAGGGCGTTTGCTGGCCCAAACTCAGCTATTTGTTGAAAGATTTATGAAATGACATCTACAGTAGCAGACAAAGAGACTTTGAAGTGTTTTTGGGAGCCCTTGTTTGTGCTACGCTGTTGTGTTGCTCTCTCGCTGCAAAGGCTTCTGTGCGGCACGCGGGTGTTTATGCAGCCCGGTGAGGCATGTGTTGCAGACAGGAGCTTCAGCTATTTCACATTAGCCTGCTGGAGATTCATCACAATCTACCAAAAGCCGCCTGTTCAAGCCAGGACTGAGCAGAGAGCCATAAAAGGAAAGGAATATAATTTCCTTGTTGGCTCATAGTGCTGAAATTCTAAAACGGGAGTGAAACAGAATTTGTTTTTGCCGGAGCTGACAGAAGGGGTGTGAAACAAAATAGCAGTATACAAAAATGTGTAAGGCACTGTGACGAGGCACTTAGCTGGAACCAGCTCGTTACTGTCACCAGAGTTTTGAAACCTCTTCCTAAAAATTTTAAAAAACATCACTCTCTTTACTTGGCTAAAAACAAGTAGGACACAAATTCATGTATGTTATGCTCATTATAATGTAATTATTTAAGTGCATGTGTAGGCTAATCTTCAGTAAATTTCCATGTTCACATCAAAGTACAATCTGACTTTCAAACATTATTTTTTTTCTCTCCCTCACTGGCAGGAGAGGAGCCGTGTGTCCCATCTCATCCTTCCTATCATATAGGATCGTGCAAGTACTCATAGCCGGACTGCACAAAATGCTGCGTATTGTTCTGTAGGCATTCTGCTACTCACAGTGTAAAAGTGATCCAAAAATATTAATAGGTATCTGTACTTGGGCAGTAAAAATCAGCTGACAGTGCTGCAGCGAGGTACTGTTTGTTGATCGGTTGATGCTTCTGTAACAAATGTTAGGAAAAAATGATGGCTAGCCCTTGGATTCGGAGCTGTGATTCTTTAAAAAACATCTCGGCTCCTGGAACTTCCTTTGTGAAGGAATAGTTGCTATGTACTTCCACTTGTGCAACTTGACAACTTTGCAACAAAATACTTTTAAAATGTGATTGCTTTGTATCACAGATGTATCCATAACCCTCTTGTGAAGCAAAGGAAATAATTTGATAAAATGCCAAAATGCCAGAGCTTTCAAACAGATTAGCGCTTACTGCTTCTGTTAGCACAGCAGCATACGTACTTCTAGTTAAATATTAAAAGCAACTAGTAAGCAGTTGGCTACGGCATCTTTCCATGAAGTATTTGTTAGTTTCTAAACGTGGCTGTTCAAGTATTTAATGCCTCTGCTCTAGACGCAGTTCAAAATGCCATTTACTTGCTGTGGCATACGGCAGTGTCTTGTTTATTTCGTAAACAGTGATGAGAGTTAGCAAAGGAAGTCAGAAAGTTATCCCTCAGAGGATTCTTGCTTTGCTCCTGGCAGCTGGTGCCAGGCTCTGGGCTGGGTGCAGGCAGGAGGGCAGCACGCAGCCCTCCCCGCGTGGCACGGCGCTGATCGCCCGCTGCTGCCTCGCAGAACTCTCCGTGGCCAGGAGCTGAATTTCTGCAAGGTCTCTGCTTAATTCAGCCTCTTTCATTTCAAGCAAACAAGCTGGAGTAATTTAAAATGTAATACTTAAGACATAAGAAATGGAAGCTGTTTCATTATTATAATATTTTGGCATAAATGGTATTTTTCCTGGGGGGCAGGGGGAAGACAGGAAAATAACTGTTGCAGCAGGGGCAGCAAAGCACCTTCACCCTCTTCCAGCGGGATCCCCTGAGCAAAGAGAAGTTAGCAGAGTGTGAAGACAACCCCAGATTGTCCCGTCTGACTGTTGCGCTCATGAGGGGGTCTGGTGCAGGCTCTGGAGCGCAGTTAGTGCTGCGTGAGGAAGGCAAATCCCACTTCACCATGCCTGCTCTGCCACTTACTGATGGGAGAGCTTTGTTACCTGTATTAGTTCCTGATTTTATTTATTTATTTATTCATTTATTTTAAATAAAGTGACTATAGGGCATGCTTTGTTGTTACAGTAAGTGCTGTTCCTAATATATGGACTGGGCACTTGTTGTCTTTGGAGGGAGAGAAAGAATGTTGGAAGGAATATTTCTGTGATAAAATACCATGGTTTTAGTTTAGGTTTAGGTGTGAAAGGCCTAACTTGTGCAAATCACGTAGGCCTTCAAGTGCAAAACAGCACGCGTGTTTAATACTTTGCATTTAGTTAAAGATGAAAAAGAGCACCAGGATTTGGCTGATGAGGGCCAATTTACAGTGTCAGAGTGATGTCTGGCACAAAGTAACAAAGGCTGGCTTGGGGCAAATAGACATTTGTGGTAGTTTGCTAGGCTTTTTCCTTTTTTAGTAGATGCGCAAAAGCTGCTCAGTGGCTGTTGAATATGTTTATATTAAGACTTGGGAACCTACATCTTGTCCGACCAAAAAATTGTTATAAAATATAAAGAGTTAGATTAATGGGCATCCCTATTAAAAAAATTGAGAATAAGACTTTTCTTTCTTTTTGAAAACATTTCTTTCTAAGATAGAGGTATCAGAGTAGTCTTTAGTTCTGGTTAGCTTCCGATATCAGATATTCCTAACTCCAGTCATCATTTAAAACCTTATGTATTTGAACTGCATGGTCTGTAAGGTCCCCTCCAACCCAAACCATTCTATGATTCTGTGGTTTTGGCATACTCTGATGTTGTGATTCTGTGAGTGCCTCTCATAAACACTGTAACTAGGGAGCTAAGACTTGAAGTAGTAGATCTAGTGTCTGAAGTTATGGTTATTCAAGCTCTGATCCATGAAGCGGCCTGTTGAGCACATTTAAGGGTCTGGCATTCCTCGGTAGAAAAGCTGCATCAGTGCTGACGTGGGGGCCATCACCCCAGAGCTCCCCAGGCCCCGCTCCTTTCGCAGTGGTTTCAGCAGGATGCAGAGGTCCAACGCACCTGAGCAGCACGGCAGCTCCTCGCTGCCACAGCTTCGACTGCTGCGACGTGCTGCGGGGAGAGCTGCTAAAATCCCGGTCACTGTATCTACGGCATGGTAGGGCGGTTAGCGGAGAGAGGGCTCTCCGCTTGCTTCAGTCACAGGGTAGGGACTGCTGTGAGGTGCTGCTGGTGTCAGGCTGATGTAGCAGGCGTTGGCAAACAGGTCTGTAAGGAATTGAGAGAATAAGGAAAGCTCTTATACACAGAGCACATTGCTCACCCTCTGCTTTGGTCCTGTATGTAGTTGGAAAATCCATCCAGCGCACACAGACCTCCCAAAATAAGCTACCAGTACTGGACAAGCACGAGGGCATGATGACTGTGAAACAAACATGCCAGAAAGGCTGGATGATGTGTATCTCAGTTTGTTAAGGATTAGTGACATTTGTAAATGCTATAGCAGTATTTTTGGTTGTTTTCAAAAGCCTCACTGAGGAATTTGTATACTTTTGCCTTGGGTTAGGAAAAATATCTCCCTTTATAGTAAATTCAGTTCTAGTTCTCCTGCTAAAATAATGGAACAAATAATAGGAGAAATAAAAAATGAACCTTTTGATAGAAGTTATAACCAGTGAGGGTCTAAGATGAATTTAGTTTTATACACTGATACAGCACTTGATAGGGTGCCTTACAAACTGAATCGAAGACACAATTGCGTGTGGGTTTTTAGGAAGGGTGAAGGATTGTTAAAGGAGGTCAGTAATAGATATCTCATCATTATGATATCCAAGTAGTGAAGTCAAGTTAAATCTATTTTAGTGTAATTAAGGATGTGGAAAGGAAAGATAATTGCATTGTCAGATGACACCAGCTGGGCAGGGATCACAAAACACAATGCCATCCTTGTGTGTCGGGGAAGAACTGATAGGTGCAGGCCAGGAAGCAAGCGAAAAATCTGCTTAAAAAATCATTTGTGCCCATTGGCAATTAACTGTTAACGCAAGCAGTCCATGGAAAAGAGAAACCTGGAAAAAGTAATGTAAGGGTAAACAGCAGGTTAGATATTAATTTGTAATGCCACACAGCAGCCAAGGCAGCTAAGGTATCCTTGGCTGCGTACACGCATGTACACAGCTCATACATCCGGGGGCAAGAGCCTTCCTCTGCAAAGCTACTGGGTGGCACCGGGAACATGTCAGCATCATAAACACTGTGATACTGGCAAATTGCAGAGCTTCGGAAGAGCCTTGTCCAAAAGATAAATGGGAGAGAGAAATGAGGAACACTTCCAGGAGTTAATATTTAATTTGGCTGGGTTGGCACAGACAGGAATGTGATATTGCTCTAGAAGAATATGGAGGCTGTGAAAAGCAAGGAAGGCAAGGAGTTCTGTAGGCTGTTTGCCAGACAGTGGGACTGATAACAGGTAGAATTGGGAAAAAAATAAACATAAAACAGCACAAAAGTACTAGACTTTAAAATCTGCAGAAAGCTTCCTTGCAGTGTACTGTGCTGCAGAAGGATTGCCTGGAGAGATGATAATGAAACCATCGTCAGAGGCATGCTAATGTACGGCTAAACGAAGCTCTAGAAAATGTACCAGAAAGCTATAGCTTCCCTTTAGCAAACAGAGAGGAACTTTTTTTTTCATTTCTAAAAGGCTGCAGCTCTGTGCTGTATTAGGCATCTGCATTTCTGTGCCATGTGAGTGAGGCTTAAATTGCTAAATTGTCAAGAAGCCTGTCCTTCAAAAGTTCAGCAATAACAGAATTGTTGCAACAACAAAACCATGCTCTTCAGGGAATAACAAACTCTTACGTCTGGTGATGCACTTGAGTAAAGTCCTTGGGATTCAGGAGAAATGAAATCAGCTGTGAATCTTTGGAAGAAGTTGGCATTTTAAAGGGTATATTCAGACTTGAGATCTTCATTGTTCCAGTGGCATGGAATGAAAAGATGAAAGTAATGTCAAAGAGCATCATAGTGCCAATTAATTGTCACAGGTCTTGTGCCAGAAAAGGGTTTTCAGGAAGCAGAAGGTCAGGGTGGGGGGATGAGCAGGTACCTCAGTGTTAATGGAGCACCTTATAACTGCTCCTGATAAAACTGAAAATATTTCTGGTTTCAGATTCACAAATCAAGTCAGCCAGAAGGTGACATAAAGGTGTTCTCCTGTGTTACTGAGCGAAATGCACAGGAGCCTGGCTGGCCTGCCTAAGTACCATGCTTACATGGTCAGCTGTTCAAGGACTGAAGTGAAAGTGAACCAGTTCTGAGTATGAACGGGCTGGAATGATTAGCTGCTTGCAGGACTTTTCAGCCTGCTCTCCAAAACACTCCCTAGCTCAAAATTCACGTGCTCAAAAGATATTCTAGCCACCTCTGTGAAGTATTATGGTATGACTGCGTGCATTGATTAAGGGGAAAAAAATCCACCCCGAAGTGTTTTAAAAGTTATCAGCATGGTTTAAGATTTAACTTGTGAAAGGCACAATGGGAAAATGCAGAAGCCAAGTAAGGATTAGTCATTTTTCCTTGTGTATTTTTCATCTGTATAGTTCCCATCTTACATATTCAGGAATTAGATATTTTACTTGTTCAAGCAAACCTCCTCCTTCAGCACATGGGGTTCACGTATATTCCCTTACTGCAGTTGTTGCCAGCCTATACCAAAACATCGGCAGCGTGTCCATAGCAAAACTCACAGCAAGCATGGGTATACACGTATGAAGATGTGCATTTAAGCTACACAATTTCTAATGAAATTAGAAATTTCTAATGAAATTGTGTAGCTTAACAGAAAAAAAACAGAAAATTTTCCTAAACAACAAAAGGAGGTACGAAAGAGTCTTTTGCAGCCTACATTTATTATTGTAAATCACTTTTTAAATATTTTTTTTTAATATAAATGTTTTATATTTTTTTAATATAAATATGTTTTATACTAGTTCCCGTATCAGGAAAGAGAACTTTGCTTCCAAGTCTGGATCTGTTAGGCATGATATACAGCAGGAAGACAAAGCTGTTATCTCCAAACACTGAGATGAAAATGAACAGAGAGGATACTTTATCTCCTAACTAGGGAGAAAAGAGATTGTCCATATGTTTCCCACATTTCCTCCGATTCAGATAACCATTTCCAAATTAATCAGTGTTCTTATTATTTTCAAACAAAACAAAATGCTCCTTGCCCCTGAAAACTTTTATAATCTCTATTTTTTTCTGAATAGAACCAAAGACCTAAATAAAACTTAGAAAAATAATGAAAAAGAATAAATGTCAGCTTTAATAAGAAAATATTAAAGCTATCAATATAGTCAGAACACAAAACATTCAACCCGGAAAGAGAAAATCGCATGGTAGAATCAGTTTTGCTCTGATGGAAGTGGGTTGGGTTTCTGCTTTTTTACTGGGAAAAAAGTCAAATTCAGGAAGTTCCAACTGTTTTCTTGGTTTTATATTTTACTAGATCAGCATATGAACTTGTAGCATCAGCTTAACATATTAACTTCCTTTCTCTCTCCCCCCCCTTTCCTCCACCCCCCCGTTGTCATTCATCATCATTCTTATCCCACAGACAAAAAAATCAGATTGAGTTGTGAGGCTTTTGCCTGCAGCAGCGGGCCACGTACCCTCTTCTCCTTGTGCCCTGCCAGTCTATGTGCTTTCCAGATGGCTGCTTATCTAATCAGATGCAGCACTGGTGTCTCTTTGATCCGCAGTGGGACTAGCAATTTGTTTTCCTTACTTGAAGCAAGTCTGGTCTTTCACCAGCATCTGCGGGCCGAGGTGTTGGCCGGCCACGTGTGGTGCCCACCACAGCCCCTTGTGCCCTGCGTGGGGCTGCCCCAGGTGCCAGGGCTGCGGGCAGGGGGCTGCACCCCTCCAGCACCGCGCAGCCCTCTGGGGCTTGGGCACGGGAGAAAGGAAAATGTAAATTGCTCTGCTGCAGTAATGGTATAAACTGGGAAAGAGGCCTGCCTTCAAAGGTCACTAGCAAGAATATGGTTAGTATCGGGCGGTTAGGATCATGTACTGTATAAGCATTTTTGTACTGTGCTGTCATAATTCTTGTAACTATGGATGATAACGGTGATGGGAATACCATTTGGTAAGCTGCATGCTGGTGGAGCTGTGTACTGGAATTTAGTTCAGAGAGCTCTGTATTTTTTGTTTCTAATCAGACCCATACGTGCCATTGTTGAAGTAGCAGTGCAGTTTGTGCCTAGCTTGTTTATCAAAAAGCAACGCAGTTTTTGTAAAACTGGCCAACATCTTCAAAATTCCAGTGTAAGACAGCATTGATATTTTTAGGGGGGCTATATATAGCATAAAGGTCTGCATTCCTTTCTAGCTCTTTTTAGCCAAGCAGCTTTCAGATCTTATACTGAATTTGGAAGTTTTATAAATGAGCTTTGTGACAGAAGTGGCTAGTGCTACTTTGTGAGATCGTAGGAATGAACTGGGCACAGAGAAATACCATCGGATAAGGAGCCTATCCAGGTTTGCTGTGTATATGCAGCTTTCCACTTTTGGCACTTCTAATTATTTTTGATGCATTTTAGAAAGAAGTTTGCTATTTCAGTTGGCCTTCTGTGCAAACACACTTGGCATTCCAGTGAACTGCCTGAATCCCTATTGACTTTAGTGCACAGTTTCCCTAGATAATTATTTAGTTTAAGCTCTTCTACTTCTTGGATATTCCATTCTATTTCTGGTCCTGTTCTGTTGAATATTGAACATCCTAATTGGGAAATAAATATATTTTTTCGTGGTTTACAGAAGCATATATGCAAGTGATAGCCAGTTACAGCGTTTGTAACCTAGATGCACAGAATGGTTTGCATTCAAAGGGACCTTAAAGATCATCTAGTTATGAGATCATCACCCCCTTGTCATGAGCAGGGACACCTTCCACTGGACCATGTATGCTATGAAGTAAATAGATGTACGTTCTAGCATTTCTGTTACTTGCTCAAATGTCTTTTAAGAGCAAAAAGGTATTCATGAGAGTTTTTTCCCCCCAAAAGCAGAAATTCCATCTAAAAAAATACTGACAGAAAACATGAAATCTTTCAGGTTTGTGGAAGATACTTGGTTTCAGGAGAACTCTTTGCTTCGTGAGTTTTTTATCTGTCCTGAAGCTACTATAAATGGCATAATAATGTAATTTTATTGATTCAAAAAATTAAGTACTGTAGGACTGTATAAAAACTATGTGCAATTGTATACCTTGCTTTTGTATACCTTGCTAATCAAATATATTCTCAGTATTCAAAACGTAAATCTTCAAGTCATAGTTCTCTAATTCTCAAACACCCTGATTCATTTATGAAGTGGCATCCCAAGCAGAATAATTAAAGGTACAGTGCTGATCTATGACAGTAAACAGTACCGGACCCCCTCTACGTGACACGTGTTCAGCCCTGTATTAGCAATGTCGAGTTTATTGATCTCCACAGCCCTCCGGAGCGAAGCAGTCCCCACCACAGAAGTACTCCCACCGGGCTGTCAGAGCTGCAGCTCGTGCATTCGCTGGCCGAGCAAAACCAAAACCTGCCTCACCACGTGCTCCTCTAACTCTGAGGCTTTCAAATGGCTGTCGTGCCATCCCAGTTGCTCTTTAAGGCTTCGTCGAATGAATTATGAATCGAACGTCTCAACATGTTTACATTTTCAAACTGGAAAAACCAAGTCACAGCAAATTCCTTGCCTGTGTGGCACCGGCGGCCGTGCCCGCGGCACAGAGCTCGCTGTGCGCCTGCAGCACGGCGCTGGCCACGTGTGCGCAGAGCCTGCCTGCTGCACAGCTGTGGCCACGGCCACAGGCACGGCCCTCCGCGCGCGGCACTAGGAAGAGAAAGTCACGGTTCTCTCTGAAGATCTTCTCTCCACAGCATTATTAATTCTTAATGACATTTTTGGAAAAAAGAAAAAAAAAAAAAAAGGCATTTTGTTCAGCTTCTGCTTTTGCATATTGTTTTGCTCTCTGGAATCATATTCCTGTGTTGTGGTAGTTATCTCCACAGCAACAAGTCACAAACAGAGGACTATGACTTCAGCTGAGGAACATGTAGAAAGCATTGATGAGCTGCCAAGCAACAAAGATTTGGTTTCAGTGTGGATGCAAAAGCCAGATAGTGACATTTTTGCTTGGTTTTAGTCTGTCCTCCTTCCGGTGAATTCCCTCTGAAGATAATTTAGGCTTAAGAGAGAAGAAAGCCCTTCTACAGGAACTCGTTATTTTATTAACAGCTGAATAAGGCCTAAGGAGGTCTTCAGACTTTGGACAACTCTTTGGAAGTAATAATAATAGAAAAGGAAAGAAGCTAGACAGAAAGTATTGTTGCCTGACCTATTACCATAAATCTCTTTAAGCAGTGTGGTGCTGGTGACACTTCATTTTGATACAAAAGCAACACAGCAAAGCAAACAACAATCTGAGTAAAAATGTGCCAACAAGTTCATCTTGAATTAGCAGTTAATGAATTGTTTCGCTCGTTCATCAGAGCATGAACACTTCCACAGCTGTGTATCTGGCACTGCAGGAGAAGCACACTGGCCCTATTCTCAATATTTTATAAACCCATATAATAATATCACACTAAAGTAAATTATCTGAAGAGATAAGAATGGGCGATATTTACTAGCATGTTATGCCAAGCTGTGCAAGGACTGTGTGATCAATGAGAAACACCTGTCATTTTTGTCTTGATTTTCTTTCTGACTAGAACATGTCTGCTTTCCTGGGGTGCCTTCATTCTGATCGAGGTCTCAAGGAAGTGCTGGGCCTCCTGCTGGCACACGTTAAACTGTGAATGTGGTGTACCCCTGTGTTGGAAATTTCTGGGTATCTTGCACCCTCATCAGAGGCTGTGCTCTGTCCAGGCTGGTGAACACCTGCAGAACCTATGCAGATGGGCAGAGTGCCTGCGTGGTATCTGAGAAAAGCTTTTCAATGGGAAAATGGAGATCTGTCACACACGGTATCCACATCTTTGCCAAAATGCCCCAGATTCCACATTCAGAATAGGTATTTCTTAGAAGACTGTTTCAAAAATCTTAGTGTTATTTTTGCAATATTCAAACTTCTCCATTAAAATTATTCTCTTCCACTCTCCATGCTGCTAGATTAAGAAAGGCACGTTCTCTGAAGTGCTATTTGCATGTTCATCTTCAGCCACCAGTCCTTTGGCTAGTGAATGCAAGACCACAATTGCTTTTCTAGAGCTGTGTCTTATTGCTGCCTTACAGTAAGCCTTTACCATTTAAATGCTGTTTCTCAACGTTTAAAATCTGGTGTCCTTGTGGTTCTTCCGTCTCCCCATGGCCCTTTGAGCTCCCAGGTCCTCCTGGGCTGGGAGATCTAAGAGAGTCAGTCAGTGGCTGCAGGTATTTCCACTTACTCCTCCAGTCTTGAGGAATGACCCTTCAACAGCTTTGGGGGCTGCTTGAGTGTTTCCAGTAAAAGGCTTCCTGGTCCCGTTTGTACCCTGACCTGGCTGGGTGCTCCCCCATGGCCATGAAAGTTATCAGCTTGGGTGCTGAGCACTGGTCGCACCGTAGCTCTGGCTTCGTTATGTGGCTACCCATGGTAATAATTTTTCCCAGATCTCTTGCAAAAAAGAATAATGCTTTCATTGGAGCATCCTTAGCCAGTGTATCTGCCTCGTGAGGGATGGTTTTGCAGTCTTTTAAAATCACTCATGAAATAATTGAATTAAGCTTTCATGAAATAGGTCTTAATTTTATATTACAGATCTCACAGAACTGAAATTCTAAGATACTGATGAACTTTTACGTGGATGCATTTGCTTAGAAATTGGATTATAGTGAAGCTTTTCAATGCTTGTAGTGTAATCCTGCAGCGGTGTGGTTTTTGAATTAGAACCAACTGAAAGAGAAAATAAAAAGGGAAGGTAAAATGAAATTAACTCTGTCATAAACCCAAATAATAGCCAATCAAATCACCTTAACACTTAAATTCTGTGATTTGTACTGATTTTATTACTTATTAGCAATCGAATTTGAGACACAAGACTTGGAATGTTTGCAATGCTCTTTGCATTTGAACTCCCCATTTAGGAAGGATTGCTTAGTACCAAAGGAAGAGTAATACTTTTTGCTGGAGAAGGTAACTACGTTTTTCCTGATACTTTTCCTATGCTAATGACATAAGCAGTTTAAAAATAATAATGCAAACACTGGAACCGGAAGATTTTACTTTTAAAAAATGACAAAAATAAATTTACTGTATACCTCATAGAACATCTAATAACAAAGAATATACCTTTATTACATGAATCTGGTAGATTTGAGGTAGTTGCAATACTTCCAAAAAGATAAGAGATGCAAGATTTTTGATGGGATAGTTCTTTTTATTAAAAAGCCTCATGTTGGTGAAAAAATGCATAAAATTGTTCAGGCACACCAGGCCATTTTCAAATTTATAGTTTGTTTAACTAGTCCGGTGGCTCAAGTGAAGTTACTTAGTAATATTTGTCAGACTTTTATCTTGTGAGGACGACTTTTCTGCTAAAGGCATGTGCGGAGATGGCACACGCTGCTGTCTTGTGCTAGCATCAAGCATCATGGCATTCGTGGGTGTGTGCCCCAAGTGTGTCCGTACCCAGGCACACAGCATGTCCCCCTCCTCGTGCACACTTGCATGAAGGCGGGGAGAGAGGTGTGCTCTGCACAGCACCGTGAGCACCAGGTCGGGAGGTGTTCCATGAATTAAAAGCCCTTGCCCTGTGGAGTGGTAATGTGAAGTAGGTAACAGTGTCTCACTAAAAGCGGCGTGACAGCTGGCAGCACTCTGAAGGGCAAGAGACCAAGAGACGGGAACACTCCAAGTCACATCCTTTTAACACTGATTAGATGAGATTAGTGGGTCAGAATACAAGAGCTATTTACCTCCTGGGGCTGCAGGTTGTGGGCCAGACAGCATTTCTCTCACCTGCCTCCTCTAGTGGTGCCTCTTCCCCTCAGCGCTGTTCCTGCAGTTGTGTTTAATGGCTTGCATTTTTACACACACAATTTTTAAAGATAAGTTATAACCTATGCAGTGTACATTTCCATAACATTTTCAATCTGAAAACCTAGAAACGTGAAATTTGTGGGCCTGGCCTATGTCCTCCCAAACAAGTGAGCTGTATTAATACATCACCTAACAATTCGCAGCTTATTTTGCGCAATGTTGGGTATTAAGAGAAATTTATTTACTGAAAGGGTTGTGCGGCATTGTGTAGGCTGCCCAGGAAAGAGGTTGAGTCACCACCCTTGGCGGTCTTCAGGAAAGGTGTGGATGGAGAGCTCAGCACCACAGTGTAGTGGTGGACGTGTCTGTACTAGTTTGAAGGTTGGGCTAGATCTTAGAGGTCTTCTCCAAACCTGTGATTGCATGATCCTATGATTCTATGTCTGTGGTAGGGATTTTCTTAAATAGTGGAAGTATTTTAATTTAATATATTAAAGAGCAATTAACACTTAAAGATTAAATTAAATTAAACTACACAGTAGTTGCTGCAGACTAAGAACATTTCCATGAACAGTTAGTGAACTGCTGCAGCTAACGGCATCTGCATCCCATTCGGTTCTGTACCTCAGCTTAAGTAATCTTAGCACAATTTAATAGCATCCACGCAAAGGTTTTGGCAACTTCATTAAATCACTTTCTAACAGAAGCAGAGCTTGTTGGCCGAGGGGAGTGCCTGATAACACTCGGTGTAGCACAAGAGGGTATGTTTCCTGAAACGTGCCATTAAACTACAGCTGCCCCACAAAATGCCTCCTTGCAAATCACTAAGAACATTTCCTAAGGTTATCCACATGAAGGTATATTTAATTGACAGGTTTTGCTTGTGTTTCTAATGTGGAAATTAAATGTTTTTAAATGTAACGAAATGACGGTATTTTGTAAATCATCCCCGGATTTCCAGGTATGAAGGTGGAACATGTTTGTTATATACAGTGCTGAAGTACTGAACTTGGAACATCCTGCTCCCTAAAAAATGTTTTGGTTTTGTTTATTTTGTGCTTCATCGTGTAGGAATCGTGGTTAGGTCCCTCCACCTGCGAAATGGCTGCAACCACGGTCTGGTAAATGTATTGTGCTAAGCAGACTATTTATATCTGCTCTGAAAGCTGCACCTTACGTCCCGACAATGGGTGCCTGCGGGATGCCGGCCGTGATGCTCTCTTTGGTAGAGCCTTCCCCGCTGCTCCCAGCCATGCGGGCCGGAGCACGGCCATGGCGGGGCCGCAGCCGCCAGGGCAGGCAGCGTGGTGGGGCCAGGCGCTGCTCGCCATTCCCCACAAGCATGCAGCCCTCTTGGCCTGCATGCAGAAAATGGCTTAAAAAAGCAGAGCGGAAGCCACACAGCGTTTCCGCCACAGCCGTGCCCGTGCTGCTTCTCCTCAGACGCTGCCCCTGGCACCCCAGGCCCTGTCCCGGTGCCACCACGGTGCAGGCGGCCATTCCTAGCCTCGCGGCCCTGCCCGGCGCTGTGACAGGGGCAGGCACAGCTGCAGTCACGGGTAGCGTCTGCCTCGGGGCTGAGCAACGAGCGGGTGCTTCCAGCACGTTCTGTGGCCCTCGGCACGTTCTCCTTCCTCACCGGCTGCCGGCACAGCAGCCCGGGGCTGGGGCGCCCACCCCAAAAACAACCGGGGGTT
The DNA here is from genome assembly GCF_965140915.1 of Aythya marila. NCBI lineage: Eukaryota > Metazoa > Chordata > Aves > Anseriformes > Anatidae > Aythya > Aythya marila. The sequence goes on along the minus strand of NC_139050.1, from coordinate 25,947,767 downwards.
CTCCAGCTGTGCCGCAGCAGAGCGGGCCGGTGCTGGTGGCGGCGTGGCTGCCGTTATCTGCGGCTCGCAGGGCCCGGCACAGGAAGGGAGCGCGGCTGCTGTGGCGGGGCCTCCGCCCGCAGCCCTCGCCCACCCCCGGGCTTCTGCCTTGTCGGTCGGCCAGTGCCTGTCCCCAGCACCAGGTGCCAGCGCCCGATTAGCTGGCCGGGCTGCGCCGCTTCCATTGGGGGTTTTGAAACACGCAGCCGTGCCCAGCAGCCAAGAGCCTTGCCCGTGGCGCGAGCCACACGCGCTGCAGCGGCCTCTGTCATCAGGGACGTGCCTGCAATGCAAAAGCACTTCCCCTAACATTCTTTTTTTATATTAGCTGACAGTAATTTTTGCTTCTTTAAGAAAATATATATGCAAACTGCAGCCCGTCACCATGGTTACTGCTGAATGCTACCGAGAATAGCTCATTTCACATTCTCAGACCCATAGGGTTCGGGAGCCGCAATTATTTTGGCCTTTCACCATTTCCCCTCCAGCTAGGCCACCGTCCCGCCGTTGCAAAGAGAGCATGTTGTAATTAGCCCAGCGCCGCCGGGCCCGGCGCGGAGGAGGCGGTGGCTGCGCCGTCGCAGCGCTGGAGCCGTGCTCAGACGAAAGCCGCGCAGGAGGCGAGGCAGGTAAGAGCTGCGCTTTTTGTCCCGCTCTGTAGCCCTTGCAAACTCACGGTAGAATGATACACGGTGCTTTAGGAGGTTATGGTAAGTCATTTAGAAAGGTAAAGAGTTTTATTATGCCTACATCTTATTGCACATACTTTAAGAGTTAAGTTGGGGAAGATTTAGATAGTGTGCTAAAAAAACCACTAAACTTAAATTTTGCTCTGCAAAGTTTACGTAAAAAACTCTGCAGTACCTAGGATCCCTGAAGCAGCGGCAGTGCCTTAGGGTCAGACTCCCAAGCTGTTTGCCAAGCAGACCCTTCCTTGTGGGCTCTGCACGAGGTGGGACGTGTGGCGGGGATGCGAGCGGCACGCCTGGCCCCATGCACCCAGCCATGGTGCCGTGGCAGCCTCTCCGTCTTTTCTCACGTTCTGTTTGTTGATGTTTCATCAGTTTGTCTTGTCCAAGGTTTGTTTCTCTGGAAAAGCTGAGAGAAAGATTTTGGTGTGCTGTAGGGAGCCAGGTCAGTTTCTTCACAGCGGCTCATTCCGTACGGTTAGCAGAGCCGGGATGCGGTCAGGGGCTTGTGCCGGTAACACTGCTGCCTCAGCCATGTAGCATCAGCACCCGGCTGCTCCATGCAGGCCAGATGCTGGCCCCCGGCAGCCCCATCCTCCCTGGGCGGCCAGAACCAGGGACCTGCAGCTGCCGTGGCCTTGTTCGCAGCGGGTGGCTTGTAGAACCCGATCTAACTAACATGGCGCTAACCCCCCTCGTGGTACGACATGCGTTGCCGCCGGCGCGGGTCCCGCCAGTTCTCCCTGATAAAACGTTGTTGGATCCAGGCCAGAGCCCACCTGGGCCAAGGGCCTGCGCTTCTCATCTCAGAGGTCGCAGTAAGTGGGAGGGGGCCCCTGCCACTGGTTAAAAGGCGTTGAAGAAATTGTCTTCGTAGAGAACGCGGAGGGCAGAGCATATATCATAATTATTTGCTGTGAAATTAGCAGGGAGGAGTTTGCTCATTTATACACTTTCAGGCTTGTAGAGGTTTGTCTAAATATTTTATTACTTTTAATAAAATATTTTATTACTTTTAGTAAAATATTATCACTTAGTATTTGCACAAAGCTTGAAAATCAAAAGGACCGTGCAGTGGAAGTGCCAAGTGTGAAATCCGTACATTGTCTTTATGAAAATGTACAGGCAGTGAATACCAGTAAAACAGAACAAAAACCCTTCTCAGTACTGTAGTGTGAGATCGATTGCCTCCATGTTGCTGTACAGCAGAAGCGGAAGTTCTTTACCAAAGAATTTGCGCTCTGATAAAAGAGATGTAAGAATTACTTTCTTTACTGGCAACACTGAAATTTAATGTCAGACTCTTCTGGAGAATGTAAGTTTTATGAGTGCTGAACAAACAACATCAGGAACTGAATAGCTTCTTGAGAGCCACAATCGTTTCAATCTACATTTGAAGTAACTTGTGTATCTACCTCTTATAATGGCCAGCAAAAAAATGGAAAATTAGAGCCCGATGTTTATTTTGTAACTATTGTACTCAACCATTTGGTGCGATAAACTGAAACCACAAGGCATATTTCAAGCTTGATTGATTGGCACTGCAATTTTTGTTTCTGTAACAGAGAAGTGAGAGCACGCTGCAGTCCCACAGGTGCGAGCCTGGCAGTAGCTGAGCCGTGAGCAGCAACCTGGTGCTGCCTGGGTGCTGCCTGGATCCTGAGGGAGGCTCCTGAGGCCGCTCGGGGTGTTTTAATTTATTTGTCCTTTCAGTGATACACTATGATAAATACTAAGGAGAAAAGCCTCGCATTCAGCTGGACAGCGGGAAGTGTCTGTAAAGCTGAACAAAACTTTCTGTGCTCATGGCTCATCCACTGCTGGTGCTGGCCTTGGTAAATGGATGAGGAGACGAACGTGCCATTGCACATTTGCCTGAAATCCTGGGAGCTGTTCAGCTAGTTCTGAATCAAATCGTGCTCTTTTCTGCTGTTTTCTTTTTTTGTAACTTCTTTAGCAAGATTCCTGTTGCTTCCCAGTCCCTCTCAGCCAGGAGTTAGGCTCGGCACTGTGTGCTGTGAGCCTGCTGGCCAGCTCCAGCACTCGGTGGCCGTGAGCTGCAGCTGGAGCGGGCCCAGACCCAGCTCTGGGCACCCCGGGGCCCTGCAGGGAGCCGCGGGCTAAAATGGCTGCGCTGGTGGGGCAGGGACCGAAGAGCTGCTGCCGCGCGGGCGCTTCAACAGGCGCGCTTCATGCATCGCTGGCGGCGTCTTCCTGCCCGTACAGGATGTCTTGAGAAACTGCTCTCTGCGGGGTGGCTAGAGATGGGCTGTAAGGCTTCCCTCATCTGAGTCACCATGTTCTACAGGTTTAAATAATCTCTCAGAGTAAGAAACTTGCAATTACAAAGAGAAAGTTTAAAGATATTTTCATCCTATGTCCCTAGTGACGTGGCTGTTACAAGACAAACCATCGCTCAAAAGTTTTCCCTTGAAACTTTTCCCTTTGGGTCATTCTGAAATAGGTTCTGGAAGTGGGAAGTGCTTATGTTCTGCTGTAGGCATAGCTGCGAAGATGCCAATAACCATCCTCAGTTATAACACCCAGGAAATGTGGGTGTTGCAATGCTGGACTTGTAGAGCTTCTGCCGCTCTGAACTCAGTCCTGAGCACTGCAGCCTTTCTTGCTTGGACAGCAGCAGCGCGGTTTCCAGAGGGAAGGGCAGCAGCTGTTTCACAACGTTCAGAGGCCAGAATCTTACTTCAGTGCTGAGAGGCCTGTGTCAGCCCAGCCAGCGAGGGGTTCCTCTTTTTTGCTCCAGTTGTAGTAACACATAGTGACTCTACAGCATAAAATGTCTTCCAGAATATTTTCTGTGTACACAATATACTTCTTTTTTCCCTCATCTCCTAATTTATAGTTTTTTCTTTGAATGATATATGAAGCTGGAGCATACAATGAAATATTTCTTCATCTCTGCTGGGAAGATAATTAGTCCATTGTTCTGTGTGGTATCCCAGATGATAATCTGGGAGACCGCTGAATTGGAGATTTCCTTACGATTTCCTCTCCACCATGCCCTGCCTGGACAGCTGCTTACTGCAGAGCTGCACTTGATATCTCAAAGTAGTACTCTGCAGTTTAATCTGCTGGAACCTATGAAACCTGTATAAAATAGAATACCCGAGTTGTAGGATATAGCAAGAAACCACCTCACATACGAATTAGGCACCAAACCAATGACGAAGCAAACTCGACCTGTATCTTGTTGAAGGAGCAGTGTTCCGAGGCCCAGCACAGGGACACGGCCAGCAGTGGCAGGTCCCCAGCGGGGCAGGACTGGCTCGGGCGGCTGCAGGTCAGTGCGTGCTTACAGGAAAATGGGAAAATGACAGGAAAGTGAAGTTAAGTAGATCTGAAGTGCCACTGCAACCGAGTAACAGCTTTGGAGCAAGGACCTTTAAAGCTGTGGGGAGGAGGGGGCATGGGGTAGGGAAAGTGGGGGCTGCGCAGCAGCCGTGCCAGCTGCCGGGGCTGCGAGCATCTCGGTGGCCACGCACTCGCTTTGCTGCTGGTCCTGTGCGAGGAGGCACGTCTTAGTCACTGGGTAAGTTTTAAAGCTAGCTCTGTGCATGAAAAAGATCATTTGTACAGATGCTGCTCTACTGCGGTTATTTGGGGGACAGCTGGGCAACAAAGAGTTTGTGCAGAAAACTTTGTGACCGGAACAACGGCTTTGTAAATGCCCAGTGTACTGATGTAAGCGTATGGAGAGGAAACAGACTCACGTATTCCTTTGTGATAGAACAGAAACAGGAAGGGCAACAAATGATCCATTACAATATTCATTCCCAGACACTACCAAGGCGTGTGCAGCTGATGCCGCAGTTATCTGAGTGGTGCATCTGTGCCCTTGCTTTATGTATCGACAGGCAAAGTGATCCAAGTCAGGCAAATGTGAAAATAAGATGGGACACCAATTGTCACAACATTTTTACTGCTCTAGATTAAGCTTCTTTGAAACACACACGTGAGTTCATGGCACACTTCCCTAAAAGGAAAATGATATTTCTTTACATCCTTTCAGTTTTCAGTTTTTATAAGAAAAAGTAAAAGAAGGTAAATAACAGAAATACCAAGAAACTCTCCCTTCCAACAAAGGGCCTCTGCTTCCCTGTGCACTCAGTACTCCGGGATGCTTCCCCAGAGCTGCTCTGTCTGGGAGCTTCGAAGGAGGGACGTTCGAGTCATTTTTCACAGAGGGTTTAGCAGTGCTGCGTGGGCTGTTGTGGGGTGTGATTAGAGCACACAGAATGAAAAGTTAATTAATTAATACCAGAGTATACAACAGAACAAAAAGCTTTAAGAAGGAAACAACTGAGTTCAGATCTCTTGAGAAGTTACCGTCTCTCTCCCAAAGTGCAGGAATTATTCCCTGCAGCTGAAAAGCACACTACCAGCTCATTTCACAAAACATAACTTTGCTTGGTTCAGCCCTGAGTACCGATGGGGGAAAAGGCAGATTCAAGTTCCTGTCGTCCCCAAGCCTGATAAATTTCCAAGCAAATAGCCAAGTGATTTGGTTTATTCTGTTTAAGATTAAAGGATGGGAAAGATGTAATTCTGAGCAATCACTTGAAATTTCAGAAGCCAACAGAAACTCAGTATCAATAAATGACCAGAAGTAGCATTCAATTGCAATAGATGTTACTTTAGTTTTTTTTTTTTTTTTTTTCCACATTCGTAAGGTAAAATTAAACATACCGGGACTACTGAGTATGGATAGCAAGTGACGCTTGGAATTACAAACACAAAGTGCACAATTCAGGGGGAAAAGGACAAGGATGAGGGGCAGAACACAGAAACACAAAGCTCTAGCACACCTACAGACCCTGGTGTGTTTGGTAGGGAAAAAAAAAGTTGAACCAAGGTGTCTGTTGATGGAGATATTGGACAGGAGAAACCTCCATGCCCGATACCTGAGATAAACCCTTTGTCCTTTTCACTGTTTTCTCAGATGCTGATTTCCCTTGTAGTTTCCGTGTGGTTCGCTATTCATTTTGGCTGTGAACGAACACCAGTCTCAGAGCTTGTAAGAAAATAAGTTGGTTGGGAATCCCAGTCTGGGGAAACAAGAGCAGGCTGCAATTCAACCAGGTCTGAAACTGGGAGACTGTCTGGGGGGGGGAGCGAGCACTTGGGCTTATTTTTTAGCAGCAGGCACCGCTGCAGCGTCGCGACTTGTGGCAGCACCCAGCCGCAGCGTGTTGCTCTGGCAACCGTTTGCTTCAAGGCAAAAGCATCCGGCATGGTGTAGTAACATTTAGTAGTAGAAGGGCTCAGGATTCAGGATAAAGTCACCTAGGAGCACCTGGCGTTCCCTGAAGCCGTTTTTTCCACGCCAAAAGAAGGCAGGCAGGAAGAGGTGTGCGAACATCTCAATCCCAGCCCGCATGTGCAGGGCGGTGTCACACAGCCCCGCCGGGAGGTGCCTGCCCCGCGATGGAGCAGCCACCTGAGGTGGTGGGGAGCCAGGAGCAGTTCCAGGCCAAACACAAAAACTTCGTGACATGAGGGCCTTGTGTAGCTTTTGTCTTTTGGTTCCTGTAGCACGTGGAACCGAGCTCCTCGTGTGGCCTGTGAACGTGGCCAACTCCATCGCTGAGCGTCTGCGGCGCCGCACGCCCCGTGAGCAAGGGACTGGTGTGCAGCAGGCGGGGAGGTAGGAAAGGTGTGTGCCTCCTCCTGGGCAGCGCCGTGCCTCTTGGCGTGGTGTGAGTCATGCTGGCGGCAGAACGGGACTCTTACCACAAATATCCATGCTCTGATCAATTACTTTTCAAAAGAGAAAACTCCCTGGAAGCGGAGCGGTGACTGCAACGCTTCCTAAATCTAAAGGCAGCCCCCGCGGAAACCTCCTGCTGTAACCGGGGCTGTGCTCGCAGCGGCCTGTGGCTACAGCACCAGGGGCTGGGAGGTACAGGAGCTGCTGCAGCACTCGCCATGAGGTGACACGGTCTGAATTCTTCCCCGTGGAGGAAACCAGAAACTGAAAGTTTGAGGGACGAAAGAATAACTGAAAGTGAGGTTTTTGAGAATGCATGCTTGGATCCATTCAAATACACTCGCTCTTATCAATGTTCCAGTGTTTCACAGAGCACAATATTTTAAAACACAAAGCTAAGCAAAGCGTCTGCAGGAATCAGTGCAAACGTTCGTAGGGTTTTGGCTTAAATTCGGCTCAGACATGATTGGTGCTTTGATATCAAAAGGCAAAGAGAATTCTGCCATTGATTTTATTAATATAGCAAAATACAAAGTAGAGAACTTAAAAAAAAAAAAAAAGTTTTTAAAAGGCATGAGAATATTTAATGGAAACTTTTTTTTAAAAAAAAGAAAAAACTGAATTAAGAACATAAAAGGTAAACTGTGATCCTTGGGGATGGAGCAGAGAAGGGGGGATCCAGAGGAAACCTCACTGAGGTTACAGGCAGAAAGGGCTGGGAGAGGGACCACAAATGGTCACTTAATCCACTCCCTTGCCCCAAGGCAGGACGCAGGTACCTAAATCACTCATCCAGACGAGTGTCTAGCCTTGATTCAGTATCCTTGGCAGTCGTCTTTTTTATCCAGGTCCAGCCTGAATCTCTCTCACTGCAGTTTAAGCCCATCTTCTTGTCCTCCCCGCCGTAAATGCAGAGACAAGATCATTCCCTGCTCTTTATACTCTCTCTACATCTTGGGAGATTGTTGCTGTGTTTCCCTTCAGTCCTGGCTTTGCCAGACCATTCCAGCTCTCCCTGCCCTCCTGTTCTCTGGGGCCGACCCCATGTGTCCCAGCTCGGTGTGCCCGGCTGTCGCGGAGCTCCCTTCTGCACGGCCATCAGCGCCCTGGGACGGGGCACATTTAAGCTACATCTGACTAAATCCATCTTATTGCGGCTCACCTGTCTGTTAGATAGCGCTGCCAGGCCCCTGCTGCAGAAACACGAGGAACCTTTAGCGATGAGGCACAGCTGCCGTGTCCTCCATCAGGGCGCTGGCTGGGGGTGAGGCCGGTGGCCTGCAGGCCCTGGTGTGTCCAACCGGGCTCGGTATCTGCACAGCGCTGCTGCAGCGGCTCCTGTCAGAGCTCAGCCCCGCTGCTGGCAGCGTCCCCCTGTCCCCCTGTCCCCATGTCCCCGGGCAGGACGGGCTCCTGCAGGGAAGGGGCTGCTGGGTGGGGGGGCTCAGCGCAGGATCAGGGCCCTGCGGGTGCCGGCCGCCTGCTCTCCGAGCAGCACCAGCCGGGCCGCCAGCTCCACGGCTGGGTGCCGGGGTTCCTCTAGTGAACGCTCTGCGCAATTTCAGGCAGTGCTTTAATTACTGCTGTAAATGAGCCCAGGGGGTCGCCTGCCCCTCGCTGGGCTGCAGCCCCTGAGGGGGGTGCTGGGTATAGGGCGCTGGGTATGGGGTGCTGGGTATAGGGTGCTGGATATGGGGGTGCTGGCTGTAGGGTGTTGGATATAGGGTGTCAGCTGTAGGGTGCTGGATGTGGGGTGCTAGATATAGGGTGCAGGCTGTGGGGCGCGGAGGGGGCCGAGGGGAGGCGGCCCCGGGGGTGAATCCGGGGGGAGCCCCGCGAGGCCGCGCGGTGCCGGAGGAGCCCGGAGCAGCCCCGTGAGCAGCGGGCGGGCCCGAGGAGGCCTCGCGGCGGGGCCGTTTCCCGGCTCCCCCCCCCCCTCCCCGCTTCCTCCCCTCCCTCCCTGCCGAGCCCGGGGGCGGCGGCGCACGTGTGCTCGGCGGCTCCGCACCGTGACTCATGAGCCGCCGGGGCTGAGGGGGGGCTGAGGGAGGCCGCTCCCCGCGCACCGGGGGCCCAAAACGCCGCCACCGCCGCTCCCCGAGCCCGCGCCGCCGCCTCGCCCGCTCCCGGGGACCGCGGGCGGCTGAGGTGAGGGCACGGGGGGGGGGGCACCGGGAGAGGGAGGGGGGGGGCGCCGGGACCCCGCGGGGACAGGGCCGGGGCCGGGGCCGCGCTTCCGGGCGGGGGGGGGGCGGCGGCGGAAGCCGGGAGCTGGGGCTGGGGCCGGGGCGGCGCGGGGAGAGCGGGGCCGGGGCCGCCGCCACCAGCACCGGCACCACCGGCACCGGCACCGGGCCGCCGGCATGACAGAGGTGAGCGGGGACGGGACGGGAAGGGGACGGGAAGGGGACGGGGACGGGAGCGGCGCGGCCGGGCCCGCCAGGGGCGGTGGCGGTGGCCCGGGGGGGGGGCCGGGGCTGGGCCCGGGGGCAGCGGCCGCCCTTCCCCGCCGGCCGCCTTATTGGGATTCTCGTTATCGTTTTGGGGCGGAAAGCTCAGGAATCGGGACCTTCACCCGGCGCCCGGCCCGCTGCGGGGGGAGCAGGTGCCGGGAGGGCGGCGCTGCGGGGGAGGGGGGGGCCCGGGGGGAGCCCCAGCGGCACCGCTGCCCGCAGGCGGCCCCGGGGAGCGGGGAGCTGGGGGCAGGGAGCGGGGCGCTGCCTCCACGGCTCCTGCGGGGTCAGGGCCAGGCGCCGTGAAACCGAGCGGGGCTCCCCGGGGGCTGGAGGATCCGCAGCACGGCCTGGTTGGGCTGGGGCTGAGTAAAAGGTGTTAAATACAAAGCACAATGGGGAGTTCAAGCCTTATAGCCAGGTAGTCTCTAGGCTCAACGCGCTACCCAGCTGTGTTGTGTGTGTGCATTTATGGGAGTTGTGGAGCCCGCCCGGTGAACCTGACAGCCGAGAGCACAGCTCTGTGCGGTTGTTATTCACGTGGGTACTGAGAGAAGGTGCACAGGCAACAGATACAGAGCCTGATACGAGAGAGAGAAAGGCTCAGGGCTAGTTTGTTGTCACACTCGCTTTGTTTTGATTGGCAGGAGAGGATCTGAGCCCAGGGATGCTTGGTTGTACTATGAGGCAGATGAATGAATGGGCAAAACTGAGGAATTTGTCATTCACTCGAGTCACAAAGCAGTGCAGAAGCCGTCCTGCAAAAGCAGCCACCGAGGGTATCGTGCCCGTACACCCACCGCACAGTGTTCCCTGCGGTGGGAACAGCGGTGCTTTTAATTTCATTTATCCAGCAAATCCTCCTGTAAGTTCGCTTTCTTAGAAGTGTCATGAAGCACAGCTGAGCCACGTGCTGGGTAGGCACAAGCTTTGTGTGTTGGTTTTTAATCTGGTCTAAAATCTCTCTTGCAAACATGAGAAAAGGGGAGCTCAGGTGTGCCCGATGGCTCTGCACAGCCTGCTGGGCACACTGAGCACCCCGCCTCACCCTCGTGGCAGAAAGTGACTGATGGATCAGTCTGGCAAATCAGCAGAGGTAATAACAGAGAGCATCTCCCCTAAGGAGCATCAGCAGATCCCTTCGGTTGGTGGAAGCAGGGAATTTCACCTTGAAATTTCCCTGGCTGCAGAGCAGGCTGCGTGCCCTGCTCCTCCTACGGGCACACGTGGCCAAGGGCTGCCCTGCTCCTGAGTGATGGTGTGCGCTGCTGGGATGGGGGCCTGCCGGTCAGACGCAGATCACCAAACCCTCCTTCTGGGCACGGTGCTCAGATGGGAAGGCAGCAGGGTGCTGTGGCCGGGTGGTGGTGCCAGGGCACCTCTCCGGGCTGGCCCCGGGGCGAGGAGCAGCGCCGGGTCCCGCTGCCTCTCTGGGGCTGTGTGGGGGTGGCGTGGCCGTGCCTGCAGGTCTGGGATTCCACGGAAAAATCTCCGGGGGATTTGCTGACTTTCCTTAAACTGGAGCTGACGTTGATTCATCCTGCTTTGGAGAGTTTACAGGAGGTAGTCAAGATTAAGCAAGTGTGAAAGGAGCTGCTCCAACCTGAGCTGTAGGCTTTCGTTTTCAGTTCTGGAGACAGGTCGGCTTCCCCTGCCTGGTTCCACCCCTCAGATTCTGGTCCTCGGTCGCTGCATGAAGCCAGAGATGCTGTTTATCATTTACTAGTAATACCTGGTAATAACTACCGAGTTTAACTTCATTCTGCTTCCTGTGGTGAGCCAAGGACTGAATAAGCCAACGTTTTTTGGCCCCTCTGTGACAAATGTCCCACGTTGATGCACGTTTGAGAGCAGCCCGTACCCTCGGCGCTTTCTTTCACCAAGCTGCCCATGTTACCTCGCTGTACCCTCTCGATTTTTATTTTCCTTCGAGGACTTGTTTTATTCTGCTTCCTCGGAGTGAGCGCAGGGGTGGCAGCAGCACAGGGATGCCTGTGATTAGGAGGATGAGCCTCAGCGCCTCCTGATGCCCGGAACAGCGGATGATCGCTGCTTGGGAACTGTGTGGATGAACTGGGGCCCTTGGTTCTCTGCCAGAGCCAACACCAAGGAAGTGGCACACGTTGGGTTATAACAGACACCATCAAGTAACAATTCATCACCTTCAAAGGCATAATAGGTGTTTTCCTTTGCATTATGCACATTCTAAATGCAAACGCCATGCAAAGGTAATTTTGCTGTTAACCAAGATCAGCTCATTAAGATAGAGCTGCATGAAGTTGTTCCCTTTTGCTGTCAGTTCTATTTTTTTACAGTATTGGCCCATGCTGAGGATGACTCCTGTAATTATGAGCATTTATCAACACAATCTTGCCACTGCTGTCAAGAAGAACTTTTACAGTGCTGTATTTTGTATGTTTTCATGAGGGTTTTCCAGTGTGAGTGGAAGGACGCCCGTGTCGGCGGGCAGCTGGTGGCAGTGGTGTGGGTCTGGAGCACCCCATGGCACAGCAGCACCACACGAGGGCCCAGATCCCTGCCCTGTGCGGGTCCAGGCTTCGATGAACGGGTTTGTGGGGCCAGCAGCTGCGGGGGAGAGGGCTGGCAGGGACGCCTGCCCCAGGTTCGGTGGCTCCTCGCTGCACAGCGTCCCCCTGTCAGCTCCGTGGCTGCTCCCTGCCGGTGGACACAGCAGCCCCCCCTGCTTGTGCTTCTGGGGGCTTAGAGCAGTTGCCCCAGATTTTTTTATTAACAATTACGTATTGTAAACTCAGTTTCCCAAGTAATGCAGCAAAGTAAGCAGCATTTCCTTCCTGTGAGCCCGTAATTATTTACCAGAAGGATAAACATGTGAGTGCTTTTTTGGTGCTGTCCTTGGTGACGTTTGGAGCCTGCCCTGCCGTGAGGGTGTGCGATTGCAGTTCCCATCGTGGCAGCAAAAGTTTGGAGCAGCTTACAGGGAAAGAGAAAAGGACCCTTAAAACTGCACCACGGTTGTGTGGAACTTGAGTGCATCCCAGGACAGCGAAATACACGTTTAGGGCAAAAAGTTGGAAGGTGAGGGGGGTGCGGTTCATGATGGGGCTTAGCTCCTGGCCTGGCATTGAAGTGAGCGGTGTTGCCCTATCCCATCCCATCCCCTCCTGTCCCATCCCCTCCTGTCCCATCCCACCTGTGCTGGCCTCTGTCCTGGCTCCCTCTGGAGAGCGAAGCCAGCAGCAGCTCCTGTTGCAGAGGAGTAACTGCTGGTACACGGTGCCGTGCCCCGCTCGGGGGCAGCAGCAACTCCTCTGCCTCGGGGGCTGGCCTGAAATCCTCCCTCAGCCTCTGGTGGCCACCACCTGAGCCGGTACAGGTCAGCGTGAGGTTGTTGGTGCCTGTTGGGCTGTTGGATGGCTTCATGGGGCTTGGTGTGTGCTGACCCCGGAGTGACGTCCAGCTCTGGATCAGGAGAATCACTTTTCCTCTGCTATCAATTATTTTTGCGTGCTGTCAGCGCTACCCAGCGAGATAGCCCATGTTTCCAATGAGGGGTGGATGTTAGAAAAGTCTGTTATCTGCCAAAATACCTTTTTTGAGGTATCTGGGAGAGCTCCCTTTTCAGTGTACTCTAAAGGGAAAGCCTGCAGTAGATCTCATCCCTTAGCTCCTGCTAAGGCCTAAGCATGTGCTCACTGAAGGCAGCTCAGTTTTCAATGGGCTGATTGCTGGTTGCTATTAATTAGAGGCAGCAGCTTATAAGCTAAAGACACGCTTATGTCACTAGGATGCTGAGGAGTGCACTCAGAGGTAATTTGCGTTTGAATCTACAGATTGTGCAGAAAAACTGAGGAAGCCAGGACAGAGCAAACCAAGGCCATGTGAGCTCTCCTTTCGGCGAGCCCGGCGGACAGGGGCGCGAGGCACGGCACGGCGCCACGGCACAGACACCAAACGGAGGCGTTTTGGGGTGTGAATGTGCACGCTGTGCGCGTTGGTGGCTGCATCAGGGTGAGCTCCAGCACAGCAGAAGTGCCGGGCGGCTCACGGCCCGAGCGGCGTGCTGCTTGCCGTTTGGAGAAGCGAGGTGTCCCGCAGCCCGCCCAGCCGGGCTCGCCGCACGATATCGGTTCTTTGTCTGGGTCTGCAGGTGGCAGCTGAAACTTCAGAATACAGCCCGGGTGCTTCTGCTGGAAGCACACCTTGCTGCCTGCCTCCCAGAGAGGCTTTTGTTGTAAAAGGAAGGTTTTTTCACTTACATACTTGTCATAAAAGGAATTTTTTTTTTCCACTCAACCACTTGTCAGTAAGGTTACATTCGGAGCTGGTTCTTGCAGGAGGTGCCTCTCTTGCTTGCAGTTGCATACAAAGAAGAGCAGCGCACACTGAACATCCCCCTTATCGCCCTGTACCACATTTTATGTATCTCGTAGTAAGATGTTTTGTTTCTACGGTTTCAGACTTGGTGTTTTAGAAGATTAATAGACTTAGCAGCCCTGTTTGTTAAGCTTAGTGATGATAACAACGTAATAAGTCATGAGACAGTCACGGATCATCCGGCAAAGCACAGTAGGCCTTGAGGTTGAACTTAGAGCAGGTATTTTTTGGAAAGAAGACTAAAACGTTGCAGACTCCGTACATAACGCTTCCTGACTTGGGCGGGTGGCTCTTTGTGAGCTCACACTTACCTGGGGAGCGCGCTGGCACGTGTGTGTGCTCTGCAGCCACCGCACACCAAGACAGAGCAGCGCTGGAGCTGTGCGTGCCCGCTGCTGGGCACCACGGGCGTGAAGCACAGCACGGCACGGCACGGCACCGCTCCCTGCGCAGCCCCCGTGGGCTCGCCGTGCCAGCAGGGCCAGCGGCAGCAGCAGCAGCAGGGCCGGGGCCACTGGCTGGGGCTGTGCCGTGCCGTGCCGTGCTGTGCTGTGCTGTGCTGCCGCCAGGGCTGGCCTGGCTCGGGAGGCTGAGTAAGGGCTTGGGAACCCAGTCCGGCTTTGGGCTGCGGGCCCAGTCCTTCCAGAGAAGTTAATGGGAATCGTTCCTTCTAAAAAAGGCAGAGCGGCCGCGGCTTGTCCGTGCAGCCCAGCCCCGCGGGGTGGTGGGCCGGGGGCAGTGCCGGGAGCAGGGCTCCTCAGCGGGGTGGGCTTCCCCCGCTGGGGGCAGCTGCTGTCGGGGAGAGCAGAGCTCGCTGCACTAATAGGGTCGAGGCACATCCGAGGTCTCTAATCCCTCCTTACCCGTGCGGACTGAGGAGTCTGCCAGGCGGTGGCAGCTCGATGGAGCAGGCACATCTGTCAGGTTTTCCAAGCAGGTTGCCAAGCTGAAGGCAACCGTAATTAGGCCTGGATTCACTGGAGAAAAAGAAAACAACCCCAAAACAAATAAACCCAACCAAACAAGCAGCAGACGCACCACATGTCTGTGTGTGAGCGCACGTGCCCGAGCTCTGGGATGCAGGCGTGTGCCTGGGTTTGCCCGCACAGAGGTGGCCCGCTGGCCCCAGAGGTGCCCTTCCCCTGCGTGCCCTTCCTCTCCCTGGCTGCTGCGGCGGTGCCGTGCCCTCTGCTTCCCGTGGCAGGGAGGTGCTGCCAGCCCCGCGGGCTGAGAAACGCGGCCTGGCTTACTCAGGAGAAACAAACCGGTAGTTGTTGTTTTTTTTTTTTCTGTGACTCTCAGAAACTGGGAAAAAAAAAAATCCAAACACGAATTGCCTCTTGCCGTGTTTGGAAGCTTCGTTAGTGCCTGAACGGCGGCTTTGTCTCCGGGTGTGTGCCTTTGTTTTGAAGTGCAATCCTTTCTATATGTGGCTCTATGTGGGAACCCTTCGGTGCTCGGTACGTAGGCAGAACTTAAAATGACTTTGAGGCTTCTTCCCAGGCAGTGAAAAAGAAAAGGTAGCGAATCAGTGATATTAATAATGCAATTATGTGCTCCTCAGCCTTTGATGTGTAACAGTTAAAAATGTTCTTCTGGGGGTGCAGACACTTGCTTTTATGGCTTAGCTCTGCCAACTGCTTAGAAGAAAGCCCCCGGCAGCGTATCTTGCTGTTTATCAGCATTTTACTGAGCCCCTGGATTTATTTGTGCCAATCTATTCCATAAATTAACCTTTAGGATGTGATTTTTTGCGGAAAGTAGGCACAGCTCTGCTCCTTTCTTCTAATTAAATACAGCTAACGGTGGCATCTCGAGTGCAGTAGCTTGAACTTCTTTCACTCATTTTTCTGCATGACTGACAGAATTATTGCTTTGGGTTTTTTGTTTTGTTTTCTACAACTCGTAAGCACTCTGTCTTTTGTCACAGTAAGTGTAGAAATTACTTCATTTTCCTTAAATCTTTTCAGAAGCTCTGTTCAAATATTCTGCTTTTTTTTAAGACTAGGATTTTTAACTTTCATGCTCACTATTTTTAAATGAGTTTGTAAAGGTACGAGTGAGAATTCAGGGGAAGCAGTGATCTTTGTGAGCTCTTTTCAAGGCTCCTCGCTGCGTGGTTCAACGTCGGTAGCTTGCGCAGGTGTTGCTGCAAGAGGAGGTAAGCTGAGATGCCGAGCAGAGGGCAGGGAGGAATCTTCCACGTGGGAAATACGAGGGGAAAGCTGATAAAAATAGCGGAGGCAGACAGTTCTGATGGATGTTTGGGGCATTATGCAAGCCTCTAAAATTGCCGCGCAGCACGAGGAACGTTAATTGGAACGTGGCCGGAGGGCTCGCGGGCTTCAGTGCGGGATCTCCGGGTGCTTTCTGCCCCGCAGGCTCGCTCGGTGCCGGCTGTGGGGCAGCGGGCCCTGTGCCACGCCGCCTGCCCCGGGACGGGCCGGGCTCCGGGGGCAGCGAGCGCTCGGCGTAGGGCTTGGCCATCTTAAATAGCATGGCCCCAGAGCCGCTGCACTTCTTGCCCAGAACAAAGCGCAGTCACACAGTCCTTATTACTCCTTTTTGCTGTTGTTGACTAATTTGGAGCTTTTACGTGGTACCTGGAGGCACACGGTTACCTAGCTTGCCTGAGACTGTCCACGTGTTGAACTGAATCACACCAAGTGTCCCTGTGCTCCTGGGCACTGTGTTTTTGCTGTGCTAGAATACGCCTGCTACAAATTAAACGTAAGGCCGGAATGTATTCAAAATAGGGGACTGTCTGCTTTCTGCGCAGGGTTTTGTTGGACAGGGACAGGCTGGAGCGCTGCCGGCGCTGCCTCTGAACTCACAGCAGGCGCGGGAGCAGCCCCGGCACCGCGGCCACCCCGCAACTCACACTGACACCGTGTGGGCTGCCCTGCCCCGGGCGCCTGGAGGGGCGAGGGGCATCCCTTTCTGTTTGCCCTCGAGCAGGATGCACAGCGAGGCCGGGCACAGTGCTGGGGCCGCTGGATGCTCACAGACAGCACGTGGCAGGCACTGTGCTGGCGGGACGCGGTGTGGGGAGCTCTCAGCCGTGCCTGTCCCCCACGGGGAGCAGCGGAGCCGTGCCATGCCCTGCAGCGGGGAGCGGTGGCACGAGGAGCGTTCTCCATGCCTGGTAATTGAGCTAAGATTTGATCTCGCTAATTAATCTGGCATGTGCAAGGATCTGAGGGTTGCACCCAGGCTCCTGGTTCGTGGTTAATGCCATGACAAAGTGACCAGAAGGCACGAGGGAAGGGTGGGCAGGGGAGCGGAGCTGAGCAGGGAGGCTCGCAGGCTGAAGGCTGAGCTCTTAGCAGTGAAACGGCCCCGTCAGCACCCAGCCTGGGGCCGTGTCCCTCGGGTGCTCCCCAGGCCGGCGGCCGCGCTGTGCCCGCTGCTGGCAGGCGGCCGCGCTGCCGTGGGAAGGGCGGTACCAGCGGTACGGGTTTGGTGCTGAACCCAGGCACCTTCCCGAGGTTACGTGCAGCTCTGGGGTAGGGCCTGGGCTGCAGCGAGCTGCCAGCGCGCTCTCCTTTGCGCTGAAGTAGCCGGGGAGGCCTCGAGGCCGGGTGCCTGCCGGGTGCCTGCCGCATCTCGCGCAGCGACAACGCCTGCAGGTCACTTGTCCTCCCTGAAAGCACCAGCATCAGCTGAATCGGTGTCAGAGGCAGCGGTCGCTTCCCTTGCTGAGTCACGGGCAGGCTTTCTGCAGGAGTCCCTGTGGATGTCAGTACCCACGTCCCGGATTTACGCGTCTCGTGCCCAACACATGTGCATTCCCCTGTGCTGGTGCAGGTGGCTGCCCATGTGGAAGGCGTTGCGCACGGTGTCATTCCGTGCCATAATTCCACCGCTGTTACCAAAACCTCCCGGTTCTGAGCCTCAGCTGTGGGAGCTGTGTCCCGAGGCTCCTCACACGGCCGTGCTCTTGAGGAAAGCGCCCCAAAATGCTGCTTGCTGCACGCTCTTGTTAACATCGGCTGTGCAGCCAGCGGGCACCTCCGTCCCCGTCCCACTGAAGCAAGCAGGAGGAGTAACAGGTGATTAAAAAATCAGGCACTTGTGTGAGCTAGGGGAAAGAGAAGAAACCTTTATTACTTGAAACGGGGCAGCCGTACCCATCACGCTCCTGCCCCAGGCGTGCAGGAGCCCCCGCTGTGCCGTGGGGCATCCCGCTGGGCCCCGCAGCCCGTGGCGCGTGTCTGTTTGCAGCTCATCAAACAGGGCGGCCTCAGCGTGCAGGGGGCTGAGTAATGAGTAACCTCGGTACTTTTGGAGAGCGTGTCAGGTTCTGTGTTGTGGTAGCAGAAAGAGCTGTTGGTTCTTAAACTTTTGAGTGTTTCGTTTCTGGTTAATAAAAGAGCTTTTCGTTATTTCAATTGAAAAATACTTCTCAGAGATTTAAGGCAAATCACTGGGTTACTCCTGATGTTAAAGATACAAGCTTCTTGTTAGACTCGCTTGGGAAATGGCCCTTATTCCGTGGTTTAATTTCCCCTGTAATTCCCAGGAAAATACGTGACTGCCCATTTGTACCATATATTATGTGAATGTTATGGTAAAAGAATTACCATATGGCTATGGTTTTACTACCAGGAACAGCAGCTGCAATTTTAATGCTGCGGACGGGTACGTGAATGCGTCGCAGCACATCAATCAATAGCAGAATGGATTAAAAGCAGCGTCGTCCTTCCTGCCATTTCGTGTCTCTGGCCTCCGAGCTGAGAGCAGGGCAGCAGCTAATGTGCACATCTTGCTGGGCTAGAGGCAGACACTGACCTTTGCCTATTCCCAGTTATTAATACCCATCCATTTAATGCTCTCAGGTAATGTGAAGTACTGCCAGCTTTGAGAAGGGTTTGAGACATGCAATAGATCAAAAAAAAAAACAAAGGAAGAGGGGGAAAAAATGTCAATCGGCGTGTTTCTTTAGTTTGAAGCCTTTCAGGTGCAGTAACAGTGGCTAATTCGTAACCTTGCTTTCTTTAAGGAAAAGGGAGTTTGCGGAATGTGCAGTATAACTTTCTGACTCGGAAATAGCATTACTCTAATCTACAGTAAGGACTGGGCTGTGGGGTTTGAACGTCAGTGCTGGAGTGGCCTGGCTGCTGTCGGGAGTCGCTTCAGTTTGGTTTGGGACGTGAAGCTTGGAGAGCTGAGCTCAGGAAGGTGTCTTGTTGCTGCCCAAGGTGGTAGCGCATGTGCATTTAGGGCACACACTCCATGACATTGCCTCTTTCCTTGCTATTTATCCAAATTTTATGAACCGAGTGTGCTTGGATGCCTGAACTCCCAATGCAATGTCACACTGAGGTGTTTCTGCTAAGGCGGTTTCAGAAGCTGTGCAGTGTGCTCGAGACAAACACGGTGAGGAGCTGCCTGAGAAGCCCACTGAAGGCAGTGGGAGGTGGCACTGCCTTCCCCAGCTACTCCGTCAGAGCCGAAACAGCACAGAAATAGCCTTTAAACACTGCTGGTACTACTACTACCAAAACTACGTGTATCATGCAAAATATCTGGGTCGTGGAAGTAACGCTGGCAGATTTTTCCCAGCTCTGGTGCGGGGCTTGCTCTGTAGTTGAACACTAACGCGTGCCTGTGGGCTTGCTGGGCTCTGCCACGGGGTGCTGGGCAGGGGGGAGCTGTGAGGTCCCTGGGGGCAGCCCCGCAGCGGGGCACTGTGCTCCGTGGCCGCTCCGTGCCGCTGCCTCGTGCACTGCTTTGCCCGGCGGCGTTCGGAGTCCCGGGCCGAGAGGGGTCTCCCTGCATCCCGCACGCGGTGCGGCCAGCGCAGCTCCTGCGGGTGAGAGTGCGAGACAGATTCGGGTTGCTCAGCAGCAGAGATTACGAGAGGCTATTTCTCTTTAACCTACCCTTCGCTGTTACCGGCCAAGCTGTTAATTAGCTCATTGTTTCGGCTTAATTTTGTGACAGCGCTATAATTACGTCTCTGGGTTCTGCCATGGAGTAATTGCTGTGCCCTCTCCAAATTTATGTTGAGATATGTTATTGGTAAACTTTACATTTGGCAGAGGTGTTTTGAAAATACTCTAAGGCAGTCGGTAATTTTTGTATTTCTTTATTTAAAAGACAGCTATTTGGCAATTTTGAGCTTTGAGATTGTCCTGTCAATGTAAATAGAATATTGATTTTATTCCATTTCCTATCTCATTAGAGTCATTGTCACGAGGATGGATTCATGTTGTGTAATTATCTGCTCTTGCTGACAGTTCCCATGTCATTGAGACTGGCTTTTGCAGCTTCCACTTTCTGTGAGCATAAAAATAGCATTCTTCAGTGCCGTGTTCTCCTTTATTGTTGTGCTCTCTGACTGTCCAGCTCTGTACGTCTTGCTCTGGGAGGCGTGTGTGAATTGAGATAGAGCAGGCAGGAACGTCCAGCAGACCCAGTTACAGGAAGAGTCAAAGCAATGGCTCCTCGGGAGCGATTTCCATTCCGCGCTCAGATGCCTCGCGTCTGTCAGGGGCTGTAGCGAGGAGGAGGAACGCGCCATGAGCCCGGCTGCACAGCGCTTCGTCATGGCGAGAGCGGGAAGTGATAAAAACCGAGCATATTGAACCAGAACTCGGACACCGAGATCAGGTGGCCCTTCTGGTGGTAGTTTCACTTTCTCGGGTGTTTTCAAGTAACGTTGTCATTAATTTGTGAAGCTGTTCCTTAATCATTCTCAGTGACCCTGCTGAGCAGGCAGCAGTCACCTCTGTTACTGTCTGAAGGAATGACTGCGTGGTGCTACTTCTCTCTGCATCTGCCTTGTGTTTTCTGAGAATCATCCTTAATTCACTTTCAATGTTTCTAACTTAGTTTTCCTCAGTTGTATCTGTTTGTGTCCGTTTGCATTCCCAGCAATCAGTGAATACAAAGTTACGCTGTGGCCACATCAGTGTTGCAGCAGTCCCAAGACAAGTAGGGAAAAAAACAAAAAACACAAACCTTTATTATGGAATGGGCTGGTAGGTGGATTCTGGAACCTGCCAGCCCCCAACCAAACTGCAAATAAATTAAGAAACGAAGCACAAAGCGTTCAGCCCCTCAGGTGCAGCCCCCCCCGCTCTGTAGCCGTGTGTCCCGGCTGCTCGGGGACACCCCCGGGGCGGCCCCGCAGTCGCTGCCGGCCCTGCGCAGCCCCGGCTGTGCTGGCGGCCTCTGGGGCTCGCCGGAGCCCCCCTCATGGGCTGGGGACGGGGTTTGTGGGACCAGAGGCGAGGGCTCTGTGACGGCCCGGCCCGGGGCGGGTGGGCTCCTGCAGGGGGGCCGCTTGTAGGGCCGGCAGGGCTGGGGCCGTGTCCAGGGCCGAATCCCAGCCCCGCTGCTCTCGGGCCCTGCTGGCAGCACCCCCCGGGGAGGCACCGCGGCAAATGGGGCGGGGTGCAGCCGTCCCGAGGCGCCCTTTTCACCCCTTTTCACCCATTTTCGCCCCTTTTCGCCCCCGTTGGCTCGGTGCGAGCTGCGGCTTCTCCCCGTGCAGCTTCACAGCCGCCTGGGGCGGGACGGGGCGGGCGCGGGGCCGGGGCCGGGGCCGTGACGGGCAGCCCCAGGTGGCGGGGAGGGACCGGGGGGGGCCGGGGGGGGGCTGCGGGTCCCGGGGGGCTGCGGGGGGGGGGGCGGCTCCGGTGGGGGCGGTGCCCGCGGGGCCGCCCCGGGCCGTGCCCCCCCCCCCCCCTCCCCTCCCGGCCGGGCCGCCTGAGGCAGCGCCGAGCGGCGGCGAGCGTCTGACAGGCGCGACCTCGCATAAGACGGCGGCCGCCATTGGCTCGCCGCCCGGCGTCCCGCTGCAAGGCGGCCGGCGATTGGGCGCGGGGCGCGGCGCGGGGCGCTGTGTAACGTGTCTCTTCTCTCCGCAGGTCGGCACCGGGCTGCCCCCGACGGCCGCGCCGCTGCCGGGGCCCGCTGCTAGAGCGGCCGCCGCCGCCGCTTTTTGCCTTGCTTGCTGCCCGCCGCACCGCCACGACCGCCGCTAGCCCCGGCGCCCCCGGCCTCCTCGCAGCGCTCCCCCCCTCCCCGGCCGCGCAGAGCCGCCAGGTCTACCCGCGCCCGGCCCGCGGCCGCCCCCCCGGCCCGGCCGCCCATGGGTGCCTGAGGGGGCCCCGCGCCGGCCCCGGCTCCCGGCGCCTCGCCCATGAGCGGCCCCGAGCCCTGAAGAGCCGGCGGATCGCGGCAGGGAGCGGGGGGCGCCTCCGCCCTGCCGGGCCCCTGGGCTCGGCCGCCGCTTCTCCCGGAGAGCTTTAACGCCCCGTAAGGCCCAAAGATGGCTGTGAGCGTCACGCCGATCCGGGACACAAAATGGCTCACGCTGGAGGTGTGTAGGGAGTTCCAGAGAGGGACTTGCTCACGGCCAGACACGGAATGTAAATTTGCACACCCATCGAAAAGCTGCCAAGTTGAGAACGGACGTGTAATCGCCTGCTTTGATTCATTGAAAGTGAGTAACTCTTCATTATTTCCAAGGACGTACGGTTACCGACAGCGGCGGCAGCCACAGAAAGCCCGGAGCCCGAAAGGGAGACGCTGCTGCCTGCCGGCCCTTCTGCTGCTCTGATTTGTGTCGATGCTCGCTGTTCTGCCCTGCTCTTTTCCTCGGGGGAAGGGGAAGGGGGAACGGGGGGAACGAGGGGAAGATGAGCCTCGCAGGGCTGGAACCGTCCGGCACGGCTGCGGCTCCTGGTCCTCTGGCTCCAAATGATTCCCTGCGTGTAGATAGAATAAAGGGCATTTCACGTAGAAACAGCTAAGTCACTGTGAGGATTCTTTGTTTTTAATAGCACAGACCACGTAAGCAATATGATGATTAGTTTCCACCCTGTAACTGCAAGTGGGTTGGTGGTGTCCCCGCACAGGGGGAGTGAACCTTGGAGAAGTGTTTTCCATCTCGCGTTGTTTGGGTGCCCCTGAACGCTGTGGTTGTGTTGCTGTGCTCGGGGCTCTGTGGTTGGCCTTTCCCTGCTGCAAACGCACGGCTTTCAGGGAGGGAGAGCGCCCCGCAGCAGGCAAGGTGCCTCCAGACAGGCTACAGGATGGGTACAGGGAGCTGGTGGCCTTGCTGTGCTTTTTGGAGCTGCCTCTGAGCTGGGCCCTCTCCGTGTGGGGCTGTTGTTTCACTGTAGCTGCGGTTTCAGCGATAGGTGCTGAACGTGTGGGTTTCCAGCTCCTTCTCTTCGGTTTTTACAACTTAAATTACGCTAGCGTTTAAAATACCTGTGCCACAAACAGTACCTCAATTCAGTAGGGTCACTGAAACCAAAAGCTGGGAAACAAGGGTGTCAGTGTCATCCTGCAGCACGATCTCTTCTTGGGATGAGTCCTGGGAAATGGAGCCAGCCACAGAGCGGGGGATTGCTGAGCGCGCTGAGGGGGAGCTGTGCACGGCAGCGAGCTCTGCAGGTCGCTGGTGCAGGCAGGAGGCTGTAGGGGTTTGTGGGGATCCTGCTGTGTTCTGCCTTCGGACACGCGTGTTGCTGAGCTCTGGGTGGAAGGCAGGCCAACCCTCAGAGCGTCCCCAGCCCCACCGCCCGGCCTGTGTCAGCGCACCGCATTGAGAAGCTTTCTTTAATGTACTTCTGATTTTTTTATTTTTAAAATGACAGCAATTACAATGCACAGGAGGAAATAAAAAACATTATAAAGCCTGGAGCTGCGGCGCTGGCGTGCACTGGGAGTTAGCGGAGGGCACGGCGCGGGGCAGAGCTGGCGGCATCGCACCGGCTGCTGGTGGTGCTGGGCACGGGCACAGCGTGGGGGGCACCAGGGCAGCCACGGCACGGGGCGTGCAGCCCGGCACTGCCGCTGCTGCTCTGCACAAGGCAGACTCGGCTGACCCCAGGGCACCGGCCTTATGGCCGTGGGCATCCCGTCAGCAGCGGGACAGCGCCTGGCTTCGCTGTAAGGCAGCGTCCTGGAGCTACCGAGGCGTCAGAAATCAGCGCCTGGAGGAGCCCTTCCCATCAGCGGGGTTCTGTTTCCACCCTCTGAAGGAAGGAGGTAATTATCACCTCTGCAAGGAGCTGCGAGGCCTGTGGCTAACAGCTGTAGGGAATAGCCGGCGTTGTTGCAGGGCTTCAGAGCGCCCGTGGCAGGCTCTGGCACCACCTGAAGTCAGCGCAGGTAACGGGCTGGGGGCCGGGGCCGCCTCTAACATCACACACACAGCGCTCAGCGGGGGCCTGCGTTGGGCTGGGGGCTTCCTCCCCGTGCCGTGGGTCTCGGCGGGGGAGTGCAGCCTCCTTCCTGCCTGCTGCTGTCCTGTAGTGAAGGAGCCTGCCTGTCGGGTGAGTCCCTTTGATATAGGGCAGCGGGAGCGTGTCGGTGCAGGCTCCTGTCCCGGCCGGGCGGTCGCTGTTTTGTTTTTGTTTCAGGTTTTTGCGTGCGCTAAGCTAAACAAGTGGGGAAAGCATAACAAAGTAACGGCTGCTATCACAAACACTAGATGTTATGCAAAAACAACTTAGGAAAGTGTTGTACCGGATTTATCTCCGCTCTGAGAGGTCAATGAGTCGTTTACCAAGAGATAGGAGGCTTTCGATGCGGACACGTGGAGGCAGTTAGTGCTGTTCCCCGAGAGGCAAACCTTTACTAAGGATGCACCCAGAAGCTACCGTCCCACTGAACTGGTTTCCTGGGGATGTGCCTGCTAGCAGTGTTGGCACTGACTGGCTGCTCTTGCAGGGTGCCCGGACCACAGCCAGGTTTTAGTCGCTGCCATTTTCCTTCCGAGCCCTTGGCACCCCGGGGAACGGCCTGGTGTGCCCGCGGAGCGGTCAGCCTGGGGACGCTGCCTTTGCTTGTCGTTTCGCAGGGAAGAAAGAAAAGAGGGAAATGAGCAAGGGTTGCAGGTGGCAGCCCAGGCCGTGAGCGAGGGGGGCACCTCGTCCGGAGCCGCTAGGGCTGCGGTGTCCACGCGGGAGGGCCGCTGGGCTCTGCAGCACGGCGCCGGTGTGTGCTGCGGTCTGAGCAGCCCCCGTCCTCCTGCGGGGAGTCCCTGCCTCGGGTCAGGCCTGGGGACACCGCGGGGCTACTCGGGGCGCTGCGCTGACCAGCGTCAGTGTGTGGGCCATAATCTCACCTGCGGGTAATTTTGGGGGGGGTTGAAGACACAAACGATGATGCAGTATGTTCAAATTGTCAGCTAAAGCTGGGTCAGCCTTAGCTCTGCCTTGCATTATTTAAATTTATCCGATTTTCTTCCTAAATTTGGATGCCTAAAAGTCTGTCAAACTGTCTGCAGCAGAAGTAAGCTATCGAGTTCCTAAGTCAGGAAACTGGTTTGCAACAGAAATTGTTTTGAGCATAATATTAAAACATTGATTTTTTTTTTTATTATTTTTCTTGGTAGGATTTTTTTATTTTTCTAAGTAGGATTCATTTCTGAACCCCGTTAACTTCATCAGATGCTCCGATGGCTGAGTCACCTGCTGCTTCCTGGGCACTGTGAGGCAGATGCCCCGACATGGGGGGATGGATGGAGGGATGGATGGCAGGGCTGGGGGGGCTGCGGGTGCACTGAGGACGCCCATGCGAGCAGGATGCTGTTCCTCTGCACACCGCGTCCTTCGGTTGCCTCGCTGCCTTTTGTACCCATATTTTTGAAATTGTAAACGCACCGAGGAAAGAGGAGGGAGCAGGAGGGGTGTGGGCTCAGGCTGCTTTCTGTCACTGCTGCTGGCAGGCGCTTCCCCAGCGCCCGCGGTGTGCTTCCTGCACGGGCTGCTCGCAGGGCTCCACGAGCTCCCAGGGGCCGCGCTGAGCTCAGCAGTTCG
Source organism: Aythya marila (assembly GCF_965140915.1). Classification (NCBI taxonomy): domain Eukaryota; kingdom Metazoa; phylum Chordata; class Aves; order Anseriformes; family Anatidae; genus Aythya; species Aythya marila. The sequence continues at coordinate 25,922,719 of NC_139050.1, read as the reverse complement.
GCCTGAGCCCCCCTCCTCTGCGCGGGGCTGGTGCGTGCTGTGCACACTGACACTTCGGGTGCCTTGTCGTTCCCCTGGGCTTGCGCTGCCGCTGGGCTGCTCCTGCCCGTTACTTGGGTGTCCCGCTGCAGTGCAGGGGCCCGATCCTCCTCTTCCTTCAGCACAGAAGCCCTGAACACCGCGTCTCGCTGCGTTTGTGAAACCCAGAAAAAGCCCCGAGCCCCAGGTTGAGGTCTGCCCACTGAGCGGGGCAGTGGGAAGCTCTGGTGCCTCCCAGCTGTCCCTGATACATGTAGGGTGTCAGTGCTCTACTGCCTGCTGCAGGAGTTGCCTTTCAAAAAGGAAACTCCTGAACTCTCGTAGTGACACTTCACTTTTTATCGAGAAGCCTTAAAAATATATAAAGGTGTTATAATTACAGCTGAACCTGGGGAGTGCCTTATTGCTGACGCCTCAGGGATGTTGTTGTTAATTGTTTAAATCTCCTTTGTCACTGCTTCAGAAAACAGGAATAAGTTTTTCACCCGTCATTGACTGTTTTGTTATAGTTGCTTAAGGGAAAAGGACCCCACTTACTTCAATGCAAAGAAAAGAAAACCACTGAACGCATTTCTCTAATAATGTTAGAATCGATGGTAATGTTAGATCGTTGGCTCTACGTCACCTTTAATTAAGCAAGAAAAAAAAATCCAGAATATTGGTAAGAGAGTGTGCTGGCAGGGGACTCCAGCAGTGTTACCTGCCCGTGGCGTGGCACAGCACCCAGCCTGTGGGGTGGGCCTGGGCATGGGGGGAGCATGGGGGGTTCCCGGGGAGCTGATAAAGCAGTAACCCCTGGAAAAGAGGAGGAAAAGCAGTGCAAAGCGTTCCGATTCCTCAGTCGGATCTGATTTGCCATATTGGCTGTAGCTGCATAGGTTTTTCTCCTCCAGCCTGCCAGCGGGCTGAGCTCCAGCAGAGGAAGCGAAGGGGCACATGGGCTGGGGAGGTGGTGGGGCTGTGAGGCCGAGCGGCAAGCGGCCCTCTGGAAACAAGGAGTCGGAACCGCGTGTTCCTCTGCGGGCACAGGAATGGCATTTCGGAGTCTTATCGGATATCCAAACAGGAGCTGTGCCTCGCTAAGGTGTGCAGAGTTCAAATTACAGCTTAAGCTCTGCGCCTGCAGGAAGAAATCAAAAAAGAATTAAACCGAACTGACCGGATTGCATCGCAACACTCGCAGCTGTCAGAGCCCGCGCGCCCGGCGCCAGGGTGGGCGTCTGTTGGGTACGGCCGGGGCTGCTGCTGTGTGCACCACGAGGAGTTTCTGAACTGATTCGCAGGGAGAACTTGAAGTGGCATAAAATAGGAAAAGCTCACGTCCCAAATATTCAGTCATTTGTCCTACGTCTTCAAACGAGCCATCGGAAGCCGCCTGCGAGGCCTCTGTCCTTTTTGGGATGACCCCGAGTCTCTGTTTCTCGGGTTTTCTGAATACAGCTGCCTGGTTGCCAAGGCTCGCTCCTGAACTTGCTGGAAGCAGCAGATTACATCCAAGACTGAATGATCACATCTGGTTTTTGACTTTGGAGAAGCTGCTGTTTATTCGCTGGGACTGCGTGGTGCTACTAGCCCAGCTGGCTGCCGTTTAGGAAACAGGACCCGCGTCTTTCTTAGAAATCTGCGCGGCGCTTCAGGGCTCGGAGCAGCGCCTGCAGCCCGAGCTGTCTGCCCGGCACGACGGGCCGGGACCAAGGCAGCTGCCTCGGCTTTCAGAGGGGATGCTGGGCACACTCATGCCATGGGGAGGTGCTGGCGATGGGAAGGAACCTGCTCCAGGGCTGCTGGGGGGGCTGAGGGAGGTGGGCGCTGCGTGAGGAAGGGGGCGGCTCTCAGGGGAGCGGGGCCGCTTGCCTCTCGGCATGATTGCAGCAAGGTGGAGGGGAGCGCTTCCAGGCTGACCCTGCGTACCCGTAAGGCGGCTGTGGCAATGGGGTGAGGGCTGGCAGGAGGCCCCGGTGCTCGCCTTCCCGGAGGAAATTTTAGAGGTTTCCTGGAGGAAACGTTTAAGGTTAAACGGGGAGGTTTCCGCGTTGCAGGAGCCCGGCAGGTTTCTGGCCACGTGTAGTAACAGTGCCTGGGCTGGGGAGCCGAAGCACCCTCACCTTGCACAGCTGCCTGTGCGGCCCTACAGTGCCCTTAGCACCCTCCCCTCCATCAGTGGGGTGGCTGCCGGGCAGGTCGGGGGCCTCGGGCTTTGCTGGGAGCTCCGTGCACAGCGGGAGCCTGCGGAGCCGAGGCGAAGGGGAGCGTGGTGGTGGCCGAGGGCTGCGTGCCTGCATCTGCTGAGCTGGGTGTGCTGAGCGGGGGGGCGAGGGGCTTTAGGGCAGCTGCAGCGTGCAGCGTGCTGGCCACAGGGGTGCTTCCACCAGCAGGAAAGTGGGTAGGAAGGTGCTTCCATCTCCGGCTGGAAAAAGGGCAAAGCAAGGGAGAGGAATTAAAGGGAGGCAAGGGAGACAGAGGAAAGGCAGAGCTCAGAGGAAACCAGTGCTGCTGCACAGCCTGACAGGCACTGGGGGAGAGGCGGCTGGGCATGGTGAGCGGGCAGGCGGGGAGGGAAAGGGAGAGTAAAGTGAGACCGAGAAGGGGATACTCAGGGAGCTCGAGACCCAGAAGGGGATATTCAGGGAGCTCGAGACCCAGAAGGGGATATTCAGGGAGCTCGCTGGGCCCAGCAGCACAGGAGGGCTCTCACACGGCCCGAGGACACGTGTTTGGTCTCAGCTCCTGGCAGCTCTTTGCAAGACCGTGTTCGTGGCTGGGGGCAAGCAGGGTTCGGCTGGGACTGAGGCTGGGGCTGAGGCTGTTTGCTGTAAGGCTCGGAGCTGTGTTGTACCTGGCACTGCACATCCAGACGTGAGGAGCGCGCTGTGCGCTGTCCCTGTACCCGCACCCCGTCCCTACAGGTGCACAGCACACGCCCTGTGTTTTGTAGGTGCCTGTGGAAGCAGTGCAGGATGGTGTTGGCTGCCACTGACATGAAGGGCTCCCGAAATGTGGGCAGGGCGATGCCATCTGTTGTGAGGTGTGTTGGTGTGCACTGCTGGCCGAGGGGGAAACACCCCTGCAAGTACTTCATTGTTGACTTTGTGTGCTCCTCTCCCTTATTAAGTGCAGCGGTTTGAAAAGTGGCTGAGCTTGCCATTAATCTAACTTATTCCACGTGACAATTTTTAAAAATTAATCTCTGTGGTGTAATTATGCTGTCAGAACAACTTGCTCAATTTTCTGCTTTATCCACCACAGATTCCAGAAACTTTCTAGACCCAAAACGCTCCTTTCCCGGCGGTTTTTCCTGCCCGCGTGCGGATGTGTTGCAGTGAAGCCGTTGTCTGTGGTGCCTTCCCCCGGGTTGCTGTGTGTGCAGGTGTTGCCTGCCGAGCCTGGCCTCGCTGCGGATCCCAGCAGCTGCACCCCGCTGCCCGCGGCCGCTCAGGTCTTGTCAGCCCGCTGGGTGTCTGTCGTGCCCCTGGGTCTGTGTAAGAGGGAGCCTTCAGGGTCATTCCTGCGGCTGGAAAGGCCGTCTGCGAATTGAGAAAGTCTGCTTTGTGCTTATACAAATTGAGAACCCATCAGTTGCTAAAAATACCCCGCGTTTAATCTGGGAGCCTTGCTCGGCGCTGCCGGGCGTCCCCGGGCTCTGGGCACAGCTGAAGGGCAGGTGTCCAGTGCTGTGCTGCTGCTCATGGCTCAGGCCTTGCTCCGTTTAAATGACCGCTAATTAAACATTACCAGGTCACTACCGAAGGTTTGTTTGGGTCATCTGAGGAATTACTGCGTTCACCTTGCCCGTAACATCGCTGGAAAATGTTCTTGGCCCCCAGGAGCTGGGAAGTGCCGGGCAGAACGGGGCAGGCAGCAGCACAGGGCCCGGGGCAGGGCCGGGAGGTGTCTGGGGCCTGCTGCAGGGCCGGGGCTGCTGACAGCGCCCAGGGGCATGGCAGGGGCATGACAGGAGCAGGCAGGGTGCCTGCCTCACCGCCTCGCTCCCTGGTCTCGCTGTGTCCCTGGAAGGTTGGGGAGGAGGAGGAGGAGGAGGAGGCCGATGCTTTCACCTCTGTGACTGCTACAGCCTCGCTCGTGCTGCACTTTGGGGAAAATTGGCTTCTCGAGGGAGCCGATGCGCTGGCCTGCTGAATGTTGCTGGTTGTTTCTGTACTTCGGAAGGCTCCCACACATGGAAACATTTTAATTTCCCCACCAGCTACACGGCTCTCGCTTCAGCCGAGAGCAGCTCGAGTCTCCAGGCCGGAGACGTGTTTTTGTGCTCTGCAGATGTTATCTGCTCAGCCTGTTTGCTCTCTCGTGCATAAGGGAGAGGTAATGGAACTGCTGAAATGTCTTAATAACGAACTTAAACTGCCATTAGCCAATGCCACTTCCTCCGGAGACATTGCCAGCCTCAGTCGGGTGCAGCCGAGCCGCAGCAGCGTGGCGCTGGGGGGCGGCGCTGCCGGCACTGCCCGGTCCTTCACAGCGCCCTGCCGGGGGCTCGGGGCTGCACGGAGCCCCCCCAGCAGCACCCGAACCTCCTTGCACCGTGCCCGTGGGGCAGGCTGCCACCTCTGCCACCGGCTCTGCCTCTTGGAGCTGTCTGCTCTCGCTGGGGAGCTCTGGGTGAGCGCTGCCGGCTGCTTGTTGCAGGGCGCAGAGCAAGGCTGTGTTTCCTTGTGGGTGTCCGGAACACCCCTCGGTCTGCAGCAGGGATTTTGAAGGGCAGCTGGGCTGGCTGCGCTCTTTGAAGCCGTGTCCCTCCTGTGCAGCCTCTGCCCCTCGCTCTGCCGGTCGCAGTGCACTGGGGGTGCCTGGGCTGGAGCCTCGGCCGTGCTGCTGCAGGCCCGGGACGGTTCTGCTGTCAGTGCCCGTGCTACAGTAAGCAGCTAGAGGGACTTCTGACCACACAGCACTATTTTGGCAGGTTTTGTGACTCTCTAACTTTAGAAAAATAAACCTCGCCGCCTGCATTTTCCACCAGTCCATAGCCATTGGCTGTCACTGGAGCAGCAAGGACGCAGCCAGCCTCACCTCTGTTCTCGCAAAGCCCGGGCGTGCTGCAGGGCCTTACACACACCAAAAGCACCTTCTGCTGTTTACATCTCTCGTCTGCTCCTCTTACCCAATTGTGTATTTCGTAAGCTTTTCTGAGCTCCCAGTGCCTTTTCCCCCCAGTACTTCCCCTGGAAGAGTTCTGTTTTAAAGCCTTCCCCTCCAGCCGTGGGGTGAGGCTGTTCCCACCTGCCCAGCGCCACCCCCGCTGCGTGGCTGTGCCACAGCCTGGCCCGCTGCAGGGGCTGGGGGGTCCCCGCCTGCTGGGAAGCCTTTGGACACGTTTGCTGGTTAAAATAATCCCGATGTGTCAGCCTGGGTTTGCCCACCACGCTGCTCGCTCGCTACCCGTGCTTGCACCAGGGGGTTCTTTTCTTAAGGACTCGCAACCCCCCGCTCCTCGCGGTATCTGGGGCGCTGTCACTGCTCCTCCTGCTCTGCCCCGAAAGCTGAACCGCGTGCAGGCAGCTCGCTGCGGGAATTTCTAAACTCTGAACTTGGTTAAGTCTTTTCTTTTCTCTGCTGTTTAACCACGTGCTCGTTATGTCTTTTTCTTCCCTTATTTGCCTATGCCATAAAAAAAATTCATCTAGCTTCTCTTCCTTCTGGCTTGCTCCAGTTGCTTTATCTGTTGTCTAATTATTTTAAACTTCCCTTTCCTTTCTGCTGTGCGTGCAGGCCCCTCTAGATTCTGTAGTAAAATAACCAAATTTGTGTTTTTCTAGCACTGTCCCCTGCTACCCTCTGGTGCTGTTATCCCCTCGGCCGGCTCCCGTGGTCCCTGGGCACAGGCTCGCTGGGGGTGCCCCGAAGTGAGCGAGCTTCCCGTTACCCCAGGCTGTCGCTGCTCCCCCACACCCGGCTCTCGCTGAGCAACCTTCACTCTCCAGCCGCTTCCTCGGCCGCTGCCCCACGGCTTGCCCCGTGCCCTTGCTGCTGGCAGCCTGTGCGTGGTTCCCCTGCGCTCTGCTGGGCTCAGAGCCTCCAAACCCTGCGCTGACAGAGAGCACCCAGCCCGGGAGAGCTCCCGCAGTTACCCCATGAGTGCGCTGGGAGGAAGCCGCCTCTCGGCCCGCGGCAGGGCAGGTCGGGCTGTCGCTGTGTTAGAGCCGTGCTGGGCCTGCCCGCAGCGTGTGCGGGTGTGATCGTCCCTGGGGACGGGTCCTGCCAGACCCAGTACGCTCGGGCACTGTGTGTGCTCAGGGCGAGGCGCATTGGGGTGGGTGTGGGGCTGGGGCTGGGGGCTCGGCAGGGACCCGCCGCGAGCAGGGCAGCGGCACCAAGCCACTGCGGGCACCCAGCGCTGCCCGCGCGTAAAAATAACCCAGCGGAGCTGTAAACAAGCTATTTTTGCCTGGGGGGTGACCACATGTCGGTGACTCACGGCCTCGCCATGCTCGGACACTCGGGGCTTGCCCCGTGCCCCCGGTGCGCACAGTGATGGGGGCCTGGCGGGGCTGCAGGCCTCGGGTACGAGGTGTGGGGCTGGCTGCCTCCTGCTGTGGCCTGGCTGGCACACGGGGATGTGTCCTTTCCCATACAAGTCCCATAATTTATATGGCAGTGAGCAATGCCATAAATGAGGCACTCCTCGTTTTCTGTAGGCCTTTTCCCTACCCAATTCCAGAGATTCTCATTGACAAGAGAGGGCAAGGCTTCCAGGAGCCACAGCTGCCTGTCCCAGAGCTGTGTTAGCTTACCTTCCCCCCACTCCACGTGCTCAGACAAACCACCTGCACTGCGCCTGGCTGGAGCAGAGCCCCTCCGTGCCGCCTCCATCGCCGAGCGCTCGGGGTCGTGCGGCTGCACGCAGCTACCGCGGCTGGCGGGGCCCAGCGGGGGGCTGAGCAGCTGCGGGTCGGAGGGAAGCGCTGCTGCTTGCCGCGGGGGTGGCCGTGCCAGCCCCATCGCCGCCCGCAGCCAGGCCAGGAGCTGCCCCGTGCTTTGGCTGGCGCTGGAGGAGCTGCCCCCCGCCTGCCCTGGCTTGTGCGGTTGCTGCGGCCCCCGTTGCAGCTCCCCGCGTGGCAAACGGGCGGACCCCAAGCGTGCCCATCTCCTGCACCTGAGCCAGAGCAAGAGGAAGGCGCCCGCGCTCTGCCGGAGGTAAGGACCGGGGCAGTGGGCGGGTGCTGGAGGTGAGGATGTGACGGGCGCTGCCCTGGGGCCGCTGGCAGGGCAGGTGGGGCAGCGGGAGCCCCGCGGAGCTCCCTGCGGGCAGCCGGCCCTGAGATTGAGGATGCGGGGAGCTGCGGGGCCGTGCTCGGCTGTGTGCTGCCTGCGGGGGGTCAGGGCATGGTGCCTTTGGTGGGGGCGAGCCGTGGGGCCCAGCTCCCTGCCGTGGGGTGCCGGGCAGGGCGAGGGCGGAGGGAGGAGACCGGGCGGAGGCTCCCTGCTGCCTCTCTGGATGTGGCGCTGGGGCAGGACGGGGCTGGCCCAGGGGGTGCTGCGGGGCTGTGGCCGTGGCAGGACACACGGGGTGATCCCGTTAACCACCGCTGCCGGACGGGTTCCTGCCCACGTTGCAGGGCTGCAGGAGTGGAGCTGGTGGCCTCGGCACTGCGGGGGCAGAGCCTGAGCCCCGTGCACCCTCCTGTCCTCGCCTTCGCCTTCAAAGCCTTCTGTCTCCCTGGTGGGTCCCTCTCCTTTCCTTCTCATCTGCGTTCCTCCTGGTGTGCTCCCCGCGGTGCTTTTCCTCCTTGCTCCCATCTTACCTACCTAAACCAGCCGTTTCTCTTTGCTTTTCATTCCTTGCCCCCTTTCCGTAACGCCTCAGCTTTTGACCAGAGCTTTGCTGTGGGCTCGTGGTCGCTCTCCCCGTTCCTGTCGCGAGGGCACCTCTTGGGCACGTTCCTGGGGCATTTTGTAGGGCTGGGCTCCAGGCCCCCCAGCAGCAGGACTTACTGCCTGTCCCTCGCGGTTCACATTTCAGGTGTGCTCTCTTTTTTCCAGCCAGCCCTCTGCTGTCCGAATGCCTCCCTTCCTTTCACACACAATAGCCCCGCAAGGGGAGCGAGCGAGAAGCCCGGCTGCTTTGGTGCTGCGGCCGGGCGGTGGCCCCGTGCGCCAGCCCCCCCAGCACCGTGCAGGACGTTGCCCCCGCCGCCTGCAGCATCGCCCTGCATTTGCTGTGTCCTGGGGCTGCCTTCCCCAGGGGCCTGCTGCTGGCAGCACAGGAGCTCGCAGCGCTGCAGCAGGGGGAGAGGCTCACGCAGGTACCTTCAAATGTCTGCTCCGTGAGGAGCAAGGGAAGGTGCCTGACTTTGCCTGCCTTACGCTGTGGTAGGTGCTAACCGCGTTTATTTTCAACCTGAGGAGCTCCGTGAGAGGTGTGTCTTACAGCCAGCCCCCCTTCGCTTTTTCTTGAGGTGCCCTGACTGCTGCTTTACCTAAAACTCACTCTTGTGTGTGATTTGTGGTGCCCAGGGCAGCTCTGGCAGGATTGCACTGGGAGGTGGGGGCGAGGCGTGCTGAGGGGCTGCGGGTGCTGGCCGGCTCCGGGGCGCTGCAGCGAGCAGGGACTGCGGCACCGCGGGGCTGAAGGGCTGCGAGGATGCTCCTGGAGCTCTCGGAGGGATCGTGGCGGTGAGCCTGCCTGGGGAAGGCAGCGTCTCAGAGCACTGCTCAGTGGGACGCACTGAAAATAATTTCCCTGGGCTTTGGTATTGATTCCCAGAGAGCTCACATCTGAGTGACTGCCCTTGATTTCAGGGGAACGTTTTAAGTACCTGAAGGTACTTTCCCTATCGATACCGAGGAGCTCAGGCCCTGGCCGGTGTCACACGCTGTCCTTCCCCAGCCCGGCTTCTCGCCCCCATCCAGCAGGGCGGAGGCAGCGTGCTGCTGCCTGCCTGGCAGGGCCCGAGCGGGGCAGGCTGTGGGGAGATCTGGTGGCTCTGCATTTTTGGCAGCGCTGAATTTAGCTGCCGCGTGTTTTCCTCACGAGGCATTTCGTGATGCCGAGAAGTGCTGGCGCCGAAGGAGCTCGGCCACCACCAAACGGGCCGAGGCCAGGCTGCGGTCACCGTGCCCCTCGGCTCCTGCGCACAGGGAGAGCGGCTGCTCCTCCCTCGGCTGCCTCGGCAGTGGTGGGAGAGGGCCTCGGATCCTAGCACAAGTTTCCAATATTTGACTGGAACATCAGACAGTTCTTCATCGGAGCTGCCAGATGCCAAAATCAGCTGCAAGCTGCCTGTACCCAGCGGGATCCTTGCCAGACGAGGGAGTCCAGCAGGGTTGATGCAGATAAGTCTTGCCAAGCGCTGAGTATCTCCTCCAAGGCTCTGAAGGCCTGCATCTTCCCCAGGCCCTGGCTGGATCTGGGGCCGGCCGCACCCACAGAGCTCAGCTCTCCTTCGGTCAGTCCAAGGTCAGTGCTGTCCCTTGTCTGGAAGTGCCCAAATGCAGCGGGAGCTCAGGAGGTGCAGGTTGGGTCCAGCCTCCAGCTGACCCCTGGCACAGCCGCCCGCATCCACCTTGGCCGGCTCAGGGCAGGGGCACACAGCAATGGGGCAGCCGGTGCCAATGCGGACACAGACCTGGCCAGGCACCTCTCACACCTGAATTTGCTTGAAAGAGATTTTGCTGGGAGCAGCAACTGAAGGCCCAGAGGCGCAGGAGCAGGGCAGAGACAGAGGTGGTGCTGGGGTCGGGGTGCTGGGCTGGCCGCGGGGCAGGCCGCAGGGGAAGGCTGCACCTGGGCTCCCCACTTCGTGCACAAAACGCAGACCCGGGGAGTTTCGTCTCACTTGTGCAGAATTGCAGGGCTAACTGGTATTTTGAAATTAGTAATTTTCCATTTTTCAATTGGCATTTGCCATTTACTTTTAGTTTAACAAAGTGCTATATTGACGGCTGTTTCCCTCCCCGATACGGTTGGGTAATTTGGGATATAATTTCGGAAAGGTTTCAGTCCATCCAAGCTCGTTATTTTTCAATCAGTAAACTATTTGCTTGACAAACTTATTCCATTTGTATTTAAAATAGTCTGGATGCTGTGCTGATAAGAGGAGGGAAAAGCACTACAAAGGGGACAGCAAGGTTAGAAATACTCAGTCTGCAAGGCGGAAGAGGAGAGGATCTCAGGCTTGTGGTGCAGGCCACGTCCCTGACGCCCTGTGGGTGGGGTGGCATCCTCGGGCCGTGCTCCCAGCTGCGTGGGGTGGGGGACGCGGCTGCAGGCCTCACCCTGCGCTGGCACCGCTCTGCAGTAGGGACAGACAGAGCTCCTGTCCGTCCCTGACCTTCAGCTGTGGCGAGGGGCGGTGGGTGTGCAGTGTGAGCACGGGGCCCGATTTATTGCCGTGCCGTTGGTTTTGCTGTTACTCAGCAGTGACCGTACGGTGAGCAGCACAGGGGCCGTGCGGCGCTGCTGTGCTGAGCGGCCGCCAGGCAGAGAGGGCACTGCAGTCTGCGTCCTCGTCTCACCCGGCCCACGTCCCTGCAGCACGGCGGGGGCTCGGAGGCTGCCGGCTGCCCCCTGCATGCACCGGGCTCGCCCCAGCAGGGCCCAGTGCGTGCGGGAGAGCTGAAATGCTGCTCTGTGCACGGGAGAGCTCCCCTGGCTGCCCCTGTGAGCTCCCAAAATCACAAAAGCAAGGCTTTATTTTTAAACAATGGCAATTCCACTTTAAATACAGCGTCCGTAACGGAGAGTGCTCCTGGGTGTTTCCTCGGGGGTGAGGATGCAAATTGCCCAGTTCAGGTCGCCATCCACCACCTCCTGGCTTCCACCAGGCAGAGGAGCCTTTTAAAATATCAGGGCACTGCAAAAACTAATGGAAACGGTTGCGTCTATTTGTTAGTCCTACCTATTCATGTATTACTTCATTCCCTTAACAGCCAGGGTTGCTTTCTGGTATGGAGCATGCCCACAAGTCCGAGGGAACATGAGGTGTGCGGGCAGCAGCAGTGATCCCGCTGGAGCTGGCGCGGCAGGACCTGCCCTGCACACCCGGGTAGTGAGCTGGGACAGAGTTGTCCATCACCTGCTGAGGGCTTCACACCCTGCTCTCCCAAGACAGAAGGCAATTTTTAAGTATACCGACTCTGCAAAGAGTGTGTGGTAACGTTCCTTGTGTCGCCCCTCTTGTGGCATTCCCTTTTCAAGTCCAGCTGAGATAACCCGAAGCGTTCCCGAAGCTGTGCCGAGCGAGGGCTGCGTGCTGCCCCTTTGGACGTGGGGCTTGACAACTCGCCCGCTTCCTGCCCTGTAACACCGTAACAGCTGGGAAGCCTGGCGGGACTGCTCGGTGCTGCAGCACATCCCCGCGCCGTGCCAGGGCAACCCGCCGGGCCTGCCGCTTACCTGGGAACTGCCCGGCTCCTGCGGGGAGCGGCTGGGGGGCCGCGGGGCTGCTCCTGGGCTGAGGCACTGGCAGGGACACAGGTCACAGGAGCTGTGAACAGGGATGTGGACGGACGGACTCCCACATGCCTGCAGCTGCGTGTCGTGCGCGGCCGCCTGGCGCTGCGTGGAGCCGTGGTGCTGAGCAGCTTGCTGCTCCTGGCAGAGAGTCGCTCCTGTTACCCCTAGAGCGTCGGTTATTACATGCCTGAGTAAGGATCATGCGGATTACCAGATTGCTGTAAAAGGATTTGATGGCTTTAGGAGTTCAGGGAGAGGCTTTCTGGGAGCCTGCCCAGCAGCGTCCTGTGCCCCCCGTGCCCCTCGTGCTCGCTGTGTGGGGCCGTGCGCCTGGGGTGTGGTGAGGCCGGGGGATGTGGGGTCTGGGGCTGCCCCATGCTGTGTGGGGACACTGCAGGTGGCCCCGTCCCGGGGCTGGGGTGGGCTCGCTCCTCGGCTTCTTTAAGGCTGCTGAGTTTCAGGACAGTAAGACAGATCCTCGGCCTGGCTTCCTGTACAAACACGATCAGCTCGGGTGATAAGTGAGGAGGATTTGAGATTCTTATCCATGAGGCGCACACTCGAGGCTGTCATCACGTGGCCACCTCAGTGTGTTTTATGGCTGTGCTGGATCTGAGAAGATGCGCAGAGGTGATTAAAAAATAGAGAACTGGTAGCTGAATCCATTAAATTCTTGTACCCGAGATCTCTTCCTGCCAAAGCAAAGCGAGACAGGATGTCACCACACGGGCAGTGCCGTCAGCTGGGGCTCTTCCTGCGCCACCCGAGGGCAAAGCCAGCGTTTATGGGGCCGGGTGGCATCGCCTGAAGCACACTGCATGGGGACCCACGGGTTTGGGTTTGCTGCTGCAGGAGCTCAGCGGGGGCACTGCCGAGGGCCCTTCTGTGCTGGAGTCGCAGCGCACTGGGTGCCTTGTGGCGCCAGGCTCGGAGAGACTCGTGTTGTTGCTGGTCCTGCGGCGCTGATTTTGGCACGGACCTCCCAGCGTGACCCGGAGCAGCACAGCAAGGCCTCTTCCTCCTGCTTTTCCTTTCTGCAACAACAGCCATAAAGCCGCAGAAAGAAACAGGCGACAAAGCAATCGTTGGGAGGTGTTTGGCAATAGCCCCGGGCTCAGCCGAGTGCAGCAGCCCAGCTCGCTGCGGTTCCCGTCCCGCAGCACGGCACCGTGCTCAGTGCAGGAACAGGGCCTGCCGGGCCTTGCTGTGCTGTGCTGGCTGCGTGTCGTGTCGTGTCGTGTTGTGTCGTGTTGCATTGTGTCGTGTCGTGTTGTTGTTTGTTTGTTTGTCATGTTAGACATTGGAATCGCTTGCAGAAACAGAGCCGTGCAGCCGGGTTCCATCTCTGCCAGCAGGGCACGAGGCACTGACTGTCCCATCTCGGCACGTGCCGCCTGCTAAAGCTCCGGAGCTGCTCGGTGTCCCTGAGGTGTGCCCGTGCTAGCGAGGAGCAGACGGTAACGCCCCGTGGGGTGGCTCCAGGAGCAGCCGAGGGCAGTAACGTCCCCGGTGATCTGTGCGCAGTGAAAGCCCCGCTGTGCACAGGGCTGTGGAGCAGCGGGGCTGGGCACGGTCCTGTTTTGAGGTGCTGAGTCAGGCTGCGGGCTGCAGGTCCCCCACGTGCCATTTCACAGCGTGCTCTGCTCGTGCTCTGACGGAGGGATCCTCGGGACGGTTCGTGCTGTGTGAAACCAGAAGTGGCCATCGCCAGTGCACCCTGGCTGTGCCCCGGAGCTGTGTGGGAGCACCCCAGTCCGTGCCGTCTCCTCGTCGGGCAGGGGCGTAAATGGTTTGGAAGGCTCTGGCTGAGGTGTGGCCGTGGGTCGCTGTCTGGTTCGGGGTAAGCTCAGCCACTGACTCACTGGGGCTGGAATCTGTATCCGTCGGGTCGGGTCGGTGGAGCCCTCCCAGTAACTCTTTGCTTGATATTTCCGAAACTTCTCCGACCGTGTGCTCGCTGGGCTGGAGCACAGCTACTGCCACAAAGCAGGCACGAGCCGTGTGTTTTAAAAAGCAAAACCCAGCCGGTGTCTGAATGTGTTCCTGCGTGACTCGAGTGCATCCGCACAGGCACTTCCATCACTTACAGGCAGGGGCTGGGCTTTCCGTAACCACCGCCCTCCTGCTTGGGGTGTGGTGGCTGAGCTCTGCTGGCAGGAGGAACTGATGCTCCCTAAAAGAGAGCCGTGTTTGTGTCGTCACAAACCCTGAACCTGCGGCAGCTCTGCAGTGACATTGCTGCTGCTTTGCTGTGTTCAGGCAATAACAGCCTGAGCAGCTCCGCAGGGCTCCCTGGGGTGCGGGGGCTCCTGGTGCCGGCACTGCCGCTGGCCATCGCGGCGCCCTGCTTGGTGCTGCCGCGGGGCCCTGCCGCTGAGCGACAGCTCTTAATTGGAGAATTAATTTGGCTCCAGGCCCTGGCTGAGCAGCAGCGCGTGGCACAAATCCTCCCGGCGGGAGCACGTGGAGGCCACGTGGAGCTCCCGGTGCGGGTGTCCCCGTGCCCGCAGCCCCGCCTGGCATCAGCACCGCCGGCAGGGTGGGAGCAGGAGCTCCTGCAGGGGGCTTTGATGGTATGGGGCCAGCAGCCTTGTGAGTGCCAGGCAGCCCCCCAGCCCGCTTTCTGTGAGCAGTAGTCCTTGTGTCAACAGCAGCAGAGCGGGGCAGCGAGCGCTGTGTATCGCGGGCCGTGCTGCTCGGTTATAGAAGCAGCCCAAACAAACAGCCCCAGCGGCTGCCTCGCGCCCTGCTCAGAGCAGCTGCGTTTCTGGGGCTTGTCCGTGCCCATGTGGTGACCTCGGGTGTGCGGGGCTGTCGGCGTTACCCAGCTCTGGCAGAGCAGAGGGAAGCTCCTGCAGCATCGCAGAGCTCGGCGCGGCCCAGACAGGTGCTTGGGGCCACGCTGGGTGCGCAGAGAGCTTGCTGCTTTCGCTCTCCCTGGGCTTCCTGCCCGAGGGCTGCCGAGCCCATAGCCAGAGACAAGCAGCGTGTGAGGGCAGCCGTGCTCCCTGCCCCAAGCTCGCCTTCCTGCAGCCCCTGCCCTGCTCCCCCTGCCCTTAGCGTGCTGTCGGCACGGAGCAGCCTAAAGCCCACCGCTAAGTAAGAGCTGAGTTCGGCTGCATTCCTGGGTCAGGCCGGGAACTGCTCCTCTGAGTCAGGCAACACGTGGTGTAGCTCCTTGTGGCGCACTTAGCAGTCATTAAACCCGATTTCTACGCTGTGCTAATGTAAGATAATCATCTTCCAGGCAACCGGTAAATTGTAATTTGGCCCCACGTTCGTTAGTGGTACCAATAATTAGTGCGGGTTTTCGTATCAGAGGAAGAGTTGACACGAACAGAGCAGCGCTGGGCTCTGCCTGCACAGCGGTGCCACCAGGGCTGTGCCACCTGCGTGCCCGGCCAAAAATCCCGGCAGAGCTGTGTGTGCTGGTCTTTAGTCGGGCTGCTGCCCAGGGACGTGAGCTCTGAGCAATGGGGCTGCCAGCAGGGAGGTGGGCAGCACGGAGCCGTCTGTGCTGGCCGTCGGGGGCAGAAACAGGCGCACAGAGCAGGTTGCTGGACCTTGGGGCAAGAAGACATCTCAACTTTCTGAGCAAAGCTGCAGGAGAAGGTCAAGCTGTATGGAATTAATTTGGTTCCCGATAAAGATGGTTCCTTGCTGAAAGTACAGCTGTCTTCTGCGTTGTCATTGCTCCTGGTTGGATTTATTTCAAAGGTGAATGAATAAAGGGGAAGGGTTGTAATTTAAGGGACCTGTTTTTTCCCCTCCTGGTGGGGGCACTTCGGGCTCTGGGGCCTCCTTGTTCCTTTAGGGCTGTATTGCAGAAATGTGTAGTTTGGAAATATGAAGCAAGGAGCTGGTACCAGAGCTGTGCAGCTGCTCCCATCGGTACGTGATCATTTCAGGAGGGAGCTGGAGCCTCACCCAGGCCCTGCAGAGCTTGCTGGGTTTGGTTGGGCCAGACAGAACAAAAAAGA
Source organism: Aythya marila (assembly GCF_965140915.1). Taxonomy (NCBI): domain Eukaryota; kingdom Metazoa; phylum Chordata; class Aves; order Anseriformes; family Anatidae; genus Aythya; species Aythya marila. The sequence goes on along the minus strand of NC_139050.1, from coordinate 25,907,290 downwards.
TTTGCCTTTAACTGCCTGAGCCAATTATGTTCATTCTCTTCCTCAGGGTCGATGTTCAAGGGAAAACTGCAAATACCTTCACCCACCACCACACTTAAAAACGCAGCTGGAGATAAATGGACGCAATAACCTGATTCAGCAGAAGAACATGGCCATGCTGGCCCAGCAGATGCAGCTTGCCAATGCCATGATGCCTGGAGCCCCCTTGCAGCCTGTGGTACGTGCGCTTTGGGGCTTGGGTTGGTGACCACGAGCTGGTGCAGGCTGAAGGGAGTTAGCGGGTGCGGGTGGCTGTAAGAGCCCACAAAAGTTGGTAACTGGTGGAGAAATCAAACAGCGAGAGGCTGGTCTGTCTTTGTACTGCTTCATTCTGCCTCGCCTCAATCAACGTTGCTTCATGTTTTGTTGAATTAATTCATCTGTGTAACGTCTCTCCTAATTTTGACAAAGTGAGCGATCTGTGTGGCAGTTCAGTAAACAGACGTTTCCTTTGCAATTTCTTGTGCTCGAGGAAATTCCTGGGTTTGAGAAGATTCCCACTGGATGTTTTCCATTCATTCAGGGGAACCTTCTCAGAGTTACTTGCTGGACTGGACTTGGGTTTTTACAGCCCGTTGTAAGCAGAGAGCAAAGCTTGCCCCGCACTGCGCGGCGTGTGCCGGGCCGCTGTGTGCCACCGGCAGATCGGGCTGGGCAGGGGGAGCAGCGCCTGCTGATAACCACACCGCCTAGAACAGGCAAAGGAGGGGAAAAGGGCTATCAGCAACCTCTCATCTGGCTGCAGGGCAGTGTAATCACGTAGTGCACCACACGTGTTTCTCTCCAGTACGTGTGCGCAGTGCCGGGTTTGACGCCAGCGCAGGGATGGGGCTCGGTCTGCGGTGACCGTGGTGGGCGCCCGCCAGCCAGACACACTGCAGAGCAGAACGCACTGTGCTCGTTCTCTGACGCAGTCCAGAGAGGTCGCTGGAGCTAACCTGTGGGTAAAGGTGGCCCAGCAAGCTTTGGCCACACCCTTGTAGCTCAGACACTGTAGGGTACCGAATAACGCACCGGGGAGGCTGGCGCATTCTGTGTAAAAGGTCACACAGCGCTTCCCCTGCTGAAGCTCTGCCTTCTGACGGGTAAAATGGCAGCACGGGAAAAGGGAGCTGGGAAATAAATTATATTGATATCTGCCTTAGCACTTCCCTGGCAGTTCCTTGGTTCTGTACTGGAGAAGTTAGGACTTGGCGAGTTGCATCTACCTGCAGACACCTTGCAGGAGGGAACGTGCTCCGTTAGGCGAGCTCTTCGGCACTGCTTCATTTGTGACAGGTTGTACTCAGAGTAAGTGCTTAGGAAAAATCAGCAGAGCAGAAGGGACACTCGTACTTGTGCTAAATTGTGATTTGGCCCCATGTTTTGGGGGTCTACCAAATTCCAGTAAGTATCCTGTAGCCCATCTGATTTAGTTACTGTGGACTTACTCTTCCATTTGGCTTTATGCCTCGTCTGGTTCAAGAAGTGTACGGGGGGGAGAAAAGCAGAAATGTTTTGGAGGGATCTTCGCAGTGACTTGTTGGCATCAGTTACCAGCATGAGAAGAGAGGGCGTGTTGTTTTCTCCTTTTGGCCATCTTTTTGTTAAACAAAATTTCATGCAGCACCGAAGGAAGGAAGTGAGCTAAGGCGGCGTCAGCGCGTGAGCTGCGGGTGCGGTGGCACCGTGCTGCTGCCCCTGCTCGCTGCCTCCTGATCAGAAACCACGCGGGGTGTGTGTGCGGCCAGGCAGCTCAGACGCAGGCTGTACTTTACGTGCCTTAACTTCAGAGCAACCTCAAAGTGATTTTTCAATTTCTAAACAGACGTGTACACACGCCGCAATTTTATTTTATTTCCTGGTTTGAGGACAGCGATGCAGCACCGGTGCCAGCACACTCATACTGGGGCTATGACAAAGCTGAACAGTCAGAGTGCTGCAGACAGTAAAAGCCACTACTTCACGTGTCCTTCCCTGTTAACTTGTTCTTCTCCATTACCTTTTGGTCTGCTTGTTTCATAAATGATAACCCAGTGCATCTCCTGTGGTTTTATACAAAGCAGCGTGTAGATAGACAGCAATATTTAGGTAAACATGAAAAAATACTTAGTGCAGTGCTTCAGAGTAGCAGTCCTTTTTGCTATAAGGAGAGGCTAGCATCAGGGTAATGGTTAAACTGAGGTTCTGCTTCTGCGTGTGTGCAGCTGGCTGCAGGATAGCTGCGAGCTCTGGCAGAACACGAATGGCTGGGTAAGAACAGTGTTACCTTGTCGTGGCCAAAGGCTGTGGGGTATTTACACAAACGTCAAGTGATCTTGGTAGCAAATCAGCAGGATGGTCTTTTAGGTGCTGGACTTAGTGGGCTCACTGGGCTGAAGGCAAATGGAAATCAGGTCCCAGGCTACACACTGACAGTCTCCCAGTTTTATTTGAACGTTCATTATTGCACAGATGATAGCACAACAATGAAAAGTACGGTTAATTGATGGTGTAGCTAATAATACTACTTTATTTCCTGTAAAAATTCCCTTTTTTTGTTGTTCACATGGATGAAAAGGCAGACACGTTAAAGAAACTACTCCCATTTACAAAAATTTCAGGCTTTTTTTTTTTCTCCTGTAACCTTTGCATGTGTTTTTGTCCAGTGTTTCCAATGGACTTGCTCCCTGCTTCCAAACAATTCGGTCATTTCCTCAGAAACACGAAAACATGTGGTGCTGTGTGCTGTCTGGCTGAACAAGATAGGAAACAGAGCAAAAGATCTGCATTAACTTCGTTGTTGTTTTTCACTCTAAAAATTACTTTGGAAGAAAAATCTAAATGCCTTGAGTAACTACTTTATTTATATACTGAAGATAAACACTCCGGCCGAAGTTTAATTTGGCAATTACACTGCTAGCACAGTGCCTCTGGATTCGGAGGGGCAGAAGCATGATTTAACCTTCGCTGCAGTGCACCAGCGCTGCACTGGGGCTTACAGCACCGCTCGGTCTTCTCCATCTAATTACCTTCACAACGTGTGACAGCCTGCAAGGGCAGCTGGTTCTTTTTTTAAAACAAACAAACAAACAAACAAAAAAAACCCCACAGTATTTGCATGGCCTCTCTCCGGCTCAATGATTTAGTCTAAATAAAGCATCCCCCCGGTGCTTCTTTGTGCTGTCTGCAGGGCCAGCCTGCTCGATGTTATACAAATAACGGGTTGTAACCTCCTGCTTGTTCCCGTGTGGAACCTCTGCAGCCTGTGAGCTGGGGCAGGTTGGGATCTGGGTGGGAAGTGCCCTTGTCCTTGGCGTGGAGGCACGTGTGGCTTGGCGGTGTGCTGGGGCCCCCGTGCAGGCTGCTCTCGCACCGAGGGGCTGCCTGCGCGTTTCAGATGCGCTTTGCCATCTGAGGGTGATGGCCAAGGGGTTGTGCTGCTGGCAGCACGGTGGGTACGGGTGTTTAAATGTCTTTCTCCTTTTCTCCCATTGCAGCCGATGTTCTCAGTCGCGCCCAGCTTAGCCACCAACGCCTCGGCCGCCTTCAACCCCTACCTGGGGCCCGTGTCCCCGGGGCTGGTCCCAGCGGAGATCCTGCCCACCGCCCCCATGCTGGTGGCGGGCAACCCCGGCGTCCCGGTCCCTGCCGCCGCTGCCGCTGCCGCCCAGAAGCTCATGAGGACAGACAGGCTGGAGGTAGGAGCCGCCAGGCACGATTCACCCTCGCGAGTTATCTCCTGTATTGTGTCTCCTGGACAGACGATCTGTTGCTTGTGAAAGAAAACAGCGCGAGCTTCCCCGGAGCCGATAGCGCCCTGTCTTGGCAATGCAGGGGGCGTGCCACCACGGCTCATGCTTGCAGCTCTGCTCCTGGCCCCGCATCTCAGAAGGCAGCGGGAGCACTGAGGGATGGCCGTGGTAGCTGCAGGGGCGCCCCGAGACTGCGTTTGTGTGTCCAGCAGCTGCTAACGAGCGGGCGCGGGTAACGAGCGCCGGGAGCTGGTGCGAGGGCCGTGCTGCAGCCGCCCGGGGGGGAGCTCGCTTGCAGCCTCTGGCATGTTTTTGCTCTGGCCACATGCTGCTGGCACTCCCCCCGCGGCCTCCCGCGCCTTGTTTATCATCCTTCGCTACAGCCCTGACAAGTGCTAGTCCTCGCTAGCTGTTACTCTCCCTTGCCCTGAATCTCTCTTATCGGGAAGGCCTGGCCGTGTTTTCGGCACCGTATCAGCGCTGCGGCAGCGAGGGCTCGCGGCCAGGCGGTGCCACGCGCTCAGGAGCATGGCGAGCTGGGCGCTGGGCAGCCTGGTGCTGCTGTCCCTGCCCTGTGAGCGCCGTGCATCCTGGTGTGGGGTCAGGGCCCGGCCGCTCTCAGGGACCTCGGGTCCGTGTGGGGACAGCAGCGGGGCCTGGGGGCGCGCTGTGGGGTCGGGCTTCTGGAGATGGGCCCTGAGCACGCGGGGAGCACGGTGGGAGGAGCGGCAGGGATCTGTCAAAATGCAGCCGGTCATAATGGTAGGGCTCTTCTCGCCTAGGCACTGCAGCAGGAGGGTCTGTGTGTGCCTACAAGGGACATTCATTCCTTTTTCTCGGTGGTTTCACCCCTGGCTGAGGAGCTGGGCAGCAGGCTGCAGGCAGGAGCGTGGGGCAGGGCCGGGCAGCGAGCCCTCCCAGCACCGCCACTATTCTCGGAGCTTACATCAGCGCAGGTTCCCCTTCCGCGGGATCGCATCACTTCCCCTTTTAGAGTTGTTTTCTCCGAGGAAAGAGTTCCCTGAAGTGTGTTCAGGTTACAGGAGGCCCGGCCTCCCCGAGCAGGCAATCTCGGGGCTGCTTGCTGCCCGTGGAGCCGAGGCTGTGCTGGCCACAGGCTGTGACTGGGATGTGCGGGGAGCTCCTGGACGCTGGGCTGCGGCAGGGGAACCTTCACGTGTGGGATTTGGTGCTGCAGGGGCTCTGTGCAGTCCCTGTGCAGCTGCTCGGGGAAATGCTCGACTGCGGAGCCAGGCTGCTCTGCACACGGGGGAGCTGTGAGCGGTGCTCTCACAGCACACCCAGAGGCACGGTCTGCAGTAAAAAGAGGTTTTAACAACCAGAAAAAGCCCCTCCTGAAGGAGGGCTGTCCCTGCCCGCTCTGCTTGCAGCCCTGCCTTTCCAACAGGGCCTTCCCCTGGCTCTGCCCGAGCTGTGCGGATCACTCTCAGACATGCAGCTTCGCCCCCCCTCCCAGCTGCTCAGCTTCGCTGTTTGTTTTGGCTGGGATCAGGAGCACATTGCAGTTTACCCAGCAGCTCTGCGATTCCACACGGAACCGCTCATACGAAAATAGTGCCTGTTGTGGGCGGGGGGGGCTTCTCCTCCTCCTGTTTTCCCCCCAGCAAATGCAGGTTAAGCGGTTCGATACGCAGGTGAGAAGATAATTGGGCAGTGCTTTGCAGTGCTCGGTCATTTAATCAGAGGTCTCTAGATGTAGGGCATAGTTCTTATCTATCTTATCTAATAAGGCCATAGTTCTTATGAGCAACAAATCATTTGTAGAGTTTTTTGATTACAAAAGTGCAAAACTGATTTGCAGGATTTTACGTGGACTGCCCCTCACCTCTCCGAGGTGGCGTGCTCTGCCTGCCACGTAGCTACCTGCTCTTGAAGAGAGCTCGCTGCTGTTTGTTATTGCAGGACTGCAGAGCTTTATATGGCTTAGCTCTCCCTGCCTTGGAATGAACTGTCCCCTGAAAAAAAATAACTGCAGTGATGTTAGTGTCTAATCTTGGAAGATGATTTGTTCTGTTTAGAATTTTAAATGCTTATTTTCAAGAATAAAGTACCGGGTCCTTAATTAAATCAGCACGCGTGTTCTGGGCTACCGAAGCAGACCGCCACGCAGCAAACATCTCGCCATACATGTGCCTGGGCTTTAAGGCAGGCAGCACAGACCTGCCAGGCGCTGAGCCTGCTGTCCCGAGCAGCTCTGAGTGCTGGCGGGACGGCTGCTCACTGCCCCAAGCAGCGGGATGCAGCTCACAAGCGCTGGGACCGTGCCGCTGCCTGGCTGTTCGGTGTGCTCAGACACTCCCCTACAGCACCTGGGTCTCAGGGTGGAAACGCTGAGGGTTCAGACTTTTCCTGCAGCTTTCTTCACATTCCTCCTCTGCCAGAAATACCGTGAACAAAAACATGGCTCTTCTTGTGAACTAGAGGGGAACCCGCAAAGGACGAGGAAGTGAGAGAGGAAAGCGTTGCCTGGTGGGTTGCTTTGGGAGCACGTTTCCCTTCGCACGCCGCCGTTTGCTGTTAGAAGTATTCGAGAGTCAAGACTGCTGCAATCGAGCTGCTGTTTCCTGCGTGATTCGTATTGCCATTTTGCTGCCAGCAGGCAGAATGTACTGGCTAACAGCGTACTTGTGCTGAATTCAGTGCAAAGGAGGCAAAAGGTGGAACTTGCTCGGGAAAGGCCAGGGATGTCGCCCTGTGTTCATGTGCCCTGGCCAAGCCTCGGCCAGCTCCGGGCGAGCAGCTCAGCCACGGCCGAGGTTTCGGGGCAGTTGTCTCTCCGCCAGGGTGGGCAGCTGGGATCCCAGCAGGGCAATCAAAATAAACCCGGCCCCAAATTAGAACAAGTGAAGTTCACGGTGATGCCTGGCTGATCCTGCAGGGCCGCTTCCATTCCCTAACTCAGCAGTTCAGCCCGGCATCATGCGGTCATTCCAGCTTCTTAGGTTCGGTTTGTGCTCCTTAGCTGCTGTTACGCTTCTTCACTTACCAAGTGGAAAATTGTGATACTAATTACAGGGCTACTAATAAACAAACAAACAAGCACTCTCCAGATCTGAAAGGCTAGACCACATATCATGGTGCCGTGCCTCTCTCTGCTCAAGCAGATGAATGATATATTGCTGCCTGCCTGTGGCAAGAACTAACACCATCTTCAGTGCTTGCTTGTAAGTAAACAAGAATTGCAAACACTCTTGGCTAGCATCACAGCGCTTCAAAAGCCATCGCAGGTCATGCTGATTAAAAGGACTCGCGGTTTTATGGTTTGTGTCTGCTGTGAGGCATCACTCAGATCTGCTCAAGACCTCTGTGAGAGAGCCATTCATTGCTTTATCTCAGCCCGCACGACTGCCCTGTGAAAATGTGCTCTGTGTGGGCCAGAGTTTATCTGCCGAACTGGTTCAGTTCTCTGGGCAGTTTTCTTGGCTTTTAACTGGGATAAAATCGCCTTACCTCTGCATGCATTCTCTTTCTCCGCCTCTCTCTTTGTGTATCTATGCATACTAATTTACTTATATCATCTTTGGCTTATTAATCGAGGAGTTCTTGGGTAGAAGACAATGATTTATTGCCCAGGCAGGATTTGTAGCAATAAAAGAGATCGAGTCTTGGTGCGGGGCTGACCAAGCTCGCGTCTGGGGAAGCAGTGACCTGGCAGCTCCATTTGGTGCATGCCTGGGCATAACGAGGCAGGCAGACCGGGGGCCAGGAGTGCAGGGGTGATGCTAGCACGCAGCCGGTCTGAGGAGCAAACTTGTATGTGGTGATGGCTCAAAGAGATGCCACCTCCTGGCCCAGCCCCTGCCGGCGTTGTGGCAGAGCGGCGCGTGGCACTGCGCGGGGACTGGGCCAGGAACTGGTCCTCCTGAGAAGTTCCCAGCAAGAAAATGGTTATTTGGCCAGTCTGCCTCCCGCGTGCTACGAGAACAGCTCCACGAGCAGCAAGCCGTGAGCAGCAGGGCCGTGGGGATAAAAAGAGGAAGGGAGGTGCCTCAGCTGGCTTATTTGGCCAGTATGTTTGCTGCCAAATATACATCCAGCCTTTGTCACCGCATGGAAAAAGGCTATAAATAGGGTCGTGCTGGAAAGGCCACGAGGAAAGGGGTGCTCCCTGCGGGCAGGTTCACCAGTGGCATTGCTCTTGTCCTTCAGGGTGTCTGCCACAAGCCGTGGACAGCGGGCAGCTGGCACGTAGGGTGGCACAGGGGTTAAAAAGCAGCTGAAGTGCTAGCACAGAAACCAAATAACAACCCAGGTTGGTTTGGTGTAGGGATCGGAGCCAAGGCTCCTGAGGAAGTGCTGATGATCCAGGCTCATGGGCACCCACCTTTAGAAGGAATTTCCATCCGCTGCAGCGGCTGTATCTTTGTACAGACGTGCTTGGTGTGGGCCCTTTCTGTTTCCTATAGCCCTTTGAAAACCAAAGTGACAAACACGTCTTGTTCGTGGTCTGTGCCGTGAAAAGAGCGTGCGTCGGTTTCTTAAACGGGGCTTTTCCAGGGCCTGCAGAGGGACCTGGTGCTGTGCGGCGGTGGCACCGCTGGTGGTGCGGGGCTGCCGGGCTGGAGCCCGCGCGGTGGCGGCGGCGATGCTGCAGTGTGCGCGGCTCTTTGTGCAGAGCTTCTGACGTCCCTCGGCACCAAAGCGCCCCGGCGGGCAGGCAGCCGGGCCGCAGAGCAGGCCAGGGCCCGCACTGAGCGGCTGTCTTCTCCCGGTGTTGCAGGTGTGTCGGGAGTACCAGCGTGGGAACTGCAACCGGGGGGAGAACGACTGCCGGTTCGCCCACCCCGCCGACAGCGCCATGATCGATACCAACGATAACACCGTTACGGTCTGCATGGATTACATCAAAGGGAGATGCTCACGGGAAAAGTGCAAATATTTCCACCCTCCGGCACATCTGCAAGCCAAGATCAAGGCTGCCCAGTACCAGGTTAACCAGGCTGCAGCTGCCCAGGCAGCAGCGACGGCAGCTGCCATGGTGAGTTTGGGAAACGCATCCGAGGGTACGAGTCCGTTGGCGAGGGAGTAAGCAGAGCATTAGCTGGAGCCGCTGGCGCGTGTGCGGGGCCCAGAGGTGCCCGGCGCAGCGAGCTCTCCCAGCCTGTGGTGCCAGGTCCGCTCTGGGGTAGCCTCAGGCCGTGACGGTGTTCACTGATTCGCCTGTCGGTGTACGGAGTGCCCACATGTACATATCTGTGTGCATACGTGTGCGTGTGTGTGTGCGTGCACATGTGTATATCGTGTGTCGTGTGTTTGTGCGTGGGTAGGCGCGGGTCTATCTCGTCGCACAGACAGACGAGCCCGTGTTTCCGCGAGCCCGTGTGCGTAGAGCCCTAGTTTGAGACCGACCTCGGCGCGTGCGCGGCAGCCGCCGGCCGCCCGCCTTGCACGTGCCCGCTGCCCGCAGCGCCGGCGGTGCTCGGGGCCGGTTGTGGCGAGCCCTTCAGGAGGTGCCGGCCGCGCTCCGTCCCGCGTGCGGCGAGGCCGCGAGGTGCGGGGAGCGCGGCCGGGAGCTGGGGCGCGGCGCGGGGGGCGCGGGGCGTCCCCGAGGCCCCGGGGAGGCGCGGGGAGGGTGGCCCGGGGGGGGCCGCCCCGTCCCGCCTGCGTCCCGCCGCGGCCCCGCGCCGTACTGTGCATGCCTAGTCTTGTTACCGTTGTACACGGCATCCGGTGATTTGTTTTTATTTGTTTTTTCTCACCTACCCAAATGCACTGCTGCCCCCATGATGCACCTCTGCTTGCTGTTTATGTTAATGCGCTTGACCCCACTGGCCATTGCCATCATGTGCTCGCTGCCTGCTAATTAAGACTCAGTCGGCTGTCAAATCACTGAAGCGACCCCTCGAGGCAACCTTTGACCTGGTACTATGACCTTTCACCTTTTAGCTTGGCATGTAGCTGTATCGTAGAGTCGAGTTGGGGGTTAATGTGCAGACCTGGAACACTCCCGGTGTCCCTCCCTCCCTCCCTCCCTGCCCAGCGGGGGCAGCGGGGCCGGGCCACAGAGCAACCCCTGGTTGGCACAGGCCCCGCTGCCCCCTGCCCTGCCCTCCCATCCCCATCCCATTCCCAATCCCATCCCCATCCCCATCCCATCCCGTCCCATCCCATCCACTCTCTCCCATACCATCCCGTCCCGTCCCGCCCTGTCCTGTCCCGTTATCCCATCCCATCCACTCCTTTCCCCTTTCCCCTGCTCCCATCCCTTTCCCCTTTCCCCTTTCCCTTCCCCACCCGTCCCCGGGAGCGGCGAGGGCCCCGTTGCGCACGGCGGGCGCAGGGCGCGTTGGCATGGCTTGGCGGCGCTGCGGCGCGGCGGCGGCCGGGGGAGCCGGCATGCGGCGCTCTGCATGCCCGGCAGGCGCTGGGGCTGGGGGAGCGGGTCGGGGCCGGCGGCGCCTCGCCCGCGCCGGACGGTGACTATTAACATCGCTTCTACGTGTTGATCCTCATGGAGCTAGCAGTGCTGCTTCCCCTCCCCGATAGCCTCGCTCCTTACCCGATCCCCCAAGCTTTACCGTAGCGTAACGGTTACGCCAGTTCCTATAGCGTGCGGCTCCGGCACGTCTACCTGTATCGCTGTACTGGTAGGCTAAAGTAGTGCTCCCTCGTAAAGCTTTGACCTCGCCTTTTATTTGGTAGTTAAGTCTGCTACGCTGCTTGCTTGCTCATGGTTAAACATGGTGCTGCCTGTATTTTTTTACCTTCTACTGATTTTTCTTTTCTCTTTTCTCTCTTTCCTTTTTGTCTCCCTCCCATCCTTTCCACACCCCACACCCCTACCCTTTTTTTTTTTTTTTTTTTTTTTTACTGGACTTTATTTTTATGCCCATCCACCATTCAGGGAATTCCTCAAGCTGTACTTCCCCCATTACCAAAGAGGCCTGCGCTTGAAAAAACCAATGGTGCCACCGCAGTGTTTAATACTGGTATTTTCCAATACCAGCAAGCCCTTGCCAACATGCAGCTGCAGCAGCATACAGCCTTTCTCCCACCAGGTAAGTGCTGCTTGTTCGCCTCTCGGGGCGGGAGGAGGGGTGTCCCAAACCAGCACGCAGGACAGCAGCCGCGTGTCCATCCCGGCCGCAGCCCCGTGCGGGGCAGAGGAGGCGCTGGTGCAGGGAGGCTGGCTTCTCTCTGCTTGTCTCGGAGGCTGGGCGGGCGTTCTCCACTCTAACATAAAAATCAGCATCGTGCTCTGTCATCCCAAATCAGAACTGGAAATCTCTTCTCTCCTCCCTCTTTGCCTCGATTAACTTCCCTCCGTTACACACCTCTGAAGCTCTGGTTTCTGTTTCTGTTTGCTGTAAGACCCCTCTGCCTTCGTGTGCTTAGAGGCAGTTGTGAGCCAGATGTGAAGGCTTTGATGCCAGTCATGGTGCAGCGATCATAAAAGGCACAGACAGGCAGTGTCACAGGTAACTAACCATGAACCTACACAAGAAATCAAGATTCAGGCTTCTACCAGTAAGGCCCCAGAGCTGATTTCAGACTAAGAGGAACTGAGGTGTGCTTAGTTTTGTTCCAGAATGACCAAATTTACACTTGTCCTAATGTAGTTGCTGAAGAATTGATGCCTGCGCTGTGCACATAAGCAGAATTCCCTTTGCAGTAAGTGGGACTTAAAGTTTAAATATATGCTCTGGTTCTGCAAAGAACACTTCCAGCGGAAGCATAGTTTAAATGGTAGATGAATTTATGCCTGCATTAACACTGGTGAGTTAGTTTTTTACATATGAACCCCACATTGATACAGCACTATCGTTCTAGGAGGTAAATGATGAAAAGCAGAGGACGTACGCAGATCTGTACTCAAATGATTTGAAGGAACCCATGAGGACAGCCCCTTGTAAAGCAGACTAGCTGAGGGGAGGATAGAAAACTTCACCAATGTTTTATCCTAAACATTTTTAGCATTTGTGTTTGCAGGAAATTGGTGTAGGGCTTTTTACCAACCTGGTCTAGTGGAAGGTGTGCATGCCCATGGCAGGGGGGGTGGAATTAGAGGGGCTTTAAGGCCCCTTCCAACCCAAACCAGTTGGTGAGCCTATGATTCTATCTTAACGGTACAGTCCAGCATAGGATAAGTTAAATTGCACAAAAATCAGTTGCTTTGCTTGATGTAGTGGGCGGTAATAACTTTTTGGGTTCCAAAAATTCATTGCAGCCACTGAGGTATATCAGTCGAAGCTGTTTGCAAAGCTCCTTGGAGTCGATAGAAGGGCTGGGAGAGGAGGCTCCAGGTCAGGTCCGTATACCAGCCCCTACACCACAATACACGCTGAAATGCACATGTGATCAAGGTACCTTCTGTTGGTATCAAGCAGTTTCAGATTTGTTGGCAATGCTTAACCGATGTAGTTAGTAAAGTACAGAGTTTTCCAGCTTCCATTAAATCAACGAGGGTTGGATCATTTCTGGAAGTCATCGAACTGCTTTGAATCACGCCCTTCAACCTTAGAAGCTGGGGTGATAGTTGTGTACATCAGACCTCACCCGTACAGCCTGCCTCTGTTCTGACTCTAGCAAATCTGCTCTGAAAGCTACAGGAACTTGCTTCGTAGTTCTTGATGCCTGACTTCACCTTTCTTGGCCACTGAAGTGTAGTGTATGTGCAACGAGCAGGGTAAGGGGCAGAGCAGCGAGGAGCTGTCCGTGCCATTGCATCCCTGGAGGGGACCTGTTCTCCGGGTGCCAGGAGGTTTGCTCCCTGGGGCGGGCGGGCCTGTGTGGGACAGGCTAGCTGCAGCTGTGAAGGAAACGATGCTGTGGGGTGCTGCTTCACTCACATTCTTGGCTAAGGAGAAATGTGAAAAATGGAGCTGAGATTCTGTTCCCATCTCTGAACCCAGCAGGGCTCTTGAGGAAGGTTTAATTTGAATGTTTTAATCAAAAAAGTAGTTTCAGGTTGGCCAAAACATGGTCAATTTACATCAGTCTTAAGTAGCTAGAACAAATAGCACTAAGTTTTATGTTGATGTAGATGAAGATGAGCATCCAATATTGTTCATTAAAAAATTGAATTGAGTAAACACTTTTTGGGCCTTATGACCCTACATAATTCTGAAGATTTTGCCTAAAATCATTTGCTTTTTTTTTTTTTGTTGTTCTTCTGGAACTACCAGTAAATAAAACAAAGCAGTAATTGGTTCTGTGTGCTGTGCTGCTGGCAGCCACGCAGGCGAACATTTGGCCCTGCAGCCTGCTGCTGTACGTGCTCTGTCCCGTGGTCACGGTGAGCTGGCCAGGGCACAGAGCTCGTATGTGCAGCTGGAGGAAATCCTGCCCCAGTGCTCGTTCCCATCCCGTGCCGCAGGCGGCCGTCTCCTCGGTTGTGCCGATGCAGCCGGTCCTGGCTTGGGCGAGCCACCGGGCGCCTGAAGGGCTGCGGAGAAGAGCAGCCCTCCCGCACAGGGGCACCTGCTGTACGGGGTGCTCGCAGGAGCCCTGGGCCCCGAGTGCACCCCAAAGATACTTCCCCAAAGAGATGTCTGCTCAGGCACTTCCCTCCCTGGGGCTTCGGGTGGGAGGCAGAAGCAGGGACCCCAGGATGCCGGGGAGGGAAGGACCGGGCATCGCCTCCGATTTTCTCCCAGCCAGGAGTGCTTGTGCTCTGCTGAGGTATTTTTCACTAGGGTTTTGTAGACTGGGCAGAACAGACTGAAAGAAACAGTATGAGAGGGAGAAGAGGAGAAACTGCTTAAAGCACCAGTTAACTTAGAATATTTATCAAACCAGCTTTATTGCACTGCTGAAATAGTCTGTAAGGGAGGCTATCAGGAGTTAACTGAGCGCATCCTTGCATTAAAATTCTCCCCTGTGCTGAAAAACTAGGGAATGTTTGAAACTGGGCATTTATTATTCATGCTTTCCTATTAGTCAGTCAAAGCTTTTGAAGTCAGGATGAATATTAAGGTCATAGCAAAAAGCTTGTTATGACTAGTAAGAGGGTCATACAGCAGAATGTCTTTGTATTTACAAGTTCTAGCTAGGATCTTCATTTCTGGCTTCTGTTCATTTGCTGCAGTTCAGTTCAGAACTTGGGGCTCTGGTTATAATGCTGATGATGGTAACTCAGGCTACAGGTTTGAGCTGAAAAGCTTTATGGGGGTATTTCAAAGAATCGTTACAAAAATCTGACTTGTTTGTAGTGTGTAGACCTAATTATGCAGGGGATGACACAGTATTCCAGACACAATGAAGCTTGTGCTACCTATACATAGGGCGCTTCTGTGGAGAGGCAGAACTCCAAGGTTCTTCTGTACAACCTCGTTAACACCCTGAGTGTCACAAGCAGGACTGAATGTTGCTCAGAGTAATTCATAGCCAAATTTTGCTCCATTCTTTAATCTTCTAAGTAGTCAACTGACTTCAGCAATGGTTCACGTATTGGGAAGTCAGGAAAGCTGCCCTCCTGTTAACCTTTCTTTGTGAACATCCCCAGTCTTCTCTATGGCACAGAAACAGAGCAGTAATTAGAAAACCGAATTACTCCCTTTTCGTTGTAGCCTTACAGATACGGTGATGGCAGAATAACCTTGTCCCCAGCAGTAGTTCCACTGACTGACTTTTCCCTGCGTAGTTAAATGCTCCTGAGGTTGCTGCTCGTGCCCCCGCGGTACTCGGCTCCAGCTGAAGCAGCTCCCCGTGCCCCTGGGTATGTCCCGGAGCGGCGCCGCAGCAGCTCGCGGGGAGCCTGCTGGGGTCTGCTCCCACGCCCAGTTCACTCTCTGCTCCAGATTTCAGGGCTTATTTTAGTTTCTGCTGCATCAGGCACAGTTAGTGTTGTTAATAAATGATATTTATTAAATAGAAAGTAAATCTTTTATTAAAAAGGGTTGTTCTGAAACATCACTATTCAAACCAGAATAGAAACATCTGAGTTGGCCTGGCAGAAGGCATTTTGCTATGTAACGTGAACAAACAACAGCTCATTGACAAACAGATACCTTCATGTCTCTAAAACACCTCACTTTGTTGGCTGTGCAGTTGAAGGGAAGGGTTCCGAAGATGCTGTCCCTTCAGCACTTTTGTATAGCCTAAGGAGGGCTGCAGGTTACGGGCACAAAACTCTGGCAGCTTGAAATCTGTCCCATAATGTAGAAAAAAAGCTGAGTGAGTCCTCCTGGGCACTGCCACGTGCTGCAGGGGCAATTTAGCTTTCCAGTCACTCCTCTGACGTGCAAACAGACAGGGAGACAGGGAGACAGGCAGAATCATTCCTACTCCACCGGCAGCTCACAGGGGTCACCCAGATAAGACAAACACACTGTATGCTGAAGTCACTTCTTTTTCTTTTCCTTTCCTTTTTTTCCCCTATCTGTTACCTAAACGTTGGGCTCCAGGCGGCAAGTAACAGATCAGTACAATCGTCTCACTGCGCGGGGGCAGAGCAGCTCCCCAGGCAGCGCTGTGGCTGTCCTCGGCAGCTCAGGGGACATGTCCCGGCCCCCTGGTCGCTCTGTGGCCACCAGCAGCCTCACGCTGCCTCTCGGGGCAGCTCTGGGTAGCGATGGCCAAAGCGATGCTCGGCCCCTGCTCCGGCTGCTCGGCATCGGGGCCCTGCAGGCGGCTGCAGCTGTGAGCGTGCCGTGTCTGAGCGACCCCGTTAGAGCCCTTACAAAGCTTGTGTCAGAGGGCAGAGCAACAACACAGAGGGTTGTGCAGTGAAGCTACAGGAGCTGTCCTGGCCACGCTCAGGGTTCAGTCCCAGAGGCAGCAGTGCAGCAGCACCCAGCTCGGCCGCCCTCCCTGCGCTGGACACTCGCTGTGCCGGATCACTGTGCTGTGTGTGGTTTGATTGTGCTGACGGTTACGTGCCACTGTTCCCATAATAACAATTTTTCTTCTTTGTTCAAATGAAGTTTTCTAATGACACGTGTGATGGGTTGTTTTAATTCTTTTCCCTTTCCAAATCCACCTTCCTGTTGCAATGCATGATGGGCAGGCTCAATATTGTGCATGACACCCGCTACAAGTGTTGGTAGGTGCCAGCTTTGTTTCTTGATTATCTTAAACCTGTGGTGCAGCTCACGGACCCTCAAAATCCACTGCTAGATTTAACTTCAGCTCTCGTGCCAATCCATCTCCCTTAGCCTCCTGCACTAACACCTGTCAATTAAATGCGATTGTTTTATTTAATTGACACGGAAACGTAGATGTCGTTAATTTTGTACAGCAGTTGTTTGAATTGCACATTGTTCCTTGGTGGATTTTGATTGGACTATGAGTTCCAGTGTTTAGAAACTATCGTGTTAAGTAAAGACTGTACCTTACTATAGCGACGTAGAAGTATACTGTCCTTCAACAAGATTAATTTTTGTTTGCAGTAAATATCTGGGTTGAATTTTGTAAAGACAAAGCACTGTAAATATAAGGGCATTTTAAAATTCTTCTGTTGATTTTGGTATTGAAATGATTAAGCTTGTTTGTGTCGATTTTCTTGATTTGATGGTAACAAGCATTTTCCCCTTTTTTTTCTCTTTCATATCCCTCCCCTCTTTCTCCCTGGAATGTTGTCCTGCTTTGCACTGTGGTTGCATGTCACGCGCTGGCAATGATGTCTCGGGCTTTTTGCTGTGATAAATACCATGCTCAATTATCCTACCACATGTCGCTCTGGTTCCCATACTGCTACACTCTTCTGTATGTTTGCTTATATGATTTTCCTTCCGAAAGTTCCCATGGTGCACGGTGCTACGCCAGCCACTGTGTCTGCAGCAACAACATCTGCCACAAGTGTTCCCTTCGCTGCAACAGCCACAGCCAACCAGGTTTGCTAATTTACAGCTTTGTTCCTTACAGACAACTTGAAATTGGTGCTTTTAATGAGCATGGGGGTTTTGATTTTACCTCTTGTTGGCCTACACATTCTCTCTAAGATCTGCAGCACAGCTTAATAAGCCTCTATCCATGCTCAAAAGGTGCTGCAGTTCCATTTCTGATGCTAAAAATAATTGATAATAGAGTTTCTGACTCAGTCTTAACATTTATGGGCTGTGCTGCTTATTTCTGCTCTCAGAGATGTAAAGAGAAAAGGGATAATACACGGAACCCATTATTTGTTTCTATTTCTGTCCGCGAGCCTGCGGTTCCTTTTCACGCAGAAGTCCAATCAAAACCAGTAAAACTTTAGTGCAGAGGGATGGCAGGATCAGAATTTTAACAGTCTGAATTTAGCAGTCTGAACATGTTCTGACTCTCCTCAGCTCTTCCAAAAGCAAAACAAAAACATTTGAGCGTGGGCCACACAGAAGCATGTTTTAAGCCTTTGTTTCCCCCTGTGATCATACTAGGAGAGAGCTCGCTGCCTTTTGCAGGAGACAAACCACAGTTAACAAATGCCCGTTAAAATCTGGTTTTATTTCTAAATAGCTGCCCCAATTGTTTCCATGTTTGGATGTATTTTAGGGAAAGAAAAAAAAAATAGTGCTTTACTAAATAAGTAATCAGAAGTCCTCCCAGAGAAGCCACAAGCTCTGCTCTAAAGATAAGCACCGGGGCCGGAGCCTGCAGTTCCCACACGTGCCAGCTGAAGCTGCTCCTGAGAGCGGAGAGCAGCCCCATGATTTTAGCTAGCTGAGCTGTCAGAAGTGCAGATTCCTGTAGTACATCTGGCTAAAAGGGCAACAGCAAAAAGTTTTAAAAGACCATCATCTTCATTTTAGAAAAACAAACGATTTTGTGAGTTTTACTAGAAATTGAGAAGTGCCTTCTGTCACTGTGTCAGTTCTGGTCTGAGATGCAGGTTTTACTCCCAGCTCAGTGGGAACCCCACGTGCCTTTTAGAGGAGGGAACTAAACACCACCTCTAGCATTTTGCAAGCGTGGCTCAGTATTTGTAATTAATTCTGGCAATAAAGGTCCGATTTCAAGGTAGGCTTGCCTGAGGTAGCCACAGCTCCGACTGAAGCCGTGAGGGCTGCCCCCTCGAGCAGTTTTGAGCTCCCATGGTGCAGCCACCAGGAGGTGAAGCAGTGGGTGCATGCCCGTGTCCTGCTGCCCTGTGCCTCTGTGCCCGGGGGTGCTCGCAGCCCCGAGAGGGTTCCTCGTGCTCCCACTGGGCTGGCTCCAGGGCCGCTGAGTTCGAGCCTTTCCACCCTCAGCTGTTGAGCACGACCATTTTGTAGTAGCCCAGCTGTACGTCCTTGGTTAACCTGTCTGCTTACTGACCCCTCAGAAATATTACTCCAACCATCCCGTTGCTGCAGGGATACAGGGGTGCGCACATCCCAAAAGGGCCTGGGTACTTCACAGATCCCAGCACACCTCAGCCCACTGTGCTAACCTCGTAGCGCTTTCTGCGTGTGGGGAATGTGCCGACTGGCCCCATCACTCCTGGATGTAAACCAGCCTGAGAATTACTTCGTATTTTGGAAAGGTAGCTTAGAGGTGTGACTACCTCTGCGTACACATCACCCTAGCAAACGAGCCCTTGTATCAAAGGATCCCAGTACTGTAATTTGCTGCCCTGCACACTCAATTCAAGTATTTCCCCTTACATTCTCCGTAAGTCCACAGAGTAGCAAGAACCAGCCAAGCCGCAGAAAACCACCATTATTTTTTACAAATCTTCTTTGTCCAAATTCCCATGCACTTTCCCAAATAGATTAGAGGGAAACTTTCTGTAGTAGAATCAGATCATTTCACGCATACCCCTCCCAGAGCCTCATAACACACGGAGTGAAGTACTGCAGCCAAACCATATATACATATATAGCTCATATATGTATATGCCATGTGAGCGATGCTGAAGTGACTTAATGCCACACGACGCACTGTGCATGCATGCCGAAAGTCTTAAGATCTGGCCCTTCATCTTCATTGACCGGTGTTGAAGGTCCTTGGTATGTCTCGACAGCACTATCCCTGATGCTTCTACACAGTTGGGTGCACCAGCCTGTCCTGCAGCAGTAGACAAAAATGGTATGAGAAGCTTCATTCCCCTTGAAGCACGTTTCTGTACAAGTTGGCGATGTGGCAGGGGTGTGTGAAGCTGGCAGGGGAGGAGAGGGCACGAAGGGAGGAGGAAACAAGGGCAAGGCCTGCAGGTGGTGGAGCTGAGAGTGAGCCTCTTCACGCCTCTCCCTGTGCGGATTGAGAGATAACTGTAGTGCCCATTAGGAGAAAAAGGCTTTCCAAGTGCAGCAGCTGTCTGTGACGATACGAAGCAGTTTGTGTCATGTGCCCAGCCATGTCTGCTGTACATGAGCGCATCTACTCGCTCCCTCCAGCTGGACTTCCTTGTCCTGTTCGCATTGCAAGATCATACACAGCTCTCCTGGTGTTTGTGTGCGTTGGTGTTTTCCCTCGTTAAGGGCCTGACCTGCAAGGTCTGCTTAGGCTCCCTCGCACTGACATTAGTCTGTGTGCCACACACCAGAGGGGTGCAAGACTGGGACCCAAAAATGAGGTGCAGAATATACGTTCTGTTACTTGTACTGCTTGTCATCTACTGTGATTTAAATTAAAAAAAAAAAAAAAAAGGGGAAATGGGACACTTCCAGAGAGCCATGTAGTGAATTCTGTTTCTGCAGACTGAGATTTTGAGAAGTGTTCCCCTGCTTTGGGCACTCCTAGCCCCTCAGCTGCTGAGCCGCGGTGCCCCAGGTGCTGTGCAAAGCGCGCAGCCCTTCCCTGCGGGGGGTTCCCCGGCCGTGAGCATCCAGCTCAGGGCATCTTAGGTTTGGCACTCAAAAAACAAGACCAGGAAAGCATTGAACACTTCACAAAATCAGACTGAAGCCAGGCTGTTGTAGGATTTATCATTCTAAACGCTACGCTGAAAGCACAGAATTTTGTGTAGGCCAACAAAAAGGGCTATTTTCAATTACTGCACTGCATGACTTTTATAGATTGTAACTTCTCTTATTTCCTGAACGACCAATAATATTTGTATTTGTCAGTAGTACTTAACACAATGTCTTCCAGTTTTAAGTTGCCATTGTAGCACTTCAGTTGACTTTTAACTTATAGTTACAATATAAAATCCACCAACTCACAGCTGAACCTCACTGTTCCAAACTGTTATGTTCTGTAGCAAACTGCTGTGTCTGGGTTGGCTCATTGCACGTGTTATTCATTGTTTAAATTTTTTACCTATAGATACCCATAATATCTGCCGAACATCTGACTAGCCACAAGTATGTTACACAGATGTAGACATTTTGTCATCAAACAGTAAGTTTCCGACACGTTGTTGCTTGCAGTTTTCATTCTTACTGTGTGTGCATAACTTGTCTTTCTCCAGGGAGAGCATGTTTTTATTTTCTTTCAAAGAAAGCTGCTGAGATACGGGTGGGGAAAGAGGCTGAGCTCCCCCTGGCACAAATTCCTCTGACAGGAGAGCCTGCAGGTAGCAGTGCCCACGTTAGCTGGCCTGTGGGGCCAGGTGCCGTGTTTGTATGTACAGAAAGGACGTGTTACACGTACAGGCGTACTTCTGAGCACCGAGACTCTAATTAGAGCCTTACCTCTTGTTTACAAAGGGTGATGGCTCCAGCCACTAAAGTGAGCCAGGGCTGGCAGCTCTAGGTGAGAGGTGGTTAATGCTAAGCTAGAAAGAACTAATTTTAAATCTCCAGATTTGGAAAGCCAGCATCTGTGAAACTGCAGGGTTAGTCCGCAAGCTGAAGCCTGATTTCCTCTGAGCAGAGCGTCAGATACCGATGCGTTATGTGCAGTTTGTTTCTGGCGTAGCTTACATGGCAAAGGGAGCTCACAGCACGCTCAGGTCATGCTCGCACCGTGTTGGGCTGAGCTGTGGCTGCAGGCAGGGCACGTCAGCGTTCGTACTGCAGCCTTTCCTCCTGCAAAGCTTGAAGGTCAGCGTGCCTAAGCTTGAGAGATTTTTTTCCCTATCTTCCTGCGAGTAAATTGTAGTTTCCAAACTCTCACTAATTTGCATGTTGTAATTAAGACCATCAGCAACACATCACCTCCTCTGGGATACCCTGTGATTTGTATTATCCTTCTCTCTCCTGTGCTCCATTTCTGCTGTGTTTTTCATTGAATGGCTTGATGACCGTAATGGAATTATTACTTAAGGTGAATATTAGCCGATCTGCCACAGTGGGTTTATGACGACCATTATTCCTTTCAGCCAAGCAGAAACATTTTTTAACTGCTTAAGTGCTCAGGTGGGATGCCTCTCTGCAGGGTGTGCTTGTTACCAAACTTCCCTCTGCAGACAGCTGGCAATAAAAGAGCTCCTGTTCCAGAGCCCATCCTGCAGTGCGGGAGGAATTCCTCCCTAGAGGTGTCTCCCAGAGAAATAGCCACCCGAGAGGGGCGGTTCGGTAAGGAGGGCCCAGACTTCCACAGAAGTGTAGGTGCCTCTCAAACAGAGGTTGGGCTCCCAGATTGTACACGGGCAGAGGCAACAGGACCTGGGGAGAGAGAGGAGCACCTGGCTGCTCGGGCAGTGCTCACGCAGCATTTTTGGGGGGGATCTCTGCTTTCTGGGATCTGGGCTTTGGTGTCTACAAAACTCCCCCCAGATTCTGATCCAGCGTAGGCTCAGGAACACCAGGAGGCCAGTTTATTGTGTGCTTTTATCACTGCAAATTTTGTGTGTAAAGTGAGCCTTTGCTGCAAGAGCATATTGAAGGCAAATCCGGAAGGTTTTGGGATGCACGCTTCCCCAGTATTCAGTGGCAGATTTCCCTTTCATTGCAAATACAAAGTTTGGGCTCATGTGGTGCTAAAAAAAAAATAATAATCTGAAAGTGTTGAAAATGATTTATCTTTTTTCCTTTCCAGATCATAACTAAGGAGAAAAGGACAGTGTGTTTGGGTTGAGAAAAGGACAAGTTCATTAGCCATAATGTATATACCGTCAAGCAACACTCGGAAACTCCCTCAGCAGTAAGACATCCACACATTGCATGTTAACGAGATGAAACAAGAACTTGGAAATCCACTGCACACTGTTGCCTATATACTTTGTACATTTAATTGATATTCGTGCTGAGGTGATCTTATTGTCTAAAAACTACAACATTGTCTATCTTTTCTAGCACAGAAGTATGCATATGTATTTGGATATGCATATGTAGTCTATTTCCTACATAATCATGTATGTCACCTTGAAAAGACAGACTATGGTGTAACCATAAATCTATTATGTATTGGTACGTCTGTAGACCAAGATATAATTTTTTAAAGTAAGTTTATTTCTTTCAAGGTTTACAAATAACAAAGGTGCACCTTGTATTTAAAATTGCCATTATAGATGAGAGCGTGCATGCACAGTAATTTTTGTTTAAGAGTAATATTTTTAATGTAATAGATTGTAAGAAGTGGTAAGAGAGGTATCTGACAGAGATGAATGTGCCAAGCAAAACCACAACTGTGTATATTTTAAAGCACATCAATGGCTTTAAGTACCATGTTGTTAAGGATTTTCATGAAGTGCCATAGACTGTACATCAGATTAGAGTATTATTTCTGCAGTGTTATTTTCAGAACCACATTTTCACTTACTTTACTAGTACTAATCAGTCAAAGGGCACCATTCTGTTTCAAAACCAAAGCTGTCTCAGAAATGGCCAATTACTCCTTACAGTAACGTTAGACAGCACAAGAGAGATATTCTAGCCGTACAAATTAACCCATACTGGACATATATATAAACTATTTTAAGGCATTATAGTGTAATATTTATGCGTATTTTACTGTATAACATGATATATGAAAGGGAAAAGCCATTTCTGAGACACAGTAACACATGTTTGAGGAACTTATTTTGCTTCTATTTATAGCCTCTGTCGAAAGTCAAAAGGACTATAAATGCTTTGCAGAGATGGGTTTCACTTTTACTTCATCAAAGTCACGCATTAAATAGTGACTCTAAACAAAGACGAAAGAAGCACTGACATCAGATGCATGACAAACCAAAATATGAAAAAATGGAGATGTTAATTAGCATAGAAATTGGGTGGGTTAAATACTCGGGTGAGTTTTATATGTGACTTTTTTTGTTCAGATTAACTGCTTATAGCCTTAGAAAGCCTTTACAAAATAAAAACAAAAAAATAGATGTGCATTCAAGTTCTAAGAATGGATTCATCCAAAGGAATTCCTTTTTGTGGTTTGGATGTTGCAGCTAGTAAAGGATATTTTTGCTCTGTTCAGCAAAGTGCTGAAGTGGGGGCCAGGTCACTGGTAGCATAGCGTGGAGTGGAAGAAGCGCGAGTTCGGTTGTAGAACTTGCCATACTTCCAAGTTTACTGCAAGTTTTTATGCTTGAGAGAGATGCTTTATAGTATAAGAATGATGTGTTGATTTTACTGATTGTACTGTACATCTATTAAAGCCTTAGATTATTACATTACGGGTTAAAACCCATACCAATGTAATTTCAATCGTGTTAAGAAAGTATAGGTGACTTCACATGTTATTGTAGTTACTTAACATTATAGAATATTACTTATTTTTTTCTTGTTAAAAGTGTAGTTTTTATTTCTTACATTTATTAGATTGTTTTCATTTTCTATTACCAGTTGAATACCATTTCAGTTTATAGAATTTTGTTTTATTAGAGTTTACTGATGAATTTTTCAAAATACAAAAAAAAGTAGTGTTCTTCATAACATACTCAGTTTTGAATTTACATGTAGTGTCATATGAATATTCGTATTATTGTTGACTAAATGATTTATATTTTACTGATTTAATATTACAATGTAAGAATGTCAGTCATTGTTAGTTCTTGTCTAGTTTTCATTAAAAGAACAAAGATCTTTTATATGGATATCTTATAATTATATAATCATTGCTAAGTAAGAAGTTAAGTTGTTGCTATCGCAACAATCCTGGCAGACAATTGAGTAATATTTTGATGATTTATTTTGTTTGTAATTAGTTATTATGAGAAAATCTAGTTCCTAGATATTAGAATAAAATTTATTTTCTACTGTATCCATTTCAAATGTTAAAATATTGTTTAAATATTTTTTGAAATCCCTGAATATCAGGCCTTGTTATAAATAAGCTGCATAATCAATAGATCAAGGGACGTTTTGTTGATAATCCAAATACTCAAAGTTTACGTAACAAGAATTATAGTGTGTGTGTGCAAACTCTTGAGGGTTGATTATGCTGCAGTTTAGCATGTGGGAACGTATAGAGAGAAGGTTGACTTTTTGCACTTCTGTATATAGTCAAAAAAGAGAGAAACCTGTATAATAGTAAGATCTTATTTTGAATAAAAATGTCTATAATTACAAGGAGTTTTGTTAAGGCTAATAAAATGACAGGCTGAACAAAATTGCTTGCAAAAGTGGCACAGAGTTAGCACTCCATACCCCTTCAAAAAAGTTGCTTTGCTTTATGTGGACAGCTTGTAGTTTGCCAGGATTTTTTCAGCTGGAAAGATATGCCATCCTTCCAAGATCTCATGACTGACAAAAGCTCCACTGGTTCAAATCTGCCTGAAAATCATTAAGAAAAAAAAGAAAAAAAAAAAAGAAAAAAAAGAAAAAAAAAGCAGGTACTTCAAACCATCAAGGTGAAATCATGGATCAAATATTCCGTACATTATTCAAAAACTACTGCATGTTTAAAGTATCAAAAATATATTAAAGGTATATACTATTCAAACCAGTTTCTGACAATTTCAGTGGTTTATTGTTCACAAAAACGATTCTTCAAAACAAATACTGACTTTCACAAAAAAGTTGAATCATGAACAGGCAAACCAAACAGCACACCGTAGCTGTAGTTGTTATGTGATTATTTTTTATTGCTGTAGTGGTCCTGTTCTTTTAGCAGGTGAAAAAAAAAAAAAACTACAAAAAAAAAGAAATTTTACAGTTTTAATGGAAAGCATTCAAGACGCCTTGTCATTATTTATGCCAAAGCTGGAAAGAAAAAGCGATCGGGCCATTCCTTTATCTGATCTCTCCAGTACTCATACTGAATAACGAATAAGTTGCACTTATTTGCAACCCCGCAACTTTCATCTGCTGAAAGGACAGATGTGCTTGGTTTTACTATTATGTAATCACAGACTTACTTTTGCTTGTAGTTGCTCCAAATTATGTACTCTGTCCTGGGCTGCAATTTGTTTTTATGCTTATTTTATTATTACTGCTATAGTTGACCTTGCTGTATGGAAAAATAAAGTGAAATTGCCCTAATAAAAGTTCTCTTTCTTAATTATGTTTTTCTATATCACGTTAAAAACCACAGCACCTCCTTTTGTGTACATTTTCACCTTACTGTGTATTTGTGTGACTGCAGGGACGTTATTTGTGGGGAAAGAGGCCTAGATGCTGACACCCGGTGTTTCTCTTTTGCAACACATGCTGTGTTACATGTACAGACTGCGTGTTGGGAATGGTAAGTATAGAGGGTGTTATTACGTTAAACAAGAGGGTAAATGTAGAGAAAGGGGACAGCGTGGCTCAGACCAGCCTCTGGGCTGCACGTCGCAGACGGGAGCAGCACCCGGTGCCCTGGGCATGCACCCAGCCCTGGCGCAGCGGAGCTGAGCAGCCGGGGCCGACGTTAGAGGGAGCCCCACCACACCGCCTGCCTGCGCTCGGCTCCTTCCCGTAAATAACTCATCAGAGTTGCGACTGAAAAAATCGCAAATTCAAAAAGCTAACCCGGAGTGCGTGCCTTGACCTCTGGCACACAGAGCAGCTGATTCTCATGAAGGCTGCCCTGTGTTAGGTGTTAGCAAAGCCGGGAGCAGCTCATGGAAAAGGCATTTAGAGGTGTACTGTGCATGCCTCTAGCCCAGGAAAAGGAAGTTGGTGCTTTCTACCTTCCTCTCAGTATCGCTGGCTTTTAAAAGCTTTATACTCCATGGGCTGTGCACCTCATTGTTAGTACTAAGAGCACGCAGCGTCAGGGGGAGCTCCCGCTGCAACGAGCTGCCCTGTGCTGAGGGCTGGGTCCCAGCCGAGCCAGTTGGCTTGGTAAGGTCACAGGCGGACCTGTGCCTGCCAGCTTGGTGCCCTCCCTGTGCAGAATGACAGGCACCAGGAGGAGATTCTCATCTGCACAGGGTGCCCCGGGGTGTGTGCGTGCCAGTGGCGGGGGGTCCCTGTGTGCCCCCCGGGGCCAGCAGCACCCTGGGGCCGTGCAGCAGCGCCGAGAGGTGCTGGGACGGGCTGGAGCTGGGACGGGCTGGAGCTGGGACGGGCTGGAGCTGTGCCTGCAGGCTTCCAGCTTGCTCCCACCTTCCGTGGCTGCTGAACTCACCGCAGCCTAAGTGCGAGAAGTGCTGAACTCATTAAAGGAAGCATTTGGAGAGGCCTGGCTCAGTACCCAGCTCCCTCAGTCACTGCGCTCTCGCTAGCGGAGGATAAAAACCGGAGCCAGCCACTGAGAGCCGCTGCGCTCCCGAGCTGCAGGGCTGGCTGCGTGCGGCGCAATGCTGCGAGCTGGCACGGGCAGCACCACACAGCCCTGTGCAGGCAATGGGGCCGAGCACCAGGGAACTGCCCGGGGTCTCTCCTGGGTTAGGAAAGCATCTCTCCCCCAGGGCTTCGCTTTGCTGCTGGGCCGGGGGCACCGGGCACTGCTGGAGCCCAGCCCAGTGTGTCTGGGGGTGGCCTCCTTGTGCCACACTGCTCCACTGCTGGTCTGGGGGAGGAGGGATGCAGGAGGTGCCCGTGAAGGTGACTGAGGGTATCCTGGGCCTGCCGGCACCCGCAGCGCTCATCCAAGGGGGAAAATGTATTCAGTGTCTCATTCCAGCCACTGACAGCCAGCTCTGGCTGCAGCTCTTCCTGCATTAGTAATCTGGAGTGCAAAAAGCAGAGTGATGTGAAAAGATTGTTGCTGCATGAAACCCGGCTCTGAACATCTGTGCTGGATTGAAACTTTCCTCCTAAAATAGAGCTGCAGATACAGAACAGAAAGGAGCATGGAGGGGAGTTTGAGGGAACTGATCTGAATCCACCCTGCCCGATAAAGCTGGCCATGGGAGCTGCTTTGCTTCTCTCAGCATCCCCTCCTCAGGTCACTTAGACAATTAATTGCTCCGTTAATTTCTCCTAAAACCAGGTACATTAATCTCTTCAGCCGTATCCATTCGATAAAACAACCTTGTGCTGTTTGGTGACCATGCATCATTGAAGCATGGGGCAAGCCCTGGGGCTGTGTTTCACTCCTACCTGTGTTGTCCTGAGCACCAAATCACTTTGCAGAGCGACTGCTGCAAGCTCCAAAGTCGGCAAGCTCCAAGCTGGCGCCGTGGGCAGCAGCTGCCTGCGGTGAGAGCTGCGCGGCACCGACTGCCACAGCCCCGCAGAGCGGTGAGCCGTGGATCGCTCACCAGGTCCCGCTCAGACAAGCCCTGTGCAGCGGCTCTGCGGGTGCTGCCAGGGCTGCCTGGGCCGTGGCTGGCTACAAGGAAATTACAGAGGCTGTAACGTGCCAGGATGGTGACGTGCCTGGCCAGAGCGCTCCTCTTCAGCTGGTGCTGGTCCTCTAGTAGCTGCTGCAGTGGAATTTCCATTTAGTCTTCAATGGGATTATTGCTAATCACCTTTTGGTTGCAGCTTGGAGCGGCCTGTTTCAAGAGCTCTGTGCTTTCCCTGCAGGCTGTGGCTTAATGACATTTTGTAGGGCCAAATCAGAAGCTGCCTGTTTGGGTTTGGTCTTGAGACTGGACAGTGAGCAGAGGACAAAGCACAATTGTGCTGGAGCAGCGGGTGGTAGGCGCTGCACATGGGTGCAATGGTAGCACAAAACTCGTGTGGTGACAAATCTCATGCAGGTGCCAGCCCAGTGGTGCCAGAGGTGCCTGGGGCCACCGGGCAGCCTGCACCCGGGGGAGGGCTCCTGAGCGGCGCTGTTTGGGGAGCAGAGGCAGGAGCTGCCAAACCGCGGCACTTGGGCAGCCCTCGCCGGGTGCCCACGCCCCGCAGGCAGCCACGTGCCGGGGCTGGCAGTGCTTGGCTCTTTGGCAGTGCTGTCCTGCGGTGCTTCCACCCCAAATCCTGCTTGTGCCAGAGGCTCCTTTGCAGCCGTGCTTCCCACGAACCCACAGATTGCCCACGGGCAGAGAAGCAGCTGCATGGGGAAGGTGACCCCCTCCCAGGGACGTGCAGCACCAGGGCTGGGCAGCACACAGCCCGGGGGAGCTCTGTGCAGGCAGAGCGTGTCCTGCTGGGCTGCGATAGCTGCCGGGGGGCCTTTGAGGCTGCGGGGTGCCCCTGCCCCAGCAGTGCATGGAGGGGCAGCAGCACCTCGGGGCGGCACCGTGAGCGCAGGGACCCGGCAGCTGAGTGCCATGGGCTGGTGAGTCAGGCGGTGCTGCTGATGAGTCAGTCATTAACGAGCGGCGGGGCCTGAGCCAACTGCAGGCTCTCCGGTGGGTGTGCAGATGGAGAGGAACCAGCTGGAGGTGGGCAGCGCACCGGGACACTGCAGCGGCAGCAGTGATGCTCTCTGTCCCGACACTCTCACTTTGCTGACAAAATGTCTAGATGCAAGTGACAACAGAAATATTTACACATATTCCTTAACGAGCAGCCCTCTCCGGTGGCTGGAAGACCTCACTGAGGCTGCAAGGTGAGGAGTTTGTATGGGGATGCAACGCACCCGGTGACGCTGGTGCTCCTGGAGCCGTGCCTGCCCTGCCCGGGCACCAGGGGCTCTGCAGGGGCTGCCACTGTCCTGCCACCATCCTGCTGTCCTGCTGCCGTCCCACTGCTGTGTTTTTTTTTTGTTGTTTTGTTTTGTTTTGGTTTGCTTTTTCAGTGCATATTATCCACATAGTCTGTAACGTAAGGCATTACCCTGTTCTCATTTTCCCTGCTGGAACTGGGAGGCGTGCTGCCACCGGGAGGCTCCTCAGCATTCCCACTCAGCCGACGCATGGAAAACCTCCTGGAGACGCAGCTCACACTCGGTGCGTGGTGTAGAGAACTGCCCTGGTCTTTACTATTTATAAAGAAAATTCTGGAGCTTGACTTCAACATGCCAGCTTAAACTGCTTGGAGAAAGGCCAGAATTAGGAATTTATCACTAAAGTAGATAGGCGAGAGTAAGTGCATACATTAGGGAATTTGCCAAAACCGATTGAGAAAATGTTTGTTGTCTTTTACCTATTAAACTCTCGCTAAGGGCATGCCCAGGATTTCTGAACACAGGAAATCTAATACAGCCCCAGACTGAACAGCCTGTAATTGAACCCACAGCTCTGTCCTCGAGTTAAATAACTGAGCGGGGGACTTGCAGATCAAGCAGCTTCGTCATTTATCTGAAGTAACCCAGGAACGGGGCACGGCTTCCCTGGCAGGGGCCGGAGCAGAAGGAGCGATGTGGCGCAGTGCGTGGTGCTGCAAGGAGCTGGGGGGCTCTGGGCACCTCTGCGCCCCCTCCCCAGTGCAGGGGTTATGCCTGTGCTGTGCCCGGCCCCGTCCTCACCCACAAGGTTGCTCACGGGGCCGGCAGGGCTCGGCCATCCCCTCCCTCCCCGGTGCAGCTTCCTGCGCTCCAGCCGGCGGAAGGCCCCCGTCTGCTTATCTGCGGGCACCCAGCAGCCTCCTGAGCACCCGCAGCCCGCAGCACCCTGCCTCTGGGCTGGCCCCAGTGCTGGTGGTGATGCTGAGACCTCCGGGCACTGCCTCCCCCGTCCTGCTCCTCAGCACTGCCTCTTGGCCTCCACTTCTTCTTTCGGCCTCCAGCTGGTTTCTTCATCCCCCACTTTTTTCCAGTATCCTGCTCTTTTTCAACCTCCCAGTCTTTTTTGGCCTGGCTATTTTTTTTTCATCCTTCCCTTTTCTCAGTCTTCCCTTCTTTTGGCCTCCCCCTCTCACCCAGCCTCCTCCTCCCCTTCGTTACCCATCACCTTTCTGGCCTCCCCTTCCCCTGCTCCCCTCTGCCTTTCCGCCTTCTCCCTCTCTTCTCTGGCCTCCCACACTTTATTGGCCTTTTTTCCAGAGAAGAAGCATGAAGCATTTTGAGCTGTAAATGCAAACCACTCCTTCCTGCCTTTATTATTATTATTGTTTTTATTTTCTGGAGCTTTCCTTTCTTTCCCTGTCTCTTTCCCTGGCTAGCACTGAGCACCCCGGTTTGGCTGCAGGTCCGTCCATGCCCCGTGGGCTGCAGCAGCTCCCATGCACGCTCCCCTCGCTGTCCTTTGCCGGCTTCTGCCCCTCTTCCACGCCCAACAGCCCCTGCCACCAGCCACCGGGCACCGGCAGGCTCCAGGAAATGGCTCTCAGCTGCCAAATGCCTTGGCAGTCAGAAACAAAAAAAAAAAAGAAAAAAAAAATTATTTGCAGAGTGGGTGTAAGAAGTGCCGCTTTGTTTATCATGGGGAGAAACTGGGGCACAGGCCCTCTGTGCCAAGCCGCTGCTCGTTTCCCTGGGGGTTGGCACCGCCGGCGTGCAGCGGGGAAGCCACGGGGCAGAGCAGCCTCCTGCCGACCTGCCGGCCCTTCCCTCCGAGATCCTGTGCCAGGCACCTCCCGCGGGGCTGCCGAGGGGCTGTGCCGGGTGCTGGCTGCCTTCAGCACACCCAGACTGCCCACGGGTGCTGCCCACTTGCTGCCTCGTGGCTGCTCAGGGCACTGCAGCCCGTGCAGGCTCTGTGCACTTGTGCTCAGAGCCACCTCGGCGCTGAACTTTAACGCCCAGCACGCTCAGACTGCCCCGGGCTGTTTTCCTTTGGAGGGCCCTCGGGTAGGTGAAAGGACTGGCTGTTGGCAAACATGGCCAGGTGGGTGAGGGAGCCTTCTGAGTGCCGACACGCGGCAATAAACGCTTAATGACAATAACGAAGTGGCCGCCGTGAGTCTCTGGTTGGTGAGTGTAAGTGCTGGAGCAGCCCGGGCAAACACAGCACCCATGCACCCGCTCACCTCCCTCGCTGTCACCCCGCCTGCCACTGCATCCCAGGGCCACTGTGCGGGGCCAGCAGCGCAGCTCGGCCAGCGAGGGGCCTGGTGTGCAAGGGTCATGGTGTGCGAGGGGCCGGTGTGCGAGGGACCCAGCATGTGAGTGGCTCGTTGTGCCTGCACCTGCTGGCAAAGCCAGGGCTCGGCTTTGTCCCGGTCACCACCCAGGCAGCAAACAGCCCCCCTCGCATGCAGCAGTCGAACAAAACCCTTGCTGCTGGCGAGCCCGGTGACTCACCGGTTGGTATATTGGGCAATCTCCTATTTCCCAACCTGTTTTCCTTCACAGGAATTCAGTCTTTGCTCTGCTTTCAGGGCAGCCAAACCTAACCCAGCTGCCAGTCCGCACACGCACGCATCTCCCTGCCCTACAGATGCGGGCACCACTTGGTGACCGGCAGCCAACGGCTTGCCCCTGACAGACCGGCAGGAGCCCTGCTCCCCACGGCCCTTCGGCAGCTGGGGCGGCCTCATGGCCCTCGCCAGCCCCCAGGGCTCAGGGCGAGCTCGGTGGGGGCAGCAGGGCACTGCCGCGGGGCCAGCGCTGCCTCTTCCCCCGGCAGGCCGGGGCAGGACGGGGCTGGTGCCGTGCCTGGAGATGCCCCAACACGCGGGCCATGTCCCATGGGCAGCAGCGAACGTCAGCAAAGGACAGATCCTCACCCTGCTTTTCACATGCCTCTTATGCATAATTTCATATTCAGCGCTAGGATGCAGGCCCGGCCAGTTCCCGATTTATTTTCTGGCACTTTGCGTTCCACCCTGTTTCAGCAGCTTCCTGAGCTGCCCCTCTGGGTGCCCTGCTCCTGGCACCAGCTTCCACCCCTATCACTGCCCGTGCCCCCTGCCCACAGACCCCGCTCCCTGCCCACCACCACGTCCCCCACCCACCCTCTCTTTTCTCCTCTTTTTTTTCCAGCCCCTGACAATGATGTGCGGTGCTGCAGTTTGAAGGTATCCACTGAGGATGGATGGTCGTGCTTGCTTGTTTTTCATTCGTAAGTTCATCCCCCGTAGCTTAGATACTAATAATGGCACAAATCGAGGTGATACTTAAGCCTCTTGCTTCTCAAGTGGCATCAATTCAGGCCACTAAAGGGCAGGAATCAGTGAAGAATTTGGCACCTTGTTTCAAGCATGCTGTGACAGTCCTCCCAGCAAAACAGAATATTTATTAATTTTCAGTCCCTGATGCCTTACCCTTCTGAGATGAGTACTCATTCTGGAAAGAAATCTGTTAAACAAGGCACATGATTTTCTAGCAGCACCACTTGCAGTTCAGTTTTGAATGGGAACAGGAAGAAATGTGTCAACAATTTCGTGTCTCTTCATGTCTGAAAAGCAGCGTACCTTGCCAAATTGGTAATGTATTTCTGCGAGGCGCAGCGCCTGCCAAGCACGTCTCCGCGCAGCACGCAGGAACATCTCGCGCCCTGTGCTCAGCGCACCCCACACCCGCTGCCCTCACCCATGGGACCGCAGGACCCCGAGAGCCCTCTGTGCCGTGTGTCCCTGCGCCGTGTCCCCCCTGCACCACGGTCAGCGTGGCGCTGCGGGCGCCTGGCCATGGGGCTGAGCCAAGCTCCTGCTCCCAGCGCCGAGGCGGGGCCCAGCCATCTCACCGCTGGGCACGGGGCATCTGCACAGCCTCCATGCGTGACAGCGTCTCACTTTGTGATGAATCACATTGTTTCTGCGAGAACGGCACATACCAGGAGCATGCCCAGGGTCTCACAGGTCACTTGCTGGCAGTGCATATTTAGGATGGGTTTAATTAGGGCTGGAATGTGGCTACAGTCATGCCTCTCTCCAGAAGAAGAGCGGAGATGATCATTAAAACCATGCTGGATGTCCCACCGGTGGCCCTGCGACCCCCATGCTGCTCAAACACCTCTCATTGGGAAGCTGCTGGTGTTGGTTGGCCACCTATAACCAGCAGCCGAGGAGCGTGGGGGTGGCCCCACTGCGGGCATGGAGCCGGCTCGGCTGTGGCGGTGCCGTGCAGGGTCCTGCAGGCACCACGGGCCCTGCAGCACCCGAGCCCCTGTGGACATCACCACTGTGTGCAGGTGCTTGATTGTCCTGGCAGGCTTGGTCTGGGAATGTCTCTGAAGGTTAGAAGGGATCTGTGGCAGCTACGGTGGGCTCCCGAGGTTCCCTGGCTGGTGGGGAACGGCCCCGGTATCGTACAATCCCTTAAACACACCACCCTGGGGGGCAATGCACCGTAATTAAACAAAAAGATTGTTTGCGAATCATGTGGGGATTTGCTTTAATTAATTGTTGCTTTGCCAGATGCGTGCCAGGTCACAGAGGCTGCGGGAGCTGAGTTTATGTTTTAATTAGCCCGTTGGCATCCCCCGCTGGAGGAGGACGGGCAGCTCCTGCCGCCGGGCTGGCTGTGGGGTGCTGGGCCCAGGCAGAGCTGGGGTGGCGCGGGGAGCAGGGCACACGACGTTTGTTTGCTGTGGGTGTCGGGAAGGTACCGCACGGCACGAGCAGCCCCAGGCTGAGCACGGGGCAGCCCCCCCGAGGTGACGGCCGGGTCCCCGGCTCCACTCAGCACCCTCCGGACCTGGGGGCAGGGGCACCATCCTGCAGCAGCAGCGAGAACGTGGTTTGATCTTCAGCGTTGTGCAGAACTGCACAGCAAACGCCAGATCTCAGTCAGAGCTCCACTCCTGTAGCATGTTGGATGTTAAATCCATGCAGAATCGCTGTGATAAAATACAAAATAAAAATAAAAATATGTGATGCATTTGTCAGGGAAGAAGAGACCCCCCTACTCGCGCCTCCCAAGAGGCTGGTGCTCTCCTAGCTGCTTGAAGGACATCGACACAGGAACGGCCAAACCGCCTGGGGCAGCTGTATTAAACCTGGCCTGGGAAGGAGCAGCTCTGATTATGTGTTTGTTTCTTTTTCCAGCTAGGCTGAATCCCAAGCCTGCCATCTCTTTTCAGGGACCACAGCTAGCCTGGGAGAAAACACCATTTGAGAGGAAAAATCCTTGTGGATCACTCTGCAAAACTATAACTTTTTTTTTTTTAAAAAAAAAAAAAAAAAAAAAAAGAAAAAGTTGTGAAAATTTTCAGTCCTTTCAAAAGAGGGTTAAATAAGGAAAATTCCAAAGACTTACAGTGAAGAACGAAGTGGTGGTTGGGAGGGCTTTTATTTCCTGTTAGCTTTGCTGATGATCATAGGTTACTTTTATGGAGTAATATGGCATACTTTGTCTAGTCTTCCCTATTTACAGGAACATTTTGGAGTGAAATGTTGTCAACATCTTGAAACGCTGCCATGTTCTAGCATTTTTTGTTTTAACACCATTCAATGTGAAAAAATTAATATTTTGACTCAACGTACTGAATAGCAAATACGAATGCTAGAAATTCACAGCTCTTTTCAAAATATGTCACAATCTCCCATGGAACAGAAATACCGAGTTTTTGACCAGCTCTGATTTTAATCATCAGATGTAACAGGTCTCTGAGGCGGGGCTGCCACGGGCCTGCAGCAGGCTGCCGGGATTTTCCCCACGCCGTCCTGCAGGTCCCCAGGGAACAGCAGCAGCGAGGGCATGGCCAAAGGGCGCAGTGGCAGCGAGGGCAGGGCTGAAGGGCGCAGTGGCAGCGAGGGCAGGGCTGAAGGGAGCAGTGGCAGCGAGGGCAGGGCTGCGGCCCCACCTTGGCTGCACCTGAGCAAGGAGCAGCAGAGCCGCGAGGGCCCCGTCCACCCCTGGGTGGCCGCAGGGAAAGCACCAGGGAGCAGCACAGAGGAGAGCTTCCTGCTGGACCTCGCCCTCACACTCCCTCTGGTTTCCTTATCTATCAGCTCCAATTAAAATTCAGAGCACCGGGCGCTTTCCTGCCTTCAGCGCACGGGAGGAATCTGAGCAGCATTCCAGGAGGAGAAAGAGTCATCAATTACTGAGCAGACATGTGTCCGGGGTCAGGGAGATAACTTAGCCGAGCAGATATGGCACTGTTTGCAAAGCTATTTGTGCAGAGCATCTGTTTCTCCAGAGCGGCAAACTGTGGGGGAAAGAACATTTATAAATAAAAAGGTTATTAAACATAAACAAAGGCTCTGCTATGAATGGCCAAAAGTTCAAGTAAAACAGGAACTTTTATGGACTCCTTTTCTCAGCCTCAGAGAACCAGCTTGGATTTCTTCTAGAGTAAAAGCAGCTTTGTCTGCCCGTGAAACCTCAGGGGTCACCGTTCATGCACAGCTCAGCTCCGTGCTCCTGGTGCCTCCCACCCAGCGCCTGCAGCTCCCAGCCTGGGGCCCTGCCGAGCCCTCAGCAGAGCAAAAACCGAGGGGTCGTGGCAGGGAGGGAACCGACTCAGAAATGTGGTTTTGGATTGCGGGAACCACAAGTGTACAGCCCAAACGGCATTTCTTACATCACTGCCAGGATGGGCACCTGCAAGTGTGGTTGCCAGCCATGCGGAGAGCACAGCCTTTGGTTGTTGTTTAAGTAACAGAAAAGATCTGCTATAAAATAAGTAATAAAAAGCCCCATATGGACGTAAGCAAATTCCTTCACCTGGATTGCAGGGAGATCAAAGAGCAGCAGAGGACAAAGGCCCTCCGTCCTGCCGGGCTGCTTCACCTCGCTGCTCGGCTCGCCCCGTGGCTTCACCTTGCAGGAGGGAGTTGCCTCTCCTGCAGCGAGCTGGCTGTTTTTCCACTGGCTGTAATCACAGGTCAGACTGATTTCAGGCGCGTAGCACAAAGCAGTTTCCGGCATTAATAATGCATTGTCAGGAGGGGTAGGCGCAGCAGATGAACGCTGCAGGTCCTGGAGGTGCTGAGGGTGATGTGAGCAGGGATGCAGAAAGGCTCCTCAGACACACCAAATAATGCCTGTTTGCCTCGCCAGTTAAACACCGTGTTTGTCTCTGAAACTGACCTCATTAATCAGGTTCAGAAACCCCGTGGTGCTGCCGTCCTGACCAGGCTGGCTGTG
Organism: Aythya marila; assembly: GCF_965140915.1. Classification (NCBI taxonomy): domain Eukaryota; kingdom Metazoa; phylum Chordata; class Aves; order Anseriformes; family Anatidae; genus Aythya; species Aythya marila. The sequence goes on along the minus strand of NC_139050.1, from coordinate 25,871,678 downwards.
CTGGATGTCAGCTCTTCCGTGTAAGCGAGGAGAAAATATCTGTAAGGCAGCTGTGGTCGGGCCGCAGCACTCACGGAGGCCTCCACACGCGGTGCAAAGCTGCTTCCTGCCCCTCACAGCCCGGCCTCGCGTGGCAGCTCGAGTGCTCCGGGTGCTGCAGGGAGGATGGGGTTTCTCTTGCTCTCCAAGAGGGAGACTCGTGGGAGAGCTGCACCGCAGCCCGTGCTGCCAGCCGGGCCCTCCAGCCCTCTCCAGAGCTGGCAGCGGAGGCACCTGATGGCCAAGCACGGTTTCCAGAGAAAAAAAATTCAAAGAATTTGGCTACACGTAGCTTGAAGGACAGCCAAGGATGATTTGAATGAGCTCTAACGCTGCTTGCGTGCCCTCAGAGTGGCCTTCCAAGTTCTCCTCCTCCTCCTCGAGTCGCTGCCCCGCTGAGGGGCTGGGAGCTGGGAGCGCTGCGCCCTGCTCGAGCCCCCGGCGCTTGGTGCTGCGGCTTTCCTCGGTGCAGCCCCCACCAGTGACCCCGTCTGGGTTCACAGCACTTTTCTTGTGCAACAGAGCAAATATTGAATGTTGAAGTGGCCCTCTACAAGAGGTTTACCTCTCTCACAGCCCTTCTCATTTCTACATCTCTGTGTTGTGCAAGGACAGATGATTCTGCTTGTCCCCATTTTCCAAAGGGACAAGGGGCAAGTGACATCCCTTGTGCCATGTCAAAGCAGGTCACAGCTGGAGGAGAGCGCCGGTCTGCCCTTCAGCTTCCTTCTACCCTCCCTCCAGCTACCCTGCCTCCACGTTTCTATCAGAAAAGCCCTGCATGGCCAACCACACTGGAATTAGTTCTCCTTTAGAAGGAACCATTCTAAAAAATTCATGAATCAAGATTGGAAGGCTTATTTTTCAGAAGAAGCCTTCCCTGCAGGAGGCGCAGACCCTGATGAAATAAACCTCGATCCTCTCAGCATCCTGCAGCTGGCAAACTGCACAAATAACAAATAACAAATAACAAAAACCCACCCAGGCCCGGGGTGAGCAGCCCCAGCACCGTGCCGGTCCGCAGTGCAGCGCTCCCCATGCTCAGCACGAAAAGGACTGGCAGGCTTTTACCCCACAATCAATAGCTGACTCACAACTGTAATGCATGCACAAAAGTCTATCAAGTTTCTTCCTTTATGTAATGCTCAGCATTTTCTCCGCACCTTGGTATCTAGAAAAACTATTAGATACCTAATGCACCTCGCTACAGCAAGCAGCAATGCACCGGGGAATTCACGGAGGAACTCTGACATCATTATCTTGGTAATCGCTGCCGTGCTTCTTTGCTGTTCTGCAAAAACTAGGGCAGATAAGAGGCAGCCTTTCTAAGTTTTGGCTGGCTTTTCTGAGGTTATAGCCCTTTTACAACACACTGCCAATGGAGAATGTTTGACTTAAACACAACTTTTCCAGATTGCCCTAGAAAATATCATAGGCTCCTAATCTTGTTTCTCTTTTGTTTTGAGTCTTAAAATGCTTTTTTATTTTCTGATAAAGGATGCTATCATAAGAAGAAAAAAAATAAATCCTCCAGAAATAATCTTGCCTAAGGGGTGAAGAAAAGCATGTAGTGGTTTGTTTTCTTAGGAAAATCAGTCTTTGTTCAGAGAATGAATCAAACTTGCAGAGACTTTGGCTTGGATGAGTTAATGGCGCATTTAGCAATAGTTTTATAACATGTGCATGGTTTCTAATGAGCTACATTGCAAGAGGTGTCCAAAACTGTGATTTGCAAAAGTAGAACTGTACTTGGCGAGGAAGGTCTGCTTCGATACTGGTGCTGCCTACAGCCAGACACTCGCTCACTGGTCACCAGAGATTGCACATGACTTCAAATCGTGTATGCAGTACGTAGCATTGGCTGCTCTGGAAAAACGCCTGCATTTCCCTCAGAGGTGCTTCCCCCCTGTTTGCCAGTTGCTGTACGGGCTGACATGGAGGGGCTCGGGTGGCTCCGTGAGGCCTCGTGAGCTGTATGCCCAACTGGAAAACATCCCTTCTGCCCTCCTCTGCTGAAAACAGTCCTACTGTGAATGTAATACTTTTTCCACAGCTCTAGTAAATACAATAATAGGTTGCACATCCAAACCAGCTGCTCATTTATTTTTTTCAACTGCCTCTGAAAAATGCTTGTAATTAGGAAAAATCTATAACAAGAAGCACAAACAAATCGAAGTCTGTCATTAGCCAGAATGAGTCTGCTCTCTGCCTTAGCTATGGTTTTATTAAATTAGAATAATGAAGCAGAAGCTATACAAAGAAAAGCAAGCACTTTGGAACGGTCTGAAAATATCTAGCCATCAGTTTGGAAAACACACTTTCAACATTAAACCTGAAGTTGCAAGCGTTTTAGCTCGTGCTGTTCTAAAACCTCCTTCCGTCAGGCCACGGCAACCATGAAGCCCATACGAAGAAACACCACGTGAGAAACAAACAGAAGCACGTCTTTTGGCACAGTCTGGGCTTAAACCGGGGATGTCGAAGCTGCAGGGGAGGAAGGTGAGAGCGGCCTCCCGAACAGCCAGCCCCGGACAGAGAGGGGCGAGCAGCCCCTGGAGCCTCAGTGCGTGAGGGGCGCCGTGCCCCGCTTCCCTGCCGTGGTTTCTGTGTTTTTTGCTGTTCCAACGATCGCTTTCTCACATCCGTTTCTTTTAATAACTCCCAGATGGCATTTTCTCACTTTCAAAACCAAAACAAAAATGACCTTGCTGTTATGAGCTCCCCGAGCTGGCTGTGCCCCCAGCCCACTCCTTTCCCTGTCCTGCCACGTTTAGCTGCCGGTTTTCGCGCCCTGCATTTTGGCTGGGGCAGCCTCGCTCCTGGCCGCGGGGCTGGGGCTCTGCGGAGAAATCCTGTGCTGGATGAATACGTTGAAAAATGTCCCTGCTGGAAAACCACGTTTGGTACAGGAGCACCTGGCAGCCAGTGCCCGGGACAGCCGTGCTCGCGGGAGGAAGCTCCCACAAGGAGCGGCTGCTTGTTGCTGCAGCCCCAGCCACAAGAAAAACCCCAAACCAGGATAATTGAATATTCATCTTCTATGAACTCTATTAATTCGAGGCCTCATGTTCTGAAGAGCAAAATAGCTGCCATAATTTCATCTCAAAATCTAAAGTAAATAACCACGAGACTGTCATTTTTTCTGTGCTCTATTTTCACTGAAAGGAAGTTCGTCTGCCTGCCTGGTTTCATTACGAAATGATCGGTGCAACCGCTAGAAGAACTTTTATTTATTTTTACATTTCTGACAAAAGCCTATTAACCCTAAGTGCCACAGCGAACACTGCCAGCGACTTCTTTGTCCCAATTTTAAACATCCTTTTAAAACCCAGCATTAATTTAAACAAGATAATATAAATTAAATTGCGTGCTTTGGTGCACTTTAGTATTTGCCTCTTCAAAGGCTCTGCCATTTTTTAAACAAGCCCCAAGGATTTGCACTTTAATATTAATCACTGCTTAAAAAAAAAAAAAAAAATCATTAAAAAAATCATTTTTTATGCACTGAAGGAGAGCACACCAGTGAATTTAAGTCCAAACAGGTACATTTGGGAAGTGGCACGCAGGATGCCTGCAGTAGTGGGGCAGGTTGGCAGGGGCTCAGGAAAACACGGGGGGCACCAAGGGCTGAGGTCCTGGCAGTGGCTGGGGGGGCCCCACCTCGGCAGCCCCGTGGTGCTCGGGTGCTGGGGTGGCCGCTGGAGCCAGGCAGTCTGGGCATCCAGCTTCTTTCTCCCCACCTTCTCAGCAATGTTTACTCTAGCAAATATTGAAGAAAACTCATCAGAGAAAAGTGGCCAGGTTTGAAATCCTTTTGGGGGCTTTCTGGGGATCTGCGTCACCTGAACACGAATCCCTTTGGCTTCAGCCCTGAAGATGCTGCTCGTGCAAGACCCGGAGGGATGCAGGGAACACAGCCGCCCATTTTCTGCTGTGGTGCCAGGGCTGGAGGCCTGCAGCTGGAGGGGCTGTGAGTGCTGCCATGCCCAACCCCACCCGTGTGCAGTCCTGCAGCCCCGGGATGCCCCCAGGCCCGCAGCACCGTGCTTACCAGTCACCGGTTACCACATCAGGCCTTCGCATCTCGTATTTGGCCAAGGACTGAGGTTTAACCTGTCTCAGCCTCCAGGAGCACCAGCGTCTTCGTGCTGTGCTGTGATTTTCTTCCTGCTGAGCACAGTGCAGCAGGTGCTGTGGCACCGACCTCCCACCAGGTATCCCACCACACGCAGACCGTGTCCGATGGCCGTCCTCACACAGGCGCTGCAAGATCAGCTTCTGCCACAGCGCAGCATAAATTTCCCTGACAGATCCTTCAATGTGCTAGCAAGCAGGAGCTGCTGCGTTACTGAGCAAATACATTTGCAGCTCTGATTCCTGGCTCCATCCAGCCCAGCCACGCCGACAGCTGAGCTGTGCGGGGGGAACCCATTAAATGCTGGTCATGAAAGAGCTGACCCAGATAACTCACGCAGCAAGCTAGCCACCCCAACACAGGGTGTCACCTCGCCTTTTGAGAGGCTGCAGATCGATGAGTTTCCTCCTGCCCTGCCCTTCGGGTTGCCTCCCGAGGTCTGCCTGCAGAGCAGAGCGGCAGGCCCATGGGGGAATGCTCCTGACCCCGTCCTGCTGCGTGGCGTGTTGGTGGCAGGGAACAGTGACACTGGCAAGCGTTTTGGGCTGCCAACCCCAGTCTCTGTGCTCATGATCTGGGGCAGAATAACATCGCTGGGGAGGTCCTGCTCACGCGGTGCCAGGCTGTGCTCCTGGTGAGGGGACGGGCGCACGGCACTCACCGCCGGTCCAGCCCGGGGAGGGCAGGGGGGCACGGCGATTGCTGGGACAGGCTGCCAGCCACATGTTCGCAGGCTTTTCTAGAGCTGTGGCCAGTAATTAGACCAGTCAGTTTACATAGAATTAGTCCTGTTCAGTTAACCACAAAATTATGACTTCAGAGATTCAATCTCATTATTTGGCCAGTCAGCTTGGCAAGATGATCGCTATTCTCTCATTACACTACAGAAGCACTAAGCCTTTGCCCTGGCTGCTATTTTCTCTGCTGCAACCAGGAGCAGGGGGACTTGGCACGGATCCTGCAGCAGGTTCTTTAGCCAAACGCACGAAGCCTCATTAGCACCTGTAGCCGGCAGGTATTTGTTTCCATTAGGGCAGCTGGGGGTGCCTTCCTGCCAGGAACAGCACAAGCACAGGACGGCGTCCTGCTCGGCTGCCCAGAGAGCTCCTCTTGTCGTCTGGCATCTACTTGACTCTGTCTGCTGAAAGCACCGAGTGAGGCTGACCCGGGGTATTGGGACAGGGCTGGGACAGGGCTGCTGTGGAAGGGGCAGAAGGCCTCCCCGGTGCTGGAAGGGGCTGCAGAAGGCCTGCTGTGCAGGGCCCTGACCCTGAGCCCCAGCACAGCTGGGCTGTAGGAAATGGCATCAGTTTTCCTCCCCCATGTACCGGTGAAAGGGCTCAGGTGTGGGGCAGCGCCGTGTGCTGAAGCCACGCTGCCCCCCTACATGCCCCAAACCCCACTGAGCCGAACTCAGTTTATTTTTGCTAAATAGGAACGGGCTCAGTGCCTGTACCACGGGCCCAGCCTCAGTGTCCTGCCTGCGGGCGGGCTGCCAGTGTGGAGGATGCAGCCCATCAGGCACGGGGTGTGCTGGTGGGGGCAGAGCCTCACCCGGCTGCACTGGGGCAGGGGCACGCCTGCAATGTGAGCACCAAGTGGTGTCAGCCTGTGCACCGGGACCGTGCCAACCTACTGCCTGTGTGGTTGTTTCATGTAGACCTCTCTCTGCCTCCCACTGCCGTTTTTTCTTCCTTTTCAGTGAATCAGGCTGCAGGAATTGTTTTCCCCCCTTTGTCTCCGTGACTCTCCTCGCTTGGAGATAAGGGGAGAAGCAGCCGGCAGCAACGCCCAGGCTGTCTCAGCGAAGGAGCGATCACCAGGAATAGTTTCTCTGTTCTTCCCTTGTCCAGACACCAGCGATTCAGCCCATCACTGAACGCCCCCGGCAGCACGGCGGTGGCAGGGCTGCACACCACAGTGCCCTGCAAGGCTGAAGCAGTTTGCATTCACTGCTCGCTCCTGTAAAACCACACAGCTGTGGGGAGCAGACCTCTCATTTTCTCAATGTTTACCACTGTGTCACACCAAGATTGGCAAAAATTATGATGATGTGTGCTGATACAGTTTCTTAAGGGTCACAGGTACAGGAAGAAAGAGGCGAGCAGGTGGGTGCAGGCTGGGGGCACAATCCAAGTCCCCCCGGCTCCAGAAGCAGCCAAGCCCTCGCTGTCCTGTCCCTAGCGCCCTGGGAGCAGCAGGACGGGGACAGGGTGTGCTGGGGGCAGCCCAGGGCCCTGCAGGCTGGGGGTGCTGCTGCTGCTGGCCCCCAGGCGTCTCCCGAGCCCCCTGCAGCACACGGCGCCGTGAGCCTGCCCCGCTGCGGCACAGACCCCGCCGTGGCTCTGGGAGGGGGGGCTGTCTGCCCGCACCCACCCGTCTTTGTTCTTGGCTTTATCGTGTTGGGAATCAAAGTGGCAGATAGAAACACTCAGAGTTTTTTGCCTTTCTACATAGGCTCATTATGTTTTTAAGTCAGGGCTGATCTTCCCCCCATTAAATACAAAACATTAAAATCAATCATTAATAACTCTAAAAGGTCTGAGCAACAACAAACATACTCGTGTTTGAACATTAACAGAGGTATTTTTCCTTGATGACAGATTCTTTAGATAAATTCTAGAGATTATAAAACAGATTCTGTATTTCCAATTATTTTTCTCTGGTATATTTTTAGAGTAGGCTCCTGAAATAAGCTTCTGAAGCTCCAATTTTGAAAGCCAAAGGTTAATCCCTTAAGAGCTCAATAAACGCTCATTACGGGGATGGAAAGCATTAGCGGGTGCAGGCAGAAAGGAGGGGATGAGCTGGCACTGCTGGCCATCGGCGGGCTGCAGCACGGCCGGGGTGAGCTGACCTGCTCTTCGGGGGGAGAAAAGAGCCCCAGAGTCACCAGCGGGGACGGGAAGTCTGCTTGGTTTGCCTGAACCGTCTCAGGGGAGCACCTCATGGTTTGGATGCTCCTGGCCTCATTTATCTCCATCTCCTGGGGGTCTCCATGGCCAACACCAGTTTCCTCTCCCCGGGCATCTCCTGAGCAAAAGGCCAGCTCCTGCAATAAGGGGACAGCAGGAAGGGCGAGCGCGGAGCAAGATGCTGCAGCTCCCATCAGGTGGAAGCCAGGTGAGTCTGTCTGTAGGCAGGATTTAAACAAGGGAGCTGGGGACTTGGTGACAGAAAAGTCCCTGCAGCACTGCCACTTCCTACCATAAGTACAGTGCTCCGGCTTTTGTAGCTTAATCTGAAGCTGTGGAGCTGTGACTGTACGTTAAATTAGAAATGGCCTTAGTAATGATTGTCAGGGTATTCGTTATCAGCATGCCTCAGTTGGCATTTCTTTTTCCTTTTTGTTATGCTCTTTTTTTTTTTTTTCTTCCCCCCATTTCCCCTCTCTCCCCCCTTCCAGGTACTGATATCTCTCTTTTTGATTCCTTAGCATCACCTCATTCCTAATTGTCAGTGGGAATTGCCTGATTTTACCTCGAGTTGTCAGAGGTGTGTTGGAGCTGTGTAGGACTGCTGGGCCCACGGCCGTCGGGGTGCTCGGGGACACAGCTGCGAGGTCTCCCTTCCCAGCCATTAGAGGTGCCTGCGACCCACACAGCCAGGGAATAAGGAGCCGGGTGGCTGTGTTGGAGCAGCAGCGCTCGGAGAAGGAGCCTGGAGTGGCTGTGAGAGGTGGAGATGGCAGGATAATGAGAATGGCAACAATAGCTGCAGGAGGCATGAAAGAGGGCTTGCCAGCCCAGGCATCGGAGCAGACTTACTGCTCAGGGTGCTCCTGTCCTGATCTGCTTCAAACCTGTCACGAGAGAGTCCAAAACGAGAGACTTCCAACACTTAGCTTGAACTCCTGACACTTCTTTGTCATTACTATGTTTTCACATATTCCCAAAATAAAATTAAATAGAATAATGACATCAAGAAAGCTAAAAATGCCTGGATTTCATAATGCAGCAGCACTAAGCTGAATAACTTAGTTTCCATTTCCATGAGTGCTATTTTTGAGGCCCTTCCTTTCCTGGGTTAGGCCCTTTGGACAACAGTGTGGGAAGGAGCCTGTGGGGGGGCCTGCTCCCAGGGGCCCTGCTTCTGTCACCATCAACTAATTTAGAACTTATCAGGAAAGAAAATGTGGGCACAAAACAAAGCAAAGCTGGTGGATAAAAGCTCAGAAGGGCTTTGTTGTGTAATTTTTGCTACCAGCAACAAGAGTTCACCTGCTCCTTTTAAACTGCTGTGGTTGCTCCCTCCAATCCATAGACAATACACTAGATTTTTGCCTATCATATTATTATTATTCTCTGATTTTTTAACCTTAGCTTTTACAATTTTGTTTCAGATCGGTTTTAAAATCTTCTTTCTGGTGTTTCATTCACAGTAAGAAAGTTTGGCATCTGAAAATGTCTTCTGGTTTTAGAACTCCTATAATTTTAATGTTGATAAGATTTATTTTAACCACATAAATGACCTGATCCAAATACCATATAAAAATGTCAAGAAACAATTTTGCCTACACTTAAGCGGGTTTATAAAGAAATACCAAAAGGGAAACTTGACTGAAAATCCAATATTATCATATTTTCTGACATCTGCTAAACATTAGCAGATGATGTTTACCATTGCCATGATTTGCCAGCGATGCAATTACAGGTATTTGCTAAATAACGTTTGCCTCCCTCTGTTCCAGAGCGGGTACCGGTGCCTGTGGTACCCCTCAGACACGGGCACCCCCGGCAGGCAGAGCAGAGCTGAAACTTGCCCTGGGGTAAGAGGTGAGGACCTGTGCCAAAGCTGCCTCCGGCGTAAACCAGAGCCAGTTCTCGCAGCAGAGCCAGGGTGGGAGGCGCAGGGGCTCGGCTGCATGGAGAAATTCGGTCCCAATGCAGCAGCAGCATGGATGTAGGGGTGCACAGGGCTCTGGGGGAGCCAGTGGAGCTGAGCAGGGCTGGAAGGAGGCAGTAGGTGCCCAAAGGGACCCTGATCCCCCCCCGGGCTGCCCCTGCAGTGGGGACACCTGCCTTGTGCACTCCACTGCAGCACCTCAGAGCGAGCGCCACGTTCATTCCCCTCGGCACATGAGGTAGCAAGTACTTAATTGAAATACTTAATTTTGCGATCTTCACTGTTTCCTGCCTGTTTGTCTTACGGCCATTTGAGGAAACTGCGTAATGCGAGCGTTAACGCACTATTAAACCTCAGTAGAATTGTCTCTCTTGGCTGGTAGCTGAACAAAAGACCTTTTCTTTTGAGAACAGTGATTTCAATTTAAAATGGCAATACAGAAAGCAGGCAAGATGCTCCCTGCTGTAATTAGAACAAGTTCCCCAGCATACTGTTATCTTTAGACTCCGGAAGTGTAGCCGTTCAACTAGGACTTGTAAGTCACTTCCATTAACTCTATTTATTGCCGGGCTGTATCGCACGGCTATCGCAGCGGCAGGGCTGATCGGAAACTGTTTGCATTTTCTGAAACACAGAAGGCATTCCGGCACGGCAGTTCAGTGGTTTTTTTTGGTTCATAATTTTAAGAAGGTTTAGTTGGTTTATAATGTTACTAAAGGCAAAGAGGGAGAAGAAAAGCCATATAATTCATCTGTGTGGGAACATATGAGAGTCGTACTGGGTGTCTGTTGGGCCTTACAGATAAAGCACTCTGATTACAGATAAAGCACTCTGATTTCTCTTGCTTTCCTTTCATGACATACCCTTTATTGATTATAAAATTATAACCTATCTATAATCCAACCATAAATATGAAATTATAATCCTTCGTGCTCAACACTGTGTCGTTCTGTCTTCCAAAGTTCACCCACTGTTGGGACTCTGCAGCTCCTTGGGGCTTACGTTCTGCTGTGTGCATCTCTCGCTAATTAGCCCGTGAACAGCTTTTGTTTTCAAGACAGCAAAATGTCAGTTCAGATATTAAAAATGCACACAGGCGCACTCTCCTCTCGCTGGGGCGGGGGAGAGGAGCTTCTGAGCCTGAGCAGCACGCGCTGGGGTGCGTCTCCTCCAGGACCCTGCGACTGCAGGATTTTGTCACCCCCCGGTAGGGGACCGAGCCTCCACGAGCAGCAGTAAGGACAGTGACTTCTTATCCACCGGGACAGCGAGCACGGAGGGCAGTGCAGCAGAGAAGCAGAGATGTTGGCAAAAGCACCAGCTGAGCTTCGGGAATGGCTTCTGCTGGCAGTTTCTGTGAGCGGGGCGGCAGCTCAGCTAAGGCTCGCTTTCAGCCAGCAGTGCATGTCATATCTGCAACAGACATGCCTGAAAATCCTTATCAGCTCTTCAACTGCCATTTCCCAGGTTTCCTTTCCAAGGCAGGGCACACAAAGGCAGCTCAGGCTTGCAGGGCTGAGCAGGGCCCGTGGCTGTGCCAGGGCTCAGTTGGGGATGCAGCAGTGTGGGGTCGGGGTCTGTGCCACCCGCTGCCCCTGCCCCAGCTTCTCGGGGCACCTGGCTCGTGTGCTGCATCCAGCTGGCTGCTGCCCTGCTCTGCTCAGGCGAGCTGGGGCTGGAACTGCAACAGAGCACAGAAACCCACCGTGACAGCCCGTTGGGGTGGGAAAGGGAGTGCTAGGCACCTCTTATGGGAGATTTTACAAGCCTCTGCGAAGTGAACCTGCAAAATCCGTGACTCCAGAACTGATTAGGGTTTGAAGTGGTTCAGAGATGCACACACACAGGGTTTTCAGACAGGTGCCTGGCCCACGTTGCCCAGTGTGAAGGAGTGTGATGTGGTGGGCCAGGAGAGGCGCCGGGCTGCCCACAACACACAGGTCTTGCTGGCGGTGCTGTGCCAGGGCACGGAGGGACAGCCACCACCCGCAGCGGGCACCGTGCTGCAGCCCCGCTGCTCCTGCTGCACCGTGCTCACCCCGCGCTCACCGCACCCACTGTGCATGGGCAGGGCTCCACTCCAGTGCCTGCTGCCACGGTCAGAACTGCTTTTGTCTTCAGTGCTATGGGTATTTCTGTCCTGTACACCACTTCCTTGCCAGCCTCCAGCCTTCTGCCTCAGTTGCTAATGGCCACAAGTTCCTGTAGGAGGGTAGCAGGAATTGCTCACACTCAGCACAAAAGCAACTTTCCCTGTACCTATCTGCTCACCCCCAAATGTTCCAAATATGTTCACTCACAAGTTCAGGCCATACCTGGGCATTTTCAGCATGCGAAGTTAGAGCTGGCAGGAAACAGGAGATGGTGTAAATAGCCATTGCTAACAGTCTGTTTTCTATGTATTTTTAAGTATTTTTAGACAGACAAGGATGAGCTTCCCTTTTTTTGTACGAAGATGCGTTTGCCCGAATCCTTCAAGCCAAAATTTCCCAAGCTCTCAGCTGTGTGCAGGCGGCTGCTCAGAAGTACAGCAGGTAAGGGGAGACATTAACACGGAGACAAAAAATAACGCCTGGCAAGAACATCACGCACCCGGGCGGTATGTGGGGCTAGGGACTAGGGGCAGCTCAGCCTTCGGGCAGCGCCTGCCGTGGCTGCGGGGCACACACAGTGTGTGGGGCAGCCCGGGCACCGCTTGGCCCCTGCCGAGGCAGCAAGAGGGGGCTGAATTTTGGGGATCTGGATCTCGGGGATGGTGGGGGCTTCCTCTCCAGCCAGGGCAAGCAGGTGCTGGCAGCCCCCCGGTGCCTGTCCCCCCCTGCCCCACACAGGGGTTGTACCTGTGTGTGTGTCCGCACGCACATTCACCTCCACCGCAAGCAGGCGTTGCAGTGATCTATGGATCTGAGCCCGAGGCTGGTTCGGGTCCATTTTTCTTCCTGGCACACTGAAATACTGAAATCTGTGCCTAAGTTTTGCTAACCAAAACCAACAGGTAGCAACAGCTGGATTTATGTCCAGCCCGTTCCCTTCGCACACCCACACACTGCTATAGTTCAGCATTAATTGGGCTGACTGGGAATTTCCATTTGCTCGCTAGCGTGCTTTCTTCTCTCGTTAGGGATACATCATCCCTTTGAGTTAAATCAGCTGTTAAAAGAACAAAACATTCAGTTTAATGGAAATCAGTGGTATAAAATCCTAGATTTTGCAGAAAGTGCGTTAAGAGGCAAAGCTGGAAGGAATTCAGCTTCAGCTATACCAGCTAGAAACCTATTCAGCTACAAAAGCATATGCTGGAGTTATGGAGGAAAAGGTGCTAATGTAACATGTTTTATGGTTGTGCTCCAAAATAAGAACAGATTAGTGATACAAGCAGGAAGACGCTAATTTGCTGGCTGCAGATGAAGTCATGTAACAGTATGGCTGCTAAAAAATATGCCTTTTTCTTTACTCACTTAAGAGCTTGGACCTTTAACTGTTGAAGCACTGCAGTCAGGATGTGCACACTTAGCAGTACGTGAGATTTCCGCTCCCAGCACTGCCAGGCTCTGAAGGGAGGTGCCGAGACATGGGCTGGGGATGAAGCAGGAGGGACAGTGGCTGCTCATGGACCTCTGGTGGCACAGGGCAGCGGCAGTGTCCTCGGCAGGTCCGTGGTGCCGAGGAGCAGCAGAGGAGGGAGCCTCACCGCCCTGTGCTTGCCTCCCACTGCCCCCCCATCAGGAGTGGGACTGGCCCCCGGCTGGCAGAAGAGGGGCAAAGTAACGAAGGCAGAGCTACCAGGTGGGGTGGGCAACGCTCAGCAAAGAGCCAGATACTGAGCCGCTGCATTAACTGGGGTGCATAAAGGGAAACGGGAAGCCTGGATGAAGCAGGAGCAATAAAGGAGGCAAGAATGCCAGGGATTTAAAAAATGTGCAGAGAAGGGAAACGTCTCTTCCCACTGTTCTGAGCAAGGACAAGTGTTCTGGAAAGATGCTGCTGCTGGTGGCACGTGGCAGCACCTGGCCAGCTGCTGGCACAGGTTCCCAACCAGGAGAAGCCGGAGCCATGCGTGGGCACCCTGAGGGTGCTGCCAGAAGCTGCAGGGCAGGCGGCAGCCCGATGCATGTGAGCAGCACCCTTGCAACGCTGTAGCTCCCGCCCTGAAAAATGAGGGGGCACTCAAGAAAAAGTTAGAGGGATGAGGCCGGTCTCTTGGAAAATCCTGCCCTGGCATAGAAAAGACACTGCAGATTCTCAGACCAGATTGTAAATGTGAGCTTGGAGTCTTCAGTAATGGATGAACTGAGCTGTAGCCGAGTGATGTGAAGCATCATGACTGGTGGAGATTCCCTTTGACCTTCAGGTTATTCATATCCTTCCTTAACATGCCTACCAGCCCTACAGGAACATCACACCAGCAGAGGTGCCACTTCCACACAGCAGTGACTTTGTGCTGGAGCTGGATACCTGGCGTCGGTGGCACCACTGCCCTGGGTGCCTGGGCAGACTGGGACACATGAGCACACGCTGCTGAGCACCCCCGCGCTGGTGACTTCGTGCTTCTCAGGGTCTCGTGAAAATGACCCACGGCCCCTTTCACAGCTCTGCTCACAAGCCTAATCCAAGAGAAGGCAGAAAGGCCCCATGAGAACAAACGCCAGGCTCCTTGGGGCACACCAGCACAGGCACAGGGTCCGGCAGCGCAGCGGGCAGGCACCAGCAGCTGCCCCTGCCCCGGTTCGCATCGGGCAGCGCTCAGGCACTGACCTCTGGGCTCCGCCGCTTGGCTTTCCGGCGCTGCTCAGCTCACAGCAGCAAGCAGGCTGCAGATCGTGGTGCGTGTTTACTGATGCTATCAGTGCTGCTTCAGCATGACTCAAAATGTTCTCAAGACAGAATTCGAGAGCTGCCAAAAGAAGTGAGGCGTTAGCAATGGGCCTGACAAAATCGCTAATGAAATAACAATTGCAAAGCGAAAGATAAACTGAAGGACCTCTTGTGTGCTAATAACATTGCTTTGTTTGTTCCATTTTAATTTTTAACACGATAATCCAAGTCCTTTATTCAAATAAACTCTGGTTTTGGCCATGCAGCTGATTCTCCGGGGAGCAAGATGATGTTTTTATAAATGAGCACTGTGGGCTTGACCCTGTTATAGTGTGCTCCTCGCATGTCTGCTCTGTGGGCTGGGCGCTTTCTCTTGTGGCAATGCTGTGGCTGAGGAGTAATTTTTGTTAGCACTTTAAAATCCTAGAGGGCACCACTGAACAGTTTAGCAATTTTTTATTTTTTTATTTTTTACAATCCATTCTTTACAGGTGCTGCTGTGCTTGTCTCGGTCCCTCCCTAGCCTTCCTTTCTCTCCATATTCAATTGTATTAAAACTAAAACGATTCTTCATGGTAAATGTGCAGCCAGTGGATGAGTACAAAAAGAAAAAAAATGAATGTATAAGAAGAAAAGGTCTTATTATTACAAAATCTAAGAAGTTGCTTCAAAGCTGTAGTCTGCGTAACTTGGCCCCGAGTAAATGCCAACTTGGCGACTCCATCTGCAGCCCCTTGCATATTCCTACAGGGGCACAATGCGCAGCTGATTTCCCAATTAAGCTCTCTCGACAAAGTAGTTTTATCATTCAGGCAGCCTCAAAAGTTTGAGAGAGGAATACATATTCATGAGGCACCAGCAGCCCTCCGTCTCAGGCGCAGCTTTCAGCTGGGAGCAGCCCCGGGCTCGGTGCGCCGGAGCCAGCAGGTTGCCACCGGCCGGGCCCCCCCGGGGGCTCCAGGGAGCCGCTGCCCCCCGCAGCACCGAGCACCGGGGGCTCGCCGGGGCCGGGCCCACCCGCGATCGTGTCCCGCGTGGGCGGGAGGCGTGCCGGGGGGAGGTCTGTCTGTCCCGGGGGGGCGTCTGTCTGTCCCGGGGGGGGGTCCGTCTGCCCGGGAGGAGGGTCCCCGGGCGGCCCCGGCCCCGGCAGGGCGAGGGCGGGGAGCGGCCCCGGGCGCCGCCCGGCTGCGGGCGAGGGCGGTGCGGGGGGCGGGCGGCGCGCCCCTGGGCAGAGCCGGCGCCGGGAGCCGGCCCCCCCCGGCCCCCGCCCGCCCCCGCCCGCGGCCGGCGCGGAGCCTCCCGCGGCACCGGGGCTGCGGCCGCGCTCCCCGCGGCGGAGCCAGGCAGGGGCCGTCCCGCGGTTCCCGGCCGCCCACCCGCCAGCAGCCCCGGCCCCGACACGGGACCGGCCCGGCCATGGCAGCCGCGGGCGGGACGCCGCGCCCCGGCCGAGAGCGGAGCCGAGCGGGAGGCAGGTGGGGGCGCCGGGGGGCCGCGGGGGGCGGCGGGGGGCGAGGGCGGCGGCGGCGGCTGCCCGGGGGCTGCGGGGGGGAGCGGAGCGGAGCGGGGCGGAGGGGCGCGGGCGGAGCGGCGGTGCCCCCGTCCCCGGTGCCCCCGGTGCCCCCCACCCGCGGCACCGCCGCCCGGAGCTGCGCCGCGTCCCGGGGCGGCCGCCGCCGCGCTCTCGGTGCGCGCTCCGAGCCTCCCGTCCCGTCCCGTCCCGTCCCGTCCCGTCCAGCCTCGCCGTGTCGAGCCGAGCCGAGCCGTGCTGAGCCGTGCCGTGGCCGCGGCGGGCAGGGGGCGCCCCCCGGGAGGGGTTTGGAGCCCAGCGCCGAGCCCAGCGCCCAGCCGCACGCGTGGGCTCCCCCGCCGGGAGCGCTCGGAAGGCGGCCCGGCAGCCCGTGCATCCCGCCAGGCTCCCTTTGCGCTTGTGTCGCTGTCTTTCAGATGCGCCGCTGGCCCTGTAGAGACTTTGCTGCTTCACCTCAGGCTTATGTGACCCTGCTGGAAAGATCATGACCGAAGCCCTCATCTCTGCTGCTTTGAATGGAACTGAACCCAACCTGTTGTCCGGCAGCGGCTGGTCGGCGGGAAATGCCACCACCAAGTGCTCCCTGACCAAAACCGGCTTCCAGTTCTACTACCTGCCCACCGTCTACATTCTAGTCTTTATCACTGGATTTTTGGGAAACAGCGTGGCGATCTGGATGTTTGTCTTCCACATGAGGCCTTGGAGCGGCATCTCGGTTTACATGTTCAACCTGGCGTTGGCCGACTTCTTGTACGTCTTGACGCTGCCCGCCCTCATCTTTTACTACTTCAATAAAACCGACTGGATCTTCGGGGATATCATGTGCAAACTGCAGAGGTTCATTTTCCACGTGAACCTCTACGGCAGTATTTTGTTTCTAACATGCATCAGCGTGCACAGGTACACGGGCGTCGTGCACCCCCTGAAGTCGCTGGGGAGGCTGAAGAAGAAGAACGCCGTTTACATCAGCACCCTGGTCTGGGTCATCGTGGTGGCTGTGATTTCGCCGATACTCTTCTACTCGGGAACGGGGATAAGGAGAAATAAAACCATTACGTGCTACGACACCACGACCGATGATTACCTGAGAAGTTACTTCATTTACAGCATGTGCACCACGGTGTTCATGTTCTGCATCCCGTTCATAGTGATTCTTGGCTGTTACGGACTAATTGTGAAAGCTTTGATTTACAAAGATTTGGACAACTCTCCTCTCAGGAGAAAGTCGATTTACCTGGTTATTATTGTGTTGACAGTCTTTGCTGTGTCGTATCTTCCCTTCCACGTGATGAAGACCTTAAATCTAAGAGCCAGGGTGGATTTTCAGACTCCACAAATGTGTGCCTTCAACGATAAGGTTTATGCCACTTACCAAGTGACGAGGGGTCTGGCCAGCCTCAACAGCTGTGTAGACCCCATTCTTTATTTCCTGGCAGGTGACACCTTTCGAAGGCGGCTTTCCAGGGCAACCAGGAAATCATCCCGAAGAAGTGAACACAATGTGCAGTCTAAAAGTGAGGAAATGACTCTCAATATTTTATCAGAGTATAAGCAGAATGGAGATACAAGTTTGTGAATTAATGCGAAAGATTTGGGAACGGTTTGCAAAAATCCTCCACTTTGACAGAGTAGGACGCGATAGTGCTACAAGTGTGTGAGGAAAATTTATCAGTCTCTCAAACTCATTTTAGATAAAGCCTCTTTTTCTGATCTTAGAAAAAAAATTAACAAAGTAAGTGGAAGAACTTTAATCTTAATGGAGAATAACATGTCAAAATTCAGCTTTCCTTCTCCTTACAATGTTCTCGTTTCTTTCTGACTTGTGTCAGATAAAGTAAAATGAAGTAAATCCCCTAAAGGAAGAAAGCAATCAAAGTGCTTCTGTTTCAGTGACTTAGTCTCCCACACTCAAAGCGATCTTCATTAGCCTCCCTTTAAAAATAGGAAATAAAAGTAAGAAAGAGCAGCATCTTCTCTTCTGATGCTCAGTCCACATACTGAGCCTCGGTGCTGTCCTTTCACTCGCTTGCCATTGTAAACAAGTGTGTAAATCAAGGTCCTGGTGCGGCTGGCACACCTTTACGGTTTCATTATTTCTTCATCTACTTCTAGTGTTGATAATTATTTGGTAGTTTGGTAACGTTTATGATTCAGTCTTCGAATGCCAGCGTGTTACAAAAGATAGGCTTACCGACGTGTGTGCATGATTATGCTTTCAGCTCACGGCGGCTGCTCGTGGCAGACGCGGAACCCGCAGCAGACCGCCGCGCGGGCGGGTGGGTGGCTCCGGGAGCCGGTGCAGGCACCTGCCTCGCACCCGCGGGCAGCGGTGCGCTTCGTGAGCTGCTGCTGGTGCACAGAGGGGCCGGCGGCCTGATCCTGCCTGGGCACTGCGTGCTGCAGCCCCTGCCCTTGGCCGCTCGTGGTTGCGGTCATCCTGCAGGTCTTTACGGGTAGAGCGCCAGAAACGTGTCTGCTGAGACTGGCCGTGCCTTGTAGAGGAGTGGAACTACATTACCTGAGTTACCTGCGGTTTCTTTTGGTGCGAGAATATTTCTGTTCCTGGCAATCTTTACAGAGAACATGAAAGTTGTTTCCCAAGAATATACCTATAAAAAACAATATATATATGGTTTATATTATATATATGTATAAATAATTGGGAGGGAATTAATTTTTTGGTATTGTGACAAATTACTGTATTAACAAGATGTTGCAATATACTACAGACTAAATCTACCCGTTTATTGTATATCTTCTCCAAATGTGGAATAGGTCATCTAAAATTAGTCAAGCTGAAATGTTGTGTAATACAAGAGCTAGTGATCAGAGCACAGATGAAACCTTACATGGGCAGTCATTCATTTCTCATATTTTTAAGAAATGTGTTTGAAAATATTGTGTGTTAAAAGCAGTATGAAGGCATGCTTTAAATGATAAATTTAGTGTACAAAATTAAGTTCTGTGTAATCCTAGGGGTGATTTAAGCAGATCCTCATTCCTCCAGTCTTCATAGTAAGAGTAAAATATTTATATTTTGCTTTCTGATTTTCAGTGGTTGGTAACAAACAGGAGTAGCCCTCGTTACTTTTTGACATCGTTGTAAAGCAGCTTCTGTTCAGACATACAGCTTCTTAATCTGCAAAGTCCCTATTTATTGAACTTATTTATTAGAAAACTAAATGTAAAGTATGTAAAGTGTGGTTCTCCGTGTTCATATTCAGAATTGGGCATTAATGGAAAATTTAACAGCATGTTTAAATCATTGTACTACTGTGTCTTCTAACAGAACATCTTTATAATAAACTCAATTCCACCCTGACTATTCACTCTTGATATATAACCTAGAGATAAATTAAACTACTAATATATAGCCTAGAGATAAATTAAACTACTGCTTAGGAAGCATAGCTTCTTGAAGCAATGTTAAGATCCCATTTAGCACTGTAAGATGAAAAATGGAGGGAGTGAAAAAATCCCAACCAAGGGTCAATTGCTAATTAATCCCTACTGACAAAACACTGTAGAATAGCACAGCCTATTTATATCACCAGAGAATGAGACTGGTTCAGAATAAATGACTTCTATTATGTGATTATTTGAGACTTCATTCAGCCGAGGCACATCTTGTTTAGAATGGCAGATGAATTAAGCAGAGGGAGCACATTAAACTATGATATGCTCTGGATCTGCTTCTCTAGGTTTAAAATTGTATTCATGTCCCAGAGTTTTGTAGTCTCTTTTTTCTTTCAGTTAGGAAATAAAATGTTCCACCAAGTCATGTCCAAAAAAAGGTCCTAAATGCAGAGACGCAGCAGAACAAAAGCCTTGCACCCAGGCTGGTCCTTCTGTAGCTGCTCAAAGTCTTTTTGCAGTGTGCCTCTCTAATATGACAAAGTTGGCTGGCTCTTACGCTGCGTATAATTCAAGAGCAACCAAATTGTACAAGCCCAGGTACCCCAGGTTTGGCATGCTGCAGGAGAAACCCACCTGTCTGCACAGAGAGCCTGCTGGGGAAAATCCCCCCCGAGATGCAAACGGCAGCACCTTCCCCACAAACCTGGGTCTTGAGCTCCTGGAGTGGATTTTGTGCACTCATCCTGAAGCAGCTGTAAGATCTCTCTGCTTCATCTTGCCTCACTGAAGAGAACTCTGCAATTTGACCGGTGTGGTCACCCGGTTCGTTGCTGAGGTCTGTGCTGATATTTTATTTAACAGAGACCCTTTTTACTGCTGAGCAGCAAGGGCAGGCAGCTTCCTGCAGCATCTTCACCCCACAGAGGTGTACAGGAGCCTCCCGTTGACCCCGAGAAGTATCATTAAACACAGTTTACACACACAGTTTGTTTTCCTTCTTTTAGCTCCTGTGACCTGGAGAGCTAACCCCTCAAACCACATCCTACTCCCATGCGGTTCCCAGATGCGCACACACCGAGGTGCCACAGGCAGCACTGAGACCTGCTGGAACTTGAGGCTGATCCTCACAATCTTATGTAGTTCCTGCTTTTTTTTTTTTTTTTTTTTTTTTTTTTAAAGTGCTGTTGTTTTTGCAGTAGGTTAGTCAGAGGCACTGCACAATCACACCCAATTTGTATCTCCTCCCACCTGGCTGCTCGTTACCTGCAGCATCACAGAATCGCATGTGTTGGGCTGTCCCAGCAGCGGGGAGGCTGCTTGGGCACGGGGGACACTGCTGGGATGAAGACCAAGGCAGTGTGCTGGCTGCAGCCATGGGCTCCGGGGGAGCTTGGCAAGTCTGTTGTTAAATATTTCCCTTTTGGTACTTACCCTTACTACAGTAGTGAAAAACAGTCAGTCCATGGACATCCGTTTGGTTATTTGTAATGGGTATCATTGAAGAAGCCTTTCCCTAAGCCGCTTTACTGAAGTTCCTTTCTGACCTATCTGATATGCAAAGACTATGCAATCTCAATTACAGCCTGTGGGCTTTGGCTGGCATTGTTAATTAATTAGCAATGATGACAACGGGCTGTGTTAGTGGGAGCCAGATTCAGCTCATCAACTAACTACAAGACCACCTAAAAGCTCCATCTTCCCTCGTGCTGCATTAGCCTTTGACTAGCAAATGAAATCAAACATTTCATGATTATGCCTTTAATCTATTTTTCCTCTGTGTCAATATAGAAATCTTTTAATAAATATAAACCATTCACTGAAGATGCCAAAAGAAGTTTGAGGTAAATAGTTATTTATGAGCTTTAGACTTACAAAAGCATTCTACCATCATCCATGCAGAAACAAATTGTTATTCATTGATTATATTTTGCTTCCTACAGTTCATGGGGTTAATTTTTTTTCTCATTTCTGCCCATTAACGCCCACATATTGTAATCTTTAATACAAAATGAAATCAGTATGAAACCTACACATGATCTGCTGTCAGTTCAGAGATTTTCATAACATCTAGGATTTGAAGGTCCCTTACAACCGAACTATTCTATTCTACTCTATTTTTGTTTGTTTGTTTATTTGTTTTGAATCCACTTCATATGATACAAAGCAGATGAAATCACGATCAAGAGTATCTTAACTGCCCCTGCTTTGCACAGCCAGCACTAAATGGCCTGCCAAGCTGCCTCCCAGCCCAGCCTGTCCCGTGGTGCTGAGGCACGGAGCGATGAGAATCTGCGGGACAACTGCTGCTGCTTAAGGAGGGGATTCCACAGGCAGCAGACCGCAGGCTTCCTATTTATGTCCAAGGACAGAAATGAAGATTTGTTTTCATAGTGTCAGCCCACAGAATAAACCCTCGGTCACGCTGCGTGAGCCCAGCAGAAGGGGTCATGCTGGGCTTTCCTCTGCCTGGCATCCCGCTCCCCTCCTTCCCACAGGGACATGGCAGGGGGCTGTGAGGCCGAGGGTCGCCTCGCAGAGGTCTGCCTGCCAGAGCAGCCTGCTCCTTGCATGCCCTGCAGTTGCAGGGCTGAGTCTGGAGCAGGCTGAGCACAACTCGCTTGTCTTGCGAGCTCTAATCCCTCCAAAACCTGGGAAGAATGCATCATGCAAAGCGTCTGCTCTTTCCCACTGTTGGAGCAAAGCCCTACCTGACCAGCAAGGTCTGTAACAGTTAAACAGGCTGGCCCCAGGGGGGACAGGAGACAGCAAACCCTGCTAATCGCCTCGCCGGGATGTTTTTTCCCCTGTTACTATTTTTTGTCTCCAGATCAGGCCAGAACAAAGATTAATAGAGTGATACGTCCTAAAACGGATATTGCTTATTCCTGTGAAAAGCTCATTTTTCCAAGTCTATGCACTTGTACTTGCTATCTGCACTGGTTAACCTTGTGAAGATTTTGCAGGAAGCTTCAGGCTGAAGTTCTTTCTATTTGAATATGAAAAAGGTTTTCAGAGTTCCTGAGCAGCCGCCTGTCTACCTCCAGTAGCAGCGACGGGAAGCGCAGCACCGATGGGTGCCCACTGCTCACCAACAGTGCACGTACTGAGCTCGCTGTCACAGCGCTTGTGCCCCTCCTGGGCACAGCCACCTTTGTACAGGAGGGACTCATGGAAACACAGCAAATTGCCCAGACTGACCCAATTAACCAGCAGCTGAGGCAGAACAAGGGCCATGGGAGAGGCTGCTGCGGTCCTCCCGGCATAGGCTGGGTCTTGTGGGTGCTGGGGCTGCAGAGGTGAAGCTGCGGGAGGCGATTCTGGGCCTGGGGCGGCTGGCGGAGAGCTGCACTGGAAGCCCTTAGCTTCAAAAAGGTAGAGCTACTTAAACAGCGCCGTGTCACCCCACGTAAACTTGTGTTACTTCTAACTTCAAGTCCTCGGAACATAATCAGAATCTACTACTGAATATTACATCTGGAGTCTAATTGTATTGGCACGATGATTTTGAGTACTTTGGAGACATACAACTTGTGAATTAAGGCCACTACGTATTTTCTGACTAAATTATAGGGTGTTTCAAGGATATATGTGAAAATGTTTATTTTTCTCTCGTACTGTGATTTCTATATTGTTAAGTTCAATTTTTGTGTAAATATTAGTGAAAATTGACTTTGCAATATCTGCAGAGACAGTGTTACTTGGTATTTCAGCTTCTCAGGTTATGTAACTGCTTTAATTAAATAGTAGTAAAAAAAAAACCCTTATTTGTATGTAATTTTAATGAATAAGAAGGTTTGGGTTTTTAATCAAGCACAGGTTTGTTTGCACGTACATTTGGTGTTAGGCATGGCTTTTGAAGTTGTAACTATTTTTAGTGACAGCAGAGCTGCAGCCGCAGAGTTACTGGCACTGTACCTAGCAACCTTCATTGGAACAGGCACCAATAAAATTCTGAAACTTTTTTCCTGCCTTTTGTGTTATTGCGGTTAATTCACATTTCTAGGTGATTCTTCAGACAGCGATACGTGGTTAAAAATAGGTAACAAAGGGCTTACAAAATGCGTGTGTTTCAAGTGGCCCAGCCAGGTGAGGAGGCCTCGGGCAGGCCGCGTGGTGCTGAGCTCCGTGGGCGCCCTCCCTCACGGTGGTACGGGGGCACCGAGCACGGCTCTGCCCGAGACCTGCGGCTGCTTCCCACCCACACCAGGCCCTGCCGTCATTTCCAGTCTGGCCGGGGAGAAACCAGTTCCAGCTCCCTGTCCCTGCCCTCCTGTTCCTGGCTCTACCTGCCCCTGCTCTCCCTGCCCGCTCCCTCTTGGCCTCGGGTATTTGTTGCTCCGGGACTGTCCGTGGCTGCAGCCTTCCCTGGCAGGCGGTAGCACATCACCTACCCCGCACAGATAAGGAGCTGCATCTGTCTTTGCAGAGACTTTTCTTTCTCTTTGGCACTGGCTGCAGCGTGCTGATTTTGTTGCAGGAACGAAGGAAGGACTGCTCCTTTCCAAATGGCTTAACATTTCAAAAAATGATTAAAATGTTTAACCTCCTTTTTTATCCGTACCTAGTCTGATAGTATAGGGTCAGAGGTGGGGGCCCCCGGTGCCAGCCCTGCTGGGGGCAGGGGCACTGCACCCGCTGCTGGGGCCGTGCTGCAGGGATGGGGATCCACGGCTTCCGTGGGGTGTTGGACCACCCTCACTGTAAAAAAAAAAAAAACATTTTCTGCCCGTGTCTGTGCTGTACCGGGATCCCAGCGCTCAGGGTACCTGGGGGACCCCCCGCTGGGACCCCCGTCCAGCCCCGGTCCTGCACCACACTCCCAGCCCCAGCTCCCCAGCATAGCTGTGGGTCTGAGCGTGAACGGCACGGCGTGGCCCAGCACTGGCAAGGCTGAAGCTAGGCTGCTGGCAGGGATATAAATCCCCAAGGCTTTGCAGGATGCTGTGGCAGCTGAGTGTGGGTGTTGCAAATGCCAGCAGTGCCTCGACATAAGGCACCGGGAGGACAGCAGGGCGCTGGGGGTGTTCGTAGGCACGGAGTGGGGTCACACGTCCACACAGGGCTCCTGCAGCAGTCACACAGCTCGAGCACTGACAGGTTCACACCTCTTTTTGTGAGGCACCATTACGGCCTTCCTGGTTCCCCAGTAAACATTTTGAATCAGTCCTGCCCCCCTGCCTCCCCTTCAGGCAGGTCGGCTGGTGGTCCTGCAGAGCGGAACCTGAGCAGCAGCAAAAGAAACCGCAGGGAGAGGCCTGGTGCACAGGGAAGTTAGCTGAAAATCAGAATTTCTGTTGCCTGTAAAAAAGTCAACATTATGAAAACAACTTTATGCTGTATTTAAACTTCCCAGCCCTGCAGCCGCGGGTGGAACCTCGCTCACGTGGTCTCTCCTTCTGGCCGCCAGCTGGGAGAAGCTTCGGGGTTATACGCAGCTTGGTACCAAGTATTATGCTGGTATTATTTTTAATTTCATAATTAAAGAGCACTTTTAAGAAACCATGCAAAGTTAACTCTTTGCAGGCAACTTGCATGGTAGTATTTTATTATCCTAGGTGTAAGCTCCAGAGAAGCATGGTTATACAAGGAAAATAGGTTAACATAGCATTGTAGAGGAGAGATGATTTATGTCTGATGTCACTGGCCATTTATTATGGGAGATTCATTGAATGACACCGCCATTACAAGAGGCTGCTGATACTCTTTAAAGCCTCCAAATTGCCATCCCATGAAAGCCCGGTGTCAGCACTGCTGTGGTGGCCAGAAATAACCCGGTGCTGGGCCAGCCCCTCCTGCACCAACAGTGAGTGGGCCGCAGATGTGTCCCTGTGCAGCTCTGGGGCACTGCTGGAGCTGGTGGGGTGGGAGCCAGGGAGCCCAGGCTTCATTTCTGCCCTGTACGGGCACACCAGTACATCCCACGGAACCAGCAACGGCACTAAGTGGTGTGACTTTGCTCCTGCTCCAGAAGAGGTGCAGGCAAGTGACCCTGCCGTAGTGCCGCAGCACGGCATGGGAAGCACACACAGCTTTGGCAGAAAACGTGACACCAGCACTGGCAAAGCCTATAAAAGCCCAGCAAAAATAATAAGCCACTTTGCTATAGGGAGGAAACGCATGTCAGTTTACAAAGCCGAAAAGGAATGACAAACCACCAAACCCTTGGGGCACTGCTTGTACAAGCTCCCCAGACGCCGGTGCCTGGAGGTGCTGCAGGAGGCGGCGGGGCCGGTCGGAGCCCGCTGCAAGGGCCTGGGCTGTGCCGGCAAGAGGCAGGGCAGTCAGGTAATTATTTCCTCCCAGCAACCCCTCGCTGCCTTATTTCTATTATATTTATCCCGTCACTGGAACGCACACCTCCACAGATCTGCTTGGGGCAGCAGCAAGAGCTGTTAAAGGGCACGACTGTCCCCATTCCCAGCCCTGTCACTGTTCCTTTTCCCAGCCCCTTTCCCACTCCATCCCACGCCGAGTGCCAGCCCCATGCAGGGCAGAGAGCAGTGCCTGGGATGCAGGGCAGGATGGGCTTTGCCTCCTCCTGTCCCACTCCCCAGCACGTCCAGGGCAGGGGCTGCACCATGCCCGGGCAAGGAAGCGCTGCGGGTGTGCAAATAAAACACAAAGAATGGACTGGAAGGGTTTCTGTAGCAATTACCTTTGTGGCAACAACAGCCAGGCCAGATAGAAGCAGCGTGGCCAGGCTCTGCCTGCACTTCCTTCTGTGCTGCAGCTTTCATCCGCCCCAGAGATGTGTCGGGACACGTTTGGCACAAGCGGAGAAGTAAGTTGTTGTTCAACATTCTGCGTGTCACTGAGCTGTGGCACTGATGCTTCCTGCAAAAAATATCTGCAAGCGCGGCAAAGCTGTTTGATATTACAGGCCTTATTTAAACCAGCACTTAGATAGTAAAAACAGTCTCATTTCCCTCCATCCACACATACTGGCTACCCATTAACATTCCTTCTCATGCTCTTGCACGAAGACTAATTTTGGCAAGAGACGCTCTTGCCCTAGATTTTTCAAAGACTGCTTGTTTTAAAACAAAGTCGCCCGGGGAAGGGCGAGAGCTGGGGAGGGGCTGTGCCCCCACCCTGCCCGCCTCAACCCCCCCATGGCCCCAGCACTGCGACCCCCACGGGCACGGCGAGAGCCTGGGGCCACAGCCCGGGGAGGGAGCTGGGGCCAGGCTGGAGTTTCTGCTCGGAGCAGTGGGAAAAAGAAGGATTCAAAGGCTGCCGTTGACATTTACATGCTAAAAATAAAGCTCCCAGTGTTGAACGCTTTCAAAAAAAAAATTATGCCAATATTCATATATTACTTAAGGGACTCGATTCAGAGTAGAAGCTCCAGTTTCATAAGCCTGCTCTTGCTGCTGTCAGAAAATCACCAAAATGATCTTTTACTCCTCAGGTTGCTTCCTTGAGGCACTGGGCAAAATGTCACCGACAGCGAGAACTGAGCACAGGGAAAATCCGAGGAAGAGCGGCCTGCGGGTGACCAGTGCAGCAGCATGGGAAGAGGTGCAACGAGACCAGGGAGGCACATCACCAGCTAAACCCTCACTTCAAGCAGATGGGAAAGACTGACTTGAGTGTTTGGATGGGATTCAATGAAAATGTTCTCTAGCCTTCCCTTTCTGCATGGGGAATAAATCTGCAAAGAAAAACATTTCTCTCTGCTGTTTGCTGGCAGGACTGGCATTATACCCGTGATATCTAGCACTGCTGTGGCCAGCTTCCTGTGTGTTTGGTGAGAAGTACCCTGAAAAGTTTCTCCGACGGGCTGTAGGCACATCAGCTGGCTTCTTGAAGCTCACAGACGTGGATGCCATTTAACTGCTGCTCCCCAGGTAGCTGCTGGGTCATCAGCTGCCTTCAGGGCACACACACAGGGGAGCAGACCGGCATTTTTGGGTGGCAGATCCCAGGTGGCAGGGCCCCGTACAGGATGGCTCCACGAGCAACACTCGCCTCCCAAGCCCTTGGTTGTCCTCTCCATGTGCTGAAGGGCAGCTGGCGGAGCTTCGCTGCACGCCCAGCCCCAGCCCCGCACCTCCCCAGCCAGGCTGGCCGGGGGCTCTGCTGGTTTAGGCTCTCCTGCAGCTGATCCTGGAGGGATGACTCAGCCCTAAGTATAGTTATCTGCACCCGAAATAGAGCCGAGCCGTGGCGCAGATCCCCAGCTGGTGCTGTGCGTGTCAGCCCTGCGACTGCTCGGAAAGCAGCGAGCTGGAGGTGCAGAGCGGGGCCGGGCACCGGCGGGCACAGGTGGCCACTCGCCGTGGGGCTGGGTCCGCCAAAACCACTGGTGGGGTCTGGAAGCCAAACTGCACGATGCACGGCTTCCCTGCCAGGGTGCCACGGCTACCTTATGCTTTTACAGAAACAAAAGCTCTCGGTTGTGGCTCTTCTTAATCAGTTAATACTAACCAGAGAGCTTATGAGTAGGATCAGTTTACACTGGGCCTAAAAATATCCCCCCAACTACATTCAGGCACACACACATATATCTGTGTGTATAAATATGTGCGTACACACAAGTTCTGAGAGCCAGTGGTGATTTATGCTCTTTTTCCACTTTGACTGACCCATTAGAAATTGCTTATTGCAATATGAGCCTCACAGGGTGAGAAGTTTTACTCCTCTCACCTCAGTTCCTCGCAGCGCCGTGTGAAAGGTGCTGCAGGCATGCACTGACACCGCTTGTGTGGACACAGAGTGGGGTGCCTGGGCTGAGGGGACCCCGAGCCCAGCCCCAGCATCACGAAGGGACAGGACGGGGCAGCCCGTGCCCCTTGGCTGAGCCCCATCGCAGGCACCGTGGCAGCGAGGGGCTGTGCTCTGAGGGCTCTGATTTGCTTCCCAGACTGAGTTGTTTAAAACATCAAGCAATATTTTGCCTCTCAGAACAAGATAAACCAATTAATTTTTGACAGGGTTTACCCTAGCAAACACCAGAAATCAATTTGCACGTCATGCAATGCTCCTGAAACCTTTCAGGGGAGCAAAGCTCCCGGGGTGTGTGGAGAGGAGCTGGATGCGCTCTTGTGCTCTCCTCCCGTGTGGCTTTGTTATGCCTCATGACAGAGACTGAATGAAAACCTGAGGCTTAATTACTGTGCAGTGACTAACCTGGCTGTCATCGCTACCTGTAATCAAGTGCCAGATGTAAGGCCGGGAGTCTCGGCAGCTCCTAGGACACGCAGCTGGGCGGCGAGGCAGGAGCGGAGCGGTGTCCCCATGCCGCAGGGATGGGTCCGGCACTACCTCCACCAGCAGCAGATCTGGAGGGAGTGGGTGGAACGGGACGACCCAGCGGGGTGCAGCCCCCAGCATCGAGGTGCACACAGCGCCCACGGGAAAATCACCCGAGAGGTGGCAGCTGGATGGCTGTATCCAAAAATAAGACAGCAAATTAATTTCACCTTGGCAAAGTGCAGTGAATTTCAAATTTTCTGCAGTTTTTCTCTGTTTTCTGCAATATGATCCCACTTGATGCTGCCAAAGCAACCACTCCTCGCTTTTCTCACCCAAGGCTTCTTAAGCCAGGCATGTTGCACCTGAGCATCCCGGGGTATGGGGCTGGGGCTCCCAGAAGCCCACCTGGGACCTGGTATGGGGCCAGCGCTCCTCGAGGGGCCTTCACTCTCCCTTCCCAGGAAGCTTTCAGGGGTATAAATATGCACATGAGATCACTCAAAGTGAGTGAGTCACATTTCAGTGTCATCTAATTATTAGTTTTATTATATGATATTTGCCAGCTCATATTGTAAACAGAGCTACTTTATATAACATATGGAGAAGCGTGTCAGGCTGCCAGTGGTTTTCAAAATCTCTGCTTTGAAAGTGATTTGAGTGTGACGCCTGTTTTCATAGACTCCAAACCTGCAAAGTTGTTAACATGTCTTATCCCACGAACTTGAGTGGCAATGCAAATGCAGTAGTCACAAAACCTTCTGAACTACCAGCCAGTGTGCGAAGGAAATAATTTCCCAGGTGCCTAATTCCTTTGCCAGCATCGATGCCATGGCTGTGACTTAAAGTAATGTTGGCAGCAGCAAAAGAAAAATGCAAAGGGTCCCTGTGCCACTACTCACTGTTAGATAGTAAGAACACGTCAGGGCTGGCGCCGCTTCCCTTCCCATTATTTGCTTTGGATCTGTCAGATTGCAAGCTGCAGGCTGGTCCTCGGGTCTGCTGCTCTCCTTACAGGCTACAGTTTGTCCCTTACGGAATTCAGTGTAAGACAGCAGCTGCAACCTCGAAACACGCGGTTCTAGGTACAGAGCCAGGGAGGGTCACGGCTGCAGCACCGGGCAGTGGAGCAAAGCCATCTAGGATGGGGCATTGGGGACAGAGGCCCCCACCTTGCCCCACGCACGCTGACACAGACACGGGAAGCAGCCCGGGTTTCTGGGCAGGCAGAGCAGTGGCACTGTGGGTCTGCTTGGAGGAAGGACGTCAGCCTCGGGGCTAGCAGGTGAAAAAAGCAGCCCAGCAGCCGGGCACTGTGGAGCTCCCAGTGCTGAGGGACCTGTCTGCCATCAATCGGTGCCATAGGGCACAGAGCACAGCCACCCCCGTGGGGCTTGGTGGTGGTGGCACCCCGGGGACATGCTCGTTTAATGAAAGCAGGCGGCCTGGCTGGAGAGGCTGGGGCACCGGCACTGCTGGGCTTGCAGCCCTCACAGGCAACTGCGCTTGCCAAGTGCTGCCAGTTAGCGCTGCTTTATCCGTACCCCCAGAGAATAAAGCAGCCTTGTCCCAGGGCAGCACTGTGCGTGGGAAGCAGCTTGGGCCCCTTTCGCACCCGTGCCAGCAGAGGCTGGCCAGCCGGGGCTGTCTTTCCTCTGGGCTCAGGACGCACAGATGGCACCCCCAGTGCAGCGGGGCCAGCCCGCAGCTGTGACAGCACTGGCAGCAGCACGGCACGCTGCTCGCCCCCGTGTCTTGGCACCGGGCACAAGAGTTGGGCCCATGGCAAGGCATGGGGCTGCAGAGCCTTCAGCCCTGTCCCTTCCCAGGAGTGCCCCTCTGCCAGATCCCAGGGCCAGGGGCATGAGTGGTGGTGGCCCCCTCACTGCAGAGATCTGGAGTGTGTGGCTGCAGAGTGTCCCTGCTGCCTCAGCTGCACACGTGGCCCTAGCACAGCACCCACAGCGTGCACAGCATGCACAGCACTCACAGTGTGCAGCACCCACAGCATGCGCAGCGTGCACAGCACCCCCAGCATCAGCTTTGCAGCATCACAGCTTTGATTTCCCCTCAGGCTCCTGGGCTATTTTGAAATAAAAGCGGTTCTGCTTCAGCCCAGTGAAAGTCAGTGCTGGAATTAATTAACCACCAGACAAGTTTGGAGGATGGAGACAAGTGGCACGCGCTCCGAATGAGCTGCTCTCGAGCTTTTCCCAGTCACTTGGTGTCTCGTGGCTTGCAGAGATGAGCGCTATTGCTTCAGCTTTGTTTTGACTGATTGTGAGAGGGAAGAGAGCTCTGGAGGCTGCTGAGGTTTGGTTGATGTTGCTTTAGGGGAACTCAGTGCTCTCCTTTGTAACCGAGAAGTGGTGCTTCATTAACCGTCTCCAGCAGAACAAGAGGTGGGTGGCCTGACCCCGGC
Source organism: Aythya marila (assembly GCF_965140915.1). NCBI lineage: Eukaryota > Metazoa > Chordata > Aves > Anseriformes > Anatidae > Aythya > Aythya marila. The sequence continues at coordinate 25,841,339 of NC_139050.1, read as the reverse complement.
ACGGCTGTGGCTCCAGCGCTGCCATCCCGCAGGGCCCTGCGCTGGCTGCTCCCTGCTTGCCCTGAGACACCCGGGGTGCTCCCCCAGTTCGCATGCAGCTGCGGGAGATGGAGCAGGGGGAGGTGCCGAGGGGCCCCCTCACTGCCCCCGTGGCAGAGGGGACCCTCCTGCAGCACCTGCAGCGGGGACACAGGGGGACGCGGAGACGCAGGCGTGTGCTGGCTGCAGGACGCCCGCCAGCCCCGTGGGCAGCCCGGGGATGGGGCACGGCCCTGGGGCCACAGAGCACATGCCTGGGGAGTCGTCATGCAGGCACGGCCACATCTGGGCAGTAATTCATTAAATGCTTCCAGCAGTTAGCACTAACCCGGCGCTCAGTGAGCATCAGGCAGGTGCAGCGAGGCACAGGAATGGGGTTCCCCCTCAGCAGCAGGGCACGGGCACCCCGCAGCCACAGTCAGTGACGGTGGGCACGGCAGGCACACCGCGGGGCCGGGCAGAGGCCGCCTGCACGCCCCCCGCCCGCAGCCACCCCGAAGGCTGCGGCTGAAAAACAATTAAAAACAAAACGAAAGGCGGTTCTTTAGCAAGGACGTAAATGAAGCAGAGGTGATTAAGTGCAATGCACTGCATTTCCAACTACTTAATTAGAAACAGCGCGCTGTAGGAAATTATCATGCCACATTATTTCAGTAAAAAGCTTTTCAATAAAAAGATTAAACAAGTCTGTAGTGCATGAAGATATGAGCAGGTTATAATTACTATTGACCTCACCTCATCAGCAGTATTTAATTGATGTCAGGGTCTTTGTCTGCTTGTTCAAATTAATCAGCATCTCCCGTCCTCCAAAGACCACGTTTGCAAACCTCCTAAGGAAGCAGATATCTTTGTTGTTTTTTTTTTTTCTCTCTCTTTTCTTCAACACTCTTATCTGAAATGTTGGCATCTCCGGTGGAACCAGGGGCACACACTGTCTGCGTTTTTAAAATGAGGCATTAAAATAGCTACTCAGAGCCACCTCCTGCCACTTGTGTTTCCCAGTCTCTTGAAGCACGTTAGCTTTTTTTCTGGAAATATAATTTTACACTTTCAGCAGGGAGCTGATCCCAAGTGGGCTGCAGATGTCACTTGGTTTCCTTCCAAAACAGCCTCCAGCCCTGCCGCAGCCCCTGGTGGGGTCACACACGCCCCGGGTGCCGGCAGCAGGCTGGGTGCCTCGGGGTGCTCTGCAGGCACACGCGCTGATGCACGGGGCTTTTCCGCAGCACCAGATTAGTTTTTACCCTGCTGTCTGTGAGCATCTGAATGCCCTGTATGATGGAGTTTAAAAGAAAATCTCCACGCAGTCGTTTAAGCGAGTGGTGCTACAGCTGAAAAGGCAAGGATTGACGCTGTGCTTAAGTGTGGTGAAGTTTGAGGTGTATGAAGCCAATAAAAGGTGGTGGGCAGACGCCAGACAGCATGAACAAGGGGCAAACTATTTTAAGTTAAGCAGATAATCTGGTTATACCTGAACCAAACAGAACCAGAATCAGAAAACTTCTCATTTGTCACTACTGCAATTTTACCATGAAATTTATTATAAAAAAAAGGAAAAAATACACCAGTGAAAGTTTTCCACTAGGCCTTGGGCACCAGCCCAACCCCAATTAAACTCCCAGGAGGGGACGATCCCTGTGAGGCATCGGGCACTGCCCTGGGCTCCCCACATCCCACCTGGCCAGCCAGAACTTGTCCTGCAGACACAGGGCAGGAGACACGTCCCATCCCATCCCACCTGTCCCTTCACGTCCTGTCACATCCCACCATGCCCTCTCACATCCCATCGCATCCTACCACGTCTCCTCCCTCCCCATTTTACCCTGCAAATGCACAGGAAGCAGATTTGAGGAAGGGATTTCCTTATGCAACCCATGAGCATATCCACAACGCTCTTAAACTCAACAAGTCCTTTACATTTTGCACATGTCGTGGCATTAGCTACCAAAACCCAAGGAGATGGCTGGGCCTGCTCCCCCATTTCTGTGTGAAAACCAGAAGGATTGGCAGTGTGTGCTCACGGCAGAGGGCACCGGAGGCAGGAACCACATCAGCCTCGAGGAGTGGCCTCACATCACCAGGAGGCCACCACTGATGGGGACATGTGCTCTTGGTGGCATGTCAGATGGGAATGGTGTGAGAGGGGGTCTGTGCACCTGGCCTATTTCGGGGTGATGGCAGTGCCCACCCTGGCTCCTTCTGTACCGCTCCTTTGCTCGCCTTGCTGCCAGCACGGCCCCGGGTCCCCCGCCAGAGGAGTCCGGCCGTCGGTGGGCACAAAGCGTGCCGGCACTGCTGCCTGCACCCACAGCGGGCAGAGCAACACACCCTGCGGCAGACGAGCCGTGGGCACCCCAAGCCATTCCTCAACGAGTTCAGGATTTCAAGATTTTCTAAAATTACAAAGCGACTTCTGCACTGCGCCTTTCATTGTGCTAAGCTGATTATTACCATTTAGGGAACTAAAAAAAAAAAAAAGTAGCTTAATTCTATATTTTAGTAAAGCTTCTTTACTAAATGCATTCAGGAGAAAAATACCTCTTTTCAGAGGACCAGAAACTATTAGAAGAGATTTGCTGCGGGAGTCCTTCCTCTGCCCAGCTTCTTACGGCTTTTTGTGTCCTGGGTTTTGTTTAGATTTTAATTTGCTAAATACCCAGGAAAAATATCTCCTGGCAGTAATGGGCTGAAGCAGGAAAATGTCAGACAGTGTCCCCTCCACAACACGCAGCACGACGCCACCTGCACCATGCGGCAGCACAGCCACTGTGGCCGTGGCCCTGTCCGGCAGCTTCCAAGCACCCCAGGTCCATCCCAGAGCACTGCCGCAGCCTGCTCCGGCAATTTATTGCAGCTTCTGTCATTTCCTAGAGGTAATCACCTGATTACAGCACACCACTGTAATTATCACGGCACGCAGCAGGACTCGCGGAGACCACGGCGGGCAGTTAGCTGCCGAGCAGGCAGCGCCCAGGCAGGCAGCGTGCCCGCTGTTGGTGAGCTGTGGTGCACGCACGGCACCGTACCGACAGCAGGAAAGAAAGCCCTGCTGCGGGACCCTACTGACCTATTGCCGCACGTGCCCAAGCTGTGCTTTCAGCTCATGGCTTCAAAAGCTAAACACGCTCCTGGGGAGAGGTGCCCGAGCAGTGGTGCTGCTGGTGGGGATGGGGCAGGGGCAGGGGAGGTGGCTGGGCCCAACGCTAGCTCTGGCACCAGGAGCCCCTCACAGTGCAGGGAGTCAGTGTCCACCAGCCCCCAGGGGTCAGCCGCAGCCCCCGGGCGATGGGCAGCTGCTGCCAGCATGGCCGATCCCTTTGAAGCAGCCTTTCATCACGGCTCCCCACAGCCTCCTCTTTGAGCGCTGCAAACAACTCCAGCTCCCCCGGCGCTTCTGCCTGGGTCAGCTTCTCCTTGCTCATCGCCCTCCCTCTGCCTCAGCCACTCCGCGGTGGCTTTGCATCTCTCCCCGAGCTCGGCACCCACGGCTGCACTCCAAGCTCAGACTGCACTTTGGATAACATTTATTATTGCACAGCAGACAGGAAAAAAATGTTATACAAAGGATACCATGCACCCACGTTTGCTTTTTCTTGCAATAACATAGCATTTCTGGCTCCCGTTCAGCCCACGCGCTGCTGCAGCCTCAGCTCCGTCCTCCCCACTAGCGCCTGCAGAAGGAGCAAGTGGAGGAAACAAAATTTAAACTGCTTTTGGGAGGGGGAAGCAAAACTTAAACTGCTTTTGTGCTTCTGTTTGGCTGATGTGCCTGAAGCTGGGCTGCCCGCAGCCTCTGCAGCACTGAGCATGGCCACGGGGACACAGGTGTGCACACCGTGACATCGCGAGGAGCAGAACGTCCCCCGAGCCCCGGCAGTGCCTGGCACAGCTCCTGAGCACACCTCAGCCCGGTGTCCTGGCGCAGGGCAGCACCACGCTGGTGGCAGCACACCGCGGGGTTTGGCCGTGCTGTGGGCAGGGGAGGCGTTTGCATTTCCTACCTGGTTGACAGCGGGCTGAGCAATTCAGAAGTCAGCAGGCTTCCAAAAGTAAATGAGGGGAAAAACTGCTGCTGATTTAGGAAGTTATTGTGTGCTTGGAGCCAGAAGGTGGCTGTTTTCTGCCCGTTGCGCTTTCATCACAAGCCTGCCATTTATTTTAGCACTCTGCGACTTGAGGTGCGTCCAAGAGCCAGGTGTGTCACCGTGCCCCCGACAGGTCCCGCAGAGCCACGCCAGGCACCGACCGTTCCCCCCTGCAGCTGGAGGCACAGCCACGGGAGCTGCAGCTGCAGCGAGGCTGAGTGGCCGGCGTGCCTGTGGGCACCCCATAAAGCTCCCCACTCGTGGTCAAGTCCTTGGTGAAAATCACAGCAGTTGTGTGACCAGGTAAAGGTTGAGGCTGGAGCAGCCACCAGCACCAGCAGCACCCGGGGGCCAGGCTGAGGGCCCCCTCCCAGCAGCCTGGCTCAGTGAGCGCAGTGGCCCTGGCCCATGCTGCGCCCAGGGTTTCAGGAAGATGGAAAAGGGTTTCTCTGCTGTTCCAAAATTAGAACAATTTCCACCAGGCCTACGGGAATGGACGGAGGCGTTTTCTCTCGTTTGGGAAGCAGTCTCTGCTGTGTACCCATTTTAATCACAGCATCGCAGTGCCAGATCTCCAAGGTGCCATGCTCCTCCTGCAGGGCGACCTTGCAAAATGACCTTGCACGGCTCGGCACAGGCAAGTAGCAGCAGGGCTGTCTGCAGGCTGAGGGCAGGCAGAGAACAGCTTCCAGCTAGTGGAGCAGGAAGGAAAAGAGTGCCGGGTGTGCAGGCGACCGAAGGGGCAGGGACAGGAGAGGTGTGTCTGAGCGACGGAGGGGAGCACAAAATGGCAAGCGCTGCTGTGCTCCTCGCACAGCGAGACCACAACCCTGCCGTCACGGAGACGCGCTGAACAGAGCAACTCGGCACTGGAGCAAAACAAGGTGGGTGTGAAGAGGCTAGGAAAGGAGTCGTGATGTTTTGGTAAAATGTAAATTAGCGTTCAGCAGCGTGCTCGACACACAGTGATCCAGATATGAAAGTAAGTATGTTATGATGGAAACAAGGTAAATGAAGTCTAATAACCCCAGCAGTTTAAAGGAGGGGTGCTCCAGCATTACGATTGGTTCAGATGTGTCAGTAACAAGAAGATGCATTAAAATCATGAAGTGTTTTATTTTTGGAAAGATGATGTATTTCTCTTGAGCTTAATAGTGTCCTAATCCCACTAAAAGAAAGACTAAGTTATAATGTGAGCTCCTAAATAATGTATCGCAGGTCAATTTTGAAACACACCAGAAAGCACCATTTAGCACTGAAGGTTTTTTATTCCCTTTAGGTATGGTAATGCATTAGTTGGATCCCAACTTCTTCGGCACTGCAAGCGTCTCGGTGGCTCTTCCCATCACACACGCGCTACTTGGCAGGAATTGGCTTTGCAGCTTTATAATGGGCCTCCTGTCTTGCAAAGCTTTGGGATCGCTCCTTTCAATGTGGATTTATGGCCACTTGTACTCTCGCTTTTCACTAAAACATCAGGAATAGGTTAGGTAAAACGTTGGGCAGTTTAAATAAGCACCAACCCTTGCTTTGCCAAGGGATTGACAGGAGACCAGCAGTGGCAGTGCTGGAGCCAGCTCTGGGCTCGCAGCTCCCAGCTGCTGGCCAGCCTTAGCATGGGACTGACCCTGTCCTCTGCTGCTGTACGGAGCTGGTCTCATCCTGACACAGATTTTACATAGGCAAAACATATACTTCTTTATTCTGGAAGGAGAACAAACTTATTCTGTAAACTGTAGTTAGCCATCATATGTTTAGATATCATGGTACTGGACAGCTGGGTACCATCCCCGAGAAAGGCTGCCCAATTAAAGAGCCTTCAGATGGAGGCAGTGCAGGCAGGGATGCTAAAAGCCTGTAATAAAACTCTTCCCCGGGCTGACAGAGGTAATTGCTGTGAAAGCCATTTCCATACACGCTCCCCATCACGAAGCCAAAGCACGTGCCGTGAGCACGGCTTGGCTCCTTCTCCACCCGAGGTGCCTCCAGGCCCCTGCCTGCCCAGCACCAGCACCGGCCTGCCCGTGCGTGAAAAACAAGAAGGGAATGGTGGGAAATGCTAATTTGCTTTTCTGAAGAACAGCCTTTCTCTTCCTCTGCAAACCCTCCGAGCCAGGACCCGCAGCCACAGGCATCGCCATGGTTACTGCTCGACGCACGCGCGCTGCCTGCTCCGGCGGCACCAGCCGGGCTGCAGGAGCAAGGCAGGAGCCAGAGGAGGATGCAGAGGGATGTGATCGCACTTGGGGACACGCTGCCACGAGGCTGGGCCCTTCGGGTCGGCCCTGGGCAGAGATCTGCTCATGGTGCTGTGAAGGCTCGGTGCAAGCCGGGATGTGTGAGCGCAGGCACTGCTCTGGTTGTGGGGACAGGGAGCACACCCAATATCGCCCTGCCCCATGGCCATGCCCTCGTGGTGCCCCAGTGCTGTTGGCTACAGCTGCGGTTCAGTTATGTCTGTTTTATTTGGTGGAATTGTCTCTGCACTGGCTAAACACCTAAGTGCTCACAAAACACAGCAAGCAACATTTGGCAAAGAGCCACAGCAAAGCAGCGTGTGGCCGGGCCTTCTCGAGGCCATTGACATGGTGCAGTAGGGTGGAAGAAGGTGAGATGGAAAGCACCAAACATCGCGGGGTCGCTGGTCACACCCTGGCAAGAAACAGGACAGCGCTTGCGGGCGAGCCTAACAGAAAGGTGGAGAGGAGGAAACACTGCGGTGCTGCTCCTGGCCTCCAGCAGAAGTCTGAAGAGCAACACATTAGAGTTGCACCTTGTGAGTGCACATGGATGCATCAGCTGCATATGGGATTGCTTAAGATACTTAAAAAAAAAAAAACACCTTTTTGAAAGCATTTAGGAAATAGGTGAAGGCAGAGCTAAAGTCCCCCTTGAAAACACGTGAGCAGATATGGGCTGATGTTATATCACTGCAAGTCACTAGAAATCACGCTGAAAGCGCCCGGGTTGTGCTTGGTGGTTGGTTTCCCTTTACATCAAAGCCATTTGATTTCCGGAGCCTTCACCCTGAGCCCCCCCCGGGTGACACCAGCCTAACACAGCTGCGGGCAGGGGCAGGAGGCGCTGCCCCCCCCCCCCCCGCTGGGCTCGGCCCCGCTGCCCGCAGGGGGCGCCCGCGGCGCGGCACGGCCCGGAGCGGATCGGCGGGGAGCGGGGTGCGGAAAGAGGGGAAAGGGGAAAGGAAGGAAAGGGGAGAAAAAGGGGAGAAGACAAAGGAGAAGCAAATAAAGAGAGGACAGGGAGAGGAGAGGAGAAAAAGTGAGCAGAGAGGAGAAAGGAGAGAGAAAAGCAGAGCAGAGAAGAGAAAACAGAAGAGAAAAAAGAGAGAAAAAAGAGAGAAAAAAGAGAAGAGAAGAGAAGAGAAGAGAAGAGAAGAGAAGAGAAGAGAAGAGAAGAGAAGAGAAGAGAAGAGAAGAGAAGAGAAGAGAAGAGAAGAGAAGAGAAGAGAAGAGAAGAGAAGAGAAGAGAAGAGAAGAGAAGAGAAGAGAAGAGAAGAGAAGAGAAGAAGAAGAAAAAAAGAAAAAAAGAAAGGAGAAAAAGAAAAGAAAAGAAAAGAAAAGAAAAGAAAAGAAAAGAAAAGAAAAGAAAAGAAAAGAAAAGAAAAGAAAAGAAAAGAAAAGAAAAGAAAAGAAAAGAAAAGAAAAGAAAAGAAAAGAAAAGAAAAGAAAAGAAAAGAAAAGAAAAGGAGCCGTTTGCAGTGTTTGTCCACCCCTACAGCCAACACCTTTTTCCCAGCGTGCAGTCCAATCCTCTCCTGCAGGCTCTCCCTTTCCCTTGCCCCAGCAGGAGGTGCCCAGCCCTCCCAAGTGCTCTGTGTTGTGCTGGGAGCGTTCCCTCCCCGAGCTGTGTGGCAGGAGCAGGCAGCACCGGGATCCCTCGCAGGGTGCCCTGTGGCCCAGCTGTAGCCGCTCGGGCTCAGAGCTTGCCGATGCTCGCCCCGTGCCCGGGGCAGGTGGTGCAGGAGATGTGGGATTCAGTCACCAGCAGCGGGAGCTGCAGGAGAGCTGCTGCAGCATCGCCGTGCCTGCTGCCCCGCTGCGTGGCTGCGCGGCCCTCCTGCCTCCTGCCCCGGGCTGTGAACAGCCCTGCTCCTGCTCCTGCACCCAGTGCCGTGGGGACTCGCTGCCCCTCAAGGGTGAGGGTAAAACAAGGGTGAGGTCTCTGCGGTGAGGGTAAAACCCTTCTCGTTCAAGAACATGATTTATCGCATCTCTGACAAAACGGAGCAGTGTGGATCTGAGCCACCTGCCTCCATGCAGGATGTTGAAGGCTTCGTCTCCACAATAGCAGCCCACACGGTGCTCTGTAATTCTCAATAATTACCTCGTTTGCTTTCCCTGTGATATCTCAGGTACTCTGCTCTGTATTTCACTGGCTCTGCTTGCCGTAGATTTGCAGTCTGCATTCAAAGACTGCGAAGCCAGAAGAGATCGCTGTGATTTTCCAGTATGACCTCCTTCATAATACAAACTGCAGCACTCCCCCAGCCACATTCCTGCCTGGCTGCAGCATCTTGTGTAGGAAAAAATTATCTCGTCTTAAAAAAGCCACTGGGGTAGGAGGCTCATGCTGGCTCTCAGGGAAGCTCTCCAGTGCGTGGTTGTCCTGGCTCTTCACGTTTGCCCCCACTCTGGCATCACAGAGCTTCAATGTGCAAGAACTGGATCTTAAACACACTTTTGTCTGCCAGACCAGAGAGACCTAAAGGCAGTGAATTTTTGTTCTCTTTAGGTGTTCATAAGCTGTAATCAAATTACTGTAATTATCTGTCTGACAAACTAGCCAGGGTAAGCTCTCTAGTGCAGAGTGCTGAATATGTTTTGAAACCGGACCTTAAGTTCTAATCCACCACCTTCCAGATCTGAAGGAGAAGCAGCAGCTATTTTTGTGGAGTTTTCTTGTCTTCATTTTTAAATCTAAGTGAATGTAAAAGCAATTCCACAGCCAACCAAAATGTGATAAAGGGGCAAATGTATAAAACAAATCCAAGTGCACCCATAGCACTGCAGTGCTGAAAATATTCAGCAGTCTAGATGCGGGCTGTTGGTGGCCGAGCAGAGAGCATCCTGCCAGCTACTGAAATCCCGGTAGCATCAACTCAACCACTATTGCTGAACATTGCACAGCCTCTCGAGCTACGCATGTTGCCTTGGAGACATTTTTCATGCAGCAGCGTGGACAAGGTTTCCTTGTGCAGTTCATGTCGCGTTTGACTTGTATCACGACACTTGCATCCCTCCTGCCCTGGTGCCATCCAACGCCGCAACGTGCTCATCCCTGCACTGCTGCAGAAACAACTCCCAAAACCTAGCCAAAACTGCGGGGACCTGTATGGTTTGGAGTTTCCATTTTCCAGGTCTGCTTGCAGGGTACACGGGAACCCTAGCCAAACACCTGATTCACCCCTCTTTAAGGTACAGCAACTCCAGAAGCTAGGTTTAAGAGCAATTAGTGGAGCAGTCTGGTTTGAAAAGCAGGAAGGGAGCTTCAGAGCTGGAGGGCAGTGCTTCAAGCCCCGGCTGCTCCAGGAGGAGCAGGGATGGGGAGGGATTTCTCTCCCTTCACTTCCAGCCTGGACTGGAGGCCCTGCAGTGCTGAGCTGACCTCTGAGGGCCAGCAGCGCACGCGGGTCCCCGCTGGGTCGCTGCAGCCGGTCATGGTCACGGTCATGGTCACGGTGCTCCCCACGCCCCGAGCACAGCCGCGGGCAGCCAGGCTGGGCACTGGACTTGAATGCTGGCCATGCGATCAGCACAGGCTTTGTGCTCACAGTTATAAAAGTATTTGGGCCTCCGGGTCTGCAAGCTGAGCAGCGCAGTGCTCTGCCTCTCTGCTCTCATACCAGCTGAAGTCTTCTTTCCGTACACATGTAAATCCTCCAGCTAATGCCCCAGGTAGAAGGCCCGCTGTTTATTCATGTGCGTGGTGGTTGCGACCAGCAGCTAGACCTGTTAGGAGAGAGGTTCCAGTTCATGAGGGGTTAGGAGACAGAGCTGTAGGCTTGCCCAGTTTGGGCTTTGGGAAAGAAGGAGAGCTGCTTTACAAGCCAGCAGCTGCTCACTTTGGAAGGCATTTTGGTCCTGCTCTGCAGCTGAGACCAAATGCTTCTCTGTCAGTGGGTTAAAAACAAAGCAGCAACAGACATATCAGTAAGGTGGCAGCAGGCCATAATCCTCGGTGGTTAAAACTCTCCAGGATTCAGTATTTGTACTTTGGGGTAGCTCAGTGGAAGTCAGTGGAATTGCAGCAGCTTCCACCAGCCGCTGATGAAGTCTTTGCATTCTTACTTCATCCTCATTGAGGGGATATTGCTGGACCTGGGCCAAATGACCGATTCCTGTTAAACTCACTGGTTTGGATCGCGCAGACCAAGGCATGCACGGAAAGCTGCTGCAGTGCTCACGTGAACGTGACGGAGCTGGCAGCCGTGCCACGTCCTTACACGAGGATTTGCTCGTGCTGCAGGAGAGCAGTGCTGGCGGGGCACACCAGCTGCCCCAAAGGCAGCCCTCAGCACGTGTCCTGCGGCTCTGACTGCTCCCAGCCTTGATCTTGCTGCAGTGGCTGGAAGGTTTCGTGTAAGTGCCTACAAATGCGCCGCTTGTTAAGGTGAACAGGTATCAGCTCACCTCTCTGGGTGTTCTCCAAGCGTCCCACATCCCTTTTATGTTTGGCTCGCACACCTACCAGGAGACTAATCCTGTTTGTTAATCTGATTCTTTTTGTCACCTTGTTTGGCTGAGGGAACTGATTTTAAAATAGACAAGATTGTAAACAAGAGCAGCAAATGGTGCTTGAAAGCTCCTGAGAGCCCCAGTGCTCCCATTGTTCCAGCGAGGAAGTGAGCCGCCTGAATTACATCTGCATGTGTCAGACCGAGCCGGGCCTCCAGCTTCAAGCCCTCCGGTCTGGTGGAGCCTTTTGTCTGCGGATGTAAAACCCCAGACAGCATTTGGCCACCGCTCCCTCTGCAGATAACCCCGCTTGGGGCAATTTGCTTAACTTTGTTCTGAGGCTGTCAGCGGCGGCCACGGAGGGACCCTCAGTGGATTCCATGTAGTGTTCACACAGAGGCTCTGTAACAAGCCTTCAAACACATACCCATACGGAGTTAGTTTAATAACAAACTGCTAAAATGACAATATATTTGAATAAAATGTTTACAAGATTTGTAATATTCACATACTATTACTGCCCCGTGTGAGCGGGTCTCCAGTACACCGTGACACGGACAGATGTGAAGAAATGAGCCAAAAGGCTCCTGAGGGATGGATGCCCCTGGCTGGCCGTACAGCAAGCAAGAGCAGCTCTTAACTCCACTCGGAAACTGTGCCCATTCCCAGGTCCATGTCAGCTTGCATCCAGAGGAAAAAGGCTGAGAAAACAGGGGAAACCACTATAAATTCTCACGACTGTCTGACGGGTGCACAGGATTACTTAAGAGTTCAAGGAGCTTTGTCACTTTATTAAGAATGTGCAAGGAATTTTAAATTGTCTTCTGGACAGGCTCTCAAATGCTCTTTCTAGAGACCGAGTTGATTTTGGCTACAATCTCTGGATGAAGTTGTACATGGACTTGCTGTGCAACCCATTCAGTATTTGTGACTGAATAGGGGCTGATCAGCACAGAATTTGCCCCAGTGCAAGAAAACGAAAATAAATCTAGGCTGGATTTGTAAACCATTCACTGAAGCTAATGAGACTCTTTTTCCAGTAAAATAAAATTTAGCTCCACATGATTGAGCAATCCCAGAAATGCAAAGACAAGACAGCACAAAAGCAAACACTTCTCAAGGGCAGATTGCTAACGTGCTGATTGTGGGGATAAAGCAAGAAATATGAAATTAAATATAGTCTGTGACCTTATCTGTACTTCTGGCTTACTCCCATGCCCAAATCAAGGGCTGAAATTTATTGTTACCCAGCCTTTTGCAGGCTGAGGTTGAAGTGACCCTGGTGATCCCGGTTTGTACAGCTCACATGAATCAGGCTCCTAAAGCATTTGTCACCAAGCAAACTCCCCTGTCCCTCGGATACGTGAAAGGTGTAAGTTTGTTTCCCAAAAACATTCCTCCATCTTCCCTCTTCTCTGGAGGTAGGTATCTGAGGTGGAAGGTTTCCAAACAATTAAAACAATTGCTTTTCTAATTACCTTCTCCATGGGAGCTGAGGGATACTGGTGAGGGACAGCACACTGGTGTCATCACAGGGCTGTTGGTGGAAGGGGATGGGGACAGCCTTCCCCTCTCCTCTCCTCCTCCTGAGCACAGGTACCAACTGCTGCCTGCAGGGCAACGGGACGCCAGCCTGAGTTTTCTGGTGGGATGAGCAGGCGTGGAAACCGATCGGGTTAACAGACAGCTTGTGGGTCTGGCTTCTGTTACAAAACATTAGCTATAGGCTTTGCTTCAGCATGAAGCTTGGCACACAGACACCGCGATGGCACAGAAAAAAAAAAAAAAAAAAAAAAAAAAAAGGAAAAAGGCAGCTTGGTGGGGCCCAGAGTGCTTCAACTGGTGTCTTCTCCCCCTTGGACGCAGAGCAGCTCGGTACCTGTGCTGCCCTGCTGTGCCACCCCGCCAGCCCCCCGTGGAGCTGCGTCGTGTCCTCACGTCTGCGTGGGCAGCAGGGGCACGTCTCACACCTCCCATCTCCTGCAGAGTTGAGCCAGGAGACACAGGAGGGGGCACCAAAACAGACTGTGAAAGAGCAACTGGGCACAGGGAGGAGAAGGAGGGGAAGGCAAGGGTGCAGAGGGCAGAAGGTACTGGTGGGGGCTGCACTTCAGGGTGTCCTGGTCACCCCCAGGCACCTCGGCCGTGACCGTGACCCCGTGGCACCTCTGCTCCTGCCACCATCCCCAGGACACGGCTCTGCTCTCCCGGCTGGGCCGTGCAGCTGGCTTTTGTACGTGGGATCTGCACTGTCCTGGAGCCCAGGCCTCACAGAGCCTAGATTTTTCCCCTTAATCAGATCTCAGGCTTTTAACAAGCTCATTAGAACTGCAGAGAAACACATTTTTAAAGCAAATTAAATATAGATGGAATACAAATAGCAAGCCACAAATGAACTTCCGTGCAGAATGAGTCAGGGGAAGTGCTGAGAAAGGCAAGACCCGCATTGCTGCACCTGAGGTGAAAGGCCAGAGCTTTTATCCACTCAGTTATCTGCCCCTGGTTTCTAGCACAAGTATAAAACCTGCCTGCTCAGCAGGCAGTATGTACGAGTTGAATCAATTAGTGCCATATTATGCGACTTTGCAACCTCCATGCATCTGCATTTATTACTTGCTTAAGAAAATAATATTACCTCTAGCATATTTTCCTAATACTATTTTTTTTTCAATTTGCTTCTGTAATCATTAATCAGACAACCGCCTTCCTAATGGAGCACAAAAACATCCCACCCATTTATCTGTCCTATAGCAGCAAATTGCCATTTGCTGTCTTAAACAGGAAATGAGCAATTATAAGGCACCGGGAGGTTATTTTTTATTTCTCATTCTCCCCTGGAATAAGAAATGTATCAGAGCGTATGTGCTGTATATGTTGATTATTTGGACAATTGGCTGTGAGGTAAATAGTCCTTAAACACGATGGTAATAGATGTGTCCATTACAATTTGAAAAATTGCATTAGCTTTTTAAAATAACTAGGTTTATTGTGTTTTCCAGATAGCACAGGGTAAGCAAAAACCTTTTAAACTAATCAATAGGTAAAATAAATTAATTTTCCCAGATTGCTTCAACATGAAAAGATGCAACAGCACAAACACATGACAATTGATCATTTTGCTAAGCCAAAATTAATACTCAGTTGTTATTAATACACAGCATTCATCGCATTAATTCTAACCTATCCAAAATTCCTGCCAAAAACACCCACTAACAGGAAAAGACTCTGCTCCCCGCGGCCGCAGAGGCTCAACCGGACAGGGGGCGCTGGGCAGAGCGGGCAGAGGGCAGCGGGTGGAGGCCTGCCTTCATTTGCTAGCTGTGCATCTTAGGCCAGCCTTTTAGGCACTTTGGGAAAGAATAAAATTTAATCAGAGGAGATGGCATATGCCATCGGAAAGCATTAACAGAAGAATTGATGGAAAAAAAAATATTCACAACCTTTAGTAGATCAATGTTAAGAACTGTGCAACGAAAATTACGATTTTGCACAGAGCAAGTGCTTTTATCTGCATTTATTCTAATTGCTGTGCCTTTAACATAAACAGTTAAAAGGCGTGCACAGTCTGTTTTACCAGCAGTGAAACAACATCAAATGTCAGTCCAAAATTAATGAATAGATGTTCATGGTATGTAACAAACCAAGCTACTTTTTGGCTAGCACTTGTATACCAGGGCTGTTGTTTCTGCCTGGTACAGTATCAGCGAATCTCTCCCATTTGTGTCCCTAGCCTGTACAATTAGTCAGCTCTTTGCTCAGCCCAAACCACAGCCATGCTCAATGACAAGGAGGGAGGGGAAAAAAGCCTGTCAAACAGGATTATTCGAGAAAAAAATAGCTAAGTGGATTTAAAATTGCAACCTGTCACTGCCTGCTGCAAGTCATTTAGGAAGAGCTGGAAACTGTAATAACAATTTTATCAGAAACATAAAACCTAAGAAAGAAAAAGGGGACTTCTGGGAGAACACAGGCTGACCTGGCTTTCAGCAGAAATGCTGGGTTCAGGGCACAGACAGTCCTGGTGAAGGGGGATTGAGGATGACACCCACAGTTCTCAGAAACAGTATAGAAAAGACATATGGATTACAGAATTATATATATATGCAATTTTATATTTATTTATATTTTATTTATATTTAAATATGGAATATATATACTCTGTTACATATAGAATTATGTATATGATATTTTTATATTACATATAAATATATATTCCACATAAATGCATGCTTAATAAATATTAGGTATACAAGCGTCTATTTAATCTACTTGATACTTTGACATGCGATATGCAGATATTTATATATTTTATATATTTATATGCAGACATTTAAACTCGATTGCCCGTAAGAGTTTTCTCAAAGTCGGGATGATGTGTTAATGCCCATGCCACTACAAGCACCAGGGCCTCCAGCACTGGAGCTGACAGACCTCACTCCAGCCATATGAAGGTGAATATGCCATCGGCAGGCTTCCGCGCCCCGCTCCCTCTCCTGTCCTCTCCCAGCCAGGCTTTTCCTTCTCTCACTGAGCGAGGGACACCCCCACTGCTTAGCCTGCTGTGACGGCAGAAAAACAAACAATGCTTCCTCTTTGCCTGCTTCCTCCCCCCCAAAGCTGACTCGCAGGCAACTTTAGGAGATTTGGAGATCTCATGAATTAACTAACCGAGATAGAAGACAATTTAATTCTGCAGCTCATTCCATAGCCCCTAATAAATAAATAAATAAATAGATAAATACATAAATAAATAAATAAATAAAGACTCTTGTAGTTGGCCTAGGAAGAGAAGGGTTCAGGAGCTGGTGCCTTAACTGAGGAAATTTTGCCCACATTCAAGAATGGGTCCAGAAGAACTATGGTGAATGCTGCCCCTCTCCCACACTGGGGAGATGGCATTCTGTAATTACCTTGGGTCCTATCCACTAATCTCAAAATAAGCTAGAATATTTTTTAAACCCTTAGGATGTCTTAAAATACACATGATGGGGAAAAAAACAATACCAGATGTTAGAAGAATATGGACATGGTGGTGGTTACACCAGACAGGAAAATAAAGTGAAGATTTCTGCTGTTTCCAAAGATGATAAGAAAGTGGCGACAAGTTGTGACATCTGACATTCTCCTCCCATAAACTCTTCAGAAGACAGGAATGGTGACCACAATGATGCTCTTTAAAAATACAATTAGAATATTTTTATTCTGGCCAACGCAGATGTGAACTTTGATCTTCTAAAATTGAGGTGCTTCAGGCAATTTGAAAGCTTTTCTTCTTAACCATAGCAAGGCTTTCTTGCACAAAATGAGAAGATGCCATCCTTCCACATCAGAAGTAATAAAAATCCTAATACATAATGAGAGAGAATGACTATACCTACCATTCAGAGATAGGAGACATGACAAGATCTTAACTTGTAGCAGATATTCCTAGGTCAGAATTAAAGAACGGTATGGACAAGCTCTAGAAAATCACAGTTCAAGCATGAAACAGATCTCACACCTAGATTGTGGATAGATAAAATTTGCAAGTCTTTAATCACAGGTAGCAGGTGATGGCCTAAAGTTCTATAAGAGGGGTGATATTAATCAATGTTCATTAATCAAGGAACGGGGCTTATTAAAAGCTCTGCCTGCTTCTATTGGCATGGCTACTGTTGTTAATTATTCTTTGGCTGAAAAGTTGAATGTCAAATTCCGGGTCATTCAAAACAAATTGTGGCTGACATGGTAGCTAGCCCCATCTCAACATTGCCTCTTGAGATTTACAAAGCAGACAGTTGGAGCTTATTACAAATTATTTTTAACAACCAAGTTAAATGCTTTATATTTGTCTTTTCTTTTCTGATCCAGTCATTGTCCCTATAGTCTTTCTTGGGAGACATCCATGTCATGAATGTTTCCAATTTAATATTGTTTCTAAACTTATCTAAATTGTAAAAATAACATTAAAATATTAAAGTGGTTGAGCACATTCCTCCTAACTCAGAGTTGCTTCTGCAGTTTCATGTGGTGCTGGTACTTTTTCTCATCCTAAACGATTATGTAGCTTTTGTTGTTCACAAACACAGATGTGTCCCCACCTCCCTGCTCCCCAAGGATTCTCCATTTCTAAAGAGAAGAATTCGGCAGCTCCAGACAAGGCTGACCCTAGCAGGAATCCCTGTGGGACTCCCTGTGCAGATCCTGCTGCTGTACTTGGGCTAGAGGCACTGGAGAACAAACACACTCCTTCTCCTCCGTGTAGTTCTTTAAATGGTGTTATTTATTTATGAAACGATGTGGCCCAGCAATGAGAATGTGATCTGAGAAAAGAAATAAGAACATGAGCAAAACCCAATAATTAAATGCCAATGTTTATTAGTCTGTGTTCTTCTGCCTCCTGCATTGACATCTGCATGAGAACACCAGGATGTCTCTCCCAAACCACGCTGAAGTAAACAGAGCTTAGCCATATATATCAGATTACAGGATATTGGTCCTGAACTAGTTTTGAACCAATGATCTAATCCTATTACCAATCCTGTGAGTCACTCAGGTCCACCAGGAGCTTTTAAAGCATTTTTTATTCAATAAAAATTTGCTGGAAAGACATGGTGTGTTTGAAATACCCTCTCACCATCTCTGTTGATGTATTGATAGTAGAAAGTATTCCTACAAGTCTCAGACCTCTCTGCACAAACTGATGATGGTATTAAAGGATTAACAACTTAAGCTATTGGTCCTCCACCAGAATGAGTCCTATTTTTGAATTCTGTCCAGGCAAATTGGTGCCGAGAGTTTCATTTGTCTGTTCAAAATCCCTGAAACAGCCATGGTATCTCACAGTACTTCTCTGTAGCTCTGAGAGGTCTCCATGGGATCTGTCCCAAAGAAGGAAAAACAGGAAAGCAAAAGAGAAAACACATTCATCAGGAAATAACTAGTACCATCAATCAGTGGGTCTGGTTTTACAGCCCTCTGAGTGAAGTCTCATGGATTTTGTCCAAAACAATGACTGAGGAGAGCCCATTCTGTTACTCTGTGTCTTGTAATAATTACCTCCTCGAGCCCAAACTGTCATCTTCAGATGAGCAAACATCCCAGAGCATTACAACTGAGTCCCTGGAGATACTCAGTACAAACAGCAGGAAAAAAAGAAAAAAAAAAAAGAAAAAAGAAAAAAAAAAAAAAAGGCAGTTTAAAGAACTGTTTCATTATCTGAGCGTATACTAATGCTGTTTCATAAAATAACAGTAGAAAGAAATTTTCAGCTGTTAGAAATTTCTGCTGTTAGAAATTTTTTATGCTGCTAACAATTTCTGGATGAACCAGCTTCAGAAAGTGCTGGGCAATTATTCTATCACCCATTTTTTGTCAAAAATTTTGGTAGCTACTGTGCAAATGCTGCACCGTGACCCAATGCAGCAGTTTTACCATCTCCTCACTTCATGGGCATTTTGAACATGTTTTTGGTTGGTGGCTCGAGTTCCACTTCTGTCCCTGCTGCTGCCGTTCCTGGGCCATTGCCGCAGGCCCAGGGGCTGTTGTGGCACCATGACCTGCGGGGCCTGTAGGGCCCAGCCACCGCCGCGGGCAGCGCCGCGCTTGGTGACCCCGTGCCTGGCCTAGCGGGCCCTGCGGCAGGCAAGGCGCTACCCGACAAGATTCCTCCCAAACTCAAGCTTGCTTAGAGCTCATTCAAGTGTTTTCACACAGCAGTGTGTAAACTTGCTTCTTGCTTGTTTCAGCCGCTCATCTGCTTTTATTTTGTGTGCGCAAGGAGCACAGCACTGGGCCCTGACAACTCTGATATCATCAGAAGTAGGGATAAAAACAAAACCAGACGCCAAAAGCACTGTCTCTTTTTGACTGAACATCGGCAAAATTACTACCAGAAGTTTGAATCTGGTGGGAGCACTCAAGCACTGCTATATCACACCTCCCTGTGCCTTCCTTCTGGACAAAACCGGTGGCGCTAAGCATGGGGGGAGCACCACTTTTCGTTTTTCTGTTCAACTGAAAGTGGTCACTTTGACTTTTTGTTTTGTACTGTGAGCTAAGTGGACAGTGTGTCCTCTGTTTTCTGAAACGGTCCCTTTGTCATTAATCAAATTCAAATGTATGCCTCAGCTGCTCTCTTAAATTCTAATCCATGAACTATGAAGCGGCAGTGGTTATCTGCTGAATTAAGTAGTTTGACTAAAAGAATCACATATATTGTTTCCAGTCAATGGACACTATGAATAGATTTTATGTAAAATTACTGGGAATGCATAAGCCATTTTGCAAAATGTTATGGAATTTCTTATCCTAAACCCTGCGTGAAGCATAATTTATGTTCAGATACTGACAACTGAATCATACTCATCATTTATATAGCATTTTACACATTCAAACTGCCACAAAACATTAATTAAGCAATAGATTTCCTAATTCTGAAAAAGTGCTCTTACAAT
This sequence comes from Aythya marila, assembly GCF_965140915.1. Taxonomy (NCBI): domain Eukaryota; kingdom Metazoa; phylum Chordata; class Aves; order Anseriformes; family Anatidae; genus Aythya; species Aythya marila. Next base: position 25,822,085 of record NC_139050.1, on the reverse strand, counting down.
GGGATCCGTGTGCTAAATGATTAGAGCCTATTGTCAATTTTTAAATACTACTTACAGAATTTCATTGTACTACGAGTTCAGTTATTGGCATTGAGGTAAGTAGAAGTAGGAAGGGTCGTTTGGTCTTTATCTACATGAAACTTTACTTTTAAATGCTACTTTTGTTACTAATTTGTTATTTAAAAAATGAAGTAATTGTTATAAGAACAGTCTGTCTATTTGTAGACTCATGTTACATGTAAAATAAAAGATAAACTCATAGTACAGTTTGAGGTTTTTTTAATGTTCCAGAACAATTTTACTACTAAGAACTTTTTCACAATCTGTTCTTTCATATTTGAGGATGTGAGAAGGAGAAACTTAGAGAAAACCTCTTTATTCTGCAGTTCGCTGTATACAACACTGTGGGTAGGTCGAGTACATGCACATGTGCATGTATAAATGCATTTGCAAAAGCATGTCTCTGTCCTGAGAAGCGTTGTACTGGGTCTGTACAGTCTGAACTGGACTTAATCATGTGAGGATGGGCCTGCAGTGAGACAGGGAAATGTCAAGACAGTGGTTATCCTAAGAAAACATGAGGTTTATTACGCAAATATTAGTAGGGCCTTAGCTGTATTATCCATCACACAGCTTAACAGTACCATTACAATACACACTCATTTGATCTCCGCAGATGAAATCCTAGTAGATCTCATAACTCAATGAAGCAGACAAATTTATTTTTGCACATAGTTAGGCATCACCAGTATTGCACTTTCTTCGTATTTGTGTCTTCTTTAATTCAGCTCTCAAAAACATCTGCACTGAAAATGCAGTGGCTTTTTTCTTCACCTGTGTCTTTATACTGCTTTTGCTGTCACATCAGTGAAAAAAACATTTGGATCCAGAGGCAGCTTAACAGTAACTATTGTCAGCTCCCTTAAAATGTTCCCTTACTCACACAGTCTAGGTACAGTCCATGGCATTAAAATAAATAAATAAATAAATAAATAAATAAATAAATAAATAAATAAATAAATAACCTTTGTACCTTTAGTGATCAGGCATTCATGAATCTGAGAGTGTTATCTATTTTTTACAGACACCATCCTACTTCTCTTTTAAATGTTCCACATGAGTCAACATTACCTTCGGACAAGTTCCCCTGCACTGGAGCCTCAGTCCCTCCATTACATGGAACAGGAAAGCACAGGCTCTCCAGTAATGCTCTTTTACAGCACCGGTAACTTTGTGAATTTTCAACTGCTTCAAATAGTCCATACAGTTACATTCACTATACAACAGTAAGGGTCACGATACCCTAGGTATTTCTTGTCAAAACCTCTGCTCTTTTTCAAGCGACATGAAGCCCGGTGTGTATTTTCTGTGGAGCATATTCATTAGAATAGACTTTTACTTTGATTCAGTGTTCAGCTTGATTTTCTGAGATCACATTTTTTTAGGTATTTGGCTTAAAAAAAATAATAAAAAATAAGAAAATTTAATTACACATAATTATAGCTTCTTTAAGGTTTGTACTTATAATGTGAATGAATGGCTGTATTATGTGTAAAAGAATAGAGAATTAGCTTTTAAGAAATTTGTCATTTGGATAGCATTTTTTTAATCATCAGATCAGCAATGTTTGTCACTAAACTAGTAAATGCACTTTTGTCTTTCCTTGCTCAGAAACAGATGGTGCCTGCTTTCTGCAGACACACAAGTGGCAAAGGCGATACAAGGAATTTGCCCCAGCTTCTGCCACTCTCCACAAATGCAGCAAGAAAGCACAGCCAGGCCATTGCATCCAGAGGGCATGAGACTGCGCGAAGGCAACAGTGACCTTGACCCAATGACAGGGGTGACCAGCAGCGGGGCAAAGCTCCCATTCTCTCCCTCCATGCAGCACAGCCCAGCCCATACATCACCGGCACCTGCAGCTACAGACTCCCTCTGGTCCCCAGGCAGTGCTTCTGTGCTGGGCAGTGCCACAGGGTGCTGGGGTCTCCCTGGGGAGACGTGGCCCTGGGCCCTGCTCTGGGTGGCCCTGCTGGGGCAGGGGTCTGGATAGGAGGGACCCCAGAGGTCCCTGCCAACTCAACCATTCTGTGGTTCTGTGATTCTGTTTCGTTATTGTTGTTACCGATTTGCTCTGTTTATTAATCAGAAAAGTGGTAAGACTTGGCCGTAGCTAGCCTGAGCCAGCTCCACACCATTTTTTACAAAACGCTCCAGGAACTGTGCTCTCCACGTCCCTTCGCTCTCGGGAGCATGACTGCAGCAGGCGTTGGTCGCTCAGGTCCCAGAAGAGGCAGGGACAGGGCCAGAGGCGTGACTCAGGCTTACAGGCAGGTCGGCGCTGACACCGGGGCACTCATGCCACGTATGAGTCTGGCAGAGGGAAGGCACATGTGATGCACACTTGTTAACCACCGGTAACCATGCTCCCTAAAAATCCGTCCCACTGCCATCACGCCGTGCCGGGTCAGCGGAGCGGGACGTGCTGGTCCCATAAAGCAGCGCCTTCCCCAGCACCAGCAGCCTCACCCTGGCCTGGCTGGCCTCGTGCCCACAGGGAGCTCCAACGCCTCTGCTTCCGGTGAGCCAAGAGTGAAACTAACTGGGAATTTGCATTTTTTGACTTCTTCTTTGACAGCGTGCCACAGCAGTCCTTCCTGGGTGAGGGAAGTATGATCATAGGAGAGCCTTTATTAAGGAAGTGCTTTAAAATTGTTATTTTAAGCAATAGCACAGTGCAGAATGATTTCAGGAGGCAGAGGACTAGAAGGCTCCCTCCAGATTCCAGCTGCCATGAGATCCTGAGCCCTCCTCCAAATGCTTCTTCAGCCTGTGGAGACCCCAAGCTGCTCTTGTTTTATATGCTAAGCACTACCGTGCTGGAAGTTTTCAATAGAAAAAAAAAAAAAAAAGAAAAAAGAAAAAAGGAAAAGACAAAATAAAAGACAAAACACAAGACTTTTAATTGGTTTGTCAATGCAACCACAAAAGCCCCAGAGTTTATTTTCCTGTTCTCATGAAAGCATTTACTTATATTTGTTTGCAGAAGGATTCAATCCAATCTCAACTATGAAGTTTGTTGTTTACTGTACAAAGACAGATACTGAGGGATTAGTTAACGATGAAATCAAAACTGACTCTTACACAGATATTTGCATTAGTCAGTCACCTCAGCGTCAGCATACAACGCTTCGTTAAACAGCCTGTGAAAGTATCAGGAAGATAACTGAATAATAAATTTATATGAACCTAGACCTAGGTATGATTTAACCATACTGTTGTACAAAGCCTTCATTTTTTGTCAGAATAAGTGACCGCAATACAAGTGGGAAACAGTGGCTGTGATGTGTTTTGGACTGTATAAAAGCTTTTCCCACATCCACTGCTTATAGTAAGAAACAATGTTGACATATTATTTTATTACATTCAAAGTAGTTATCAATAGTCTGCCACAAAACTGGAAGAGATATCAAAAGATTTATAATGCAGTTTGCATTTGTATTAATGCTTGAATAACACAAATGCAAAATTTTCTGATGCTATCATGCTGGTTGTAAGCACTGGGGTGAACAGAATCAGAAATTTAGGTGGTTTTGATAAATTGGATAACTGTCAAACATTTGTGCCTTGTGTGTCATATTTAATGGTGTGTCTAATTTTAATTTTTAATTTACCTTTATGCCAAAAGTAACCCCATAGGGTAAAGCAGCCTGCTGGCTTTAATAGCAGGGTAAAAACCATGCAAAAAAAGTGAAGTATAGTTGAAAACTGAAGTTCTCTGACCATCTTGACGTTTTGTTCTGCTTACAGTGCTAAAATGCCTCATCTGTTCCATTCAAAATGAGAGAGCCTCAAAGTTCACTGCTTGAGCAATCAAGAACTGGCTCAAACGAGCAGAAGATTAGAAGGATTGATTGGAGTAGATCCTAGGACCAGATATTTTTATTTGCTGTTTGTGAGTGGGATAAATGAGGAATACAGTTCTATGCTGAAGAACATGCTTGCTGTAAATAATTTGTGTACCTTTCTCATTTACTATGGACTGACTCCTGATGTGTTACTCTACTTTTATCCAGCCGTGATTCTCAGGTAGGTCTTCCAGTACTTTTTCTCACATGACTGGACTAACCTGGGGTGTGTTTTACTGGTCTATGTCAAGCAGCACCGTGCCCCAAACAGTGGCTGTTACACCCATATGGGGCCATCAGCACTCCTGCGGTACCTTTCTACTGGAACTGTTGATGAAAAAATAAAACAAACAGAAATATAAATATGTCCACATTCTGGAAATGGTAATATTTTCTATTTATTGTTGGAATTGTGATGGTGGTATGCAGAAAGGCCTGCAGCAGCAGCGCTCCAGAAAGCTGAGAGCTGTGGATGTCCCAGGGGCAGGGTGCCTGCCGGGGCAGGATGAGGCCCTGCGGGAGCAGCCGCTGTCCTGGCAGTGCGTGACGATAGCCAGCTTTCACACAGATTCTCTGAGGGCTTGTGGTCACATCAGCATTCCTGACTGCCTGCTCTGACAATATCGAACGTGGCTTACAGATCAAGCAGTATCAACATCATTTCATCTTATCTGTTCATTCTCATGAGGTCATCTGTCAATACAACAGAGGCTGTTTATGTGCCATGACTTGGCCTAAAGTCGAGCTGGGTGGGGTTATCTGCAGGGGCCAGGTGTTGCAAGAGTTAGTTTGCTCCCACATTCACCTTAATCTGGCCCAGCAGCTGAAGGCCTGGAAGATGAAACAGTATTTAGTGAGTGCTCTGGTGACACAACCAGCGGTCAGACACCGTGATCCCTCCAGCCTTGACCAGACTGCAACAACCTAAGAGTAAGCTACAAGCAGCAGACCTTCTAAAACATTCAGAAAATGTGGCATTTTGTTCAAGAGATCCGAAGTCTATTGAGGCTGCAGATAACTTACATTAGTCTGAGCCTGTTGTGTCTTACTTTCCCTCAGAAAAGCTTATCTCCTTTGTTGATATGCTGACCCCAAATTTACTTGGAAATTAATACTCAAATATAAGGCTGTGCACATGTAAAGAATGCTCACCAGTATTTACTCTCAAATGTTTTCAGTTTCCTAAGATGCAGCAAAAGAGCACTGCTGGTTAGAAAGGAAGCATGGATACTTCATAAACAACCGTGTAAATTTCAGTGCTGAAATGATGCCATTTATCCTAAACTCCTGTTTTACATATTCTTCACAGATGACTGAAGAGTGAAATTATGTAACTGGCATTGAAATGGTTTTCACTGACCTACCATGTGGACATCATAAAGGCTGCCGAATTTGGCACAGTTGTTTCATAAACTGCCATTGCCCATATGGCCACATAGCTTGCAGAGATTTGCTGATCTTGCAGTCTGCCTGTGCATTACAAAATAAAGCTCAATTAAGCAGGCAGATCCTCTTGTCTAGTTTAATTTCTTTTCTCTTGCAGTCTTAAGGACTCAATCAGGGCAGGGCTGAGGGATCCAAGGCTTGCCTGTCTTCATGAGAGCTAGAGATGCTCAGCATCCCAAAGGGCCATACTGTAAATATTTTATGAGTTTGTGTCAAGCGCCTAAAAATGGGTGCAATTTTTGTGAGCTTCTGCAACTTTAGTAATATTATTATTATTGATAAAATCCCGTGGGCATAGGTTCAAAGAGCAAAACATGCTTGTGTATCAACCTTCCCTCTTGGACATCTCTTATCACCAGTTCTCTTGACCATGAACCACTAAACACTGTTCAAGAGACAATTAGAGATTTTGGTTAAATTATATTCTAGGGGATAGTTCCATTCTGTCCATTGAAAACTGTAAAAAAAAAAAAAAAATAATTAAAAACCTGTTATGTGTTTTTGCCATGTTTAAATCCCTTTTCCTCAGTGATTGGAATATGTATTTTCATTTCTCTTGTTCTGGTACATGGGGGAAACAGATCCTCTTACCTCTCTCAATTACCAGCCCCTTGCTTACACCTCTTTAGTATTTACACAATGTCAATGGACTCACTGACTTTCTGGATATATCTATATATGAACGTTCTCCATAATGTTCATGGGAGTTACAGAAAATGAGAAAGGAATAAAACTCTGATTTTATTTAGGACATTTCCTTCCAAAGATGCACTCTCATTCTTTAAAGTGAGAATGTGTTTCTGTCATTATTACCAAGAGAAAAAAGCCCTAGACTTTAGTTAAACTACCAATATTTACAACCATAGTTTTACATCACTAGTCTGAGACCAAAGGCAGACTGTTACAGTGATTCCTACACAGAAGACCATAGCATAATGAGCTGCAAACACTACTGTCTGTTCTTTTGGACTCTGGAAACTCCCGTCTCACTTACGAAATATGATAAGATCACAGTTGAAAGCATTCATTCCTCACTGCCATGTGACCAGAAGTGTCTATCAAGAGAAACTCCTTGTTCCTGGTCAGGTGATGGAAGAATAAACAAATTCAACTAGTTGAAGAGGGAAGACTCTCAAAATTACACCTTTTACTGTTTCTGAATGTTGCTGCCAGCAGAGTTAATATTGCAAAGTAATATAATACCAGTCAATGAAGAAAATGCATTTTCCTACAAAAAGGGCCTTTGCTGCAGACAGGAAGTCTATTTTTGGAATTAGTCATCAGTTTCACTTCATGCTGATCATACCATTTTCATTACCATACAATAGGATTGTTTCCATGCAAGTGCTATCAAGATTACATTTATGGTTCCAAAAGCTGTTTCAGTCCACCTACATACACCCTAACTGCTGCAGATAGTAAAAGAGAAGTGTTCTCTCTTTGTTTTGCATGCTTATCTAAATTCCCAATCTTCACCACCTTTTATTTAAACTGCTACTCCGGTAAATACAAAAGGATTGACACTTAGTGAATATTGATTGGTAAGGATTGATATTTAGTGAAGAACAGAAATACAGCTGCACTTTGATATACTATGCATATTTTGACTATAAACAACACATCTAGGAGCGGGCTAGAAATATGCCATTGAACACTCCCATCATAAAGAAAAATAAACTGGTATTGTCACACCAGATCTAGGGAGATGCCATGTAGTAAGCTGTGGCAGCACGGCTATTTTTTCAGTACCGATAAGATCTCTAGCAGGGCTTTTGTTGGAAATTATGGACTTTTTTTTTTTTTTCTGCATGTCCTACCTTTTTTATTATTTATTTACATCCACCAGCAACTGCTATTTTTTCATTAAAATGAAAGCTGGGTAATCCCGCATTTCAGAATTCTTTTTGCAGAGGGGAGTCACAGTAGGGCTGCATTTCCCAAAGAGGTGTGCTAGACCTGCTAATACAGACAGGCAGGAAAAGGATGACTCTGCATAAATCACTTCCTCCTCAGGAAGGAGCTGGCAGAAGGGAGACTGTTCAGCTGGTTGAGTCAGGGGACAAACCAACTCATGCTACTGCAAACATATCAAATTACGGCGTTAAGGAGTACCTTTGGCCTGAGTCACTTAGCAATTTGTCTTATCAGTTTCTTTCTGATTATCTAGGTGTTGAACAGATGGAACAGTTTCACTTATAATAAAACTACTCTACCCATAGAATTACCCTAATTGACTATCTCATTTAACTCCTTATGTAGACATCTTGGTTCTAGAATAAGAATAGTTAATACCATAGGATTAAGATAAACAGAAATTAGGCAGTCTTGTTTTAGATACATATTCATGAACAGAATTATCAGCAGTAACTCAAGGTGCAGACAAGTTAATTATTATTAGATTTAAACCCTGTTGGAATACCAGATTATTTTTATGAAGAATTTTGAAAGATCTTTTCTCTCTTAAATATGAATCTTCTGTAATGTAGCATAGGAAAACAAGTGCACTTCTATTAACAATCATAACAAGGACACAAGACTGTCCAGCTTTTTGCACAGATTTTTGGGCAGAGCATGAGAGTAGCCTAGTTTATTAGAGCAGTATGTTTCATTGCCTTCTGATCAGTACTTGGGCTTCCTGTTACTGGAAAGAGGAAGGATGAAGCAGGAGAAGTAGAGATAGGACGACACAGATCTTCAGCCACCCATTGCCAGGATGTGGACAGATTTTAAAAAGTAGTCAGCAGATTCCACTGCTATTCTTAAAACGAGAATAATGCCCACTATGTAAATCTTTCTTGCTGATTTTTGGTTAAAGTTTACCAGCAAATTTTTAGGGCTGAGATTATCTCTTGCACAATGCTGAACGCATTACCATTATTTCAATAGGAGCAATCCAATTTAAATAAAGAAAAGTGAAGTTGTTTCAGAGCAAGAGATGCACTGAATGTCAGTACTAATGTTATTAGACATTACTGTGACAAATAGAATTAAGTATCAACCAGAACCATTCTTAGTGCTATTAAAGGGGTGAGGGGATGATTTATGGATCAGATGTGCACACAAAATCTTAAAAATGTTGTTTATTGTATATTTATTAAAATTGGCAAATACTTTAAAATGTGAGTACTTACATTTTTGTGCTCAGAAGATCATCTTCTCCTTCCTCAGCTCCCACCAAAGAAATCCTAAATCAACATACAATCATCCTGCTGATGAACCCAAAATAAAGACTTTTTTTATATGCCACTGAATTAAAAACTGATTCAGGGCCAGAGAACTTACTCAAATTCATATATTCAAAATGAATATACATTGAAAATTTTCTCTAGATTTGTTCAATGCCAAAAAACACTTAGTGTAATTCTGTGTTTTGAACTCTACAGAGATTACTTCGTCATCTTAGTTTCCCTCAGTAAGTATTCTCCCTTTACCTTCTCCCTTTACCTTACAGTACACTGCTAATATTAATGCCACATACTAACAGTATGGGAGTGAGCGAATAGCATCGCTTCCCCAAATCATTCCAAATCTTCTCATTTTAACTATTTTATATTGGATTTTGAACTGGTTAAGCCATTAAAACTTAAGTGGATTGAAACAGATCTCTATTATGTCCAGGGAACATTTCAGACATTAGGACGTTAAATGACCGTGTACAGTATTCTTTGACCATGACTTCCCGTAGGATTTATCAGCAGCAGTGCTGAATTAAGACATTCTCTGCCCCTTTAGTTCTGCTGAAAACACAGATCAATTCACTGCTCAGCTCTTTGTATTTAGCCCCAGTGGCCTGTAAGCAGTTAAGCAGAACCCACAATAGAAGGACCTATTCTCACCACAGATCAGTTCATCGTTTTTAGGGCCTGTTTACACCGTGGACCTAAAGACTGTTGCTGTATAATTGAGAGCAAAAAAAGGTATGAAGTCCTTTGGCCACCATCACCATGGAGGAATGGAGAGAAAAATATGTATGGAATTGCATCTTCATGTGAAATTGAAAGCTGTTACATAAAAATATGCTACAATATTGTTATTAATATCACTATTACCTCATAAACCTTGAATGACAAAGTATGATATTTAGTATTATTTGTAGCTTCAAAGCTCAATTATCATCATACCTAGCTAGTAAATGGCAGAGCACTATGATCCCAGAGGAGTCCCCTTCACAGTCACAAGAGGTTCTGATGTATTAATAAAAATGATTTAAATGAATAGCCACTAACAGAAGTCAAAGAAAATCTAAATAAAGGCTATCATCTCTTTGCCACTTCCACAGCATTATAGAGTTTCAAATACAATCATGTCCATGCACACTCAACTAATTCTAAGCATACTTTTACAGGGTCTGTTTTAAGGAAAGCCACACACTTTCAACAGGTTCTAGCTCTGTTTCACTGACAGAGCTCAGGCTTTCTGAAATTCACAAACATGCAGATTCTAGTGAAGCAGGACATATCTTGCAACGTAGCCCATTCTTCACATCATTTTTCTGTTCCCCAAGTATAGCACAGTTTTTCTATAAAATATTCATCCTAAACAAGCTCAGTTGCACTTAATCAGCTCAAAGGTTACATACCCCTTTGCTAACACTGACCTTGCCTGGGCCTAATCCCATGGCTGTAAGTGGTTTGGCTATGAGTCTTTTGAGAGAGTACCGGAGGACCTGGCTAGAAAGTCCCTCTAGTAACACCAGAAGATCTTCACCTATTTTCATAGTGCCAAATCTTGATGTTACCAGACACAGATGAACATTCATGGTACTGAAACCTTTGATATCATACATGCTGTTGATTTAAACTACAAAAGTTTAGTCTTTTACTATAATTAATGAAATTCATTTCTGGGAAAAGAAAAAAGAGTGGTCAACAATGCTTTATAGTTTTAAGATGCTGATACCTGTATGGGCAAAGGCAACTATAACAGAAAAGGTTAATGACTTGATCTTTCTAAATTACGCAGAGAAATAATCATTTGGTAAAACTACTCACACAAATAATGAGCAGGTTTACTCAACACAATAAAAGCTAGTTATATATGTAAATATTGCATGGTAAACTACTTAGTAACCAAATTTATACTTTTAAGATGATTCCTACTTTGACATTTTCAAGATGTCAACAGCGTAAAGATCAGTTTTTGCTTTGAACATAAAACATTTCCCTCAGAAACAACAGCAATCAACAGCATCACGAAGAATGAAAAAAATACATATACTGAAATTTTATTCTGTCCCTGAAATAAACAAACGATTCAACAGTGAATTGTGATTAAATGGATTGGATTTAAGCCAACGTTACAATTGTCTGGTCTTTATAAAATCTTCTGCTGCCATGTTAGGGGAAAGTGCAGTGTAAGTAATTTACATGTGGGACACTGTAGAGGTGATGGAGGTAAACAAATCGGTATGGTACCCAAAACCTTAGAGTAGCGCAAGCAAAGTATGTCAGCAGAAAAAGAAAATACTGTATTTTCTCAGTGATACTGTAGCCTTTCAACCAATTTTTGTAGCTGCTTTTAAAGATAACTTTGCAAACAATGGCTGGTTGATGACTGGTTTTGGCTGGCTTAGCTGAAGGTGGGAGCACGCTGTCAGGATTAGATGTGCTAGCCCCACCTCTGGAGTACCTCTAGAAGGGGGAGTCATACAGACAGCGAAATGAGAAACACGAGAGGTGGGGATTAAAAGTCTAATTCTGGGCTCAGTTAGTTTGTTTCCAAAACCAACATCTCTGCATGTCCATGCAGGAGGTGAGCAGTGGTCGAGGCTCATTCGGGAACATGCAGTTAGAGGTGCTCACAGAGGTGTATTTCATTTTTTCAAAGTCCTCTGGAATAAAGATGGCCTTAGGTTTGTCACAAGTTAAGGGTAATGTGGTAGGTAGAGTCTAGAACAGAAAGGCAGCCCAAGCCCAGTCCTCGGGATTCAATATCATGTAAAACATTCATTGGTTGATCTGTAGAGCTCTGTGCAGTGATCTAGCTGAGGGTCAGCCTGCAGGTGACACTTAGCAGACGGGCAAGAACACTGCACCCCGGAGGAACCAGGCGGAGGAGGCCTGGCACACCGGCAGCCTACCTGGGGACTCAGCAGAGACAGGCACAGGGCATGACCTACACCTACAAAACAAACACGGAGCGTGCCAGGCTTCAGCTACACGATGCGTTTAAGGAAGTTGTGGCCCGCCACTTCTCTTCCACCCTGAGTGACTGCGACACCCTTTATCTGCAGTCACAGCAAGCCGTGGGCGCGGGTGTCCTCAGCACAAACGGCTGGAACTGTTACCAGCCCCACAGCGGGGCTGGCAGAACACAGCTTTTGTCCTCACGGGGAGATGTTTCATTGCAAAGACCTGCACAAACAGCACTGGGGTGTCACTGAAGCTCCTGCAGGGATGGGATTGCCAGAGTCGCAGCTCTCCCCTGAGGATCACTGGAGATGCAGCTGCAGACCCAGCAGAGCGAATCCCCATAGTGAATTCTGGCAAAAATAATTTAATCGGAATGTAGCTGTGTGAGAACTGTCTGGTAGTAAGAGAATGCTGCTTGCAGTTTATTTCAAATATTTCTGTCTTTGTCTACCAAGGCCTGTTGCACCAACTACTGTGTTTAAACTAGATTTGTAAACACAAAGGTGTGATAAAAAGGCCTTGCACGCCACAATTATCTGAATAAAGACTGAGAACAGTGAAGAACTGGCTACGGCGTAAAAGCAAGGACCAGAGGGTGCCAAAAATAACTAACGATATTTTATTGAAAGGAATGTCGGATTGATGTGGGGATGACTTCTACGAACAGCGGCAAGCAGCCAGCCCCCGGGACTCGACCCCACGAGGCGGGACGGCTGTGAGCAGGCCACGGGCCGCCGAAACAGCGACACGGGGCAGCTCTGGAGCCACCCGGGCCGGGGGGGCTGGGGCAGCACCACCGGGGGGAGCGGCCCCGGGAGGGCCTCGCCTGTGCCCGGCCCAGCCCCGAGGGCACGGCGACCCCTGCGGAGGGCCGATAGGGGCGGCAGGGGCGCTGCCGGGGCCGTGCCCGGCGATAAGGGGCGGCAAGGCCGAGCAGCCCCGGCCCCTTCCCCGCCGCCACCGGGGGGAGGCGGAGCGGGGCCGTGTGGGCGGGCCGCGGGGCGCCATAGGCGGCGGGGCCGGGCGCGGCCGCTCGGCGCTTCCCGCTCCTCCTCCTCCTCCTCCTCCTCCTTCGCCGCCGCCGCCCGGCCCCGGGGCGCGGCGCTGCCGGGCTCGGGGCTGGCCCGCAGCGGGCCCGTGAGGCGCGGCCGGCCCCTGCCCGCCCCGGCGGGCCCCGCGGAGCGCCCCTCCCTGCCCGCCTTCCTCCTCCTCCTCCTCCTCCTCCTCCTCCGGCGAGGGCGGGCGGAGGGAGGGAGGGAGGGAGGGAAGCGGCAGCCCCGAGCGGGAGGCGAGGGAGGCGGCGCGCCGGGAGCCATGCGGGAGTACAAGGTGGTGGTGCTGGGCTCGGGCGGCGTGGGCAAGTCCGCCCTCACCGTCCAGTTCGTGACCGGCTCGTTCATCGAGAAGTACGACCCCACCATCGAGGACTTCTACCGCAAGGAGATCGAGGTGGACTCCTCGCCGTCGGTGCTGGAGATCCTGGACACGGCGGGCACCGAGCAGTTCGCCTCCATGCGGGACCTCTACATCAAGAACGGGCAGGGCTTCATCCTGGTCTACAGCCTGGTCAACCAGCAGAGCTTCCAGGACATCAAGCCCATGCGGGACCAGATCATCCGCGTCAAGAGGTACGAGCGGGTGCCCATGATCCTGGTGGGCAACAAGGTGGACCTGGAGGGCGAGCGGGAGGTCTCCTTCGGGGAAGGCAAGGCGCTGGCCGAGGAGTGGAGCTGCCCCTTCATGGAGACCTCGGCCAAAAACAAAGCCTCGGTGGACGAGCTCTTCGCCGAGATCGTCAGGCAGATGAACTACGCCTCGCAGCCCAACGGGGACGAGCAGTGCTGCGCCGCCTGCGCCATCCTCTGAGAGCGGCCGGCGGCCGGGGCTGCGGGAACAAAGGTCCGCGGCGGCCGGCACCGAGCACCGGGACCGAGCACCGGGCACCGGCACCGGGACCGGGACCGAGCACCGGGCACCGGCACCGGGCATCGCCGCCGGCACCGCCACCGCCACGGGCACCGGCACCGGCACCGGCACGGCCGGGGGGCGGGCGCGGCGCCCCGGGCATCCGCGGGGGGGAAGAAAAAAAAAAAAAAAAAAGAAAAAAAAAAACACTTAAAAAAAAAAAAATCGCGTTGGAAACGTGGCTTTTCGCAGCATGTACGTTCATCCAGTCTCCACCGTCGCGTGTTCCCTGTGGTGTCTGCCGCAGCCGGCCGTGGGCAGCGGGACCGGGAGGAGGCCGGGCCCGGCCCGGCGCCGCGGATCTATGCAAAGCGGGCACCGCACGGCCCCCGGGACTGCCGGCGTGCGGGGCCGGGAGGCGTCTGCTGATCACTTGTGAAATAATTTTCTATTTTGTTTACCTGCTGTATCAGATGGGAGTTTGCAGAGAGTGGTAGCGTGTTTTTTTTTTTTTTTTTTTTTTTTTTTCTTTTTTTTTTTAATCAGCTGTGAAAATGTTACAAATCTGCACAATTTTTTAGGCGTGCGTGTGTGTGTGATTTCGTTTTTGTTTTGCCCTTTGGCGGGTGGGAGCGGCGGTGTTTTGGTTTCTAGGGTTTTTTTCTTTTTGGGTTGGCAATAACTGATTTTGATGACTAGCTCTCTAAAAAGTGCAAAGACTTCCTAAATGCGATACAGGGCCAACAGCAGCCCTGTGTCTGTAGAGTGCCTTCAAAACTCAGCTGTTCCAGCCGGTGCCAACCTGTGAAAGCTCCACAGAATCCCATTATCTACTACTCCAAAAACTACTTAACAGTTTCCTTTCAGTAATCATACTGAACAAGCCAGGACAAAAGGGCCTATTGTTAGTGGAATTTATTTCTTATTTCCATCTGAGCCTTTTAACTGTAATTTCCATGTCTTGCAAGTTCGGGCTTCATTTACTTCAAATTTGCAAGAATTTAGCCTTTTGGGATTTTGGGGGTGGGCTTTTTTGTTCTTTCTGGTTTTATTTTATTATATTTTTATTTTTTTTTGCGTGGGATGTACCTCCAGCCAGCAAAGAAAGAAACCTTAACGTTGTGATGTACCAAGAAAATTCTAACAACTGTCATTTTGTTTCCAGACATGCGTTTAAGAGATGTCTATCCATTTTCAGAATTTTAATACAAATGCTGTTTTTTAGAAAACAACTTTGTGCGCTTTTATGTATTACACAAAACACTTTCACATAGGCCGTTAATCCTGATTTATATGGTAATAGATGTAAAAGTGGCATGGGGGGGCTTGGTTTAGCTAAGGACAGCGTTTAAAAAAAATAGACAAAAAACAAGCCCCAAGATTACTAAATATTGGGTAAAATAACAATTGGTAATACGGCTTTTCATTTGTGTTTAGGTCCTGGGGCTGTGTGATGCCAGCATGCGCGTGGAACGCTGTGGGCAGTAGGCAGCTTTAGGAGGGTTGCGTGGCCTCAGTGGGAAAACGTCTCGTAAGATTGGGACCTTATCCTTTACTAGGAACAGGTTTACTAGGAAGAGCAAAATTCTAAAGGTCACTTATTTAAAAAAATAACTTTTAATCTTGCTATGTTTTAGCTCTTTGAAATTACACATCAAGACTATTACTACTTCCCTCCTATGAGGAAGGATTGGGGTGGGAGGACACCTGTACCTTCTGTGATTTGGAAGATGTAGGGAGTTTGTTTACATCCATTACCTTCCTCTCTTAGCCCCTTCTTTAAAGATTAGTATACAAAAAAGCACAGTTCTTTTTCTGCATCCCAAGAAGACTTGAAGTTATCTATACGACATGGAAACAGAAATTGAGCAATGGTGTGTAAAGGTTTTTTAATTAGGCCAACTGAAAACAAACCGCCTTGATGTCTGCCATAAATCTGATCATTTCCTCTAGTAACTAGGAAAGTTTTCTGCTTCAACACTGGAAGGAGTGGTTTTAGTTTTAGCTTAATTCTACACAGTGAAACCTCAGTGATTGAAATTAAAATGATAATATTGTGTTCCAGTTGGGGATTGGATATTGATTTTAGCAATATGCATCTCCTGAAAATTTGGATAAGAATATGTTCTCAATATTAGGGGCTTCTTTTAACAAAAATACTGTATTGAAAATGATGAAAGCTTGATTGCAGGCATATCTTGCACTGAAGTTTTAAAAATACAATTTGCCATAAATTTACGTCTCAGCTATTGTGATAGTCCAATTTTGCCTTAAATGCAGTGGGATTATATATATTTCTAGCACCTAACAAGCCTTGCTCCAGATCAGTGTATTGAAAGCAACACAGCTAGGTAAAAGCAGATACTCATTGTGTTCTCCACAACAGGTAGCGGAGTATTGATGTTTTGTAGTGCCTCCTGTTCTCCTATTGCCTGTGTTGTGATTGAGGAATGATGCAAAAATGGGTGTAAGTAGCACACAGTGGGGCGTGAAGTCCAGTTTTCCTTAGCCTAACAGAGCAGCTGAAGGCAACTTGCTAAATTCTGGATCATGATTTTTTTTTTTTTTTGTAGATATACTCTAGTTCTTGCCAAAAAAAGTGTTTGTCAAATAGTGAAGGATTTAAAAAAAAAAAAAAATCAAAAAAAAAAAAAAGGCATGGGTCTAATCAGAGTTTTGAATGTATTTAGATGTTCAATGTTCTCTATGACTTGGTGAGGACCGTACAAATAGTAGAGCTCAGTAGTCTGATCTTCCAAATACCTTGAAGTGTTTTGGTGCTTGTTAAACATAGGCCTTGTCTATAAAGTAGGAAAAAAAAAAAGAAAAAAACATACTGCTTTAACTTGACTGAATAATGAAAGCTATATTTGCTTCTACACTAGAGGAAAATATTGTATCAATATAAAGGTACTTTTTTATTTCTTTTCCCTGTGGGAATATGTTATACCAGTGTCAATATAAAGGTGGTATATAGCTCTTTTCACAGTGAGAATTGCAAAAAATTAATTGGTTTGGAAGAAAAATTACATGCCCAGCCAAAATACTTCTTGACAGTCCAGAAATCATGTAAACAAGGCCTTAGTTTAAGGCTGGTCCTATGGCCACATATTTTGCTGTACATTATGATTGTATCTTTAAAAATCCAAGCTTGTTCTATCGCAAGAAAGCATGCCTTTGAAATGCCAGTCTCTGTGATTGTAACTGTGCAGTATTTTAAACCTCATTTTCAATACAGTTGTGGTTCTTCTCAACGCAGTGCTCAGGCTTTATTGATGCTTACAGTTCTGCAGACCACGTTACATTCTGTGGCTGCGGGGTTCCCTGGTGGTTCTGCTTCTCTCAAAAGAATGTTTGGCAAGTTTTTTGCAAAGGGCATTTTGAATAAAGGGCAGCTGGCTCTTTATGACTTCTTCATCTGGATGCTCCTTGCATGCAGGTGTTGTTATGTATCAGATTTCTTTGAGGAGTGACAAAATGCAAGAAATTCCATTTTCTTTAAGAGTTTTATGTGAAAAGGAGTGGCATATGTGTTCTCTTGAATCCGCTGCCATTCAAATTAATGGACAGCTCCTGTGATGGTAAATGGAAAGCGTTTGGAGCTGTACTGCTTGCTATTAGAAGCTGTCTTTCCAGATTTGTATAGCAGGCAACCCAAAAAAACATCTTGACAGACCTTCACTGTACCCTTGGGAATTTGTATTCTGAGTGCCCATTCATGCTCTGAAGAGATTTGAGACTTGCTATAGAAGCAAGTTTATGTACATGAGCTCTGTTCAAAGGTGGAATAGTTTCAAATAATGATCTTTATAGCTATCTTTATAGCTTATAGCCTCCTCCTACAGTGTTTATAGCTTTATACAAAATGTGTATGTCAAAAAGATTCTCGTTCTTGTCATGTTGTTATAACATCATGATATAAAATCTCATTTTTGTAGGAATTCAACATTTGCCTGACTTGTAATTTTATTTATTTTTTTTTTATTTGGGGGTGACAGTGTTTGGCAAACATATGAGTAGCAGCTGAGAGAATGATTGAAAAGTAGGTTTTAGTTCAAATGATTAAAGAAACTCGAGTTATAGTGATGATATTTGAAGTGTTTTGCTGGGAAAGAGTCTTGTGTGTATGTTGGTTTGTTTTTAATTTAAGTAGACTAAGGATTTATTAGTCTGTAATCAAGAAGCTCACTGTATTTCCCAATGAAGAGTGTGTGTGTGCATGTATTTCTTTTGACTTTGTTCAAGTTGGAGTCAAAATTATTGCCCTTGCCATAGGTGGTCTCACCCTTTGTGATCTCAATTCTGCATGCAGTTACCATCACGATGAAGAAAACACCCAATGAAACCTGAACTAGTCAAGTGATAAAGGCGTCAAGCAGAGATTTCTGCACAGAAAGCTTAAGAACAGCCATTTAAATCTCTCTATAGCAATTTTAAAATGTCTGCACAGGTATGACTGCTCTAATGCACAACAGTGCTGATTTAAAACTGTTGATGCTAGTGCAGTGCTGCACCAGATGACATTATGCATAAAGCAAATACTGTAGGTAAATACTTAATCTGCAAAATCTAACAATATGTCTTAGTTCCTATCTAAACCACTATAAAGTTAGAAGCAAGTTAACCAGAACTTGTAAGCTGTTCGAATAAGTTGCAAAAGATTGGAAGCAGCTGTTGTGTGATGACTTTATTTTGGCAGTCTCTGGGTCTTTTGGAGGTTTGGGCAAAGAGGAGAGTAAGTGATCGAGAATCCTTGGCTTTGTTTGGGATACAGAGAGATTTTTAGGAAAATGGTGTATGACATGTAACGTAAGCTTTAATGACTTAAGAAACATTTACTAAACTCTTTGCTTTTAAGATAACATTATAAAAAGTGCATAGTAAACAGACCATATGTCCAGGTAGCAGGTTACAGATACTCCTCTGCATGACTACAAGTGTGCAAGAAGTTCCACAGCAACTGGTCTGATCAGAGTGACATTGTGATTTTTTTTTTTTTTTCCTTTTGATAAAGGCTTGTTACTCTGTTGTATTATGACTCTAGGATGAAAAGGGAGAGTATTCTTGTGAATGGCTGTAAATCAGCTTCTGGGTGGAAAAAATAATCTTTAATGGAAGTGTTTTTTCTTTGACTTGGGTAGCGAAAAAGGTACAGGCCAGCCTGTGCAGAGGTATTCCCTTGGTAAATTTCTCACAGGTCTATTAACCTAATGCTTTGTTTCTGCAGTGTTACTGTTAAACCAATGTAAATAACTATTATGAATGCTTACAAGTTGGTGTTAAGCTGTTGAGGATAGCATTCCAGGTAAGGCAGTAAGCTCTGCGCTGCACCTGCGTTTGACCTACTGTGAGTAGGCCGTGTAAGCAGGTGTGGGCCCCAATGTGGGTGCTTGGAAGGAAGTCTCATTTTAGCTGTTAGAAGTTGTGCACCTGACGGTATTCCTGAGAAGGGTGGCTGTCGGTTACCCCGTGACACCTGTGCCTGGAGGCTGAGGGCAGGTCCCAGGCCGAGCTGCGTTTCCTGCTGCGATGGCTCAGGAGGCGCCGTGCTCTGGTCTCCCCCAGAGATGCCCACACCAGCAGGGCTCCTGCAGCCCTCATGCTGACAGTCCCAAGGAAAGGAGGCATTACACTGTCCTGATGAGGGGAATTGTTTAAATTCCTTGCCATCGTGCTGTCTCCAGGTAGTCTGCAGCACCTGTGACAATTAGAAATGAAAGGAGGGGCAAGGCCTCTCAGAGCTGTGGCAGGGGCTGTGCCCCCAGCCCTGCTCTGGTTTCCAGCTTCAGCACCTTTCTGGCATGCCTTTTTGGCTTCCTACACCTCCATTTTTCAACTGTGTGTCACGTCAAAGTGTTGATTCCAGTGAAGATTCTTGGACTTTTCATGAAATTCTGGCTCTGGAGTTGCAGTACCAAATGAAGCAAAGGAAGAAGATCAAGAGGGAGCCTGAAGACACAAAGTCTGCAGAAATGATGCTGTTCCTTAAAAGTGCATGTGACCTTTTCCCTCTAAGACAGACTTGAATGTTGGAAGCAATTTTTTTTAAGAATGTCTAGCAGAAATCTTGGTTTAATTAAGCCCTATGCTTGAATCAGAAAAGATACTAAAAAGCACTTTGAGTTGGAGGTAGGATACTTGAATGATTTCAGAAAACTTTGTTATTTCTACTGGCCTTGGTTTAAGTATTCTAATATTAATTATTGTGATCATTATTGCTAAATAGAGCGTATGCTTAAATATGATGTAACATTTGTGTTAATGTAGCACTATAAAAATTGCCATGATGTAGGGACTGAGTTATTTTCTAAATTATTATTTTTTTTCAACCCAAAGGTTGAAAAAGGCGCTGAGAAACTGTTGGATTGTTTTCGTAAGCTGGTAGTATATGCCATGTGGTTTGTAAGATCTTGTGAACATCTATTGTGGATTTTTCTGGTGCTAAACGAATTCAAAAGTGCAAAGCAAGGTTGCGCAATCAATGTGTTATCTACCAGCGATGATTTTACACTAAGTTTTCATAACTCCCCGACACTGCTGCCTACACTACTAATCACCAAAATCTCTGTTAACCTGCCTGGAGCTTTACAGTGATGATAGTTACAAAGTGACTCAACGTAGTTGGAAGCCATACGTATTTAAGGATGATATTCGTGGTAATTGTACTCCTTGAATGAACTACAGTAGTGCTACGTGCCTCAATTTAGTATTGGGAGTTTGCTGCCAAATTTACTTGATGATTAACAAAGTTAAGATGAAAGCATGCTAATGAAGTACTTGAGTAATTAAGTTTCTAATGCTTGAGATCTTGATTTCCCATCTTTTTTGAATACTCTGCCACGTTCCAGATTGGCTGTCTATTTTCTGCTGTGTTTCTTGTTTCAAATATTATGTTTCCTTTAGTGTGGGTTTTGCTTTCTCTTTGGCTGTTGAATCTTTTGGTTTTTCCTTTAATTAAGGGAAAAAATAGAGAGGAGATTCACATTTGAATTACTCTACAGCACAAGCTGCCTGGATTCCAGAAATACATGCCATATGCTTCACGTATTTTTGCAATAAAACAAATATAAGGAGAACACTGTATATTTAAGGTATTTCCAAGGCTGGGACTCTCAGCTGAGAAACGGCTTGAAAATCTGATTTACCAAAGAACTAGGTCGGTCTGGTAGAGGGAACTAGAGTGTTCACAGGTACTTTGATACTTACTTACTTACAGTATTGCTCTACTTCAACCTCAGTAGTGATAGCAAAAGTTACAGGTTTCCAAGCATAAATATTTATGCATACATACAAAGGTGTATATGATATCTACAACTCAGGAAATGTCGACTTTTTTTTTTTTTTTTTAATGTAAGCATAAAAAATCAGGAATTCAGTGTCCATGTGCATTGGGTATCAGACAGTAGCATAGAAACTTGGGTACCTGTTCATTCAGCCAATTATAAGCACCAAAAAGAGTCTTGTTCCTTTTCAAGCATTTTTGACCTGGCAGAAATTAATTTTCAGCATTGCTAAACCAGAAAATCACTGTGGTTGTTCAGCATGTACGATGTGTAGCCTTTTACCAGATGCAGGGATAGCAACCTGTCAAACGAGTCAGAATTCTTTGTGGTCAGCGCTGTCTGTGAATAAAACTCGTAGCTCGTGTCCCGCTTGTGTATTTCTCGTGATAAGTAAGTTGAAACCAAACCTGTCTAGACTGAAATGCTAAGAGTTCAAGGATGGATATTCTTGGATTCTTTACAGACTTTATGATTAATTGGAATTGCTCAACGTGCATCTGGTCGTAGCTTGTTTCAGGTCTTTGTAAGATGCTGACTTCCTATATCAGTCACTCGGGGTTTTTCAGCACTTAGCTAACAGAAATTAATTGACGGGTAACTGGAGTTCATTTGGCAAGCACATTAGTGCATGCTGATGTGAAGACATAAACTGTATTATTCCAGGATGTAAACAAACGCCCAACAAGTGCATTAGGTGTCCTAATTGCCTACGGTAGAATTTTCAGTATGACTTTAGTTGTGAAGTTATATTTGTGTTGATCTAGTGCTATGGATCTGAACTGGACTGACTTATTCTCTGATTCTACAAGTGTATATATGCTCAATTTACTGTTCTTCTGTAACCCTTTTGAAACCAGAGGCTTATTTGAGCAACTGAGAGCAGAATTTAACTCCAGTTGGTATTTTAATTATTTCCTGTGTACCTAATATTGTGACCTTTTGACCTTAAAAGCAGCAATTGCATTTAAAAGAAAATTCTAACTAATTCTGCAGGGTTTTTGAAGTCCAGTTTATTCTAAATTGTGTGGTTGGTTTAAGAAAGATATTGTAAAACATTGACATGTATTTAAAAAAAAAAAAACTGTTCTCTAAGCAGTAACCCCTTTAAAAAGTTTTTTAATTGCTTACAAAGTCCATCGGTCACTAAATGGGCTTTGGGGCCCCACCCATGCTGGTGAGTATTTTCAACATGCAAAATTGAGCAGATGACAGAATGATCTCCGGGATGTGGAGGTGGCGCTTCGCCCCTGAGGAGCGTGCTCCCCTGTGAGGACAGCAGGGGCCCTTCGGCTGCCCCAGCCTGGGGCTGGCTCCTGGGGCTGGACTGAGGAGGCAGCGGGAGGAGGCCAGGATGGTTGTGGGGGACGCGCCTCTGCTGCCTTCTGCCTGCCCCCAGCCTGCTAAGAGACTGCATTTCTGGTTTTGGCTTGCTGTTCCTGGATGTCTCCTTCAAAGACAGCTGCTTTACTGCCTCTCTTTACTCTTCGGAAGGCAGAAGGAAGTGAAAGCCTCGTGCGGGGTGCCGTGAGCTCATGGTGCTCAATGCTAGCGAGGCAACACTGGCAGATCTCAGGCTGCTCTGCGGTCTGGCAACTACCTGGTACATAAGGAAGAAGGCTTAATGAAATGCCTTTGCCTGTGCCTTTATTTATTTTTCCAAATGTCTAAAATGTAGGGTGTTTTTCTTTCTTTTCTCCTCTTAGTGGGTATTTCTGATCTTGAAGTCATGCTGGGTTAGTATAAATAGTTAATGCCATCTTGAAATGGCAATAGGTGGATATAAAATTTTTACTTTGTACAGTTCTTTCTTCCCCTTTCCATTGGGATTTATAGTATGTTGTATTCTAGTATCAGTAAGGTTTGTTCATCCTCCTTATTCACACCCGTTAGGCAACCTTTTATCCTTGCAGCATTATCTAATGCGACCTAACGTGCAGGAGAGCACGGGCCCTGCGCACTGCCTGACCAGGAGGCTGGGACACTTACAGGGTAAGATCTCTCCTAGACCCTGGTGGTTTATTGCAAAACCTCAAGACACCAGTTCTAAACGGTACCAACTACCAAATCCATCATCTTTTTAGTATGTGTTTAACAGCATTTTCTTGTGAAAATGAAGGAAGAACGCTTTACTGTATGCTGCTCAAAGGATTTTGAGACAGGCTCCACGGGCACAAAGGTTTGTTTCAGAGTCCATAGCTGATAGCCTATGGTAGCTATAGCAGTAAAAGTTTCTTTTGCTGAAAATGTAATTAAGAGGGAAAAAAAAAATTAAGTGTTTTAAGCAGCTACGGTGAGCACCTGCTGCTCACTGCCAGGCCGGGGCCGTGCGCTAAGCCCTGCAGCTGCTCTCTGCCCTATCCAAAGAGCAGTGTCAGAGGAAGACATTGCTTTTTTTTTTTTTTCTCCTTTAATGGCTGATGCCAGGAGCTACATAAGTCCCTGAAGTATGTCAGAATTGGAGAGAGAACAAAGGTGCCCCAAACTTGCCTTTTCCTCCTACCCTTCTGCCTCTTCTGCATTCAGAAACAGATGAACTCTCTGAGTCTGGGGGTCACTGCAGAGGCACATTGTCTACATATATGAAAACACACATATTCTAAAATAAAAAATGTTGCAGTTCTGTACTTCTGGAGGCAAGACTTCTGTGTTGCTTTGGCGTAAGTACTATATCATGCTGCAGGAACTATGAAAAGAGAAGCATTAGTTCCTTCGGATTGCCCCACTCGTGAAAAAAGCTGGAACTATTTTCCAGAAATCCAAAGGTTTGATGTAAAATATACAATTTGAGTGTGCTCAGGAATTAATCTATTTGCAACTGTTACTATTTTAGTTCACTTCAGATTGGGTCTATTGGGTCTATATCTTTTGAAAGACTGACCACATTTCTAAAGGACTTTTGTGATGGCTCCTCACACTGCTCAAGAAATTAACTGGAAGTTGATCCAGTAGCATGTTGAAAAACTTGTAACAGGTAAGAAGGTAAATACTCAGTAGAGGCTACAACTTCTTTCAAGGGTAGGTGTTAATTTTTAAGTCCAGTAATTATCCTTAAGGAAAAGGAAAAAAATGTTTAAAACACCCAAGAAAATTTCAATCTGAAAAATAGTGGTTGCAGGACTTGGGGGGGAGTATGGTAATTTATTTCAATTACCAATGCAAAATAGGCTATATGTATCTCTGTGCTTCACCGTCTTGTGAAAAAAATTAACATAAAAAGTTGCATTCAAAATGTGGTGTTACCATATTTTGATTTATGTGAGCTCTCCCTGGAACGCAGTGTGCCCGTCCCGTGTTCTGCTGCCCATGAAGCCATGGCAGTTAGCGGTGCTGCCCTTCCCTGACGATGGGTTTCTAGCAAAGCTGAAATAAACCCTGACTGACCATGTGGGTGGCTGGGGAAGAATGGCTGATTGCTGGCATGGTGTGGAAATACAGCAGGAGTTTTTCTTCTTAAGTGGTGCAGGTAGGTAAACATTTCAGCAGTCTGTGTGTGTGCAGGGAGGACTCTCCATCACTTGAAGCCTTCAGGGCAGAGTGGCTTTCTCAGAGATGTACCAGGGCTGAAGCTGTGTCAGTGGTGCTGTGCTTGCTCCCCTGCTCCTGAAGGTAGTGGCAGATGGTCGTGTCTGCACCCTTCGGAGCTGTGGAACTCAAAAACCTCAGCACGCCACAGTTGTGCCCTCAGCTTGCTCTCCTTCACCTCCCTTCCACACCCACCTACTTCTGCTTCCTCCCCAGTTTAAAGAAGAGTGGTTGAGCTTGTATCTGGGTGCTTAAGAAGGAAGTAAATGTTCTCGTGTCCACACCTGAGGAAGCTGTGGGCAGGAAGCGGGGTTGGTGCAGGATGGATGGCTGCGCTGCTGGGCCCCGTGGGTGCCCAAGGGAACATCTCTGCATGGCAGCACTGAGAGACGAGCTCGGGAGGGCTGCACAGAGGTTACAAACCCATCACTTAAGTTTCCAGTCACGGGTTGTTCCAGCTGATGGTGATTTCACTGGGCATAGAGCAGGTGCCACATGACAAACACGGCTGTGATTTAAAAAAGTAATCTAGCCAATTAACTGAAGTTCAGTCAGTCTGGGCATGGCACGTTATGTGTGTTCTTCAAGCTCTGTGCAACAGCAATAGTACCTCCAGCCTCTAATTTTAAGCAATAAACTCTGATTAATGTTTGAAGTTAAAGCATTCTAAAAATAAAATAGCTCATTCTGCTGAAAAGCAGTCAGTACGCCATGGCCTTCTTTCTGTCTGGTGAAAGGTTGGTATTTATTGACCCTGGAACGTAATGCTAAAGAAAACATTTACAATTATTGTTTACAGGCTACTGATTCTCACTACTTACTGCTCAGGCATCTTGAGTAGCTGCACGTTGTGATTTTTATATATTATTAATAATATTATTTATCTTAATGCACGTTTGTGCCATTTTTTGGTGTTGGTAACACATCCACTGGTGAGCACAGCGAGGCTTTTAATGGTGACTGATGCGTGGTGTTTCCCAAGAGCTCCAGCCTTCCGTAGGTTGTGTACTGGGATGGATGTTGAGCGGGAACAGTGCTATGGCTCCATATGTGTTTTTTTGTAGGAACAGATTTCCAGACAGGGATATCTTGTGTGTGTCAATAATTCTCTGCTAAAGCCTTAGAGGAGAGCACATCCAAGCTCCCAGGCAGACCTGGCAAGCTTGTGATGTGGGGAGCACATACAGAGCCAGAATCTCTCATTCCTCTAACCTGTGCACTTGGATCACACAGTGCTCAAAAAGACAAAGCCTGTGGATGGGAATGGGCATCGTGTAGCCTGAGATGACTAAATGGTATCTGGAGACACCTCAGAAAGCAGGGTCAAGCTTTGGGCTCCTGGCCTGAGCCGCAGCCACATGTCCTGGTGAAGCACCTGTGCCAGCTCGCGCAGGCTGTGCAGAGCAGGAGTGCACGTGGAGCAGCTGCTTTCCGAAGGTTTGCAGCTGCTTAATTCACGCTTGGAAACCAGGGCAATTTGCTTCGTAAAAGAAAATCATCGTGGTTATTATACCCTTTTTCTCAGCCATACTAATTTCCTAATATGTTTTAGGAGTTGGCATTTATGTTTCTTCATAACAGGATAAAACAAAAAATGGCTGGTGTTTCAGAGCCTGTTAGTGGAAAACTGAGAATAAGCATACACTTTTAAAAACTTCTTAAATTTAAACACTGTCTCGTATGAGTTGCATTTGAATTGACAAATTCTAGATTGGATTCCTAGCAGGCTACACTGGGTGTGTGAACTCCTCCTGGTAGCAAACCCCTTCCAAAAAAGCTTTGGCTGTGGGCAGATGATAGTCCTGGGCGCAGGGAAGATGTTCCAGAAGAATGTAGGTGATGCTTTCGCAGTTGAGAAGTGCTGGCCAGTGATTTATTCTGTATTGGTTAACAAGGGCTGTCTTGTTGCCAGTGCTCGTTTTTATTATCCACACTTTCCTTTTGGGAATATCCTAAATAGCTGGAGTCAGTTAGCACTTCTGCTTAAAGGATGTTGCAGTCAGGATTCGTGATGTTTTCAGCATCATAAAAACCTGTGAGGGACTTGCATTTTTATAAAGACGAGGTTTTGTACCATCGTTTATGAGGATGGTGAACATGCAGTAAAATGCCTTCTGCATAGCTTATACAATCAGTTGGTTACAAAGTACATTAATTTCATTCATTCATGTTGTTTGCCTTATTATTATGAGTGTAGCTGATATCTGAGATCAACTATTACATGCTTAATACTTCAGTAGTATTTTATTTTAAGGAAAAAAATCTAGCTTTATTTTCTTTAAGTAGGACTTCATAATAACAGCTGCCTACATGGGTGTTCATTGATAGGCGTATGTATGAAGTTATTTTTCTGACTTGTTTGTTTGTTTGTGGGGGTTGTTATAGAAATGCCAATTCATTCCTTCCCTGCCTGCTCTCAACAGACGTGGCCTTCTAGCTCAGCTGGTGCAGCCTGGCCTGTCCGCAGTGCTCACGGGGGTAACGCAGTGCCCTGCCTCGGGGCAAGTCAGGGCATCGAGTATGGGAAGGGTATGTGGGGGAAGGTTAGAAATGGAAATGGACGTTACATCAAAAACAGCGTGGTATGAAATCTCAATTATTATTTTTTTCTTTACACTTAGTTTTCACATAACGGAGAGGAGAATATTTTGTGCTCAGGAATTTTCTGGAATTTCACTCTGAAATTTCAGATACAGTATTTTTATATTTCATGCCATCTAAACAGAAATAGTGTGTGTATTGCTCCACTGGTGTGTCAACAAATTAGTAAATATATGTATATATATTAATCTGAAATCATTACATACTACATTGAATATGCTTGTTTCAAAGTGTTTGCTTTCCATGTCTGATCAAAATCCAGATGTTCCCCACAGAGCAGCAGCATTACCTGCCAGCTTGCCTGTCCTCCTCTGTGTCCTGCTGGATCTTGGGGCTGCAGCATCCGCCTGCTGTGGGGCTGCCCTGCTCGTTCTGCTGGTGACAGGAAAATTGACCTCGTTCAGGGGAAATTTTGTTTTCTGGACTGAAACAAGCTTTTTCAAAAGGAAAATGATGCATGGAGTCTCTCTCCATCTGCTCGTAAAACCATTTTTCAAGGTTTTTGGGTAGATCATGAAAACTTTCTGTGCAGTATTTGGATGCTGACTTGGAGTGCTACAAACAAGATGCTCATCCCTAGATCGTAATTTGGTTTTGGATGGAACTGGAGTTCATCAGTTGATTGACTGATGGGGAACCAGTGGAGGGACTCCCCACATAGATGATTCAAACCTTGAAGGAAGTTCCTATTTATGGTATATTCTTGTGTTTACTTTAATCATATGTATTTGACCATAATTTACTTTTGTCAAACATACTTGTTCTGGGAGTAACGCCAGGACAAAAATTAAAGGAAATTAAGAAACCAGCATAAACCAGCCCTTTCTGCTCCACTCCAACTGTTCTCTTTATTTTTAGGGTATTTGTCTAATTAAAGAAATTGGCAGAATCTTAGCCCCATATATTTCATGAAGTTAAAGAAAGCACAAGCTTCAGTACAGGAATGTCACTGTGTCTCCAGGCCACGTTTCACTGGCTTCAGATCTCTAAATATCCTTTTCTGTCCCATGTTTCCTTTTCTTAATGATGATAATAATCTCACAGAAGCATCATTTTTAAGTCCTTTAAAAGTTTCCACATAAAATCTCATAGTATGAATCCTTGTATGCCTTTTACTTACTACTCTGAGTTCCTGCCAGCTGTACCTTTCTCACATTTCCACACCAATGTCTGCTCGCCCAGGTGGTGCTGGGCTTTGCGCCGTGAGGCTCCACGCTCTGACAGCCTCCTTCAGGGGCCGTTTTCTCTCCACACGGCGTTTGCAGTTTCTGGAAATGATGGTTCCTTTCACACGTGGCTGGGCAGGCAATTTATGTGCTGATCACCATAGAAACCTGCAGATACATCACTTGGTCAAACCGTTTCCATATTGTATCAGCCAGGCGGCATCGGAAAATGCAAATAAGGGATGAGAGAAGGTTGGTGAAAACGGAGTCTCTGTGCTTCATGGCACCAGTGCCGATAGCACTCCAAGCCACCCATGCCCCTTTTTGGCCTCAGCCCCGGCCTCTCCCCTCAGTGCTCTCTCCCCAGGTCGTGCTGTGATCTCTGTGCTGTTGCTGCTCTGTCCAGCCCGGCTTGTAAGCACTGTCCTATTCCTCTGCTGGCTGCTTAGGGCTGCAGATGATTTCATTACTGGGCAGGAGGGATTTTTTCCTGCCACCCTGCATTATTTACAGTTAGCGAGATGAAGGATTCTAGGGAATATTGAAAAAGGGTTTGCTTTCCTTAAAAAATGAAAAAGCAAGGGAAAGGCTGACTTATCCTTGCATAGTGTAGATAAATAGTCAAAATATTAGTGATTACAGCTAGCTGATAAATTAATAGAGGGCATTTTTTAACTGTAGTTCACCCTGGATGCTCTGTGCTTGGGCAGGGGGAAGCTGGCAGGAATAACGTGCTGCTTCTGGAGGAGAACAACAGGAAAGTGCAGGAGGGAGGGAAAGAGGTTTGGTCTACAGCACAGAGATGGCAAAAAGGAGACAGTCCTCATTACTGAGGAGTCTGTCTGGCAGTTCTCATCACCAAAATAAAATAAAATGAAGAAATCCTTGTCTCCTTGCAGAGCAGAGGAAATTACAGAGGTGTTGGGAGGGTGGCAGAGCTCAGGCACTGCTTTTACACAGCTCAGGCCTCCTCTCCCTGGATGGGGTAAGTGCAGTTTGGGTGCCTGAAGGCTCTGGTTACCTCTGAACACCCTGGTGTTCACAGCAGCCACGCAAAGGGGCTGAAGCCGCTGACCTCTCCCAGGGGAGGCAGCACGCCGCTCACGTCCGACTGATCCTCAGCCTCTTCCTTGGGGCGCCTGTTGGTTGTGATCCAGGGGCTGCATTTTGAGGATTTCCCCCTAATTAGAAAGGTGATAAACTGCTTAGAGCTAACTGTAATAGAGTGAAAAAAAGGTGTAGGAAGGAAATGAATTCACCAGAGAACGGTGATTGCTTGTGTAAATGTAAGTGTGGGGTGGGGGCCGTGTGCTAGGTGAGAGAGGATGTGTGCGGGTGAGGGCATCCAATTAGGACATATTATGGGTGTTTCAGAGAGCTAAACAATCTACTTTTCTGTCAGTAATATTGTCACTGACACTTCGGCCAACTGTAAATGCTGTAATACCTTTTCATACAGCATTTCGAATGGTGGTGATGAATTCAGCCCCTCTCATGGCTGGCACAGAGTGCTGGGGAGGGAGATCCCTGATTCACCTGCTGGGGTTCATGTTCCATTAAACACCAAAAACCTGCGCAGCTGACAGGCAGCGTGTGTGTGGCAATAGCTGGGATGTGCTTTGCAAATCTGGCTCTAAAGGACCAGGTTTTGCAGTAACCATCGAAGCTGTGGTACAAGGGAGGTTCTTCTTTTAACTTCTCTTTTGAATACAGCAGTGAAAAGGGACTGAAGCTGTTCCTCAACCTGAACTGAATATACCCAGTTTTTTTGCATGGGGTTGGGAGGATGCTGGGTAAGTGATCAAAAGTGTGCTTCGTTTTGTATTTTCAAAACCAAGTTTCATCTAGGAAGTGCTAAAAATATTTTGCTTTAAGACATCATATTTTCAATTTCAAAACTGATCTAAATTTCAATCTGAAACTGCTACAACAAAAATCAAAATATTTCTCTAATTTTTTTGTCCAATGAACCTTTTTTTTTTTTTTTTTTTTTTTTTTTTTTCTGAGCAAGCTTAGGTCGGAACTCCTTTTACTTCCATGTAGTTTGATTTTTATTTTTATTTTATTTTATTTCTTGGTTTAACTGTCAGTAGAGAAGCAGAAAGTTTCTTTCAACACAACGTTGTGATTATTTTAGGAAATCTGAGTCCTTTGCCATGAATTCAGTATTAGCAAAGGTTTTAATGGCTTTTGTAGTTTCCATAACGTGTTGTTTTTTCCTTCTTTTTCACTAAACGACAATCCAAAATTCTAGCTTGATGTCACCTGTCAGATGCCATCATTCAGAACTGGTTGTGTGAATATTTGGGTCTTATCTCCACAAGAAGATTTATTTCCACGAGAATAGTTTTCCTTTTTATGTATTTGATTTTTAGAAATATATCTCAATGGTGTCTGAATGTTTGACATTATAATCACTTTTTCCTCTGTCAAACAAATTAAAATAAAAAATTAAAATCATGCTTATTGCATGTTATCAAACTCGTTCTTTTCCTGGTTTTGAGATGAACTGTTAAAATCCACTTACAATATTGTATTTTTTAATCAGCCATGACTTGACTTTGGAAGTAACTCAAGAACTGGTAGGATAAAACCAGCCTACTCTGGTGCCATTTCAGTCACATCGTGGTTTCCTCTGCATGAGGCAGCAATATGATTTATTATTTCTGCTGGTGACAGTCTTCCTTTGATAGAAAACAGGAAGGAGTTTGATTTTTTAGAAGACATACTGCATGGACGAATAAGGTTTGCATAATGTGAATGTTTATAGATTCTTTGTTCAGATTGCACCCATATAATATATACTATATTTCTGGTGACTTGGCAGTCATCTAGGAGCTCTGCATAATAAACCAGAAATTGCTGCTTCATATGCATAACTATATATATACACATTCTCTCTATTTAGAGTGCTATGCAGCAGAAATTTAATTCATATGCTCCTATTGCACAATGCTAGGTGATCCAGAATATGGTAACTAATCCATTAATAAAAAAAAAAAAAAAGGCATTTTTTGGTCTCACCAGGTTTTTCATTTGGATGTTTAGGAGAAGTGCTGTATTTCTAAAAGTTTTCTTTGCTGTTTGTTTCATCGTGTTTGTTTTTGGTTGCTGAACTTATTGTAGGCAGAACCACCTCAAACTGCAGGTTGTATGCTGAGCTGAGCTGAGCCATTTTGTACATAGGCAAATGTTGGCTTGCAGCTGGGCTCTGACTCTTAAGGCAGAGACTGGTTTCTGGTCTGTTGAAGCTGGCTAAATACTTCGCTCGTTAAATTTGCTCTGTAGAGCTGCACCTCTATCACATTACTTGAAAAGTCTGCATACAGGAGAGATGAGGCAAAGACAGTTCCTGGGAATGCTACTCCCTGCCTACAAAGAGATGCATTACCACTTCAGTTTGTTCCCAAACACTCACATTAATTTGTTTCACGTCTTCCAAATCTCAAGTGATCAAAATATTACAAGGTAAATATTTTTGTCATCAAGAGCCTTCTCTTCCATGCTTTTATTTATTTTATTTTATTTTATTTTATTTATTTATTTTTTTTTTTAAAGTCTAAACTAAAGTCTAGAATCAGATGGGCAAGGGCAGCTCTTCTAAATACAGTCCCTACAAGTGAAATACCTGCTGTACCTTCTACATGCAATGACCATGTGGGTGGTGCTGTGATGCCTTTCTGCTGGGGCAGGTGTAGCATAGACGGGGAGTTGGAGGATGTAACAAGGAGACCTGTGCTGCTTGCATCTGTGCAGATACAGCTATGACTGACACCTGCTATGAGGCTCAAAAGACATGGGAAACTCTAGGATGTGGAATTGAAGCAGTGTATTTTTATTCCTTCTAATAAGAAAGAAGACGTGAGTAGACTTTGGTTGCGACAGAACTAAAAATAATTCCTGCAGTCCTGTGAGCAGTTCATCTGGCAATGGAAGACATCTGCCTTGGGTAGGGACAGAGAAATCATCTGCCGTCCTCGAGTTTCCTGTTGCTGGAAGGCCTTCTGCTTTCTAGCAGAGTAGTTTCCGTAGATGTTTCCCATGGTTTCATCTTCATGGCTGTAGGAATACCTTCCCATTAAAATGGCATGTGAGGTGTAGCAGCATGCTCCTTGTGCTCTTCCTCTGCCGGGCTGCCAGTGCTGGTGCAGGGGAGGGAGGCTTGTTTCCATCAGCAGCCGACATTCAGTGATTCTGTGATTCCTCCTTAGTCCCAGGAGGACATCGTGGCATCAGTGGGATGCTGCAGGGCCAGGGAGAGCTGGCAGCATGGCCTTGCTGCTTGCACTTCACTGACTCGCGGTGTGCTTTGAACCATCCCAGCTGCTGGTTGGGCTGAACCAGGGTAAGTGGAGACAAAAAGCTGGCTTCCCTTCCCTTCCTGTCACCAACCACCCCAGATCCTGAGGTGGCATTGCTGGTGCTCTGTCTGTGCCTGCCTGAGTGCCTGGCAGGTGTGTGAACACGGAGCACATCTGAATGTGGCAGCTCGCAGGGGTTTGCTTTCTGGACTGGATAGTGAATCAGCCTGGAAAAAGCTGTTAGAGGAAGATGGTACAGCTTCCCAGCCTGCCTGTAAATACTAATAGCAGTGGAGAAAGCTGCCAAGAAACATATACCCTCACAGCCTGCCTTCTCTTGCCTGCAATACTCCTGCTGTGCTACAGAACGCCGAATCAGTCTTTATAGACCTGCATCAGGCTCATCAGGGATTTGAATAAAAATAGATCTTAAATGATACCATTGTACAGCAGCGAGAAGTTTTAAAGAGTTGGGATGAAAACCCTGGCATTCTGCAGCGTGTGCAGAGCCTCTTGTTTCCTTTTCTGCCAACAGCCCCGCTGGGTTAAAGAGCACCAAGCTGTATTTAATGATCCAGCTCAGCCTGGTGGCCGAGCTGCGTGCTCTGCTGTACAGCACGACTGGGGGGGCTTCGGTTACTGGCAGAAAGAACAAATGCTTCCTGGCCACTTTGTGCAAATCCTGCTCTGCTTAGCGGGGCTGAGCAGAAGTAGCTGCAAGCACAGGCCAGGGAGAATAAGTCCTGTCTGAGCGGGGCTTCGAGGGAAACGCACAAAGGGTGCTCAGCCAGGGCGTGGGGAAACTGCTTCTGGCTTGCTGTTCTGGGGGAGTTGGTTCGGTGACTTGTTTTGGGCTTTGGTTTTGTTTGTTGTTGTTGTTTTATTTTGCTTTAAAAAAGCAATAATAATTCTGAAGAAAAAAAAATCGTGGTTGCTGTCAACTGTGTTGAAGGAGGTTTTTTTTACTTGTTAGAGATAGTGCTGTGCAGGGGCTTTGTGCTGCCTCATTGCCCATCTTTGTAATGGAATAACTAGTTAAAAGTTTATGAAGTTGAAAGTGTGGATCAGGGTTCTTTTCAGGGAAACCTCCCCCTGTTTCACAGGGACCAGACGTCGTCCTAACATCCAGCATTTGCCATGTCAGCTTTACTATTTCCAGCTTTCGGTATGCTGCAACATTCAGACAGCAGTTTTGTGGTTTCAGAGGTTGGTTGTTCTCTGCAAATAAATAAAATAAATAATGGACTTCATGGGCCCAAGCAAGGTTTGTATAAATTAAGGCCTTTTTAATTTCCTTAAGGTGATTGTAAAGTTCAGAATTACAAAATGTGATTAAAAAAAAAAAATTCTTTTTCTTCCTACAATGTGTTCTCTCATGCTTTGACATACAGCGAAGGTAGCTTTTCAGGGATTTTGTGAAATAGTGGTGTTATTCGACAGATGCTGCACGCAGCTGCAGGACTCCCATTTCGGCTGGCCGGGCGCTGCCCCTGCCTGGGGTTGGGACCTGGCCAGGAAGGAAGGGTGGATCTGCTCGAGACTTCCTCTCCTGCCGCCCGCGCTGCTGCTCTTGCACTTCTCTTGCTGCTACAGTGGTGTCAGAAACGTGGCCCTTAAGCTGAGGCTGGAAGGGTGGCTTCACATCATGTTCAGCACATCAGCCTCAGGGAAGAGTGAGGCTCCCGTGTTCCAGGAGACACATTGCTTTCACAGAACAGGAATGGTGAAAGGCGACTCCTGAAAGTTTGCTTTGGCTTCTTTAATTCAATTTATTGCTAAAAGTGCAAGGAACGAACAGGCTGTTGCCGGACTTTGTCAGATGCCCCCCTCTGCTGCTGTGTGCTGGTCATTTTGTCTGGGGGATGCCCTGCATCTGGCATGGCCCAGTGTGTGGGTTCAGGCCAACACATGTGTTTTGGACCTTACGCACGTGTGATGGGCACTGTGCAGGATGAAGCACAAAAGCACATAGCACCAAGAAGGTGCTGGGGAGGTGGGCAGCAGCACGGCAGGCAGCAGCTGAGGGTGGGCACCCATCGCACCAGCGTCTGTGCCAGTCACGCTGTGCTAGGGACCTTGCTGGTGGCAGCGCTCAGGAGTTCAGCTTCCTGCAGTGCTCTGAGCTGTGCAGTTGCTGAGTGCACGCACAGCAGCTGGGAAAATGCTGTCTGCATTTGCACCTTGACTTCCTCCTCCTCGAGAAACCAGCTGAGATACTGGCTCCTTGAAAGCCATTGCCTTGCTGCTGCAACATCTGTGTCTCCTGTCAGCAGCCACATTCACAACCCTTGTGAGCTTTTAAATCCTTTTTTTATAATATGCATGGCCGCAGGAAGGATTCTGCAGGTACCTGCCCGAGTTGCGTGGTGTCTGTTAGGTCACCAAGGTGTTTGCTGAACAGGTCGCTGTGGCTTGAAAATGTGGCTGGATCCAGAGATCTTGTGTAAAATAAATCATGTAGGAAATACACAAATATATAGAAGTGCACTGAATGTATAGCATATGCTGTCAAAGTAAGTGTGTTGTATGTGTGAAGTGGGTCATTCTGGTAACAAACAGGATTGCTGATGTTAAACCATATTGTTCCCGGGGAGTTGTGTTTTGGAGAGGAAGGGAGCAAGGCTGGTTTGGAAATATTTCCATTTCTGTTTGTCTAAGTTTGCGTTTGCGCAGACAAAAGGGAATTTTGTTAACTTTGTGTGCCTTTTTTAGTTTGCCTGATACAATCTGGCTGTTGTCAGACGTGGTCACATAGCGCTGCTCTTGTGAGCCTCATAAAACTGGTCCTCTGTTGTCTGAAAGCTTACCTCGGGCTGAAATCAAGTTCTGGGGAAGGACATATGCTCATACAAGTCAGACAGTGGGCCATCCACAAGCAAAACTTAATGTTAAGGCTGTGCTTAGTGTTGTGCAACTGGTACTTGAGCAATGAATGAACAGTGTAAGATCATCTGATTACTACTGTCAGCAGCTGAAGAAGCAGCCTCGTCATGTGTTCTCTTTTTCTTTTCTTGTAGGAATGATGTGGAAAAATGCAGTCATTATTCAAACAATTATATATTATGTTTCTGTAAATGTACAGTTCAGTATGAACTCTTTAGTATGGAATACAAAATCCCCTAAAATCACTCAAAAAATAACTTTTTTTTTTTTTTTTTTTTTTTTCCCCTCTAGGTAAGTCCTTGGATGCCTTTACAACTTTTTGTAAACTAGTAAGAGATCTTTTGATTTAAATATGTGGAAGCATAGTTTCATTTGGGTGGGGGGGGGAGGGTCTGAAAGAAGGTCTGGGATCCAAAGGCTTGTCCAGATGTCCCCCCAACTCCAACTTTTCTGGCCTTATTTTGTCACGGACAGGACAATCCCACAGTCCATGCAGTCCCTTTTTTTTTTTTTTTTTTTTTTTTTTGAAATACTACTTTTTTTTCTTTTCTTGCAGCTGGTTAGTGGAGGATGGGACAGCAATTCTGCTGCCAGCCTCTGTTGAAAAGTATTTGGTAGGGTAGAGCTGAGGAACCTAAGCAGCCTGTTTGTTGCTGCCTGTACCGCTGGAGGGTAACTTGGCTTCTTCATGCAGCTTCTTGCACTGTGGGGGAAACTGTATATTCCACGCAGAACAGACCTGGATGGATCCAAGTAATTATCTCAGATCTTTGCTAATTGTTTCTATTCTCTCTCTTTTGGGCTTGATCCTAAGGAGTGGGGAGCACCAGTTATTCTCAGCCCCAGTTAATTGCTTCTGGCGATCCTGTTTGATAGCTCTAGGTTTATTGGCTTTCCTCCAAGTTTGCTTAACTAACAGTGCTGATCAGAACAGTATGTGAAACTATGGATGTGTACTCAAGCATTTTCAGATCTCATTTAATTTCTGAGGCTTAACAGGATTTGTCAGGCCAAGTCATTTTCACCAAGATGAGTGACAATCACTAAGGAAATAGAGAAAGGCTCATTAGAGCAGCAAATTCCGAATTATGCATAAAGAAGCAATAACTGGTCCCACTAAATTCCCTCAGCTCTTTGACACCAAATGGCTCTCTTAATTGAATGTCGGGAGGGAGCATTTTTTTGCTCGTCTTTCCAAGCAGAAAATGATCAAATATCAGCGAACCAGGACCGGGCAATTATTTTCCAGGTCCCGCTGCCATCTCATGCAAAAGTACTCTCCAAATATAACAACAGAGTGCAAATTTCTCCAGCAGGCTTCTCTCCATATTTGGGCTGGAGATGACGTATTTGTATTATTTATTTATTTATTTTTTCATCCTGAGTGAAGAGTTTGAAAGGCTGTTATTGAAAATGAGACAAAGGATTTATGGTTATGTTCCTGGCTCTTAGAAGTATACATCATCATGCAAACAATGCCAAAACTTTATACACACATTCTTAAAAAGCTTGAAGTACTTGTCCACTGCTCAGTGGGCTGTTGGGCTGGGACGCATCCTCATCTTCAGTCCCAGGTGAGCAGGCTGTGTCTGTCTTAGGGCCCGTCTTACACTTGGCTTTCAAATATTTCTGTGCTAGTGAAGCTTTGCTCCTCCTGACGTTATTGCTTAACTTTCCATTAGCCTGCCGGGGGTGGAAGGAAACCAGCACTACAGCTGAGCATTTTCATGATCCAGGAACACACCAGACAGCACCTCAGTAAGTACTGCTGTGAACAACTTCTTTTTTCCTAGGCTTGGTAACTTTTAAATGGATGGTACTGGCCTGAAAACTTCCGGGAAACCTGTGGGGTGTGACACCATGGAACCCCACAGAATTCCTTGGATAAGGAACTTATGCAACTTTAAACAACATTTAATACTTTGTCTTTTTCACATTAGTGGCTTCTTGCTTAAGAAAAGAATCGTTTATGATATTTCCATGCAAGTGAAAGGCTGCGTTGCTTCCAGTTCCATCTCAGAACAGCTGTCTTAAAGCTGAAATCTTTATATCACTATTGGTAACAGCATTTTAAATATATTCTCTTAAAATTAACTAATAAAGAAAATCTTAAATATCTGTGTCTTACACAGTGATTTGTATATTTTATGCAAAGATATCTCACAAATCCCTGAGATGAAACAAATAGAAAACACATGTTGTATTGCCCAAACCACTCTATTGCCTCATTCTCACTGTAACATGACCTACAGTTCTCTTCATGGTGAGTGAAAAATCTTTTTATCCAAAAGAGTGTCCACGTTGTCTCTAGCTGGATGGACAGTCCCAGGCCTGGGAATTCTGTGAATGTGTTCTTTGGGTCTGCAGAAAGGGGAAGGACCTGCCTATGTTGATACAGATAGGAGTTTTTCTGACTTCCATTGTTTCTGTTTTTCACTGGGCATGAACAGAAGAAAGAATTTTTGTATTTAAATACATTCAGAAACTGTCTCTCCCTGTCCTCCTATAGCCCCTCCCCTTTCCGGCCATTGTACATTCCAGTTACAATGATGTGAGTGAGAAGCCCAACACAAAGATTGATCTATACTGATCAACTTCTTCACAATGTAAGCTGTGAAGCTGTTCAACCACAGAATCCCAATTAGAAGTTGGTCAGACTGTCATGGGGTTTAATTTCTCTTTACATAGTTGTTTTCAGTCTTAAACCTATTGATTTTAACTAACTTCCAATTAGAGCTGTTATTTTTACCAGATGAGTAATATTTGAACTTTAGATGTGTGTGCAACTTTATTTCATGGGTGTAATGATTCGTGATGGAGAACTGTTAACACAAACTCAATACCCTCCAGTTAAAAATATTAGATCATTCTTTCTAGCACCATAAGTTCCAGCCTAATTGCACAAGAAATGGATCTTGTCTATTTGTTTTCATTTCTTTTCTTTTGGGGCTTTGGTTAAATACTATGAAATATTCATGTAGATGTGACAGAATTCATCTCAAAAGCTGAAATTATTTTTTTAATAAAGTTCCTGTGCAAAAACCTATTGTACATGTAATGATAGCAGGTAACTGCTGCTATGTTCATTAATCTACATCCCTGTTCTCTGGTGAGTGTGAGTTCAGAGAGAACCGCAGTTAGTGGATGGGTGCCAGAATTCTTCATGATTTTCAAATTGTTTGTTGCTCACGTATATTACAACAAATGTATAGTTTAAAAAAAAATGCAACAAAGACTCTTTTCTTTCTCTTCTCTGAAGGAAATCTTTTTCTTCTGATGAAACAGAATCAAAGAAAAAAGGTAATTGGAAAGACTTCTTAACATTTATTTCTTGGAGTAGTTTTCAAAGAATACTGATCATGATTGATCATCTCCTTTATTCGAAAATAAGAACAGGCATTGTGTGTTAAAGAGCAGAATACATAATGTTTTGTCTCTCTTTAAAAATTATTCTATAAACTGCTTTAATACAGCTGGTGAGGAGGCAAATAAACAAAATGGCCAATTCAGTTTTATGTGTATTGCCTGACGATGAGTAACGGCTGGCAGTCCACCAAGCTGGCGGCAGGGATGGAAGGGTTAATAGATGCTGGAGCTATAGGCCCCAATACAGGCAGCAGCAGATCGCTGCTGATGAATTCTGGTAATGATACACGACCTGTAATTATCGAGCAATACAAGTAACGAGCACAGAAAGGCAATAATGAACAGGGTAGTTTGGAGACGTAATTTAGGTTACAGCTCTGAAAATATGCGAGTCCCGCGCCGCCAGCTGCTCAGCTCCAGCCTCCACAGTGCTGTGCCTTGGAAGAAGATGGTTTTGGAATGGACTCCTCCTCATTTAGAGCCCAAACCTGTTCTTTTGACCCATTCTGTATAGCTAGAGGTCTGTTAATCAAACAAGGAGGTAGTTCTCAGTCCCAAAAGAAACTTAAATTGCTGTATTGTTTTTCTGCAGTTGAACTGCTCAAAGCTGCTGCATGAGCTGTGCGTCTCCATGAGTGGCCTAGCACGAGCAATTTGCAGCCTGGATATATCTGTGAAGAGTTCACCCAAGGTAGAAATTTCAGTGTTTTCTGCCAGCACTGGTGAACGGGCACTTTCCCTGCAGGCAGGTGCCCGGCTTGCCACCCGGCCCGCTCTGGCACAAGCACTATTGGCTGCAGGATGTGCATGCAGGATGCTCTGCTTCAGCTGGAGCATGTCCTTTAGAAGAAAATAATAGCATTGCTTAAACTGTTTTCAATGTACAGAAACCATCAAGGTCCTCTGTTTTTCAGTGGCCAAACTCTTCTGTTTCTTCAATACTCATCATCTTGTTGCCTACCTACATGCCCTGGGTGGTGGCTTGGTACAAGCGCCTGTGGGCAGAGCGCCCCGCTTCTTGCAGCTGCTGCTTTCACAGGACGGTGCTGGGAAGAATGAGAGCTCCCATACTGCTAACTCATCACGAAGACGGGCTGGTGCTTGTATTGAAATAATTTTGTAGAGGAAGATTGATGGGAGAAGAAAAAGTGTATCTTCTGACACTGAGAGGCTCGTAAAATTTACAATTATTTCTCAAAGCTGATTTAGGGAGAAGAAACAGTCTGCAGCTTTTAAAAAAGAACAAATGCATTTTGACACATCTAATTTAAAAGTTTTCTTTTTTTTT
The DNA here is from genome assembly GCF_965140915.1 of Aythya marila. Classification (NCBI taxonomy): domain Eukaryota; kingdom Metazoa; phylum Chordata; class Aves; order Anseriformes; family Anatidae; genus Aythya; species Aythya marila. The sequence goes on along the minus strand of NC_139050.1, from coordinate 25,782,285 downwards.
TTTTTTTTAAATCTGGTTTGCTTGGCTCATGGCACCTCTTTTATTTTTTCATAATTTCCAACAAATTAGAAGTAAAGTTAGAATAGGAAGCATACCATCTGTCACCTTGTATTCCTTAACATTGGACTCGTGCTTCATTTTGGTTGCAGAACTCCCCCCTGAGCTTCATTTGTCAGCCTCTTTCACAAGCTAAAGACATGCCTATGAAAGGTATGCTTATACATAAGACTGTTCATGGGGTCTTTCGTATCAGTTTGACTACAGTTTGTTGATTCAGAATTAATAAATAGATCAGAATTATTCATCATGACATCATTAGCTGAACCAAGAAGGGTGGGAACGGTAAGTTAAAAGTCTGAAACAAAGAAATGCTTACAGAAATAGCACAACCAACAATAATGCACATTTTTGTTATAGCACAGGTCCTTTGTCTAACTATTTATTTATTTTTATTTTCTTAAAAGCTTCGTCTTTAAGAATACATAAAATGTTTGCTAGGAGATGGGTGAGTTAGATCATTTCTCAGTATATTTGAGAAAGTGAGAGATTCCTCTTTGTAACTTCCAAACCTGCTCTAAAAATTTTAATTCCTTATGTTGGTCCTCTCAACACCTTCTTTTTTTAAGCGAATCTTTTGTTCTCATGGTGCTGTTAAATTCAGTCTTCCTGGAAGTTCACAAATAACATGGACTGTCTGAAATGCTGCTGCTTTTTCATTTGGGGAGAAAGCTGCTAATTAATCTGAATGTACTTGTCCCAGCTATAAATATGTGCTTTCCGATACACACTGTCAATGGCAAGTCATTTAGGTGACATAAATTGGTTTCATGTCATTTCACATCATGCAATATGGCACCTGAAGTGCTAGGATGCCAGCTGCTCTCTGGAGATAGAAAGGACATGTGTGTTCCTCTATTTTTCTTCTTCTCTCTCTCTTTTTTTTTTTTTTTTTTTTTTTTTTTTAATTGCAGAAAAACAGGTAAAATAGCTTTACAATTCAATACAATTTTCCTCTTTGTACTAGTATGGCAGGGCAGCATCGCTGGGTTTTCTTTTTTGTTTTTGTTCGAGGGAGTATAGGAAGCCAATGACTGCTTGCTAATTAGAGACCCCATTTGGCTGCATGCTTTGTTTTATTAGACTGTTTGGAGAATGTAATTAGCTATCAAGCCAGAATAAGGCTGTATATCTCCAACCACACTTAATCAAAAAATGTGTCTTGGTTGATATTCAGTTTTTGGTTTTAATATGAGGTTGTCCACATATTGCAATTTCAACATCTGCAGGGATTCCCCTCCCTCCGCCCCCCTTTTAAAAACCTCTGTTTGTTCTTCTCACAGTTACACTGTTAACGTTCTGTAGGAAATACAGTGACCAAAGCACCTCTGGCGTACTCTCAGGAAGCACAGGTGTGCTTTTATGCTGGATGTAGGATGTTCAAAATTCTCCTCATCAAACTTAACAGAAAGAGAATTGGGGAAAGCTCTGTCCTCTGTCCTTTGAAAAAAAATATATATATTTTTCCCCAGTCATGTGAATCAGGAATCTCATAAACTAGACAATGCTGAAGAAGTCCTGGAAGAACTAACAACGTGTGGTAATTATATTTATGGATCTCATCACACCAAGGCAGATAATTCTGTTTTTGCAGTGCAATTCTAGAAAGACAAGTAAAACAACAGAATATTTCTGTTGCATTTCATTGCTCTGATTCTCCTTTAGGTATAGCTGTACTGGAGACCAACAAATGAGGGATGGGGGGGAGAAATGTTGATTTCTTCCTTTTTGCTTGCATCATGCAGAGAGGCATGAGTTTTTTGTTTTGTTGTCTTGGTTTGGATATAATGGCTGCTGTTCATTTTTGCCTTTTCTAATCAGTATGCTTTCTGGCAGCTTTATTTTTAATGTTATATAAAACAGACATGTCTGCCAGTGGAAATAAAATGATTGCACCCAAAGTATTCTAATGTGATACTAAGATCCAAATGGAAAATTTGTCACTGACTGCAGCAGGATTGGGCCCCAGCTCCATGATAATGCATTTTGTAGAAGAAAATGTACTTGAAAGATTGATATTTTCCAGGTTCATGTAAAGACTATTTCATTGTAAGCTTTCATTCCAGCATTTAAATAAAATATAGGATGAACATGTAAAATAAGCAGCCAGATCTTCACTGTTTTTACAGTAAAAATGTATTTTGCCTATTAGTTGTGCATTGTGTATGTGTACAAAGATGGTAATCTTATGCAAGCTACTGAAAACAATGGCAGCTTGATCTTTCAGGGTGGTAGGATACACATTAGTATCATGTGCATTGTAATACGCATTGTGCAAGCTGTATTGGACAGCTTGTTTTTAAACGAGACAGAAAATTAACTTTTCTAGACAGAATATAACTTTTCTGAAAAGTCTTAGTCTATCCTAGTGTCTCCCAGCATCTCTGAGAAAACAGATTTGTCCGTGTGTTACCACGTGGATGGCCCATTGGAAAATTCCCAGGCAGTGCGTATAAAAACACATCACAGCTACAGCTCGTCAGCACTGGTGCTGGACTAGGACTGTTAAGAAAATGGACAGAGCCTGGTGATTAACATCTTCCTAGAGAACACCTGTGCCTCTGGAGCCATAATCACAGCTCTTTCTGCAGAGCTCTAGCCTTTCTACTATGTACCCATCTTTGTGCTGGTTAGCCAGGCTCTGGAGCTCTCTTTGGCAGCTTTCTCCTCACTTTTGGGGAAGAAAATTTAGAAATATTTTTTTGACACTTAGACTAGAATATAATAAATGTGGCATTTCTTTCACATGCGGCTTCCTTACCTGCTGAGTTCACTCACTCACTCCCTTTCAATTCTTAAAAAAATGACCTAATGAAGTATGTAATTACAGACATTTGCTTATTATAAGTTTGCTTATTTGTTTTATCTTAACTTTTGATTTTAATACGTAATCTGTTCACGGTCAGTATTAGTCCTACTTTTTCCTTGTGGCTATGTTTTTGTAGATGACCTCTCCTCCTAAGACAGACCTGCAGTTCCTGAGGTTTTTGCGCAGTATCTTCATCCCCTCCTCTGTCCCATCTTAACTCTTCTGTCATTTATTTTCTAGACACATTTTAATCATCTGATATGTCCTTTGTGAGATCCGTCTGAGCTCATTTCACACATAAATAACTTCTACTAGGTATCCTTTCATGGCTAACGTATGTCCCACAGCTTCTACATTCATCTGGTGATGTTTTCTCCTCCATTGACAGAGCTGTATTCCATGACCACCTCAGTAAATAATCATGGTTTCTCCCCATTGTCTCCCATTTTTATACTGAAAAGAAAAAAGGGAAAAGGTCCAACCAACTCTTCTGTTTACCGCTAATTCTTTCTCCAACTTCTCCAATTCCTGGACTTGTGCCTAGCTCAGCCCTCCCTCGCCCGTTCCCCCACCCTTTTGGCTCCGCAGCCCATCAGCTGTGTTCGAAGGCAGGAAGCCTCCCCCACACCCTCTGTCTTACTCACAGCCTAGCCCCAAGCACGCTCTGCAAGCTAGGAGCTCCAGCAGACCACAGATGCTATAAATTGCCACTGAGCAACCCACCAAGCAAGGCAGTCGCAATCAAATCCACTCACCGGCCTCCCTCTGTCATGGTCAAGAACTTCTCCATGAGAGCAGGTTCTTGCCAGTTCCTCTGGCGTTGCTGCAGAAGTCCCGTGGGGTGGTGCAGGAGCACGCTGCTCCAGCAGGCAAGGGCTGGACCCCGGTGTGTGGGGGTCTGCCTCACCCCAGCAGCGCTTGCCTGAGATAATTTTCCCTTACACAAATGGTGATGTTTCCACTATACTTCAGACACAAACAGGAATGCTTTCCTTCCGGCTGTGGTAAATACATTACCTCACCTTGTGATAGCATTCCTTACAATGCTGTTTTATCGTTCTGGGGTGCTGGACACAACCCCAGGAGGCTGAGGACTTCCATCCAAGGTCTGTGAGCCCAGGGAGGAATATCCACAGCGTGCCTGTACCACAGGACAGGGATCTGGCAAAGGAACTTAGAGGCTGTAAGTGTGATGCGTCAGGCTTCACAGAGAAAAGCTGATCCTTTTTAAAGGAATGACAGTAGAGGATTAATGTTTTCCACCATATGGATCTGTGGAATACACCTCATTACGTTACTTTGACAATGTCTAGGTTTTGGCAGTCTTAATACCTTAATTTTCTTCTTATAGACTTCCCCTAAGGAGATTTCTAGGTGGCTGGTAGTCACGTAAATGAAAAATACTCTCTTAAATATACAAAGTTTAATTTCTTATCATTAGGCAGTGTATCAACTCAGGACCTAATCTGACAAGATGTTAAAAAATATCAAATGGCTAATGCTATGTAGGGTAGTCAGTCCTTAGGGTCTGTTTATCAGACCTGGGATGCTGATTCCCATGCCTTGATCAAAAACAACCTTTTTCTTAAGCTGCTCCTGAATTCAACACTGGATTATCAGCCACTTGTTCTGCACGTAACTTTTTGATCCATAGTTTGAAAAGCCAAGACTGAACCACGTATTTTGAGATACTCAGTTTCTGTACCCCAAATAAAGAAATCCTTTAAATAAACATTTTAGCCCACTGCCATATTAGAGTATGCTTTGCAACTATGTTTCCAGTCCCTGCTGGACCACAAGGAATCTCAGTCTCTGACTTCCTATTTTAAATCACTTTTAGGGTAGTGAGGCAGCACCGCAGCAATGTCCTGCTGAGCCTGGTTACAAAGAAACCCCATTTAGATCTCAACAAGCTTCTGTCTCAACAACAAGTAGGAATGTTCAGTGGTGCTTAATGCTTCATGTAGGTTGTATCAAATGTCTGCAATTTTATGTGTCAGTAGGTAAATCCAAAGCCTCTTATTATGAGAAGGGATAATGGCATACAATATGTTAGGAAACAGGAGGCGTGCTGTTAGGATCCCGAAGGCACTGAGAATGCCACGTCCCGTGAAGACCCCCTTAGTCACGGGTGAAGGGATCTGCCCGCGCTCTAGCACACGACCAGGAAATGAGAAAGCAGCGAGGGCAGCTCAGGGTCTGGTTCTCATCTTCTCCCTGCGAGATTCATAAAGAAATAACCTCATGAATTTCTGGCAATATATTCTTGAGCTACAACTTGACAAGAAGAGATGTTTCCAGAGTGCTTAGGTTGGAGTACTTTTTAAAACTGCATGCAGTGTAAGTTAAATAAGGTAAGCTAAATAACAAGTATGTGCTCACAAAGCATCTTTTTTTTTTTTTTTCTTTTTTCTTTTTTCCATTAAAAATGTGTTTCATTGAAAATGCATTTACATCCTATGTAACCCATTTTCTCAAGTCTACAGAATGTAGGCTAGCATTTACAGCTTGCTTTCCATGCAAGCTTAAAACAAACCACCTTTGTAACAACTTGCCATGCATCTCTTTAACCTGACCCTAGTGGGATCTGTGGGTACCAGCTGTCCCCAGCAGCGCTCACACCGAGTTGAGATGCATGGAAGCTCTGCTGAGGGGCTGGGCTCTGCTGCTGCCACCCTCCCATGAGCTCTGCCATGGAGTTCTGTGGGAGGAGGAAAAAACCACAAAGGTTTTCATCAGAAGTAGTCCAAACAGGTGAATGGGAATTTTGGGGGAGAAAAACTGTTTGCTTTCAGTGGTGTCACAGGAGCGGCACTGTCCCAGCTGAGCTGCTGGGATCTACCAGGAGGGAAGGGCAGCAGGGTGGGGGTTTTGGCTTTTTTGCTTTCCTGATTTTGGTAGCAGAGGCCTATGTGTTAGGCTGTTTACTATAAAATCCTAGTGCCTATGAAATCAGTAGTAACAAAATTGTTCCTGCTGATTTCTGTAGAGCCAGGACTTAACTTTTTTATGTTTAGTTTGAAGGAAGGAAGGAAGGAACAACCTTTTGATCCAGGCTACATGAATATTTTTAAATGTTAAGTATTTCTTTATATTTAACATGAAGTCATCTTTCAGGACCAAATTACAGTTACTTATTATTTCATAACAATAAGCCTTTTCATTACTAGTATTTTACAGATTCTTACTGTTGGGTATGTGTCTAATTTAAAAGAAAGCTTTTAGATTTTCTTTTGTAACATATTACCATATGTAGACATGGCTGAAGTGCTCAGGAGGACACGGGTACACACTTGTACATGCACTCCTGTAGGAGTGTTTTCATGACCCCGTTTCAGTGACGTGAGTGGACCATACTGTGCTGCTACAGATCAACTGCTTCTAGTTTCCTGTAAAATAACCTTAAACAATTGGGAAAGCAAAAGGGGAACAAATGAGATAGAAAGCAGCAATCAGCAAGCACAGGCTCTCTCATTTTTGGTTTTGGTTTTAATTATTGCTTAAAGCAAAACTCATGGTCTTGAAAATTGAGACATCAGCAGTCTTGCAGCTGAATGTAGCAAGAAATATTTTATTTTAAGAAAGACGTGTTTGATTGTTTCTACAGTGTTTTAAAGGTTATAAAAGTCTCTAGACAATAATACTATTTCAAAATGCACCATGAATGCCAAAAAAAAAAAAAAAAAAAAGCTCAGAGATGTTGGTTTATTATCCTTACAGCTTTATGGAAAAATCTTTCACTTTAAAATTAGTAAAAACTAATCGTATCGTAAAATAAACAAATGAAGTTCCTGCAGAAACAAAGTATACATGGCAGCAGGCTGTACTAGCTTGCTTATCTCCTGGCAAAATGTATAATGAAGCACATTTTCCTTTATTAAGATTCCTGCTTCAGCATGGTGGGGATCCAATGGAGAATAATGCATGCATAGATGGATATTTTTTGTCAAAGATAGCAGTTTGTGAAAACTACATTTTTTATGATAGTAAAACTGAAAATATTTTTAGCACTTCCCATTTTTCAAATTAAAATATATTTTTGTTGAAGAATATCTAAATAGACATTTTGTCTGTTTGGGATTAAAAAATACTAAACCCCAGTGTTTCTAATGGACTATATCTAACCAAATCTTTTTTTTTTTTTTTTCTTCATTGAAACTGTTTTTTAAGCAGCTTGAGATTTATGTGAAAATATCTTACACTTCCTGTAAAGTCTCACAACCATAGTTGCACATTTTTTTTATTCATAGGTTACTAAAACACATTCCAAAGAGAAAGTTTGTATTACTGATTCCCATAAAGCTAGAATGTCTCTTTTGTCAGAAGAATTTCAAAGTATAATTAGAATAAAACTGTGCTGAACTTTTTTTCTAGTGTCTTTTAATTTAAATGGTGTTCACTTAAAATCCTACTGAGAAAGATTCTAATTTGTTATGGCTCTTTAACTTGGTAATATAAATAATCCTTAAATATATGTGCAAGAGAGAGGTTTTACATAAGTTGTGGTTGTTGCTGGAGTGACTGTTCATTCACATGTAAGGAAAATTCTATTAAGCTTACCATGAATATTATTGTAAATAATTATAATATTACTGAGAATAATCCGCGTTGAACTAAACTCTGTTTTATGACTGTGCTTTCTTCTTCAGACAAAAAGAGGGACATTGTGGCTTAAATTATTTGTGTAATGACACGTATTGTTGATTTGTGTGCAATTCACCATGAAATTCTGGCTCATGGTCAAATTCAAAACTATTTAGGACTAAGATTAGTTTAAGAAATACAGAAATTTCTTGAAACTCAGGAACATAGTAGTCACAGATAAAGCAATATACAAAGCACAAAGCACTGGGAATCAAAGGTAAATCATTTCTTTCATGACAAAAAAAATAAATAAATAAATCATTCTTAGTAGCTCAAGATCATTGGCTTAGAAGAATATCAAATTTGTGCTTTCTCTGAAGCTGGACTTTTGCTGAACTCAGTTCAGGTGCAGGTCTACAAGACAGAAAGATGAGCCAGATGATATGAAGAGGTTCCTTTCAACCTCAGCTTGTCTATGACTCTAAATTAGGATGGCTAAAAGCAGGAATTGCATCTCCCAGGATTTTTTATGATGATGATGGCCTGGAACCAAAACTTGTATGCATTGAAATGCTGCATCAACAGTTAGAAGTTGTGAGTGACTGGTCATAAAACAAACTAGCAAGCAAACAAAAAACTCCACATCATGCAACCCGTCAGTTGTTTGTCCTTGTCAAACTCTGCTGTGGTTTTGTCACAGGACACTGTCATAGCCCCAGCTCTTGTTTTGGATGGCTGACCAGAGGTTTAAAGAACAGGAAAATAAAAAGGATGCATTGGAGTCAGACCTCTTTGCTTAGCATGTGCTTCATCAAGACTCTGGGCAGGCAGAGGTGAACCTCCAGCAGCAGGCAGCCCCTGCCTGCCTGTGAGCACCAGGAGAGCCAGCCCAGCCGTGCTGGAGGGGCTGGGCCATGTGGTTGAATTTTCATTCTCTTAGGTGATACCCAGGCTAAAGGAGGTGTGTTTGTGTTTAGTTACATTACTGAATACTCCTTTCCAAAATGTATGTGACTTGTAATGGCTGATGCTTTCAAGCTTTCATACCTATTATACATGTACATCAATCTTTGGGGGTCAAAATATTTTATTTTTCCCTTTGAGACTCATGTAATTAAGAAGTGAAAGCATTTATAATTCTGGTGTTCAATTCTAGTGTTCTGAAATATGATTTACTTGTAGCTGGGAGTATAAGTTAAAAACAAAATGCTAGACAATCCAATTTTAACAGCTTCAGGGTAGAGATGTAAGAAAATATTGTTGGGAACCTTTTGTGTTTCTGAAGATAATAGTGAGAGCTGCACAGATATAGTGAGATATAGTGACAGCTGCTGAAGATAATAGTGAGAGCTGCACAGACCTTTATAGAGGGACAACTTAACATAAGTCTTCTCTGGTCTGCAGAAATGTGTCAGAATTGTAAAAAGGAAATAGCATCCAGTCAATAGCAAACACCTCAGTGACATTAAATTGTTAGAAAAAAATTGCTGTCCTTGAAGAACTGCCTGAAAAGCACAAAACACTATTCATGCATCTATTTTGGGCAAACATAAAGACGGCTGACCAGGAAGAATGTGTAGCAGACTAAAATTCTGTTTAAGTCAAATACAGAAAAAGGAAAGGCATTTGTTTTACACATAAGGTTTATTTAAATGTTATATTAAACTGAGGCAGACTGGCATGCTTCTCTAAACAGCTCAGAAAGGGATGAAGATAAAACTTGAGGACTGATGCAGAGTATTTGGAAGGCTAAATATGGTTGACATGAAGGAAAAAATACTAAAAATGATTCCATTGTATGAAAGCCTACTCCAGTCAGCTTTGTTCTACTAAAATTACTGATGGAAACAGTCAAGTGATAGTCAGAGATTTTACCTGTGGGCTACTGAGTCAGCCTGCTAGTCCATGCCTTTTACCTCTGAAGAATATCAAGCAGTTGCTCCAGCTAATTCTTCCTTTTCCATTCTTTGTCATCTTTCATAGCTTCCAGTGTGGTTGAGCAACAGCAGCAGAGGCAGTGTGGTAAGAGGTGGCGTCAGCTGGTGCTGCAGCACGCCAGTCCCCTTTCCTGCAGAGCTAGCAGTCTGCCCTCCAGCTGGCTTTGCACTTCACCAGCACCTAAAGATGCCCTCGAGCACAGGTTATGCAATAACTGAATGCCTTCCCTGACCAATAAATAAACACAGGAAGGCAGCTGATCTAATAATATATGTTAAACAGCATGAAAAGTGGAAGAGGAACTGTGAATTAGTTTAAAATCAACAATTCCTTGGGGAAATACCACAACAGGATCTGCTATACTTGTTCTCCTTGATCAAATATTTAATAGTTAGTATAGCTGTTCCTAACATCTCAGCAGTAAAGAGACCCAAACATTATATTTCTTTTTCCTTCAGTTGATTTTCCATTTCAGATGAAATTTAAATACCTTAAGATGAGAATATATAATATTATCATCTGTGTCTGTCTCCCATCCCTTTTAATGTGAATGTACTAAAGGCAAAAATCATATGAAACTTTCTTGTAGGGCCTGTCTCTGGACAGTGTTTTTTTATTATTATTATTATTATTTTTCTATTTTTTATGTGAACAGTTTGCTCAATGAAAAAGCTTGAGTTTGGGTTAAGCTGAATTAACTATATTGTTTGGCTGGGAAATATTTTTTTAAAACTACCGTTTAATTTCAATGTTATTCAGTTACATATTTTGATATTTTCTTTCAGAAAATGAGATGAATTGAATAATGAAAAAAAAAAAGATTAAAAGATTTAAGTAATCCATTTATTTTATAGAAAAAGAAGTGATTTGTTTGTTTGTTTTTTCCTGTTTTCCTGATAAAACTGAGAGAACTCACTGTGACATTTTCTTTGCCTCTAAATTTTTTCCATACATTCCCCACACACACCTGTGTTGGAACACACAGAACAGGACCATAGGTATCACATGAGGGTGGTTGTCATTCCTGCCTGTGAGCACATTTGGGAAGAGTAGGGATTTTGAAAGTGTGTGTGAATGTGTGCATTATTTAAATCCCTTTTTTATTACTTTATTTTGCAGGTTGTTGCAAGTCAGGAAATAGGAGGTAAGGCACAAGGAGCAAACAGAAACTTGACAGTTTTTTGGAGGAAGTAGAGAAGCCACAACAGGGAAAGGCACAAAACAAGGGCAAAACATTTTTGCAGCTGCCTTTGGATGCTCTGAAATAAGAGAAAAGGTATGGACAAGAATCACATAGGAGAAGAGTTGCATGGAATAAGGAAAAAAAAAAAAAGGCAGTGTGGATGATTTGCCAATAAAGTTTAGGAGGAAAAATTGTTGAGAGATGATGTTAAAGAGTAAGGGTGTGAGTTATCTAATGTCTGGTTGTGAAAAGAAATGGGGAAAGGAGACTCATAGCTGATTCCGAGGTGACAAGCTCAGGTCAGTGAAAGGACAGTGGGTGTGAACTGACGGTCAGCAAGGATGAGCAAAGGCAAAAGCAGCGGGCTGAGGGTCAGACTGAGGAGCAATGGGATTTGGGGCTGCAGCTGAATCAGGAATGAATAATTTGAAGGCAGAAGTAGAAAAGGAGATCACAGAAGATATAAATCTGGATCCTTTAGGGATCTGAGCAGGGAGAAGTAAAACAAAGAGAAGTTGATTCAAGGAAGTACAGAAACGTGGGAGGCACAGAACCACAGCCTTTGAAGAACTCGGCCATGAGCAGGAGGGGTCTGTAGCTGTGCTACACATTCTTCAGGTAGGCAGGGAAGAAGAACAACACAAAAAAAATTACCCACCAAAAGCATAAGCTTAGCACTGAATACTTTCCAACAGAGTTTCAATTAAAGTAATAGGAGTCTAAAAGGAAAGTACAAACTAAATCACTACATTTATTTCATCGAACATTTGTTGTACATTTTGAAAAAGGTAGGAAAATGTAGACAGAAAGGGGAAGTAGCTACTAGAAATTTCCAGTGGTTAGTATAAAATAAGTGTTTGTATGGAGGGCTTAAGTACAAATGTCTACGAATTCATCTGGGATAACTCTAAACTGCTGGTGTTTTTTAAATCCATAAAGCACATTAGGTCACTAGACTGCCAACAGTTTTTGCAGAAAACTAGGCTAGAAGCAAACAACTATTCTATGTTCTGGAAAAATTAGATTCCCTAATGTGTTGGTTAATCATTTAAAAATATATATATAGAATAAATCAGGCATTAATTAGCATAGTGCATGTTTTGAAGTTTCTTTTCAATATCAAGGTTGTAGTCCCTGCATATATCATCAACTGTCTGTCCTTCCACTTGCTTTCTGGTGAGCCTAGGCAGAATTCTTTCAGAGTTAATGGAGTTTGGTGTTTGTTTGTTTGTTTGTTTTTAATCAGCATAAAATGAAGAACAACTAAAAACTCTTTCTGATACTTAGATTTTAAGTTTATATTTGCTGTTATGTTTATTTACGTTTATTATCAGAACGTGCAAGCAATTGCAGTAAGTGGCAGGTCCATCACTGCATGTCATCCCACTGCACCCAGGAGCCACAGTGCCTGGGGGCATGCAGGACATGAGGGGAGCAGGTTGTGATGGGCTTCCTCCAACACCTGGCGACTGGTGCTTGCTGCTGCCCTTCTGGAAGGTTCTACATGGGGTGGGAATGCTGGCAGTAAGGTGAGTGACCGGGGGGTGTTGCGGTGCGGGGAGGCGGGCTGGGTGGGCAGGCAGGATAACGCGGCACAGGTCGGCCACACAGTGCCGTGAGGTAAAAAAAGAGCGGCCACAACTGGTATTGCAGTGGCAGCCTAAAATGCATGGGGTTTTGTATCCAAATAACTATCAGGGTGACTGCTGTTCTCCTGGACTAACTTCATATTTTATTCATTGACCTCAATTCTTATAATTTAAATTCCTGTCAATTGTAGGAGAATGATGCAGCAATTATTTTGTGTAAGCTACATGTTTTATATCTTGTGTTATAATTCATGGTTCCTTCCATAAGTGTTGTTCAAATTACAACAGTAGTCCCCATGAGTCTCATGATATGAGAACTGGGGACCTCACTATGGAAGTTTACATCCAGCTTCCATAAAGTACAGGAGTTGTGATCACTGGACCAGGGAAGCAAGTGGAAACACAACCTCCCAGCCTGCTTTTCCAGATCACATCTTGAGATAGTTGTGGCTGTGCGGGCATCCTGATCCAGATCCAGAGCATCTGAAGGTGTTTTCATCTTCAGCTGCTTCTCAGCCCTTCTACAGGAGGCTCCTCTGTCTGAAACAGCACTATGATTTAGCTATTACTGTTTGCTGAACCTGCAGCAGAGAAAATCGTCCAAATGCTGCTTGCTGTATCCTGTTAAAATGATTGTGCCTGAAGTGAGCTTAAATCATATTACTAAACTGCAGTGGGAGCAGGAGCACGGTGACGAACCTCAGTGAGCAGCTGAAGTGCTGTAGCTGTTTGCTAGATAATGGGCCTTTAGTTAAGAGACACTGCTGGAGAAAGAAGTGGCTTTGATAGACTCCTGCTTCTGTACCCAGTGCATGTTCTGGGTCTGCTTGCTGTGTTTGTCGGCCAGCCCCAGGATGCTTGTCATTCACAAAGATTCTCCAGCTGCTGCAATTTTAGCCGTGTTCCTTTTGCAGAGGTGTTTAACAAACATCTGCAGAGGTGGTCACGTAGAAGGATCAAGCTTTCTGGCTCATGGTTCCAAGTGGTTCCAAAATGGTTCTTCCTTCTGGAGAATGGCAATTCCAGGAAAGATTTGGCTCTTCCTGGGCACAGTGAAAGATGTGGACATTGTGGTTCAGGGGCAGGTGCCTGCATGGCTCTGACTCTGCTCCTGGTGTTCGTGGCTGCAGGGAGCCAGCAGGTGTGTGCCCCTGGTAGCACAGTGCTGACACCCAGCTCTGGCACTTTGGTGCACCTGCTCCTGCTTTGCTGCTTTGTTGTCCCTTGACATTAGTCTGCTGGGACGTGCTACAATGCAATACATGGAATCAGGAATCAGGCTATTGCAGTAAGCGGTAAAGAAAATGTTGGGAGTGTCTCTGGGAGATTTTTTATTTTTTTATTTTTTAATATCAGAACTCTTACTGGAAACAAGAGATGTTCTTACTTGGCTGGGAGACCCCCAAAAAGTGCTGTGTGATCCCTGCGTCAAAACAATTCTGAGTATCTTGAAAGAGAGATAATTGCCTGGGAGCAACATTAATCCTAATCAAAATAACTACTCTGAGTTATTTGCTGTGGTACTTCAAAATAAATGGAGTGAGGAGGCTGTGTCCATTTAAATCCTTTATTCTGAATTGTTTGCTTCCATCTACAACAAAACGTTTTTGAAGAACTGCGTGCTACTTCCACAGTGTGAATATAAGCATTTTGCAAAAGAGGCTAATCGCCAGCAATTAACGCTGTGTTGTGTATCTTTGTGCATTTTGCTCACAGCTTTAACAAGCAGATAAAGAGACAGAGGAGACATTGTAAAAATGTGCATTCCGTTTCCTAGCTAAAAGTCCTCAGAGCTCTATTATTGCTCTCCTGTTACTATGCAGAGTCCTTGCTTTATTTTCTCAGGCTTGCTGTACCAAAAAAACAAGAGTACTGTAATAACACAAACAGCCTTGCAGAACGTGAAAGCTGACTAAAGAATTCTAATTCAGTTGGAAATCATACCATGTTTACAATATCATACCATATATTTACTGCTTCTCCTTTAGAGTACTATACTTTACTTGATTTTTTTTTTTTTAAATTCTTTATTTAAATTTGCACAAGTGAAAACTGGGGACACAGAAGACTTGCGCACTGCTCACCTCTAACAAGTTCCAAACTAACTGCACTTTCAACCCCATTGCAATTTATGTGTTCCCCTTCCACAATATAATTTACTCAGTGTTTTTTTTTCACACACAAAAAAATAACTACTCATTTATTCAGTAAGTAATAACTAACTTCTTCAGATACTGAAGGAGTATCTGAAAAAAGGAAAACAACAAATATGGTAAATTAAGTTGGGGAGAAAAAATTGAGATGTGAAGTTGAAGGGGAAGGAAGATAAATTTTTGTTCTGGAGTGGGTTTGTTGGTTGGCTGGTTGGTTTTATTTGGTTATGCATCACCACAGTACTGTAATGTTCGAATAGTTTCTAGAAACACTTACAGCCCAAACCTAAATGTGAAAGTTCTTAATAGATGCTCAGAAGCATGAAAAACCACTACTAATATAATGACATTCAATGAATGTAACACCTGTGCTTTTCATCAACAACCTTAAGCAGCACTTAATTTTTCATGTTTGCAGTAGACTTTCCACAACAAAAGCTGTGCTGAACTATGATCTATTATATTTATACAACTATTGTACTGAATATCACTTATTTACTAAAATAAAATTACCCTCTTCCCAAATTCTTATCTGTCTTATGCACAAAGGAATAAAATTACAAGATGGTTAAGCATCAAGAGCACATAGCAAAGATTTTATTTCTGAAGCATTAATGTCTGAATACAATCTGAATATTTTTCTGGTGAAGGCTTTAATTGCATGTTGGTAACAGCGAGTCTTTTGTGGCAACATTCGTTCACTGGATCATGCTCAGCAAACAAAGGAACAGAATTAGGAAGGAGAGACCAACTCTTCCTGTTTGTGTTCCCTCCTGCTTCAAGCGCAATTATGATGCATTTCTGCATTCCAGAATGTAGGAAAAAAGAAGATGGGGGAGGGAATTCAAGCACTTGGGTAGTCTTGACTCACAAGAAATGTGTTCTTATTCAAAGAGAGATCTGTCTCCATCAGTGTTCAGAAACCAGTGATCGTGCTCAGCAGTGCTGGAGTGAATGAGCTGCATGCTGGGCCCAGCCAGCACAGCACCAAGTCTGTGCAGGGGGACGTGGGGTTTGTGCGCAGAACACCAGTGCTTCAAACAAGCTCTCAGCAGTTAATAAACAGAAATTACAGAGGGGTAGCTTATTCCTGTTCAACTCTGATATATATATATATACATATATATATATATATGTGTGTGTGTATATAAAAAAGCACAGTTATTTAGGCAAGGGGAAACGTTAACTTGACTCTTCTGGTCTGTGCTGGTAGAAAAGTTTTCCAGGTTTTTGTAGATTGTTTCTTTTTGGTTTGTTTGTTTGTTTGATTTCCTAGAGACTGTTTTAACCATCCTTGAACTCATCTTTTTTTATCCAGGTTCAAAATTTCTATTAAGTGGTGTTCCATGACTGAGCATAAGCTAGGAAGAGTGGGCAATGGACCTTTCGATCAAAACTGTGGAATCCCTGTAGTAGGCTCTAGCCTTGGTCAATAAGTAATTGGGCATTTTGCTGCTTTATGACAGAGCCCTGGGGCTGGCAGACACTGAACACCCTTTCATCCTTCCGACTTCAAAGTACTGCTCAGAACTTTGCAGAAACAGTCTTTTAATTAGATCTGTAATTGAAACATCTATCGGACTAGCCTACATCATCTTTTCAAAGTATCTTGTATGTAATGTTGCAGCAAATGAATGTGATTTGCAAATGGAGCACAGTCTCATGTATAATTATCACATCTCTTTAGCCTCCTGTAAGTGCACCTTTCAGGAATTCCATTTCAGAGGTGATTAAACCCTAGTTTATCTCACAAGTTGTACATAGTTAAGAAAATATTCAAGGCTTTCGGAGAACTGGAAATTAATTATTTTCTTATAAAGCTGACCTTAGCATTTTTTAAGTGACCCACAGACTTGCTCCTTTTCATTTAGAGGGGCTAAGGAAGTTGTGATCAAAGAGCTAAAACTCATCCTGGCTTAGGGGATATGGTAGGCATTAATATATAAATGCTTTCGTGAACATCCTAAAAATTCTCTGCCTCTTTCATACCCAACCTTGTTGCTTTGTGTTGCATTGTATCTGCTGATATTCTGGCAGTGCAGCTGCCAAGTGGACGAAGGATTTTCAGAGTTAAAAACTTGATTAACTGTAGTTTGAGTTTAAAATTTTATCACTAAAACTCTTCCTATGAAATTTTTACTCTGAAAACAAGTGTTTCCCTTACATTAAAAAAGTGTTTCCTTTACATTAAAAACAGTTGCTTCTCAAAACATGTATACATGTGTTTTAGGGATTGCAATGTTCTCTTTAGCAAAGCATAAAGCTATTTTATTTTACTTTTTTACTGGAGGTGACATTTTTCTCTTGGAGGCTTTGCAAATCTCCATGTGACTTACCTCTAAAAGATGTTTTGCAGGAGTTGCTAAGGTGATTTTGTGGGCTGGAAATGCACTGGTAATTTGTTGTTGTTTGCAGAAGAGTATGAATGAAATTTCACCACGCACAGCAAGGCAAACATCCATGTCTGGTGGTATTTCTTAAGGGGCTCAGTAGAGAAGATAGCAGCTGTACAAAAGCACCATTCTCAGCCCCTTCGAGGATGATCACACGCAATCTGGATGTCCATAGGGTAGAGGACATAAGCATTTTGATCATGTTTCATCTTTTCATCATTTTAATCAGAATGTGAAGCATTTTAGATTTTTGTCTTTTTGTTTTTCTTTTCTTTTTGCAAGCGAATTATTTGACAACTGCTTATTGACAATATCTAAGGTTCAAAAGTTGGTATTTGCCCTGAGTCCTAGCAAGCACTCCGAAGCTGTGAGCAAACCCATTGCTCCCATGCAGCTTTCTTATGGAGCAGGCACGCGGAAGGTGAGGGTGCACACCGGGGCTGGCAGCCTGCAGCCTGCTCATGGTAACGGGGCTCTCGGGTCAACAGGACTTCGTCCGGCTCCTCACGAGTGTTCATCATCACACAGACTGTTTTTGTGACTTGGTGATGATTCTGTTTTGTATTGGCCAGGAAGACCTGACTCCTGAGTAAAAATACTCAAAATAAACAACATGAAATATTCACTGCTTTCTGCATAACAACAGACTGAGCTATTTGAGAGCCTGTCAGACCTCAGGCTGCCTGGCTCTTTTTATTTCTATTCTACCCTGAATGCACTGTCAATTTCACTTGTAAATATGGTCTCTGTAATTAAAATAAATTTCTAAATCTTGTGAATTATTCTCTTCCATTTCCTTTTATATATTCTTGGTTTGTCTTTCTATATTGCTATTATTCTTTATGCACCTCTGAAAGATGGAAGCATTCTCAAGTTTAAGCCTTCACTTTTCAGACCTCAGATTCATAACTTAATATTTTTTCCCTTCCCTTTTAATGAAATTCTGAGCACAGTGATAATTAGAGATTTTAAAAAGAGATGAAGAAAGGGAAATATTAACTTTGTGCTTTTTTGATAAGAAATGCAGATTCTTGCAGGTAAGATGCTGGTTAGCCATTCTGCTGGGTACTTGCCTGAGATACAACAGTAATATTCATCTATTAGCTTCTCTTTGTGCAAGTCTGTGCCAGGAGAGTATGTGAAGAGGGCAGGTAGAATTTTACAAGCTCTTCAGTTTCTTTATGATTACCAAGATTTCATTTGTTTTCCCCCATACAGAAGAAGCTTTTACCTATTTTTTCTTTTGCCAATATAAATACAAAAAGCACCAAATCTTGCACAAAATAACTAAAAAAAAATTAGTAATTAATTCAGTCTCTTTCTTCCAGGAGGGGCAACATGAATGAGATTTCAAAGGTGCCAAAAAGGGGTTGGTAGATGTTCAGTGCTTTTACCTGGTTCCAAGAGACTGCTGCCCCAGTCCTTTCAAATATATCACTAGAAATATTTTAGTGTGTTTTGTTGCTTTGTTTTATTTTGTAAAAAACAATAAAAGCTCCTTATTGCATGCATTGTTTCCAAGGATTTGTCTGCCATTTTCTGGAACTGCAGCGGAACTTGAATTATAAAAAGCAGCACAAAAATGAAGCTAAGGAAAGGAAGTTCCTTAAAATACAATTTCATATATACTGTATTTTTTTTTCTTAAGTCTTTAAACCATAATCAATCTACTTTCTACTTTAAAATAGGTAGAGTTTTGATACATTGTGAAGCATGTAACAGAAGTGGAGTCTTGTGAGAATGCTTTTGCCATTGAATGCCATATAGTGAAGAAGCGAAACGACTGTTGGGAAGGAGCTGGGTTTAAAATGCTGGCTTTAGGACAATCACTTTGCTGTTTGAAGAGAACAGAAGGCAGCACAGAGGTCAGTTACTTCAGAAGCAGCACTCGTTTAATTTTCTCCTTGTGCAATTACTGAATGTCGTAGTGACACTATAATGAAATCGCACTGCTTTGTTTCAATGGAACAGCACCCCAGTTTTGTTCATTCAGTAATATCTTGGTACAATAACTTTCAGGGGTTATTGTTTATGACATTGGTTTTCAGTCAGAGGCACGCAGATCTTTGTGGGCTGATATGCTATTAAAAGAAATCATGCAGATTATCTAAGAATAGCAAGTCAAGTATCGTGAGGCTTATACTTCCATTGGAATTTCAGATTTCTGTTTCTTTTTGCAGAGCCAAAAAATAGAGAAATATATTTTTTTTTTTCTTTAAAGGAGCCTCTGATTAAATCAAGATTAAAAAGTTATTAATCCTGCCAGATTTCCTGAGAAATGCTATACAGCATAGTTTTAATAACAACAACAACAACAATAATAATAGTAATAATAATGATCTGCTGGTATAGTCAAACACTTTCCATTCTATTTTTCTACATGATGGTTTATTTGCCACTCAAATGTTAGTAAATGGTACTGTACAGTGCATTCAAAATATTTGCAGTCCTGCGAGGCTTATATCCATGTTGCAGAACAATAAATACTGTTGGCAAAGAATAGAGTAATCCAGAAATTACAGCTGCATACTTTGGAGGGATTTGGTTTAGAGAGTAGGTATAGAGGGAGCTTTTCTGCCTTGAAATGCACTTTCCTGGCTGAAGTAGGACCCGATTAATGGAGCAAATATTCCAGTGCTCTCAGTTCTGTTCATGTTTTACACAGAATGTAAAATCCAAAAGCGTGTAGATGCGTACTAGCGTTTCTGAGAGATGGGTGTTTCCATGGCTACGCTCAAGCACCCGACGAGCTTGTGTCACTGCGAAGCACTCTCTTTCCTCCTCGCTGCAGGAGGGTTTGTTCTGATAAGGAGCTCATGCTGCCTGCTTTCCACCTGGTGTGCTGGAGAAACAGCACAGTTCTGGGACGCTGTGTGTTATGCTGAGGGACGATTACTCCCATATTTGTGGGCATCCACTGTCCAGGGTTAACGTTTCTGTGCAGCTCAGGGAGTTGACCTAAATCTTATTTCAAATGAATGACTGAATAATGTAACTGATTCATTTTGTGTGCTGCAAATTCTTGCATTGTGACCAAGTACCCTCTTCTCAAACTCCAGCTGTATGTGACCATGCCTGTCTTCGCTGAGTAGCTGGGTGGTCACCGTGGAAGGAAGGAAAAAAAAAAATCATTTTTGTACAGCAAGAAGTAGGGACAGAGACAAAGTGGTTTGTAGAAGTCTTCATTTTTAAGAGTTCTGTCAGGATTCAGAAGTTCTCTCCATTCTCAGGGACCTAAACATACGTGGAGGCTTGGGTCCTGAGAATAAATAGACCCTTGCAGATGAGTTCAGACCTCTCTGAGAAATGTACTTTGGGAAGCTGTAAGATTGCTTGTACATTATGTGAAACAAAGTAGGGCTTCCTTTTTATGGAGACTCTTTGAGTGCTAAATTATTCCCATTTAGCAGTTCCTTCTGGTTATTCTGCAGTCAGTATTATGACAGGTAATGTTCTCAGCATGCCTGTCACTCTTAGAAAGGTAATGTCAGCCCATGGCAGCAGATTCTGGAGGTGGCATATTATATTGCAAGACATTCACGTCTGGTATTAAAAACATGGAGAATATGGCCTTTCCTATTTTCTCTCAATCAATAGCCATTTTGGCTTGCAGCGAGGTGTCCAGAAAAGCCTTGTATCATTGAGAAAATGTCAAAGGCCATATCATTTATAATTTTCATAAAACTGGCTTATCCTCATTAACATTAGATGATTATTTGGTGTGCAGGTCAGTAGAGAAGAGTCTATTATTTAATCATTGTGTGTATAGCTTTGGCTTTCAACTCTGTGTGTTGATTTAATCCAGGTGAGTAATGAGAGTCAAAATCTTTCCATTGCAAGGACCTGTGCCAAGCAGGCGTGTCTATTAAAGCAGCTCAGTGGTGTTGGTATCTGCAATGTCTTGACAAGCCAGTGGGATTCTTTATTCTCCAACTTCTATCCAAATGTGCTGGCTGTCACGTAGATGTGCTTTTTTCCATGCTGAGGGAACTTCTTCATGGTCTGAACAAGTCTTCATGGTTTGAACCAAATCTGAGACCAAAACACCTGCTAGCCTTGAAATCCATGCCCTTAGCTTATTTTACAGTCGTTTGGCTCTGTAGACAAGCCTTCCTTGTTGAGGAGAATTGCAGGACTGGCAGGAACACATGGCTGGGCAAGGTTGCTGAGACAAAGCCACCGAGATGTATCGGTCTTGAAGAAAGCTGGAGCAGAACTCAGCCTTCATACATATTGTGTCCTCCACAATTTGCTGGGACTTAATTGGTGGTGCTGCTGGTGTCGTAATGCTTTAATGCTTATGTTACTGAAGGGAACAACATATATCCAGCGTGGTTCTGTCTTGCATCTTACCCTCTTTTGCCCTTTTGGCCTGAAAAATATAAAGCAAAAGAAAACCAGTGAACACATGAAAGTTAGACCATCTAACGTACTGATATTAGACTTTCTGAGCCATCAGACCCAACTGCAAATATTTTGACTTTTCGTGCTCAGAAAGGCTAAAATGAAAACCTCAAAGCTATTCTCTCTTAGTTTTGCCATTGTGGTGAGCTGCTTTCCTTCTGCTTGGTTTTCTGCAGTCATGCTAAAACTGCTTCACTTCACCACTGCCAATAAAGGTAAAAGACAGAAAATGAGTGAGAGAAAGGCTGGCATATGTGGGGAGTGGGGAAGGCCAATACCCCTGATATTTGTTACCACTGAATTTCTTTCTAGGAAGAGATTTTATTAGATGCCAAGTTTTTAATTTAAAACAAAATTAGTGCCATGTTGTTCTGTGGGTGAGATACACCAAAATGTAATTAATCAATATTCAGAATCATAACACAAATTAATACATTTTGTAGACATTCCCTTCTCATATTGTTATGTTTTTACAATGAGGAACTGGACCTTAGGCAGGACTGTTACACAGTGTGATACTGAGCCTCCCGGCCGAGTTGCAGAGAAACCCAATTTTAAAGAATCCTAAGCGTATTTCACAGGTCTGAATTTCTTTCTAAGGAGAAAGAGCAGTTGTTGTTGCAGAGCAAAAAGGGAATAGGTTGTTAAATATTTGCATTAGGTGTAAACCAAATACTACTCTGCTCCAAAATAGCTCTTAGTTTCTTTCTTGCTTTCTATGTAGACCAGTCCATGTGCCTCAGGGAGGAGGTGGTAGCAATTCTGAGATTTGATGAATCACCATCCAAAGAATTAGAAAGTGTTATGATCCAATTATGATTGTAACAAGCCACTGAGTATCTGCAAACAAAAGAATAAACCACAGATGTATTAGCCTGGAATGTCTTCCAGATGAAAGATACTATAGTTTGCTTGAATGCCAGTTATTACACATTCTGAAGCAATAATAGAGAAATTGTTTTTCTTTCTTTCTTTTTTCTTTTTCTTTTTTTTTTATATATATCTTTTTGTTTTTCCACATCAATTAAAATTTGTTTTACTCTATGGCTCAATGTCTAATTAATTACATTTATTCTTGGGATAAGAAAATACTCAATAAAGAAGAATGTGGAAAGAAACATCACAGAGTTG
Organism: Aythya marila; assembly: GCF_965140915.1. NCBI lineage: Eukaryota > Metazoa > Chordata > Aves > Anseriformes > Anatidae > Aythya > Aythya marila. Next base: position 25,760,044 of record NC_139050.1, on the reverse strand, counting down.
AATCTGTTCATGTTCTGAGATCCTGCCCTGAAGCCCAGGGAAGGGATGGAGATCCTTTTCCCACACTCATGCTTTACAAAAGGGCCTGAGTCAAATTCAGCAACATTAAAGTAAAAAAAAAACTTATCTCAATTTTAGGAGGGCAGGAGTCATGTTCTTCCTGAAACCTGAACTCTCCTCGTAGCTCTTAATTCCCCAACTGTGGGGAATATGTGCAGACTCTCGCAGTTTTAACTGAGTCTTCTAAACTACACAACAAGAAAACCAGCAATTGAATGGTTTTCTCTCCTTGGCTTATTTTTTCTCTTTCCCCCTTATGTGCAGGAGGCAGTGCCACCAGCCCCGCCAGGATGGCACCCATCTGCGGGCTGCGTGCGTGCAGCTGCTGAATGACAGCAGTGAATTTGTATTCAGCAACTGCTCTGAAACGGGTGGAGAACAGGCAGAATGGTGTGTTAGAAAAGGTTGGTACGTTCTATGGACTTGTGGCTTGCACAAAAGAAGTGCACTGCACAAATGGAGATTTAATATTTTCTTTGTTTATTGTGATTTATGCAGTCTGAGCACTCACATTCCTGAACAAAATACGTTAAATATTTGTCGTGCCAATATACCAACTCTTTCCAAGTTCTAATTCTGAAAAAGGAACATACCTTATCTCATAAAGCTTGAGGAAGTTCTGCTTTTTTTTTTTTTTTTTTTTTTTTTTTTTCCTTTTTCCCGATTTTTGACCATGATAATTTTAACTTTTGACAGAAACACACAAACAGTGCTGGAGTGAAAATACTGGGAAGTGTACTCATTCTACCAGTGGAGTTTTTATGGCTCTCCTTGTCTCCCTGTCTCCCACACGTTCAGGACTGTGAGAGAGATTAGCTCGTGAGTCGAGGCAATGTATGCCATGGCAGATTCCGTGATCATATTAAGTGACAAAATCATTATAGACATACTTGAAAAGACTGACTTCCTCGTCATCTCAGACAGCGATTACTAATCGCTCTTGTATTGTTCTGTGCTGCTCTGCCTGGGCTATTTCTAGGTGTCTCCTGACTGTTGATGCATGTCGGTGACTTTAACTGAAACAGTACTGTACGTGGCTTATAAGGCTCTGCTGCAGATTTTGTTGAAGCGGATGGAAGACCACAGTGTTCAAGGCCACTGATGTTTAAAAACTGGAGAGAGGCACATAGATCTGTGACATTTTTCCAATGATAAAATGAAGTGGAAAGTTTGAGTGTAGCCTCTATAAAAAGGGTGAGGACCTTAACGCCTCACAGGGGAACACAGAATTTCCATCCTTGGTGTATTTATGTGGGCAATATATATTTGGGTCTGCATCAGACTCGGGCCTAAGGCACAGACGCTTCCCTACAGCAAGTGGGGCAGAGCTTGTGCTTGCTCTCCAGGGCCCCCCAGCAGTGCTTCACCTGCCTGCAGTGCAGCCTCCTGATTTTGGACAGGTTTCTGCAGTGCTATAGACCTGTGTAACCCCCCCTGTCAGAAACACAGCTTACATTCAGTGTGGTGACAAACCTCTTTGTTTTCTGATGAAAACAAATTTTTACAGGTAGGGACTTAAGATGTAGTTTGTCCTAGTGAACTTGAGCTGTGCACGTCAAAGCACATTTGACAAAGAAGAAAAACAGTGATGTTTGGTGTCAACAAGACAGATTACTCAGTTGGCACTGCTAAATCAATTCCTTCTTCTCTGTGAGCCAGAATTCCCTGCTGCTGAGGTACATCCCCTGAGGGAGGGAGGGGGCATCCAGGGCTGCAAGGAATTTTTTCCAAGTGCAGTGGAAGCAGAATTTCAAAGACTTGCCTTAAGAGCCAATCTGAAGTGGGACAAAAAAGAGAATTGCTTTACTCTTGTTTTTGAAAAAGTTTGGATAGCTCCTTTTCCATTTTGTCTTCAGAAAGTAAAATCATTTGTTTGGTAAACTGGTACTATCATGTACAATTTTGTTCTGATGAGTGACTTGTTTTATAATTGCTTAGATTTTACAGGAGAAATTCCAATTTTATCTCATCTTAAGACTCGTAAGTGATAGCGATTCATGCTGTAAAACATAGTTTGTGTGAGTCTGTTGCTAACAATTGATTAAATTTCTGGACTTCATGTACTTAACATCATGGCTATGTGAAGAAACAATTAAAAAAAAAAAAAAACAAACAATATTGATGGTGTGTTGTATTAAAATTGGAAAAGTCAAAGGAACATGATAGTTATGCAGTAGGAAATGATTGAGGAATATACAAGAGTGTTGGAGAGAACCGAAACCACTGAGTTGGTCATGTTATTTTTAGCAGCATGTGGATGAACAGTAAAAGAAAATGCAGGACACTTCCTTTGCTAGCATAGTGTTTTGGAAAGCCCTAAGCATCCTGAGGAAATGAAGAGGAAATCCTTAAAATTGAGGTGGAACTGGCTGGTGGAAAGGTCAATTACAATTTAGTCTGGTCTCTGAGAAAGCAGTTGGTAAGGTCAGAGAGAAGTTTTCCAATAAATTTATGAATGAAAATGAGTGTGAATGGCAGGAACATAAAACATGGCTCTCCAGTTACGAAACGTGAATGGCACAAACTGTGTTAACTAAGGCAGAATCGGTTACAAAGGATAGCACTGGGGTAACACTTCTTTTGTATCCAACCACGTGCTCTCCTCAAAGCCATTCAGAATTCAGTGTTGTCAGAACATTGCACTGGTCAGGGAGAGGCAGAACCTTTCATTCCTCTGGGAGGAAACCTTAGCATGATCTTGAATTTTAAAGTAATCCAAAATTAGGTAGAGTAACAGATACCACTGTCAAAAAATAAAAATAAAAACGGGCTTAATGCAAAGTTCAAACAGAACTGCTATGATGTTGATGTTAACTATGAGAAGTATGTAAAGAACGTTCCCATATTGGCTGGCTGTCTTAAAGGCCATCCTGCTGCTGTGGCAGGAACATGTGAGAATCCTTGGCTTCAGAAATAGTAGAAAAGTGTTTCAAACTCTCTATAGAAAGAGCAGTGTAAAAAAAATAACCCTACTCAAGATGTTATTTTCAGTGCTTTCAGGGAAAAAATGTCTATGTGAATGTGATGTGGGTAGTCTTACATTTTAGTCTAAATACCAGTTTATTCTTCAACTCTTTGATGTGCCATGCCATCACCCAAAGAATGCAGTAGTTAATTAGAAATCATATGATGCTGAATCAGACGATCAGACCATGCAATTTCTTTTTTTTCTTTTTCTTTTTTGCTTACTGTGATTTTTTGCATGCTTTCCTTTGACAATACTTTAAAGATAAAATTTAACATTTAGAAAAAGTGGTTTCTGCTGTTAAGAGAAAAAAGTGGTTTCCTTCTGATTCTTGCATGGACTTGAATGTCAGGTTAGTGCCAGGCAAGCTGACATGCTCTATCTTACAGTGTCGATCTGAGGACTGGATAATAAAGTATTTCACAAGAGCCTTCACATATGTCTAATACTAGCATTGTACTCAGCCATCAATAAGCTGCAGACTAGAAAAGAAATTCATTCTGTTGCCCACATTAAAAGAAACATTACAATAGTTCTATTGAGGCATTTTCATGCTTTGGAGCAGGAACTTTCCATTAGTTTGAGAAATTCCTGTAGTCAAGGATGTGCTGTGCTGTGTCTTTGTAGAAAAACACCCAGATTTGATTAAGATACAAGACCCCATGAAGCCTCAGTTTGCCTGTGCTGCACAGCACCGTGTGGTGGTTGCTGACGTAGCCCTGCATGGAGCAGGATGAGTCCCAGAAGAGTGCGGCCATCACTGGCCTGCTGCTGCACACACACTGCCCAAAAGAGCAAGTCTGAGTTTCTGGGGCACTGCTGCTCTCCTGGATGTTACGGGCGGTACGCGGGCTGACACATGCTGGTGTTGAGGCTGCCTGCAGGTTCTCTCCAAGGCAAGCAGCAAGCGGAAATCAAGATGGGGTTTCCTGGTATGTGGTTGCTGTGGGCCTGTGCTAGGTAAGAGCAAAACCAAATGGGTTGAGTTTAGCATAGGAAGAAAAGGGTCTGCATACCAGTAACACATACTCTTCTCCAAAGTGCCTGTTCTGCAGTAGAAGCCAAAATTTCAGTGCCTTCAGGAAAAAAAAAAAAAAAAATCTGTGTGAATGTGATTGGCCCAACAATATCCTGTTGTCAAGAAAATGTCATTTACTTGTACTGGCAAAGGGGGTTTCTCAGGGTCTCTTTTACCAGCCAGCGCACAGAGTGATAATCAATAAAAGCTATAACATCCCTGTTATCTGTGTTGTTAACTGAGATTTATGCTGTGGCCCTGGAAAACATAACCCTCTTTACCATGTGCACGTCAGTAAGATGCCATGAGCTGGATTTTCTTTTCTTCGTATTCCTTCCAAGTGTAAGAAAATTCACATGGGCAATGCTATTGAAAGCATTAGAGCTCGACGTGAGCTTTCAGCAGATGGAACAGGCATCAACAGCAGGAGTTGTCCCACTCAGGTTCTTGCTGTTAACATCAGGCAGTGGCTCCATGGCTTTGCCCAGTCGAGGCTGTGAGCAGGGGCATCACCCATCAGGGAGAGCTGCCGCAGGTGCCTGAGCTCTTGGCTTCCTGTATGGCAAGAGGAGATGTGGCGAGAAGCCCCAGAGCTGGGGTAGGCAGCTCTCAGTGGTTCACTGTCAGCTCCGGTGGCAAACACTCCTCATCTTTCTGTGCGTGCAGGGGAATTTTGCACCTCACAGTGCAAAATGTCATCCTGGTTTTAGATGTTAACAACAGGCACAAGGACAGGGATATGTCCCAGTGTTCAGTGCTGGTAATTTTCTCCTATTACTTTCCTAAGCTGTTGTTTGCCAGCTCCTTGAGGGTGGGCTTTTACTTTGATGTTTTATTGTCTTTCAAATCAGTAGCTTTACCACTAGTAATTTTTGAAGGGCTTTGGAGGGAGAGGGTAGGGAGAAATAAGAGATGTAGTAATTATGAATGTACTTGGTTAGATTATAAAGTCTCAAAGCTTATTAAAAATGAAAAACCATGGCAACCTCAATAATACATCCCACACATAGTATACCTAACTAACAATGTGTAAAGTACATTTAGAAAAGAGAAATTAAGTAGAAAGAAAAGGGGAGAGAAAGCATTCCCATTTTATGTTGCTATTTTTAATTCTTCGATCATGAGTATTGACATACTTGTGCTGGAAGCACCTCTAACTTTTACATAAATGCAGGATCTCTTCTCAGTATTGTCCTTTATTCTCCTGAGACTTCCAGTAGGACTTTTAGTAAAGGACAGATTTTAGCCAGGGAATGAAAAGTGAACATAGCAGTTTCCCTGAAGCTGCTTCTTCCAAGAAACATTTGGAGTTTGGAGCAGTTCTGCCTCTCCTTGACTCTTTGGATCACAAGAAAATGTGCAGAAATGTATTTCCCTTTCTGTGCTAACACATGCCTGATATATAGTATAAATACAACGTCAGTATCTGTTATCTAATACATGATCAGTGAGGCTGCAGATACCAGAGAAGGGGACGGTGTTTCCTTGGTAAGGCGTGCTGCTCCTGAGCCGGGGATGTGACTGTCTGGTATCCGTACTGCTCCTCAGGGTAGTGGAAGCTGAGGAGATGCTCCACAGAAGTCAGATAAGCAGTGCAGTGTTATTTACCTTAAGAGCATTGGTTTCAGTCAGTCACAACCAGGGTTTCATTCTGAGGCATTCAGGATCTCTGAAACCGGTGGACTAAATTATTCAGATGGGAACAGAAGGAGCTTGGGGAATCCCCCCAAAATGGCTCCGAAACACAAGCCCAGCATTCTGTTGATGAGTAGGAAACTTTGGACAAACGGCTTTTGCAAATGTCTTCATAGCAACAACAGTCATTTTATGGATTTTGGTGCTAAAATTGTAAAGTGAGCCTGTCCTCCTGGAAATTCATGGAACTAGCTTATTAAAGTATTTGTGTGATTTTTCTAGTGGAGCCTGCGTTACGGCTTCCTTGTCCTCCAGGCCTGTAATGGTTGGTATCCCCCATGCCCCTCCAGCAGCAGGCTGCACCAACAGCCTGCTCACAGCAATGCCTTAGTGGGAGAGAAGTTGGGGGCTCGTGTCCCTGCTCAGGACTTCCTTGCATCAACACAGACTTGGATACACTAAAATTTCAGCAAGTATAGCAAATTGTTGGGCAAAAAAAGGTGTTTGATGAAGGCTGGTTTTGGCATTTAAATGAATATTTTGTTGTTTGGCCTCTTTCCCATCTTCTCCCTTACTGCACATCGGAGTAGCTCTCTCCTCAGATGGCACTGCATCGTGTTCCTCCCCCGTGCTACTCCCACTCCAAGATGTGCAAGTGGATTTAGTGATAGCAAGGAAGTCTTGGAAGAGTAATCTATTTCTGTTTTGACTCAAGAAATAGCGTACATGTAAAGGAAGGTTATATATTATAATGTATGCTAAAGTCAAATAGCAACGTGCCTTGCAGCGGATCACAATTCTAATAGCACACATATGCGCCGTGCTTGCTGTCCTTTTAAATGCTTAATACGAAGAACAGCACAGTACATCTAATCAGAATACCTTACCCAGAAGAAACGTACCCTAGTGCAGACATGGTAGATCTTAGAAGCAGGATTGTGCCTCACACACTTAAGTACTATCAGGTGGAACCAGAGCCAGGTGAAATGCAGTCTATAAGATTGGTACTTCCCACCTGAACGGTCATAAGGTCTCTGCTGAATCAGGCAGATCTTGCAGGAGAGGAGAAGGGGGACTGCTGAGCAGCCAGGGACCTGCTGCAGCAAGACAACTGCATCCCCCCTGAGGAAAAAGCAGCACTTTGGGAAGTCCTGTATTAGCTGCTGCAAACCCAAATGGAATCATCACTGCTGTGTTGTGGGATTAGGCACAACCAGCCCTGGGGTTATGGTGGTGCTGTAGGGATAACGAAGCTGAGGGTGTGGGAGGTGGTAAGGCTGGGAGTGAGGACTGGGCTCGGTGCAATAGTGCATGGGGCAGCTGCAGAGCTTCCTGTGCCCAGCCATGCCCACAGCATGCTCCCAGCTCCCGAGGGGATGGTTGCAGCTTGCTGGAAGGCTCTGACTTACTTCTTTTCCTCAGTCATCAATAGTCCTTGCCAGGACAGGATGGCTTAGAGGTGCGGGGGTTCCACACAGTAAATGCTGCAGAAGGAAAGGCAGCAGGTCTCACCTGTGGGCATTGGAGAGCATTCTGTCAGCCTTGCACAGGGGGGATGGAAATTCCCTGCAATGCAGGTGGGATTTTACTGCTTCCAGACAAGCTGTGTAGATTGGCATTTGTTTTTCTGGGTAAGTACAGGAATGTGTACAGCAGGAGCAAAGCCTATGTTCAGCCAGTAATGGTGAGATGACTCCCAGAATTTCGTAGCAAGGAAGGAAAGAGTTCCTGGTGACTAGAAAAATCTTTTAGGCATCAATGTATTAGACAGAAATGTGTGTGGGAGTACTGAGCTTGTCATTCGTACAGTACATGCAGTACAATACTGAAATAGCTCATTTATCACCCTAGAGACTGCCTGTGGACACTGATAGTTTCTGTGCTTTCTTTGCAGTAAAAAATGTGTGTATATATATATATATATTTAATGTTGAAGGGGTATAGCAATCTTGGGCAAAAACAACCTTCAGCTTTAGCCTAGCTAAGTGCCCTGAAAGATTTAAAATGGTTTAGAGAGAGCTTATGAGTAACAGTTTTGCCAGATGCTATGCATAGTTAGGAATCCCAAGGCCGAGGTTAATTAATTTTATTTATCTAATGTACCTTCTGCATGCTGAGATCATGGCAACAGTTAGTACTGCCTGAAATTTAGGGATACTTCTAAGAGGCTGTTTAGCTACAGGCAGCTAAATGTTAATGACCTTTTTTTCTTTGCCTCCCATTTCAGTCCCTTGTTGTACCAGGGTTCTGAATGGCAAGGCACTGCGTAAAGCAGCGCGAAGGGTGTTGTAATGGAGACAAACCAAAGGGGTTTTCTCTCTGCGTGAATTCATAAAATCCGATGATTATGACTTTCTTAATGGCTTCTTTTTAGCAAAAGTCACTATCACACTGTGTTTTCAAGGAAGGATGAATTCTGCTTGTTTTACTGCCAGCAGTTAATACAACTTTTTTTATGAAATGGCACATTCTGTTTGTTTGTTGTTGGTTTTTTTTCTTCTTCTGAGTGAATAATGCGCTAATTACAAAGGTGAACTGTATAAGAATGAGTAAAGGGGGATTGGGTGTTTCCTGTCTTGCTGGCCATCCTGTTACTTAGTACATTTTGCTTGCTTTTATAATGGCTTTGACTTCCCATAGCCACACCAAGCTGCCTCTGTCCTGAGGAGTGAGCTTGTGCAGCCTCCTAGATGCAAACCCTGCTGTTGAAGCCCGGCAGTAGGCTTGAGAGGCTTTGCCTATATAAACTTAGAAAATTGTAATGCTCTATCCTGGTAACTGGACAGGGTGCTCTTCAGCATTGCTTCGGGGATAAGTCAGAGCAGAATGGCAGGAAAGGCGGCCTATGGATTCCCTGCAGGTGCATGCTGCTGCCTGCTAGCTGGCTGGTTAGCAGCAGACAAACACTTAAACAGTTGGATAATTGTGTGGATAATTACAGGACTCCATGTTTTAGTAGTAACCTGCATTCAAGATCTTCTTCTGTGCATAATTAACAACAAAACACCCGGCTATCTTAGTTCTCTGTTTACTACGCTTTATGATATCTGGCCCAATATAATGGTTAGCAGCCTCTTCACATTTTCCAACATGCAATTAATATATAAAAACTGTAGCATGTTTTAGTCTTTTGTTCACTAAATATGCTGCAGTAGGTCAGTATGCTATAGCTGTTAAGATAAATAATTAAGCAGGATGGTCGTCAAAATTACTTAATGTTCTATTTTGATGTGTTATTCTTACTGCTTTAAGTTTTGCTTCATCATTTGATGATTAATTCATGAATTTCAGCCTTTCTGAATTATGTCATGAGTATGAATTGTTGCTGTAAAAAAAAAAAAAAAAAAAAACTTGTACATTGAAATGGGAAGTTTTCCTTCCTTTCCAGTAGAAGAGGTGAGACTGCTTGTTCACACAACACTTGGTTGATGGGCCGTCTAAATATTGCATAAGGCTCGATATTACATGCTTGAAGGCATCAGAAATGAGAATAACCTAAACTTCACATGTAGATGACTTCCATGGAGGTGTATTAAAACTGCTGTAATGTTGAAATAAGCCAGATTCTTCCTCTGAAGATCTTGTCCTGTAAAGAAGGCGTACGGGGTGCTTGGGGTAGTGGATGTTCTTCATGCCAGTGGCATGGGCACCAGCACTGGGAAGGGCAAGGCAGCACTCTTCTTGGCCACATGGGCTGCTAAAGGGTGCTGTGCTGCACTCGGCTCGTCCTCCCAGAGTTTCCTTTCATTGGCTTTTGATTAGTTTGAGCATTCAGGGGGGAAGGAAGTAGATTGGAACATTTTTGCAAGCATCGTTAGTGTCAGATGAATAAATATTGTCATCGAAGGTGAACTGTTGTTATTTATTTAAAGAAGTATTTGCTTATTTATGGTCAAGAGGGGCTTTTGTAGTTCGTGATGCTGACGTTTTTGATGTGACTTCTATGTTTTTATTATTAGCTTATGCAGATTAGTGGGCTTTACTGAGAGTTGCACATGTGTAATCATGTCTAAGTTGAAACAGAGTTCCTTTGAATTACAGCAGATCTAATTTATCATTATTTGAGTTGACAAATTAAATGTATTGTTTTTGGATGAATCCTGTTTGGCTGCATTAATTGAGCACAACTGAATCTATTTACATAAATAATTTTAGAACAATGTTATTTTTTGATAAGTAAAAATTTGCCTGCCTTCTGTATTACCTCAGTGCTTGCTTTTATTAGAGTATGAGAAATAACTGTAGTTCTCTAAATGAATACGTTTGAATATGAGATGTAAGTGTTGTTACTAATTTATCATATATAGGAAATATATGGATTTGATTTTTGTTTTGTGATAAACTGATCCTAGAGCAGACCAGGAGGATGAAAGGGCTGAAACTCCACTCACAGGGCACTTGCAGCTGGGGAAAGGCCTCTGGCTTTCAGCAGGGATGCACTGCTTGTGTGCTTCTTCTGAAGGGCCACAGTTTCCTGTTAACCACTGTAGAATCATATTGTCTGATTTAAAAGTGCTAACAAAAGTAGTTCCTTGAATAAAATGACATGTCAAAGAACATATGCCAACTGGTCTCTGGAGGGGTGACCAGAGCAGCACAGGGCAGTGTGGGGTTTGGGGAAGGGCTGCTTTCTCATCAGCTCTGTCAGTCCTCTGTAAGAAAAATCCTTCTGTGTGCAATGGGAGCAGGCATCCCAGGAACTGCTATCGGTAAGGATCTTGAGAAAAGGTCTGGAGGTGACTTGCTCTGGAGATCCTGCACAGTGCCCCTTGGGAGCTGTGCCCACTCCCCCAGGTGCGACCTGTGCTGCGCTGCCCCTGGGGTGGGCACCAGTCCCCTGCTGGCATCGGGGGGTGACTTGGGTCCTGCTCCCATGGACACACCAAGGCTTAAAGGTAGGTAACAGTGCAGACATGCTGCTTAAATCTGATGAGACATTTAGGTACTATTTCTATTTAATTGGTCTCTCTCGAGAGCAAGAAAGAAGTTAGTCCTTTTTTTGGCCCCCAATCCTGTCTGTTGGGGAACCCAAATGCAGTGCTATTTGTTCTGCTACCCGCTGAGAAATAGGCAGAAATTCAGCAGCTGCGAGCAGCCCCACAGCTCAGTCTGTCACTGTCCCTTGTCTGTGCTGCTCTGGGACCACCTGGGAATTGTGTCAGTGGGAATGTGGTTTTAATTTTGTCCCTGAGGCAAGATCCTCTTCCTCCCTCCCCCCCCCATCATCATTCTCCTTAGGTTTCAGTACTGGTTAGAGCCTCTAAAATCATCCCCTTAGGCCTGGAGGCAAACTGTTTAAGGCATTCTTTTTTATTTCTTCTAGATATATGGAACTTTTCTGACACAGGATTATTATTATGACACATAATTATGATTGGATGTCTTCATTATATAATTGCATGATATATAATGAGTAGCAAAAGCTTATTTCCTTTGCTCTTTGAATACTGAACTTCTGAGATTAATTAAGCTGATACTGAAAATGCTTTTAATTATATATGCTGCATAAACATCACTATTAAGATCAGATGAGAATATTATTGCCTGAACAGTTTTTTGTTTTTTTTTTTGAAATATCCACTGTGCATTTTATATTACTGTCTAAAGAAATGGCTTTTTTTTTGTGGGTGTATGTGTGTGGGGAATCTTCTTGGACAGTGGATGAGATAATAGGGTAGTACCTGAATATTTGCTAGACCAGCTACTTTGGTCTAATTGCAGTATATAAAAGCAAGCCACTGTAAAATTAAGAACACTTTATTTCAGTAAATAAATGCTTCCACATGTTTAATTGACAATCTAATGACCCTCCATAGGTAGGAAACTGATGAAGTACATTCCCATCCTTCCTTCTGAAGCTCCTCACCCTAAAATCCTGCTAAAATTAACAGCAGAAATGATGCAATCAGTGAAGAGAATTACAGCTGGTTTTCAGTGACTGAGTTTGCATGAACAGTCAGTTCAGAGGAAGACGAGCATCTCTGCTGAAATCAGTCAGATGGAAGAAGAAATCTGGATTTGGATAACACTGGATGAAGCGATGTGCTAACATAATGGGATAGAGATCTTCCCATGTTTGGATTTTAAAAGATAGGTTGTTAGGTTTATTTAAGATTCAACAGTTTGCAGGACTAATGTAAATGAGGCCAAAAAAAGAAGTTAGATTTGTGGATTTGACAAGTTATTCGGTGTTTGTGGAGTCACTTTGCACACCAAGAGTTAGGATTTCTACCTGTTACATGCCACGCAGTTTAATATTTGTGCAACTCTGTTACTATTACCTGTGATTGCATGAGTAGTTTACTCATCCAGTGTATGTGTACGCAGTCCTGGTTCAGGGAAATAAACTGGAGAAGGGGATATATGAATTGAATGGTTCTGGTTTGATGTGAGTTAGTAGCAGTGACCTTCTGATACTCGTGGCAATCTGCTTTCTAGCCCTTCTCCACCATGGCCATGTGCTCTCAGTTTGCCCATTCCCCTTTTGATGGGCTTTCTCGGGAGTCGGTCTTGCTTTTGCTTCTGTGGTTTCGGAGATTTTGTTTGAATTCCACTGTTCCATTTAATCTCATGGCAAAGTGGCACTGTGTGTCTACAAGTTATAAAGGACAAACTTCTGAGTCATATCTATGGTCTTCCTCACAGCAGCTTGCACCTACTACTGGTCTTGAAACAGGACAAAAATAAGTTGTAGTCTAAACCAGTTGTCTTGCTCTGTTTTATGTTCGCATTTCTGCTTGGTGGGAGAACTTTACTGTCAGTCAAACATTAGTGATTTACAGGATTATCAGCATGCAGAAGGTAATATGTGAATGAAAGGGAGGTGGAAAATCAGGATGTACTAAAATTGTACATTAACATTTTTCGTAGGTTATGTCAAAAGTGTGATTTAGCTACCCTTTTCTAGTGAAAATTGCCCTGAAGAAAAACTGCTTCTGTTTTTACACAACAGCCATAATCCTCTCTGAGGATTATTATGGACATGTTGTGTTGAGCACAATAGGAAGTTTTTTTGTTTGGGCCTGGCTTGACCACAGTCTTGTCAGCTGAATCTACGAGCAGTTTCTTCCCTCCCTTTTCTTTCCAACTCCAGTCCACAAGAGATGTCTTGTTCTAGGCATGGGTAGCCAGAAAGAACAGATGAAATAAGAATTAATAAATAACAGATGGTCTTGTGAACTTTCCATTTCATTGAAGGCTTTTGGGAACATATGCTTAAATTAGCAAAAGACAATAGGCAAGGTAATTGTTACCATATGTAATGAATGTATGAATGTATCAGCAAAACCTGGGGTTCCCTGTATTGTAATGCATGCAAAGGTTTTCATCTTCTGAAGAGAACTTCCTGGAAAGTGAGCAGAAAGTTTTGCCACCATCTCCCCTTCTGTCCAAAGGAAAACACTGGTTTTTAGCGACAGTGTTCACATCCTTCCTTACTCAAGCTTGCTTTCTTAAGTCAAGGCAATCTGTTCAGCGATTTTTATGCTTGTTGTCACACCTGGATTTACTGTGCTATCTTCTAACACCAGGTAGGGGTCCTACCAAGGGATTGGTTTTACCAGCAATCCCTTCTCCATCTGTTGTCAGTTTTTAAAGATCTAGTTATGTCTTTGATACCCTTTCCAATGAAGTGTTATTAGCGTGCCTGCAGAATGTAGACAGAATAAACTTTGGTTTTTTTTTTTGGAGTACCATTTTTTTCTTTTGTGTCTCAGAAGACTTAAAAGGTTGACCAAGAATTACAGTTCTGTTGACTACGCTGCTTTGTGCTGCTGTCTTTATGCATTTGTATAGTTTCCCTGTCTCCCATACAATAGGCATTTTGCGTATCTGTCAAGTGCTCAGGAAAATTGACTCATTTATGTTTCCTCTTTCCCTCTCACTAGTCATTTACAACCATCTAAATGGATGTGTGTTTGCAGCAAAGAAGAACTCAAATTCACTAATTGATGCACAAATACACTCATTTACATGCAAATTTGTTTTTTTAGAAATGCATCTATTTGCATAAATAAAACCTCTTTTCCAAATATTACTGTGAACAAAAGCAATTTTCATGGATGCCAAAAAAAAAAAAAGTGGCTGAAAAGAAAAAGGCAATTCAGAATTTGCATGATAGTTACTAATTGTTTTCCTTGCTATTAGCCTGTCTCTGCTTAATAGACAACACTGGTTACTATTTCATTTCTGGACACAAATCAATGTGAGGGTTTTGGCCTGCAGTAGAGGATCTTAACTGAGTGTACTGAGGTGTGCAGGTCCCAGGCGCAGGCGTGTGGCTGAGCAGCAGCTGTGACAGAGCCAAGCTCTTGGCCCCATGTCTCGGGGTGCTACCATGCGCTGCTTCCCATTGTGCTCCCTTCTCATGGGACATTGTGGAGCTGGGAGAGAATTTTGGCTTTCTTGGAAGGAAGGAGGAAGTATCTTTGAAGCTGGTTTTGCCAGCTTTGGTTCAGCGGGTCAGTCTTTCAAAATGCTGGTATTCCTTGTAATTAAATGCTGTTCTTACAGTGCCAGTTTTGGTTACAGTAGCCCAAAGCTGAGCCTAGGTAAGAGTTTTGTAGGTCCTGGGTCCGGATCAGCCTTGCTGGTTGCTGGAGGAGAGCAGGCTTGCTGGGGCACGTAGCTCCATTTGCTTGGAGTGTGGACCCAAACTGGAGGCAAAGGACTGGCACATGGCAGAAAGAACCCTGCTGGCCCTTTGTAGTTCTGGGATATAGAGACTTCATTAATGACACCTGCAGCATCACATACAGCAGCATCCACAGTTCCAGCCAGTATGGGGAGGGGGGAGGGAAGGGGGAAAAGAGTTTTCTTTTCTCATCTGTAACTTTCTTCCTCTCCCTTGCCCATACTTCCTGCTTTTCACAGCAGTTCTGGAAGAATTTCAGGAAGCGGATCTATTATCAGCCTTTACAGATGTTTCTGCAGCTTGCCCCTGCTGCAGCAGACCCATTTCCTTTGGGGCTCAGTGCCCCTTTCCGCTGCCCGCGCCTGGTTCCAGGGGCGTCCTGGTACCACGGTGGCCAAGCATGCCTCGCTGTGTTCCTGTCTTTTCAGGAAAAGTTTGACATTGTGGTTTCCTTCATGAGAAATGTCTCACTTGAAAAGGAAATGTATTTTCCTTCTAAAAAGGCACACCACAAAGAAAGCCCCAGGAGGCAGAAAGCCACCTCCGGAGGTGCCACCTGGGGGCAAGGCTTGCTCGGGCCCAGCCCAGTTCGAAGCCCCAGTTACCGGCACAATGCACTCAGCTGTGTCTTCATGCTGCTTTTCCCAGGGGGTTTCAGAACATTTAACAAAAGAGAAGGGGAGAGCGGTGTCAGTCCCAGAGTGCCAAGGAAGAAATGAAGCAAGAAAGAGTTAGATTTCTAGGAAAGAAATGGCAGAGAGCAGTGTAAGATTCGCATCTCCTGAGACTGCTTCTCTGCCCCTCCGTTACATTCCCTCGCCTCTTTGTGGCCCTTCTCCCTTGGAAATACATGGTGAATCAAAGCGGCATGCATGGTGATGAATTTGTTGGCTGGGTAGTGACATGCATCCCATTTTGCAGCTTGCAAAAGGGGTGCCAAAATGTCTGGTGTGATCTCTTTTTCTGGAAGACATTTCTAACCTGTTTATCATTTTAAAAACATCAGAGATGAGTAACTCAGTTGGGATTGTTTTATTTTTGTGTTCTGTTTTCACTGAGCAAAGATAAGCGTAAAGGCGTCGCTCCACACTTTAATTTAGTGTCTGATTATCTTCTTGTTATCTCGGCAGTACATTAATTGAATTACACTTGGTGCTGTGCTGCCTGGCAGAGGTCACCATCCCTATTAACCTTTGGGACCACTGCGCCGTTCAGGTTGTTTGCTTGTTAGGTGTATGCCATGAAGTGCAAACAGGAGGTACCTATCAGCATGGCATTCTTCAGGTACCCAGATTCTCTAGATAGTGAAACAAATCATGTTTCTCATCATTCTTCTGCTGACTCTCCTCAGTCAGCAGTCACACTTTAAAGCATGAAAGCGATAAAATACGAAAATCGAAGTTTACAGAACAATACACCTATGTATGAAATATAGCATACTGACAAATACATCGTGTGACTAATCCATAGTGATTTTGTATGAGATTTGCTTTAGAATTTTTTATATATGTATTTTCCACAAAAGCACTATTAATTTAGGGCTTAAAGACTTTTTTTTTTTAATGTTGTGAAACAGCAAACTTTTCTGTCTAAACACTAAGGAAAAATATAAGTTAGTTAATCATGTCATCTACTTATTTTAATGTTTTAACTTTACTTTTCCAATTTTGTGTAAAATGAAGTCACCAACTTTCTTTCATGTGAACTAGTCTTGTACGGCTGAAACCAGCAAGCCTGCTGACTTTTCTGAGAGCAAAACTAGATAAAGAGGGGGACAAACAAACAAGCACATAGAACTCAATCCTGTCTTTTTAATGAGAATTTTGAGGGAGGAAAAAGTCAGCATAAGGGCATGTAAAGATGCCCAAGAGATACCAGGATCAAAGCTTCTGCAAATCTAGCTGCTACGAATTTAATGTGCAAAAGCAATTTAGAGCCTGAGCCTCATTGAACTAGGCTTTGAACATTGAACTTTGAAAAGAAAAAAGCAAAAGTCAAATTTTAGAGGGGAAAAGCTGGTTTTAGAATAGTGTGACTAAACTATCTGACTCTGAAAAACACTGCAATTAATTACATATCTGAAATACTTCCTTTTAAAAACTTTACAGCTCAAACATTTTCATATGTGTTTTCTCTATATCTATTCATTTGCGTGAAAAGATTAGAAGAATGAAAACGGTTCATGTGGTATCTTGGGGGGGGGGAAGGGAAGAGTGTTTTTGTTTGAACAAATACAACATAAACCTGTAGCATAAAGTAGCAGAAATAACAGGACAAGTGAAGAAATCAATTCAGATTAAAGACTCTTGATATCTTTTTTGTCTGTATTTCATTTGTATAAAATATCATTTTCATAACTAAACAAAGTCACTGTGAATTTTATATTATATTCTCTTAATGGCACTGGAGAAACAATATGCATGAATTCAAACTTTATAATAGCTGTAAAACCACTGCTACTTTTATTGTAGCTTTTACAGTTTGCAGTAAAAGTCTTTGGTGATTGTGCAGTTCATGGTAAATTAATTTCTTGCCTTTTTAGTTCATTGTATATTTTGAGGCTATAAAACAAATATTTACAGCTATGTTTTTCTAATTCCTGCAGCCATTTTTGTACCTAAGTTGAGCTAATTATCACATCTTCACCTTGTTTTGCTTGTCCTTGAAAGTCGTAGACTTCATCTTGCATGTTCAAGGTCATTTGTAAAGTTCCTGCTGAGTTCAGAGGAAGGGTATAAACACATTCCAAAATCCTCATTTGTTACAGATTTTTACTTCTGCTGCTGCAACAACAGAAATACAAAAGTCAGAAAAACTGTACTGTTCCTCTTATGTGACTGCTCTCTTAACTGTATGTAGTACGGGGCAGAGCTGTGTCTGCACACAGCTGTGGTACTGAAAGAATCAAGAGATTGCTCCAGATGGATGTGCGTTGGTGCTATCCTCCTGAGGGGCCTCACTACCTACCCGATCATGTGCTCAAATATTTTCAAGACGTGAAAGAGGTAAGAGTATTTTATATATTTATATACTGTATGTTCTGTGAGTTTTAAATTTTGAAACTATACAGAGCAATGAATAGTTTAGTCCTAAATTTTAAAAAACATTATATACAGAGTTTAAATGAGTTTAGTGTTGTAAATGGTGGCAAGAACCTTGGGACATCTTTTCATTATGCTGGTGACATATTTGTTTAATGAAACATTCATTCCTCTAGGAACATCAGAAGAAATGCATGAAAAGCAATCCAGAAAGATCCTGGGGGGAGTGAGAAAGGCAAGGAGCCAATTACAGACACCGGACATGGGGTGAGCAGCCCTGAGTTTTTTCAGGAAACTGGTGTCTGGCAACCCATGGGAGGCAGCTCTGAAGCACAAAAAGCTCAGGAAAGCTGGAAGACCTTCCAGAACAGCATCCTTCAAGTGCAAGAGTAACCCATCCCAATATGCAGGAAGACATTTAGATGTATCAAGAGATTGGCTTGGCTAACAATGCAATGTATGATGAAGCTCTGATGCAAAAACACAGTGTACAGGAGGTGGAAAAGAGGACAAGCTGCAAAGGAAGAATTTTGAAATGTTGGCCAGGAACATGGGTTAATGTTAGGTGAACCAAAACAGAACTGGAGTTGAGACTTGCAAGGGACATCAAGGGCAACAAGATGAGCTTCTACCGCTAAATTAGTGGTAAAGTCTGAGCAAGGAAAACGTGGGCTCATTGCTGAATCCAGTGGGTGATTTTGTGACAGTGCACAGAGCTGAGGAAGTCTGACTTCTTTGCCTCAGTTTTCAGTAACTGCTGTTGTTGCAGTAAAGGTTGTTGTTAATGTGTTCAGAGGTTTATCATCCACACTACAGTTGGATGGAGCCTTTAAAATAGAGCCATATGTGGGTGGTATCTGTAGTGGCCTTTTAGTACAGTGGGGAAGTGGATTCCTAACAGTTTATGGTGCACCGTGTGGAAGGCAGACATCAGTCTGTCAGAACACAACCACCAGACACCGGGAGGAAGCTTCAGAAGCAGCACCTGCTGTACTTAGAGCAAGTGCACTGTGCGTGTTCTGCCCAAACATCTGTCTGCTCTGGTATTGCTCTCAGGAAAACAAGGATGTGCTGCACAGTTCCCCAGTAACTGTACTGGGCCCTAGTCCTGCCATACCCTGAGCAAAATTCTGGTCACTCGTTGTGCCTCTTCCAAGTTGCCAGCACCCTGCTGAATCTGATTGTGAGGCTGTGAGAGATGGGATTCACTGGGGTGGCAGGAAGGGAAAGGAACTCATTGATCCAGTGCTTTTCTTTCACTAAGTAAATGCACAGCCTGTCTGGAGCAACCGTGCTTGTGTGCATGAGGAAATCTCACCATTATAAGATGCTCGTGTGGTAAAACTGAATTTAGGAGTTCTTGGAGGTAAAAGGAGAGGATTTATTTCATGCGAGAGACAAAATGAAGCTAGTAGTCAACAATAAAACATGAATGACACGAATAAACTTATATAAGCTGGTTTCATCGGCGTGGCAGGATCCATAAAGTGTGCTAATATTTCTTCTTACGCTGTTTGGATGCTTAATGTGTAGAACATTTGGTTCTGAACAAAGTAATCTTTCTCTCATAAAGACCTCTCATAAAGTGTCTAACATAAATAGGCTGTTTTCCATACCAAACTTTTTTGTATTTTCTATTTTCTAGCTCGGATGAACACAACTCTTTGATTTTAAATGGCCTGTTTAGCAATCCTGCCACCCATTCCAACCCCATTGCTACTATGGCATGTGCGTGTAAATATATGCATTGCCTGCTCTGACTAGCATCTGCCTCCTTCCTGCCATTGTCTGCAGAATTAAAGCAGAAATACTCATCTAGCAGCAGAATTTCAGGCGTAGAGCTAAATGGGCATAAATTTTCATGTTACATTTCTTGTAAAGATACTTTAATTTTCACAGTTAATGGTAGTTGCTAGGCAAAGCAAAGGTTGTCTTAAGATCAGAACCAGATGTTTGATTAATTTTTATGAGTCTCTTGCCATATTAGAAGTGATAAATTTATGCCTTTTGAAGCATACCTTAATGATGAATTGAGATTAACATGCAAAGTACCTACAGAAACATGGTCCTCAAAACCTAACTATTTGTGTTCAGCAGCTCTCTTCATTGCCTTTTTGTTCTTTCTGTTAACAGATGCCACAGCCATGGTCAGCAATAGCAGTGCAGATACAGAGGAAATTGAGAGAGACTGTTGTTCCGTGGTGGTTAGAGCTGCAGTGGGGTTTACAGTATGACACCATTCACTTGGATCCTTTAAACTACTGGGTTGGAGAGCCCTTGTTTTGTGGCAAGGAGTCAAAAATAGTGATGTGAAATGAGATTTTAAGAGTTACCACCCTTGAGTATTTATAGAGGGACTTCCAGTGGCAATGGGACTCTTGTCTTCTAGGAGAATCATGGTGAGTGTGGGGCAGAGAAGCTTCTGGAAATTTCATTTAACCTCTATCCACGCTGTCCATCACCAAAGTGTTTTTATAAATCTGGCATTGGATGTTTTTGGTGCAGGTGCTATTTAATGCTATGTGCAAGTCGATGCAGTGCAGTTTGTTCCTTAAACCCAGGTGAAATAATGCTTCTCACTCAAGATTTTTGGAATATATTTTCCAAAACAAACATCTGAAGGTAAGAGGAAAACAAAATCCTGGTTTCTATGACAGCCATGATTGAAGAAGATTTTAAACTGAATATGGTATTAATCATTTTACAGAAAAAGTTGTTGTGTTTATTAGAAATAATGCACGCAATAAATGCTATTACTCTCTTTAACAGTAAGATTAGTTCAGGATTCCCTCAGTCAGCCTTTAGTTGTGATTTGTCACTTTTGGAAAAGGACCTTCCTATTTATTAATCTGTGCTTCTGACCAGTGATTTTCTTACCAGCAGTAAGGCCAGTCCCCAAGTTGGGGGCAGGGAGGAGGTCGGTGCCTGCGGGCAGTGGGTGGCCATGGGCTGCCCCTGCCTCCTGCTCATGGCAGGCTGCTGCAGCCGGGCTGCTGGAGCTGTAGCTCCATGTCATTTCAACTTAATGCCAGAATGAGTTCTGGAGATAATGGTTTGCACCTTTTTCATAGGTAAGACATATTTCTTGTTATTTTAAAATAAAAGCAGCGGTTTTATGAGTCATACTGATTTTATTATTAGCAATACCAAACAAAGTACCAAAGGCAAATTGGAAGGGGGGGGGGAAAGGAATTTTGAGCCAGGGCTTGAATCTGTTTTATTTTTAGCACTTTTTCAAGTTACTATTCATAACTGCCAGAAACTGACAAGCAGGAGAAACACAGTGTGAATCAAGATGTTCGGTAGTCATCTGTTCACGTTTTTAATTTGCAAATTTGACATGCAAATAATTCTTTTGCTGCTGGTGTTGATGCTGCTGAACGGTGTCCACACACCTACTGGTGTGTTAATGGTCAGCTATATGGGGACTTTGGTTGAAACTTAACTGGTGGCTTTCTGCACGTGGTAGCCATTAAGTGGCATAATTTAAAAAATAATATAAGGTAAAAATCCAAGATCTTACCTCCATAAGCTTTGTAAAGTACTGTTGCTGCTCCACAATAAGAGTCAAAAAATGAGAAGTATGTGAACTGTTAAGCTGAGCTTCGTGTCCTGGACTTAGTAACCATTACTGCCTGCTCTCCAAGGATGTGGATGTTTCAGTGAAGAGCTGCCCACAACAGCAGGGGCATATTCTTCTCTAGCAGCTTTTGACCATCTCACCATTTGCCAGCGAGCTGTACTTCTGAAGAGATCACTTTCTATTTCTCTTCACTAGAAATGATCCATACTAGTAAAGAGATTGAGAGTCCAGTTTATGGGCCATGAGGATTGCTCTTCAGTGTAAATTGTAGCATGGGAGTGGGAATGACAGACAGATATCAAGCAGGCACTCCAGGCTGACCTGGAATGGAAATGCAGACAGGTGCCGTGTTGACCGTGCTCTACCATCCAGGAGGCAACAAAGCTTGGGAAGAGACCTGTCCCCTTTATTTCTTAATGCCTTTCTCTCTTACAGGACTTAAACAAGCACCATTATGTTAATAATATCTGTTTGACCTAATTATTTAATGAACTGTTTAATAAAGGAGTAGACTGGCCCAGACTCTGATACAGTGAGCTGCACAAAATCAGTCAGTATTCAGGAAGGAACACAAGGAGTGAGGGCACCAGTGGTAACATAATGCATTATTTATAAAATTAGTCCCTTTAGAACATACTGCTTTTATCTGCATATATATCTTGCTGAGCTGCCAACTGGGGAGGAAGGGTAAAAGAAAGGAGAAGAACAGGCGTTTTCACTGGAGATGATCTATTTGGTGACTTTGGCACCCAGGTGGTGCAGTGAGCAGGTTCTCATCACGGGGCACTGAAGTCTCAGCCTGCAGCAGGTGCTGGGAACGAAGTGCTGACAGCACCAACGGGCAGCCTGAGGGCACGTATTGGATCTCAGAGGTAATTTTGGCCCCAGGACAGTACTGCAGGGCTGAGCCCTGGTCTGTGAAGCGCTGGCTGTCCAACTGTGCTGGGCATGTGGGGAGGCCAGCTAGGCTGATGGGCAGGGTGGGCTTCCAGGGGCTCGTGCTCGCAGTGCTTTGCCTGGGGAGCTGCAGAATGTGCAGCAGTGAAGGCAGGGCAGAGAACATGCTGTGCGTGTCTTCAGGTGGGATCCCTGTTGGTGAGTCCACCGGATGTGAAGAAGGGAGTGAGATTCCTGAGCGACCTGCAGTAAGGATTTACTCTAACTACAAGCACACTGCTATTAGTCCAATTCTACTTGAAAAAATTGAATTCAGGTTGATTGCCTGGGTGTAGTGCTAGCTTGGAGTAAGTGCCCTGTGGCAGTCATGCTGCAGAGCAGAGGTTCAGCCAGTGCCTCTGGAGCTAACTGGTTTGGCCCTCTTGGGAAGAAAAAGCAGCATGGAAAAACTTGTCTGTGGCCTGAAACTAGCAAGGTTCTTTTTGTTTGTTTTAGGCTTTTTATCTGAAAGAGAAACAGCTTCCACTTTTTGTCACAGATGAACTGGAGCAGTGGGGAAATGGTTCCATTGCCTCATCGTCTTCCTAAAGGGATGTTATTCCAAAAGCCTAGCAGCTGAATTGGGGAAAGAAACAGGAAAACATTTTGTTTCTCCTTTCATAGCTATGCTCAAATTTTACTGGAGTTTTTAAAACTCTAATATTTTCCTCTGTGAATCAAGTTATCATTAAAAGTCTTTGACAAACAGCTATTGATTAAGTTACAAATAACAAATACATTTTAAAGCATGAGACATTTCCCTTACCAAATCAATTGGTCTTCATCATACAAAGTACCTAAAATGATCATAAGGGTTGATGCTGATTCACAGAGCTAATGAATCGGATTGTAAAGTGTGTGTAGGCTACACTTTATGCCCCTTAATTTACAAAACAACTCAAATGTGGAAACTGGATGCAGGCACAGTGTTCCTCTGTTGCTATTCACTTGCTGGATGGTGTGTTAGGGAGTGATTTCTGAAAAGACTTTCAGGATTAGACATGTACAGGGATGGCCTGTACTGTTTAATATATTTATTTTCAGACAGTTAAAAATCCATTTCTTTTGGGAATGAATATTGATATTTTGGTCTCAAGATGCATTTTTTTTCTTCCAGAATATCTGATGGTCATGATCTTGTGAAGGCCTAATTACTCTTGTATCTCAATAATGTTTGGAGGCTTCAGCTGAGATCAAGATCCTGGTATACTGTGCCCTGCATAAACCTGGAAATCAAGGCTGTCAGCCCATCTGTGTGTGCCAGCTGAGAGACAGCTTAATTAAAAAAAAAGAAACTATTTTAATTGTGTTTCAGGTGATCGATAAAATCAGACCAAAATTGATCCATGGCAGCCCTGCTCGATGTCCTTCCACTCGGAGTTGTTTTCCTAATTGGTGGACACAGGCCATTTGATCTCGGTTATGCAGTTCCCCCGGAGCAGAGCAGATGTTTTCCAGAAGTCAGATGGTCAGATTGCTTACTACCAAGCTAGCAAAGCAGAGCAGGGCCTTTAGGTATCAGCCTGCAGGTTACACCCTGAGCAGGGGTCGACCCGCTGTTCTGGAAGTGCCCCTTTCCCTGCAGTTCCTACCAAACATTGCACTGCAGTGGGTGTGCTGTCCAAGTGCCATCTGCCTGTCCAGCACCATCCTCCTGCAGGCCTTCTGCTCCTTCTGACCCCAAACATTCTTGGAAAGTGCCGGTTTTGCGGTGGCTCTGGGATGTAGTCACCAAGTTCATTTTGTTCAGCATTTCAGGTACAGAAGTGTTTGTCTTGGGTGCAATGCTACGGAGCACCTGCTTCTCGTACCCTCCCAATTTGAGTGGAGATTTCAAACAGTCATGTGTTGTATGATGTTTTCAGGTAGCTAAGCAGCTAAATAGCTGAAAAATGCTGGGTTTAAACTGCTTTTTCTTCTTCTTGGAGTTAAATTGAATGACTACTTCAACTCCTTTATATGTAAGCCAGAGATATGACTGTGCTGTCACAGTAGACGGAGGATTAATGAGTCATGCTGATAGCATGGTTGGAATATGCTGTTTGGAAGACAGTAAATACCCAAGATGAACTTGAAATGATCTGAAGTTAATGCTCTGAGCAGGCATTCTTCAGGCTGTACTGGTCACATAGTGATGTTACGCCTACTTGCAGCAGACGTGTCAGGTTTGGCAGAGGGCTCGGCTCCCTGCACTGCCAGGGCAGGACTGAGCTCACTGCGGTTTGAAAGCTGGCTGAGTCCCGGCTGTGCCAGCTGCAGCGTGCCACTGGAGCAAAGGCTTTTCATCATGTCTGTTCACCAGTGTGGGGGTTTTGTTTAAGATCCGGAGGTGTGAACACAAAGGGATAGAGGTGATACACTCATCAATGCCATTTTGTTGTCAGAAATGGGGACCTGTAAAAAGGAGCAACAACAACAAAATTAGATGTTCCTAAAACAGGGAGTAATTTCTGTCATCCAGAATGTGTTTTTTTTCTTTTTTTTTTTTTTTTTCAATAATACAATGTCAAAAACACGGTGTTAATGACATTCTGATTTTTTTTAACCCTTCAGCTGCAAAGATCCTATCTTATATTGGTAAGGAAATGGGGGATTTGCAGTGACAACTCAAAAGTGTTTTTTACTCTCCTATTTTGTTTTTATATAATCTTTGCTTACCTGTTTGTAAGTAGATACAGTAATGGGTATTTTGCAGAGGAAGTGTAAGATGAGTACTTACAAAGTATTTCCAGATCTTTGAATTAAAAGCATAGGTACTGTATCAGTGATCATACAGCAAGTCTGGTGGCTTCAGCAGCTTTTAATTTTCTATTAATTTCAATGCATATTAATATAGTGTACGTACGCCTCCTGTAAATTGCTTTGAAATACCTCTGCTGTTGTCTCCTGTTCCTCTTTCATTTACCTCTTTGAGGTCAACATGAAGGCCAGCGCTAAACTGCATTGAAGCAAACATACTGTTACTGCCTTTTGCTTGGACAACAGGTGGAGAATAAAGGAGGGAATGAAGTCCTGCAGAGCTGGAATACATTTATGCATGCAGACTGGCTGGTCAGTAATCAGCTGAGTCTGGAAGTGTTTCCTTTAACCTTTGGTAAACTGTTCTCCGTGACCACCAGTACGTGCCCTGCACAGCGCTATCACCAAAGGCTTCTCTGAGAGCTGTCTGTACATACCGTCCCCTCTTCTTTTTCTCAGAGACAAAGTAACATAGTGATGATTAAAAATCTCTACTAATGGACGAATTTCAGCAAACAATCAGCTCAGTCACATAATTGCTTTCTGACGGAGAGTCTCATGGACGTGTGGTGCTCCTCTGAGACCTCGGGACTGGCCATCCTTGTCTGCAGCACGAAGTGCTTTTGTTAGTTCTACTTCATTTCCCCTTGCCTGGCATGATTGCTTGTTATTTAACATGTCCTCAGGCAAGCTGGCTGCAGAAATCTCCCTGACCCACCTGCTTGCTGGGCAGTCCCACATGAGGAGCCTCACGGCCTGCCTGCCCTGCTGGGCTGGGGACCCCCAGCCGCCTGCGGCAGCAGCTTCTGCCTGGCACTGCGCGCTGCCTCCCGCCGCAGCGCCTGAGCTGCCAGCCTGGGACAAGTGCCAAGCTTTCTGGAAGGCTCCCTTCCAGACATCTGCCATCCCCACCCACCCTGACTTAGGTTTCTAACCCTGCAGGCTTTCTTCTTTTCAGGTTTCCACTGAATAAAGTGTAAAGATGTGACATCCTGGTATTTTTTCGTGGTACTCTCTAACTTAACAGGGCAAAAATGTGGGTCCGAGACTGACTCTTCTCATTTTGTGCTGGCATCTTTATTGCTTTGGCACCATTTTCCACCAGTGTATTAGATTTCTCAGTTCTCTCTTAGCTGTTGTCTGCTAGCTGTTGTAGATGTGACTGACTGCTCACTTCATTCATTATCTCAATTGCAATTATAATCAACCAATAAAATGTAGTCTGGATTTCCACACAGTGCTCTGCACAGCCACGTTCTGGCACACCAGTGTCCTGTGCAAGTAACGTTAGGTGTCACTCAGGTAGCATGTTGCTGTTCTGACACGGGGTGTATCTCTCAGTTAAGTAAGTAGCTGTAAAGGATGGGGAAATTTTCTTCACAATGCTCATAGTTGCTCTACTTGCCCCTTGAAATTACTATTTACACATCAGGTTCTGATTCTCAAGTGATTCCAAAGCTTTTCTGCTTCAGTAGGAAAGATGTCTTTTAGACATGACAAGTAAGGACATGAGGCAACCCTAAAATGCTGCAAGGTAAGGGCTGCAAAAGCCATGCCAAGCTGAGCAGAAGCCTAGGACAGTGGGGTGCAGACCTCAGGCCCTGCTCAGACGATCACTTAATGCCTTTGCAAAATGAGTTTCTAATATGAGTGCTGTTGTTTTATTTTATTTTTGAAAAGATAAGGAGGTCATCCTGGTTTTGTTAACACTGGATTTGAAATCCCAATATGAAACAGCATAAGGCTCTTGATAAATAGTGTTTCCCTATTAATACAGCTGTGTGGAAGAATACATTCTATTTTGACTGAATGTGCTCAAAGTTGAGCCACCTGAATTCATGGCGGTCCAAATATTAGGAAAGTTAAGCTCTTCAGGTGAGGGATTTGCATGCCATTTGAATAATCTGGTGTAAGTGTTCAGTGGGGTTAAGCAGCTCAATATAGTGTGTGCATTAAGCTGAAGAGACAGCTTTTTGTATTAGTAACCAGCACACACAGCTGGTGCCTCGCTATCGCAGGAAGCGGCAGAGCATTATGGCAGTGGATCAGTGTACAGGTCCTGCAAGAAAGTTTTCTCCCAAGTCCATTGTTTTTTCCTGTTGTGACCCTCTGCCTGACACAAGTGCTGCTGTGACACACCAAGGTCTGACTTACCGCCTGCTGTCAGAGGAGCCTGTGCGCTTGTGCTCCCGGCTGAATCCATGACTGCATTTCCTGACAGACCGTGCTGCTGCGGGTGCCTGATAAGGTGTGGGAGCCTGATAAGCTCTGAGGCCTTGTTTCAAGGCTCCTGGCGTGCTGCAGGAATGAACTGTCTGGGGCTGATTGTTCCTGTATAAGTGAACATTACTCTAAACTCGACCCATTTCTCATTCTTGAATCGCATTTCTGGCATACCAGTGCTGTTCCATCACTGACGTGTAGGTGATGGAAAGCAATCATAAAAGCCAGCTGATGTGTGAGATGACTTTAGTAATGGACAGGGTAACAGACATATGTCTTGTTGCAATTTCAACTTTATCAGCTTTCTGTGTTTCAGGGCACATCAATCCTGGTCCTTAGACATGCATCTTAAGCATTTGCTAATTAGTTTTCTTCAGATGCAGCATCTCGCAGTTCCACAGGACAATCCAGCATTTACAGAGTACATTTCCTTCCTGTCGCAACATCCTGGAGCTGCTTCTTCCGAGACAGATTGTTGGAGTTTGTGCAAATGAAAGAACGTTCAGTGCTGCCGAAGCCGCCGAGACGCCATCCAGCAGTGCTGCCGGCTGCACGCGCCGCGCTCTGATCGCTGCTCCCACCTCCCAAAACCTGCTTGGAAAGCACCCCAGGAGTGCTTTAAAAATGTTAACACATTGTCAGTCAGAACGTTGTCAGAGCTGTTCATTTGCCCTTTCTTGCTTGCTTGGAGCTTAGAAATGATTAAAAAATGGAGCCGTTCCAGGAGTTTTTAAATACTGACAGTTTTTTCACTGCTCCCTTGTTCCCAGTGGGTTTGGCTGAACTTAAGAGCAGTGATCAGATGCATAGGTACTTGGAGTGCACAGCAGACCTTTCTGTCTGTTTTCGTATCTGTTTTGTGCTGGAACAGATCCTGCACATTGGTTGGAGTGCAGTTCTCTGCTAAGTGCAGCGTTTTTGTGGAGAAAATGAAAGCTTGCTCCAAGCTGTCAGATGCTAATGGGGATGCCATGCCCATGGCCATTTGCTGCCTGGCTTTCCTTGCCACCCCCAGCATTCTCCCCCACTTACCCTCCTCTGCCACCACTGATGGCCCTCATGCGGCCCAGCGCGTGCATTGCTTGGGTTCATTCTGTCATCTTTGTGTGCACAGAGATTTGCTTACCTTTGTAAAACACGTGAGAACATGGCTGAGAAATATGAAACGGCCACAAAATATTGTTATTGAATATCCTTATAAGGACATTTTCCTGCATAATTATGTGCTGTGAAATCAGCATATGTACCAGCTGAACTAAAAGGGATTTGTTCTTTAGGAAGCTTCAGGATAATTGTTGAGATAGCAGTGGTCACTGTAAAAGAAAAAAAAAATAAGAAAATAGACTTTCTTTAAACAATGCTTTTACTGTCAGAGCTCATGTCTTTTCCAGGAGAATCCACACAGTGTTTTTGTCACAGCTGTGGAAGAAGCTCTGAAAAATCTAATAAATTGCTCTCTCACATTAAAGCATATTCACCCTGCTCTGATGCTTCTCAAGCTCAACACTTGAAGGAACATCGCTGAGTGATTGTTCGGGAACAAACGTGATCTTCAGCAGGGTACCAAGGAGACTCCACCACACGCTCTGTAAGGATGAATTTGTATTCAGTGTACATCAGCTCCACTTTCCAACCCCTAACTGTGAGAGTGGGGCTGGGCTCCCACGTTGGGTTTGTGGTAAGGAACAGCGCGTGCTGTGTTTGTTGTTTATGTCACCGATAACTGCCCAAGGAAAATAACTGGTTCAGATGGCCCTGAGCAAGGAGTTGTGCTAGATGACCTCCAGACGTCCCTTCTGACCTAAATTATTCTACTTCTGTGTGCAGCCATGAGCTGGCTCCAGAGGCCGGAAAGCAGGATGATGGCCCAGAGATATGGCCCAACCTTTCTCCTCTGCTAAATGCAGATGTGCAGGTAGGGCAGGAGATCTCCACACTACACAGTCTGAATGTTCTGGAACTGTTAAAACAGTTTCCTGTGCCAAAATAATTTGAAACTACATATTTGAGCATTATAGCTAGTAGCTCTTACCCTGTTTGTCTTCCTCCCTTCCCTTCCAAGGGAAAATTTGAAAACGTGTTTTGTTTCCTTAGAGAAACTTAGAGGATTTAATTTCTTTTTGCTGAATTTTAAACTTAGCACTCAATTTACTCAACCAAAGCATCAGAAGATACCCAAGTTAATGTGAAAGTTTGGACAGTCCAAACTATCTCACCCTCTTTCCTAGGCCTGCTTTCATATAATAACTTGCACTAAAACCTCTCCGTATGTTCCAGCTTCAGTTTTCAGAGCTCCTTGCTGTCTGTGCTCTGGAGACATTGGAACAGATGGTAATGGAGCTGTGCCACATGCAAGGTTTGCACATGCGAGTTTCTAAACAGACGAATCACATGAAAATGGAAGTATATGCTAACTGTGACTGCTGGGTGGCACTGACTAGGAGCCTCTCTCAGGTGTTTGCAGAAAATACTGCTCCCACTGTCAGTGAGAGTTCAGAAAAAAAATCAAGACAGCTGCAATTCCAGTAAAAAAATAAAGACGATGATCAGTAGTTCGATACAGGACAGACGCATGCCTTGATCCTAAACCCTTTTGCCATTGCAAGTTGGTATTATCCATCATATGGCTATTAAGGTTTCAAAATTGTGAAAGCTAGTAGGAACAACTTCTTTGAAAGAAAATCATTCTGTGTTTGTTTTCACCCTTAGAGAACAGCTTTCTCTTAAGTGCAAAGCAAGAGTTACAATTTTTTACGTTTCATCTTGCGTGACAGACTAGGCTCCTTGAGAATCTTTGCTGAGGGATCTCAAGAAAAGCATTTTGAAAAAGCTCAAACACTTTATTGTCTGTGCTACATCCTTACTGATGAAAAAACTCAACCATATGTGAAACACGATTTTCTTCTAAAAAGCTTTGTTGAGCCATCTCTGATACCTGTTTTATCCATCTATCTGTTAATGCTCTCTGTCCACTGCTGAACCCCAGTGTCTAACATGAGGAACTTTAGCACAGATGGTTAGCATTTGGTAAAGTTGCATTCAACTGAAAATACAGGCGTATTACAAGAGATTTATGGTTAGAGTTTCAGCAGTGGTGTCCATATAATTTTTGCCCTTAATGAACCAGGTATTTTTCTTCCTGTCACCCGTTCATCCCATGCATGTTCAGCGTGGCCATGCAGCAGTGGGTTGGCCGGCCAGGAGGCCCTGCTGCTCTCTGCTCTCCAGAAGGCCAAGTTTAACAGGAAAGGTTTCACACATCTCTGGCTTAGGAATTCAATAATACATGATTAAACTTCAGTTTTCTGACACCGGACCTTTCTCTGTTAATGCCAATGTGCTTATATTTAATTGGAAAGGGAATTAGGAAGAAGAAAATAAAATTTGACAGAGATGTATATTTGCATTAGGTGAATTTTCTGTCCATTACAAATTAAAATCAATATATGATTATGGTAGCGATTGCTATTAGGTTCAGAATGAAGGCTGCATTTTGAATGAAGGAGCTGGTTGCCTTTCCTAGGGTTTATAGGAGCACAAATACAGCACAGGATTAAAATGTACTCATCCATTCAAAGGGAAAAAAAATTGGCAAATGGGTGGCTCTGGTTCTGGGCAACCCTGGTTGTACGTTCTGAATTTTTAGAGGAAGACGTGATAATAAGTAGGAGAATTACATTCTCTTTCTGATAATTGGAGTCTGGACTGTGAAGCCTGCCTACAGTTAGGGTCTGAAAGGGCGAATGGCAGGACCTTAACCTGAACAAAATGCGATCAAACTGCAATCTCAGAGAGGATGCTCGTTTGAGTTTCAGAGCAGATAAAGGTCTTCCTTCAAGGGGCTTAAATACTAAAAAAGTTAGGGGCTTTTTATGTTTTGCTGCATGCTATAATAACAGTCTGAACCATAAATCAATATTGAATTTTAAAAGCTGAAGCTTGTTTTCCATGGTAATAGCCCCATTCATGAGCAGCACTGTGGGTGTCAGAATATCCCCCTTGGGAACTGCATGTTCTTACTAACGCTATTTTGTTTAAGCAATAACTTCCAGGCGTATTGGAAATATGAGGTAGCAACTGTGTATTGCATGCTGCGTATATACAGAGGACATGCACCAAGATGTTTATTCAGAGCACTGCAGGACCCTTTTCCTGCTGAGGTTTTCATTGTGCCTGGAAGCAGTGTTATATTCAGAGCTGATTCTTTCCTGAAAACAAAGGCTTTTGAAAGAGTTTATGATAATAAACTCTCATATGGCAATGCTGCAGAATTTCCACAGTGGGGAGCTTTAAGAAAAATGCAAGATTGTGTGTATATTAGAAACGAAATAATGCTTTTAGTTAATTAATCCCCTGTCTTGGCTGCATTACTATTTAATGGTTATAGGTTTGCATATTTTGTGAATAAACCTGTTGTCCAGATGGTGTTTAAATGGTCCTTTGAAACTGATTTTCTTGAGAACAGCTAAAGCATTCGCCAAAGGAGAATCTATTCTAAAGTCATATAATGTGCTGCAAGGCAGTGACACGTCCTCCTAGCCTGGGGTCTGGATTGGTATCTGAAAGTGAACTGGGAAGAAGGGAGAATGATTCACAGCCTAACCCCGGGGCTGGAGACTGCGGACTGCTTGCAAACATGGCATTTATTTCTAAGGCTTGCCCTTACTCCCAACATAACAAAGTGTAAGTCATATCTCTTCTTGAACTACTTAGTGCTGTGCACACACTGACTGTTATCAGCAATCAAAGTGACACATCATTTACATACATGTTAATTTGGATACCTTTGGGGAACGTTTTGACATTTTCTTAATGTGCAGATAGAGTAGTCTTTCTTTATGTCACTTTTAAAGATAAAGGAAAGCAGTTTTCATTTCTGAATTGAATGCAACATGTATCTTTTGTTCTTTAAAAATGACCTTAAACCTGAGATCTAGCAACCTAGATCCAAGTACGAGTGATGCCCGTAGCCTTGTTCATAGCATGATTATGCTATGAGTAACCCAACTGTAACTAATGGCAGAAAGTCCCCAGGGCGTAAATTCCCATCCAACATGGAGGGATTGTGGTCTAACCCTCAGTGATGAAATGATCTTGTCAGAGTTCACAACCTTTCAAACAATATGGAGCCTAGCAGCAAATCTGTTCCATACAGGTATCGTGTCTGCAATTTTATTTTTTCAGCATGCATACTTTGAATGGAAACAACACCATGCTCAAATAGCCCGTGTTTAGTAAGGTGTCACTGATCCACTCAGCATTAAATAAAACTAGTGAATATGATTATAAAAGTTATTCATCCATGGTATACAAGATAAGAAATTCAGGAAACTAAAATCACTAAAATTTGGTTCCTTTCCTAAGATGTCTGAAAAATTTAGATGAAAGGGGCTACTTTAAAGTTGAGAGTTTTTTTCTACAGCTGAGTCTCTTAATATTAATTCTTTGAAAGTGCATAAGTACATGTGGGCAACATACCAAGAGTTTAGTCTGGGTGGAGGTAAAAATGACAATCCACAGATTTCTGCAGTTTCTCTTGCCAGCATAAAAGTCTGCCTCATCAGTGCTTTGTTTCCCTTCTTTTTTGTCTTTAGCTGATAGCTGTCTCCTGTGTGCTTTGTCTATTAACTCAATGCAAGCAATGTTTACTGAAATGTCACGCCTAATTGTGAGTGATAATGCTGTAAGCATGAGAAATGAAGAGTACAAAGGAGTTTTCTTTAACCTAGTTCAGCTGCTCAGAACAGTTTAAGATGCAACCTACATTTTGTGGGTTTGTACTAAGATTAAAGGGCATTTTTTCCTGTAGATAAATGCATTTTTATTCTGTTTTATTCTGCAGAGTAATCACAGTCTGTGACATATTTGCTCATGTCTGAAAGCATTTTAGAAGATACTTATATTAGTCTGGGAACAAGCTTTTTGATATTGAAATGCAAAGAGTATTTTTCACAAGAAGGAATGCATGAGAAGGTGGGAATCTGGAGCCTGTGTTTAGAAATACTGTGCATGTCATTTCTGTTAAAATTGCTTTTTTTAAGCAACTAGGTGAAGTTCTGGTTTGAAGCTCAGTGGGAACATTTTGAAAAGAAAACAAACAAACAAACAAAACACAACAGGTCCAAACCAAGAATTTCACCATAGTCTGTTGTTCAAAGAAAAGGCTCACCTTGGAAATGACTTTTCAGCTATAGATCATAACAATCTTGATCCAATCTGTCCCAACTTTGTCTGACAAAATAGGCACCAAAAGGCTGGAATAATGCTGAATGTCTGCCCAGCCAAAACAGCTGAGTATTCACTGTTCTCTGTCCCAGTCACTAGAATTCGCTGCTGGTTGTATTGCTGGAAGTATGACTTTCCCTTGGAGTGGCAGCAGAGATTGAAGTCTGAGGTGTCAGTGACTCAGAGCCTTAAGCAGGTGTTCAGGGACCGATGTAGCAGAGGCTGGATGGACGGAGCCCTGCTCTCCGGGGCACCCCTGCACCTGCATGCACTGCAGCAGCATTGGTTAGAGCTAGAAAGGCCCCAGTGGGCCCTTCAGGCATTTTCCAAGAGATGCTGAGCCTACAAAAAGCATGTTGAACACACATTTCTCCCCATCCAAGGCAGGTACTTTGTGCCCGCCGCAGGAAGGAGAGGGTCCTCCTACAAGGCATCATGGAGAGACACAGAGCCTGTAACTGGGAGAAATGCCTTAACGAAAGGGAATGTTAAACACGAGTTAATTCCAGAACACAGCTGGGCTGGGTTTGATTGCTGGGCGCCAGCACTGGAGAGGGAAGTTCCTCTGAAGCTGGATGCAGAGCGAGGAGCACTGCGAGCTGGCAGCTGGAGCCCCAGGCACAATGACAGCATGTTTTGGAAAGTTCTGGATGAAGTCTATTGTTTCTTTATTATTCTGTGGTCATGTGTATGCCGATGTTGGAAATGCAGTTTTGCTTCATCTACCACACTCTTCTGTTTACAGATATTTTTTAAATCAGAATTACAGAGTAGCTTTGCCAGTACTTATTAGACAGAAAAACAGTCGGGACAAAGGCCTGTGAAAGTAAAGACATTTTCAGACCCTTAATTAGGATATTGAGGGTATTTTATTTAGAGGGTTTGTTCAATGCTTAGGAAGAAAAATACAGCATTGGAAGCATAAAGGTTCTTCAAACACAAGTAAAGACTTTTTGGGGCATTCCAGGTTTTGCTTCCCTCTCCTGCTGGGCAGGAGCAGCGTGTGCCTTGCTGAGTGTGGATGACAAACCCCTCAGCACAACCCTGCCTTAGCTGGCACTCCCCTTCCCTAGCTAAGGGAGGTTAAACTGCTGCAGCTGGCTGGGTCGCTTTCATTGGCTTGAGAACTGGTCGATTGTTTTTATTAGGCCCCGATAATTTCTGTAAAAGCAGCTTAATGTGGTTAGTGCTTGTTTTGCTAATAGATCAGCTGAAAGGCTTGTTGTGTTCTCATTGATTGCTAGCGTTTTTAATTTGTTCAGAGGCTTAATTTGTAACCTCTTGGTTATGTTAATCTGTGCTTATATTACAGCCAAAACACTGCCAACCAATTTCTGCTGAAGCCTCGTTACTACCCGGAGATGTGTTTGTTCTCACTGCTTTACATCCAGATACCCTGGGCTGAGCTCTGTGCTGCATCTGGAGAGGAGTCTTTGTGAGTCACTTCCTGGTATGTTTTGGTCTTGGCCTTTCTAGTGCCCTTCTCTCCTGAAGCGTGGCTTATCGAGCAGTTGCAGGAGGGGCTGTGCCTCTGCTGGGCACAATGGGTGGGTGCGTTCCCTGCCCCTCCAGCACCCGTGGGTGCAGCCGCCCCTGTGCCCAGCAGCTCTGGCTCCAGGGTTGATGCTGAGCTCGTGGGACAGCCTCTGCTTTGCCAAGGGGTTCCTGCAGGGCTCCCTACTGAGAGCCCTGTAAATACGGGTTCAATGGAGATATGCTCCAGAGGTAAAGGGGAAGCTGCTGGGAATAGGAGAGTACAGATGTAAGGAGCTGAAACTGCAGCATTGGTGGCCCTCACCTTCACTGGGTTACAATTCGCATCCAGCAGGCCTTCACGAGAGCACTTGAGCCTCCTGCCTGTTTAGCTTTGCACCTGCCTCATGTGTTGTATGTCTTAATGAGCTAACAGCATTATGAAAAATGCAGTTAAATGTATATGTACAGCACAGCCTGCCAGTCCCAGAGCCTACTGCTGTTCTTGTGAGGAATTTTCTGTGTGTGTATTCCTGAGGTCATGTTTGAAGGGTCTTATAACCGCCCATGGTAAAAGTGTGCCCTTGACTGTGTGAACACTGCAGTAGGTAAAAAACTGCAAGAAGGAATTCCTGCAGGAACATTTCTTGATATCTCATTGACAGTAAAAAATGGGTGAAATGTGTTAGCTTAAAGCAAAGTTCAAAGCCAGTAAAATTGAAATGCATGTCTTTGATAGGTACTAGACCTAGAAGCTTTAAGCCAAGCACAGGAAGCTTTAAAAGATTTAGAAGAGAAAGATCACCTGGTCTTGCTACAGATTCCCTTCTGTGGTGATTACAGGTCTGCTTTTAAACTAATTGCTTCAGTTTGGTCCAAGGTCTGGGCAGCTCCCTCTTCTCGCTGTCTGAAGTAGCGCACTCAGATGGGTGTTACACCCGTTTCCAGCACTGACTGCAAAGCATTGCTGAAACTGTTTGTACGTCCAGCTGTCGCCTCTACCTTTCGTTTGGCTGCAGAGCCCAGCTAGCAGGCAGGCCACATGCTGAAATGCCAGCTGGCAGCTTCAGACTGCTACAGGCTTCAAGCCCTGTCATATTTCTGGTCTGCTTGGATTTCTTGCAGCCAGAGTGCCAAGATATGATTTACAGGGATGAAATCCTGGCCACATTGAAGTCTGTGGAAGTTTTACCTCCAGTGTCTTTTCTACCTTGATAGCAGAAGTCTCACTGACTTAACAGGTATAAAAAAAAATATTTCTGAATCTCTGCATATGTTTTTTTCAAGTGAATGTAGTTTAGTGGGGTCTTTAGAATTTCCTCTCTAATTGTTACAAAATTAACAAAATTTTCATGGTTGGATTTTTATGTGTAATATTACTGTTAGTGAAATGTTTAGGAGATGTGCCTTCGATTTGTAAGAGTAAATGCAGCTGGGATGCTGATGAGTCTGCTCGCTACAGCTGCTCCTCATGTGAAATCTCGCCCACCTGATGAATCATGTCCCATATTGCTGCTAGTTAGAAAACTGGAACAGCTCTTCGTGTGGATGTGATCTTTTCTGAGTTGAATAGACAGCAGAGAATGGCAAGCTGATAAGTTATAATGAGACTGGAAATAGGAATGGGTGTTTTGACCTGATTTTTTTTTTTTTTTTTTTTTTCCCGGACAGGTAATTCAGCAGAACTGGAACATGCAGCTTGAATTTCCTAGCAGACAATGGGGAAGTTTGCGGGGCTCACCAGCCCTGCCTCCCCCCAGCACAGCCTGGGGACCCACCAGGGGGCAGCTTCCAGGAGTGCTCACCTCCCTGCCCAGCACAGCACGAAACCAGAGCAAATATCCCCGAAATTACAGCCCTGACCGTGCTGAATGCTTGAAGCATTCCCTCACAGGGAAGGTTTGAAAGACAGTCCATGTATTTACCTTGTCTTGTGCTGCAGAGCGTTTGGTGGTGGTGAACATAGAGGAGAAAGGCGCAGAAGTGCATGCGAGCTGTTAGAAATGTCTGCGGACTGAAAACCATTACTTATCTCCTCACAGCATCTCCCTCCTCCTCGTTTTCTGTGCCTTGCAGAGTTTATTTTTGTCGTCTTTGTGGAAAGCAGAGATCAGTAGCGATGTCTCTGTAAAACCCAAGTATGAAAGCAGTTCGGAAAGTTACAACATTACTTAAGTTACAACATATTCCTACAAGTTTTTTTTTTTTTTTTTTTAATTGTTCAGTGTGCCTTTGAGTGTCAGGGAACAGCAGCCCCTTGGTTGGCCGGCTGCTGTCCCTTTCCTTCCTTCCTCCACGCACGTTGCCTACAGACCCACGCAGCCAGTGTTTGTTGGGACATCCCTCTGTGTGAGAAGCTCTTTCCAGTGGTCTTTGTAGCACAAAGCTAACAAGTGAATGCAGTGTGCTGCCTGACGGAGGTAGGTGTGACCTGAAAGTAGCAACTGGCCTGCAGGGTGTTTTTCCTTTCTTTACTTTTCACTAATAAGTCGCTACAACAAAACCAGCCTACCCTGGGACAACAAGGTAGGAGTTTGCTGCTTCATTCAGCTGTGTTCAACCTGGGCAAAAGTCTCGTCTGACTGACTGGGATGCAGGAAGAAAGGAAGACGTGTGTCTGTCCGCTGCTATGCCCCAGAACGCGGTTAAGCTCTTTGATCAGCACCTGGCTGAAGCCTGAGCTGCTTCTCTTTTTCTGTTGTTCTACTTTTTTCTTCTATTTTTAATCAGCAGGCTCTCCAAGCTTCCTTCTTCAGGAAGCACAAGAACCATCGCTTCCCTTTTTGCAGTCTGCCATACTGTTTCTTAACGCAAAAGAAATGAAGGTTCTTAGGGTCTGCCAGAAGGAGCTCTCTGGTTTTATGACACTGGGTGAGTGGGGCTGTGCCTTACAACTCTGTCAAGGCACGGCAAATCCCTGCTTTGGTTGGTCTGTGAGATGTGTCCTTAAGCTCTGTCCATCTCCGTGTTGAGTTGAGACCCCTCAGGGGAGTTAACACCCTTGGTGCCTTCTGAATGCTTCAGTGCTGCCCCAGATGAGCAATTACGCCACTAATTCTAAGCTTATTTAAAACAGAACGCTGTAATTTTATCTTCTGTGGCAAGAATAAGTCTCAACTAGGGTGAGTCCTACAAACTTTATAGAATGCTGAGATCAGCATGTTTGCCACAAAGCAGGTCTAAGAGCAGGGCCTGCAGCCACCCCACAAGCAGCCTGAGAGCCCCAGCGCCCTTCCAGCCTCACCAGGCAGCGCATGCCCTGCAGCCTCCTGCTGCCCCCTGGGGCCACACAGCAGCTTTCTGCCCCGTCTGATACGAGCAGTGTCCATTGTTTTTTTCTGCAATAAATTAATGGAAGCATACTGAAACACGTCATACATGGCTTTTCTGTGACGATGAGCATTACATACTGGTTATGGCAACATGTTTGTATTTAGTGTATAAACTTACAGGCTTGCAGGAAAAGCCTTCCTTTTGTTAAAGCCATAGAATCTATGTATCTTTCTAATGGCTTTAATTGCTATTTGATTTTATTTTTTTTTTCAGTTTCTTGTGGTAAACCAAAAGTTCTTTAATTATAATATCTGCAAAGCAGATGCCAACCTTCCTGTATCCAAATTCTGTCCGTGGAGAGGTTCTGCAGTATTTCAGCATTTTACAAGAGCTCCGATATGTTATTTTAGAGTAGTACTCATACATGGCTGATTGAATCTTGTCTCATTGCATTGGATGTGTTTGAAGCCAAACAAAGGCAGCAGGGTACCTGTGCTGCCCGCCAGCTGCACTGCGCCGTGTGGCAGGGGTCAGGATGGGGGGCTGGCCACCCGGGCACAGCTGCTGGCTGCCACCCCACGTGCAAGAGCAAGAAGCACTCAGGAGGCAGTCCCAAGACAACAATATGTCTTCTCATCTCATTTGTGACCCCCTGGTCATAAAGTTTTGTGTTAGTGGTGGACCGAGAGCGCAGCCACATGGAACCGAGGAGTTCATACAACTTTTTGTTGCAGACTGGTGACCATAGCTCCATTGACCAAGAGGAGCCAACTGTCTATAGTTTGGAAATTGCTGTTGTAAAAAATTATTTAATCTGTGCAATTGTAGGTTACTATTTCCTAAACATAACTCACGGTTAAGAAGGATAACAAGATACCAGAAATGTTTTTGTTGTAAGACACATCCTTTAGGACCATGCATTCTTAGCTTAAATGACGACTTCTGTCAGTGAGTTTCTGAATTACATGCTGATGTAAAAGCATTACCTGTAAGAAATTCTGGGTAGGCTACATTTTTATTTTCTGAAGAACTGCCTCCGTGATTTCAAGTCTGCTTCACTTCACAGCATTTTTTTAAGGCAGTTCATTCTATGAGCTGCATTACATATTGCTGTCTTTCATGCCTCTCTCTTCTGTGCTTATGAACATCAAATCCAGTTAACACTCTTAGTATTTTCCCATGTATTTTCCAATTTTCCAATACATACAGCAGGATAGGTCTTATTTTAAGGAATAAATATATTGAATGTAGACTGCAAATTTTCTTGCTAAAATAAATGTTGCTCTTGTTAAAGTAAACTTATATTGCCATGCACAGAAATAATTCTTTTGAACGGTTACCGTATTTGATCAATTATCACCCAGATGCTTTGCATTTAGAGTGATGATTTGCCTCATTCAAGGAATTCTAAAGGTAATTGAAGTGAATTTTTCAAATGGTGGATCAAGGACAGAAGCTGGTGATATGCTGCCTACTTTTTGGAGAGTAGCCAAGCATAATATTTAAAACATCTTTTTCTCCAGAGGACCATCCAATTACTACATCAGTTACTACATGAGTAAGATCAAGTAGCATTTTTCTAAATTAGCAGTAGATACCGTGAACTAAATAAAATCAACAATGAATTTAAACTAAATGCAAGGTGAGACAATAAAAATGGAGAATGAGCAAAGACGCGAGCACTCCATCTGGCCGTTCGCAATCCAGAAGGGAATGCAGCTCTGTCAGAAGAGGGTCAGCGTAAAACAGCTTGACTCTCAGCAATCAAACCAAGCGCAGCGCAGTGCAATTGTTGTTGATCAAATACACATTTTCTAGTGAAACCATCTGCAATGTGATTTGTGTCTTTCCTGACCAGAATATATTTATGAGAATGCACTAGTGTGATGCAGTAAATGAGTTTCTGTGCTATTGTTGACAACTTAAGTGATTCTTTTCATAAAATCAGAAAATAATCATAGTGCTGGCCATGTGGAAAATGGGAATATTCAGAAAAAGTTGAACTGTCTTTGAGATGTCTAGTTAAAAGGGATGGGAGCTATGCGACAGGATTACAAAAGCTGTGGCGTGGCAGTTGTGAAGGTCGGGCGAGGAAAGTGGCTGCGTTCAGAGCAGGGCTGGGCCGGCCCTTCCAGACAACATCTTGCAGACCTGTGAGAAGTGCTGGCTGCTCCAGTGCTGCCTTCTGTGCTTGCAGATTCAAGCAAACGTCGGAGGACATCTTTGTAGTTCTGAATCGAACAGCTGCAGGGTTATTAGAAGATTCATAAAACCTACAAAAGACCTCATGAATTTCTAAAGACT
The DNA here is from genome assembly GCF_965140915.1 of Aythya marila. NCBI lineage: Eukaryota > Metazoa > Chordata > Aves > Anseriformes > Anatidae > Aythya > Aythya marila. The sequence continues at coordinate 25,719,937 of NC_139050.1, read as the reverse complement.
CAGAAATGTAGAGTGTGCAGAATAACATCTGCTCATGTTTCCTAAGGTCTATTGTTGCATCTGCCCTGACAAAGAATCCCAAAGAATGCACGTTGTTTGTATGTTTTCTAAACACTTCATGAGACATCGTTTCTAACAGCTCATTTGAATATCTAGGAATATCCTTTCACACAAATTCCCTCTGCAATCAAACAGGAATTAAGAGGAAAATATGTTCTTGTTTTAATATTTGAAAAAGAAATCTGGTGAAAATCAGGCAATTACAGTTGCCGGAGGCATTGATGAGAGTGATTGGAAGCCAAAAGATTACTCCCTGTCGGTGATTTTCCTTTGCTTTTTCTACATTTGCTCCCAGTGGTGACTGGCAGAGAGAGCACACACTGTAAAAGCCTTACAGGGCTTCAACAGTACTAAAATATTTGACTTATGCTAATGGGAACATTTGTTATGAGACTGCACGAAAATGCATCACCTTCTTCAAAGTACCCCAGACAGTCACAGAGACAATAATGGTAAATTATTTGATATTGATATTGATTTAGCTTCTGAACAAGCTTCAGTTTGTTATCCCTCTCCAGTTGTTATCAGGGTTGGGGGAGTCATTGTATAAGATGGAAGATTTTCTTTGGAGGAAATTGAAAATGGCAGTACTGTAAGAGAATCTTTAGAAAATCACTGAGCTATATGGGAACTCTGTAGTTAACATGTAAGTACCATCACAGAGAAAAAAAAAAAAAAAATCATGGCATAGCATATCTGTTTAAACAGAGTGCTGAATGGAAACTTCCCTCTTGAACAGCTTCACGACCTGGAGGATGTTCTCAGCTGCCTGCAGCTCATCAGGCGGGTAAGTGCTCTGCCAGCAGCTCCCCTCTGCCCACCTGCCTTCCATTCTCCTGCTGATGTACATGAAAGTGTGGTGCTGTCACAGGGCATTGCTGTGTTTTCTCTACCTTGCTCTGCTCCCATCTCGTGTGTGTTGCTGTCGAATTGCTGCAGGGAAGCAGTAGCAGCACCTGCAGTGAGACTCGGGACCTCAGTAGGCTTTTCTTGCAATTGGTTTTCTGTCTCCATGCCATCACCAAGGCTAATGAGCAAACAAAGGCTTCATTTAAGATTATACTCACATGACCATAAGACGTTCAAAAGAGACAATGTTAAAAAAAAGAAAATGCTTGAAGTTTTCTCACTTGGTAATTCTGGTTTCCCTTACTATTCCCTAGAGTAGCTGAGGTGTGCTTGCCAAGAGATTAGGAGTTCCCTCTTTTCTAATAGTTTTGTGGCCTTTTCTCCTACGTGTCCTTCTCTTCTTCAGACTCAGGACAGTGCTTTTTAGAATAAATTAAACTAAGTCATGTTCCTTACTAAGGCAGCAGTGCTGGAAATGGGTGCTTGTATTGGCTGCACTGTTTCAAAGACATTCCTGCAAAAAAAAAATGGCTTCATAGATGAGAGCAGTGGGTGCTCCCCTGCATCTGCACCTCAAACCTACCGGAGGGCTATATGACAAATATGATGTGCTGCCTGTTCCCTTACACTGTTTGCCACAGAAGGGAAATAGGGATGTATGTCTTCATGTTAAGCCAGGGTCTCGTTCTCCTCGGAACCCTAGTGTTGGATGTTGGGGTGTGAGAAGGGCAGCTCGTACTTAGCAGCTGCTTTAGTCAGAGTGCACTGCTCTGGTGCGTAGTAATGCTGCTTCTCAGCTGGAGCTCTCTGACTTCCCAGTGCTGCCAGGATGTTGTGAAAGCCACCAGGAATTTCCTTCAGGGCTGATGCTGCAGTGGGGCAGCCGCGGGGCTGCAGGGCAGGGTGCGGCTGTCCCTGCAGCGCTGCGCCTGCAGCAAGTAGGGTACAGCTCCAAACCTTGTGAAAATAGAGTGATAAGGACCATATAATCCAGATTAATAATATTATTTTAATATTCTTTTTGAATGTGCATAAATGTGTTTTCAGTATCGTCTGTAAGTTGTGCAACAGGCATTTTTGTCACTTTGAATAATTGGTAATTGAAAAATCTTCCCCATCTGTTTATAATAAAACGCATCTGTTCAACATCTGCTGGGGAAAAAAAAGTCTTTGGTGGAGGAGAATCCGTGGATTAGGGAAAACGGTCACTGTTCAGAAGCCAGCAATCATCTGGTGAACCTGCATAATGTGCTTTTCCAGGTTCTAGAAGAGCACACTTCCAGACAGAGGTGGTTAGCTGGGGGAGCAGGAAGGAGCTGAGCTGCTCACCTCCGTCTTAGTGCAAAAAATCCTCCTTTCCAGCCATGGTCTAACTCCTAAATTTAATTTATTATTATAGAAACATTAATAAGAATCACATATTCATTCTAGAGTCACACCACTTAAAATATTGGCCTGTACTTTCAAAAACAACTATTTGCTATTATGTGTTAGGTCAAACCCTCTTAACATCTATGCTTTGGGCCTTAGCTGAAGCCTTTAAAAATGGCAGTCCCTTTGCAAAGGAGGCATCTACACCCTTATTCTTTTTTTTTTTTTTCTCTTTCTGCTCAGAGGCTTCACGTACCTCAGAATTTTGTTATTGTAAATAGCACCTCACTGTAATCTACCATCCACTGCGTTCTCTTTGACTCTTTCACCGCTTTTAGAAGTAATAAGAGAATTATTCAAGTTCCTTGATTCTAAATGAAAGCTTTTTTACCGCTGAGGTAATTCCAGCCCGTAAGAGTGAGTCAGAGAGAGTGCATCTCTGTTAAAATGTCGGTGTTTTTACCATGTTTCAGCTGTGACATTCTGCAGTAAATAGCTATGACGTATACATGAAACACATTTTCCAAGAAAGACGAGAGATCTGGACTAAATTCCTGGTATTTGTAAAGAAAAGTGGAGAAAAAAAAATCTTGCTATTTTTATTTATTTATTTATTTTCCCCAGACTCTTTTAACAAGAAGTACAAATCACAATTTGGTCTGTTCTTTGATAGTCACCTGTATATACCTGTCAAATAACCTGCATGTGCTGTCTGCCAAGGAAGCACTGAAAAGCAGAAGGCTGAACTCTCCCACAGTACTTGCGTTCCTGCAGATCAGCTCTAAGACAAAGAGATAATCTCCTCTTTATTTCCTGATGTCATTACACACAAATTAACACATGAGCTTTTCTGAGCAGAGCGGGCTTTGTTAACAGGTAGCAGGAACACAATGGTAAACAGCCTGGGGTAAGCGACTCCAATGCAATAATCTTTTGTTTTGGTTTCAGAGCAGTAGCTCTCTGAAATGCTTCCTTTCAATGACATTAAAGCATGGAAACTCAACTTCTGTTGCTTGCAAATCTGATGCTATTCTTAAACGGGTGCTGCATAAAGCAATGGGAGCTCTTATGAGGCAGCAGAGCTTGGCAATGTTTAAACACAGGCTTACAAACATCTTAGGAAATGATAGGGAATTTGAATACAGTTAAATTCCACCACCTTCTTTTTTAATCTAGCTGTAAGCATGCTATAAAGTCAATTTGCATTTGATTTAGTGCTGTATGGAATCTTCTGTTCCATTTTTCTTTGGTTCACATACATGGAGGACTTGAGGGACTAAATAAGTCATTATATATTCTGTGGCACGATATTCCTCTGATAACTTTTCAAAGACAAATTGGGAAGCTTGCATATTAAACACCAGCAGTTCATGATAATGATAGGTCAGCTTCAAGGATAAAAACAGATGTGTATTTGGAAGTTAGGATCTTATGTTTGTATAAAAATTCAGTTTGATCTAGAAAGATCTCTTCTAAATAAATTGATCTGATAAAGTCATTTTTCCAGGTGAAAAATATCCAAAAAAAAAAAAAAAAAAAAAAAAAAGAAGGCTTAGACACTTCTAGTATTCTTGAGCAGTCAGTGTAGCAGTGTGCTGGTAGGATAAGTCATAATGAGATTTGAAGAGGAATTTGGACCACATTCAGTGTGAAAAGGGTTTTTCAGGATTTGTCAAGAATTGTTTTACAAGCCCCAGCTATTCCTGGCCAGTGCACATATCTGCACAAAACCCCCATGAACTCAAATCTTGTTCTGAACTTGAAATACAGACAATTTTTCAAACACAAGTCAATGCTGGTCTAATGCTGGATGATAAATTCACATGTGTCTTGTGATGTTTTTCTTTTTAAATGCAAAACTAAGTGAGGCAATACTGACCATTTTCAGCAGCAGCACTTAAGCACCCATCCAAGCACGAAGCTCAGCAGAGCCTGGCAGGGGAGCACAGAGCTGTGGGGGCGCAGGGTGTGTAGGTGCTGAGTGAGGCAGCCACTGGGGGCATAAACCTGATCAATTATTCTGTAGTAATAGATGTGTTGTAATTAGATGTTGTCTTATATCATAGTCCTGCATGTTGTTTCCATGAAAACAGAATTTTGTCTATAAAGGAACATCTTCACACCAGCGAACACAAAGATCACTGCTGCGTTCTGTGTGGCTCAGCCCGTGAGGAAAACCTTGTACACTTCAGCATCACAGATATCGCTCTGATGATGGTACTGACCGAGTGTCACGTGGGGGGGACAGTAGTGGAAGTAAAAAGCTGTTACAGAATCACACAGAATCACAGAATTTCAAGGTCTCACCGGCTCTCCTTTCCTCTGAGGTAACGTGAGAGGTGTGCTGCTCTGTGCCCTCAGAGGTTACTAAATCCTGTGTCCATTCATGTTTCTCTTCCTCCCTCTGATATGTTCACAAATGCTTTTGTCAAAACTAAAACCAAAACATTAAGATGACACGTGTCTGCAGGGAACCTCTTCTCCTTGCTCACCTTCCCTTTTCAGCCAGTCTGTAGAAAACACCTTCAGCTCTAAGAGTCAGGCGTCTTCTGCTCGCTGAGCTGACTGGCAGGGTGGTGTCTTTAATCTCTTGATCAGCGTCACAACCAAAGGAACAGAAGGGTTAGCAGAGGGAGAAATTTGGTAGCATGGAATACGTTTGAATGTGTCCCTGGGGATCCGAGGAGGCCTGGCAGGTGATGCTGTTGCCTGCGGCCGGGGCATAAGGGGGGCCCATCGGGCAGGAACCAGCTCCGCATCTGGCTCATTTGTGCAGGCAGGCAACAGCAGCAGCAACTCGTGGACTGCAGGAATGCACTTTGACTAGGGCTTGGGGATGCTGTTCCAGGTTTTCATCTGGTTGTATGTATACTGAACTGCCCAAGTAATCCTGAAAAATAATTCCCAAGCAATTAGAAAGAACCTCCTAATTTGCCCTTTCAAAACTTGGTTGTATGTTTGTATGTTTTGTGTCAATTTATCCTGTCACTCAGTGAAATCATAATTAGGTTTCACTGCAACATAAATGTTAGTGAAATGTGCTGTCCAAGTCAATCAGTGTTACAAAGAAATTAATCAGATCCAGTTCCTCCTTCTAATGAACTTCCTCATTAGCTGCTGGCTCTTCTCTGCAGCCTGTGCTCGTTGTGTGTGGCGTAGCTTCAGCAAGTTTCGTTACCTCTTTCTCTGATGGCTTTGTCATCGCATCCCAATGGGAACAAAGCAAGGAGCATGCCATTTCGTGGAGAGACGTGTCAGTGAGCATGGACCAGAGCATGGGCTTTGAAATGTGGTAGATCTGCTTTCACACCTTTAGAGTACAAATTGCACAAAATGAGACTGAGAACAGTAGTGCAGGGATTTACCTCTCCCAACCCTATCCCCTACTTGACAATGCCGTGACAAAATGTTTAGCTGCATGGCAATTGAAGAGCAGCAGAGAGGTTACAGCGTAAACATTTGTGTGTAAGTATCACCGAATAATGTTGGTTACAGGTGTTTTCTGTACTGCTTCCTTTTAAGATTGCCCTGATTTGCTGCCCCAGTCATCTGAATACCAGTGACTTGGACTGGTGGAGACAGAGGTGCAAACAGAGCTGTATTGTCAAGATGCAACGGTTGCAAAACTGCAAACCTCTGGCCTTTGTGATTGATTCAGACGCAGAGGCTGTATGATATAGTGTATGACAGTGCACACGACTTTTATGCAAGGCTGTAGGAGAAATTAGGTTTATATTTGTAGATCAAATTATTGCTTGATCAAATAAGCTTTAAGATGCAAGAAGAAGTTAAGTACTCAGACGTAGTTTCATTTTTCTGATCATTCACCAGCTTTTCAATCTTCCCATTGTAGTACCTCCAATACTCTACATAGTACCTCTGGTTCTGGTATTGATTATACACTTCTCTCTCAACAAACCAGGTGAGTGCAAAGACTTCTTTTGCTTAGAAGATGCTTATTTATGTGCTGACTGCATGTTGCAGTGAAGCATGAGTCCTTAGTGCAGCTTCCTCTATGAGTCAGCATTGCTTTTTTCTTCAGCATATGGTTAGTATTAAGTTTCATTCCAAGCACTTTGCTTGTGGATGGTCCTTTTTAGAGGTCTTGTTTCCAAGATGCAAAGATTTTCTGACTAAGTCTTGCCCTCTCATCAGTTATGCCACGATGATGTGAGGGGAAAAAGATAGTTTATTGCCACTTTGATGTCAAAATTCCCATACATGAGGTGGCAACTTGTTGAGATCCTGACCCAATCTAAAGCCTGCTGAAATTAATGAGCATCTTCTGTTGGCTTTTGTTGTCTTTGGATCAGGCCATCAGAGCATGATCCTGTCCACTGAAGGCAGTGGGAATTGTGTCTTTGATTTCACTGGACTCAGGCAGAGCACAGTGCATTAACCTGTAGTTGGCTGTTTCTCCATTAAAATTATTGACTTGCAGAACCTGTGTTGGTTAGGTATGTAATGTTAGAGGCGGAGAAATGAAAAGTCAGATATCAGTTCTGCCAATTCAGTGTGCTTCTCTTACCGCTCTTTTCAGCTTTTCTTTATGGCCAACATGACAGCAATCACTATTCAAGATAGTTTTACAATAGAGCCTTATGTGTCATTCAGCAAACAAAAAACCTGAAGTTCTGTCCAAATGCACTGTAATAAAAAGTCCAGGAGTAGGGCTGTTGGTGCTGCATTTCATCATGATGTTCAGTTTAAATATCCTCCCAGCAGCCCTCTCATATTAAATGATCCATCGCAGCCCTGTATGGGCCCGTTTGTTTATTCATTTTAAACCAGTTTCATCATCTGCAGTCGCTGATATTTCACTTAGATTGCTGCACAGCTGTGAGGAGACTTTCTGTTACTACGCCCTGGGCCAGACGCTGACCGTGTTTCTCTGCAGTCTGCAAACCCCATCGCTTATTCCCCAGTGCCATTCATGCCCACTGAGGAGTCATTGCAAAATGTTTTACTGGCAGTTTGGGCCTTGGGATTAGTGTTAATTTGATGACAAATATTTTTATTTTTTCTTTTCTCCCTTCCCTTTCCCAGTTTGAAGTAATTGTCTCCTCGCTCTTTTTCTGTGTCTGTGGTCATATGGCTATTGCACCTTTTCTGCCACAGGGTCCCATTGTACTTCCATGTTCTCACTCATCTTGTTCTTGTCAAATCGCCACCTCCAGCACAGCAGTTGGAGAGGGAGCTCTGTCACTGATTTATCGCACTTCTGGAAATTAGAGAACAATGCCCTGCAAAGTTACAAAGATCCGAGTGGCAGCCTGTGTCTGCATGCTCCACTTTCTCATTGTTCTGCGTTTCTGCGAGGCACAAAGAGCTACATCTGCTTTTCAGCTTTGTTTGTGTGGTCTCAGGATCATTAGTCCCCTGGGAGGGAGCGCGCCGCAGTGTGAGTTCACGTGGTCTTTGCTGGCAGAGGGAGCACACGAGGAACACTTCTGCTGGCCTCATGCTCCCAGGTTTCTCTCAGAAAAACAAAGCCACGCGATCCAAACTTCCCATTACTTGGCCCATATTCGCTATGGCAAAGACAGACTACGCATTTTCATAGCAAGAGAAGCACATTTGCTTTTCTGCATTTAGTCACGTAGTCTAAAGCTAATGTTTTACATTATCTGTTGCCATACCTGTTTAATTATGGGTTTTCAAAGAAATGGTATTAGACACCACGTAACCTAATGACTGCTGTCATGAGCCATTCTGCTGTTAACAATATTTAAGGGCAGATTAATTCAGGGTAAGTTATAGAATCATACAATCATTAAGGTTGGAAAAGTTGTTCTGTTCTATCCTTTTCCATAAAGACAGATTACCCTTCCCCTGTTTGCATGCTTGCCTGTATCTTGTGACAGTGAGCTCACAAATTTCGGAGCTCGAGCACTGTGTGGGACATGCGGGCAGAGGAGCGCTGTGCGGCTGGGAGCAGCGGGGCTGTGCTGCCGGCCTCCCACAGCCAGAGGGGTGCAGGCGCCTCGGGGATCCCATCCCAGGGGCAGGACCTGCTCTGCCCAGCCCTGCAGGACATCTGTGGGCTGCGAGGGCAGGAGCCCCCTCAGCAGGCCCTGATAGCTCTTCCTCTCCTGTCCATAGGGAGCATGAACACTTGCTCGATACAAAGTCCGTGATGCCCATGTACGCTATGGTGTATTTGTTTTAATTAGTTAAGCACGGAATTAAATTTCAGTCTTTGCTGAGTGCCCATCCCTCTCAGAGGAGCATTGGGAAAGCTGACGGACCCAGCCCGGAGCAGTGCCTGGTGTGTCTTCCATCAGGGCCGAATCCTGTGGAAGCATCGCAGGTGCTTGGGGCACTGCCATGTGCCAGCCCACTGTCGGCTGGCCCCTGTGGCCTGGCCACAGCACACCCTGAGGTTTGCACCTCACCTTGTGGGTCCCTGAGCCGTTCAGCAGCACATCTGCCTTTCCCTAACAGTGCCATTTGTTCCACCATGAGGTTGCCGTGAGGGGAATTCCCCAGCCTGTCTCAGGATGCCCAGTGCCCGGCTTCACCCAGACGGTCAGGACGATGTGTCATCCTGTCTCCTTTATGCTGACGCTGGATTCTTTGGAGCACATCATTTATTACCATAGAGTCATCAGTCAGAGTTCCTAAAACAATAGCTTTGATGGGGCATTTAAAAATATGTGGCTGTTTATAATGAGATCTGATGCCCTGGAGTTATAAAGGGAACTATGGGGGTACATCAATGCTGCTGCAATATTGCTTTGGCCTCAGAGGATTTATTTCACAATTTAATCTTAAAATAAGCAAATGGTGTTATATGTTCTTGAATTATTTAATGAAGAGCATGACAAAGTGGTAATTGTAAAAGCTGCTCCTTCCCCTGGAGCTCATCGCTTTGCAGCAAGCTGACCCCAGCTATCCTGCTGGAGGTAAAATTATCTGTGCTGCAGCTTTTTCCCTCTGTTTCTGTCTATCCACGCACTTTCATTATAGTCCACTTGGAGTTGTTTTTTTGAATTATATGTGAGCATGTTTGGTTTGAAATTTATGATGTTTTTCAGGTTTCCTGTTTTCAGATCTTTTCCATACTTTTCTGTTAGGATGTCTCACCTTACTTAGTGACAGTAGCTCTTTGGTTTGGCACGTTATGAATCACTGTTGACTGCACTGATGAAAGGACATCAGCACTGATTGATAAAAAGGGTTTTGCATTTTGTTGTGTGTTATTGTTCTCATAATTGCCTTGGCTAATTGCATTGCAGAGGTTTTATCTTTGTAGGCCTAAATCAGTTCATTAATATTTATTATTTAGACAAATGATCTAGAAAACCACTGGCATTTCATTTTTTTGTAAGGAATAAAAATTGATTCTGCCTCTACTTGTAGCTGGAAAGGTTAACATCATGCCTGGAGTGACTGCCAAACTTCCATGAGGAAAACACTGAAGGAGGAGATACCAGAAGTGACACGTACAGTCAGGACCTGCAGTGAGGCGTGGCGCTCTTTTTGCAGGTGGAAGCAAACGGGTGTTAGTTTGTCCTGGGAGGAACTGTTTTTAAACTCTTCACTTTCCTATCGGAGCATATTTGTCTAGCCCCATAATTAATATACTGTAAGTTTTCTTCTGCCTTGACAGATAAAAAATTTACATCTTCCCTATTTTATAAGAGTGTATAGGTAAAACCTGCTGAACAAAACCAAAAATAAATTACCTTTTTTTTTTTTTCTTTTTTCTTTTTTTTTTCATTAACTAGAGAAGATGGCAAGTAAAAAACACTTTATTTCCACCCTGTACTTTTTATCCCAGAGGGATTGTCTCAGGAGCCTTTATGGTTTTGGGAAATTTTGTTTTAAATGCTCATGGAAAGTTTACAACTTTTGAAAATAATGCCAATAAGTAATAGAACTGCTTGGTTTAAATTTTCCTGTTTTTTTTTTTTCAGGTTAATATTTATGTACTTAGGTCCCTGTGCCTCTGGTCCCTATGGATTTATTGGTCTAGTCCCCATTATGTATGCACCGGGTCCTGGTCATGGCAGCAGGGCGGCGGTGCCCGGTGAGCGCGGTGACACAGGACATCCATCACGGCGCAGGGCTGCTGCGAGGTGCTGAGCAGGCGCCTGGCCCAGACCTCAAGGTGGAAGAAGGGCTGTGAGCCGGGGCGATGAGGGACAGGATCCCAAGGCGCTGGCTGTTCCTCTCCACAGCGCGTAACGCCGCTGTACGTCGAGAGCTTGGTGGGTACCAGAAATGTGAAAATGAGCTTAATGGACTGGAGGACTGTGGGGTCCATTCTGTTTCCTCTTCAGTGTGTGGGGAGCCTCTGGCAAGTGTGGGACATTAATTTTCTGTGTATATATTATTCTTAATTGTACATTGCATCGTTGCCATATGGTCTGTATCTGGCACTTAGCTCTAGCAGCCAGCCTATCTCTCATTGTAAGCAGCAGGATGTAGATAGCACAACCTAAACCAGCTGGTCCCGAAGGTGTTAACTCCCTCCGTACTCAACTCATGGTGCTTTCCTTATGAAAGGGTGTAATTAGTTTAAGGCTGTGGGTTCAAACCTTGAGCCTTGTTTCTGTACTTAAAGTTAATATGTTTCAGTAAGATATGATTGCAGTCACACGGACATATGATTTCAGGAATGTTCCCTTGTTCAGGTTCATTGCAGGCTAAGTGTAACGCTTCGTGTTATCTGGAGCGACAGTTGGATGAGGGATCTGTCATCAGCTGAAATTAACCTGCACATGGCTCAGATGAAGATGAAGAGCATTTAAATAAGCCAGCTGGAAAGCATTTGCTGTTTCCTTTTATTCCCCCTCAAACACTGAAAATCCCATAATGTACATCTGTGTAGGTCTCACGGCGTTCCAAGTAGCGGGAGGCTGTGTGGCATTAGGGCATACTAAGCCTTTTAGACAACCTTGATGTGTCAATAATCCACGCCATGAATTAAGGCTGAGAAGCGTCTCCTGCTCAGCCTCTCGGGCACTCTTGCCGACTCAGTGTGATTTGCTTGGGGTTAGCAGTGGCTTTATGAAAGAGAATTATAGGAAGTGAAATGCTTTTGTGAATAGAGCCTCCTGACCAAAGCTGGTGGAGGACTGTTGGGGATTAATCCAACCCTCCGGTCCCAGCCAGCATCTCTGGAACAGAAGTCATTCATGATTAGAAGCACACACAAAGATAGAACTAATGAATCCAGTTTATCTTGTGTGTTGGGCCAGAGCAGCTTTTCTCGTTTTGCATGCCCAAAGCCTTCCTTTGTACCGGGTGGGAACTTAGCTGAGGATGAATTTATTCAGATGTCACTGGAGTTTCAATGTTGTTGAGTATTAAATGAAGCCAGTCTATTCTGCACCACCCTATGCCAAAACAGTTTAAATCAGAAAGCTAAAACAAAAATAGGTGGATATACGCTCTGCAGGCCCTAATCATTGAATCATAGCTGTCCTGGCTTTCTGATTCTGCAGGAATGCACCCCTATATTTCAGGGTAGTTTTGCTGACAGAACAAAGCTGGCCCCTCACAGCTCAGCTCCAGATGTCAGCCCGGTTCCTGGCACGCCTGCTGCACGAGACAGCCTTTAGTTACCACTTCATCTCTGAAGACCCCCTTCATGTGGAAGACATCTGCTTAGTCAGCGGCAAAGTTTTGGCCTTGTTTTGACATGAGAAAACTCTTTGTTTTCTTTAGAAGGATCTGCAATTGCAGACTGCCTCCAACTGCTGATGACAAAAATATGACAAAAAAATCTTTTCCACTTCTCCATGGATGTAAATCATAACCTGTCTCTCCAAATGAGGGAGAAGGCACAGGCACAGCAGGCGCTGAACAGCTGCAATGCAAGGAGTGAATCTGCACTTTCATTAACTGAATGAGCAGTAAATGAATTTAAGTATCCAGAGCACTATTCACATTAGTCTTTGGAGGTTTGGAAATCCATCTTGCTTTGTAATGATATGGGGAAAATAACTATACCAAAAGGATGCTTTTTTACAGAAATGTACAATAAGCTGTAGCTAAAAATACATTTAACCTCAGCTAAAAATCAGTGTAGCATATCCCAGCGTCTGCTTAATCACTGAGAAAGGAAGGATAAGGCGTTCTTGATACATCCAAAGAAAGCCTTGTACAGTTGGGTACAAGGGCACATTTTGGGAAATGTGTTCAGCAGTGACAAGGAAAGGGCACACACTGCTCTGGCTGATGGAGAGCAGGCCTAGATGGTTCCGATTAACATTCTAGTGCCACCAAAGAGGCTCAGCGTGTCTGAGTAATTTACTGCAAATTGGCAGATGGCTGCAGTAAAAGGATTACCATGAATCAAGTTAGATGGCAAGTGTAACAAAGCAATAGCAAGTAAAAATAACATTACTGTTCTCATTCCTAGTTAAAACTAAATGAACCCCAGTAGACTTAAAGCATGTTGAATGACAGCAGCTTCCGATGCCACTTGAGAGCCCACCCAGAGCTCCTCTGCATTTTGCACCCTGTCTTCCTCGTGCCGCTGTCCCCACTGCTGGCCAAGGACTTTCCTCTTGCTGCGCTGCTCTGGCACCATCTCAGCTGCTGCCTGGTGACTGCTCCGGGCAGCACGACCCTTTGGGCACTCCAGGAGAATCATCCCGGCATCCTTTGTACTTTGTATCATCACCAAAAAGGCCCCTGAATTGAATATGTTCAAGCCTTCAGCCATTGCAGAGCCTCAACCTCAAGGTTTGTAGCATTTGGACTTAGCAACTGTTCATCTTTAATATAGGTGTTTGCTCTGGGACCTCTTCCCTCATTTCAGTGTTAGGGCACGTTGCACTTCCATTACCCAGCCATGGAAGAGCCCACTCCAGCTGGACATGGGACAGCCTACCCAGCCCTGCGGCGGGTCAGCCTGCGGGCTAGCTGGGGGTGGAGAGGGCACACGGGTGCTCTTCCCTTCTCCCCCAGCACCAGGGTGACCACCTGCAGTTGCTGAACCCTAAGGTTTCTGTCAGGTTTCCAATCATGCTTGCGGATGTTCCCGAGGACTTCCTTGTTGGGGAAGATAAGTTTAGTAGTTATAAATGAAAAGTGACTGGAAGATGATGAGTGCTTTGCTGGGGCTGCTGATTCAGGGTAATTAATCCTGTATGGCACCCCGTCTGACAGGGAGGTGCAGCTGACAGCCTGTGATGGACGAGCTGCGTGGCCGCCTTCGCGCTCGCCGCAGTTCAGCACGGAGACACCCTCTGGAGTCTCACACCACTGCGCGCTCCCGTGTCGCGCTGTGTTAATAACACGTCCCGTGTCCCAGGGGGACTGCATTGTTAATGGCTGTCTGATCTTCCTAATTAGCTTGACAGATTGAGAGGTCAGAGCCCTATTAGAAATCTTGTGCCAGGTTTGTTGCATGATGTTATTTTATTGCTTTATTTATCACATGCTGGTAATTCCTAACTGAAGTGTCAGATGTGTTCTGACTCAAAAACCTGGAAAGTAAATTTGGGATTCATTGATTGTTAGAGGTAACAAAATCACTTTATTTTTAGTCCGTTTTTCCATGATTTTCATTGTGTGTATTATAATTAAAGAAAAGTTGAAATATCTTTTCCAGCTGAATAATATTTAATCTGGGATAATGTGTTTATAAAGACTGTTTACATTAAAAAGAAGTAAAAAGTACCAATAATTTAGTATAGATAGTGACGTGTGAGGAATCTGCTATCATGTCATACTGCTAGTTTTACACTTTGTGGGAACTACAGCTTGTTGCCAGAAAAAATTAGGTCTTATGTATAATCAAATGCCTTTCACATTTTAGCTGGGGACATTCATATGTAGCTGCAAGATAAAAATCTGCTGCAGGAAGCCAGTTAGTCACATCTAAAAGGAAAAGCTGGCATGAAGCCATTTGGGTTTACACTGATTTCCATTGATTTAATGTTTCGAAAGCGGTTGTGTGCTTTCTAAACAAGAAAAGCAGCTCGGTGAGGCACTAATCTCTCACGCTTTTCCAGCAGGAAGGAGAAGGGCAGCGTGGAAGGATGCAGGTTTATAAGAGCAGAAGGTTTGCTTGGCTCCCCCAGAGTGATCTGTGAATTTCACATGAAAAAACAGACTTGGCACAAGGCCTGCCAGAGGACAGGCGCTTCAGTTACTTGACTTTTCTGTGGTGATTGTTACTCAGTTCAAATAATCAGCTAAGCACGGACAAAATTATTATTTCTCCTGTAGGGATGAGATACACTGCTCTGGTTAATCAGCACGTGATCCACAAATAAAATAGTCTGATCAAAAGATCCATTGCCTACCTGAGACCTCTCGGCTCCTGTTTCAATTCAGGAGGGCACTGTATTACAATTTATGAACAGTATCAGTAATTTCATGGGCATATTTCTTCCAGCAGAGATTTTGAATAAATACCTGCCTCCTTGGATTTTACTGACTATTATTATTTCATATGACGGTTTTCACATTAATTCTATGTTAACAACGGTTTCAGATGATCTTCATATTGCCTCTAGCCCTTTTCTTCATCCTTCCTCATACCTGCTTTTTTTTTTCCAAATTGTTCTACATTTTCTGATTCATCTGAAAATATTTTCTATTTAAATACGTATAGTTTATGTATTTATTTTAATAGTGAGCATTTTTCCTATTTAGAGGTAAACTTCAATTTCTGTTAAAGTATTTTATATCAGTTTGTCATAACACTATCATCATAATATACCTCTAACCATGGGTCTTAATCAAATGAAATTAGAAAATGACTGGTTGAGGATAAATTGCCACCAGTCATGGCGTAACACCAACTATTAAAGCAGTCAGCTCCAGAATGAGCGAGTGTGAGCAGCAGTTAGTTGACTGAGCAACAAAAGCAATTAGGTTTTATTTCTGGGTTGTCCTGCGTGGCAAGGGCCAGCTTGCCCTGTCTTTACTCATACACAGCAAAAATTAATTCTTACTACAATAAGCTGATTAGTACCATAAAACTGATACCAGCTAATATAACTGTTTACACAGGTACTTTATCTGAAGAAGATGGCTCTCTTATCTATTTACAAATCAGTAATGAACCAGCTTTGAATTCTAGGACTGACCACAACTGTGCACGCTGGGCAGTTTGTGTGCATTGTCTTTAGCCAGCGCGTTTGCTGCTTGCCATGTTTGACGGACAGCAAAGTCAGTCGAAGTGCGGCGTATGAAGTGCCTTAAAGACATTGGGCACAAAAAGAGCACAGTGAGAGTTCAGGTTTGTTTGCAGAAATTGCTGCTTGTGTGGCTAATAGCATTTTTTTGCAGACTCCTCATGGACAAAACTGGCCCTTGCAGGCAGGTTGGCACGGCGCAGTTAGCTCACAGCTAACTGGGAACAGCGAGCTGTAAGCAGGCGTGCACGGGGAGCCTGAATGAACAGTCAGGAGCACTGCTTTTGTGGTATTCAATAGGCTCCAAACTAATAATTTTGTTTTAATTGTTATGAGTCAGTTAGCTATTTTAGGCCTTGCCTGCACTAGAAGAAATCGTACTGGAATAGGTGGGAAAAAGAAGGCAAGCATCCTCAGCAGAGGAAAGTGCACTCCTCGGAGAAGGATTCTCTGCTCTTACTTTTCTCCTGGAGTTTTGTTTTGACCGTTCAGTAACTAGTTACTCTGATGGTTTGTATGCTAGTATGATGGGCTGATGTTTTGCTAAAGCAAACATAGCATTTTACTTTTTATTATTCCAGATTAGCCAAGTGTTGGAAAACGGACTGAGCAGAAAGTATTGCAACAAAATGTTTTCAGCACGTAAATGTTTTTGAGGCAGTAAACTCCCATCTAATGCATGCTTAACGAAGTGAGCCCTCTGTGGGGGTTATTATGGCATAGAGCAGAGGGGAATTAGTGGTGACTCAGTGCAGTGGGGAGGGGGGGGAGAGGAAAAAAAAAAAAAGCTGGCTGTCACAAGTTCTTCATTATCCTCTGACTGAAATGAATGCCAGTTACTGTAGTGCCACTTTGTGGTGAAACTGGGAACAAGATGAACATAAAACTGCAGATAAAGTTTCCAGAATGAGGAGCTGAGGTCCTGCCTTGTGGCCCACCCCAGCCCAGCTTGGTGCCACTGGGCCGCTTGGCTGAGCCCATGGGCCACCAGCCCTGCAGCAGGGAGGGACGCAGCCTCTCGCTGGAAGCAGGCCACCTCCTTGGCCAAAGGGGTGCTCTCCTGCACTGCTGACCCACAGCTGGTTCCACCCTTAAAGCTTCCGAGAGCAGGGAAATGCCCAGCCTCTTGAGCTCGAGTGTTTATCATAGAATGATCTAGGTTGGAACTGACCTTCAGGATCATCAAGTGCAACCGCCACCTAATACTACAAGTCCACCAAAAAGATGGGGCATATTTCATTCTCTTTTTTTTTTTTTTTTTTTTTTTTTAATTGATTTTCTTTACTACTCTTATTAAGTTATTCTTTTCATTCTCCCTGCAGAGAAGTCCTGCCTTTCCCTTCTCACGCCCTTTCCAGGGAACGGCATGAGCTGTGCTGTGTTCAAGGCCTTCCATGTGATTAGTGGCAGAAGATTGCCCATTATACTGCCTTCTCCCTTCCAGGTTTTAAACCAGAAAACGTGTCTCCTACATTTCCTAAGAGGATCCCCTCATTTCTTTTTGCCCTATTGATGAGCCAGGCTCTCATGCACTGCAGCAGGGTGGGATGTAGTGAGGCCACAGAGCCATTTCAGAAGTCTTCTAAAACAATAAAAGGAAGAATTGCTTGCCAAGTCAAATTTTACAGTCTCTTTTCAACCTGCACAGGCTGAAAGCAGAAGCAGCAACAGCTAGGGCTGGTGAGGGTGCACATGATTAGGAAAATCAAAGAATGTTAAAGAACAGCAATCGTTACTTGAATTATTTAGCTATTCAGGAGTAATTCTCCATCCATGGCCAACCCCAGTGGAGTGTAAGCGCGGAAAACACAAACTAAATGAAGTGGAATCAGTTTCTCTATTTTTATAAATGAAAACTGTTTATGGTAGCAATTCCAGGTGCCCTGGTCTGTTGCTGTAAATGCAAATTAAAGGTGATTCACCACACTTCCCTTGCCACAAATTTCCCAGTTGCCTTATTTAACTCCTTACCCAAGAGCAATTAAATCAACACATGTAAGCTATTGCTCCCAAATGTGATGCATTTGAGGAGTCACTTTCCCTAGGAAATGCAGGCTTATAGGGGCACGCTGGCAAGAGCATCCTGTGAGCTCGGCAGGGGGTGATGCACTGCAGTGAGCCCAGCTGGCTGTGACTGTCACCTGGGCAGGGACCCATGGGGACATGGGCACCCAGGGCAGCACCCAAGCTGTGGTTTGCTCACAAAATCACAGCACTTCAGTAGGAACAATGCAGGGAAGTGTCCATTGGCTGAGTGTGGCTGATGCAACTGCTATTGCTTTTATTTTTAGTCTGAAGTTGTGTCCAGTTTATTGTTTAAAAGCTCTCCTGTGGGGCCATGTTGTTTAAAAATACTTTCTAGCTATAGGATGTGAAAAAGGAAAGGAAAAGCTGGGATAAGGCTTATGTTAGCTTCTCATGTTCAAGTGGTTATAAGGAGCTGGTAAAAACAAGTCACTTGTTTTACTGAATTGTCCTTTGTACTCTACAAAAGGATGAGAAGCACAGTCAAGCTTTGGATTTCTTCTTTTGTCTGCCTGCTGGCATGAGCAGCTGAGCACATTCACCACAAATGCTGCAGAGCACAAGATCCCCACCTTCACCCCTCCAACAGCCAGTACAAGGCTGCTTGGGTCAAGTCATCCACTCAGAGAGGTGGGAGGAAGGCACATGAACAGCTTAGGAGCTGTGTTTTGCAGAAGTATCACCTCAAAGACATCATTACTTTGTTCTGAGGGAAGCAAGTAGTGCTGAAATGCTTGTTCCTCAATCAGACTGCCACAGGGAACTGGTAAGCCTTATTTCCCAGAAAACTGCAAAACAGAAACCACATCTAAAATGTATTTTAAGGCCTTTTCTTCCCTTCCTTCAAGAACTTCCTTCACATTCTAGTCATGAACCAATTTCTTTATCCACACCTTCCTGGTGGAGGGAGGTGGATTAGGATAACAGGCAACAGCACCACATGCTCCCCCACTGCCTGGGGCACTGACCATGGCTCTTAAAGCTTCTCCATCCAGTACAAGCTGACAGTCCCTTCAGGACTTAAAATTCAGGGTTAAGTTCAGTGAAAACACCTGGAAGTGTGTCACTGATTACCTCTGTGACTGTTTTCAGGTGAGTGGAGGATAATTTTGGGGAGGGGCTGTACTCTTGGGGTGGCTGAGCTGTGAGTTGAGGTATAGGGCTATTGTTAGGGAAGCTGGGAGCATCTCACAGCGGATCAAACCTCCTAATAAAAATCATTTTGTTATATACCTCGTGAAAGTCTAAAGCTTGGCCGACACAACTGTTAAATTGCGGTCTTCTCAGTTAATCTGAAGTAACTTCATTCCACGCTTATTTGCCATTTACCAAATGCCCAGATACTTTTTTTCTTAATTCCTTTCTCATGGCATTATTCTGCCTTCAGAGGTTTGTTTCGCACGCAAGCAAAATCTGCGTTTCAGAGTAGATACCGTGTGGGTGGTTCTTTATTACATTCTCTTCTTCCAAAAGCATTCAAATGTTGTTTTGGGTAGATTCAAGATGTCAGTAAGAAACGTTCAACACATTGCCCTGTTTGCATGCTTATCTATTGTGAGAAAACTAGATCTTTTCTGAGCCCTTTTTTCTTCTCTCCTGCTAAATGACAGATGACAGAAAGTCAACAGGTAGATACTTTGCAGTGTGATTGCCAAAGAGAAGTGGCCTAAATCAAGCCTTGATTGCTGGTAAATCTGGAACAAAGTGCCCAAGATTAATTGTCAAAAGACAACAACTCCCAGCCATAACTGTTGAGGCTGTTCAAAGTGAGCTTTGCATTTTATTGCTTGCCAGAGGCTGTGGAAAAAATCTAGAGATACTGCTTACCCATAGTGGTCTTCTAGGCATATCAGATATTGGTCTGGTCTTGATAACTGTAATATCCAGTTATCAGCTTGGTGTCCTGGCAGGTGGGCAGGCACAAAAATGCCTGGGAGGAGCAAAGAATGCAGAGAGCAATGGCCTGCACCAGAGGAGCAGCAGGAGGCTGTCAGTTGGATGCAGTTGTGACTGAATTTTGTGGTGTCACAATTAGGGTTTTATCTTTAAAAATACAAGGATTACCCAGCTGTTATATGGTGCAGGAGTGACTGGTTGGGTCTTGGTCTTATAAGTAAGCAGAAAGAAGAGCACAGAATTTGAGGAGAGCCCACATTTGTACCCCACACAGAAGTGTGCTCAGTCTTTAACTCTAGCAAACCTGGCAAACACATAAAGAACTGAAAAATTTCCTGTCTTCGGGTGTTTCTGAATCCTGTATCCCAAGGGTCATTTGTGCAATTAATTGTTCCAGACAGACGTCAATAGGAGATTTAGTTTTTTGTTTACCAGTGTTCTTTGCTACATAATACCCTAAGCAAACCCTGATCCAGTGTGAATTGCAGAGTTTCACTGAAGACAATGGTACAATAGGTATTTATATTACAAATGAGATTTTGTTGCTATGATTGCCACTTCTTCAAATACCCATATAATCTTATTGGGGGAAAAAAAAAAAAACACAAAAACAAAACAAAACAAAACAACAAAAAAAAAACACAACAACAACCAACCAAACAAACAAACAACAAAAAAAAAAAAACAGCCCAGTAGAATGTGTAATTTTCTAAGACAGATTGTACTCAGATGTCACCATAGTACTTAGAATTAAGAGTTATGTATTTTTGTTTCATTTTGCTGGTGATTTAATCTCCTCCTGTGCTTTTATAGTGCATCCTTGTAACTGAAAGCCAGGGATAAGAAGCTTGTGTTCTTGCAGAAGTCCCACGGCAGAACTGTGTTTCAGGACACCAAGATCTGGGAATACAAGGTAAGAGTAAAGGCTTGACACCATTCCGTGTAGCTATCTCAGAGGAGAATGAGCTAGAATAAAGTGAAACATTTCTTTCCTAGATAGAATACAAGGGAATGTTAGTTTATATCTTGTGCTTGGATCAGATTTTGAAAAACACATCAGGAGCTTAATTCCAAATAAAGAATGAGAGATGTTCCAGACAAAGTTAATTTTTACTTCCGAGTTATTGTTTTGAGTGATGATAATAAACAACCTTCTGTTTTGACATTCTTTTGGCAATGTCACAGAATCAGAAGATCTCTAATCTGCATTTTCCTTGAAGTTTATGAACATCTGATACCTTGGGTATATATGGAATAAATCAACTCATTGCACTCATGTTTCAAGATCTAACTTTCATTCCAAGTTCATATTTCTATGTATATATTTCAAAAGATTATATGTGAAAATGGCTTTGGCACTAGGATTAGCAGTTTTTTAATATGTTTTCACAAGTCTCCATACAAATGAGGCAGCAGGAATAAAAACTCAGGATGGAATACAAAATGAATGGAAGCAACCCCTAGGACAGGATGAAGCTGAACTCCAGCCTGCTCTCCCCTCACTGACACATTCCTGTCCCCACAAGATCAGAGTTCTTCACGGTCAGTAGGGTATTCATCTGCACAGACAGCTGAGATATTCAGTTACTCATTTACAGAACTGAAGTCTAGGGGCAGGCGGGAAACAGAACTGAGCAGAGGCCCGAGGTTCTGTATGGACAAGTGGCAAGTTCCAAAGATAAACTGCACGAAGCACAGTAATTCACGGGCATGCCCCGTGCTTCTGTATTTATCTATGTTGTCAGTTTTGCCTTCTAGGTCCATCCTCCTGTTTGTATCTTTCTTGCAGTGTTTCCCTTACGCAGCTGCAGAAGCGTATTTCTGCATTACACATCTGCCAGAGCTGACCAGTCCTTTGCCAATGTCCAAAGGTCATCAGTGAAGCTGACAAAAGGATCGTTACTTCCTTGTTTGTGCCCAGCAGCTGGATATGAGCATTCAGCTTACAGACGGCCGTGAACCCTCCTTGCTGTCAGCTAAAAATTCTGCAAGAGTTGAGGAGTGACCCACAAGCCAGGTAACAGGTGCAGGAAATGCCACTGAGCTCAGAAGCTTCACAGAAATGATTAGTGCTGGGAATAGCAGATAATGAATTAGCCTCCGTTTACATGCTGGTGGCTGGGCTGTGCCTGTGCACTTTGCCCGGGGCAGAAGGTGCAGTTCGGCTCTTCTGTCCCGAGTGGGAGTGGGCAGGATCCTGGCACCTGGCTGCTGCCCGCTGCCCCGCTCCTCCTGCTCCCCGGGGCCTGTGAGCGTGGGCATGGTGCAGCTTGGCCTCGGGCCTCAGGTGTGCCTCCGGGAGGAAGAACGGGCTGCAGGGCAATGCCAAACTCCGTGTATGCGGCACCTGCTTTGTGCAGGGCGGGCGAGGAGCCCTGAGTCAGGCTGTTAGCTTGGCACGGCCACGCTTTGAGCAAGGGGTGTGTGTACGCTGGGCGCTGCTGGAGCTCGGCCGCCCGGGCCTGCTCCCGCAGCGCGGGGCTGGCTGCTTGCACTACCAGCCTTGGGCCACGCGTGTGGAAGTGAGATGCAGCTGAGTCAGGGAGAAGAAAGAGCCAAAGGCTTTATGAATGTGTTCTGAAGCAACAAATGCATTACCTGCAGTGCAGCATGTAGGCACTTCAAGTCCTGCTGTAGCCTTCACAGGACCTTAAAGAGAGCCTAGGAGCCGGTGCCTGCCCAAACACTTACTGTGTCTGACACTAAAATGGAACCGTACAACCCGTGTCCCATACCAGCAGGGAAGTGAATTAAAACTTCGGATAGCACACCCACCTCTCTTATTCTCTACATGGACTCTACACGAGTGCTGGCTGTGGCTCACAGCTGTTTGAGTTGCGATCACAACATGAAATCAGTGCTGTAGCTACAGCTGCAGAAATTCCAGAAGTTCCTGCTCCTGGTTGCCTGCAATGTAAATCAGGGCGTGAGCCCTCGGAAAATGCTCGTCTCTGTCTGCTTCATCTCAAAATGAGTGCTTACTTCTATTTAAAGACAATGTGTTTTACCCTGAGTTTATCACAAAAGGCTGGATAATTGGATGATACAAACCGGCATAGCTCCACGGATGCCAACTGGCATTTAACCCCATTTCTGTATTACGTGATGGCTGGAACCGCTGCTTTGGAGGGGCATCAGAGCACAGGGATAACAAGGCATATGCAATGAGATATGTCATTACCTAGTGGTCAAACTACAGTACAGTATTTTAAGAAGTTTGCATTGTCCTAGCTCTTGAGTCCGGTGTGCTGGCACTAACGTGACGACTTACTGACTGTGTGTCACCTACCTGGAACTGAAACCTTTCTGTTTCCCAGAGGTACAATTGGTGGCACCTTTCCAAAAATTTCCTGGCAAAATGTGTTTGTCAGTAAGCTGCACAATCAGTGCCTTGTCACAGTCTGCGTAGATCTCCAGATGTGTTGCTTATTTTCACATCCCACAGACACACACTGTAGTTTAACGGAGGAAGAACTGGATATATTTTTTTTTAATCTGTCATCTCTTTATCACTAGCTCTTGGTAAATGACTAGAGAATTTATGCATTGCAGATGCAGCCCCTCGGCTCCAGCGAGAAGCTTATAAATAGCATAATGCAAAAACTGCAGCCTGGCGCCAGCGCCGTGAGCTGCAGAGCCATGTGCCCTTTTCATGGAGTCTGTAGCACAAACTCCTCTTGGCCTTCTAGCACATCACTGGGCTCATAAATATTTCTGAGGTTAAAAATAAGATAAACAGCCCTGTCTAGTGGCAATTTCAATAACTACATCAGAAGGACATTACTTCTAAAAGAATTCAGCCCATATGTGTTGAATCAAGTGAGTTTAAAAATAGATGGTTGGCTTGCTTTTCTACATGGTAAATGCTCCAAGTACTTCTCCAGAGACCCTGGATAAACATGTGAGGCCGTACTCTGCCATTAGCTTTCTCCTAAGAGATTAGCTGCCTTTATTTAATTTTCACCCAAACCAATACAACTCCCTGATGGCTTGCCACTTCTCAAGCTGTGGCTGTATCTAACGCCTCCCCTTGGACATCCTCAGTGCCGGAGGTCCAAAACCTGCCTCGGGCTCCCAACTGGAAGCTCTCTTTGTGCTGGAAGCCGTGTGGGAGCAGACTTTGCATCGCTCTGGGTTCTTGCGGGTCCCATGGTGCTCCTGGAGGTAGGTTTTACCTGCAGAAAGGGGCAGGTTCTGCTGGGATCGCCGCCTGTGCAGCTCAGGTCCTGCAGCAGCCCTACTTCAGGGCTCTCTGCGGGCTGCTGCGTGCACTGCTCTGCTGGGCCCAGCAGCACACGGTTCTCAAGGTGAGCCTGGTGGGGACAGGGGCAATAGTGCAGACGGCCCAGCGAGGATGGGAAACCCAAGGGACTTTTTCATAATTTTAAAACACCATCACCCCATAAGGCAGGCTGGCCCAGAGCTGGTGGTTTGCAGGGTGGGTGCAGCAGCGAGCAGGGACCCAGCTGCCTCCCAACACCGGGAAAGGTGTTATCTCTGGTCTCTAGAGTTTAGCAGCCTGACACCCACCTACTTGGTCTTGCTTTTCTTGTTCTGTCACACTCAGGTGTGTGCTCATTGAGATAAGAGATTTCTGAAACCCTGAGCCAGCCCACCCTCCTGCTGCACACCTACCCACTCATCATTATCTGCTCTGTTTGATCTTGGAGAATGTTTCAAAGAATTCAAGAATTTTTGTTTGTTTGTTTGTTTTTTAATTCTATTGATTGTTTTTAATAAAAAAAAAAAAAAACTTGATCAAAAGGGAAAATAGGTGTGAAGGGAGCAGAGTTAGTGAAATTATTGGTATTATAATTGATTTGTATGCTGGTGTTTGTTGTGTATGTGCATATGCATCCGTGCATTGTACAGCCTAGATCTGAGAGTCAGACTGCCTACATTAGTTGTGGTAAATCAAAATAAGTAAGCAGAAATAATAAAGAAATTGCGTGAGGCAAAGACTCGGCACGCTATCCTTGTCTAATGATGTCAGATTGCAGAGGATCAAAGGTCGGAGCCTGAAGGAGTGAAGGTGACCTCACTAGGAGCTGCTCAGATGTCAGGTGAAGTGCACACCCCACAAACGATGATAGCATGTTGGTGCTGCAGCCAGAGGTAAGAGCTGAAGATGCTTGTAGACTGCAAAACAAATGGCACCATTTTTTTATTTGTAAAACTCTCTTGAAACAAGAACTCTGCTTTTTCTAAGCAGGCAGTCTTTATTTATTAATCTCAGGGCAAGCAGGTAGAGACAGAAATAAAGCTGTGGCTAGCTGGAAGAATCATGTGCAGCAGAGCTTAAATGTGAAGTCTAAACTTGCATGTTTGTCTGAAGTCTCCAGTGAAGCCAACAGAATTTTATAAAAGGAATGCATTCTTGTTAAATCTGTCTCCTCCCTTGCAACACCTCCAGTCAGAGCCTGCAGCCTTGACTCGCTTTTTGCATAAGCAAAGGCTGAAGATAAGGAGAGAGAAGCAATAATAGAAACCTGCAGTTTGCAAAGTGCCCTGCCCAGAAAGAATTCAGGACTTTGATTCAACTGCTGTCTCTGGACTATTGCTTTATCTGAGTTCTGTGTAAGCGCTTTTCTTTGTGCCCCATCTCTTTGTTGCCTTTCTCTGCCATATCCCAGACTGAATCTGGTGAATTAGGTTTTTCAGTTATTTTTGTCCGATGTTTTTTAAGCTGCAAGTCCTGGATCATGTCTCCTATTTCTCATTCTCCCCTTGAGCTGGGTTTTCTTTCTTACATCTCCTTTTATAAGTTCTGACTCAATTCACTCTCTTTGTGTGGTGTTGGCATCTCCCATCACGACTGCCTGCCAATTCCTTGCAAGCCCCGTGTCATCTCCTCCACGCACTGTGGTTCTTGGCTGCCTGCCGAGTCTCAGACTTCACACTTCAGGATTTCTAGGATCTGCCCTCTTGAGAATTTTTCCTTTTTTATTTATTTATTTATTTATTTATTTATTTTATTTCCTCTCCCTTTTAATATTTAAAATGATTTCTCCTCTGGCCCTGAGTTGAACTCTCTCCAGGCACAAGGCAAATCAGACTGCTCTGCAGCCTGAGGTGGAGCACGCTGAGCTCAGTAGGGCAGCACAGAGGGCAGGTGCCGTGTGCTCCTGGGGCCATATTCAACGCATGAGGGTCTCTCAACAGCAAGATCTGTGGGTAACCCAGCATGCAAAGTTTTAATATGCTCCAAAGATTGATAGATGCTAAAAATTCCATTTGGTGACAAACTGAGGGAAGGCAACAGTTGACAGGAAGCATTATCCTGTCATTTTAAACTTGTTCTTCCTATTTGCTGTAAAGGGTGTTTCCTACATACAATTGTGCAAAATTGAATAAGAAAAGCAAGCTAATTTGGAGAGGAGAACAAATTCTTAAATGTGGTTGTATATAAACCAGCTTCTCTTACAAATTTATTTCTAAGGCTTCCTGGAAGTTGCTTGCTCTTTTGAAATTGTGTTGCTGGTTTTGTGGCTCCATTTAGTACTGAATGGCTACTTTGCCTGCTTTTTTTTATGAAACAAACTGTGTATGTCAATCACATATAAAACAAACTTGCACATGTTAATGTTAAATGGTCACAATTGCTTTCTCATACTCTGTCTTGATCTCTGTGGGAAGCAGGCACACAAAGAGATGAAGACTGTGGATCTAGAGATACACACACACTTGCAGAAGAACTTGCTGGCCTGCACATGCATTGCTCCAGTCCTCATGAGAAGTCTCTATCTGACCTAGTAGCTGGACAAAAATGTGCTTGGTTCTTAACCTGTAGTATTAAGACGGTAATTCCATAGCTCACGTTGCTCGTTATAACTAATGTAATAATCACATAACGAAATATACAAATAGAGAATAAAACTCTCTTTTTATCCTT
This sequence comes from Aythya marila, assembly GCF_965140915.1. NCBI lineage: Eukaryota > Metazoa > Chordata > Aves > Anseriformes > Anatidae > Aythya > Aythya marila. The sequence continues at coordinate 25,693,741 of NC_139050.1, read as the reverse complement.
AGACTAGAATATTGTGTTCTTTATAAGCCATTTATACATTTGTATAAACATGCCATACAGATATTCATTAATGAATGTTCTTTGCAAATATAACCCCTTCTTTCTGCATGTAATAAGTCAGCCTTGACTTCTGGATAGTGTTTGCATAATTGGAATAACCTTATGTGCCAGACTCAGAAATTGCTTAAGTCAATGAGAAGCTGTAAGTCTTTCCACTAAGCTGAACAAGTTTAGGATCGTAATTTATATTCATATTTAAATTCAGATCTTTCTGCCTTTGTTTGTTTTGCATAGCAATTTTATCATATTGATCACTTGTGACTGATCACATAACTCATACACTATTATTTCTTTCACTTGATTTGATACCTATAAACTCTTTTGTAGTAATGTTACTCTCATCAAATTTCCTGGGTGAGGATGCCTATATTCATATTTGTATACATGCATATAATATACACGTGTGGGGTGTATGTATATATTTAACAGCACAAACTCCATTCTACACACATGGTTTCTGTGTGGGCAGAAAGATTTAATTCACAGACATTGGTGCTGGAGCAGGAGTAGCCTGGTGATTAGCAGTCCCACACTGGCTCCCTTCCTAGCCAACACATGCTGCCTTTCACACAGCTGTGCGCTCATCCTCACGGGAACAGAGATGCCTGCAGTGACCGACTGTGCAGATCTCTCTGTTACTGATTCTCAAATGCTCTCTTTATAACTCAGTGTTCTTATAAATAACTGTTTATGCTTACTTTCATGAGCTGCAGTTGACAGCAGTGGGACTCCTATTTAATTACATTATGGTTTTTATTAATACCAGATGTGTTCATCACAGCTTGAAGGATTGCAGTGACTACCAAAGGAATTACGCCTTAAGTGGAGTTTGACATGTAAATCTCAGAGTGCTGTTCTCCAGAGATCCATGTAAACCAACCATCATTTGTTTGCTCCTTCAATTCTTGAATTAAAGGCACCCTAAGCTGTAAGTGTAACTGTCGTTTAACTGGGTTTGTGTCTAAGGCACTCTGCTAAGGCTGGCTGCTCTTTGCAGCAGCCACAGTGAACAAAACAAGCTGAAATGTCCCAGAACCTCAGACTGAATGTTGCTGAAGGATAAATCTGAAGGAGCAGCTGATTTTGTATCAGGGCCTACCTGGGTGCGTTCTTTAAGAAGAATCAGAAATGGGGCACCAGAGCAAGCAGTGAAAGGTTGATTATACTGTGGTATGCAAAGTGAAGATCAGAAAAAAAGGCTGTTCCTGCATGTGTTCTCAGTGGTAGGAATTAAGACGGAATATCAGGGAGGAATGCAAGACAGAAGGCTCTAGCAGATAAGGACGGTGTACAGTAGCAGTTTCTCAGGAGTCAAAGGCAATATGAGAAAGAGCAGCGTCTGGATCTCAGGGTCAGTTGATATGTTTGCAGATAATACACGTTGCTCGTTGACTCTGTTTAAACAAGTTTCTCTCTTACAAACTGATTTTTGCCAGTGATTTAATTGCTGGTTTAATGATTGCTTGCAACTGCGTATAAATCACTGTCTAAAGCATTGTTTTCTTTTGTTTCCCTCAAATATCCAGCATTAATTCTGGAGTAATAGGATTGGCAAACTACAATGTATATTATTCTCATCTGTAAATGAAAATAACTATTAGTTAATGTCCAACAGAGATTATCAGCTAGATGTCTTAGCAGCAGCTCTATTTTATGCAGGCAGAATTTAAATAGGATTGGGGTCAGCAGTAATTTAGTCTGATTAAGGATGTGGTTTTTGGTTATTGCTGAGCTGTATACAGATTTGAAAAGAACACAGGCAGAGAACTTGCGTAGAAGTAAATGAGAATAAAACTTAATCCTTTTCTATTTTCTTTAAGCATCTGTTTCTTCTTTTATGTGCAAGGGAAGGGGGCAGGTAAGGAAATATGTGTGTGATTGAGTGATCTGTGAATTATTTGCATTGACAAATTAATAACCTCACCATACAGAGCAAAAGGGATGGAAACATGTACTGTGCAAGTTGGCATGTGGCAAATTTCATAATACTGTGCATTAGTGATTTATAGGAGAGGATTTTCTCAAAAACTCATATTGCCGGCTTAACTTGATTCCCAGCAAGGATACAAATCTTGCCTCTCACCTGATGAGAACAAAATTGGGATAATGGTGACAGTGTTTCCTATTGCATGCTTTGCGTAACATAAAGGACACAAGTTGTCTTCCTGCTGTCCAGTGGTGTAGGTCATTTTGCATAAAGCAAAGCACCGGATTCTGGTGCTTTGCCTGTGTTGCCAGATGTTATCGGGTGCAGGTTTGCCTGGGTGCTCTCTTGATATCTTTTCTCTATTTACTGTGAAAAACAGCCAGGCATGGCATTCTGCTGCAGCAGTGTGGAAGTGTCACACACACGCCTGCCCGTGCGAGTAAACCTGTCTGTGGAAAGGTGTCACCTGAGGGTGATGTGCCTCGGTGAGGCTCCTTTGCTGTTAGGTTCACATCCAACAGCACCTGGGAGCTGAGTACGGCAGGTAGGGATTGTGCTTCTCCACCAAACCGGCAAAGAAAAGCTGTAGATTTCTCTCAAGTTCTCCTGTCCCTTTATATTTTAACTTTATCATCTATCTCCAAGTGGGGTGAGTCAGTTGTGCAAAACCTCTGTGAAATGAACTGAGGCAGGTTGTGGAAGTAGGTGAAAAATGCTGCTAGGAATGAGCTTTAAGTGTCAAGGGAGGCTCGGGGAGAAAAGCTCATCCGTTTGTAATCCAAGGATTACATCTCCTCCAGGGCTGGGAAAGCTAGCTTTTTCTTCTTCATTTGCTTCTCATTTTTCTACAGCTGCTACGCTCCTTTCTGGGCTAAAATAAGGTGAACAAAGACATAGTAAAGTAAGCAGCCTATGCATTTGTGGCAACAGTGGCAGCATGAGCAGCATTCACGGCAGTCAGGGTACCCACTGCTGCACGGTCAGCGTGAAGCACCACCAGTGAGGTTTCTTTCCCCCATGGAGCTGTGGATGCATGTTGTTCAGTCCCCCGTCACTGCTTTTGTGCCCCTGTGCATCATTCAGCCCCCCCTCTGTGGTGTGCAGCACCTCCACCTCTCTGCGGGCTGGCGTGCTCTCAGCCCCCATCATGTTTGGTAAAGCCAACACCATCAGCAGTGCTGTTGGAAACACGTACAAAATTTAAGTCTTTCAACCTCTATGTGAAAGAAATATTAGGGAAGAGATATTTTACACTGCAAAAGAAATTGCAGTTCAGATGTTTGTCTGTGGTTCAGCTACACTTTGTGAACCTCTTGGTTCTCCCAAGCCACTTTGCAAATTCCATATAGCTACACATTTTCTGGTGGTTTCCTACTGCTGTGCTGGTAGTCCCAGATAGAAACCTGAAAAAACATTTTCCTACGTAATTTCAAAACCTAAAGAATGTTGGATTTGAGTTGAATTGTTAAAAATACATGGGGAGAATCTTAGATTTCTAAACCAGCTACAGATGTCATTTTCAGGCTGACACTTGCTGTGTTCTTGTGCCTCTGCAGTAGTCGAGGATGTTTGTTTCCAGCCTTCAGCTGAAGAGTTAAGAATTAGCAGAGGCAACTCCTGCTGAGATGCACATGGTACAGTTTTACCCGATGCTAATCATCTCTGCATTGAAAAAAATGATGTGAAATATTCCAGGTTCTTATCTCAGAACTTTGGATGTTGCAGAAATGAGTTAAAGCCCCCTTCCCGCAGATGGATTTATTCAAGCAAAAAGTGCAAATAAACGACTTGCACACAGACATGTGAGTGTGTGTGTGACACAAATGTGTCCTCCTGTGCCTAGGTGAAGTAGTAGCTAAGGTCAGACACTTCCACACTTTTCTACCTTCCAAGTTTTAGTCACACTACATTTTCAGATGGAGGCTTGTAAATGTTAGCTGGAAATGAGCTTATCAGTCCAGGAATGTAAGTCACAAACTTCTTCAGTTCTTAATCTAGCCTGGGAATTTGAATGCAGAAGAAACAAAGGATTAATGGGGCTCTGATTTTTATGTCACACATGCGTTAGTCTGATGCCTGTTGCCGTAGATACAGCACAACCGATCCGTGAGCAGCCAGCTGACTATAATCCGCGGTTTCTTTGTACATAAAAATGGTGCTGTGGTTGTATGTGGCTAAGCATACTTCTTCCACGAGGTGAAGAAGTTGCATGAACAGCATCTCTTGTTAGCTGGGGACAACCCTTGGTGTCCCCGTGCCAGCATGAGGTCCACAGCTTGGGCACAGAGAGGGCCGAGAGGAGCTCTGGGGGTAGGGGACAGTCTGGAGAGTGTTCCTAGTGCCCCTGCCACAGCAAGGAGTGGTATAAGGCAACTAAAGCCAGACAAACTTCCTCTCAAACCATGGAAATCCAAACAGAGGCCTTATTTATTAAAATGATTAAGTCATGTATTCATTTTCATTGAGTATGTTTTTGGTCTGTGAATGCAGGATTTGGAACTGCCCGTTCTGCGCTCTTTTTTCCATGTCTAAGCCATTCTCACTCCGGTCATGTTTTGGTCCAGCTACATCCTTTTCCCCATAAGAGCACACTGCCTGCTGAGCAACTGCAGTGTGAAGGAATTTGGTGTTGGAGATGGGACACTTGTGCTTCTTGTCTCACCTTTATAGCCTTGATATGCATGAAATATTTCCCAAGTCTTACAGTCACTGCGACTGGCCCTACTTTACATGTTATTTTTGTTATTTAAAAGGACTTCTTTACTAACATTGGTCTTTTTGGTCTTTATTAAGTGAACACTCTTCATAGCAAATGTGCACTTAAATCTATTGTTCCATGCTGTTTTTTCAAAATACAGTCTTTTCATTTCTCTTTCTCCAAAGAGCATGAGAATGGACAAAATGTGAAGCATGTGTAAGTGAAATGATGGTGTACAGCCCAGAGGAGAAAGGAGATCAATTAAAAGAAAATAATAATAATTAAAAAAAAGTATTGAAATCTCTCTTATAATGGATTCAGAAGTTGCCTGCTTGCTTGCTTGTTAATGTGGGTCTATTAGGACTGCTAGCTCTGCTGCCTCTGTTTAGCTCTTTGTGAAGAGCTTTTCATACTGTATTTTTCAAATACAGAACTAAAACCATGCTGAGCTTTTCTTTTGCCCTGACAAGAGCTTTTATGTATGTGCAGTGGCTGCCTTCCATTTGCTATCTTGTTCTTCAGTCCTGGGCAAAGCTCTCTATGTGTCAGAAGCAGGCAGCCCTACCATCCTGGCGTTACCTCTGGTTACTAGGAGCAGGATTTCCATGCTCCTGGAAGGAGCGACCCATTTTTTGATTCATTATTTGCCTGTCATTCTTGTGCTTAAATGAGAGAAACCTCTGTTTCCTTTGGGAGGGACAAGGACAATGGAAAATAGTACCCTTTCTGATAAAGAGGCTTCGGACTCTTTGTCAGTGACAAGTCAGCTGTGAATATGTATTTCCCCAAACAAACATGCGCTGTACGTATATGCTAGCGGTCTGTTACATATCCTTGACCTCAGCTGCTCTATCCAGAGGACTGGAAGTATGCGAGGCATGCCGAGTACTCTTCTTCCAGGTACTAGCAATGATGGGTTGAGAACAAAGAGAGAAGAAATAATCACAGAGTGGTTTCTAAGCCAGCCATTTTTTTTACAGGAATGTATACATGAATATATGAATACAGATAGGTGCATAACTACTGAAAAAGAAAGGAACTAGCTTTAACATCAGCTTGCAGAGCAGCGTGCTTGGCATTGTTTTGTACCTCTTTGTACAGTCTCAGTAAAGAAACCAGGAGCCGAACGGGCAAAAAGCCAGCACTCCCCGCTCAGCCCCACATTCACCAGGACTTCCCACAGGCTTGCAGAGCGCTGCCAGGGGCCTCTTGGGGCCGCTCTGTATGGCACGCTTACAGCCTCTGCAGCGGTCCCATCCTCAGCAAATGGGACGTGGTGATCAGGGTTGGTGCTTTCAGCTCAGGAGGCATGCAGGACGGTGTCGGGAAGGGTGCGGACACCTGTCCTGTGCCCTGTTCCTGGCTGCGTACCTGTCTCTGAGCCTGCTCTCTGCCAGTTTGGGTGCCTGGGAAAGCTGGCACTGTGGGCCCATTTGGTGGCTGTGGGCAGAGGGAAGTCTGGATCTAGACTAGGGAAAAAAATATGTGCATTGATGCCTATAAACATATATAACTGTCTTAATAATGTGCCTAAAGTGCCCAAATATTTAATTCATGGAAGTATGTAGCATACAAGTGGTGTTTAAATGCTCATCTCAAAATAACGCATCCCTCTTTCCTGTTTCTGCAGTGAGTACCAGCAAAAGGGCAAAGCAAGGCATTTAATTATATTGTAATTTAAATACAACTTTCATCCAAAGTAGGACTCTGTGAGAAAGGCTATTTTTAGACTGAAATTTTGGAGCAGACCTCTTCTGTTGTAGTATGACGTACTTCTAATAAATCTCCCATGTTGTGGAGATCAACTTTCAAAATGTTTGTGTCATAGAAGCTTGCAGTTTCTGTGTTTTCTCCTGTATTTGAACCATTTCAGTTTTTGTAGCTTTAGTTTTTATTGGCTGGTTTGGGTAAGCAGTTTAGTCCAAGAACACTGGTGTGGTTTTTATCATTGTGACTGGACTCTTCTGTTAATGGTTTACTTAAAACAAAGATAGGTATTTGCTGTGGCGTTCGCTGGCCAGTCATAACTATCTGGAGTATTTCAAGTATTCCTAGGTTTTCACTCACAAGGATAAGAACATCTGTAGCCAGCTGTCCCTTTTCATGTTGCCTGCTTCTGCCTTAAATATTCCTCTTGGGATTCCCAGGATATCTGGTAAAGGCTTTTGAGACTTTGAATCACGATGAATCGTAGCCTGCCTGGGGCCACTGGCTCTAGCCGTGCCTGTGGGACAGACAGCGGACACAGCTGAGGTTGCAGAGGTGGTGGCAGCATGACGTGGGGCTGCAGCGCCCGTGGCACAGCGCTGGGTAAGGCTGAGCACCCGCAACTCTGCCTGCCGGTCTGGGGAAACGCTGCTCTATGTCTGCAGGGGGACTGAGTGTCTCCATTCTTCTGATGTGCTGGGGACGTATAGCAGTGCCATATGGGGCTGCTTCAGGCTCTGTGTCCTCATGCTGGGGCACTACAGTGAATGTTATCATTAACTGGAATGAAGTTAAACATCAACAGCAAAGAAAAGAGAACTGGGGCATGAGAGGATCCCGTGTCTGTCCGTTACGGCATGTGCACATCTTTGTTCTGCAGAAAATGTTCAACCATTTATTTAGTGTTTGAAGTTATTATAACAACTGTTAATTCTTCTGAGGAGTTATTTTTATTCCACTGGAAAACTGAAGTTGTCATACTCTTTAAAATGGATTCTAGCTGGTTTGCACTTTGTTGCCTCTCTAGATGGCCTAAATTCAGCGCTGAAGCTACTGCAGAACTCCCCTCTGCGGCATCCCAATTGTACGTGGTGAACTGTTGTTTTTGTTGTATTCCCACTGCATGCACTTAAATCTGTTTAAAGCTGGCATGTATTGGTGGAGCTCAAAAATTAATTCTAAATCAGTAAACTCGTTTATGAGTATTTACAAAGGAGTTTGGACAGGCTGCGCTGAGCGGATCATAAAGAATTGTTCGTTATACAGCTGGAGAGGTGTGGATTGTGCCATGGCTCCGGCTGCAATGTAAGGCCAAATTCCTTTCGTGTGAGCTTGACTGTATGATTGCTGCCAAGTCACAGGAGTCCGTAAAGGCACTCACAAACTGATACACACTGCAATCCATAGAGAGCATCTGGAAGGAGAAGCGTTCTGCCTGACAAAAAGGAACATTCTCTGCCACTCAGCACGTGAGAGTTCACCACTTGCAAGCCTTTGTATCTGGTATTCAACGTCCCTTAGCTAGGTCTTGAAAATAATGGCTCTTTTCAATAAGCCTATATAACCCAAAGTGAGATGATTAAGATAATTTATTTTGGCTATTTTGCTGTTTGAAATAAATGGTTAATTATCATACAGAGCAAGCAGACACCGAGCTAGGTAAACTGGCTTGTAGCACTTCTTCTTTGGTTTTCTCTTAGAGAGAAAAATGTGTTCTCTGTATTTCATTATAGCTTCTGTCTTTTATCACTGACAACACAAGAACACAGCCTGCCTCGAAGCACTGCCCTGGAATGTCAGCCCGTGCCTCAGCAAGCTCCATGCCCCAGCGAGCCGGCACAGCAGCGGGCTGCTCCTGAGCACCAGCCCCATGCGCCCAGCTCGGTTCTGCAGGGACACACGGGGTGCCAGCATCCCTTTTCCTCCTTGTCCAGGTTCTCAAAGGAGAAGGAACATGCAGAAACAAGAACAGGACGCACTTTGCAGAATCACAGACAAATTGCCACTTGCGATCCTCTTTTTAGGTTTTCCAAGTAATGACAGAAATGTTAATTTTTTCTTCTCTTGCTTTCAGACTGCATTTTTCAACATTTTCAGCCTCTTTATTTGTCTTTCATCTCCTGAGAAAATTTGAATAAATATGTAAATGAAACATGAGCGTTTGACACCACACATGGATCCAGAAATGTGTGTTTAACAACGCAGGGGTCTCTAGGAAGGAGCCAGACAAAAATTTCTGAGAGCTGCAAAGAAATTTCCTTGCTGTATGTGTGCATACCTTAGCCCACTCTTACCAGTTTTAATGCCACGCCCCAGAGGAGCATACTTCAGCATAAAATGAGAAGATACAACATTGAAAATGTCATTTCAGCCTGTAGAAATGAAAAGCCAAAGCATCGTAGATATGACCAGTATAACTATGAGCAGCATTGTACCAGGAACCACAGTCCACAGAGCTCCCCGTCACTCGAGGACCACCAGCACTGCCACCTGGCTCAAACCTTAGACAAGTCTCGGGCCGTGCCCCAGCTCCCACCTGCCAGAGCAATTCCCCACTAGGTAAGGTACACGAGCTCGCTGTTATGCTGCACGCTGTCCTGCTGACCTGTGGGAGTAAGGCAGGCCCCACGGCTCCCACAGTAAGTTTTTTTTCTGAGTGACTTGAAAAGTATTTAAGCTCTTCATTCACATCCATGAAACTCATTCACCGCAGCTGTGCTGGGCAAGGACTCTGCTTACTTTGGGTCCAGCATTGCCTCCCTGGAAGAATGCCTTTTTCAAGGTCTTGGTCACCTTCAGTTTGATTTCAGGCATAAAATTAATCTAGCAGTAATTCTGAAGCCAAGTGAAAAGCAATAAAAATATTTTGTCTAAGGGAACTTGTTTCAGAGATAAAATTAATAATCTCAGAAAGCCAAGTTTACTGCTTAGGCAGAGCACACTAGCTGTTCTCCTTCAGACAGAGGCCTTTGGCAAAACATTACTTTGTCTGTCCACATCTTTTTTTCCCCTCCTTTTGAATCCAGACTTCTCTTTTGGGAATCTGTTCTTGGCTCAGAAAATGCCTCTCTGTCCCCAACTCTTTTCTCTCTTTAGTCTCGTTGAAAGCATTGTATGAATTCTCACACTTCTCACTCTGCTTCTAACTTGCTCTTGTTTCAGCTGAAGGTCTTTCTTTTCCTTCCCGCAATATTCCCTTACACATACCCCCTCTCCTTTTTTTTTCTTCCTCACAACTGCATCTATCGCTTTCAGAATCCCAATGCCAGAGCTGCCATTCGCAGGTCAGGCAATAAACGTGCTTTGTAGTGGTGCTCTGTAGCGCTTTGCAGTACTGGGAGCTGTGCGAGCACAGAACTGTCTCAGCCTGTTGAGACCTTCACCCACGCCTCACTGCTGCAGGAGGAACCCCTGTCTGCTGTCTGATACAAGGGCAGACGCAGTGCTAGTTCAGTGGTGTTTGAAAACCAACCCAGGTTCTCTGCCATTGCTTTTAGTAGCTTGCACTGAGCACAGACCCCCAGGAAGGAGGTGTCTGCACAGACAGCTGGGGATCTCCTTTGTACAAGAGAGATGAAGCTGAAGGCAGTTTGGTGGTGCCAGTTCTGTATTTCCTGTCGTAGCAGTCATGTAGAGGGTGTAGCAGAAGCGGGGCTGAAATGTATGGTTCTCTGACCAATCCTTAATAGAACAACTTCTGGACCCCTTCAAAAATCACACAAATTAGACAGGCTATAAAAAAGAAATCAAAAATGCAAGATGAAAAGTATAATAATACAAGACTACCAAAGAGCCACAAAGCTTGGCTTGGTGTGCCTTTTCTTATACTGACTTCCTCTTCATTTTGCAGAAGTCACTCCTAACTTGCATTTTCTTTCTCTCCAATGGCAGAACCAGCAGAAAGGGGCAGAACTGAAATCTGAAGGATGTACATTTAATTCTCTGCTCTGTCAAGAGGTTTTCTAGCTGGTCATGGACATGTCATTTATATCTTTGCAACTTGACAAAAAAATGGGTTCTTTCCAGCTCAGAGGGCAATGATAGAGCTACAGCTGACCAGGTAATAAGACGAATACTTCTAAGTGATGCTTCAGCTGTGGTTTTAATCCTTAGCTTTTAATGGGAGTTGTTGCATGTAAGTGCCGAGATGTGCTTTGGGGTTTTGTGTACTTGTTTTATATATGCATATGTATATACACATAAAAGCTGTATGCATTTGTATAATTTATCAGAATTATTTTGGTAGGGCTGTGTGGGTTCTTGTGCATTGCTTATCTAATTGCATTCACTGTTAATAGCCTCCTTTCTTAATTAACATAAGGTTCTTTTAGAGAAGCGAATGATGGGAATGATGTCAAAAGGGCTCACTGAAGAAGAAAGCCAATCAGTTCTAAAATGGTGGTGTAGTGGGTGAGAAAATGGAAGAATGCAACAAAAGTTCAGCCTGGGATATGTCTCTTCAGTCCTAAGGATCTTTAGAGAAGCAGAGATGAAAATGAACTTTGAAGTTCTGTACAGTAGGTTAGGAAATAATTCACAGTCAAGGTGAAGGAGATAAAAAGGGCTTAGAAAATAGAAAATATGATAGAAGTTATTTCCAAATGAGAGGAACACTGAAGTGATTGCTAGAAAATAAGAGCAGAAATCTGACCGCGATGGTGATAACTACAAAATTTTGCTTGAGTTTAATGAAACCATAGTGGAAAATTTCAGCACACACTAACAGACTAAATCCTGACAACTAAAATGTATTTGAGTTAACTAGCAGGTTCAGAGCTGAATTGGGAACACTTCTAATAGCTTGAAAAAGAAAAATAATAAAAGAAGTGCCAATTTTTCAAAATGTTTAGGAAAGGAGCAATCTTTCATATACTGATCTTGACCAAAAAACCAAGCACCACAAAAACCTCCTTACACGTTGTTTGGAGAAGTCCCAGCACGCAGTTTGGGAGTTACAACGTAGAAGGAACAGTGAAATGAGGGAATGGCTTCCCACTTCGCAGATGCAGGAATTCTGTCAAACTCATTGTCATGGAGGTGCAATTAGTCACGTTACAGCCAAAACCAGGGTCTTTCTGAAGTCAGTAATAAAACTCCTGCAGCCTTTCGTGGAACCCAGATCCCACCCGTTACGTATGTGTTGGTGCATAGTTTCCACTGAAGGGACCTCAGCCAAGAAGCTAAGCGAAGCGTGGAATCTGAATGTGGAGAGTACAAATGGCAAACTCCATTTTAAGGAGGAAAGGCACACTGTGGAGTTTCAATTCATTAGAGAAAAACATTTATAAGCTTATGTGCCTCACACTCCAGATTTCCTCATTTTCTGATTCTGTTGCTATGACAGCCATAAAATTCCAGGATTTTAATGCAGCAAAGGGAAAGTCAGGTGAGTAACTCTGGGTTAATCAGTTGTGTCATTGCCTGACAGTGAACCATGCTTTCCTGAAAATCAGCCCAGTTAAGGTACGCCATCAAATAGGGCTTGGGTGTCTAACCAGAGAGATGCAGGTTTGAAAGTCTCAGCCTGCATTCCCAGTGCCTGCCCTGTCTGTAGAGCTGCAGCACCGCATTGGGTTTTCTTGGGGGTCCCAGGGCGCAGGATCAGCGCGAGATGGACAGGCACAGCCCTAAAGGGGCTACAGAAATGGGTGTTTTTTCTGCCCCAGCTGTAAGGAATGACACCAGCAGTGAATCAAACCCATAAGCTATTATCTATCATTATGGAAGTTGACCACAAACACAGTGGTTCTTCAGGTGCCTTTTATTTTTTTATTTTTTATTTTTTAACTAGGGCTAAGAACTAGCTCTTTGGAAACATCCGCCCAGTTCCCTCATCCCCCTGCCATTAATTCAGGCATTTTCTCTGCAACATGAAGGCAAGGAAGGAATAAAGAAAGAGCAGACAGAAAATAGCATCCTTCAGCTGCAAAGATGTGGTTGTGCAGGCTCCCAAGCTTTCTTTAGTTTCTAATAGCAACCACAAAATGTCTTCAGCTATGGCAAGCAATGCTTCAATCCTTTTGTTGGGAAATGTTTGAAGTACCTTATCTTCCTGCTAGGCTGTTGAAATAGCAACATCTTATGAACTATTGTAATCAGTTAAAAGAGTTCATATCTACATTTTTCAGAGCCTTTTACTTGACTGTTCCCCTACAGAAAGGGCATTCTTTGGATTAACGAGTTGAAATTCACTTTCAGAATTGCAGACATGTAAATGCAATCCTAAAACTGGAAAAACACTGTATAGAAATCAATTGGAGATGAAGGGACTCAGTTTTCTGTTTCTCGATTCTCCTTTAAAATTCAGATTCATTGCACATTCACTGAACAAAGCTTACAAGTAGGTGTGACTTTTGGAAAGTTCGATAACATTTTATAGAAATTACCTACTTTAACAATAGGCTAACCCCAGTGGAACTAATTATCTCCATTGAAGTCCATGCAAGTTTTACTAGTGAAACTATTGTAGATATAAAACTTGTTGGAAAATAAAAAGCAACAGGAAAAGAGGACAAATAATTCCAGCAAGGCAGGAACTGGTTCTCACGTTGGAATTAAATCCCACATACACACAATTTGGTCGAGATGCTGAAGTCTGCACAGCTCCTGCTGGGAAGCTCCCAGGCACCGGACAATGACAGCTGGGGTTGCTACGTAGCTGCCCTCATGCTGCAGGAGATGCCCTGAGGAGCCACCCTCGATGCAGGCAGTGAACAAACATTATTAGGGAAGGTTGCTGTTAACAGACCTGGTTGACCAGTAGCATCAGCTTGAGTGTTAGTAAACATAGGGTTGTTTTTATAATGGTGCAGATGGGAAGTTCATAACTTGCATGACAAGAACCAAGGAGGCAGCAGACCTCAAGCACCAGGCATGTCTCAGTGGGTGCTCATTCTTTCCTACTCCCTTTCTGCTGTCCTGTTCCAAGCTACGTCCCAGTTTAGCAGTAAGTATTGAGACTTGCTTCAAAGTTATTAGTCCTTGATGGAAACATCAAATCCTGCTGTATATTTCCCATTAACTTAAGCTGAGATCACATCTGAAGTACCTCAGAGGCACACTGATGCACCTGAAGTGACTCAGTCTATGGGTTTTACACGGTGCCCACAGCTGGACCTTACTGGGACCATCCGTGGTGAGAAAGGAGGGGTGGTTTGGGGCAAGGGATAGGGAGAGAATAAGCTGGCAGTGAAACATTTGTTTCCATATGCATTGGCTGAAAGGAAGGCAATTAGAATGCAGGCATCAACAGGTTCTATATTACCGCAGTGCAATCTGTTGGGGTTTTTTGTCCCTGAAAGCTTTTAGCTAATGCTGCAGAGCTTTCTGCCTGTGCTGATTATTTTAGCAACAGCAAAAACGATTTAGAGAAAAACTGAAAGAATTAAGGAACCCACCTTTGGCTGTCTGATTGATTTATATTTACAATTTAGCTGAGTGTTACCCAGAGCAAAATCTCTCACAGTCTGTAGCAGGACGGGACAGAGCGGGCAGGGCAGGGAGAGGAGCAAGGCTGTGTCCCTGCTGGGTGCCGGGGCTGTCGGTGCACTGCGACTGCCTGTGGCGGTGGGGAACGAGTGTCCTCCTCAGCACAGATCTCCTGCTCACACTGGCACCGCTCCCTTGAAGTTCGTGGCCCTGCCAGAGCGCAGGAAGCAGTAGCAGAAGCATTCTGCCAGTGGCCTGGCTGCAGCACACTTGCATCTGGTCTGCGCTTCAGTTTGGGGTGACCTCTGTCGCTCCTGTTGTCGTGGCAGGGCTTTGGGAGACAGTGAGAGTCTTATTCATTCATGCATGCTAATTACGAGATGGAGACTGGCACTAATCTTCTGAGAACAGTTGGCTCTTTTCCAAGCAACTGTAAACAGACTGCCTGAAGTCATGAAAAGAGCTTAAAGAGAATATTTATATTGATATCTCAGCTGCCAGTGCAGCGCATGGGACCTGGCTTTGAAAAAGGATAATTTTGAAGCCATGTAACTCACAGCAAATGTATAGGGTTTATTTCTGCTGCAGTTTCCATGGGCACTGTTTCTTGTTTCATATCTCCCTATGTCCTCAAAACAACTGGGAGAGAGAGGGGACTGATAAAAGTATGGATTAAGAAGCATTGATGCAGCAAACAATGTAAGTCCCTTTATTTAAAGACACTTCTAGAGAATTTTCCTGAATATCTCCAGGTTGTCTGCAAAGCTGAAGAACTAGAGCCCCCCCCAACACACGAGCTCAGCAATGTATATGAAAGCTTTTTGAAACTTAACATAAATAATGCCCAATTATTTTTCTTTCTCTTCTGTCACATTGCACATTGTAACTTTCTGGAAGAGTTAATGCTTAGGAGATTCAGTTCATATAAATCAGTGTAATTCATTTGGATTTTAAACCTTTTAGTTCATCTTGTGTACGTGTTAGAGAAATAAATAACAGGTGAGATAAATGCAGTGATTGCTCTTCCACAGCTCTAAAATTCCATTGGGATAACATGAAAAAGCTGTTAATGCGTAAGAAGCTAATCATCTGCACGTGGTACCAGAAGAAGATAAGGAGTAAGAATAATATGACAGCAGTTCTGTGCATTTGCTTTGTGGTTTGGTAGCACAAGGCTGGCCTTGTAAAAAGCGCTAAGCATGGTAAAACTTTTGAATATATTTGTAACTTCCAGCACAGAAGTACACGTGTAGTGTAGTGTAGTGCTGAGCGTGAAAAGAGACCCGGAGTCTCTCTGGTCTGATCTCCCATATGCACGAGCCGTCCCAGTTTACTCAGTTACCGGTGCACTGAGGTTTGTGGAAGAGGTTATCAGGCTGAGAAAAGTATGCTCTTGATTTGAATGTGGGGAAAGATGAATAATCCCTCATTTTCCTTGGTGGATTTTCAGGGAACAACCACATTCACCACTGAACAGATCTGTGCATGCCTTTTAATTGTCTGCCTGGTAGTAGCTATGATAAACAGTCTTCTGGGTAGCAAGGGCAATATTGGCATGTTTAGTGGCAGGCAGGTACAGAAATGCTTTCTGGTTTGGTGCAGATTCATTACGTCAGCTTTTAGGTCATTTGCACTAGCTAGGAAACAGAGGATTGACTTATTTTTCACTAGTGAATGTTCAAGGCACTGACTGGGGTAACCTGATTGCTGTGAAGACAGGGATGAAAGCTGTACTAGCAGATTTCTTCCCTGTGTGCAATGTTTGGGGTTTTACGCTTGGCAAACAGCTGAGCCTCGTCTGTAACCAGCCCTACAGACAGGCACACTCTCCCTGCCTCTATTTAGTTCATTTCAGATTTTTCTCAGCTAAAAAAGCACCTTACTGATTTTACACTGAGACTTTACTTTGTATGAGGTGTTAATAACTACATTTCAATTTCCTTCTTCTCTTAAATTATATAGTTGGTTCTACTTCTATTACAACTTTAATTTTATTGTGAGTCTTATTTCTTTTATCCAGGGTATGAAATCGAACGCTGAGGTGGCCATTCAGAAGTAAAAATTATTCTTGTAAGTGCATCATAGTTAATAAGTATGTGTGACAGAATAATCTTGTAAAAGCTGATTACCTCAATTATTAATAATTAGGATTTATGAGTTAAGTAATATGCTGCAACTGTATCCAATTTCTTGGCAATTTCATGTGGAAAGTTAAGAGATAATTTTAGAAAGAATTCTCTGTGTGAGTTTTATTTATAATTACCGCATAAGGCTGTGAAATCCTAAGTGACAACTGAACTAGCATTTTAGGTTATGCCTGTGGCTTTTCTGTGTATGCTTTGGTTGTTTGAAGTTGGTGTGGCAATTTGAAGGTTTGTCTCATTAGTGAGACAAAACATTTGTCAGTTTTAATTTTAATGTGCCTTGCTTCATTTTATTCTTACAAATTATTTTGTTTTTCATGGATTTTTTTTCTGGCAGAAGAATTTATTTATCTAAAGTTCATGCATGTGTACATGTGGTTGGATGAGTAATAAAGCAATTTTACTCTACTCTATTTTTTTTTTTCCAATTCATTGATACACGAACTCTTGAAGTCTGGAGAAAAGAGCAATTGAAATTCTAACAATTTATTTTTTTCTTTTGGCTTTTCTCCCTTGAAGTACAGCCAGGAACTCAAGCAGGTGCCTATCTTTAAATAAGCAAGTGGTTTTGCTGACTAGCGTTGGAAAATTTGTGCTCTCAAAGTTAAGCACGCACTGATGCACTGGAGTGTGTAACAGCCTATGCGCAGCCATGTCTGGCACCTTCTCCTCCAGCCCCTAACCCATGCGTTTCCAGTGCACGGTCGGTCAGCAAGCCTCTGCAATAGTTTGCCTTCAAGTCTGGTGATGGTCTTGTCACTACAGTTCTCTCCTTGTTTGCAACTAAATTCCTGTCGTGTAACAAACACAGCTATCACCTCAGCTTTCAAACTTCCCAAGAATTGGTCTAACATTTGGCATCTCCCAAACAGAAACCTGGTGGCATTTTTTGGTAAAACATACTCTCACAGAGATGAACCAGCCCCCCTTGTCCCTGCCAACTGTAGTGACTCAATCATTTTTTTAAATCTGGGAGTATTTCCCACCCCATGGACAAAGCTGTCAGCACCCGTACAAGGACTGTCTGTGCCACAGCTGCGTAGCACACCCATCCCTGTGTCCCTCTCCCCACGGCCCCAGAACTCCCTGCTACAAACCCCTGAGCCTGGGGCCCTAAAGAAAGCCCCAGGGTGGTTGCTGGGTGGCAGAGCTCCACCAGCAAAGTGTTCACCATGCGGTGTTGCTGTTGTGTGCTGTAAAACAGATCAGCCATAGGCCCAGGTCTCCACATTAAAGCTTTGTGTGCTACTCTTTTTAGGCTGAAGTCTGTGGAGAAATCAAGTTTGCATCTTGGAGGTGATGGCAGCCCTGGCAGCCAGGTGGGAGGAAAGGTGTTCAGCGTAACAAAGCATCCGCTGGCCTGAGCTACTTGGCTGTTTCCTGGAGCTCAGTGGGATGTAAATGGCCTGAGTGCTTCACAGCTGTGGGTGGCAAAAAGGCTGAGAGTGAAGGCCAAGATGAACAGCCATAGGTATGCACCACACGTTCTTCAGCGCCTGATTTTCCCACCTCCAACGCTCTGGGTTGGAGAGTATCCCAGGGCCAGGATCCAAGCATCCTCAGGTATTCGGGGTATTTCTGTTCTGCCATTCCTGGCCAGATGCATTGCACAGGGATGGAAATCAGACCTGGATTCCAGCTTCCCTGCATCTGAGGGAAGCCCAACAAGTAATGCAGTTTTGAGGTTTAAGGCTAGGAAAGCAACAATCCTAATTTGTTTTTTTGACAAGTAATCGTGGAACTAAATAAACACTTGTGCTGAATGCTCTGCATACTGTGACGTGATAGCTTGTAAAACAGATTGCCAGCTGGGACCCTGCCTGCAGCGAGCCTCCTGCCCTGGTCAGAGTGGTGCTGGGGCAGTCAGCACCGTGTCCTGGGTGCTCCCCACAACCCATGGGTGTCCTGACCCTCGAGGCCTCATCTAGGTCCTGCCTGCAGGTGAGGGGCCGAGCACACGCTGCCCGCACACGAAGCACGTGTGCAGCTTTTCTTCTTAAATCCCACTTGGTTCTTCTAAGTTACCTAATAGCACAGGTTTTGCTGTCATTTGCCAGAATTGCCAGTAAATTCACCATTCATTTCCCATTTTCATACCAGAAAGCCACTCTGTGCTTTCCCCCAGCACCTGAGCACCCAGTGAAGCCGTGGCAGGAGCAGCTGGGCGAAAATCTGGTGTCCCCCGGGGGCCGAGGGGGTGGCAGGGCGGCACCAGGGCTGCCCACAGCACCTGGCAGCATGTGAGAGGTGAGTCCTGGTGCATTCCTCGCAGGATTACCACAAGCAGTAAGCTTTGAGGAAAGGCCTGGAGCACCTGCGGGCTGGCCAGCTCTGCCATCTATCCCAACTGGTCTGGGTGCTGCCCTCTCCCCACTGAACTTAGGCGCTCTGCGGACCTGGCAGCCCAGCGGACACCCGTCTTTATGTTAACAGCGAGGTGAATTAATTCGTGTTTTGGTGAGGTGTGACGCCGTTTATTCACGGAGAGGCCCCTGTGCTCTCAGAGCCGGCGCTTCACCAGCCCCGGGGCCCTGCGGGGAGCTCCCGGTACCTGCTGGGCGCAGGCCCGAGGGCGGAGGGCAGGGGAGGAGCCGCGCGGCGGGGCCGAGCCGAGCCGAGCCGGGACAGCCCGCAAAGGGCTGCGGAAAGGCCGGGACCGAGCCGCAGGTGGGGCGGGAGGCGGCCGCCGTAACCCCCCCACAACACCTCCAAAGGCCGGGGGGGGCGCCGCGATGAGGTGAAGCCTCCGGGGGCCGGGGTGGGGGGGGCCGGGGCGGCAGCGGGGCGCTCGCAGGTGGGAGCGGAGCCCGGCGGCGGGGAGCGCGGCCCCGGGGGTGCGGGCGAGCCGGGGCAGCTCCTGCCCGTGCCGGGCCGTCCCCTCCTCCGCTGGCCCTGCGCCTGCCGTGCGGGGTTTTGGCGGTGTGCTGAGCTGAGCCGAGCCGAGCCGTGGGGCTGCTTCCTCCTGGAGGCGGCGGCGAGGAGCCGGCGATGGACGGGGGCAGCGAGGCCGAGCTGGGCGGCAGCAGCGCGGCGCCGCTGTGGAAGAGGAGGGCGACGCCGCGGCAGCACGGCCGGGGGGGCAAGCCGCGGCCGCAGTCGTACCAGAGCCCCAGCGGGGTGCTCGTCACCGACTTCCCGGTGGAGGACAGGTGCGCCTTCACCGTCACCCAGCCCGCTGAAACCATCAGCACCCGCCCGCCCGGCGCCGCGCCCCGGACGGCGCCCCCCTGCTTCGGCTCCGGCTCCGGCTCCGAGCCGGCACCGGCGCCCAACGGGACCCTGCGGCCCCCCGGCTGCCCCGAGCAGCCCCCTCGCCTCCCGTCGCCGGTCCCCGCCGGCCCCCTCGGGCTCGCGGAGAACGGCACGGCCGCCCCGCAGGGCCGGCAGCCGGCTCGGGGATCCCGGAGGGCTCCCAGCCCGCGGCACCGGAGCGCCGCAAGCCCCGGCCCGCAGCTCTCGGCCGCTGGAAATGAGCGCTCCCCGAGCGGCGAGCAGCCCGGGCAGCCTTATAAGAACCCCGAGCAAGTGCCAGCGGGGCCCGCCGCCGTCTCCCGGGCGATTTCCCCGGAGCAAGACTTAACTCCTCAGGGCCCGGCCCCCGAGGGGCAGCTCCCGGAGCAGCCAGCCGTCGTCCTGAGCACCAACAGCCCCGCTGCGCTCAAAGTGGGCAAACAGCAGATCATCCCCAAGAGCTTGGCGTCCGAGATAAAGGTGACGAGCAAAAGCGGCGGCCACAATGCGGAGGCGAACAGGAGGGTGCTCAAGGTCCGCAGCATGGTGGAGAGCCTCAGCGTGCCCCTGGTAGCCGACGCCGAGGAGGAGGCCGAGGGGGACCTGGACAGCCCGGGGGCGCTGAGACGCGGCTTGCGCTCCACCTCGTACCGCAGAGCCGTAGTGAGCGGCATCGACTTCGACAGCTCGTCCAATTTCAAGAAAAAGAACAGGATGTCTCAGCCCATCCTTAAAGTGGTTGTTGAAGATAAAGAGAAATTCTCAAGCTTGGGGAGGACAAAGGTAAGTTGTGCTGAGCAGTGAGTGACAGATCGCTTTAAGTGTTGTAGACTGCATGCTAGAACAGGGTGCACTCTCTAGTTGTCCATAAGTGCTTGTTTTTATTCCTGTTTTTTTGCTAGCAACAGCCTTTTTGTAGTCATTGATGAGTCCCACAGATGACTTATACGAGTGGTGCTTCCAAAATGAAGTGGCAGAGACCTCAGGGACACAGTTCTGTTGAAATCTAGGCAGCTCAAAAATGTGGTAATAGCAGCCTCATGCTTACATTTCCTGCTGGATTCCCCAGCACGTTTAGGTTTAGTTTCACAATCAAATTGATATTATAAAACCTGTTCCCCAGAAAGTATAAACAGGGAAAAAAAAAAAAAAAAGAGTCAAATTGAGTTTATTATGTCCTGGCTGTAAGAGAAAATGGACTGACAGAAAAAGAAACTTACACCCTACGATGGCTGAGACATTACTGTAAAAGTACTTAAAAAAAAAAATCAGTGTGGTTTTTAAATTGACAGAGCCACTTTGATTATCTTTTTTTGTGGCTTAATTCCAACACCTGCAAGTTACTTTTTTGTAAACATCCTGGTAAATTTCCGAAGAGTGTTTTGGAAATGTGTTATAAAGTACTCCAGGCAAAGGGCTAGTGCTGTACCTGTTAAAATAATTATCAGCTTTTTGACAGTTTTCAGCCAAACTAAAAATTACAGAAGTTTTTGTGAAAATGGGACAAGTGGTAAAATAGCAATAGATCAAATTGTGAACTACTGAGAAAGGAGCTTTTTTGGTACGGTTTTGGTAGTAGACATTTATCAGTAACAGTAAGAAGCTGTTTAAAGTAGGCTGCTGTGATATTGCCCTGTCTTTACACACAAAACTCTTTCTGCCAGTAGCACTTTTGAAATTGACTACGTAGACCCAGATTGTTGCACCAAAACAACTGTTGTATTTCAAAGGTTTGTCTTGCTCATTTTGTAAACATTCATTTACAAAATGCCTAATGTGGTTGTTCTTTGCAGAGTGTATGGAATGCTTTAGACAGCTACTCAGATCCCCTCAGATCACCTTAGAGCCTTGCAGCAAAGCCCAGAGACAGTGAAATGAGTTACAAGTTCGCTGAGCTCTTGTAAAGTTAGTATGTGTTACGCTTTTGAAAGCATAAAAACAATAAAACATTCAGGACAAATATATAAACAACATATGCATAGAAAAATCTGTGGTAGCTTTTCAGTTTCTCTGATGAAACAGTTGTTTCCACAAATACTTCTCCAACATAACAAGTTTATAGATTAAGGCCTTTAATTTGGAATAAAGTGGAAGTTGTTGTTATTGTTGATTATTTTTCTTCTTTTAATGTGTATATCTCTTTCCTCTTAAATTTGTTAGAAGAAAACGCTGAAAGGACAAGGGACATTTGATGGGGAAGGTAAGCCCTTTTCTGTACAGACTTGATGGGATGCTCAATCACAAGAGAAGTGAACTTAAATAGCATTTTGCACAATTCTTTAATACTTGGTCAAAGACTAAGTATGTTGTTTTTCAGTAAATTGATCATAATATGGAACCATAGTTTTGGCACTGGGTATATTTCAATGAATATTTTGATGAATATGGAATGGCAGGTTACAAACATGCTTTTGTTTGAAGGGTATCTTCTGAAATTAGACTCCTGTTCCTCTTAAAAGAATTGGTTGATGTGTCTATCTCAGCCCTTACAGCTCTATGGAATTACATAGGTAAGGCTTTCCCTCCGGTTGGGACTGTCTTCCTGCCTGTTTCCTGTGACTCCTGCCAGGTGTGAGACAGCATTTGTGGATCAGCATAGAGGTTGAGGGTCATCCCCTGCAGCAGATCCCTGAACTGTTTCTCTCAAAGTTCAAGGTCAATGCAGCTTTTTCCCCCTCTTTGTCATAATCAAAAATGCTGGGACCACTGGAGTGAATTCCTTGACTCCTTAATCCTTTACTTTTCTTGCTACCTAGCCTTCAAGTTCAGGTGTCAGAGGAACACTGCCCATGTATCCGCCCTTTCATGCTATTCATTAATTCAGAGCTTTGTCAAGTTCGCTGCTTTTCCCAGTAATTCAGCACAAAAAAAACCACTTGCCTGGCAGTAAGTCCATGGATGTGTGGTGGCAGTTTCACCCTCATGAGAAATGGGAAGGGAACGCTTCACATCTCTGTCTCTGCCATTGTTGTAACTGACTTAATGCTGGCAGTACTGGAACAGGTGAAAAGCACATTTCATTTTCAGATTCACAGGCCCCATGCTTTTTCAAGCAACCTTTGAAGTTTCTGTTTTGAATAGTTCTGACTTGAGATTTCTGAAGTTTGGGCTATTTTGTTCACTTAGTGAAGTGCGAAGAGAGGCTTTAAAGCTGGCAATAAAAGTAGACGTGTATTGGACTTACAATGGTCCTTCCGATTAAAATAGCCAGACCTCCGGATTAGTGACTGCTCTACTGACACGCTTGTTCCGTTCTTAAATTGCTGGCTAATTATGAAACATTGTACCGCAAACCAAGGAAGAAAAAATTGTTGTCTGTTTTTTCTTGACAAAGGACACATCTGTTCTTTAATTCAGTCAGTGTGGATCTTTTTTGGTAGTGGTACAGTGATCCATTGTTACTGTACTGCACCATTGTCCATCCTAAATAAGATACTATCTTTGTCTTTTGGAGTTTGTGAACAGCACATTGACGTTTTCATTTCTTTCATTGTTTAAATGTTACTTAATTTTTTTTTTTGAAAGCAACTAAGCTAACTTTCTAGCAATTAATGACATGCTGTTGTTGTTTTATAGAAAACAATGTGTTATATCAGAACTATAAAGAAAAAGCGCTGGATATAGATTCTGATGAAGAGTCTGAGCCCCGAGAGCAGAAATCAGATGAAAAGGTTGTTTTTCACTATAAGCCCCTGAGATCAACGTGGAGTCAGCTGTCAGTTGTGAGTATTAAGTCATTGCACAGCCAGCCAAACAGTGTCTGAGACTGTACTGAAACAAGTCTTTTTACTTGCTACTGGAATATTCAGCTGAAGTTTTTCTTCTTTTTTTCCCTTCTTGTATTTTTTGCAAAATACAAGGTGGTACGTTCTCTTACCAACACAAAGTATTCTGGATATTCTTTTAGCAACAGATTTGCAACTGCTCAAATGTTACCAATCAAAATCTTGGGCTCTCAGTTTAGCTTTTACTGAGGTTTTGTGTAAAGTAACTCCAGCAGCTTAAAAATGCATAAGTCATGTTTTCTCCATCAGTTTTAGTAGGTGTAGACTCATGTTCCTGCCAGAATCGTTTTCCCTGGTTCCCTGACATCTCCCATTTTCATTTGCTGGCACAAGCGTTTGTAGGCTCATGTGGCCAGGCAGCAGACTGGTTAGAGGATCTGAGTTGAAATTAACAAGAAAAAATGTCAATGTAGTTTACAGTGAAATTAAATTGAACTTTGAAACCCAAATTCCTTTGCATTTCATAATCTTAGCGTTTAAGATACATTTTTTTTTTTTTAAATATGTGCTGGATGGAATGATCAAGCACACCTCATTTGTTTGCATGTTCAGTATAAGCCTTTCTACTTTCCACAGTCCCCAGAAATGGTGGCTTAGGCCATGCCTGATAGTGGTGGCAGCCATGCCAGTGCAGGTCCTAGAAAAGCTAGGACTTAGGCTAATGTGTATCACTGCATCCGGCTGTTCTGAATGAGGCACCACCAGAAAGCCTTAAAAGGTAGATTTAACTCCTAACAGCATGTGAACTTGAAGTGGAATATGTGCTTTATGGTTCCTTTCAATAAGTTGGGAGTGGTAGGGATCAAACCTTAAGTAGCAATCTTATAAGAACAACATGAAAGTCCTGATCAGTTATTGGTCTTTGTTTTACGAACAAGACTATAAAATGAACTTTCTCAATTGCATTGCTTGCTAAGACACAAATTTAGCAATTCTTTTTTTTAAAAAAAAAAAACAACAAACAAACAACAAACAAGTAAGAAAACACCATAATTCACTAAAAATGTGAATCCTGTTAAAGGCTTTAATTAGTTACAAACAAGTTTCTGCTGAAATACTCGCAGTTGCTACAAGCCAACTCTAAATTTATTGACTGCATATATGTAATGGAAAGCATTTAATAAAGCTATTCAGATGGTAGTATTCTGCTTTTGTTAGCAAAGCCTATTTAGCACATGCAGCGGGTTTTTCTTAGCATTGTTAAACAAAGTAGCATTGAGCTCTTTTAATCATTACTGTGATCTTGCTAGCATCCCTGCTGCTAAGCAGGAAAATCAATGATACTAAGTGATACTTCTGCAGGCTTTCCTGGTATGCATATTTTTGAGACCAAAGAGTACAAATTCTGTGTTTCTATGGTTAATTTTATCTTTTGATCATTTCTGTGGTTTCTGGGGATAGCCATAAATTTATTTTTTGTAACCTGTAGAATGTAGAACCTCTCATCTCTATATATGACATAGGAAAGGATTGTTATCATACCACATGGTCACCTAAAGTATTTGACAGCTGGGGCCATTAGCTATGTATACCCTAATAAACGAGTAACTAAGGCTGAATAAGCTCTGCAGGCTATTTAGACTGTTTAGCAGAGCTGTCTGAGAGATGTTGACAGTTCAAGGTATTGAAATATGAATACCACATTGATTCAATAATTATAAAGAAGCCAAGACAAAGTGGTTTTAAAAATATTTGCTTTGAATTTTCTTTCAACAAATTGAGTATTTGAAATACAGTTAATTTTGCTTAATACTACAAAAAAGTTTGTTTCTTATGAAGTCAAATTAGTATTCTTCTGCCTTCTAGGCAAACTAGCAGTTAAATACTCAAGAGCCGGAAAGAATGATATTCAGTAATAATAATAATTGTGAAAACACTAATTTGTCTTGAGACCAAAGCAGCACACAGACTGGCTCAGTCAGAGAACCATTGGTGTGTCATGCTTACGGTTACACGAACCAGACTTGTTCTTTCCCATTTCGAATGTGGCAAACTTGTTTAGTGTCCTTACTTGATTTACAAGGCTCAAAGTGGGAAGTATATGGGAAAAGGTAGTGCACTGTGAAAATAGTGTGGGAACCTGCAGAGCTCCCGGCGTCTCTGTTTACAACTCTCTGGAAAAGTTATGTGTTGTCATCGCGTGTTAAACGGGAGTGCTGAATTGTGGCAGGAGGTTGCTGGGGAATGTCCAAGTACTGGGTTTCAGCGTGTGGTAGGGAAGAAGCATGGTGGGTTTATGGTACTTGTTAGCAGTGAATACGCTAGGAAATCGGGGGGAAGGACAACAGAGCGACTACCCCATCTCTGTGAGTGGTTTCTTGGGCAGCCCAGGCCTGACAGCTGGTGCAGCTCCGACCAGGCTTGCTACTGGAGGGGGTGAGGGGTTGTGAAGCCTTCATGTATGGAGTTGTCAAAGCCTTTAGACTATATTAAAAAAGCTTTTCCTCACCTCTTGCAGCATGCAGACACCTGTGAAAGTAAAACTGAGCTGTTCAAAGAACATTTAAGGACTC
This sequence comes from Aythya marila, assembly GCF_965140915.1. Classification (NCBI taxonomy): domain Eukaryota; kingdom Metazoa; phylum Chordata; class Aves; order Anseriformes; family Anatidae; genus Aythya; species Aythya marila. The sequence goes on along the minus strand of NC_139050.1, from coordinate 25,668,248 downwards.
TGAAGTAGGGTGGTGTTTACACCCAGTTCCTTTCAAATTGCTCTCTTGACCCCTCTTCCTCTTTGGGTTCCTGCTGCAGATCAGGCAGCAGGCAGGGGCTGAGCAGGTGACCAGTTTAAGGGCCAGCTTACCTGCTGTCTCTGCGCCTTCCAGCTTTCATCTGTTCATTCAAAATTTTAATTTGGGAAGAATGAACAGTATTTCCAAAAATACATTCCAAAAGCTTCTTGCAGTATGTTGTTGGAATTCACTGCAGATCAAATGCACTGATACTACCTTGTGTGTCAGGTTAAATGTATTTAATTCCCAACAAATGCAGCAGTCTGTTCGGCATAATAACGGTGTGTACTTCACATGCAGAGAGCAACAGGCTCAGTTAGGCTGGAAGGGACGTTGGCTTGGGATCAGCTCTCCCGGGCTGTGGCTGCTCAGGTTTTGTGTATGTCCACAAGCTGCTCTGGGGGCTTCCACCACGTCTGCCTGGACTGGGAATGTAAATGCCTCTCCTGCCAGCTCCTTACCTCTGAGCCCAGAGAGTATGGTGCATGTTTGCTTTTCATTTGGACTGCCCATGTTGCTCAGATTCTCACAAATACTCATCAGATTTCATTTTCTGATCTTTTTTCTCTGGTGTGCAACAAGTATGATAGAGATTTTTCTCTGCCGCTCAAAAAGCTGCTGCAGGTTGCTCTTCTGAGCTGCTCTGTGACCTTTCCATGGCTGCTTCTCCTCTGTGGTATCAAACAAAACTATGTGTTTTTACTGTCAAGGATTTTCAGGGCTCCCTTGTCCTTCAGTGTCAAAAGGATTATGTTCATTTTGGTTTACGGTGTAGCCACTCCAGCATATTTCTAAAATATTTATTGTAAGTTCTTTTTTCCCCTCTGTGTAGCTATTTATTTTAGAGGAAGTTCTTGTAAGTAACTGCAGAGTTAACCCCTCATCCTTTTCATCATTTCCTCCTCCTCCTTGCCATAGTTGAATCAGTCATGTCTGAGCCTCTGGAAGAAAGCTGTCCAGCCTGATGGGGAGACGGCAGTAGTAGCTGGAGTGTTTCCCTCTGAGTTTTTTTTTTTTTTTTTTCTTGCTATCTTCTTAGCTTATATTAAGTCATTGTTGATGGCATAGCATCACAAATATGATTTTTTTAGTCTTTCAGCTAATACACTTTGGACACTTGATTTGATTTGGAAACTTGAATTGATTTTTTTTTTCTTAGAGTATTCCAGAAGCAATCTCTGTATTTGGGCCTCCTCCTTTTTGGAAGCTTTGCAGTTAATTCAGTGCATAAACTAGAGCCGTTTGCTTCTACAACTAACTTATACGTGCACCTCAAATGCATGCACACATGTATGACTAGATGATAATCACAAACACAGCTTATGTTTTTGGAACATAAATTTAGCAGTTGCCACATTGTTCTCACTGGAAATTTACAATTGCTATATTAACAGGAAGCATTGTAATCTCTTGGATATCTTCATAGGTATTTCCTGTGTCAGCATATTTTTAGAAAAGTCCTCCATGGCATCCAAAAAAGACATTGTACTTCCTCATGAGTGCTTTAAAGCTTTCAGGCTGTTGACTGAAAGGTAGTTTAGTAGAAAGTCAGCTAACTAGTTCTGGCTTGGTATTCAGAAGTGTATGCTCGTGGTGAGCATGGGAACCTGTAAGATATTCAAAAGAGCAATTGCTCAAATACATTGGGATATTTACATTTTCTTTGTAAGTATGTATTACCAAGCAACGTGCCTGCAAACTGGAGTGCAGCACCCTTAATGTTATGCCGTCTTACTGCTGAGCCTGCTATCCAGGTTTGTGGTGGCTGGTATGCAAGAATAAAATTACAAATCATTTAAAATCCAAGGAGCGAGTGGAGGAAGAAGAAGCAGCTGTTGATGATAGTATGTCAGGAACTTTTGGAGAAATCCAAAAAGGAAATGGAAGAATGGAAGCGCATCTGTTAAGTCTGACGAGTGCCTGAGTACCCTGTCCTGTGGCACGCTGCTGCACCACGCGTAGTGCTGTGCCCTGGGCTCTTCCCCACCGCCTGGTTGGTGTCCTGTGCTGGTCAATCAGTCCTCTAGGAAACGCACAGAGCCAGTCCTTCCCTGTTGTTCGCCCTCCTGTGCTTTCTAATGTTCTGCTAAATGGCATGTTGCCCTCGATTCACCCTGGGAAGGGATGAATCACCCTGGGAAGGGATGAACTTAGCAGGTCTGTGGCGTGGTGTGCGGTAGCCGAGCACCTGGCCTCGAGCTGCAGGGTGTGCAGCTCAGGCTGGCGTTCGTGACGGTCCTGTGTGGGGAGCTGGGGCAAACATCTTGGCTGATTTGGCTGTAGGATGCAGAGGGAGGAGGAATATCATTGTAGGGCTGGGGATGGTAAAAACACAGAGGTATTTACTCAGGACTTTACATATCTCTTTACAGTAAAGATGGAGCTTCTCCAGAATAATTCTTGGTCAACAAACTACCTGCCTGAAAAACCTTTAGGTGTGTTTGTTTCACAAATGAAGATGCTAAGATGTTTCAGGCCAACCAGAAAATAAACCTTATGATAAATGTGTATCAATCAAGACATCTGTCTTAAAAGGAAAAAACAGTTTTCATGCTTCAATGTGTGCGTGAAATCCAGGAAGGCTGTGCAGGGTGGCAGTGATTCAGCTGGGAAAGCTGTTGCTGTAGTAATTCTCTGTGTGTCCTGTAGTAATTCTTAATGACTTTTTTGTTCTTTGGATAAATACTATAAACATCCAGCCGTTTAAAAATTTATTTCTCATGGTTCGTTGTCTTCAGAAGTGGATGGATTCTTTATCTGAATTTTTAGTTCAGTACTGAAATTGTTGCTTCTTAGTGCAGTGTTTTAATAGTTCTCCATGTTTGGTTTTGTTTACTTTATATGTTTTCTACAAAATGTGTTAAAAATTATTTTTTTTTTTAGGTGAAAAAGAATGGGTTATCGGAAACAATCAGCCAGGAAGAAAGAAAAAGACAAGAGGTACTTTTCTGAAGTAACACGTTCTTTTTTTGTTGATAACTTTTTCTATTGTTAACTTTTTTGTTTTGTCACACGCACGCCTGATTTAATACTCAGTATTTGTTCATAAGGAGGCAAGTTGAACACACTGCTTCCTGTCCTAGGGTGAAGCATGCTGTCTTCTCAAGGGAGAATAAAGAAATGAAACCTGTCTCTTGCTGATGTGCACAGATCCCTGCTGCATGTCTCCTGCCAACACCTGCAGGTCTTGCTGGAGTGGTTCCTGGGTACGCTCACTGCAGCAGGTGTAGCCTGGCTGATGGCTACTCAGTAGTAGACAGAAGCAACCCTGTTCTGTGCTGGACTGGGAAGGTGTAAGATTAAACCTGCATTCACAGAGGGTAGGAGGTGGCACATAAAACAACTTTTTGCAGTGCCCTTTAGTTGTAACTAATCCTGTCAACAATTCTGAACATCAGTAGTGTGCACCTAGTGTAACTAATGTATGTCTTTCACAATGAAATGAAGTAGGAGCATCCGTGCTATCAACAATACAGAAAACAGCAGCAGTAACTGATACAGTTATCTTTTCTCTCTGTCCCTTTCTGTCTCTGTCCCTCTCTGTTTCTTTTTTGCACCTTTTGTCCTCTTTACCTGCTTTCCCCTCTTTCCTTACTTACAGGGGCTATGTCACAATGAATGAGAGGTGTTGAAAAGAATAGCCTGACCTAGCCCGCTATTAGATACCTGCATTTCTTGAGGTATGTCCTTTAATAGGGGGAAAAAAAGGCGGTGTTTTTTTTTTTTTTTTTCTTCTTAGTTTTTGTTTTGTTTGTTTTGTTTTTTAATAGCAGCGCTGTAGAATTACCTGCTATGGTAATTTGCTCCAAAATTTCCTTCAGGACATACCTCAGTGAATGTAGCCAGATGAGATCCAGCTGGGGTTTTCCATGCATCATAAAATCACAGAAGGGTTTGGGTTGGAAGGGACCTGAAAGATCAACCAGTTCCACCCCCCTGCCACAGGCAGGGACACCTCCCGCCAGCCCAGGTTGCCCAAAGCCCCATCCACCCCAATACAGACACGTATTGCATATACATGATGAGACAGTAGGGGTTGGTTTGTTTGTAGTAATCCTACATTTTCTTGACTATTTTCTGCTTTTGGGGGCTGTCAGCTGTGCAGCAGTTCAGGCTATGTGTTCTGCTTTTCTGTCTCCTCCTGCTGAAAAGCTTTGAAACACAAGGCATTTATTTCAGTCGTAGCCTTTAGAAGCCTTTAGTCAACATTTCCTGGAGCCAGATTTACATCTCTTCAGAGAAAACAAGTTCTTTAGATGCCTTTTAAATATGAGGTCTGTAATGTTATCAGAAATGTTTCCAGCTTGGCTTTTTTTTTTTTAATTTGAATATTAGAGGCCCATCCTTTCAGAGAGAACCCAAAGAAATATTCTTAAGACTTGGTTGTGCTATCGTGTTTTTGCTTTATTTCTTTTAAATTGCCTTTTATTGATTATTTTATTATCTATTTAAATTGCTTTTTAGTCTTGCATTATTTTGGCTATCATAATATATTGTCACTGCAGAAAAATTGATTTGTTTATACCTCAATTAAATGTCAATGTCCAGCATTCATAGGCACCCCATCCTTCACCAAACATTACTGACTTGGATCTCTGCATCTTTCATCTAAAGAAAATGCATCATATATGTATAGACTGATATGGACTGAAATAATTTTCAATAGACACTCCAGTTTTCTTGCAAGCTGGAAATTCTAACCTTATGCATGTCTACAAACTCCTGTGTGCTTCTGGTCTCTTAAGTTCTGTAGAGTGTCCATCAGAATTCAAGTATCTGCTCGTGCTGATAAAAACCAAGTTAACCACAACATAATTTCATGTGTCACTCAGACACTGTTAGCAAGCAGCTGGTAAATACCACCACAGCCTGTGATCGTGGTGCGGTTATATATGTCAAAGTTGATCGTTCCTTAATCCTTTTTTATCCTCTGAAATGTTTGGGTCATGGGTAAGAGGATATCCTCTCCCATCTTAGGACATCGGAAGAAAATGTCCCATTTATTTCTGACTGAGCTAATGACTTTCTGTCACCAAACTGGACGAAGTCTATGAGGGCCCTCAGTAGAAGCATAAACAAAGCCCCTCCAAAAAACAATGGGAGTCTGTATGTTCTTCCTGTGTTGAAAGCTGCCTGGATGGAAAGCAGTTAGTCAAAGCACTGCACCGCTCTCGAGGCAAATCCTTTCTCTGTGGGCACAGCAGAGAGAAGCGTGAGAGGCAGATGGGATTATTCAGGAGGACTGCCTCCAGCATGCCTGTGGTCTCTTCTGGTTTTATACCTGACTGGGGGAGATCAGGGTTTCTCTAGAGCACGTGCATCAGACGTCCAAGTGAACTCCTCTTGTAGGCTGTCACCTGCAGACACTGTCCCCCTCCGCAGAGCCATGGGCATTATCGCTAGGTACTCAGATCTGCAGTAGTGCATCCAGAGTACTTACTTCTCCTTTGGTTTAAGGATGCCTGGAGAAGTTAACTGCAAATAACCGATGAAATTATATGTGCAGGTAATAATGGGAGCAAAGTTGTATTGTCTCTGTGGATGGTATTTTGTGTTAGTAACGTGATGACAAAATGTGGCTTGCTGGAGCTTATGACAAAAGTAGTCTCAGAGTTTTATTTTTTTTCCACTCTGTATGTACAAGAACTCCAGCAGACTAACAGCAAATCAAGCCTAGAGAGGTAAAAGATGCTTAAAAGCTGGAGGGGTTTCTATGTCAGAGAATAAAATTTCCACTGGAACAAGTATGTGGATTTCAAAGTCCAGGAGTCTGCCAGAAGTTTGCTTTGTGTGCCAGCCAGCTGATGGAAGTTACAGTGCCTTTGGTCCTTAGGTGGTGGGGTGATAAACTGGAGAGAAAGTCCTCAGGGGGAGGTGAGGGGAAGTACTGGAGGTCTGCCCCTCAGCCTTAGCTGCCTGCTGTCTGCTCACTAATCACTAAAGCAGATGGAGGCGGCCACCCCTCCTGGCTGCTCGGCCTCCAGGCTCCTATCCCAGCCGCAGATATCTCAGCTTCTCGTATGCCTGCTCCTAACTTCATGTGTTAAGTCTCCACGGCATCAGTGTTGATAGATGACTAAAGCTGGAATTTTGCTGTTCTGCAGATGCTTGGGGAAGCAAGTACTTTTTAAGTAAATAACTTTTCAGCTTCTCTTTTAAGAGAGCAAAAGCTAATTCTGGCTGGTGAGCAGCAGTATTACAATGTGAAGCTTCCAGGCAGACCACAGAAATGGACATGTTTGTAAATTTAAGACAAAACAAACTCTCATGGGTATGAATACGGAGTGATCACAGCTGGTGTTAAGTTGTTGTCCTCGAACACTCTTTGCAGTTGTAGTGAAAAGTCTTTTCAATACACACTTTTTTTTCAAGCGTGAAATCATTAGTTTCCAAAGGTAAATGATAAAACTCTCATGGAAATGAAAGCTTGCATTACAATTTCTAGTTTACATCCAACAACTCCTCTCTGCAACCCTTCTCCACATTTTCCTTAAAACAAACTAAACAAAACCTACCCCCACCTAGTCAATAGTAAGTCTTTTCTTTCGCCCTTCCACTTTGCAGGCAATATTTGAAGTGATATCTTCTGAGCATTCTTACTTGCTGAGCCTGGAGATTCTGATCCGGATGTTTAAAAATTCCAGAGAACTGAGCCTCACCATGACCAAAACGGAGAGCCATCACCTGTTCTCCAATATTACGGATGTTTACGAAGCAAGTAAAAAGTAAGTGTAGAAATGCAAAAACATTTTATTAATTATACCTGACGATTACTAATAGTAGTCAGAATTCCTTTCAAGCACGTAATAAGATGTTGTATACAAAATTGTGTTTTGTTTTGTGTTATCACAAAATAGAGCAGCAGCCACAAGGTTGAAACTTCAGTAAAAGGTGTATGCCTAACACTTTAAGAATGAGAAGTCAAATGTTACACTTGAATATTCAGAATCTTTGGCTTTCTATGGCCTGTCATTGAATTAGAATGGAATTTGGCTCTCTCTCACTGTAATCTATGTGCTCCACATCTATGTGCTGAGAATTTCCTTAACATAATCCAAAAGCCAAGGTTTTGATTTTACTAACCATAGATTCTGGTTTTGTGATATGATTTAAGTCTCTGTTTATTTGGATTATATTTGGATTATACGTGTATTTTCCTGTTATACCAGAGGAGCTAACCAGCTCCTTGGACAGCAGAGCTTTGAGTACTATTTATGATGTATGGTAGTATTGCAGACTCAGGCCATGCCTCACCTACGCTCGTGTTTCGAGAGTCATATTGCTCTTATTTGGAAAAATTTAGCTTTTCTTGTTAGAATACTCTCTATTTTTAAAATTGAACATTTGTGTTTAATTTTGTTTTGTTTGTTTGTTTTCTGGCTGTGCTGGTTTAGTAAGGAGAGCTTACAGGTAGGCTGAACTAGAGATGTCCACTTAACATGATAATAGGTGAACATAAAAGTGAGTTTCTTATTTGAATCTCAAATGATTTTAAAGTGGTAACCATCTCTTCCAAAACTGTCATGCTCATTTGAAGAAGTAAAACACAAATAATGGTGAGCATGCACATGACTTTGACAGACTGACACACCTTGCTCCTGCATTTGAGCTCTCGTTTCATGAAATAGATATGCTATTAATTTATCTGAAAATTGATAGGGATGGAAAGAACATGGTGTATTTCAGTAGGAGTAAGCATCCTTCACATCCGAACGGTTCCAAAGCTAGATGCTGATACATGAAGCAGTTGTGCTTAGTCTCTACAGTGTATGAAATTAAGCTTACTCTGCCCCTATTAAACTGTTAACAATTGAGCAAGAGTTGCATACTTGCCCTTAGGAACTGACTTGCCAGTGTTTAACTTAATCAGTTGAATCACTGTTTACTTTCTCCTGAGTACTCAATGTGCAGCATAGTGTGCGACTTTGGTATCTTTTATGTAAACAGCATAGGAGTTCTGCTGCTTGTGAACAGTGCTGCACATGCCATAGCACCTGGCAGCAGGGACTCGGGTTTCTTTTCGAAGGAAACATGTCTTATGCTCAGAGCTGCGCTGTGGTTTGTTTGGTTTTTTAATTTCTTCGGTGTGAAGTCAATAACGAGAGAAATTGATACAGTACAAATGGGGCCTAATGAAAAGGAAACGTTGGCAGATCTTGCACAACACAAATGCGGAGAAGCCTCTTTTGTTATCATTAATAATTATTGCTGGGATTGTTTAAAATTTCTTGTGCAGATGTGTGTGCACTCACAGCGTACTTCAGGGTTATGAAAACCTTAAACTCTTCAAAAAGTTGTTTAATGAGGTTTAGTTTAGTTATCATTTGCTTGGTGCCTTGGTGTGATCTACAACAGTACTGGAAGTAGAACTCCTATGGCTGACATAACTAAAAAATAAAAATGTTCATGCTTGTTTTCTTGTACCTTATATCCAGTTTGAAGTAAAGCATGAGGCTTAAGGATGCACTTGGCCTCGTTAAGATATTGTTTGATCTTCTTGGCATCGTACAACTTGAAATGAGCCTTGCTTTGTCTCTATGGAACAAAAAGTACCAGCCTCTTTTCAGAAATGGGGCTAGGGGTTGGATAAGGAGTCTGTCAGGCTAGGAATATTTCTGGAGTCAGTCTTCTCCACCTTTTCATCTTTCTTTCATCCCATTTCTTTCCTTGTAGAAATCATGAACTTCTGAACTCTTTAGCATTAAACCTGCATTTAGGGAGTCTAATGTGTTGTGTGAAGCACAAACCTAAGGTAGGAGCCATATAATGTGTGTACATTTGGAGTTACTGGGTATCCCTACATTTCAGCATCCCTACATTCCTTTTGATTTATCTCCTTTTCCTGTAGCTAAGGCCTTCAGACGGAGGCTGGGTATTTTCCCAGCTTGTAATTCCCACCCCAGGATGGAGAGTTACACGACGGTGGTGTTGTCAGGGAGTACAGGTTACCCAAGTCCATCTTTTCAAGGAATAATACTTTTTTTAAGCCTCTGTTTACCTGAAATGTGACTGGAAAAAGTAAACTATTGTGAGCCCACTTTTTGCTAGACAAATACTGGTGTTACATCCACATCATGTGTTAGGGGGTAATTGCCATCTTTTTAGATAGCTTAATAGACACTAAACGTTAATGAGCCTGGAGACTTTGCTGCTCCTTCGGTATGGTTCGAAGACAGAGCTGAACATATTAGTATAATTATGTGTGCAAATAGGTATTTGTTTTTTCCTGTGTTTTCAGTGAATGAGCCTTCAAACCCATTAAACCTACTTTTAAATTTCTCACTTAAAATATTTAAAGCTGAGGCGGAGGGGATAGCAGTATTTTTAGGGGAATTCTTTAAAACCCTTTTGATTAATAGTCTTCAAAGGCAGTGAGAGGGGAAAAAGGAAAGAATGGAAAATACCCCACTAGCCTAACATTATAATCTTATTCTTTTTTGTCTGGGAAGCTTAGTGGCTTAAGAACTTGTTTTTCTATAACTTGGAGTAAAAACAATTCGTAACTCCTTTTTAAACTTAAATGAAAGCATATTTTGTTTCCTGAGTTATGCAATACTGTTAAGCTATAACAAAACTTAGTGCTCACTTTCTACAGCTTCATTTGTGTAAATACTGCAAGTGGCTTTCAAACAAAAGCCTCTTTATCAATAAATACCTCCAAGCTAACTGCCACTTCTCATTTTCAAGCTCTTCTAAGGTAGCAAAACTCATCGTTTTGTTACAAAAGTGTCCTAAACTTGGACATTTATCACATGTGCTGTATTTTAAGCAGCCTTTAGCTTTCTTAAAAAGACAAAATAACTCTGAGGGTACGGGTGTAGTTATCAGTGGATTTGGTTGCTCGGACAAAGGTTTAGGGAGCTGAAGAGTATGAACTGATAAAAATGTCATCTTCAGTCACAACTGCTTAGAAGCTGTATCTAGGAACTTTGACTCAGAACATGTTTAATGGATGCTCTCCAGAAACACCAAGATAGGCTCGTAGTGCATGGCAAGGCCATTTCTAATGGAACAAAGCTGCCTTTGTTAGGAGCTGAATACAGACAGTAAGGACGGTCTCTGCTTTCAGGAGGTCACTGGAATGTTTCTGACAGTGAGTCTGAAAAGCCCGTGCAGCTTACATCGTGTTTGCGTATTAAAACATCCTGAAAGGTGGCTTCAGGAAGCCTTTAATTGTGTATTTGCCTGTACGTGTAGTGTGAGAGCTCATAACTGATAGAGCACAGAAATCACACGACTGGCATCCAGAGCCAGTGAGAGCTGTTAAATTGAGATGTGAACTGGTCGGTATGCCAGAGGTCAGCTTATTCAGAAATAAAAGCTTGTGTAGTCTGAGAATACTGCACGATCCATCTCACGAGTCAGAAAAACTCTGCAGTCTCAATACGTGGTGCAAAAGAGGTCAGTTTCCCAAGAGCGTGCCTTGGGAACGGGGAGTTGCAGGGAGATGAGAGAAATGTCTTGGAGAACAATTGGTCTGACAGGCCAAATCAGCAAATTTATAGGGGGACAGAGAGCTTTAGCTTTTTGTTTCTCTCTCTGCCATTAGGCTAGCAAAAGGCAAAAAGCTTAGGGAATATCAAAAGGTTAGCGCTAGCAGAAAAAAGCAAGAACAAAGCACATTTGGACAGGTTCAGACTGTTCAAACTCTGTGTGTTGATTCCAATAGAGATGCCTGTGTGGGTTTGTGAGGTCGCTTAACACCTCATCTGAGCGTCTTAACTCTGTGTGTGTGGGCGTGTCAGGATCCAGGTAAGCTTTTTCATATCACTTTTCTGTAAATTACCTTAATGCTTCACCTCTTTCTGGCATCCTTATGTATAATGTACCTTCATCTTTCCCCATGGGATAGTATGGTCCTGGTCTGCGTTTAAGAAGTGTTTGCACTGAGCATTAGTGCATTGTATAGCATTAACCAGGCATTAGAAGCTTTGCTTAAAGAGAATGCAGAATTTTGTTACTTAGCTTCTTTGTGAGACTGGGGGGAAAAAATGTAAACACTAAGAGTAGACCCTGGGTGGAACGGGCAAACTGTGATGTGCAGAAGACGGGGCATTTCATTGACCCCCAGCAGGTGCTGGTGACCACTGAAACCATATGGCACACCTGACTTTTTTTCAACATGTAGAGCACTGCTAAGTTTACAAATTGTGATTTTTGCCTTTCTCCCAGCCTTGCGCTGCTGATGGGGCCATTTTTGATTGTCAGGAGACTCCAAGGAGTCCAGAGGACATACTGTAGAGCAGTGAGTCCAAAACACCATTTGTTTTTCTCTAAATTTCAGTTGCTGACAGAACACGTTTAGGCATTTGTGTCGTATTGATGGCTTGGGACAGTTAGTTTATTTTTGTATTTCCTCAGGTTGCCTCCCTCATGGTTCAGACATCAGCACTAATTGCTGAACTCTTCAGCTTTAATATCCAGGGCTTATTTGTTTGGAGAGTTCTTTCTGCAGCTGAGAAAACTCACTGGGTTGACCTGTGCTATGGTTCTTTGCAAATGACTAGCAGTGCAGGAAAACAGTAACTTGAAAATAATATGCAGCTGGTGCTTGGATGCCTGACCCAGTGGTTTTTCTTTTACCTTCATTATTTGAGACAGGATTAGATTGAAGATTTCGATATTTGGGAACTGCCAGTCTGGACAGAATCATATTTCCCTCAGCTTGGATGAACAGAATTTGAGAGCAAATGCTCTTTTGAAATTGATGACTTTGAAAATTGAAAAATGACTTTAGAAATTTTTATACTTGTATATAAAATAACAATTTAGTAAATATCTAGCAATTACCTATGCAAAAAGTGCCTTGAGAAAATACCTGGTTTTCCAGAAAATACGAAATGCCTGTAAGTTCAAATTGCTCACTTAAATATCTCTAAAGGAATACCCCAAGTTTACAGATGCCATCCATCACCTTCATAGTGTCTCTAAACCACGGCCAGCTGTTGCCAGATGTAGGAGAACAAAACGACAGCAAGGTAGTTGTGCAGTGGCTGTCATGATGGCTGGAGAGTGGTGACACTGCCCTCATTGGTGTTCGAGTGTGCTCTTCCTCCTGCTTCCAAATTGCCCTTGGTAACCCTGACTGATCAAAGCTTTCCCCTCCAGTGGCTCTGACCTGGCACCTGCAGTAACGGTTGTGAACAACGTAAGGAGGCATTTTTTGGCTGGTACCTATGGAAAATGTTCTCAGCCCGAGATATTTACTGTTGATAGTGATCTCTGCAGGGGTTGCCAATGGGATGGGTTATTTCCACTCTTAAAATAGTGGACAGTAATAGTGTTTTATTATATATATTAAGTAACATTTTACTCTAATATTGGTTTAGAGTGAAAAAGTGTTTTTCAGTATATTCCCTCGTGTCCTGTGTAAAATCCCTTTCAAGCTGCCCATTGCGCTCTCTGGTTCAGATATCTGTCTGAAAGAATGCAGCTAAAAGTAAAGAAAACTGGATGCATTAGAGGTTCCCTTCTGTCTGACTCGTGGTCCTCTGTGAAATTCAATATAGTTCTCGTGTTAGGTTGCAAGGTTTCTCTGCTGGCAGCCTGATCTGTGCCTTCACCCGTGCTGAGGTGCTGTGAAAGGTCATTTCCAAAGGGGCTTCCTGAGGGTCTGCAGGAACACCGTGTACGGTTCACGAGTGTTGGTGCTGTTCACTTTTAACAGAAACTGGCCTTGTGTATGGCATTTGCAGCCATTTATCTTGCTGGTCAACTGAGCCTGGGTATGGAGTCAGTTGCAAAAACCAGATGGGGCTAGAAGCCAGAATAAACTTGTGTTTTCTCTCAGATGGATTGTGCGATATCTTCAAGAAACATCAACATGAAGCTTATACTGCCTTTGGTTGTGTACTTTTTGTTCTTTTTTTCCAGTGCTGCATAAGTGAAATTCAAATATTAGTTGCATAAAATTTGTATTCACTCAAAATCTGATATATCCCAGAGGTAATTTGTGATGTCATTTAAATGCTGACAATGTAATTGTTTTCCTGTTTCTTTCTAGCATCCTGTCTCCATGGTATTTTACCCAACAGATCTTGAAATGCTTATTAAGCTTTGCATAGACACAGCTTAATCCCTTTAAAATGGTAATAGTTTGTGCAATATTTTAAGGAGACCTTCAGATCATTTCAGTGATTGTGTTTACTCATTTTGGTAGTTAAAGTACAGACTGTGTAGAAGCATTTTTTTTTTTTTTTTTTTAAAGCGAAGAAAATGAAGGCAGCTGATTTGCCTGTTTTCCACGTGCTTGGAGCTACTACCTCCTGTTTTACTCAGAGTAGGCTCTTCAGGGGATTGTTTCTGAATGATTGCATGCTGAAGCAGTACATTGAGTATCTTGTTTGGGTTTTAGGGCTTTTTATTTGGCAGTGTAGATGTACCCTGTATTTATCATCTTTTCACCACATGATAAGAGACCACCACTTGCCAAGGTCAAGAATAAGAGATGAAAGTCCCCTCGTTAGAAACTCCAGTACTGACTGAAGTATAGGGGGAACTCATTCTTGTAATGAGTTTTATTCATGAGTTTTCTGGAGTAAATCAGGGTGTTTTGTCAATGAATTCTTCCCCCCACTCCTCCCTGCCCCATCTTCCCTGAAATAACGTGATTCAATTTGCTTGAGCATTTACATGTCCAGGGAAGGCATTGAACAGCCCTGCTCAGCCCCCTCTGTAGCAGGGTTGGGTTCACTGGGAAAGGCGAAGACCCAGGCTGCACCTGTAACCACTCACGTGTTCCCTGGGTTACTTCACGTTTTCTTTTAAGGTCTGTGCAGTCTCTCCCATGTGATAGTGTCTCTGGTTCTTTTTTTTTCCTCATCAGCAAAAGATGACTCTGCTTCAAAATGTCAGCTAAATTGCCATATCATCTCAACTGCGTGATTGTATGTGTGCATGTTTATCGATTTGTTGTGGTGGTGGCTAAAGCTTGATGGTATTAGCAGTGTTGGTCAGATGAAAGGTAATTCAATTTCTTTTTTGACTTAACAAAAGCAGTCAGTATTCCTGAATAGTGGCCATTAAAATCTTATTTTATGTTAACTCTTTAAAGAGAATTTTAGTAATTTTTTTTTTAGCCTATCTGCACTTGCATTCAGAACTTCATCTGAGCTCTGTCCTCTCAGTATTCTTCATGTGTTTTGCTGTGAAAATTATTTTGACAAATTAATTTTCCTTGTGTCCTTTTCCGAAAAAATTGTCTTTGAAGAACCATACTGTCAATTTATATTCCCTGTGGAAATGCAGCACAGATGGTACGTAACTCAGTGTCCCAGAGTTTTATAAGGAGAGGCTCACTGTGAGGTCCCCTTGGAACTCTTCCTATTGTAATTAAGTTACTTGTCAGAACTCTTCTGACAGTCTGTTGTCTAGGACTTTGTGTCCAGTTTTTCTTGTTTCTATCATTAAGTACTTCTGGAGATACTTTTTTCTTATTTCTCCCGCTGAGATTCTCAGCCTAAGAACTCATACTTCTCTACCTCATGCTCAGTTAATGACTTTTTAACAAACTCTATAGCTTCTTTTCATAAGAGGAAAAAAAATAAACAACACATAACCTACAACACACACAATCCAAATCTTCCCTCTACCAGTGACTTAAGATAGTTTGTGTTCTACAGCAACTGAAAGTTTTGGCATCTAATAAAAAAATACCTTATTTAGAGATGGCATTTGTGGTGATGTATCTGAAAGAGCATGGTAGGAACAAAAAAAAAAGGAAAGATCTGTGGCAGCTGGCATCACCAGATCTATGGCAGGAAGCTCCCATCGACCATGATATTTGTTTGTACCGAAACCCATCACCGTATTATGTGAACATATTCTCTGTTTAAAAAAAGATAGTGCCAGCAGCAGCATTCCTGGTTGAATTCTTGCAACCTCTGGCTCTTCTTTTGTGGCCTAAGTTCTGCAGGGAGAGCTATTTATGTGAATATTTGTGTTTAGAGACAGTTGTTGTGTAGAGCAGCAGTACTTAAAATTTTAAAGCCTTCCAGCTGTAACCAAACCCTATCTATCCAGTCCGTGGTTATGCAGCCTTTCCTGCAGAGCATTACAGCCCCACTCACGTGAGCCTTGCTACCTGCAGAGATCCTCTGCCTGTGTTGCTGGGTCCCGCAGGGCTTGTGCTGGTGGCAGCTTATGAATCTTGCTCCGATTTTCAGATTTGCCGTTGCTGCAGGAAGCACAGAAGAAGAAAATTATTTATCTGCATAATTTTGGTAGTGAAGTTTGTTATGTTCAACAGGTATTTGAGCTTGCCCTCTGCTTTCCATATGGAAAGACTGATAAGGGGTGAAGAAGCAGTCTGTTAGTTGGGGCGGGGAAAGAAATAACTACTCCAGTGGTCAGCCTAGTTCCAGAGAACTGCTGTTGCCCTTTTTGTGTAAGAAGAATGCGTAGCTTTGAAAAGGCACCAAGTTGTTAGTAAGCCTAGAAATAGCCGTGTTTAGCAAGCCTGTCAAAGCAGGAGGATGTATGCGTGTTCCCTTGGCTCCTCTCATGCCTCGTCGGGTCAGTGTGCTTTGTTTAGATGAGGCTTTAAAGCTCTGCAGTCTTTTACGGGACTAAATTGGCGAGATGAAAGCCTTTGGTGCAGATGGACGAGTTCGTGGTGTTACTCCCCACAGATGTGGATGCCTGAGGTTGGTCTGTGTGGTGGCTGTACCTGGGAAGCCTCGGCTGCCACAGCGTGGTACCACAGCTTCCACTGGGGCCTTATCAACGTGATAATGATGGATGCAGACATTTATCCTTACTTTTTATAGCTTTATGTGCAGGAGTATCAAAACCTGCAACTTTCTTCCTCCTGTTAAGCACTCATGATAGCTTGCAGCAGTGGGTAATATCACTTGCTGCTCTCTAGGAAAGCGGCTGGTGCTCTGAAGGCGTGAAGACAAGGCCATGGCGAGCCGGCAAGGCAGCCCCCATGAGCCGGGCCTCGCTGGCTGTGCCTGCGGCTGTTATGCCCTCAGCCTCTTCCGTGGCCAGCACCGCTGCTCCCGAGCAGTGCCTGTGTGGTGCTGAGAGCGGCACTGCCTGGCACCATGCACCTCAGACCCCCTCTCTGCCAGCTCTGAGTTAGCCTGTCACCAGCTCAGCATGGGCACCCTTGTGAGGAACGTAAACCTGGAAGCGTTTGTGGTCTCCCTCCGGTGCAGGCCAACGCTGTGCTCTGGGCAGGAGGGTGGCTGGGTCGATGGGGAGGTGACAGTGACAGATCCCAGACCTTCCTCTGCAGAGTCTCCTGGGCACTCCCTACATCACCGTCACCTCCAGGCTGTGGTGGAGTTCCCTGGCTGAGGCACTTCCCTGCAGACTAAGCAGCGGTTAATTTATGTTTCTGTACAGTTCATGTTTTTATATTAACAAATGTTTCTTCCCGAATTTAAGGACTGGTTAGCTTGCTTGCTTATGGCAACAGAGGCAGTAGTTGTGAGTACTGGTGGTGGATGTTGTCCAGCTGGGGATTGCAGGTGACAACCCAGGTGCTTAGAGCCCGAGGATCGCCTGCCTGGTCTCTCTTCTCTGCTCTCCCAGGCCTTCGCTTGCTGTGTGTGTTAGCAGTGCCATTTTAGCAAGTGTTACATGGGAACAGCTTCATTCCTGTGGTTAGAAAGTTTCACAAAAAGACATATAAATTCTTTGTTTGTGACATCAAAGAAATCATTTTGTTCTGTGGTAAACGAGCGGCTGACTCTTCAGGCCCAGGGCCATGCAGATACACACTGCTGCTTCTGAGGACAGGGAGCCCGACTTTGTCCAGCATGGGAAAGGTTTTTAAAATGAGGACTCTTGTTGTGATGTCTTCGTAATTTATTAAAAAGATTTACATTTCTAGTGCCACAGCGTGTTCTTTGTGGGCTCATTTGTCAGTGGGTATTAATTGATTGAATAGTTTTTCTTAAAATGCGTACCATTGAATGAGATGCTATGAGCACTTCACTGCTATCTCAGGAATCTCCCTATAACAGAATATATTGACAGGGTTGCCATGGCGTTTTTATTGCTCTGGATTTCTGCCAGAATACTGTAAATAGTTGAAGAGGCAAGAGGATTACCATTAGTACAGTTACTCATGGGTAGGCCTGCTGCAAGTTGTTCGCTTGCTGCAGAATGAAAAATAGGTTGGCAGGATCTTTTTGTTGTTCTTTGGCCTTTTACGTGCTTGGTGGATATTGCCTGATAAAAGGCATTTTTGTGGGCTGTTAGCTTTGCAGTCTTTGGGGTTTATAAATATGTCTCTATACATACTGTTTTCCATTATTTAGGTTGTGGCAATCCCACAAACTGATTCATTTCAAACACCTGTGGATGCAGTCCCTCACTTTAATTACTCTCCTTTTCAGCCATTTTGTTTCTAAAAGCTCTGATTGTGTTTCATCATGAAAATGCTATGGAAATAAGGCTGTAATTTTTCCATTTTTTGCTATTCAAAATTCTTCTCTCTGAATAATTAATCTGTGATGTGGATGCTAAGTATCTGTCACTGATGAGAAGATCCACATTTGCAGAAGCAAAAATTGGAAATTTTTATTACCATTACCTGAAATTCTTTGAAATTGATCGTTGTTTTTGAAATTGATCATTGCTCCTCTCTAAGTGGAAGAAGAGGAATTGCAGTTTGATTTCACTCCAGTGACTTTTTTTCTGTTACTGGACAGTGATGTGTCAGGGAGACTACGTTTTTACCTGAGATTTCAGCAAGGTATGGAGGCTGTGCAGAGGGACGTGGACAGGGTGAATTACAAAGGTGATTTGTGTGGAATAATAGGCAGTCTTGTACTTACACGGCTGTGCTCGCAGCTGAATTAACTAGGGCTTTTAAGGAAGTTGTGGATACCTGGCACTGCTTTAATCTCTGCCTAAGAGTAGGAAAAGCTAGCTTAAGAAAACTGCCTGAGCAAGTATTAGGATGTTGCTCCACGTGATGATCACCAGCTTCTTAACATCTGCTGGAAGACAGGGGCAGAGCCTTACCTCAAGCCTCCAGATCGCTGAGGGGGAAGCTCCTGTCGTAGGGACAGGACAAACTCCGGTACTGGTGTGTGCTTCAGTGTTTCTAGATCTTGAACTAGAAAGAGAAACAAACAGGAAATTAATTGCATCTGTATTTCTAAATTTGGCACGTAGTCGTCAGGAGAGGAAGAGTTTGAGGGTATTTCAACTTGGACATTTCTTCTAAACAACGCAGGCAGGACAGAGGAAATCTCTGATTCTGTTTGACTTTCACTTAATTGGATCTAACCAGAAAAGTTCTGTATTTAACAGAAACAAACGCTTGAAACAGATTTTTCTGGTCCTAAGCAAAAAATAAAAATCACAGAGTACGATTAATTTGTAGTTGGTTAAGTTGACACTAAATTGTTCAGTACAAATCTTTATGAAAGAGTCAGTCCTAACCTTTTAAGTAAAAGGTTTTATGTGTCTGTTTTTCCATGTTTGGATGCCCAAAAAGATAACCTTTGAATCAAACTTCTACGCATGATTTCCAGAGTTAATAGTTCTCATAATGTGTTCTGGGGGGATGGGACTTGGCTACGCTGCTTCTCTCTGGCCTGTTTTTTTTTCTTTTTTCTTTTTAGTATCTCCTAGTGTGCAAGACTTGTACTGTTCCCTAAAATGACTGTGACTGATGTCATTGATGAAGAGCCAGATAAATTTTAAAAGTGTAGGTTCTTGGTCCAGCATGGTCAAACACTTTGTCAGTGTGCCATGCGTACAGGAGGGAGAAATGCTGTATTTCCTGAGCAAAGTAAAGCTGGCAGTGTGCGACGAAATTCTTCCAGCTATAAACATGTCTGAGCAGAGTGGAAATGAATTCCAGTCGTCTGCAGCTCATGGTGGTCAGCTGTTGAGATCTGACTATTGTGGTTCATGGGAAATTGTAGGCTGGGTGGAAATTTGAAGCTGACTGTTAGCTTGCAGTCCCTGTCCATGGATTGCAGGAGAGATCTCACTGCAGCTGGTATCCTCTGCCAGTTAGGACTGCTCTCTTAGGCACTACAAAAGCACGTAGCGTATTGCAAGTTAGTGACAACTTGAAACAGCTCATGCTTTGAAATGAAATGGGTGGAGGGTAGGATTCTGCAGGACTATGCCTTCCAAAAGTGGCAGTGCTATTAAAAACACTGCTGTACCTCTTTAAGTGGAAAAGGGAGGAGAAAGCCATAAACCAGAGCAGACAGCGTCATATCTCTTTGCAGGCAATGTCCAGGTTGTCATTAAATGACAATACATAAGGATCAGTCCATAAATCTGCAGTGCGTGTGTCAGGAAAAATAAAACAAAACACCCACAAAAGAAACAAACAAAAAAAAGATATTTGTTTGATTGTGTGACTGACCATTTGGGAATCTGGTAATCATTCAGTTCAGTCTTTTTCTAAGCCCGCTGGACAAAAATTTAGTGAACCTGTGTTGCTAAACAACCAGTGTTAGTAAAGAGAAAATGTGATAAAGGGTTAAAACAAAAATGTTTCAAAATATTTTAGCTTAATGCGAGATCGTGTGTTCCAAGTATCTCCTTTATTTTGCTGTGTTATGTGGCAGGTTTTTGTTAGCTGGTTTTCCCTAGTGAGTTTGGGATACTTCTAGTGAAGCATCTTGTAAAGGCTTCAGACAAGACTGATATCAGAGAGATTTTTCAGCAACTTTTTTTTTTTTTTTTTTTTTTTTAGCGATTGCACTGATGTCAGACTTAGTGCAAGTAATTTTAATGACCTGCAACAGCTCTAATGCCAATTTGAGCTCTTACACCCCCAGAGAGTCAAAGTGTTTCTAATAAGCAGCATTGAAATAAAGGCATTTGTTTCCTGGTAAAATTAGAAGGGCAAGAATGAGTGAGAAGCTTTCAGAGGCCAAAGGGACTCGGTATGGAGCAGAAGACAAACAACAGAGAAGAGGATTTTAGTTTCTGTTTCTCTTTTCACTGTTCCCAGTCTGTGTTTGGTTTTATTGGTGGATCAAAGTTGATGGTACATGACTACCTTGTTTAAGCTCAGCCTGCTGTGTGTTTTTGTCTCTAGTTTAACAGTTCACACTTAACTTTGTTTGCTTGAACATTTCTGGTATTGCACTTCCCTTATTACAAGAGGAAGTGCTGTGTTAATGTTGTGCTTGGAGTTGTTCCATTTCTTTTCAACCCTGTTTCTGGAAATTCCAGTCCAACCAGACCAGTAAGGCTTTTTTCGGTTTTGGCAGCTAGAGTATGGGAAGTAATTTGCCAGCATTGCTTTTGCTGAGCTCTGCCAGGTGACACCACCACCCTTTGACATGTATAATATAAAGACTTCCCACACTCTTTTGCCAAAAGGAGGAATGATCTCACCCTCAAACAAACCATTCAAATTGTCATTAGGTAATAAAAGCCATGGGTTGTATCAGGTGAAGTATAAAATGTTGCAAGAAAAGTCTACTATTTTGGGGTAGAATGAGTAATTTCTTTGCATTTTTTCACAGGTTCTTCAAAGAACTTGAAGCAAGACATCAGAACAACATCTTTATTGATGATATTAGTGATATAGTGGAAAAGCATAGTGCTTCAACGTTTGATCCGTATGTAAAATACTGCACTAATGAAGTCTATCAGCAACGAACGCTTCAGAAATTGCTGTAAGAGCTAATTTTAAAATGACTGCAAAATCACCCCCCCCCCCCCCCTTTGTAGCTGGAGTCAAAGGCTATGGTATTTGGTGCAAAACCTATGGCTTACAGCAAAGCATGTACTTACATGCTTAGCTTTTCTTCATGCACAAGTTCCTTTGAAGTAATTGAGAGTGAAAATATGCCTGGCTGCATAGTCCAATCCTATTTGTTGCCCTGTGTTATGTTCCCTTTTCTTTGATAAATTTTCTCTTTATAGATTTGTCAAAGCCATGGTTTACTTGCATGTTACATATGAGTCTGTTTGCACTCATGTTCATCTGTGGGAGGAGATACCTAAATGTTGATGCTGGTCTTGCATATCTAAATAAATAAAGCTGAAGGCTTAAGTGATACGAATCTTTCAAGCTGTACTTTCCTTGCTATTAAAATGTTTTATTAATAGTCTAGCAATTTTCACAATTCTTTGGTAAAACATTCTGTTTAACTCCCTCCTTCTTTTTCCTACCAGAGCTACAAATCCAGCATTTAAAGAGGTGTTATCACGGATTGAGTCCCATGAAGACTGCAGGAATTTACCAATGATCTCTTTCCTCATTCTTCCCATGCAGAGAGTAACTCGTCTTCCCTTATTAATGGATGTGAGAACAGTTATTTTTCTATTTTTTCCTTTATGCATATTTTTTGAATGTTAGCACTCTTGCATTCAATTCCCAGTTCATTCCAGAGAAGGCTGTAGATACTGACTTGTCTGTTGACCATGAACAGTAGCATATGCTCGCTTGTGCAGTCAGAAATTAAAAGTTTACAAGTTCTAATCAAAAGGTTTGTAAAGGATAAAAATAATTGATTCAGAAGACAAGGAAGAACCTAGCACAGAAAATGCACAGTGTTAGGATTAAAATTAAACCTTACAGTTTAAAAAAAACAAGACTTCCTAGCATATAGATTAGATAAGGATCCTTTTGCAATAAATGCTTACTTATTGTATTATCTATAATTCCTATAGATAGGAATTCATTTTTACCTCCAAGTCATGAAAATAAACTCAGTCTCTCACGTGTAAGTTATAGATCAGATTTACTCATCTTTACTTTCCAGTGTTTACATATGCTGCAGCAGCCTTTTTTTTTTTTTTTTTTTTAATAATATGGTTATTTATCTTTTATCATGGTACACATAATAGTGTGTGTAGCCTTCTCATTTAATCCTTTGGAAATGATTACCTCCTACAAAGAGGTCAAACAGAGTAGTCTGGTACAGTTTTCTTATTGCTTGTACAGTTGCACATAAGTGGATATTTTGACTTCCAGAAAAAGCTTAAAGTATTTAAAATTGGAAGAACCTATTTGTGTACAGCTGCAATGGGTTTTCACTGTAGTTTGCATAAAGGTAGAGTGGAGAGTGCAGAGCCTTTCTCTTTTCTGGAAGGATATGGCCTCCCTCTTCCACTATATTGCCACAGATGAAGACTGGCCAGAGATGGAAAACATCACACTCCTCCAAAAAGTTCTCAAGAGAGGCTTTCCTTAGTGTCACCAAGGCCTCTGGAGAAGTGACCTAGTGTTCTCTCATCTATCCCAGTACACAGCTGGGACTTCACCTCTTTGATTTCCATTAATACGTTTGTAAAATTCTGTATTTGTTACGATTTGTGCTTCTCAGTCCTCTGAAGTAACTGATATTTTATTTCAGACTATTTGCCAGAAAACTCCTAAAGATTCACCAAAATACGAGAACTGCAAGCAAGCTCTGAAAGAAGTGAGCAAGGTATGTCCTGATGGTACAGAGGGAAAAAAAAGTCTGAAACTAAGAAAGCCATGCTTTCTGCTTTTATTGCTAGTTAATGATATCTGCTGCACTCAGTTGTTCAGTTGTTCTTGTCTTACTGTGTAATCATCAGAATCAATGACAGAAGAAGAGCAGAAGTCCATTTCCTTGCATAGATTGTAAAATACATCAGGACTTTCAGAATAAATTCCAGTTCCATTTTATGTGAAACTGAGCAGATTCTCCTTTTCAAATGGGGAAATTCTAGTTCATCAATTCATATTCACACACACATACAATATGTATATGTATATGCATATATATATATATTCTGGAAATAGAAGACTGTAAAACAGAATGTTGTGGTTTGAAAAGAAAATTTAAGGATCTAAGAACTGTCTGGTTTATGCCTCCGAGATCTCAGAATTTCAGAAGCTGCAGCTCATCATAAACTGTCATTAAATGTGTTGTATTGGATACTCTTTATTTAAACAAAACAAAACCTTTCCCTACATGTTGGGGCTAGACAGTGCCTTGGGCTTTGAACATTCCTTATGTAAGGGAAGAGCAGTGAAAGATAAAAACTAAGTTGTCTTATTTAAGAAAGACCACTAGGGATTGGTTTTATTGCGAAATTTTTGCCTGTTACTTAGGAAAATACCCTAAATTCAGGAACACTATACTGCTGCCAAAACAATCATTATTTTTTTTTCTGTAGAAGCTATATATGATTTGTGAAGTGTTTGATTATGAAAGGAGAAAAGGCTTATTAATGGTTGGGAAATGCTGCATGATGTTTGTGAGGTTAAGGGGAATGCATTTTCCTGCCTGTCCTTAGCCCTGTTGTTGTACACTCCTCTTCCTCCCATGCGCAGACTTCTGACAGACTGCAGGATGCTTTAAGACTGCGTTCTAAAGGTCAGCTGCAATGAAACTTTCTCAAAGATACTGTTTGCCTTAGTTTAACAAGGTGGTGCTGCAATGTTTGTGTTGGGACTTTCTTCTCTAAATGAGTTGCAGGTGTGTGGTGGACAGGGCAGCCTGCAACATGGATTTGTCAGCCCAGAATGTTGGTTTTTGTGGGGCTGATCATTAACTTGGATCAGAGAGTATAACCCTTTTCAGTCAGATTGTCTGGCTGTAACTTTGTACCACCTGGGCTTTGCTGAAGAATAAATAGTTATTATAGTGTTGGGTAATCCAGGTTGAAAGGGACCTCAGGGTGTCATCCAGCCCAGCCTCTTTCTCAAAGCAGAACCAGCTGTTGGGTCTGAACGGGTCACTCAGAGATGCATTCAGTCTGGTCTTGAAAACATCATGGCTGTGGCTGAACAGGAAAATGTCAGGTGCTTTATAAATTTTACGCTTCCACAGATGTGTATTTTATAAAGGAGCAAGAATTAGTGTTACAAGTCTTGAGTACATTAAATGTGCTAAATACGTGTCTTGTTTCTAGTTGGTGCGTTTGTGCAATGAAGGTGCTCGGAAGATGGAAAGGACAGAAATGATGTACACAATTAACTCCCAGCTGGAATTTAAAATCAAGGTATGCTGCTATTTCTGATGGTAAACCATTTAGCATACGAATAGCTTTGACCACATGCTATGGCTTTGACTACGTGTTAAATTTTGATAGCTTCATTGCCAGCATAAAGTACATTAGCATAGGCTGTATGTGCTGGCATGACTTTCAGTCAAGGAAGTCAAGTTCATATTGTGGGGTAGCTGAAGCTTTGGAAACTCAGAGGGTAACTGAGGACTGTTGTGTCTTAACCAAGGTTGATTAAGCTTCAGGTTGAGGCTTTTCAGGGAAAGAGTATAGGAAACTTATTTTTTAATAAGAATGAAAGGGACTATTTAACTATTGCAGCTGAAATAAAACAATAAAAATTGACCAAATCTTAGCACCCTAGCATTTTATTTTCTGAAAACATCATGAGTGAGATTCAGCACACTATTTCTGTCAAGCTGTAAGATGAATTAACTCCATGGAGTGAGTGTGAGCTGGCTTTGATGCGCTAGAAAAATTGCTGTCAAGTTTTTACCATTAAAAGAGAGGCTGACCTACTACTTGACAATGAGATGATCCCAACTGTGTGACTGTCTGGATTACAGCAGCGTGATATCAAAAACAAGGTGTGGTTCCAGCCACCCCAAGATGTGTTTCTTTAAATTACGATGTATTTGTACAAGATTCTGGTAGTTCTGCTGTAAAAACATGTCACTTCCACGAGTTCCCCTTTAATTGGGAGGTGATAGAAATCAGGAAGACAGTGGTGTGTGCTGCATGCTGCTGAATTCAAGAAGGCAGGTGTGAAATAAATCAGCCCAGCTGGGTTTCCTGGTAGGTTTGTGTGCCTGCTCCTTGGTCACACCTGCGGGCAGGAGTTACCGAATTCAGCTACGGCAGCACTTCTGGCAGCGTAGGATATGCAAACAAAGAGTGAGGTGCCAGCCCGGAAGAGCAGGCTGTGCAACAGCAGACTTTGGCGTAGGTGAAATTACTTAAGATAAACTTTGCTAATGCAGTTTGTTTTTGTCATTTGTCAGCAAATTTTGTTTTGCTAGTGCAGAGTATGGTTGTACTTAAAGCTGCCTGTGTCTGTGCGACGGTGCAGGCAGGGCTTTGAAGTAGTAACAGCTAAGCGTCCTGTATTAAACCAGTGCAGGTAACTTCTTAGCTTACTTTTCAACCACAAGAATAGCAAGCATATTTGTATATGCAGATGAAATTGAATTCTATACTGTCTTAGTTTTCAAAATGAATGTTGTAGTCTTCCGCTGGAATGCTCCTGTTCAAACACAGAATATCTGAATGATGAATGAATTATCATCATTGTATTTGAAGTAAGCAGAGGTTTATGTTTTTTGAAAAGACAGTTATTAAAGGATCTTCCTCAGTCTTGCTCTGAGGAAATCCTGTTTCCAACTTGTCCAAAGGATTTTTATGTACATGCTTTGACTAAAAACTGAGAATAATAATAGTTACTTAAAGCAACAGCAATAAAATAAACTCTCATTAACAAGTGACATCACTACATTTGCTAACGAGGCTGGATAATAGTGTCAGGTATTTGGGATATTCTGAAGTGGAGTTTTGGATAGCCTGAAAACTTTGGGTGACCTTCTCCCCTCATTCATTCATAATTTTCAAATCTACAGAAGTACCTGACAGTTTTAAAATGTATTGAGTTCCTTAAAGGATTTGTAGTCTGTTACTTTCCCCATTGGAAGAGGATGCAGAAGCAAGAGGCCCTGTATAATTCTTCCCGTGGACGTGCTGTGACTAGCAACTCTCGCTAGTTTCATGGGAATAATAGCAACTTTATTTTCTTTTCTGTATTCTTTATGCAAGTTTTTTTTTTTTTTTCTTCTCTCCTCTGTGCATCTTAAATATAACCACTTAGTGGTTTTAGACCTTATCTGTGGTTTGAGAGCTTGCCAGCTGGAGTGCTTGCCAAACTGCTTTGGCCAAGTCTCAGTACATTTTATGTTCTAATGGCTTATTTTATATAAAAAGGTGGTGATATACGTGTTGTACTCTTTTGGTAATTGCAGGAAAATTAATATTAAAGAAAAAATAAGGTGCCTCTGGAATATAGTCAGTTAGGAAAATGAACTCATTTGGAGTAGAGATTAAAGGGATTTTTAGTTCACGCTCATAGAAAATCGTGAAGAAGTTTTTGTCTGCAATACCATCATCATGGTGTTATAATGCTGCTTTATAACCATTATGAATTAGGTAAACTCATTCTGTTCTTTCCTCATCTGGTGTTTTGGGATGTTTTATTTTGTTAGGTGTGACTGTAGAGCAATTACATAGGAGTTACAAGAGAAGCTACTAAATGTAGGTCATTTTTGTAAACAGCTCATCTGTAGAATTTCTTTTAATTAAGATTCAAAAGGTTTTATTCTTAAAATTTTCAACTTTAGCACCAGAAAAGCTTTTTTTCTGCAAACAGGCATTTGAGTTCAAGAACCAAACTCTTCTGTATTTTCTATGTTCAAGGACCATCTAGCCCAATGTTTCAATTTGTAAAGTCACAAGAACTGTGATGGTGTAACCTTAGGGCTATGGCCCAATGTTTTGCGTTCACGTACCATCACTTGGAACCATTACTGCAATTCAGAAAGTGTAAATATCTGGAGCTGTTTTGTTTCAAGAATTGATTTTCATACCAGTAGAGTTTAGATTCAGAGTAAGACCTTTTTTTTTTTTTTTTTTTTTTTTTTAATAAAAAGGGGAGGAAAAAAAAAAGCAGACTGTTTATATAAAACTTCAGAAATTACTTAGATTTCAATCATGGAATTTGGGAGTTCTGATTGCCACATATGGGTACCGAGCTGAATTGGCCTTTTGTAACCTGTGTGGTTTAATAATGTGTATTAATAAAATGACCATCCATAAGAAAAATGCTATGGTACAATCCCTGGAGAAAGTAATAATGTTGGATTGATGTTAGCCGCTGATACAAGATAAGTGACGGTGTCAGTTAATGAAATTAAAGAGATTTGTAACCAGATTGTTCTACTCTAACTCATAACAGAGACTTGGATAAAAATCTATTTAGGAAATATGGATTTGAAACACAGTTCTGCATTTCTAGACTGGAGAATACAGTAGAAAATGCAGTTGGTAAACTAATGGCTAATACAAAACCAGAAACGTGCAAAAAAGTTGCATAAATCAAAACAGAATGTGTGATCTGAAGTTAATTGGGAAGAAGTATCTAAAGGGAATTTGACCAAAACTCAGTACAGGTATTTTGTCTGTAATTTTGCCATTTTGAGCAATGTTCATCCGTCATTCATGTGCTGTCTCCTAACAGAAAGCACAAGGAACAGGCTTCCAGGAGCTTGGTCCTGCTTTTTGTGCTGAGTGTGGTACTGCATGGTGCTAAATAATTAAATAAATAAAATAAGATCTTTTGAATTATTTCTTTATCATGTACCATTTCAAAGTCACTACAAAATCATTCCTCAAAATTCACAACCAAGGGGATGGCCGCGCATAAAATTAGGGAGGTTAAAGTTTTGTTCCAACCACACAATCGCAGTCAAAGCACCGGTTTGGTTTTGGCATCGTGCTCCAGGGCGAGTATTGACAAGCTGAATTAGTTCACTAAAGGGCAGCTGAGTGATTAGATACAAAAAGACAATCTGAGCAGAATGATGAAGACAGCTGACAAGCTGAATGAAGAAGTACTTATACAAGCACATGAAAGATATTTTAAATGGAAAAGAAGCAGTTGTCTTCGTTAGTCTAATCATTACAGACATAACGAATTTGAGCAACAGCAGAGAAAGTACATGTTTTTGATAAGCTGAAAGCCTGTTATGTGTAAAGTAGAAACAAAAATTTGATTATTTCGCATGGGGTAAAGAAAAATGTACATAAGTTAACAGTTAAGTGCCCTTTCACTGCAGTGGGTTTTAGGTACAAACATTAATAAACACGGGCAAAGTGGATGCCTCTTCTCCAGGGGCAGTGTGGACCTGCTGTTGGAGGGTTTGCAAGGTACAGGACGTGCAGCTTGGGCTTCGCCTGCAGAAGTCACCCCGTGAGTCTTCTGTTTTGGTGCCAGACATCTTCAGGTGCTCCATCCAGCACGCATGCTGTACCTGGAGGTGCATAGACACAACATTGTCAACATCTTCAGTTTTGAAATTAGGACTGAAATAGGTCATCCCAGAGATGACAGGTGGGACTTAGGAAGGGGTACCTTTATCAACAGCCACTGTTCTAAGCATAGAAGAAACCTTTCCTCTGTGTGGCACTGAAACCTGTATGAACCCACGTACTAGCTCTGGTCAGCTCAGTGCTAACAACTGTCAGTGAGATCACTGACGGAGGAATCTTGGCCCCTGGGAGATGTTGCAGTGCTGGCAGCACTGCAAGGGACCTTTGTCTTCCAGGCATCACGTCAACGTACGGCTTCAGAGAGGATCTGTTCTCTATGACGGGACATGCAGGCTCGCATCTCCATTCACGTTCATGACCCAGAGAAACAAAAGGTCCTTCTGTGGTATCTACTTCTCCAGCAGTTGGGAATAGTTTGGATTAATAAAGCCTGGCCTTTACATTAGACAGCTATTATCCTCTTTGGCTTGATTCACCTACTTGAGATGTTGGTCCTCACCCTAACCCAGAGAGAAATAGAGCTCCTGGCTCCAGAGGACTTTTAGAGTTCAGTTACATCAGCTAGATAAAGAGGAGCTTACGATATCTTTGGTTATCCATCTCTGATAAAGCTATGGCAGCGGACTGGTAATTGTACAGTATTTCAGGAGCTGCTAATGAGAACAGGAAGCACTTGGAAAACTTCCTGCTATCAAAGGAAGAAACAGGTTATTCTGCGCGCTGAGTGCCTTGGGAGGGTGATTCTCTTCTCATAAATTGAGGGCTGAAGGTTTGTGCAAGCCTGCCTGTTTGTACACACACAGTGAGTTATCAAGGCTGGCCTGAGAGGGTGCTGACGTGTACCTCGTTACAGCAGCATGCCAGGAGCAGCCCAGCCTGCCTGCCCCTGCAGCTGCAGCAGCAAGTTACAAAGGGGTTGTGGTCATGTACAGGTACCTTCCTGACGGAATGGGAGCAGAGAAAGGAAAAGATGAAATTCATCCTCAGGAAGGACACTTATTTCATATGGCCTTTCATAAGTGGATACCTTAAGGTCCTGTAGATTCAGACATTTTTCATACCATTGGTAGATTTATGATGACACGAACAAACTGTATTGTTTAGGCATGTTACAGCATCATTTTAACTGACTTTAGAAATGTGCTGAAAGGCAGTGTAAGATGCTGTAGCCCATGTGTTTGAGATGAAGTGCTGAAGCTTTTCCTTCCAACTGTTTATGCAGAAAAGCTGTGAGAAAAAATCAAGTGTTCAAAGAATGATTGCTTTCTCTATGAAAGCTGAAATAATTCCCAGAGACAGTAATTTTAATCTCCTTTGGAGATCTCATGTAGTTTGGTCCATCCTGAAGCATATGACCAGTCAAGTCTGTTCATTTTTGTCTTAGATGAGTAACTAGGTCATGAACATGAGCAATTTTCAAGTATTTGCAGGCTATTACTTGTGGGTTATATGAATGATAAAGACACCTTAAGCATTGGAATCCCTGTTTTGTGCTTGTACTCATAATCCCTGAGCTCTGAGTTTATCTGAGCAGTTTTTCCAAATATTTCAGACTGTTACTTGATTTTTTTTTTTTAATTCTACTTATACAAGATTAAAATATTATTTTTTTCTTTGTAGCCATTTCCATTGGTTTCTTCTTCACGATGGCTTGTGAAAAGGGGTGAATTAACAGCATACGTAGAAGACACTGGACTTTTTTCTAAAAGGACTTCTAAACAGCAGGTGTACTTTTTCCTTTTTAACGATGTCCTCATTATCACCAAGAAGAAGAGGTAAGAGCTTCACCAATGTAAAATCGTCTTTCTGTTCAACTCCTTGCGTCACGAAGAGAGCATCTAAGTTATCTTTTAAATTTTCATGCCTTTTGTGCGTGCCTCACCACACGGGAAATGAGAGCCAAAACTTCCTGGCTTTGCAAAGCCGAACTTTATTGCATCCGCAGCATTTTTGCATGTTTGCTAGCCATCTGCTTTTTTGAAAGAATGAATGAGATTCAAAGAGATCTGGTACATTTGCAGCATAAAATGGGAGGAAATACGGATTAAACTTGTGTTAATTACATTCAAAATTTGTGAAACATTTTGTATGTTTCAATACACTGTGTCTGAGAAAGTAAATGAGTTATGAAGGTATTTGAGTTTCTAACATTGCTCCATCAGACTGCATTTAGAAATTACAAGTAACTGCTTGTTAAATGGGATTTAGTTTTTGCAAACTCGATTGAAATTCTGACTTGTCAAACAAATTTAAAAGGTCATCCTTGGTGCCTTAAGAAAGGGAGATTTTTTGTGGGAGGGTAAAGTGATATTCTTTCCCTTCTGTGCTTTACCATGTTGGATTGCTCTTGAGAGAGATTGATGGGAAATCGCTTCTAGTAGTCTCCACTTCTATTTTATCTCTAGATTCGAGCGGACGCTTAAAATCATTTAACGGAATTGATATCCTCTGCTATTGCTGTTAAATAATACTTGATAGATAAACTTTCTTCCTGAGGCTGAAAACCATTTTGAAGAATAGTTTTGCATTTGAATTGATCAGTTGAACCAAATACCAGCTATTTTTAAAAGATAGCATTCTGTGAAACTTCTTAATTTAAATCAGAAATTGAGGAATGAGATAGAATATTAAATCTGGGAAGAGAATGTGACTATTCAAGCAAATAGAAAGATAAAAACGAAGGAAAAATATATTTAAATCAAAGAATTTTTATGCAGATGAGCAGAAAGGCGAATAGAGTTTTCCCCAGCTATCGTAATGCTGGGAGCACATTTCTGAGATTCAGTGTTTATCAAAGTTCACGCTGCAATGTTTCTTTGAAAGTCCCTTGCTAAATCCCTGGCAGCAGATCAGAGTTATGCCTCATGTTTTTAAACTGCGCGTTTGTTTTCTCACGGGATGGCTCTCAACGTATTGCTGTGTTGGTAGCTAAGTAAATGTCTGAGTTAGGAAAACAATGAAAAGCTATTATCTGTGTTGTTACAGTGTTTATTGGTTTCCTATGTGATGGCTTCTTGTCCAGATTATAAAACAGATTTTTATAGCAACATATTTTATTCAAACTTTGGATTTATAATAATTTCCAGCTGTTGGAACTGAAATGTCATAACTGGGCCCAGAAGCCAAAATTAAGGAAAACTTGATGTTAATGATCAGATTTATCTGTTCACCTGAAGAACACCCCCAAGCAAATTAGGTAGGATGGAAAAGGATTGGTTTGTATGAACATCCCAAATATTCCGAGCACGAAGCTTACACTTGACCTGAGTGGGTAAGCTTATTCATAATATTTGAGCTTTTGGTGATCTGTTCTCCTGCCCACAGCGTTGCTGTGGACACCACGGCAATGGACAGCAACACTTGTTGACAGTTGAGCTTTCTATGCTTGTGTTTTAGCCGAGGAGTTGCTTTCTCAAAAGATTCTTAGCATTGCACACACAAAAAATCACTCGACTGTGCTAAAAATACTAATTACTTAGTGCTGCAGTCACGCTGCTTAATCCTTTCTCCCAAAGTGAATCCCCGGCCGTCCCGGGGAGCAGTTTGCCGTATAAGTCGAAGCAGCACGCTGTGCCTCCCAGCTCCTCGCTGTGCCTCCCAGCTCCTCGCTGTGCCTCCCAGCTCCTCGCTGTGCCTCCCAGCTCCTCGCTGTGCCTCCCAGCTCCTCGGGGCCCGGCGCTGCCTGCCCGGCCCGCAGCCAGCAAGGGTCAGCAGCCCCAGTGCAGCGAGGCTCGGCGCATCCCTGCTCACGGGCTGCTTTCAGGAACGATTCCCATGCGTCAGAATCACCGCTGCGAGAACTGCATTTTGAATACTGAGTGAGCAAGGGTTCCCAAAACCTTTTTATAATGAGAATTACGACATTTTAGCTACGAAAAAGATAAAGGGTGTGTTGTATACTTACAGTTCTCCAGAGGTCTTACGCTTTAACTTTAATGATGCTTTATTAATCATAATCTTCCTCAGCTACAATTTCACCTTTTTGTTGAAATTGCAAGGTTGTGCTGTGTTCTCTGCCCCATTCAGTAGGTTAAGTGGCATTTAGCTACCACAATCTCTTCCTTTTTAATGGACACTGAAGGTAATATTCTGACACGAGGAGTAGCAGGCAATATAACTCACATCTTGAGAGTTCTTTCTGTCTGTCTCATGATTCACATGGACTACACTACAATTATTGTTATTTGTGTCACCTTTGGGAAACTTGCTTTTGCTTGAGCTAGTGAAAAAATGCTTTCACATTGCAGAGTACGGTGACAGTAGCGCCTTATTAAAATATGGGTTATTTACTTTATGCATACTGCTTTTAGGTTTGTACCTATTCCCTTCAGAATGAACTTTCAGCTTTCCTCTTCTAAATCCCAAACCACAGATAAAAGTATCATCCATCCCCGGTGTGGCTGATGAGCGTAACTGCTGGGTTCAGATACCCATTTGCCTGCTGTCAGGCGTGGTGGAGCTTCCATAGCGGGCATTTTGCAACTGCCCTCGGGGAAGAGGAGACTGGGCTACAGAGGAGGTGATTCCCTGATACCTCAGGCAGACCTGGAAGCTTACACTGTAACAATACTCTGCTAAAAAGGGGACACATAGGTAGCTCTAAACTTTACAAAAGTCAGGTTCTTCCTTTTTTCCAGCACGCCCTTTTGAAGAGGTGGTTGCATGTTCTGGATCGTAATGCTCAGAGCTGCCTATGAGCTTGCTCTGCATGCTGCGGAGCTCAAGGGAGCTCCAGAATTAATGAAGACCTGTTGTGTCCAACTAAAGTAACACTGCTCACTGAGCTATTCGTAACATCTACCA
Source organism: Aythya marila (assembly GCF_965140915.1). Taxonomy (NCBI): domain Eukaryota; kingdom Metazoa; phylum Chordata; class Aves; order Anseriformes; family Anatidae; genus Aythya; species Aythya marila. The sequence goes on along the minus strand of NC_139050.1, from coordinate 25,635,371 downwards.
GCAACGTCCTGAGATCTTTTAGAAGATTTCAGATGAATTGCAAAGAGATGTATATTTTTGTATGAGGATACATTTATTGAATACTCTTCTCTCCCATAATATCCCCTAAGGACACTGCTAGAACCCCATCTGTTTTCATGGCTCTATGGCTTGTCAGCTCCTGAGATTGCCTTGACATTGGAATGCAGCTGGACCTCATACACTGGAAATCACCCAAAGGTTAAATGCTACTTGGGAATGTTACCTGTTCACAGCTGCTTGAAAAACATGCTATTTTAGCCAAGATGCCAGGAATGATTTTGTAACTAAAGTAATCATGTTAAAAAAGTGATTAAAAATTGCTGAAGATTTATAACGGACATTTACTGCTTTTTTTTTTTTTAAATATATATATACATGTGATAAGGGAAATAAGGAGAATCACCACATGCTTTCTGTTAAAGAATAGGTGGCCTAGAACTCGTGTCTGGTCTTCATAAAAGTGCCTCCAAGATGTGCAGGCCTTCCTTGTGAGGGGATATAAAATAGCCCTGTTGCTATGTGTTCTGAGTCAAAATAAGAGTTTGGCAAAAAGTTCAGCCATAAACTGAAGGTGCACGTCAGCGCGTCTGTGTTAGCTGATTACTGTCATTTTAAAAAATGTGTTAAATGTCCCTCCTGTTACTGCACTGCCTGGTGGGAAGATTTCGTCCCCATTTACGTCCACCTGCTTGCTCTGACTGCGGTGCCTCCAGCCCTCAGCCAGCGGTACCCGTGCGCTGCTGGTCAGGAGAAGTCTGTGGGCCTCCCGGAGAGCACAGGGGTAGAAAGATAAAGGCTCCTCAGTAGTTCAAAGCAGGCTGTTCTGTTGAATGGAGATAAGAAGAATTTGTAGAGGTTTATCTCAGGTGATTAATTAGTTAGGAATGCATTCATTATTTACTATGCAAATGTATGGACTACTTTTCTTTCTTTTTAGGTTCAGGATCCCAATGACTTCAGCATCCCTAGCTGGTTTTGCTGGTTCTGTCCTTGGCTAGGCAGCAATTGCTGCGTAAAAGTTGTTTAAAAACGGAACTGACTTCTTAAAAACAAACAAGGAAGGGGAAATCACACACCTGGTGGAAAACTAAGCATTTTAATTTTGTGTTTTTCTTTTTCTCCTTTGTTTTACAGTGAAGAGAGTTACAACGTCACAGATTATTCTTTAAGGGATCAGCTTGTGGTACAACAGTGTGACAGTGAGGACCTGACCTCTTCTCCTGTAAAGAACACTTCAGCTATGCTGTACTCGCGGCAGAGCGCTACAGTGTACCTCTTCAGGTTGGCAGTCCTCAGTAACCACGCAGGAGAGAAGGTGGAGATGCTCTTGGGAACAGACACTCAGTAAGTAAATAGTTATAACTTCTGTAATTTTTCACCTGATCATCTCAACAGGTTGTTGTTGCTCTCCCAGCTCCCTCCCCCCCAAAAAAAAGGTCGTATGAAATGCCCAGCCTTTCTTTGTTTGCAAAGTTTAAAAGAAGGTGAAACAAAACTGAACAGTAGAGTTTGCAAGCAGGCAGTCTATGATATCTGATCAGCAGTGACCGAGGAAGGATTACATTAAAAATGACCCCGTATTTGTCACGGGCCACGCTGGCGTCCTGTTCAGCAACGCTGGAGAGTTTGTTGTTCCACCTGCTGACTGCTGTGATTTGCACTGTTTTTATTCCATTAAGTGTGCACTTCCAAAGCTAGGCAAGGTAACAGTGACAAGCCTTTCTGTTTTTTTAATGATTGGCAGAGAAGAAGAATGTGCAGCTTGTATAAGATCCTAGATAGAGGAATAAATATTTACTGGAATAAAATAGAGCCTCTCCAAACCTGGTTCAGTTTCTCATGGATAATCTTGTCATGAGAGGGCTCAGGGGTTTTAAGTCCATGTCATGTTACTGTCATTCTATTTTCTTGATGTCATGTTGTAGGGATAATAGCAAATTGAGTACACATGCTAAAATTATGTAAACTGAAGTATCTGTTACTAGGTGCTATTGTTTTAGGTCTTCAGACCAAGAATTAACTGTGCTTCTGCCTCAGAGACTGCCAGTTCCCTAGCCAGTGAGTAATGGCGTGGCCATGCCTTGCAGTGTGTTATATTAATACCATTAGGATAAGTAAATTGAGAGCCCATTAGAGGGTAGAATAGAAAGGAAAGATGACAAAGCTCCACTTGTATGTTGTACGGTGTGGTCTGAAATAGAGTTCTCATCACAAAGCCACGTCTGACTTTCTGCATTTTGCTGGCTCTTCCAAACCTGCAGCCAAATGGATAAGTACAAAGCTGGTGGTGCTGTTTTTTCCCCAAGTAATGCAGCAAGGAACAAAAAAAGGAACTAAAAAAATACATTGAGGTAATGCAGAGGGAGTCCATGTTGATGCAAGGTACAGTGAGCTACAGTCGTGCATTGCTTCAAGGTGCTGAAAGATTATCTGTGATAGCTTTGCATAAAAATGCTTCTCATAAACAGGAACCAAAAATCTTAGGTTTAACACTTCTTATTTTTGCAAAAAAAAAAAAAAAAAAAAAAAGGAGAACTGACATGACCATTCCTAAACAGTAAAGACTTTTTGTTGCATGTTAGTTGGAGAGGGTTTTCATCAGAGGGAAGGTGTGTAAGTCCATGTAATGTTGCTGAAGACAGCAGAGTATCTGAAGGGTAATCCAGGCTGAAGATAATAATAATGCTGGATTTCTGAATCCCTTCTGGTGGTTATTGGTGAGGCAAACATGCCAGGGCTGCAGGACAGGGATTTACGGGGGATTGGAGGGGGGAGCGTGGGGAGAAGCTTGTATGTACAAAATTAAAGGTGGTGTTTTCCAAACTGAGCTTAAAATGCAACCCTTCTGATTCCGGCAAAGAGCAGACTACAGGCTGTCAGCGCTCTCATTTGCAGTCCTCACTTAGCGTCAAGACAATTAGCTCATTCTAATTAAGCCAAATCTAGTGAAAGTTAATTATTGTTCTATTTGCTTCTTACAGTAGGATGACCTCAGGCTTTAGTGGCGGGTAATGTAGTTTAAAATTACTTTAAAGACAGAGTAAGCAGTGTAGCTGCCATTAACCTTTCACCGTGCCCTGGATGCGTTTTTCCCGTGCGAGGTTCAGAGGCTCCCAGGCACAGCCCCTCAGGACCCGGCTGTCTTTGGAGCTTACGGAGAGGGTCTGACTGCCCCCTGCCTGGCACAGCTCTGGGTCTGGGCACTCTTGGTGTTCAGGTGCTGTCTCTATTAAGCATCACAATACCTCTGTAGCTACGTGACTGGTGTGTGGCATACCTCAACTTCTCTGCGTAACGTTTCTGACCTGCGTTGCCTGCATACACTCCCAGTTTAAATTGTGAAGTGCTCAGTTTCTGGAGCAGTTTCATTTGAGCTTCTCTAAGTCTCTGGATCATTGTTGAGATCCCAGAGACGACTGTGGACAATGAAGGTTAGTTACCCAAATACTACAAACATGACAACGCTCTGAGATGTGGTTGGGGCTTTGGGTGGCCCTGTGTGGACCAGGAGCTGGGCTCGGTGACCCTTGTTGGGTCCCTTCCAACTCGGGATGCTCTGTGGTTCTGCTTCCACTTGAACTACAAATGGGACTGAGTTACCGCTGTTGGTTGTTGTAGCGTAAGTACGTGGTAGGTCAAATACTTCTCTAATATTTTCTTCTGAGTGCTGGAAGTTGAGATGTGGGTTTCCTGCCTCACTTGCCTGTTAGCAAAGAACTTCCCTCAAATAATCATTGGGGCTAAGGGGTAAGTGCCTGAAGTAAAGTGGAGAGCAATGAGTGTCCTGTTGTTGCAAGCAGTCTGTACACCTGCCTTCTGCAGTGCGCTTGGATGTGCAGCTGTCTCTCCAGGAGTTACCACTGCGGGTGGCAGCAAACACTGAGCGGAGTGTGTTGGGTCCAGTGCTGAGCGGTGCTGTCCCGGGGCAGCTTTGTGAATCTGCACCACAGCGGGGACGGTGCGGGAGCGGAAACTGCAGGATGGGATGGAGGAGGAGTTTGGCACTGCCGCGGGGAAGCTGGGGAGCTGCGCTGGATAGAGGTGGTCCTTGTTCTCCTGGGGCAGTGCTGGAGTGCTCTGCTTTAGAAAAGGGCAACAAGCAGCATCTTGTTCTTTCGGGTGCGAGTCTCGGAGAGGCCATCGCTTCTGTGTGGTGCCATTAACATCCACACAGCCCTTCACAGAAGTGAAAGATGGTATCTGTTCCGCGGAGGCTGGGGGCGGGACACAAGACATGAAACAGAACGCTCCAGACGCATCCCAGCCTGGAAAAACTTACAGTTTTAGGTTTGCTTTCAAAGTTTAGAATAACTCTGAAAGAAACTATAGATCATTAATGATTCCTATTAAAGATCTTATTATAAAGTAAGCAGATGATTCAGACTTGCTTGGAAATGTGATTTTATTGGGAAAAAAATGAAGCACATTTTTAGTTGTCTGGGCTTTTTATAAAAAGACATTTTGTTCTACAGAATATTACTGCTTGCCTATATAAGGTTTGTGATAGAAATAGCAGTTCAGCAGATTGTCTTTCAAGGGAAAAAGTCTCTGACAATACCTCCTTGATTTGAAAACTTTTAATAGAGCGTTACCGTGTGTGGTGTGCTCAGGGCACCGACACTCCCAACTTTTTGTAACTTGAGGCGAGCGCGATGGGGAGGGCAGCGGCAGGAGGAGGGCCCAGCTGGACGCTTCAGAGCGCTCGCTGATCGGAGCGATGCATGTTCAAAGTGAAATGTTTGTGTTGACTATGATTTCCAGCGCAGTTTGATCGCGTTGTGTCACTTCGTGTGGCTCGTGGTTCCCAGGTACAGCAGTAGAAGCGCAGGGTCCGGAGCGTTACGGTGGCATTACAGCTCCAGCAGCGGGGCACGGCCGGCAGCTGCGGGTGGCATCAGGGGAAGGCTCCTCACAAACCTCATGTGTCTTTCGTGGCCTGTTCCCACTGAATTACAGCTCTGGAGCAGCTGTAATTGTGCCTGCTGCTGGAGGCGGAGGGTTAAATTACAGGGTCACTTAGCATTAGATGATCCACTGGCGCTGGCATCTTTTTGTGTTTGTCTCCCGGTCTGTCTGTTTACACAAGTAACATCGATTCCCTTGAAAAAATACACAGAAAGCTATGGAAGGACAAAGGCTTTTTTGGTCAGAGGTTGGACTCGATGATCTTGAGGTGACTTCCAACCTAGACGATTCTGTGAATCTGTGATTCCCTAGTCTGGCTGAGAGCCGTGGTTTTTGGACTGGATTTTTCGTATGCTCTTAACACTGCCTGCTGGAGAGAGGATGACTTCAGTGGGAGCAAAGTTGTTTTGTGTTCACCAACTATCTGGTGTACGTGGATTTATGAAGAAACACATATTTAGATAGGAAGGCAGTCTGGTATTATCCCATTTTTTAAGAGTTGTTTGAAAGGAAATGTAATTTTCTTATTAAGACTGGTTATGGGAAAATACGAATCTGTAAATAACATGTTTCTAAAAATAAGAACAAAATTAAGGTTGTGCAAAATTGTATATGTTTTCTTACTGTGGTTGAAACACAAGTTTAGCACTGGTTTCAGATTTTCAAAAAATGGACAACTGCAGAAGACAGATGTTACTATTTTTTGTTAAAAACTCAAGTTATCTAAAGACAAAATTTTGAAGAAGAAAATTCAAGTGGATTATTTAATTTTGTTTAGATTAGTCATAAGTATTGGTCTCAGACACTTAGAGAACTTTACCTGCATTACTTAAAAAATAATTAAAATAAGGGTATGTAAGATGTGATGCCAGTAAGAACCATGTGTGTATAGGCATTTTTTCTACTTGCTTAAAATGTTTGTGTTTGAAGAGTGTTATTACAAGAAGTAGTATCACACCTGGCCATGTTTTGAGAGGAGGAGAAAGGAGGTTATGTTTAGTTTTTCTTTCACAATAAGAGGAAGAATTTAAATACAGAACCTTGAAAAGGGAGTAGTCTTGATCATTGTTCAAGAGCATGAGTTGGGAAACTGAATTTTGTTTTTGCTGTTTGCAGAAGTGAAAGAGCTCGCTGGATTACGGTGCTTGGGCAAGACAGAGATGGGCAGAAGACTGACAGAACGAGTAAGTTGCAAGTACTGAGATTTTTGAGCACTCTGACATGAGAATAGAAGTGCACTGCCCCTTAGCGGGGATTTGAGCAAACACATCCTTAAAAATGTCACCTTTCTTTTCCTGGGCTGTGTTACTTTAATATACATGAAGCTGTCATCGCTTCCTTCTTTGAGGAGTTTTGTTTTGCCCAGTTATTTCTGTTTGCGTTCATTAACACTGGTCAGTTGTTTCAATCTGTTACCAAGAGCAAAGCTCCCTTCTTCGTGTTTAACCCAAGTTTGTGTGGTTGCTCAGGTGGGAAGCCATCTGCAGCATTTGCTGCCACCTGCGTGGTGGGTGGGGTGGGGCAGGGCATGTGCTAAGACACACTGATTTCTTCAAATCAATTATATACACGTTTGAATAGAAGATTTGAAATGGAAATATTGTAATTCAGCCTTTCTTTTCTTTTTCTTCCCCAGCTTTGACTCAGGTAGAGATCATCAGAACCTACACAGCAAAGCAGTCAGACGAGCTGTCTCTCCAAGTTGCTGATGTTGTTCTGGTTTATCAAAAAGTGAATGATGGTGAGTATGCATTGTTAGCAACCCTCTCTTACCACTGCAGATGAATCCAGCTAGAAGAATTTGTTTCCTAATAGAGTTGGCCAGATGATGAATAAAGGCTAAGCTTCCAGGAAAAACTTGAGCATTTAGGCTCAAGTTCCTAAGGACAGCCTCTGTTTAGGCAACAGCTGTTTAAAGTAACTCATCACCAGTCATAACTTATATAGATAAATCATGAATGCGGTGACACTGACTCAGAAGTTCTGACAAAGTGCCTTTAAAATTACTTGAAGAGGTTTGTTGCTCCCTGTCTGTTCACGCCTGCAGGCTGGTATGAAGGGGAACGACTGCGGGATGGTGAAAGAGGCTGGTTTCCCATGGAGTGTGCTAAGGAAATCACGTGTCGTGCCACGATCGACAAGAACATGGAGCGGATGGGACGCTTACTTGGACTTGAAACAAATGTGTAGATGGTTTTTGCTTCTTCATACTGTACTAGAGGATTTGCACTAACTGCTGTCAGCGGGGAATGGCTGCATGCACTACAGCTCTCACATGGAAGACGTGGGTCACAGATGTGTAAAATCTGGTAACAGAGCACTGATGTTTCAGATAGCCCGTTTTGGTTTGCATTTTGAGAGCTCTGAACTGATGCCTGGCTTGAACTGTAGCAGATTTCAACTAGAAGTAGTTTCTTAGGCACTGGAGATCAGCTTTGCTTTTTTTTTTTCCCCTCAGATTTCCCTTTCAACTTTAGTTCCTTCATCCCTGCTCTTTGCTTACTCTTCTGCCACTCTTTTTTGATCATTTTGACTTACTTTCTTTCAAAATTGGGCCTTGCTGTAGCGGACCGAGCACCAGAAACTCACCACATCTATATGCTGAGCTGGAGGTGAACAGGAGCATAACAGCGGGGGGCAGTTCCTGTTCCTTGGAACCTGCAGCTGTACGCTCCCAGTACAGGACTGGGGATTTAAGGGGATACTTCCCAGCTGTGTCAGAATCCTTGTTTCATGTAATTCAGAAGGGCTTACCTCTCCAGCACAAAGCCAGGGAGGAGCCAGATTTGCTAATTTAAGAGTGAATGAGATCGCTGCAATCTCCGTGGGCGAAGCTGACACAAGGTAAGAGCCAGAGACGTGCTGCTTGTGGTGGTGGCCTCCAGTACTGGGTGTGGGTACTCAGTCACACAGCTCAGGTGTTCTGGTGCTCCGGTGTTGAGATTTCTGAAAGCAAGCAAGAAGTACCAAACTGTACCAAGTACATAATGACATTGAGGGTCTTTGTTCTCAGATCCATTTTAGCACAACTGTCAGCCTCAACTTGGGCTTGTTTTCATTAAGAACAGCCTTGGTGGGAGCAGTTGTTAGTTCTCTTAGCTCCTCCTGGCAGGTGTATCTTACAGTGTTTCTTCCAGTAATTTTTTTTAAGCTTATGGGCTTTGCCAAATGAACAAACCCTTCTGTCTCATGTCTGCTGTCTGTCCTCAACTCTGACGGCTCTTTTACCTCTGAATGCCTTCTTGGCAGCATGGTTGCTTTTCCAGTACCTTGCAGTAGGTTGCACCTTTAAAGCTTAAACCTTATTTTCAATACAAAGTAATTTCAAGCTGCAGAAAAGTAGCCCTGTGCATAACACAATGTGGTTTTTCCCACTAGCATCATCACTGTGAGTCTTAAATGCCACTGCTCTGGTTCAGAATTCAGGTGTCTGGACTCACAGGATTTTTTTTTATTTTTTTAAAGGATTGTATAACTGCTGGAAATGTGTCCATTTTGTTTCAGTTTTCTCCAGGTGTTTGGCTAGGTCTTTCTATTAAGTTATTGCTGTAGAGCAAGGGTTTTGATGGAGACTGCAGAAAACATGAAGTACATTCTTCTGTTTATTTTTTTTCTTCCTTTTTGGTCTTCTGTGCTAGAGGAGATTGATTATTTCCTTCTGTGGAGGCAAAAAGTTCAACTGAACTTCAGTTTACTGACCTTCCTCTTTAGCATTTGTCGGCGTGTTGAAGCCACACGCACAAAAAGAGGGAGCCGTAAGACCTGTAGGGACCTAAGCGGCCAGGTCTCTGCTCATCTCCGCTGTACGAGGTAAGAGCACCACTGAGGAAGGACGTGGGAGCTGAGAGCTTGGCCCCTGGGGTAACGTGGTTATAGCTTGGTGTCCCTGTCAGCACCTTCGTGACTGCCACCGAGGGGTGCCCAGCTGGGTGCTGCCACACACATCTCAGCTCCCGAGAAGCCCTCTCACCATTGCACTACCTGCACCACCTAGATTTTTGCAGCTGCAGTTTAGCTTTGGAATTTCACAGAAAAAAACAAACAACCACTAAATATTGCGTGAAGAAAATGCACTAAAAATGAAGTAAGGTTCAGTGCATCATTTCTGTATATCCGTGTGACAGGTTGTACTATAAAAACCTTCATTTAAGGACAAGCTGGTAAGTTAACAGGCTTCAATACCTGCTAAATAAAAAGGTGGCAAAAAGTTATAGTACAAAGGCTTTCTTCTTGTCACAGTCCCAGTCTTTTTTTTTAAAGGGTGGTGTTTATATTCTGTACTATGGTGATCTGTGAGTGACTTTGTTTATAAACATGTACCTCTATAACAATTGAAAGTCGATTAGGCAATAATTTTGTACAAAAATCCTTACCTTGCTAGTCTGACAGTGGTTTTACAGCCTTTTGAATTAATTTATAAGTGGACTGATAAAATAGTAATGGTATAAACTGTAAATTGAACAAAGTCTTATTTAACATAGTAAAAATACTGCTAATATTTTAACAAAGAGTTTATTGTACACAGGCAGATGTTTAACAAAACTGAATGTATAAATCCAGGCATTAATTTTATTCAGATTTTTAATACTGTATATATTTTTTCATACCTTGTCTTTCCAAATAATGTTTTAAAAGCCATTTTTCCTACTCTCAGACACAGTTCTTCAGGAATTAAAGACAGTTATGATTTTATAGGACAACAATCAATAAAATCTTTTTAAATCCTTACTAAAAAAAAAGCTTCAATTTTTCTTGGCCTGCAGATTGTTAAGGTGATAGGTTAAATTTGTTCTGTAACTTATCTTTGCTTGTTTTTTTTTTGCTGTTCTGTAAAGATAAACAGTGCTACTGTGTCCTCCTTCATCTCTCATGGACCTACCTGTACACAGGAGGGTTGAGCAGTGACCAGGCACAGGCCCAGGACCCCTCGCCTCTGGGTTAGGGGAGAACCCGCAGGGTAAGGGCACGCAGGCACTGGGGAAAGGCATGGGGCTGCGGTGGGACAGCTGCCACAGAGCAGCCCCTAGGCCCTTCCCTCCTGCCCAAGGCCAGCTGCTTACACTCCAAGCTTTAGGTTGAGCTGGAAAGTACAACTCATATCATTATTTACACATTTTTCATGTTACTGTGTAAGTAAGGCTCTGACCACACCAACCCACAACCACCTCAGTGTGCTGTGGTCTGGTTGCTACCCCAAGCACTCCAGCACCTGGGGTTCAAGCAGCAATCCCACCATGGGTTTTCAGAGGGTGGAGGAAGATGCTCCAAAAACAAACCTGGCCTCCTCTGCTCCTTCTTATTCCAAGAGAAAGTACAGCCCAGTCACAAACTGACTGTTGTATAAAAAATAGCTATGCTGGATCAGAGGGGTGGCGTTCCTTATATACCAGAGATAAATACAGCTGATGCTGGATTAACTGACAGGAAGATGTGCCCCTGTTTTAGTTCTGTTTTCTTCAGGATAACACGAATAAAGTGAATAAATCCTCCTGAGCCCATGATTCAGGTGGATGAGAAAGGCCACAGGGACGATTTCTGTCAAGCACAAGAGAAAACAAAGCCTCTAAAAACTGAAAGTTGGTTACATTTGCAGAACATCAAAATGAGAAGCAAAGGCTTTTTATTCCTCAAGGATAAACCTGGAAATAATAAAACTATGGCTGCAGAGCAAACAGAAGGTAACAGGAGGCTGCCAGCTGAACTGCTGGCACTATTCAGGCCCTGGTTTGATGCCCACCCATCAGGTCCAGACTAGTTCTCTCAAAATCACCCCACTTGAAATCCTAAAATAAGAATAATTAATCAAATGGCCTTAGGTATTTGGAAGCATTCAAAACAGAATGACAGTCAGAACATTAAGAACTAAGAGCAGATGAAATAACACTTTAAAGAAAAGTATTTTAATGTAACACTATACCTATACATGGATTGCTTAAAAAAATTAGAATACAATGAACCCTTAAAGTGTATTCCACCATCAGTTTTTATAACCATGAAGGTCCTGTAGTCTAAATTTTTCCATCAGTACTGATGATGGATGGGTACAGAAAGTGAAAAAAGATGAACTGAATGGGATGAATGGAAGGCGAGAGTATTTCTGAAGACTTTCCTCCCACAGCACAAATTCAACAACATGTTTTCAAGTTAGTTTAGTTAAGCTATCATTACCTTCTGTGGAAATGTTGGTGAGAAAACTGCTGCAACACCACAGTAATCACTCCCCACCCCCAAGAAAAAAAAATAAAAAAATCTTCTGAGATGTTTTTACCAATAGCAAGAACAGTTTAAGCACAATTAAGCAGTACTTTAGCTTCTTTCCCTTCCCCACCCCCCCAAATCTGGTAACAAATATTTAAAAAAAAAAAAGCTACAGTTTTAGAGGACTCGGAGGAAGGACAATACATACACCAATTAACATTGCTAACATTGCATTTTTTTCTTATTTAAAAAGCTACCATGAACACAGAATACCATGCATATACAGATATTACCAACTATTTTGAAATAACTGATCTTCAGTACGAGGGAATTACCTGCTTGCCCTAAAAGAGTTTTTCCCTCTAGCTAAATAAATGCTATAAAAAAAATGAAACAAAGTAAGTGAGTATATCGGCTTTACCAACACAGATGAAAGTGTGTCAACTATAGCGCTCGTTCTGAAACCGTGGAGCATAGTTTCTGGCACTTTCATTCTCCTGCGTTGTGATTAAGTCTATAATAGCGGTCAGTACTGCTGTATCCCTGGATTTAGTGTCGTTCCAGTCCACGGGGTGTGGGTTTTCTATTTTTTCCTGTAGTAGATCATCGAGCTCTTGTCTTAAATTCTGCAGACAAAAAGTTTGTTGGAATGAGAAGAGACAGGCAAGTAGAAAGCCACACAATGTTACCACAGTAAGTTCAAACCCCTCACGTTCTCTGTTCTCCTAATCTTTAGGCCTGCTGTTCTTACATCAATTTATTTCAACACTGCTACCTTCAGGATCAAAAGCTGCTTTTCAGAAACCAGCTTTGCCTTCTATGACCTGATCTCTGGATGTGATGGCCTGTTCATCCATTAGCTGACTCTTTAAGGAGACTAAAAATATTTGGATTAAGAAAGAGGAAGTCAGATGCAATTTCTAGGATCTAATAAAACAAAGCTCTATTCAGCTCCTCTTTTCACTGGAAAGTATTATTGCCAGCTGAAGAGCCCCATCCTCATGTTCCATATTCACGTGGTTATTTATGGACTGATCAGGTCATCCTACAGCTTTTGCTACAGTAACTACAGAAATTGTGCTCTTCAAATCTCTTACTGTAAGATGTTTAGAAGCCCTTTAAATCCACCTTATGACTCTTCCCTGAAGCCTCCACTATTTTTCAACATCCCCATGAAATTTTCAGCAGAAGCTTTAAGAGTACCTTCCTTCCAACACTGCAAAACGAAAACAAGCCTCATTCTCATCAGCCCAGCTATTACACTGGAAACTCAAATACATAATTAAACTTCAAGTGCCAGCTCCTAAGGCCAAACAGAAGGGAGTTCATCAGTGTTTACTTCTGCCCAGTTTATCATGTGATACAACAAGCTGGTCAGAATGTTATTTTTACTACAACTTTTTAATTTGCATTCATACACAAACCTTCAGTTAGATACCTTTCATTTACTGTGTATACTTCACATGCTTAGTGGGAATACATTAAAAACATTGTTACCTCCCTATAGCAATACATCAATAGTTCAGCAGCAACATCAAATATAAAAAAAAACTCTAGGAAGAGTTACTGTTAAACTAAGATTTCTGTATATATTATTAAATATAATTACCTTAACTAACTGTGCTATTCTAGCTGGAGACTGGAAAACAATCCATTCATCCACAGCAATGGTATCCTGATCTTTATCCTTCTGAATGGATATATCCCCTCCAAAGAACAAGAGGCAGTACGGAGAGACTTCTGTACAATCATATAAGTAAATCTGCAAGAAAACAAAATTGTCCAGTCATCCTTGAAAGCATCACTAACCCTTAAGGAAACACAAGACAGAATTCCAGATCATTTTTCAGTCATTCATAGATTTGCAAAACAGATCTGAAGCAACTCAGTTGGAACAGTTACATAAAATCACATTAAATGGGAGCAAAAATGGTTCCAAATACAGTCCTTCACAGAAAGCGCTGAACTCCAACTAATAAAAAGAAAGCTTGCAAACTTTTTTTCCTTAAAAAAAATAAGAAAAAAAAAAAAAAGAAGCAGAAGCAAGAATCTATCAGAAGTTAATATACCAGCCATTTGTGGAACAATACCACCAAGATCCCACAGAACAGAACCTGACTGCTTGTGCAAGAAGTGACCCAAAACATGAAGGCTTCAAACAAAGCTGGCGCATACCTTCTGGGCCATGTAAGAGACACTATTCACATCCCTTGATCGAACACATTAAAGAGCTACAAAAATAAATAACAAATATAAACCACAACATACACTGCTAGTTCTCATCTTCAAATGGTACACAAGCCAGTTGTAATGGAACTCTGTCTCTTCCACATTAACAGATTTAGGATGAATATTAACTGTTCCATCTGTCTTAGTGCAAACTTTCACCCTGAAAAAAAAAAAAAGTAGTTTTACCATGGAAATAAGATACTGAAAACAGCAAAACCACATCCCAAGTTAAAAACCCTCCAATTCTCCACCAGTGTTCTGAACTCCTAAACGAGGACATTTGAAGGAACTTCTATTTCTTTCCTCAAAAGATTGCAACTGAATCTACAGTATTAATTTTCAGATACGCCTACCTCTGTGCTTAAGTTTAAATTCACCTCCTTAATAAACCCTGTTGTTCTCTCAAGTGGAAAAGACACGAGGCACTGAACCTTCCTGGCAGCTGACTTATAGCTGGCTCCACCATGCAGCTAAGATGCAGTGACATGGAATCTCCCGCCACATTTGCAAGCTTACTCTTACATGCATCCTTGAGGTGACTGAAGCACACTGGACTTGGTTCAAAATGGAGAATCAACTGACTGGTAATGCCAGCTGCAGATGGATATAAATTCAGAGATCTGATGTAGAATTTTGACTACCTATTCTTACACCTACCACAGACATAATCACTTGTTTTGTTTGTTCTTTTTTTTTAATTCTAGGCACAGTGACCACTCCTAGCTTGGTGCTTCTATGTTACATACCCAGGAAGTGTGGAAGTTAGCCAAGCTACCTAATTTAGAAAATACTTGAAACACAAACCAGCATTGTACCAAATCCTTACATTTTTCTCTTCTTGCTAAAGCTTGGCCGAATCTTTGCAACTTTTGGATATAAACCAGCACAGATGACTGCTTTGAGCAACTTCTCATTATCTGTAAAAGACAGCAAAGTAAGTAATGCAGTTCTGCAAATTGAGAATTTGACTCAAAAGCTTTCTGTTTTCTTCTATTGTTTACCCGAGTTGGTATTAGATTTGGGATCCTTGGGGTCTCTGCTATTCACAAATCCAGCTGCAAGGAGATGCTCAGCAAATTGTCCTTTCATGTTATGAAGCATCTATAGGAAATAAAAATTGTCGCAGAATGATGCTGTGCCAAAAGGCTCCTCCCCTTCCCCGACAGATGTATTCCTCCATTTTCAGACCATCAGGATGTTACCTGGAGTGTATTTGAAGACAGGAAATATTCCCAGCAGTAGTCTTTCTCAGTTCTGAATCCACGGCGCCGAGTCTCTTCCCAGCCCTAGAAATTCATACCATAGTTCAAAGGCATTTAAGTGAACACATACTAAAAATATTAACTATATAAGGACAGACCAAAAAAAACGTAGGTCATTACAAAGTTACATTTATCTCCTTAAGAGAGAAAGCAAACCCTTTCATCTCTTTGTATTATGTTATGTACATATGTGTATGTATCTCCACACACCTATACACATATGGCACAGAGCAGAAAAACAACATTTTTGAATTGAAAACTTAGTTTTCCCATGGTGAGGAGCAAAATCTAGCCAAGTTTGTCAGAACTTCATTTGTTGCTACTAACAGTCTTGTGCTACACAGCTACGTCTCTAAGTCTTTTCTAAGTCTCCAATGCTTTTGAAGCCCACACCAGCCTCTTGCAGGTGCCGGAAGGTCAAGAGCTAATGACTCGGGGATTTTTATAGCACAACTGGGAAACTGCCACCAAGAAGTTCTACTGCGTTCATCCCTCATCAAATACATGTTTAGAAAGTAATGTTACCATGAATTTACATTTCCACCAGCATATCCACAAGAAATTAGGTTACTAAGCCTGGACAAGACTCCTTAACACTAGAAGGGTGAAAATTAATTTTGTTTTACGTTTCTGTAGAAACCAAGAAATACTTCAGAGCATACACTGATCAGATTTTTCTTTAGATTAAAGCATAACACCTAAACCAAAATTTCTGAAGGAAAGAACGTTAAAACATGCTTACCGTGAAAGCATTCACCACTGTCAGATGATCACTTTTTGTATTCTTTGACAATTCCTTTCTTCTTGCATCTGCTACTTTCTCCTTGCCCTATGAACAATTAGAACTTATAAAATATTCCTGACTGACAGACCATTCTTCCTTCTAGCTCACCTTCCCTAACTAGGGTACATACATACAGCAATACTTTGTATGGAACATACATAAAAAGTGATGCTACTTCCAATATTCTGTAAGCAAAACACATGCTATTAATTATTGTAAGGCAAACAGTACTTATAAACATGTAATTAACCTGAAAGTAGGATTAAAATTATTTTAAACTACAACATCTCAGTAGCATCCTAATATTCTTATGAGGATCTTAAAATCTTATCTGTAATGCTCTTCTTAGAAACTTTACCAAAGGAATGACAAAAGGGTCTTTGAAGCTGAGGCTTGCCGCAATCGTAAGGACTGGATCCAAGCAACAGAATAAAGCTCCAAAGAGAATCATTTTTCCGATATGTGGTTCAACTGGTAATCGTGCTAAATGTACACCTAGTGGAGTCAGCTCTTCTTGTCTGTCCAAAGCATTCTGTCATAAAAAAAAACAAAAACAAAACACAAAGTCATAACTGCAGTGTGGAGGATGCAGCTAACTGTAGTATGGTCAGACAGGAAAGCGATCATGCAAATTACAAACAGAAACATTCAACAGATACAATAAAGAGCAACCATCTTTAATTGTGTTTCAAGTGGTTTACTGGGCTCAGTGTCTTTCTGGACCGAAGTATGAAGACTAATTAACACTTCGGTGTCTTCTCCTGATCAAGCTTACGTTTGGACTTGTGTATTTCCTATCCCTTCAGTGTCACTTCTTGTTTCATTTACTCTTCTCTTTGCTACTATACAGCCTTGTCACAGAACAACAGATGTATCACTGTCATCTAAACATTAATAGAATTATGACAATCAGTCTGCATAGTGCCTTTCATCTAAATTAGACATTGCAATTTATTGCTACAACTGGTTTGTATAATTAATACCAGGCAAAAAGTCAGTAGTACGAACAGCTCATTGATCTCTCCTGCCCCAACATCCAAAGGGGCACTGACATATGAGAGACCTTGTTCCTATCTGCCTTACTTACCCCCAGAAATAAATTCTTCACTAATCCAACTGGGACAGAAATACCACTTCAATATACAATATAAATATTCAATATTCAAATACAAAGTAAACTTCAATATTTGAAGTTTATTTCCTCTGTTCAGTCAAGATACAGGATGCTGCATAGCCTAGAGATACAGAGTCTGCATAGTAAGGGATTCAAATGTCTAGACCTGTACAATCAGAATGGTCTTTGATAACAAACAATGCAGTAATAACACGGCTGTAAACAAACTTTTCCTTGCATGAAACTGTATGTTAAATAATATTTTACCAGCTCCATCAGATGATTTATGGCCAACATTACAGCATCACGAGATGGCGGATCCATTAGTTTGCTCAGAAAATAAGCAATTCCTCCAAGCTTTAGAATCTGAAAGAAAAAAAAACAAAAAGAATAAAGATGGCTACCCACCTAAAAATCAATAAGCAGTGATCACACTAGCTACAAAAGGTGTGAATAGCTCACAGCTTGAATTAGGATTTCAATAATTAAGAAGTAAGGACAAAATAAAGACATATTAGTGATGAAATTTTAAACATCTATTCTTCAGTATGTTGCATGTGGTATTCCTTATGCATGCATAGGAATTCCATGCAAACTTCCAAAAAAGAAATGTCACTCATGTCAGTTTTAGAAGAATTTTACCAAAAAGTAAAATTAAGAAGCCTTCTGTCTCAGCTCCCTGGCATTCTCACAGAAGCAACTCTGATCTAACATTTTTGGAGGAAAAAAACGTGTTCACATTTGTGTTAGAGTTCAGCTTTTATTTATACCAGACAATATATTTTTCTCGGTTTTGGTACCATTCTGCAAATAATCGCCGCACTTACTAATCGCATATATTGTGCTTTTGCTGTGACAGAATTTAGACTTGAAGACAACTCTAACCTCAGGGTTGCATTGATTTAATCTCTCAAGCTCTTATTCCAACAGAAATGTCACTAGTATACATGTTTGAAGACGCATATGCTTACCTTGATCTGCAAGCAAAGTTCTTCCAAAGGTGTCCTCAAGATCTCAGGTAGCTGATAATCATCTAGAAGGCTAGCACGGAGTCCATTGTATAGATGGTAACAGTGACCTGGCTGAACTCTACAACATATTTGAAGAAATAAATGCATGCTTTTTCTACGACACTGTGACATTATGACTGTGTTCATTTATAAGCAGCTTTCCAAAACACTTCAGGGAATTAGAATTGAAGTGTATTCAATTGCAATAGCCATTTCAGCTTTCAGAAATATAGACCCATCAACAGGAAAACAAAGGCATAGAAAATGTAGAAATCTCCAATTAACTACTCAAAGGGAACAAGAGAAGAACTGTACGTCTGAACAAAAGAAATACCGCAAGGTATTTTGCGGGGGAGTGAATATTTCTTAGATATATACCAAATTATTTAAAATTTAATTTGAAGGCAATTTTCACTTTAATGTATCATAGCCTCGTAAGCAAGGTGTGAACGCAAACATTATCAAATTTGAAAAAAAATGCAGGATTTATTCTTCTATAATAAGGAAGGAAACTCATGACTGAAATGCAGCACAAGTTACGTCAGTTTCTTAGGAAAACAACAAACCGTTCTTTCCCTAAGTACAAGAGAGTTGTGCTAGTATCTGCTTCCGAACATGGGATTAACAAAGTACTACCTTCAGCACACATGAGCTCCAAGACAGACTGAAACTTAACATCACAAAAGTTTTCTAACTCGCCATTATTCTTACCTTCCTGCTCGACCTTTCCTTTGCTTGGCATTAGCTTTACTAACCCACTCAGCTGCCATTGTGCTAATGTTGTTCTGGGTATCAAAGTGAGTTTCCTTTATCTTTCCACCATCTATAACGAATACCACGTCATCTATTGTAATGCTGTTTTAAAAGAAGAAAAAAAAAAAAATGCAACTCTTCATCTTTGCAAACTTAGCCTAGAATCTTAGAAAGGTTTAGCTTCTCTTTACCCCCTCCCAAGCTGCAAGCCAAAAGTTAAAAAAATTCTGCGCTTGGAATTTCATTAAGAAGAATGTTACTAAGCAGTTCAAGAGCAAGCTTGTTTTATTCTCCTAGGTCTGGCACTATAGAGTCACTATATACAGTTATAAAGTCTGTAGAGGACAGGCAGCTCACATTTATTATGTACAACAACTGCAAGTCATTATAGATCATCCATGTTTTGATTTTTTTAAACAACTCTCAAAGGAGAATTCCAGCTCAGTCTACAGACGTATCAGAATTGAAAGTGTTATAAATCTATGATACAAATATTTCAAAAGCATTTTGAAAAAAAGTTAAACAGGCTTATTTTTTAATTTTCTCAAAATTATGGGTTTTTTTTGGTCTGCATAGCTAGCTATTTACCTAGTCTCTGCAATGTTGGTAGCAATCACGATTTTCCTTACTCCTGGCGGGGTCTTCTTAAACACCTGTAATTATCCATGGCCCATTTATATGTTTGCCAAAACCAAACATACACTCAATTAAAATTGTTGGTAGTTGCAAAATGTTATGTTATTGCATAATAATAAAAGACAAGCATACCTGAGTCTGGTTAACAGTAGGCATCAATGAATGTAAAGGTATGATAATAAACCTATCTGAAAATTAAAATCAGTAGAAGATACAGAGTAAGCACAGATACTTTAGTTACACAGGAAATCAAGAATACAGAACAGAGAAAATATGCTGCAAGTAAATCTACTATTTCCATTTCTTATTCTGAGTTGGTTTTTACCATGTAGATAATGGCATAGTAGCATAGTTTAATTATTATTATTTTTTAAATTATTTTTATTTTTTTGCTATTTGTTAGCAATGTTCGATACATTGGTGTTATGTGCAGATGACACATTCTGAAATACAGGCGTATATGCTAGAAGCTCCAAATAATATAAACTGAATAAACTAACCACCAGCTACAATAAGCTTCTCTGGTAGCCGCCAGCTACCTAAGCTTCTCTGGGATACAAAATCATTATGTTATTCTGCAGAAGATTCCCCCAAAAGCTAGTAAAACATAAAACTCACATAATAAACTCCTTTATACCTTTTTACTTTAGAATTTGCCATGTTGTATTATGATATGATATCTTGGTGAATACAAATTACTGTACAGAACATAATATATTCAATTGTAAATTAACTATTTAATAACTATTCAAGTTTACTTATTAAATTGACATTCTCCTCTGGTTTTCAATAATTCTCTATCTGTGGAATATACACAACATGAATTATTGTAAGACTATCTGAATAGTCAAAAGCATAGTTAGGACAAGTTAGCTGAACATGAGGTATGCAAACAAGACAAAATAAAGCATGTAGGATAGGCGTAGGATATTTTACTGTCCTATTAAAAGGCATCTAGGAAAAAGAATTTAAAAGAACCCATCAGCAAAGTATTAGAGAGAAGTTGCTTAAGCATCAAGCAAAAATAAGAAATTAACACAGAATGAAGAAAGAATTTAGTTTTGGATGGAAGTTACTGTAGCTATGTAAAAAAACAAAAAGCCGAACACACTGCAATCATTTTGAAAGGGAAGGAGGGAAGAAGAAAAGTCCAGTGCAATACCAGCAAACATAGGCAAAAATAAAAGTTTGCCACTAATGCTGCTGCTAAACTTGCACATAAAATTGTTTTTACCTGACTTAAACATGACTTGTGACATCAAGAGATCATGCAAAGTGCTAATGTTGTCCCATCCTGGAAGAAACACTAGAATTGCACCATCCTATATATAAAAGAAGCGAATGGGAAAGGAAACAGGTTACAATAAGTTACATGCTATGCAAAATATCACCTACTTGCATACTGATACATATATTTCAAGTAAGTGATACCTGAAACCTCACTGACTACAACTTGAAATACTTTGTTTACTACAGAAAAGAAGTTTGTCTTGCTACACATTTATCTGAGCTTAATAAACAAAAACTTCCTTTTCGACATTCTGGCCTGCAGCATTTTAAACACTGTAAGAATTTGAGCTGCAGTTAAACCTCGAAGAAACGAAGTGTAATTTTCAACAAAGAACAAAATAAAAAACAGTAAGTCATCCTCATTATCCACAGCTTAAATACTCTATCAATTGAAATATTAAGTAATTTGGCATTCTCAATTATCAGAATTTTCTTCATTGACTCAAGCTACAGTGTCAGCTCTTCCAGAGATGTTTTTGAACACATAAATGAATATAAAACTTCAGGCTATGGTGTAACCTACGTATATTCCCTATGGCAACAGAAGTTATTCTTTCAAGTTTCTTACTGCTTCAAGCACAGAAACCCTCTGATAACAATGTACCTAACAGTATTATGTAAAAAACCTTTTACTGGGACTCTAATTAGGATCTTCAGCTTCAGAATCTGGTAGTTTTATATTTCAAGAACTACCTCCTCTAAAACAACATAAAAGAAGCTACAAATTGAAATAAAGACTATGTAAGAGTTACTATACTGGTCAGAGCCTCACAGAAACCTAAACGTGTAGGTGAGTAAAGATCTCAAGCATTTTTACATTAAAAAGTAACTAGTTGCGTTGTCATTACATCTGAAGCACATTCAGGGACAACTACTAATGAAAGCGGAGTAACTACAAAGCGTGACACGCTGTAAGTAGGAAGAATCTCCTAGCTACACATTTGGTAAATGTGACTGAATTTTTATATATCCTAGCAAAATTCTCATCTTCACAACTGCTAAATTACATTCAGATTACTCAGGCAGAAAACCATTTAAAGCCCATGACATACTGTAGATATGAGGGACTGGATATCAACTCTAAGCAGTGCTGTGCCCTCTCTCTGTCATTCCTGATAGGGAAGCTCCTAGATGTAAAACATTTAGTTGTACATTGAAGAGGTTCTCAGATTGGTTTTCTACAGCTATTTCACAAACCGTAGGTTTTACTACACACCCCAAAAAGTACTACCTTGGACAAGATAAACACATGCAGTCAGAAGAAGAACTAAGAGTTAAAAATTCGTGTGCAATTACACTAGTTTTCATCAGATGACTAATGTGTATGAAGACATTTAAAAGCTTATCCCAAGGAAAAGAAGCTGCAATCGGAGTTAAATGGAACCCAAACCTTCAGACTTCTATCCTGTTTTATTTGAGTCAATCTCTACTATCATCAAAAGATTTATAGTCTCTTTAGAACAAAAAAGTCTGAAATTACTATATTGAATATATATGCAAGTTATCCAAGCTTTTTACATGCATAGCTATCATTAACGCCTACAACTGTTATTCAAGAACTTAGATACGTGCTACCTTTTAAACCTGGAATCTGTTGCAAAAAACACTGTCTGACCACATTCTAAATTCGGGGCTTAAATAGCAATTGGGTATTTAGAGCTGTTAGATTACTTTTGAGAAAACAGAAAATAAAACTAATAACAAAAAAAAAAACAAAAAACTCTTCCTTATATGCATGTAATAGACCAAAATAACCACCAGCTTTAACTTTCTCCACCAGCCACTGACCACAATTCAGTCATAGCATGAGAACATGCTGATAGGACACAGAAACATACCTCTTCTTCCAAAACAATGTGTCTTATAAGTGCTGCTATCAGGTCAAGGTCAACCTTGTCGTCGTCCATCATTTCCAAGGCATCTATAGTACTCGCTGAGTACCTACAGGCAACAAGAGCATGCAGATTGGTTACTTGCTAGCGCAAAGTCATGCACTCATCTCTGCTGTAAGGTTCTGCAATCACTCATCTGTGTAACCTACTACTGCTCAATTTCCGTCTTTCTTTGTAGGTACAACTGAACAGACATGCTGCTCTGAAGACTTATTTTAGTGTCAATTATTGCCAGTTTAGAATAGTAAGTTTAAGAATTATGACTGAACTGTGTTTGGAGCATTTACATGACATTTTTGGGTTATGGATCTCATGAATTATCTAGGATCTAAGTAATCTGAGTTTACCCTTCAATTTATCTCTCCCTCACAGTAAGCACAGAAGGCATCTCATCTGTTCAGCCCTTTCTTTTCATGAAACCTAGTACCAATTACCAGATTGTTCCAAAGACCTGTCTGAGAAAGGGATGGAGAAGTAGAAAAGGACAAGTAGAACATGGGATAGAACAGAGAGCACCGAGGACTTGCTCCCTTAGGAAAGGGAGGTAAAACAGAGCCACCTGTATTAGTTATTGCTGTGAAGCTGGATATATAGGAAGTCACAAACTGCAGAGGTATAATAAGACAGGAGAAGGAAAGAAAGATGCCGTTCCTGAAATAAATTTGCCAGGCTACCTAAGTAACCCACTTATTCAGATAGTAAAGCAGTCAAATGCTGGCAAAGAGAATGTCTCAAGCACAGAGTCTCTGCTGGGTGCTGAAGAGGCAAAGTTATTTAGCTTAGTCTTAAACCACTCTTGAGGTTTAAGGAACATTAAAACGTTCATTAAATTAACAACACTTAATGCAGAAGAGTGAGAACAACCTGCCCCGCAGCTGCCTTAAGTATTCTGGCCATCGTTCCCTGTAGATTTCCTCTTTTTCTTCTTTTTCTGGTCTGCTTATATGCCCTTGCATGAAGCCTTTCTTCCACCGTGGCCGACGGTCTGTGTTTTCTGGCATATACCTTTAAAGTTAAATAGAAAATAAATATACAGTACTTTAGCTGTACCATATAATACACGTAGGATTCTAGAACTTTTCTCTAAGACTTTTTTTTTTTTTAATTACAGAAATGATAGGTACCATCTCCAGTAAGCATGAAAACAAGTAAAAAATAAACATCAAAGACGAGCTTAATTTATCCACCTGAAAATTCACCACACTGAAAGACAAAACACAAGTTGTTCTCGCCCCAAACCAACATTTCCAGGTTGCTACAAGCCTTTTACTGTAAAAGCTACCGAACTTCCCTCAAAAGGTTTTCTGCAACAAGATGTCCAACAAGTTTACTCCTGAAAACCACAACTAATTTTTCAACAGGCTATGTAGACTGAGATAATCTTCAAAAAGACATACTAAGTAAAATGAAAAACAAACTAAATACTATCTATACTGATGCTGAGAAAATACACTTACCTCAACTTCTCAATTACGTCTTCAAGAAGATACTCCACCACTGGGAAAGTGAACCCAGGTATGTGAATCATTGGACAATTATCTGTTGAGAAAGGCATAAGTCATTTTTAAGCAGCAAAAAATTTGCAAAAAATTACATCATTAATTCCTTTTATTAAAAGCAATCCTAAAATTTGACATCTGCATTATGCCATAGAAGCCTGTATCACTTAGAAGGAAAATTCATAGGAAGCATTTAACCTACCAAAGTATTCAGAAAACTTCTCTGCGTTTAAAGTAGCACTCATCAGTATTACTTTCAGATCCAAACGGACATTCAAAAGATCTTTAATAATGCTCATTAAAACATCTGATTGAAGATTTCTTTCATGAATTTCATCAAGGACTACATGACTAATACTGGACAAATGCCTGAAACAGAAGAACAAAAAATTAAACATTTGCTTTTAGCAGAAGTAAAAAATAGAGCAGAGACTAACAAGAACAGGTCATTAGTCAAGTCATTCGATAATTGCATTTAGTTTCTAATAAAACAGGAAAACTTACTTATCTGACTGAAGCCACTGTAGGACAATTCCTGTGGTACAGTATAAAATTGAGCCTTGTTTCCTCGGTAACCGACTGGAAGAAATACATCAAGAATTCTTCAGTTCTCTTCTTTATTTTACAAAGTACTTAATAAAAAATTAAAAATTAAAACACAGGTAGTTGTTACAGACATTATGAAGTATGCCTCATTCTTGAACTTGTTCACAGTTCAGCTGAGAGAACAAGGGTTTTGGACAGAGTCACAGCATTTTTGGTGATGGGAAATTAACTTCTTGTAGCCTGACGGAACCTCTGACTTCATTTCTCATCATTTCTACACTGATCTGCTGACTCCAAATTCTCACAACCATCTGAACTCAGCACAGATGACAGCTGTGTCATACACAGCACTGTAACATTCTTGATTAAACATTAAAGAAAACAGAAGTGAGATTCCATAAACTAGTGCTTCAAATTAAAGTGCTGGAAGGACTGAACTGTCATCTCTCACCAGCAGTTTTTCCATCAGTGGTAAGTGAGGTTTCGTTGTTTGCTAGTTACATCCCAGGTAATTTTTTAAAATTACAAATCACTGCAAGCATAGTAACTTTTGTTCTATGGCACTAGGTCTATGAACTCTTGTTAACAAGACTAAATTTATTACTTGACCTTAACGGAATTACTCATTAGGTAACAAATACATAATTCTACCCAGAAATATAGTTTATAGCATTCTCTCCTTTAACATTTTAATTTCTCCTTGAAATTAATTGATTAGGGACATCGCTTTTAACCTCTGTGTATAGCAAAACCTTTCAGAAGAACTGAAAAAAGGACTTATTAGTGAAAGTACAGCTTAGTGCTAACCAATCCTGCCAGCCTGAAATTCAGAACTGACTTCGCGTAACAACCTCAAACCACTCATTTACATGCTACACAGAATATTATAACCATGCTCAAACTTTTTGAGTATTTTTCAAAAACTTTATTACCTGTACCAGCTATTCAGAGGAATGTCTTTTGGAGAAAACAAGAGAATAAAAGTGTTTGCCCGTGTTAAGAACTGCCTTGCAGTTTTTTCGTTTTGAGTCGATACCACTTTACATGAAGGAACAAAAACTGTCAAGAGAGCCTCTTACCTCTGAAGACGAATCTGGTATCCTGTACTCTTGCCATTACCGCATGCTTCTGCCCTTTCAGCAGCAACTCTCTCAGCCACCTTCAAAAAAACAACAGCTCATTAAAAAAAAAAAAAAAAACAAAACACACAAGGCTGATCCATGATTTAGCTACTCATCAGTAAGAAACACCTAGAACCAAGATGCAATGTAAACAACAGAACACCATGAAAAACATCTTTTCCCTTTCCTTGAGAGCAGTGTTTCCTGTCTGCAAATCAAGAACAGATGAGCAACCCAAGACACATTTTAGAAAAACACAACCATCTAGGCATCAGCAGTACACTCCTCCAGAATGCACCACCCCTTTCAGTACGGCCAGCTTTCCTCATGGAGAGTGATGTTCTATACTCATTGGATCCTTAACTATAAAGAAGAGCAATTACTGTGCACTGAAAAGCCAAGTTCTTTCTTGCTCTTTAATACATTTCTAAAGGGCTACACAACACTACTGTTTATCTTACTTCACATATGCACTGCCCAGTCCATTAAAGCCACCAATATAAACCATGCCTACATTCAAGGAAAAGGGAGGCATACGGCACCAGTACTTTAATCACTACCAAAACTTACGAAATATCAAATTAGTGTATATTAATAAAATTGTTATTTGCAATAGCATCAATTAAGACTGAAAATGAATACACAAAAAACAACCTTTCCTGTCCACTGCAGGCGGAATGCTTATCTTGAACTTTACCATTAGTGTGACAACATCCAAAAATAGATCAGTTTCTTTGAGAGGTACACAGTATCTATCTGGTCATTTGGATTTTTTCCAGATCTTAACTTCAAATAATCTACCAGATTGTATACTCAGCTAATAAACTTGCCCTGTAGCTTAGGCCCAGTAGAAAAAGATCTGTTTTTGTTCAAAAATCCTAAGACAGTAATTTTATCTGGACTTACGGTGGGGATGACAACAAAGAAACACACCTACAACCGTAAGAAATAAGTTAGTCAGCTTGTCAAAGTGGAACTTACTGAGATAGCACTGATCCTCCGAGGCTGAGTACAAACGATCCTGCAGGTAGACCCCTTCCCTCGCTCTATGTAGTCATCCAAGATGAACTGCGTGACTTGTGTAGTCTTTCCACAGCCGGTTTCACCACTTATCACAGTTACTCGATTATTATTTATAAGGTTTACAAGTTCCTGTTTCCAGAGAAAGAAAACATTTGCAAGTATTATGGTCAAAAACAGATTTTAGAAGTACTTTGGTAATTCTCTACTACTGTGAATTTAAAAAAAAATAAATAAATCACAACAACCATATACCCATCTGTTTCCAGTAATATTGAAACTTCTGAAAGCTGCAGCACCTCCACAAATCATGAATCTTTCTTCAAATTAAACACATGCTTACCTGTCTCATCCCATACGAAGGGAGTTTCTCTCGGAATCTCTGAGAAAAGAAAAAGCAACAGTACATGTTTTCAAACACCTCTCCAACACTGAAGTAATACTAACAGATTTCATCCATGATCTAGATGAAACAGATCAGTAACATGACAAGCTGCTCACCCAAGACTGAACAGGCCCACTAGAAATAAATTTAATTCCATGCATGTTCTCAGTTTCACTAAACGTACCAGAAATATTTAACACCAACAGTTCCGTACACAAAGAGGCCAACATACACAGTTAAAAGACTAGGGCCTCGAACAGCAGGCTTCCCATTTGAGAGGTGCTAAAACCGTTTCCTTGTACGGCTTTATACACTGCCATTACAATAACCTCAACTACATTTTGAAGAGTTGTTCCTTCACAGCCTATTGCCCTACTTTTAATTTTACACACAAACGCAGAGATAAAAGTCTATTTAAAAAAGAGAACAGAAAATACACATCCAACTATACAATGCAAATACTTAAAATTTTGGATTTTAAACAATCAGAAATTATCACTGACAGTCTAATGTTCAAAACCAAAAGCTTTCTTTTTAACTCATGGGAAAGTACCTGCATTTCAATATATCTAGGATCAGACTTCTTCTTTCTTAGATCTTCTTTAAGTTGCTCATCTAAATCTGTATCCTGCTGATTTTTTTCAAATAGGTATTCCACATCCCGATCAAGGAATGTTTTTTCCAAGACTGGTCTCTGTTTGATAGGAGCTTTTTCCACCTCTGGTTTCACTTTTGCGGGCTGTTCTGGAGTATTACTGAAATAATGGCAAAGAACAGAAGCTTCAAAGGTTACCCAATATATGCTTGGCCACTGAGAAACGTCCACTGAAAAGTTCACTGAACCACTCCAGGCAGATCTGTTTTGAGACATTACATCCCCAAGTTTTTTGAGCCCTAAGCTGAAGGCAGCGTGGTGTACATTGTAAAAGACAAAGAAACGTACAACAGGGTCATGGGATCAAAAAACATACAACAGGATCTTCAAATGTAACGTGTTCTTCTGCATTAAAGCTAACGTACTAACGGAACATCTCCAGAGAACTGCTGCTTAACGGCCTGTCAAAACCACCACCCCGTAGCCGGATCTTTCACCAAAACCCAAACCCATCAACCCAGCGTACTGAAGGCAAGATACATGACCTCCCCATTTTACTGCCTGTTTAAATCCTTGCAGAAAAGGCATCAAGAATGGGCCCTATTTCACAGAGGCTGAGAAAACCTCCCAGCACCAGAAGAAGGATGACAAACACCACCTGCGGATGAGCACTCCCAGAGGCCACGGGAACTTGGTCACTCCATTACACAAATCCCCTGCTGTGGGCCTGGGGATCAGCGAAAGGGTTTTATGACTCTGGGTAAAGCCGTAACACCCCAAACTCCCCAGCAGCCCGGGAGGGAGCCTTGCAGCAACGGTCAGAGCCCCCCAGCCAGGATCCTTACCCGTCCTCGTCCCCGGACCACCAGGACATGGCGTCGGGCTCCTTCTCGCTCCTGCTCTGCACGGCCGTCAGCAGCTGCGCGATCTGCTCCTCGCGGCGCTCGTCCATCCGCACCACGGCCCGCTGCGGACAGCACAGCGCGGCGTCACCCCGACCCGCGACGTCACCCCCGCGGCCCGTGACGTCACTCGCACGACCCGTGACGTCACCCCCGCGTCAGGCAGCGCCCCGCCGGCCGCCCCCCCGGCCCCCACCTGCTGCCGGTCCGTCTCCTTGCTCCTCTGGCCCTGCTTCCGCGCGTACCACAGCCCGATCTCGCGGCCCTTCAGGTGGCTGGGGTGCCGCCCCCGGCCTCCCCCGCCGCCCCCGCCGCGCCCCCCGTGCCCGCCGGCCGAGGAGGAGGCTGCGGGGCCGCCATCGCCGCCCCGGGCCCAGCCGCGCCGCTGCTCCGAGCTCATGGCCGCCCCCGGCCGGCTCCCCTCAGCGCCGCGCCCCGCCCCTTCCGCCGCAGCACTTCCGTCCGCTGAAGGCTCCGCCCCCCGCCGCAGGCTCCGCCCCCCGGCTCAGGCACCGCCCCGCCGCCTCCGAGCCCTGGGGTCGCGGGTTCGAGTCCCGCTCCCCCCATCGTGGCCGTGCGCTGCTACACGGGGTGCAGTGGCAGAGGAATGTCCTCTGTAATCATCGCTACCGCCTCTCCGCATTGTCCCCTCAACACGGGGAGACGCGTGTGTTCTGAAGGAAATACGACAGGTTGAAACATTTCCGATAGATTTGTACACGTAAATGTTGGGAAGAGTAAATGCGTGTCTCCCAGCGCAAAGATCATCTCACAACGTCTACAAATTACATTTCCTGCAATAATCCTGGTGTCTCACAGATTATCGAGCCTCCCCAAGGCCTGTTGCCCACCCCTGGCACTCGCCCCTCCAGCAGCAGGCCGTCACCATGCAGTAACGTGTCCACACCAAGCCTGTGGTGCAGCAGCCCAGGAGCGCTCTGTGCCCTTCCCTCAGTAATTGGGGGCACTCCTTGAAGTCCAGCTCCCGATGAGGGAACGTGGCACTTGTGGGGCATGCTCTGGGCTGAGGCACAGCCAGAGAGGAGCCACGCCACAGCTGTGAGCCTGTGAGGCACTACCACCATCGGCACGGCTGTCTGTGTGGGGACAGGCTGTGTGTGTAGGGATGGGAGGGTGTTAACATCGTTCTGCACAACAAACAGGAGAGTGCAAAATACAGGCATATACGCATACGGGTACTGCAATTCATATAGGAGCTGCTGCCTGAGTCTAGAAAAGAATTTATTCCGTTCTGAATCACCTAAATCTGCAAAATTCATTACAGGAGAGGAACGTAACGCTCAAAAGCTCATCTTGGAAATCATTATAGTGATATGTACCAGGAGGTGAAATTGTGTTCCAGAATCTATGTATCAACCCCAAATCCATAACGGTAAAATAATATATAAGTAACATTTATTTTTTATGAAATTACTGCATGTTGAAACAGTTTGATGTTGTCAGATGTATTTTCTATCGAGATTAGAACAGGAAATTTACACTTCAGTGCCACGCTATAGCTTTTATTGCAAGAAGCACAATCCTTTGGGGCTTTGGGGATTTGGGGCTGGTCCTGCTTCTTACAGACTTCGTTTTCTTGTAACTCTGTTAACTTAATGTTATTCTCAGTGTACATGAGCACCACTGAAAGGAAACTGGATATACTGCTTACCAAAGATTACCCCCGAAAGACTTTTGCCCTTTCTTGTTCTCTATCCTTTGCATTATTCAAAAGCCCAAGTACTAAGAGCAGGGGAAGCCCAGGGGCTGATGCAGGTCACATTTTCCAAGGGATTTTTGTTCAGCCAGTTGCTATGGTGTCTGAGCAGAGATGAGGTCTCTTTCAAGTCACCTTCAAACGGTCATTGACAAACACTTTGCCCTCAAATGTCAAGCTGTCAGTGAAATACATTGAAAGGTCATACAGGGGATAAGCAACAGAAGAAGAAGGTTTTGTTTTGTTTTGTTTTGCTTTTCCTTTAAAAACTATTAGAAAAGAAGTGCTTTAAAAATTAAGTCCAAATGCATTTCATACAATGATAAATACACATTGACACGTACTGAATACACAACCAGGTGCGAGTGTTCTCGTACAGCAAGTGTTTGCTGCTTTGTGCAAGGAGCTGGTATCTACTGAATAATTACATAATTGCCTTTTCAGACAGTTTAAAATGTTTAATGATGTTAGTTTAAAGTAAAATATAAAACAATCAGACATTTGTACATGATCAAATTTACAGATTCATTAAAGAAAAGTTCCTTTTCATTACAGCAGCAAGACAACATTCTACAATTAGGTCAAGCTCAGGGTCACAGTTATGCAGTTATGCCTCCTAATCCTAACCCCTTCTAAATGCATCCATCAGAACAAACAGAAGGTGTGATGGGCCGCATCCTCTATCACAAACTTGCTACCTTTTTTCTGGAGCGAGCATGTCTGTTGCTATAAGGCAACTTTCTGTGTTCCTGCTACAAACACAAAGCAAAGCAATATATTCGGTCCCTCTGCTCTATGCCTATGGATGTAATTTATTCAATAGACTTATTGTTTGTTCCTTCTACTGTAGTTTCTTGTTAAATCTGAAATATAACATAGCATCTTAGTGGTACTGAGAGTCTTGAGGCAGTCTTACAAGAACTCTTGTTTCCACCTTGGAAAGGTGGCACATGAAAAGCACACCTTGCACAGTGATCCATCTCAATTGCAGCAGCAATGATTACAAACCCTCAGAAAAAAGAGCTCCCGATCAAAAAGCACTAGCGTTTCAAGCCTTTAAGGACTCCATTCACTGTTTCAGCCTTGGCTTCTCTAAATTTGACACAAAACAGAGTATTCACGGGTTTTAGGTTGATTTCAGGCTTATTTCTAGGTTCCCCATAAGCCAGTAGAGGAACAGGCTCCTCCAGAGGGTGCTGCAGGGCAGGATCCTGATCTACGTAATGTTTGACTCTCGAGGTCAACATCTGCCAGGTCTCTAAGTTTGTCCTCCTTGAATAGCTTTATCCCCCTCTCCTAAGGAGTCACAGACCAGTTGTAACCCCCAGCTCCTGACTCAGCCCTAAAGCATGAGGGTCCACCCGGAGAGGTCTGATGGCAGGACTGCTGACAGACAGAATATATAGGGGCAGAAAAGGGGCGAGTGTTCCTTGAAAGCCACAGGGACTTCTGCAGCTATCAGCAAGCTGCGCCCGCTCTCACGGCTGTGTTGCTGAGATTACTAGCTGAGGAAGAAAACAATATTGCAAATCTATTCCTTGCTTAGGGATGGCTCTAGTCTTTAACCATGAAAAATTACTGAAATTAATGTTGATGTTACAGCTCTTCAAACACTTCAAATGCTGCCTTATCTGGATGGAGAGCAAATATCTGCAAGGTTGAGAAACTTCTTAACTCGTTAAGAGATCATGGAGGCAGAAAAGGGCACACTTTAGAGTAACTGACAGAAAATTAATGAACATTTGATGCACTTGCAAACAGAAATGTCAAGCCATGAGAACACTTGAATTTCACAATTTTGGACTTACAAAATGTGCACGCTTACATTTCAGCCACTTGTATCCAAAGGTCCATACACTGGCCACTTACATAGGTATTACATATGAATCATGTACAGAGCGATAGAAAATTAAACCATCTAGATAACTTTTAGTCCTTTGCTTAGGCAAATAAATGAGTTAGTCTTAGGCTTGTGCTACATATTTTCAGGTAAATGATTCAAGTCTGGTACGTCAGTATGAGCAGCATTGCAACAGTCATCCAAACCTGTTAACCCTTCACCCGTATGAAGTTGTTCCCTCATTTTCTGCTGGTTCCCACAGACAGACCACCCAGTGCCAAGCAACCAAGGATGGTTTTTAAGACTTTATTTAGGACTTCTTTTAGAGAGAAGTGTTCCTCAAATAAATAGATATATAAATAACTTGAAATTCACTATGCAAAGCTGTAAAGCACTTAAGTATTTGCTTTGCTATTTGTATATTTTAAACGTTTTAAACTATTTAAGAATCTACCCAAATGAAATTAATTTATGTGCAAGGAAAAAACAGTTGGCATTGTATTTGCTAGGGTAGCTTGAGTCAAGAGGAGCAACATCTGTCAAATCAGTTTAAATGTTTAGGTTAAAAGTCATTTAATTGTTGTTGTCATCTTCTTCCCGTTTTCTGTATGCTTTGTTCAACATTTGTATTTCTTCCTGATAACCACCTCTTTCCATATGTTGCTTTTTACTGTTCTGCCGATGAGCTTCGACTGTGTCTGGAATTGTTATGTTAATATCGCTGTCAGGATTGTTTGATGGTATGAAGAGTGAGTAGGAAGCAGTTTCCCCTAAATCACATGAGACGAATCTGTTTTCTTTCCGTGAATAACGTAAGGATGGAGACCTCACCTGTGTGGATGACTGGCTGATGTTGCTGATGATGGACACAGTATCCAGGGCCTCTTCATTGTCACAGATTTCAAGAACTTCTAAATGAATTTTAACACTTGTGTCAGCAAATGTATTAGGAGACTCCTCCAGGTTTGGCTCGTGACCAACACTTTTAGATCGATAAACTTCAATTTTCTTTGACGTGGGTGTTATTTTTTGTCCTTCAGTGCTTACTTCATACGTAGATAAAGAGAGAGTTTTTCCTGTGGGTGCTTGAAGAGACACGGTTCCTTGAAATGCACACAGGGGAATAGCTAAGGCCCCACCCGATCGCTGAAAAGAGAAAGAATGACCATTATCTAATGCTAATTTTTGAAGTTAGAATCTATTATAAATGATCAATCGTGCTTAACTTATTAAATTGTTAGAATTTTCCTTGCATTATTTTAGAAACCTGGTATTCATTATGACATTTTAAAGAATACAAAATGTTACTAATATGTACTTTACTATAAAAAGTACACTAAAGTATAGTGTATTTTATACTAATATACAGACTGTATATGAGTATAGAGTCATAGATAAGAAGTATCAGAAGTAAAGTCCCAAGTTACTGTGAGTCAGCTTATGGACACAGACTCTTCACAGCAGCAGTCTACACACGTAACATTTCCTGGCAGCCAGTGCACAATGAGACAACGACCGTCAGCAGGCACCTCTCTAGCTAGTATTAACAGGCATCTCTGAAAGCGTTTTCACTTAATTTCTGCTTAATTCAGACTGAGGTACTGATCTCCTGAGGCGTCTCATATGGTGACTAAAGGGAGAGAAGTGACAGCAGAGAGCTGTTCAAAACCTGGACCCTGTATTGAGAGCATTTGTCTCCCTTAGGTGCTCCATTTTTATTAATCTTAACTAAATTACGTGCCTAAAGACAGACTAAGCTAAAATTTCCAAAACAGCTTGACAGATACTATTCAAGGAAGTTTTTGCTCATTTTTGTTTATTTTTATGGTGGAAATAATAACAGTAGGAAATCTATAATAAGGATTTACAAATTCCCTACAGTGATGGACAGAGGGTCAATCCAGCATCTTGCTCCCAACCACATTTCACACTGGCTCTAGACACCAGTATGGATTTCTTTCTAGTACAAAGCTGAATTTATCAGTAGAGAAATTTTCACAGACTTGAAGGAATAGAGAGTAAATTCAGTTAGAGCTCTGGAGCACTAAAAGTCATGCTCAAAGTAATAATTTTTAGCAGGTGCAATGAAAGTAGTGTTTCAGAGACTGTAAATAAATAAAGGCATTATACAAAGAAATCAGTGTGAGTGCTTGCATGGAGAAGAGAGGAAAAAAGCTCCTACGTGGACTATGGTAGCTTAGGGGTGAGTTGTTGCATTTCCTTCCACAGTGCTGCAGGACAGACAGATCCTGTATCTTTTTCTCATGCCATCGGGTCTCACATTTTTAACTGTGGAGGTCATCCATTCAGCAACTCAAGGTGGAGAGAGTGAAGTTGATGGCAGCAGGAGACACAAAGCTACCAAACACCGTACGTGGGTTCTGGAGAACCTCGCTGCGGGGCTCATCCTCATCTGCTTTGCTACAGCTGGGTTTTGACTGCTTACTGAGAGGGGCAGGAATTAGCACCTGAACACTTCTTATTTGCTAAAATCTGCTATTAAAATGAACTGCAGCTTTGCAGAAGACAAACTCCTTGTCAGGCAGTGGAAGTGCTGGCCCTGAGACAGGGCAGCCCACAAGGAAGGGCTACACTGGTTAGAAGGAAACATACACCAGAGAGGTACTGAAATTAGGGAAAGCTGCAAAATCCAGCTCTGCACCCACACAGACACCAGGGAGAAGAGTGTGCAGAGGGTATTGAAAAGCTGCCAGCCAGCAAGGTGAATCACCCTGTAACCCTCCTGTGCTGCTGTTGCTATGCTGCCTTCGGGACTCCTTGGCAATCTGTTCAATCTACCTCAGGTATCTCCAGATCACTTTGCTATGTGAAATGCAGACTTACTCCTACGGTGCTGCTCTCTGCTGTGTTCCCTCTCCAGCTACGGCACCTCCCTGCTGCCCAGAGGGGCACACTGCCAGCCCAAACCTCATCCTCCCCATCCCCATCCACCTGCAATCAGGAGACAACCAACAGAAACCCTGGGCTTCCAAAAGGATCAGTCTTTCCCTAGCGAGTTAGAGGGGGATGCCCCGAGCTCAGCCTTGGAAGCAGAAGTTCCAGTCTTGTCCTCTTGGGCTAATGACTTACCCTGTGCAAATGGTGTGAACGGAGAAAGGAAGAAAAGGAGGAGGAACAGAAACATCAGATCTAATAACTGGCAGCGGGGAGATGTGCAACATTAGCCAGGCGCAGGAAGGAGTCCTTCCACTTGGACCAGTTCTGTTTAATGTTTCCTTTCCAGTAAAACTGAGAATTGAGTTGAAACAGAGGGGTTTAGGGTACTGGAAAGATGAAATTTTTCTTAGGGAGCTGGGAAGTGCAATTACTTGCTTAATATTAACGAGCAGAATTTTACAACCACACAGCTAAATCAAATGACACATTACCTCATCTTCACTAAAGAGCACAAAAAGGAAATTAGGTTTCATTGTGTAGAAAAATCTTGCCAGACTGTGACTTAATACAGTCCTTCGACAAAGGAGTTTGGCTGACAAAATAGGAGCTGGGCTGCTCTCCTGGAAGGAAATCAAAGTTGTATTGGTCTCCTGAATAGGTCTGTTGGGGAGAAACGGTCCTCAAGCATCTTCCAACGTGCAGTTACAGAGGCAGCTATCGTGCTCTGTCACAGCCAGCAAAGGCTGGGCTGGACACGGGGGTATCCAGGAGGGTCGCTCGCTAAAGGGTGAGCACTGGCAGCCCTTGTTTCAAAGTGATGATGAGGGCATTTTTTTTCCAATCACAGTGAGGTGCTGGCACTTGCATGTTCTGTACTAACTGGTAACTAGGATCACTCCTCCAGGTGAGATGTGAGACTAACAGCTTTCTGTGCTGTTTCTCTCTAGGAAGCTCTACTCCACTCGCCTTCCATCCCAGATGCTTCCAGCCCGTCTAGCTTTGGCAGTCAGTGCTGAAAGGCTTCGCAGGGTCATTTAAGCCTGTCTGCATTCCTGGTAGTTACTCAAGCTCAGACTGGAGAACTGTCTAAAACAGTGCTTACATTATGCAGAAAGACTTCTGAAGAATATGTAAAAATGAAGTTAAATGAGAACTCCTTACTTCGGTGCAAGGTTACGTTCTACTTGATAAAACACCACAGATTTGTCAGAGTGGATGTCAGGAAGATGGACGGTATGGCTGAGGCACCTGGTGGGGGAATCAATAATCCTCGCTTGCTGGAGCGAGTACTCCACATCTGGAGAATAAGAAATTTTCCAATGACCATAGATTTAATAGCTCTTGCTACAAGTCTGTCTTCTGTTCAGAGAGCAATATTCACTTTTAGAAGTGAAAGGGACATGCCAGGTCTTCTGCATCACTTCCTGGGCACCAAGCAGGAACCCAGTAAACAACACCTAGAAACTAGAAAACTAGAAAAAAATTTCAACTAGAAAAATTCCAGTAGAAATACTGTTCAGTTACAGACACCTCCAGCTGTTTAGACAACTAAGAGAATATATTTCTCTCTCCGCAGCCAGCGCATCACAAGGCCACGCAGTCAGGACTGTGACAGGAGCCTGCCCCAGGAGCCATGGCCCTTTTTGGGAGCAGCTCTCCAACCACAAACCTCTCAGCACAGAAACTGAGTAGCCAAGAAACCAGACCACTGCCTGCAAGCTTTCATTGTGTACACATGTATGAAACAGATCCATTCATCACCAGTGCAAATAGTAAAAGTTTTACAAAATCCAACTAATTACTAAAAAAAGAAAAAAAGAAAAAAAAAAGAAAAAGAAAAAGAAAAAGAAAAAGAAAAAGAAAAAGAAAAAGAAAAAGAAAAAGAAAAAGAAAAAGAAAAAGAAAAAGAAAAAGAAAAAGAAAAAGAAAAAGAAAGAAAGTGTTTGAATAATACAATAGAACTTCCCAAGCAGAGGTTATTAAACACTAAATCCAGCCCTGGGGCCAGGTGGCAGGGGAAGGCAGGAATAACGCCAGAGGAGAGATCCGAGCCCCAGAACTGAAAGCTCACCGCCAGGCACTGATGTCCCTCCCCAGGGAGACCCAGCGCTCCCGCAGGGGGGTGTCTGCAGGCTCTGGGGGGGGCAGGAGGGAGCTGAGCCCCTGCTGCCGCTGAGCCTGCCTGCCCTGAGCCCTGACCACCCCACCAGGCTCTGTCCTGCAGCATTTCAAGCCTCGCTCAAGTCAAACAGCCCAAGGGAAAAACACTACAAGTGAGACCACTGCTACTCCAAAAGAGGTAAGAATTCATGGCTGGTTTTATGTATGGCCGGGAAAAATCAATCATAGCTGGAACTGCTCTCAATGTAAATCACTGTGAATAAGGACAGAATGTGGCCCTTGTCTTGGTAACGTTATTAAATTCTCATTTTTGCTTCTTCTATGTTATTAACACCCCATTACCTTATCACACATCCGTGGCAATAAATGGGAATCTACTAGCAAACCAGACCACACGGATACATCCTGGGGAGAAGTATTTTATCTTCCCTTCCCGTTGTTACCTACTGGTCAGCTTTCTGATTTTAGGTTTTATGATACAATTTAATTCTAAAGCAGGAGGAGCAGGAGGCAAATCGAGTAATGCTTGACAGTGGCCATCAGTGTATCCATCCAGGGTCTTGGATCTCATCCTTGCAGTATTTTAGTGTGAGCACTAAAATAAAGCATCCACAGTTTCAGAAGGGTTATGATTCATTTTTACTTCAGTAAAAACAGAAAAAAAAATCTTCTCTGCTGTTTCTGAACATCTGCCTTCTCACTCGCCACAGCTCAGGCCCCAAATGTTTTTTGAAAGGGTCCTGCTCCATCGGGCTCTTTCCACACTCTTCTGCCCACTCTGCATCCCTGTATTTAAAATACAACCTAGTCCTTTAAAGAAATGAACTTATTACCTATTACCTTCTCTCCTACAATTTATGTCACACGTTCTCTTTTAAAAGTGCTACTACAAGGATGTTTTTAAGACATGGACAGAGAAGTCTTGCTCTCAGTGATTCTGACCCTGTAAAGACTTGCCTGTCTTTCTGGAACCTTACTCACGCTCAGCTCCTAGGAGAGCTGAAAGAAGGATCAGACATCTACCTCAACACAACAGACTGAAAATCAAGCCTGCTTTGTTTTTTATGTCCACTTAGAGATACTTTTACTTTGCATGTACACGGGCATAGATACACAGAAGTGTTTATTTATTCATTGTAGACACACACATATATAAAATATGTACCTTCTTACAGCTCATGTCTTAATTTCTGGTAGTTCTGAAGGGTGTCAAATTGGAAATGATCAAATGTTTCATTAAAAAAAAAATATAAAAAAAAAATGTGGCATTCCCCATCCAAAACTGTAAGCTAAAATTGCAGTCTGCGCTGAGACCAGCTTTAATTGAATCCTGAAAAATATTTGCTGGGTCTCATGAAAGCTGCAGGCTAGCACTAAATCTGAGCTCTTCCTCTGGAGCTTTCTGCAGGTTTGCATCATAGAAACACCAAGTTGGTAATTTCTGAGGTTGCTTAATATATTTCCACATGCTCTTCACCAGTTGGGAATGCTGCAGGATCTCCGATGCTGTGATGCTCGCCACAAGCTCCCTGCCAGCAGGAGCTGGCCCTTCCCTTGCCTCGCGCTGCCTCTTGTGCAGAGCATTCATTTCCATCACGTCCTGTCCCAGGGCATACCCTCTGCACAGCTCCTGCCAGAGACGGCCGTGGGCTATGCTGTCTGTTGGAATCTGGGACGGAGTTGTCACTGGAGGACTACGTGTACCAGCACATGCATTTTTTAACAAGCAAAGACAGAAAATTACAATGAAGTAAATCACAAATGCACTTGTTCCTTAAGGAGTGCTGATGCATTCTGAACAGAGGAATCGCTACATAATTGATAAAGCAAACGCTTTCATTATTAAATGAAATCACCGCCCTCCAGACTTCGCAGAAGACAGAAAATAGTTGTTGCTATGAGGCAAACCTTCAGCGTCATCACTGTGGTTTAATGCTGGTCTCTTCTATCCCATTCCGGCTGCCTGAGCTGAATTTAACCACTCACCAGGTGAGGATGTGCGAGGGAGGGGAGGTTTCAGCCCATGCAGAGGACACAACTAAGTCCTACAGCAGCTGGCCCTGGAGGAGCAGGGAGAAGAGCCACCGAGAGCCACCTGGCTTCCAGCTTTCACATGGCCCTACTGAGGCCATTCACAGAGCCCAGAAACCCCACAGTCTTCCCTGAAGAGAAAATAAGCATTCGACCCCTGTGGCTTTTCTGAGAGTGAAGGAAAGGAAAGAGGAAGGTAACTTTTATACAGTCTGTCACTGCATTTCTCCTTGCAAACTGGCACAAAACGGAACAGAACACCCTTCTCTATCTGTTTTGCCAAGAAATGGTTATGCTTATATGAAAGATTAATAAAGGGGTATTAAGATGAAAGCACAGTTGAAGAAAATTTTAATTTCATCACTTGCCAAAGCAGAACCTTGTTCTGCTTGCTGGCAAGTGCCACCCGAGGGTGTATGGCATTCCCTCTGCCT
Source organism: Aythya marila (assembly GCF_965140915.1). Taxonomy (NCBI): domain Eukaryota; kingdom Metazoa; phylum Chordata; class Aves; order Anseriformes; family Anatidae; genus Aythya; species Aythya marila. Next base: position 25,596,168 of record NC_139050.1, on the reverse strand, counting down.
CCCTTTAGTGTCTGCAGGAGCTATCAGTATTATCATCAGTATGGTACTTGCATTTGATGTTCAGAGTAATTTGTTTAAGATTGTTGTTTACAAGCGATCAAGAATTTATTCTGCTAGAGGGAGCCCAGAAGATTCCTTAAGGGTAACACTACCATTCCAAGTACCAAACATTTCTACATGTATTTCGCATTTTCTGTTATGTGTGACTGGATACATTGTCTTACAAGGACCTTAAACTCCATGGTCCCAGTTCTTCAGTGCTGAGCATCTGTACAGACCATCGACTAGTCTGGATTAAGCACACACTTCCCAGGATTTCCTGGCAATTCTTTTTTTGTTTGTTTCAGGGATCAAACGACTGCAGAGCAGGGAAAGGAAAGCATGACGGCTCTGTTCTGCAAACACGGTTATCAGTTAATATTTCATCTCCTGCAAACAAAGCTGACTCTGCTCCAGAAGTAGATCCTTAGCTAGAAAATGCTTGTTAGCAATTGAAATCAAAGATAAAAAATCTGCTACATGAGCTGAATGGTGGCTTGAGTACAACAGTTGACTCAATTTGGTTTTAAAGACAATAAATTGCTATTGCAATACTGGCAAAGCCGGTGGATAACAAAGGTTAATTGGGGGAAGAAAGGACATGCCTAACAGCCTGGAATTCCTACATGATCAAAGAAGCAAATTTGGCTGGAGGATACTCCAGTGTACCTAAATAAGAAAACTTTCAGACACCACTCAGGGCTAAGGGGAGAGCTGCAGCACACAGCAGGCTCAGCCAGCTCAAGCACAAGCCAGTTCAGAGACTCCCCCTCAGGATTCCTAATTTTCAAATGTCATGACTCACAGGGCCTAGAATACTAGACGGGGGTAGCATTAGTGTTACAGGGAGGAAGAGCTCCTACTAGCACGTGCATCTTGTCCTGGGAAAGGTAGGAGAGCTCTGATGGGAGCGCCCAGAAGGGGAATGATGCTCCCAAGCCTGCTGAACACCAGCCACCATGCGGAGCCACCGGCAGAAGGCAGGTCTGGCTCTGTCCCAGCCGTGTCCATCAGGCCGTGCTGCCTCCCAAACAGAAATATCAGTACTCTGAACAAAGCTTTAATGAGCCTGCATTCCCAGTGGCTTTGGTGGAATACAAGCTCTAGATGAAAAGTTTTATTTTTAGAACGTTTCCAGTAAGGATCCCATCATTTCTTTTCAGAGACAATGTGTTTTCTGTTTATTTTAGAACAGAGGCTTAGTCTTCCTCTTCCCTAAAAATAAAAATTAGCTGCAGTAAAATTAATTACTGCAATGGTTTGCCCTTTGAGAGGCTGTCTGCAGTAAATTTAGAGCCAGTCGGGTATGACAAGAATAGCCAAACTCACCTCATATGACCTGAAAACCTGGGTTTGTCATTGGCTTGCCCAGTCTGGACAGACTCTCCTTTGGATGAAATTGGCCACAGAAGGTCCAACCGAGGCATCCAAGATAAGGATGCTGCAGCCAGGTATCAGAAGTCCTGTACTCAGCTGTCTGTGCCTGAAGTAAATGAGCTCAATGGAAAGTCCTTTAAAATTCCACTTTGCATGGGAGATGATCTGCTCACATTCAGCCCCTTGTTTGTAACAGCTGCAAAAGTGAGCCTTGCCCTTTTCACCACACTTGGTGAAGTTTATTCCATGTAGGTACTGCTGGTCTTGGAAAAAAGCTCTGAGTTCCTCTGCAAGCACCACACTAACAGATGCTCTGCTCAGCAGCTGGCACTGTAAAGTTAAACTGAAATGGTGGTTACTCCTCCCAGGAAACTACAGTGATTGACTAATCCATGGGATCCTGCCTGCATCCAGCCTTGTCCTCCTGGGCAAATGTTTCTGCTCTAGGTTTTCCTCCTGTTGGTGCAGTTCGATAGAGTTAACTGCAGTTTTACTGCAAGCAGAGTCAGCAGGCATCACAAAGGCCACACCACTCTGTCTTGCTCGGTGCAGAGTTAGAAGATGATGGTGAAATGCCACCTCAATTTTCCAACCAAGAGAACACCACTTGAAAGACAAGATGGGATGAGAACACCACAGTAAGTTAGCATCATACAGGACAGTGGAAAGCAAATATAAGCTTCAAGTCCACTCATTCCATGTTAACTGGGATGTTTACTGTGTACCTGGAGTGAGACAGAGTTATCACCCCTCCGACTGCAGACACACAGATACAGCACTGACTCCTCCTAAGTGAAATCATTTACGCAGGCTTCCCCCTTCCTCTCCGCAGGGCATGTACATAGATCCTATGCACAGAGTCTCTTGAAGGAGCTTGCTCGAGGCAACCCATAGATGAGGTAATCAAGTCAAAGGAAGAAAAAAAAATCAGAAAGCCTATAAAACATTGCAAGCCTGGCAGATTTCTTTTGCCTGAAGGCTCTTAACTAGAGGCAAAAAAAATACATGACATATTTACAGCCAATCTCTTTAGGAAAGGGAGATACACTGCTATTTTATAAGATGTTAAAGGTATCCTTCAAAAATGCAGCTAAGCAAGAGTTAGAAATGACAGGTACAATTTTTTGTCTCCCTCTCAATTATGGCTGGCCTATATAGGTATTAAATAAAAAACACTGCCTCATTCTTCTTTCATGCCACTTTTCTCCCAGAGAAATCACCTTGATGGAGTTATTCTTTCCTCACAGAACTGAAGATGAGGGGACAACCAGTGATGGCATTTTCCATGACAGCACCGTCTTCACAGTAGCACATATATTGTCTGGCACCCTACTCTCCAAAAGCTGAATCAAATTGATTAATACCTGCTCACTGCTTCTTTAAGGTTTGAAAAAATAACAGGACAAAAAATACTGCTTTCAAAATGCAAATTAAAATGGACAGCCTTCTGCAAGGTACTCTTTGCTCAGAGGTTCAAAAAATGTCATATAGGGAGAGATTTCTTATCCTTTGTTTCCCTTAATAATCTCAGGCAAGTGAGCAGTGTGGGCCAGCTGGCACATGCTCGCCCTGTTCCCCACAGCCAGCAGGAAAAATGTTCAGTCCTGCTAAGAGTTGCTTCGCCCTGAAGTGCTGCAGTGGCTGTTGGCATCTGATGTCTGAAATACCCGCAGCTCTTCAAATGAAAGCTTTGTGCAGACTGTGACAAAGCCCTGCTAGTTATAACGGAGTATTTACCCGGCTAAAAGCTGCAAAGTTTGCACTTGGGGTGTTTTGGATCAGACCTCCTGTTCAGCAACCCCGCTACTTACAAACTTCAGTAAAACCTGTTTTGATTTTTCATCCGTTTTGATGAAGTTTGAGTAGCTAAAAGTCAACTACCCACACCTGCTTCTGCCCTCCCAGCTCGCAAAGCTAGGCAGGTCTGCCTGCGGTGTTGGGCTGGTGTCAGGCAGAGCCCGTCGCAGCATCCACTCCCCCTGTGCAGTGCAGCCTGCAGCGGGTTGGCAGCAGCCGATGGCATATGTTTGGGACAGAGAAATGGGAAAGTTAAGGATTAGCATTTCATCTGCAGCTGAGCAAACCCCACATGTAACCCCTAGCATGACGACTACAACCACCTGATGCCTCTGAACAACTCGTGCTGCAGAGGCAGCACCGGGAGGAGACGTACAAGATGGCTTTGTAGGACAGAAATAAGGGGGCACATTTGCAGGGTTCAGCCTCTTGACTTCCATTAGTGATAATGGGAAAAACACAGCTATGTCCCTACCAGGAGGATGCAGCCCAAGAGGATATTTTTGCCTGTAAACACTGCGATTTAGTCACAGCACTGCACCCAGTATTCCCACCTCTGTCTTTATTTTATCAGAACAGCCACTGCCATGTGCCAGCTTTGCAGCAAGACAAGATTTATGGAGGCTTTGTTTTTGTGCTCATTTTTCCCATACTGAAACAAAGGCAAAATCACAGCTTTTAGGTGAAAGGACTGAGTAAATTTACTGGAAAGTGATAAAGAAAGAAAGAAAGAAAAAGGTGGACAGGACACAACAGGAAGGACCTTGAGGAGAGGGGTGAGGACGGGAACCTGGTGACATTTTTCAGCTCTTCACATGCCGACATGCAAGGAGGATGTCAATCCAAAGTCATATAATGTGTAAGCCAGTATTACAGAAACGTATGTCTTCATTGCAGTTGAACTTTATGACATTTGTAGGTCCCTTCCATCTGAACTATTCTCTTCTGTTCTATTCTATTCACTCACTTTACACCTATGCCATGCTGCTCCTTCCACATGCTTCTCAGTCACAGGCAGCCACGTTCTGGTGCCCTCCTTCAGCTGTGCTCAGGTTTTGTTCTGCTGAAAGGAAGGTACTGCTGCTTGCTCAGAGTGCAGCACTTCTACGTCAGCTTATCTGGAGTTTACCCAGATGATGTGCAGGACACAGACAAATTCCACTTTCCCTCCATGTTCTCAAGAGTTTACTGGACAAGCAAGCAGGCTCCCATCTCCTGCTCAGACTGGAGGTTGTTTCCTTTGTCCTTCCCTGTGTGGGAGCAAGGAGACTGGTGCACAGAGCACTGGGCACTCCCGGGTGCCTGCTGCCCCCCAGCATTTCCCTCCCTGGCCGAGGGACAAAGCGAAGACAGCCTGGACCTGCAGATTCAGCACCTCGCTGTGGTGGCATCTCAAGACTTCAGTCTTGGAGAGTCAGAATTTGCACCTGGCACTATTTCTTTTATCTGTCCAGTTGGGGGTCAGCCCCCTGTCAGCCTTCCCTTGCAAGGCGGCACTTCTGTTTTCCCTTGGAATAAACAACCGATCATTCACGCCCTGCATGAAGCTCTCAAATCTTACCGCTCAGTGGGGAAGCCTCGCTAATTCTCCTGAATTCTGTCACATGGAGCTTGATAAAGCACTCCACATGGTCATCCGTGAATAGACAGAAATTGCAAGTCCCCAGGAACCAGCAGGTATCTACTGCCCAAAGTTCGGCCACCTCCGCTTACCCCAGCTGAGGCACTCACACAGAACTTTTCACGCTTTTATCCAAGCCCCTGGTGCTTCTGCCATTCGGTGGTTCCACAGGTCTTATCGAAAAGCCAGTAATCAAAATGGTGAATAAATACACTTACATTGTTAATTTACCTTACCCGTTTTTCCAAACTTCAATTTTAGCATAACCAAAAATGATTCCTTCCTAGAAATCTCAAACCACAGCTCCAGTGTGAATTCTGAGAATACCCTGCAACTGTGCCTGCTCCCTGGGGAGCCAGGTAAATCTTTTAAAATAGGAAAATAAAAAATGATGAATAACAAATAATATTTATAAATTAATGGTTACAAGCTTCCATTGCAGATATCTGAAGAGAGATCAGTTTTTCCCAGGCTTTGTGTAAACAAACTTGGACAGGATCAAATTAAAAGGGAAAGATGAGTGCCTGTGAATATTTATAAAATAAACATTTCTCAGAGAAAATACATTCTGTAAAGATTTCTGAAATAGCTTAGAGCTTCAGATGCAAAGCTCCTCATACTGTCAGTGGATAGTGCAAACCCACATCCACTGGCAGCAACAAAAAAATTCAGTCTTCCTGACTAAATGTAAAGGGACTAAAATTCCAACAAAGCATACAAAGCACAAGGTTCAAGATCCAGCCCCCCCAAAACAGCAATACCTTTAACTTAAAAAGGGCACAGGAGCTGGCTGTGGAACTCAACCCCCCATCAACTCTTAAGGTAAATTAGCTAATTTGTTTCTAAGACCAGGACTAGACACTGAACAGAATATTGTGCATAGGATCTCAAGAAGCACAGACACAAAAAGGATTAACCCTTAGTGAGATCAGCCATGCCTGTGATCAGGCAAGGGACTGAAGAATTCCCATGGGATTAGGTCAATTCTTTTTGATTGCAGCCTGTAAAAAACATCAGTGAAACTTCAAAGTACAGACAAAGCTTATAATAGATGTATTGGAAGATAATCAGAGTAAGTAGAAGGGAAAACACAGTCTGCACATATGGACTGTTTCTGGAAATGAAAACCAGAACACTTCCTACCCGGCTCTTGCAATGACTTTTTGTGGTCTGGAAATCGTGCAGTCACTAGAACTGGCTAACAGCACAAGACTGGGTTAGGAACTGGAATAAATAAGTCAAGGCTAAGAAATCAATATTAAATAATGATAACTAATAAATTACAGAATCCTCAAAAGTAAGGCTAAAAAAAGACAATAGGTCATTCTCCAATGCTTCATCCTTCTTGCTTTTCTCAGATCCTTTTGAGAAGCACAAAGCGGGAGCACGAAGCCAGCAGCTGCAGGATCCCCCACCAGTTCTCTGCTAACGCAAGTGCTGCAGCCTGCACCGCCCTCCCTGGGGGCAACGTGCAGCAGGCAGCACAGGACACGGCTGCACCGCACCCCCCCAGAGACATGGCCATCTTAATGCTGTTGGAGTAATGTTTTTCTACCTCTGGATCACTGCAGATGCCTACAAAAATAGCATAACCAATTAAGCGGGTTAATATAAATCAACACGCACAGACACACAAATTTGTTCAAACTATGTCAATTTTCTAAAGCAGCACCACTAAAAATCTCACTCACTGCTACGACCTCTGGACACTGACGTGGCGTTAGCGATCTGCAGCAGGAAGCATACAGCCTAATTGCATTTCCTGAATTAAGCAGCACCATGCTACAGGGCCAGCACAGACAGAAGTTACTTCAGTTAACAGTTTACCTTTTAATGATTCCACAGCTTTTTAATGTAACACGAAGCGACAGGTCTATGTGCTCTGTGTGTATCCTTCTTGTAAAGGATAAAATGCATCAGGTGCTGCAGGCACCTTGAGCAGGAAGCGCTCTGGGTTTGTTTGAGGGCTCCAGCATGCTCAGGCCGGGCTCATTTCCAGCATGCTGCTGTTCTTCCTCACGAGCTTTCTCAGAGAAACTTTGGGCAATTAATTTTCCACGAACCTATGCTCCTTCAAACCTGCTTTTATTAGGACACTACATCTCATCTCCCTTTTCTGTCTCTCCTTCTATTTAGTCTGCAAAGTGACTGTGAGAAAGATTAACTAAAAGTCCCTTCAAATGCCGGTGACAGCCAGCTCCATATCTCCCTACTGGCACAGCACAGGTGAAAGCCGCAGCCAGCACCAGGCGACCGCTGAGGCAGGTCCTTGGCTTCACCTGCACAGTAAGATCAGTGGTGATAGAAACAACAGCACTGCACCAGCGAGTTTACTTGTCCTGCTGGAAAGAAATACTTGCTGGGGGGCTGCTGCCTGCAGGGGCATGGGGCTTTGTGGGGCGCAGGGGGAAAGCATTTGGGGATTGTGCAACATGGAATCAAGGTATTTTTGGGAGGAAGGAGCATGGGAGAAAGGAGGAATAGAGCATAAAAGGGTCCTGACACATGCCTGGGGTGGCAGCAGCTTACGTGCGTGCACACAGCCATGCATATTCAGTAACAATGGTCCCACTGGCTGCTGAGCAGGGTAAGGGATGGGGGAGCCAAGCACTGGAGCAGCCACTCCAGGCCAGATGCTTGGAGAACTGGGGGCTCTGGGGGCTGAGGGTGAGCACTGGGGGGGTTCTGAGCCTGTCCCAGGGGCTCACGTTGGGATGCAGTGCCTGAGGTCTGCGCTGCGAAGGCGCCCAGCCATGCTGCAGGATGCAAATGGGAGCACGGAGCTACCTGGCCTCTGCTAGCCTACTGGGTTCAGCAGCTCCTAACACAGACACTTTACAAAAGCTGAAATAAAGGTGAGTTTATGAGCTAAAAGCACGTCAGCACACTCTGTGAGGAACATATTTTCCCCTGTAACTACAGTACTTTCTGTTAAATTTCCTGGTACTTTCTGTGCTTTCAAACCAGGTAGTAGAACAGAAGTGATACAGAATTTTAATGTGAGAAAAATACATTCGAACGTCCTGTAGGATAAACCACTGTGTATTTGCAACCAGTATGTGCAAAGGGACTGAAATTCTGTTTTCCTCAGTAAGTTCTCACACTGAGCATCCATGCCCTTTGCTATGCGGAAATTCAGCATGTTAGAACACTTTTACCACGCCACTTGCAGCTACACAGAAAATTCATCTGTAATTGCTATTTTTCCTCCTACTGTAAGTTATTACAAGTTCTGTTTGTGGAACAGAAAGCTGGAAGTACCCTAATAAGAACATCTATATTTATTTCTGTCATCAAGCATTTATAGTCTGAAACTACTGAAGATGAGGAACTTTTATCTCATTAAGATAATCATCCATTTCCTGGTAAGGTATGCTGTCTTCTCCCCAGTTAGCTAGCTTAATTGGCAAATGAAGCAAAGTACATGGTCAATAAACACTAGGGAAAGACTCCCTTTTTTAACAAAGTGAGTAATGGAGAGAAATGAGGAGAAAGTGACTTTTTTTAGATACTTAGGGACTCCGGATAAGCTGAATAAGAGCGGTGGCTTTTAACTTATTTAATGTTTGGCCCAAATTGATCTTTCACCCAACATACATCTGAGAAATGCATTAAAGTTCTTTTTACAATGCTTGCAGGAGTTTCATAGTCTGCCCTTTTTCACCAGCAAAGCAAATGTCAGCACTGTGAAGCTCTGGAAGCTCGTGCTGAATGTCAGAAACAATGAGATCTGTAACTTAGAAGCCTTGAACTTTTAGACCGTAGCAGCCTTAATGCCTGGCAACTGCACACTGGGTTATAACTTGGAAAATGTCAGAAAAGGATGAATTAGGATTCCTTGTAATGCAAGTACTGAAGAAGTCTGTCCAAAAGTGACATATAAAGCCTCAGGGCAAGTAAAGCCAGCCACACGCAGTCATTGCCAACTACTTCACAACAAGACACTCATACCTGCTGTAATGGAAGTCACAGGTCTACCAATTTGAAATGGCAGCCATGGGAGATGGGAAAATGGTTTTATTTAAAAAAAAAAAAATATATATATATATATATATATATATGGAAACTTTGGCAGGGAGAGCTAATAATGAGCCTAGTGATATATCGACTATTAACTAAACTATACATGCACACAATGGGGCACCAAGAACTAGCAGATTAAAACCAGGTTCAGTCAACATTTACTTTTGCTCATAAACATAGTTCATCACAGCACACTGCAAGGGAGTGAACATTTGCCTTTTCATGAAAGGGATGATCAATCATATCCAAAACATCAAACAGAAATTCCTACTTCAGCTCAATTTATAAACTCATGTTTATCAGAGGGAGAGGGGATTCTGCTCTTTGTTTTAGTCCTTGGGCATGTGCTCCCTGGTTGCTTGGACATTATAAATTAAAAAGCTGATCCTAGCTCCTTTTGCATTCCACCAAGAGAAGCCTCCAAGGTGAGCAGGCAGAACTGACACTTTAAGTTGTCTCAATTTACAGCAGCAATACATAACTGTGACTGTGTTGCATCTAAAGCATGAAAACTATGCACACAAAACTGCACTGGTTTATCTTGAGAACGGGCATGTATCTCTGCTGCCAGACGATCATTATGTACATTGTTTCTGCAGACCAAAATTGTGTGCTAGAGCAAAAACACCATTGCCCAATGCAGGTGCACACAGAAAGAGCAGATAACTGTGCAATACACCATTGCATTTTTTCAGTCCTTAGACCACCCTGAGATGCTTTTTAGAGCCTGCAAAGAGAGCAGCATGTAAATTCCACAGGGGCAAGCAGCTGTTGCTCGCTTCAATTTCCACTACAGATGTCAGACTGCAGGCTTGCTTGGTACCTCACGCCAGTGTTCAGCCTTTGGTTCATAACCACCAGTTCTTAGGAGACAGAAAATCTCACACTTGTTGCCCGCTTAACTGACAGTTGGAGAGGGAATGGCTAACAATCCTTCCCTTCTTTCATCAAGAGCAGGACCAGGACCTGCAATAGATGTGTGGGTACTAAAACAGACAAAAACAGGCAATGCTAAGAAAGCTTTTTGCTAGAAGCAGCTGCTCGACCAACAGAACTAATAGGAGTTTCAAAGCAAGGAAAAACTAACTTTTTTTTTTTTTTTACTTTTTTTTTTTTTTTTTTTCTTTCTTTTTCCTCTGTAAAGTGACTCCCGCTGCCGGAAGGAAGCTCCTTACCTGCCGAGGGGCCCTCTCCGACCTGCTCCGGCACCACTCCCAGCCCGGGGGTTCGGTGCCTGCCCCCTCCGCCTGCGGCAGGCGCCGGGCCGGGCCGGGCGCTCGGGAGCTGTCCGGAGCCGCGGTGCTGAAAGGCGGCTGCGGGGCGCCGGGAGCGCTCCCGGGGCTGCCCAGGCTGGGGCAGGAGGCGGATTTGCCGTCGCCGTCGCGGTGGTGGTTTTCGGGGGATATCCGGTAGATTCCGTAGCCTTGCTGGAATGAGAGGTTGAATTCGAAACCCCTGCGCCTGGCTGAAGAGAGAGGGGTACAACGTCACGTTAAAAAGTCAAAGGCAAGAAGAGAAACGATGAAAACGACATTCTAAAGCATAGAACGAGTTTTTAGTTACCATTAGACAATTTTCTATCCGTAAAAAGAATGAACTGTTGAGAAGAGGTTTCTCAGAGAGTGTGTTGTTGTGCTACCTTCTCAATGAACTCAGAAGTGATACACTCCAAAGTTCAGGGTTTCCAAGAAACCGGCAGATTACCTGCCATTCTCAAAACCACACAATGCATGTTGCTTTGTGGGCTACACACAAGAAAATACTTATGTTTTGTAATATTTTTTTCTGCCTCAAGGCCTGTTTTGGCCATATTCTCAAAGGTGAAAAATTGTACAAAATGATAAAACATTTCTGAGAATTCATAATTAACCTTCAACGCCAACAGTCAAGCAAGACAAACAGATTTCTCTAACAAATAGCTGGAGTATTTACACAATGAAACATTTCTGTATTTTCCTTTCTAAATTCAGTGCTCCAAGTAATCTAAAACAGTAATTGAACAACTGTTCAATTTAAGTAAATACACATTCACGATCAATATTTATATCCTTTCGTTCTTTCTCTTTTCAATAACAAATCACCTGAGATTCCTCATCCCCCACTTTCTGACCTTGCATTATGTAGTAACTGGAGAAGCGTCTTATTGAACTAATGAAAATGTCTTCCCACCAAGCCTATCATGCTACATTCTAAACGAAAAGGTTAAGTGGTACATTTATAAAACTTGTATTTCTACTCACTAGCTTGTGTGCTTACTACATCACATTTAATTATGGGTGAAATTCTGACCTTAGCAGTCATTGTATTAAAACTTCTCAACGATATTAGTCGCAAACATCTGAGACACAGAGAAAAACAGGCCTTTAGAAGATTCCAAAAATGTTATCAGTGAAGGTTTGGCAGCCTGTTACCTTCAGTTAAAATTTATAAATGTGCAGTTTTAGGCTAAAAAGCATGTGGTAGGTCCTCTGCTTTGAACCAGCTCCATGCATGCTCTGGGACACATGCCACTCCCACAGCCCCTGTCCTCTGCTGTTTGCTTTCTGGTGGCGCTGTGATTTCCAGCCACAGCTGTAGGGCAGGTGTACAAACAATAGCTCTTCTCCTTCTTATAATTTGCTCGTAATTAACATGTTGGTTTTTCCCCATGACATTAAACATGTTTAGCATGGTCCTTGTATTTCATTAGTGAAAGCCAGATTATGACAGATAAATCTTTCCCAGGTAAGAGAGAAAGCAGAAACTAGGATTCAGAGTCCTTTAGTTCTGCTAACATATCTGCCAGTGGCTTGGGAAAATCACCAAGACTCTGTGCCTCAGTATCCATTAGTACCAATTAACTTAGTTTTCTCCAGCTCTCTTGCAAGAATGCTGTGAGGCTCATATATTGTTCTAAAAAAATGTGTATGTAATTCAGGTAAATGATTTCAAGGAGTACCAACAACTGGTACTGACACCAACTTCCTGCCCTGTTTACTACGAGATTCATCGCACCCGCGTTTCATCCTCCCATCCTTACTTTTGAATTCTTCTGAAGACAAAGCATACGAATTCCTTCTGCAGTTTATGATGCAGCCACAGGGCAGATGGATCCAGTGTTCTGACAGGACAAATACTGGGGTGACGGTGGCAGCCAGCAAAGTCAGCAGGAAGCTAAGAGTCTCAAATGAAAGGCTTTGAAAGCCAGTGATGTGCTGGACAACCATTTGTATCTGAAAGGCAGAACATTTTGAAATGTAAATAGCTTTGGGCACATGAATTCCATGAATTCACAAAATATCCCACTGTGAATGTGACACAAGTAAAAGCCCAAAGTTTTCATGTATGTTTGTATGTTCAGCCCAACAATTTCATTTCTAATAGAGAGCAGGGAAAACATACTGACAGCAACTCTCCTCCTCGTTCTGCATTTCTCAGAAAATCCCTTGCTTAAGCAAAATGTTAAATACAGATGCTGAGCACTGTTAAAACAAACTACTCACAATCCAAGCATATTAGGTGAGACGCTAGCTAGATCTCTCTTGCCTGGTACTGAGGAACTCCAAACCCTGATGGGGAACAGGAGAACTTAGCACCACACAGGACGGTGCTGCAGATGCTCTGTGATGCTCTCTTTCAGTTGAGGGGAGCTCAGACACAGAGTCTGAACATATCCCAGCTGCAGAGGAAACACCGACCCAGAGCCACACTCCATGTCCTCAACCTCCTCCTTCCTAACTGCACGTGAATGTGCCTCTTCCCAAATACACTGCTGCATGCACACGGACAGTATCCCCACCAAATGCTCTTTGTACACAGATTACAAAGATGCAAACAAACCTCATTTTTCTAACAAACTTATTTTTCATCAAGCCTAGCAAAGGACGTGACTCACTGCTGTTGACAAGAGGCAGAAAAGCTAGCTTACTAACATTCAGACCCCACAATGCTGAAGAAATGTTTGTCAGGCATCTGGAAACACAAAAAGGTGGACCTTATTCATCCCTGGATTCAGCTGACACAAATAATGTGGTGACAGAGTAACACAGTGATGAATCAGGTTCTGCCAAAGCTGCTGAAACCCCGTTGTGTTCACGTAGTGTGACACAGACCTGTTTAAAAGGACTTTTGCTGACACAAACTACACTATAAGGAACAACGCAATGGCAGTTCACTTCATGGCACAACGACTCATGACCCATTTAAATGTAAGCAAACATTAAAGCGATCTGATAATTTACCATCATTGGAAGCCAGAGAATGACTTTTGTCAATGCGAGAATCAGTGAGAATCGCTTCTGGGCGAAGCCCACTGTGAAGCTCCTGCTCTGTGCACTACTCCCACAGCGGGGCTCAAGGCCGCTGCTCTCAGCCACACCTTTCCTCAAAACTGCCTCCGAGCTTGGACATGTGTTTTGGAAATGCTTCAGGGTTTTATCCACGGGGTCCACCGGTGACAGCGATGGGGTGGCAGTACTGCAGCCCGCGGGTGTCCCAGGGGTGATGTAGCCTCGAGAGATTTCCTGGTAATCGATGTGCAACAGCTGTTGCTCGTCTGAGCACAACAGCTGGTAAGTCAGAGGGACAGACAGCACTGTGAGGAGGCAAAAGCACAGTGAGTAGACAATAAATAAGAACAAGATGTAGGAGCTGGCACAGTCAGTGAAGCAGCCCCAGGAGGTGGGGACATACTTGCCCCAACCACAGAGAGGCAAAATGCAGATCAGCAAACTGACAATCCAAATGCTGAGAATTGCCCACACCATGCTCACTCGCCGTTTGGAAGTGCTGCAGCTGATTGTCTCAGTTTTATTGATGCTGTAGAAGTTGTAAGAAACTATAAGAGACCCTTTGAGATTGCTAGAAATGCCCTGGAATAAATATATAAGTGCTGAGGTGGTGCACAGAGGCTGGGGAAGGATGTCACTTGACCACTGGGTGAGCATGAAAATAATCACTGGCACAATGCTGATCAAATCATCTATTGACAAAGAGGTCACAATCATTGAAATTGTGGTTTTATTCTGCATTTTCAGCAGAGAAACTAGAGAATAAATGCTGCCCAGAAGCACCGTGAATGCAATGACAAAAGTCAAGCAGAATAGAAAGACATTCAAAGTTCTCTGTTCACCAGGTTTATCCATAATGCTATGATTTTCAGCAAAGAAGCTTGTCCCATTGAGTGACAAATTACTAGGCGTTACCGACATTGTCCTTGGAAAATCTTTTTCCTCGCCTTCTCACTGACTCTGCAAGTTTTCACGAGCTGAAACCATAACTGCTAGCTCCACATCACAAGTTTCTTTGTTTTCCTTTATCTTTTGTGGCATCCGATGAAGAAACATCCAGGTCTAAGCGTCCCTGATAACCAGAACAACACATGCTCTTGAAAAATCAGGCAAAGGTGAAGTACCAAAGGTGCTGGAAAAAATGCAATTCTTCATAACCCTTTCAGTACTGGAAGATGCTAATTTAGTCTCCTCAGGTAATAACAAGCCATTCACTTCTGACAGATATCAGGCAACGTGCCTTACTCACGAGTCCAGCTGCAACGAAGGCAGTGTCAGGTATCTTCAAGCTCTAGTGGCTCGGGGAGAACATAGTGGCAATGGGAGGCTGTTGGATTCACCCTGCGCTGGTCGGAGCTGCAGGAGGGAGGAGTCAGATGCAAGCAGGATAGCAGGGAAGAGGGGAGTGAGTATCTTCCCACCCGGAGCTGCCTCTTGGCTGATCAGAAGGCTGAGACAGTGTCCCCGCCAAGCCACACCTCCGATGCTGACACTGAAATCCAATGCAAATACTCAGATCTGATGTCAGCCGTAAATGTCATTCCCGTAAAGCCCATGGCTGCTCCACAGCTGTGCATCACAAGCTGGAGTGCTGCTTTCAGCCTTCTGCACTTCTGCGCTCCGAGCTTAGCACGGGGAAAAGCTGCAGGAGCCTTATAGGAAGAAGAAAGAGAAGGGGTGTGTCTGCTCTGCCTCTTGTGCTCCTGCTCCCGCTGCACACGTGTGTGCACACAGCATACAGACGCTCACTGTGCAGTCACTCGGTGGCAGCCTGTTAGTAATGGCAGGGAAGAGCCACGCACATCAGCAAGGTGTTCCCTGCCTCTGTGGTGTCTGCTCAGGCTGGGGCTTATAAAACTTTCATTCCCCGTGTGGTTCAAATCCAAATGCTCACTGTCTGCTCTAACGAAATACATGGGTAGAACCACGGCCAAGTGCATTTTGGTATGTTAGGCGCGTTTTCTCTTGAGAAAGAGGAATACTGCTGAAGCTTACAAGCTGACAAAATTTTCAGCACTCGGATGTCAAGCAGATGGGTAAGTTCAATGCAGTCTTCTTGGAGAACTCTGCCTCTCCTTTCTTTTCAGCACCACTTTGCATTCAAATGCTCGACAGGGATGCAGGACAAATATTTTCTGATTAAGGCTTATATTGTAAGGCTGCTCCAGTTACGTACTAATCTGTGTAACAGTACAAATCCACTTGGTTAGAAACCTGTTACTAACAACAGATCCTTGCCCGGTTCTACCCACCCAAACCAGCATGACTTGGGCCTCTACCCCCCATCAGGGCAGCACAGGGCTGGAGGCAGCAACTCTCAGGGGTGCTGAGCCCCCAGCAAGACCAGCAACAAACACAAAGGCACAGCCCCAGCTCTACCATGACGAGCCCACAATGCAGGGATCAGAGCTAAGGACAATGACAACTTCTCTGAATAACCCCTCCTTCCCTTCCCATTCCCAAGCTGCCCTGCCATGGCACTGGGAAGGCTGATGCCCCAGCATGAGCCAGGTCTTCAAGCTGTCCTCACCACAGGACCAACGTAAAAATGCACTCCTCCTATGCAGCCCAACCAGGAGCCACTGCCCTTCCATTCTCCCCTTCCCATCGCAGCTGCCTCTGTCAAGGATCCTGCACTATTTACCAGGACTGACCGGCAACCCTTATGTCATGAATTTGCAGAATAATGGCATCCATCCTGCCTTCCACACAGGGCACAGTCCTGGATCTGGACCATCCATCTGGCCTCTATCTGTACAGGATTTGAGTTGGCTTTTGTGATTTATCCGTCCTGCTGGACTATTGATTGTTAATCTGTGCTGTGCCAGCTAAAGGCCAGGGCTCATTTCCTTCTATTTACAAATCACAGTCACCTCTGCCCCCACAAGTCAACTTTAAATTGAGGACAGTGTTCTAAATCTTGAGATTAACAGCATGAGCCAGATCAGAAGAACAGTCACAAGAGATAAGAGAAAGAAGCATCATTCACCCTTGTTTGGACCCCTATTTTCCAGTCTGTCTTTCTCAGGAAACATGCGACCACCCTGTCTGAATGTGGATATGTGCATGTGCATGTCTCTCTCCCACTCCTAATTCCTCAGTTCACTTGGACAAAATGATCATTTTCATCTCAATCTGATGGTGTCAGAACTTCCCACAACGTTTATGAAAACGAGCAGCTGATGAGAGGAGATAGATGCCGGTAGGCTCCCCAGCCAGGAGGCAGTGTGCAGTGGAGCCCACTCTTCACTGGACACTAGTGAACACAAAGCAGAGACTTTGTAAATATCCCAACCATAAGAAAAAGCATCGGCTGGGATTCATGCCCTCCTGGCTATCAAAGTCAATCAACTAACCTAGATGTTAAACTGCAGAAAATAGGCTTCATTCACTCTGGCATATCTTAGTGCTTCCTGACACATGATCAATTGCTTTATTTTTAAATTCTAAGCTTCCATTGCCTGTGTTGTCTTCATTTGCTCTTGCCACGTCACTGTGAGGTATTTAGAAACAATGCTAATAATACTTGGAAAATGCAATTTTCCTACTTTGGGAATTTTTGCTCCTGTATCCCAAGCCATTATACCTGCATTGGATGTCCAGTAGCTCTGATTGCAGATATCAACCACAAATTTTCTGGAAGTTCCCTTAGTACAATCTTCTATGCACACTTCTTTACTGACCTTGCTTTACAAGCTGTGCATACACAGCTTCTCTGCCTCTCTACATTTTTGGACACTTTGGCATGAGCAGTTCATTCCATGCGTTCCCTTTGTATTTGGAGTGAAATGCTCATCAGTGTTTTTAAGAAGAAAGTCACTTTTATTTACCCCCATATCCACTCAAGGCAGGTGATGTATTACTCACTTCAGCTTCTCTTCCCACAGAATGTATTTAATTATATGAACTGCACCTTGCCATTCCCTGTGGCAGCTTTTACTGTAAGTTAGAATACGGTGAAATGTTCTTTCCTTTCTGGTCATTTCGTAGTTATAACCTGAAGGTCTTAGGAGCCATGAATTCAAGCAGTTTCCCCTCTTATTTATTTTTTTTAAATGTAACTGATAAATTCCAATAAAATAAAACAAGTACAGAAAGAGCAGTTTCAATCTTAAGACTAAAGAGAGAATGCAGCTGCAGTAAGGAGCACAGAGCTCTGTGAGTGCCAGCGAGAGCAGCCTGATCTCCCACGGAGCTGTGCCTCACGGTACTCGACTGGCACATCCAGCGGGGGCTGAGCCCCAAAACTTCTCTTATGACCAGGGCACATGAATCTGCACTGGGTTCTCTGTTCTTTTCTAAAGAACGAGTTTATATTGCAATAGTTCAGAACTTACAGGAACACTACCTTTCATATTTCAATTTCAGTCTCAAATTTCACTGAAATCTGTGAACAGGCTCAAATGGCTGGAGGTGGTGACAGGTGAGCAAGCAGAAGGCAGACAGCGTCATCACAACCCCCCTTCTACCCTCATATTTTCTAAAGAAACAGTGCTAGAATGGAATATATAGCAGTGCCAAGAAAGCGACAGGTAGCAACCTTGCAGAAAACACAACAAAGAAAAAGACACTTTTCTCTGCTGTTAAGTCCCTGGTTTGGGCTGCGCCAAGGAAGGCATGCATTTGTAGACTGAGATCCTTCCTACATATTCCCTTCATTCTCTGCCTTTGGACTCCTGGATTATGGGAGGTTCCTAATACAATACTGTCCTTTGCAATATGCATCTTGGTGTGAGCTCTCTTCTGTGCTAAATAATGACCACAAACAGAAAATATATAAGGCATGGAAATCTCTCTGGCCTCATTTCAAACATCACTGCACAAGGTCTCTTTAACAAGTCAGCACTACTCCACAGTCTATGAAATGATTTCTAAGAGACACACTGCATGTAGCAATTCAGGAATGTGTGTGAAATGAATCAAATATTCACCATTCATAAAATACAATCAACAAACAGGTTTTTAAAAATTTATCCTATTTAGTGTATAAGTCGTTTTATTTTCATACCTTGCACTAAGCTAAGCTTTAACTTATGGGTTTGCCTCCTTTTCTCACTCATGAGAGACAAGGTTATTATAGCAGCTGTACAAATATTTTATTTCAGATAGTAATATATGCCTCTATGCCAGGCATAAAGGTATATATATAAAATTCCATAAATGTCTTTGTAATTTATTCCTCAATAGCATTTGATAGATTTTTTTTTCCTCTAGACTTTTTAACAGACTTTTAAAAAGATGTCAAACTAAATGACCATTATTGGTCTACTGGATTCAGACAACACTTCCAGATACAAGCTGGTTAAATGCAGCTAATTGTTTCATCTGGTTATTTGCCCCAGATGAACTCAGTCCATGCCGGCTTCTAAGAAAAGGCAGATACTCTGATACTTAATCCATTTCCGCTGCAGCTGTATTGCTGTGCTGTAGGAAAAGGGTGCTTTCTGAATTGGAGCAATTAGAGCAGTGTAAATCAGGAATAATTCCATTAAACCTAAAAATATGATTTAACTTATGTGCTCATTATGGGTTAGCCTGCAATAGCTCTAACTCAAGTGAAACAGGAATTTGCTGTGCGGATGCTCATTTCAAAGCCAGGGGACTGCTGCTGCTCACAGTCCCTGTGAGAGGTAGCACCCTCTCTGAACAGACGTGCTAGTTCTAAGCACTGCCCACTGCCAGATCTCCAACTTTTCTTTTTTGCTGCTGTGCTGCAAATGTAGACAGCAGATTGAGACTGCAGTGAACTGAGCGTTTCTGGAGAACTGCAGAATTAGTAAAGGACAAATGGAGCTGAAAAGTGAGTAAGCCCCAAAGTGTCCACTGGGCGAGGTATAATCATGACGTGTGTGTCTTTCCCTGACACATTCAGAAACCTATACACAGCATGCCAATGAAAAATGAAGCTGGTGCCAGCACTTCAGTGAGGCTGGCAGTAGACAAGATGGCTGAGATGAGAATGAATCTGTCCGGGCTGCTCTGTACGCACACTGCCAGCGATGATTATGTGCTGTCCTTCAGGAAACGTCCAAAGTGGGATCAGAGAGAAGAGAAAGAAGCAGTTGTAAGATGATAATAATTCCAGGAAGGCAATGCTGAGAAGGAAGAGGCATTAAGGAAGAGGCAAGCTGCAGTGTGTACCAGGAGGAGAAGGGTCTGTTACGCTAGGAAGGTGTTATTTCTCTAGTGGATGGCACAACAGAGAGGTGGTAGCAAAATCTGCAGCTCCCAAAGTGGAGAGAAGCTTGGTTCTGGGTAGTGTGGAGAGTAAGACATTCTGCTAGCTGTGGCGTAATGGCTCTCTGGAGACAAGACACTCCACAATGTCACTTTTATTGAGCAGCCACTGGCTCAATGAATTGATAGGAGGAGACAGACAGCTAGCAGGGAAGCTATTCTTCAGTACACCTCCTCGCAGTAACTGTTTGCTTTCTAATAGAGAGCACAGCAGGCTATGAATATAATTCATGGAACAGCATGATATGAATGCTTTTAATTTTGCTGTGCAGCTCTACTAGCAGTAGAACACCCATGTTGCAGCTGTATTAGTGTGGTCATACCTAATCACTGAACAAATCCAGTAAATGTAACATTGTGCTCTATAATCACCCCTATTTTAGACACTGGTAAATGTATTCATCATGTTGGAAAAAAGGGAAATGTTGTGCATCTATCAGGAGCTGGACAGTAACACCACACTGCTGTGGAAAACAGCACTGAGAGAGTTAACTGGAGAATCCAAACAGCTGGAAAGAAACAATTATCCCTTTCTGATGGGAGGAAAAAAAATGGAAAAAGGCAAGGACTGACCCTGCTATGAACCCAACTGGAAGCAGCAAAAAGATCAGCTGTATTTGTAGAACTTTTTCCAATAGTAATAAAATTAATGACCACAAGAACCATTTGTAGTACTGTTTGCACATTGCACTTCCTGCTGTATAGTCTCAAAAATTCTGCAGTGGGTCATCTTGGCCCTTCATTTCTCTTTTCATGGTTCCTTCCTCATCATCTCCTCTCCCACTAACCTTCAGGGAAGGCTGAATGAGAAGCCTCAGGAGTTAGGATGAAACTGAGTCCTGCAGAGTGAAGATCGTAAGCTTCGGAACCTAATTCTGCCTCTAGAGGACTAAGAATTGTATTTACTGGTTATGACTGCCAGTTATCTATACCAACAAAATTATCACCTTCCTAGCACTGATCTGTTTCTTGGAGAGATGCTATTTTGGAAAGGAAGCCAGTGTTGCTTTACCCTGAAACCACAAGCATAAATGTTATCATAAATGATATCCAAAGAAATTGGACAAAGCACAGGACAAACCTTACTGCATGCAACAACAAAGATAAAATCTTGTTTTAAAAAAGGGAACGCTGTCTATTCTGCACATACATTACAAAGACTTTAGGGCACCTTACTTTAAGGAGGGAGATGGCTTTCATGCACCACAGTAGTATTTCTCCAAATAAGAACAGGAGCAGAAATGTGTTGATCTTTCCCAGAGGAGGAGTCCCAGGGACAGGAGCAGCTCTGCAGGAAGGTGGCAGCCTTTCACCAGCCTGAATGAGGAAGTGCTACAGAGAAATTTAAGGTTCCCCATTACAGAAGACTACTATTGCTTAGAGTGTAGAAATTTCCCTTCCTAAGACTTCCTTAGAAATTCTTCTATTCTGACTTGAAGCTTTGGAAAAGGTCAGAAAATCAGGGAAAAAAAAAAAAAAAAAAAGAGAGAGAGAGAGAGAGTCTGGGGTAAAGCTGAAAAAAAAAACCAAAAACACAAGTAATACTGTAGAAGAAATACAGGTGATAAAGCAGGTTTGGCAGATTTCACATATTCTGTTAAAATGTTGGAAGAAAACAGTAGATGTTTCCTTTCCACAGTCTTAACAAATTTGAAAAGATACTAAAAGTCATATGGGCTGAGAATGAATGTGCCAGCTCTAGGCACTGTTTTTGTGATACCTGAGTGCTGGAGTCCCTAAAAATCACAGTTCATAACATACCCATATCTTCTAGCTTCTTCCCCAAAGGGTAACCAATTGTGCATGTGCTTTTGAAATGTTTTTCAGAGCACTGAATAAAGAAAGGGCTGCTAACTAACTTTGAGTGACAGTAAAAAGGTCCATTAACCTTGCTGATGTAAAGGATGACTGGGTTTCTATTAGAAAGGGTCAGAAAGGTAGTAAGAGAGGATACAGGAAGACAATGAAATCTTTCCTCTTATAGAAGGGAATTTTTGTATAGATTTTTTTTTTTATAATGGAATGATTTAATTGAAGTATGAGCTCATCAAAAGGACAGTGTGTTCATGGGATCTAAAGCACTGCAAAGAAGGAATACTGCAGACTTCAGAAGAAAGTAGTTGTACTTTCCCACTGCCTTTCACTAGGTGGTACATACTTGAGAAGGAAAATGTTCGGTTTATGGTGGTTTTTAGTTTCAGATTCTTCTAAATAAACTTCACTTTCCAGTAATTGGATTTTTGTTTTTAAACTATTTTTAAAAACCACTGTGCAATGCCAAAGGTCATCAGATTGGGAGGCAGTGCAATGTGAAGAGATGTTGGGGCTTTGTCTCGCCCAGCTCCCCCAGGTACACGTTGGGCTGATCCTACTCCAGATCTGCAAGGGCATCAACAGTTTGCTTTGGAGATGCTGGGAATTGCTCAAGTGTCTATAATTATCCAGAACAATTGGCTCAAAAACCAGAATATCACATATCACATAATGAAACAGAAACCACGTGGCATTATCTGAGGTTTGGTATCATCTTATATATTTGCACAAACTAACAAACTAAGGTGGGAAATGATAACAAAACTCTACTGGTTGAGCTAAAGGAAATGCATTATTTCATGAAAAACATAATTTCTTCCATTTCCAGTCAGTTTAATATCATTCATCAGTATTTATGTAACAGGGGACCTACTGGTTCTCAGTAAGGTTATTTTGCAGACAAGGAAAGGCTGAATTAAGAGTGTAATAACTTGTGTTACACCAACAAGAAACAAAACAAATACACTGGTCTCCTGTAAATCTATTCATCATCACTTAGTCTTCATAATAAACATTTATTTTTGTCAACTGCTTCCCAGGTTCTGATGCCATGTCTAACCAGAGGACAGGTTCCCAACCCAGAAGCAGAAAGATTCTGTATTCTGACCTAAAAGATCAGACAGGTTCTGTTTTGTAAAATCTATAAACCATGTATTTTTTGGCACTGAGGAGAAATCAGAGAAAAAGAAAGGTATAGGAAAGAACAAGATGCCTAATGTTAAGATAGTGGGACATTTTCCCACCAATTTGAAGATGTTCTCTGAATAAAGACAGACTGAAAACTAGAAGGTCATTCAGAACTGATTTACCCTATGCATGATGATTACTGAACCTCAACATTTTTAAAGAACTTATCTGGATTCATCCAGTAACCCCATTAAACCCAGACCAAGTTACAGCTGTATATGGGAGCTGAAAAATCAGGCCAGAATTAGCATAAAATCCAGCTCTCCCATGAGATGTCTGATACTTTCTGTGTTCAGTTGTGGAACAAAGCAAGAAAATGTTATTCTATTTATTTTCCTGGTATGAATATTGAAATTTCTGAAGAGAAAAAAAATCAAATCTTTATAAACCTCAAAATAATTTCAAAGAAGATTGTGACAAATTTAACACCATATTGCCAAGAGATGAACATAGGCTTGTGTTCTTCACACAGTCAGCTTCCTGCAGGCCTGTAAAGCAAATCCCAAGAACTACAACTGACTTTAAAGACCCTCAGTCACAAGGCTTTGACAGGTAAACTTCATCCCTGCTGTGAGCCTTCCTGAACTGTATCAGAAGTAATGCCACTACCGACTGGTGCTGCAGAGGCATGGTGATCCCTGCGGGGACGGCTGCATGCCTACTGTCAGAAGAGCTGCCAAGATGTCACCCCTGGACCTCCAGCAAGTGTGCTGTGAGTTCCACAAAGGAAGGTGGACTGGTGCCGTGGAAAGGGAAGCACCGAAGCAATGCTTCCAGTCACAGTCACCAAGAGAGGGAAGGTGAATGTAAGAAAAGCAAGCAGATGCAGCTCAAGAAGCAGCTATGTAAATCCAGGACTAGCACCCTTGCACAGGCAGTGTACATTGTGCATTAGGAAACGAAGGTTAGGTGTGTTCTTACCAGCTGAAAACCAGGAGTCAAGTCTTCTCTGAGGCTATGTGCTGCTGATCCATGGATTGTCCCGGCCCTGTGAAGCAGCCTGCCAAATGTTCAAGACTGCGGGGCTTCCATTTTCTGCCCTGTGCTGCATGTGAACCAGAAATCACCACAGGTACAAGGCAGTGTGGCTTCACTTGCAAACAGCACAGCACACACTGCATCAGGTTTCTGGAAGCTGTCTCCGTTAAGTCGTATTCCCCAGTGGAGTATACTCTACCTAGAATTTTAAACAAAACGTAAAAATGTGCCGAAGACATTTAAAACTGAAACTGAATTAAAACTTCCAGAATTATGAACATTAAGGGCAAAAATACCAGTGATGCATATGATGATTAATATATTTGTATTCCCTGCTGAGAATATGATAATAATAAAATATTTGTATTCCTCTTCTGGGCCCAAGGTCCTTCTCTCCCCGGCACAGCTGTGAACTACTGAATATGTTTAGCAGGTGTGTCCTTCAGTGAGCAAAATGGTAGCTGAAACATGAATGTCGGATTGTGCTGTTTTCACTTTCCTGTTTATCACTGAAGAAGTTAATATTCACAAATTCACTTTTTTTTTTTTTTTTTCAGATCAGCACCTTTAGAGAATATGTACAGACATATCATATAGAATCATATTTTCACTTGCATTTACAACACCTAAAAGGATTTGAGCTGTATTTCAGGAATTATGTTATTCTCTTTAATCAGTCCATCATGCTATGCTCTCCATCCCTCCACTATGGCGAGCTGCTGGGTGTAAACACTCTTGAAACTTGGAGACAGAAAAGCACCTACTTAAAGTGACGACCTGAGCACAGAATGGAAGGCCAACAGTTAAACAACTTCAACTGATTATTCTTTCCACTTCTGTGCGTAAACTGACAGGGTTAGTCAGTATATTTCTGTTTTTCCATTCTTACTTTAATATGAAAAAGCCTTTTTACTGTGAGGGTGGCCAAAGACTGGTGCCAGTTCCCTGGAAACATGCACCTCCCGGCTGGACGGGCACCCTGCTGGAGCTGACCCTTGCTAACTCAGGTAAGTCATTTCCAGTCTGCCCATTAGGTTACTCAGGAAGAACAAAGACAGGCTCCCCAGTTCCCTGAAATACAACAAAATCAAACCAAACTCCTTGTGATGCACGAGTTCCTAAAAGTGCCCAGCCAGCTGAGCGTACAGAGCCCATCATTTTGTTATTTCCTGTGTTTACAGGGACTTTAGAAGCCTGCCAGCTCACACAGGGCTCGAGAGACTCACTGTGGAGCACAGCAGGATACTCAATAACTACAAAAAGTACTTCAGTGGCCTGGGCAATGTTTTAAGATGTTTAAGTGGGCCATGCACAGGAACCCTACAGCAGTAAGGGGCAGAATAGCTGCCTGCACTGACACTCACAGCTGTTTGTCCAGCCCTGAGCAGCTGCACATCAGTGTCCACACGGGGCCCCACGCACCGAGCTCATCCCGGCAGCAAGCACGGCTATTTCCCATTGGAAATGAAAGTACAGAATGAAAAACAAGCATCCAGCATCCTTACTTCACTGGAAGCCCATTAACCCAGTGAAACAGGAAATTAAGGCTACCAGTGTATTCACCAAATCAATTTATATCATACATAAAGCACCTTAAAAATGTATGCAATGAGAGTGCCATTTTAAGTCCTACAATACCTGCAGAGAGTGTGGGCCATGACACAAAGTGCTAAATGCCATTCAAGAATCCTATTAAAAACTCCTTATAGCAAAGTATAAAATCACAACAGATCTTTCTTCTTTTGCAAAACTGGCAGTAGCCACTACCAGCCCGATCTCGTTAGTGTCGATGCTCACATTACCTGCAATGAATGAGGCACAGAGAACTGCCTAACCATTCAGAGCAGCTTGCAGATCTGCAAAAATTCACATTCAGAGCACCAAGGCACAAATATATCCACATATCTTGAGATCCGCTTCATCTGAAGGGACACAGGCAATTTGTTTACTGCAGCGCAGTAGTCTTGCTGTCTTTGTCAGGCTGCATTCACTGAAACTTCAACATAAAGGAATCTCATATACCCAGCCAACCTCAATAACAGAATTAACAAACTTTTAATAGGGAGTGACACTGAAGAATAATATCTATTACATAGGGCTTTTTACTCGGCTGTGGTATTTTTGTTTACATGCATTAGAAAGCTAATAAATGACAAAAATTAAATCTTAGGTTTCAAAATTCCACCTTCTTTGTCATAAATTTTTTATTATTTTTTTTTCTCCTTTGGCTCAATTCTATACATGTTGAAGCAGGGAGATTTTGCTTCTCAAATTTGGTGAACTCTGAAACAGGAAAGCCCAGCAGGCTTTTAAATCTCCACTTTTACTACCAAATTACAGATACTGTAATTCCAAGAAAAACAAGGCAACAAAGGTATAAATATTTCCTAGAATTTTCAGTACACTGAAAATGAAGCTCTCCTCTTTAATACTGCAGTTTGATCTTCCCTAGCAATATAAAATAGTTAATTTACAGAACTAAAAAAAATAAACATATTCAGAAAGTTGTCAAATAATAAAAGATGCAACAATAAGGGATATGCAAAGCTATGCTACAAGCATTTTCTTAATGATTCTACTCAAGAACTCATGAATATTTTAATGGGAGTGTAGAAGAGAACCTCCCAAACACGATCAAATTCCACTTAGAAAACAACCTTTCAAATACAGTAACAAGCCCAGCCTCTGATCT
This sequence comes from Aythya marila, assembly GCF_965140915.1. NCBI lineage: Eukaryota > Metazoa > Chordata > Aves > Anseriformes > Anatidae > Aythya > Aythya marila. The sequence continues at coordinate 25,570,136 of NC_139050.1, read as the reverse complement.
GCAAATTTTGAGACTCAAACTGCAATAAAGAGACTGCAAAATCAAGGCTTGGTGCCTACAAGAACTGCATATATTGTGACAGCAATGTATAGGAAGCCTTGCCATAGATCCCTCACTTTGTCAGACCAGATGGAAACCATGCATCACTCCATTCTGAGATTAAGGTTTCAGAGAGAGAAAAGAAAAAAATGCTTGAGAAGAACACTAGATTATTTCCAAACACTGCATCTCTGGACTCTTATGTTTGTCTTACCCCCTGGGAGGCTGAGTTTTCACTACTGTCTCACTGATGTTGTTATTGGTACTAGAGCCATATCTGAGAACACAAACTCCCCCTGCACTGGCTGGAGATCAGCACTGTGTATTTCACTGCAGCCAACCTGGCAGCAGGCTGAGCCCATGCCAGCTTGAATCCCTTAAACTATGTGCTGAGGCGCTGGAAAGGACAGATGTAATCCAACCCCAGAAGTCCCCACTGGGCCATCCAAACTGCAGTAGAAATCTGAAATATGTCCCATTCAGTTAACGTGAAAACTGGGCATCGTGTTCGGTCACCCTGTAGCACTTGGAAAGCATTAAGTGCAAAAGGCAGTAAATCCAACTACCCCATTAGATCCTGAATTCTGCATTTACACTCCAAAAGGGACCAAATTCTCAAAATGCCTGTGCACATACACAGCTGACCACAACAAGAGTTTAAAAAGCAGCTGTTTTGTTTTGATGCTCCAGATCCTGATGCCTTTTCCATGGTTTCTGGGCACAGAAGGCACCTTATAAGCTGTGGCAGAAGTGGCAGAGGAGATACACAAATCCTATTTGGAGCTTTAAGCTACCATCAATACTTTTTCTAGCATATGATACTCAAAAGAGCCAAGAAATACATACTGTAAATGCACATAACCCATGTATTTTTCCAGTGAACTGACATTTGTGATTAGCTTGGAACAGCCAAATCTCAATATAAGTGAGTCATTCTCTCATCGAGAAAACAGGTATGGTTAAATAAGCACACTTAGTCAGAGTGCACAGCATAGTAATCAGGTGTAAAGTGAGCAGATTTCTAGTTGACTTATTTAACAACACAGGAATAAATTGTCCTCAATCCCCTCAACAAACAGTCTTACATTCTCATCAGCTTTTAAAGTATCAGTAAGTAACTTTAATGGAAGCATTAAACAATTCATGGTTCTGTATCTGGGATGGGGCAACCCTGGCTGCACATACAGACTGGGGCCCGAGGGGCTGGAGAGCAGCCCCACGGAAAGGGAGCTGGCAGTTCTGGCTGACATTATTTCTCACAACTGGTTCTTTGCTAATTTTTTCCCTGAAGGTCTGAGGACAAAACATCCAACCAAGATAATCAGTTAGCCTCCATCTGTAGCACGTCCACTAGTCATTTCACAAAGTGTTTTAGCCACCGTGAAAGCAATAACCGATTAAACAGCAATCAGTAAAGCCACATTTGTAACTATGTGACTACAATATTTTGTTTAGAAGGAAGAATAGAGTTGATCACAGATAGATTATTTCAGTCTGTGGGCAGAAAACTTATTCTTGTCAATGCCAAAAAGCACTCGCTTGATACTACTGAAATGCTAGTATCATTTAGTAAGTTCTAAGAAGTCAAGTTCTTATGACTGCATAGTCTGTGACTTCATGGCAGTTAGCCTACTTTATAACATTACTCAAGTTTGGGGAATGAAAGAAATCAAAGAGTATCTTTTCTCTGCCTATTTGTAAATATATGGGACACTACTGTAACATCAGAGGTTCAATAAAGCATTAACACTCCAATACTTGATGAATACAGAGATTTTTTTGAGAGTTATTTTATATGAACCATATCTGGTGAAATCATTTACCAAAAAAATGTGAATTATATCCCTACAAATATTTAGGAATAGTAACAAAAGGAAAAAAGTATATTCAAAACCATAGTCATTTTTAAGCACTCCTTTATCCAGAAGGCATTACATTTAGGTTATCCTAATTAATTTAAGTAAGAAAACACTCAAGAGAAAGTAATAATATTGACTGTAAGGCAGTAGCAACCTTGTGGAAACTCTCATGTGAATACATAGAATTTATAAGGGATATATCCATCTGAAAGTCCCTTGGGCCATGTAGTTTCACACCAACTGATTTCCAGTCAATTATGCCTTAAATGTTGGAGTTTGTTTGATTTATTACAAATATTGCAGCCTGAGGGTTAGTGCTATGGAAAAAAAAAAAAGTGCTTAAAGACTCCTCACATATTGACAGCAGCTTGCTTTTCTCATACATATTTCACCGTTGATTTTGGTTTGCTAAAACAATTCTGAAGGAATATTGAAAAAATCCTCCAATTCAGTTGTCTAATGTGTAAAGACCCACTTAGATCTAACAAGGAAAAACAATGACTTTCACTATCACTACGTTAAGTACTCAAAGCATGCCTCTTCAGTAAGTACACAACAGTGCATTGAGACAGAAGCAAAGTACACTGTAATTAAGAACCAACTCAAGGTCAGGCTCATCATCTGTTTCTTAATTAAGTTTTAATTTGAATTATCAGTAAAACATTTAATGCTTTTTCCTTAAAGCTACAGCAGACAACACATTCATACCCAGGAATCACAGAACCACAGCAGGGCTGCAGCTGGAGGCACCTCCAGGTCCCTCTGCCCCAGCAGGGCCACCCAGAGCAGGGCCCAGGGCCACATCCTGACATTTTCTGGAGGTTGTCAAGGAGATCCCAGCACCCTGTGGTACCCTCCTGGCTCCGGTTTGTGCTCAGGACCTCTGCCCTTGGTGCTGGGCTCCCCTGAGCAGGGCCCAGCTCCGTCCTCTTGCAGCTCCCTGTGGGTCTGGGTGGCTGCAGGGGAGCTCCCCCTGAGCCAAGGCACCTCCTCGCCAGGCCAAGCAGCCCCAGCACAAATGCCTCTCCTCATGGCAGAGGGCCAGTTTTGTAGCCCTATGTTGGACTGACTTTTTTTTTTTTTTTCCAGTGAAAAGGGGATTCTGTTTCTTCAGGATTTAGCAGACAGATGATGCTAGCTTTTTCTATTTGTTATGAAGATATGCAGTCTTCAAACTGGAATAAAGTGAGTTCAAAAATTGGCTGCTTTCCTGGCTTGATTGTGCAGTGAAAAAGCTGCTGCAAGCTATCTGACTTGATCAAACATGGCTTTGAGTGTTCTTAGAAGACAGAACATTAAAAAAAAAAAAAAAAGAGAAAAAAAAAAGATGACATCACAACATACTATGAGGAAGCTTTAGAAAATAGGCATGAAAACAGAAAAGGAAAGAGGAAGAAAAAAAAATCCTATTCTCAAGCTTATATTCTAACTGACTTTTGTTCTTCTACTCTCTTACTTTCATTCTTTCACAAGTTTTCTCATAGATTTTCCATTACTCACTTCCAAACAAGTTTTGTTCACACTCTTCCATTTTCCCACCCAACTAGATGTCTACTTTTCTTATTTTGTCTTTGCTTCCTGTTACCTTTTTGCCTTTTATTTTTCTTATGTCATGTTCTTTCTCTCCCTCTCTGTATTCTGCTTTCTCTTTCCTCTTTCCTCGTTTCCCATGTTCCAGCTCTGTATTTCATGGCACTGAACAACCTCATCATAATTTAAACATGTCAATCTGCACAAAGAGACCCTGAAGTTATCTTTTGTCAATAACTAGTAACATTCCTCTTCAATTAGATCCATCTACAACAAAATGTCACAAAACTACAACCCAACATCATTCTCTATATACAATTCTACAAAGAGAAATTGGGTAAGGTGATTTATAGCTGTATTCTGCAAGCTTGGAGCAACCAGGCTGCCATGCTCCCAGGTTTCATAAAAGTATGATTGACATAAGAGGATAAGACCAGAAAAATTCAAGCTTATTCAAGATCCTTATGACTGCAGATTTTAAGGTTACCTGAGCAACATTACCTGAGTACACTTCTCTGGTTTAGTGTGTTATTATGATGACAAATTGGCAAAAGGACCTGCATACCTCACTAGTTAAACTCAATGCATTTTTGTAGATGTCTTACATAATTACAGTATTTCAACTACTTAGCTGAGTAATATAACACACTCCAAAACAATGAACTGACCGATAAATGACTTTAATCACAAGTAAAGAACTCCTTTAGGATTTAGTCATAAGTACGTCATTAGCTCTATGCAGTGTTTTTAGGGACATTAAGTCATATATAAAGACAATGAGTTCTGCTGCAATCAACTGGGTTAAATGCAATTAAACACCACCATAAGATACCAGTTCCCTTCCAGCTCAGGATATTCTAAGTTTCTAATCAGGTTGGGTGTTAGGAAAAGGTTTTTCACTGAGAGATGGTCAGGCACTGGAACAGGCTCCTCAGGGAGGCACCAATTGACTTGGTCATGGCACCAATCCTGCTGGAGTCCAAGGATTGCTTGAACAATGCTCTCAGACACAGGGTTTGGGTTTTGGGTGGTTCTGTGTGGAGCCAGGAGCTGGATTTGGTGAGCCTTGTGGGTCCTCTCCAGCTCAGGGTATTCTGTGATTCTCTGACTTTATGAGCTGTGCTTCTTGGATACACAGCAAAGCTAGCTGTAACCTAACAGGTGAGCACCACCGGAGCGGCACCCTGGGAGAGAAAGGATTCTGTTAAAAGCCAAGGAAATTAAATACATAAACCCAAAACAATGCTTTGGAAAAAAATGTTTTCCACCTGAAATGTCAGGGAGATCCATCAGACTACAGACAGCGGCAGCACTCCAAGGAGGTCTCCAGGACAGCGGTACCACCAGCGCCTGCTCCTGGCCATCCCCTTTGGGTGCAGGGTGCCCTTGCCTGTACAACAGCACCCAGCACTGCCCCGTACCATGCTCACCTGCCGGTAACACTGCTTTCAGGATCCTGTCAAATGCTTTGTCTACTAGAGTTTCTGAAGTTGTTAATATCTGCAAAAAAAAAAATCATAGTCTAGAGAAAATTAAAGCTTATTTGGTGCAATCTTCATTAGATGGCAAAATTTGCCTTTCTTTGTCATAAATGACATACAAACAAGCTTAGAAGACGGAAAAAAAAAATATATATATATATATATTTTTTTTTTCTTTTCTAGGAAAAGGAGTGACGATTTTGTTTTCCCGGCAGTTTTACCAGTATTTTTAGTGCAGTTTTTGTATTATTCACGCCTGTGACTGCACTCAACCAGGTAACTGATAAACATTCAGTCAGCGATGTGTTCTCAAATTCAGCTGCATTCTGAATCAGCTTCTGTTATTACTTTAATGTATCATATATCAATGCTTCTGACAGACTTCCACAAGTCTTTTTAATAATAACACTATCACTTGTCTTAGAGCTCCTAATAGTCTAACCTCTGTCATGCAAAAGTCATTACATCACACGTATTTTGAGGAGACAATACTCATGTTTGTATTCCAGCTTCCCCTCACTCCTCAATTAAAACAGAACAAGAATCTTAAGACAACATTTTGGTATTGCACACTTTTAAAGATTGTACTCTTTAAAAATATTGCAAGAATTCTGCTTTACTGTTAATTGCTTGATCATGCCGACTCAGTGTAGGGAAGCTCTGTTGATGATTACTTTAAGTTTTGTTTCCACTGGGACTGGGCTTTTAATGCACCTCTCTAACTGTGCATATAAAGTAAAACGACTGCTTTTCTACATTATTAAAATGGAATAGTGCAGTAATTTTTATGGCACAAGTGATGAAAATATGAACACATCCCTGTTGAATCTAGTGGTGGCTGGTACTGCCATTTTGCATTCTGAGAATTCAGGAGAGTAACTGTTTTTTCATTTCACTACTTTTCAGTGAAATATTTTTGAGCTTCTTTTTGTTCTCTTCCAACTCTTAGAGTTGTCATACCCTTTATCTACTGCTAGATTTGAATTAGTAAAGCAGCAAAAGTCACCATGACAATGGTAACTGCAAACTGTTTAATCACAGAATGTATTTTATCATCGCCAAATTCACTTATAGATGTAGAAGAAATCCTATATGTCTGTCTGTCTATCTCACTCACCTCCCAGCTGGACACAAGCACATCAGAATCAGGAGGGCTGTAAACAAATGAAACTCAAACTGAAAGGGAATGGAACCAGTAAGTTAATACAACTGAAATGATGAGGCTTGTGTCAGGTTCCTATGTGCCAGTTGAGAAGGAGCAGTTCATGATTTCTTCCATTCGTCCTGACATGAAAGGTTGAGAAGTGAACTGGAAATCACAGATAAGGTCCGATATGCAACCTCCAGCAACAAATAACGCCAGCAATCCCTGTTTATCTGTGTACATCATGGCTCTGAGTTCAGCTCAGGTAGGGGCAGTGGTTGTTGGAAGATACTCATGCCAAGAAATCACACCAAGAAAACTTCTAGTAGTCCCGGATGAGAATGAGCCATACAATGTGCAGCTATACCTTTAAATTCTGGCAGGAATACATGTGAGGACACCGAGTTCTCAGCATAATTAGCTCTGCCAAGTCCCAGAGCTCCTTTGTTAGTCATACATCTACAATGATAATGCGGTCTGAACGCCTGTCGCAGTACACAAAGGCTCATCCCTGGCAAAACACAGATTCAGTCCTGTTTTCCCTTCTAAACTTGTAATCCTTTCCCTTCACCACGCATGGTGCTGCTTCCACAACACCAGAGCAAAGTCACGCTACACACTGCTCCTACAGAGCCTTGCTCCGGCCCGATCCACGGTTAGGTAACACAAGCAGTGGGGCTGGCATGCGAACTGCGCAGGGGACAGGGACAGGTGTGAGGAGGAGAGCAGACAACATTATTGACAGCTGAGAGATCGGTCTGCTCTAGCACATCATTATGTATTCCAGCCCGATACACAGTGAAGACCCATGGATGAGGTTATGTATCAAGATCACTGTGATATATGAACTAAATTTCCATTGGTAATTTATTATTTATTTCTAGTAGAATGCATTTCACCAGCAGGGAATGTGTCCATTATGAATTTATCAAATGTACTGTGTTATCAAAGGTGGGAACTCATACATCTGATTAGGAACCTTTTTATTATATTCATGTTCCTGGTAAACTACTCTTTCAACAGAAATAGTCAGACCAGAAGAAGCCTTTTGTGATTCATGTGCAGGTCTTCACAGTGAACCAAAAATTGTAATTAATTCATTTCCATTACCACCACCTTCCCTTTTTGCACTAGGAAAGTCAAATTTACATAAATATTCTGACATACAATCACAAAGTAATCATACATTTAATCTCACTTAAATATGCACAGACTAATAAAACAGTAGTAGGAACATGTTACTAAGCAATGTTTTAAAAAACAAATTGAGACTGTTTGTAATGCTGATTTCTCTAAATTCTAAGTTACACAAAAAAGTGTCATTAAAGAAAAAAAAACATTAAAAGCTAGACATAGAGCTGATTATATCGGAGCAGCTATGATACACCATTGCTTTGCATTACAAGTAATATTACGCTGTCAATATTCACTAGTAGGTAGTAAAATTTGATATACTGTACTGTAATAGTTGCTATACGGATTTTAGCAAATATTTTTTCAATGTAGAAAGTTAACTGCAAATCACAGATGTTTTATTTTGTAAAGCTCTGACTCAGAGATGATGCTCAACAAGAACAGATCCAAATCTGCTTGACTTTTGCAATTATCTTTTATGCTAAACTTTCTGAATTCTAATATATAGCACTTTTTTTTTCTGTATTTAATTCTTTTTTTTTTTTTCATTTTTTCCATTCCTTGTAAACTCTTTGTTTACTCCTAACAACCTCTCACCTTGAAATTGTTCTGCCTGATGAAAGACACTGTCCAGGAGTGATTAGTAGTGCATCCTACATCTGAGAACATGAGGTGATGCGGTATAATCATTGTAAAGGAACCTCAAATCCATCCTTATGGTGAAAGTATCAGCACTCACACAGGGGAAATGCACTCAGGAAAATTTGGCTTTAAGCACAAAAAGATAATGGATGATAATAGCCTTCTTATTCCCTTGGATCAAGTACTGTGCTGTCCAGAATTTCTGCCAAAAGTAAATGCATTTACTCTGTACTTTTTTACGTACTCACATTTTCAAGGATCCAATTATTTTTCCTGGAATGTGTTGCCTGTACTTGAATACAAAATACACAGCAAGTTCAAAATGTAGCGACAAGAGCTGCTATATGAGGCACAGTACTACTTTATGTCTCTTCCTCAGATTAAAAAAGAAGCTAATTATACAGCAACCAATATGAGACTTGGGTTCCAAAGAACAATAAGATGTGCCATTTGTTAATCTACAACAACCCTTTATGAGATCTCAGGCATTTGGCTCCTTCTTACACATCTAGTATCATTTGCCTCTAGTCTCTGAACCCTTATAGTCATCTGCAGAATACTGTTCACCACCTCCAAGGGATTTATTGAATCCTTTATGAACATTAACAGCTTTTATCTCTAGCTCTGGTGAGACATAGGGAGTATTCAGTGAAAAAGACATCTTAACTTCTCTTTGAGTATCAGTATTTGGAATATGTGAAACCCTGTAAAAATCTGGAACACACCACACCCCCAAATGCACCTTGAGCAGTGTATTCATCCCTTGGAGTCTGTACACACATGTTGTTTGGGTGTTCTTTCACAGGAGCCAGACACTGTAGCAGAAATTGTCTGATGGTGTCTGGATGACAGGCAACAGAAAAACTATGGTAGCTGTCCTGCAATCCAATTCTCTATTAGAAGAAAAAGGAGAAAAGAAAAAGAAAAAAAAAAAAAAAGAAAAAAAAAGAAAAAAAAAAAAAGACCTTTCTAACATTCATACTGCAAAGGAAAAAGGCTCAATCACGCAAATGAGAATCAGACAACACAGTAAAATGATTAGCATCAAGAGAATATCTGACAGAGTAGTCTTTATCAGACACAGTTCAGTGGTATTTTGTAATGAAAGACTGGGTGTGCTGCACATTTATACCAGGTCTTACTTTATCCCCATAACTCTGTTTATCTTCCATAGCCCTCTTTTTTGTATTACATACACATGTTGCTTGGTTGGAGCCACAGAACTTGAACTTTTAGTGTCAACACTCAGCAGCATGTAACTACAACCTCCACACTGAAAATTGGAACTGTTTGGCATACTTAATAATTGTAAGTACTCTTGGCAAGTACCTGATAAACAGTTCCTTATACACTCACTCATCTGATGGACAATTCATAATCTTAAATAGGATAATTAAAGAAAACCAAAATCCAAACCATGTCTCAATTTTAGAAAAACAACTATGACAAACCAAGTGCACTAACCAAATGACCAACAAGGGAAAGTGAATCAAAAAAAATTGTTAATCAGGATTCCACAGTACGCTATTGCAAAGTGGATCATATTTCCTTTATTAATCTTTAGTCCAGTCCAGTATACTCTAAAATCAATTACTGCATCAATTACCATAGCTACTTGAAAGGAACTGCTTCTGTTCAGCTCAAAATTATCACAGATTTAAAAATCAAAATAAAATCCCTCATTATGTTCACAAAAAGAAAACTCTACTAAGTTGAGTGCATATAGAAATATAGAAACCAAGAAATTTGAAGTCTTTTTAGTAATTTCTGGTGGCCAGCTCCTATAGAAGTATATCTAAAAAATAATGTTTCAACAGCAGCTGTGTTGTTTGCCCCATTGCCAAGTAAAAATTGACCATATGCTCTGTGCATCAGTATGTAGTTTGTTTCACTTTTCCTTTTCCCAAATGTGCACTAAAAAAAAAGAAAAAAGAAAGAAGATAGGTTGTTCAGAAATATTATTGTTTACCAAATTTTACCTGAAACTGTAGTATGAATCTTTAAAATCTATTAGCTGCAGAAAAGCGATGGGTAATTCCATAAAATCAAAAGCTGTTGTATCTCTTCTCTAACATAATAAAAACAAACAAGAGTCTGAAAAGGATAAGAGTGAGTTATTTAATTCTCACTAAAAATACATTAGGCCAATTTCAGTCTAGTTATTAAGGATTAGTGGGGAAGACCTTGCAAAATAAGGTTGATACAGAAACAAGATTTTTAATCAACTAATGAATCTGGCATTCCTTTTTATTTCTCTGCCTGCTTTATGTCATGAGGGCATATAGCTAGAAAATCTAAATTAAAATAAAAATAATTTTAAAAAATAAGGCAAGCAAGCAAGCAATAGGTAAGTCTACCACATTAAAATATTCCTGGAGACTTAGAAAATATGAGCTGTTGCAGTGCTCCTGCAAGAGTGTTACTGTTTTCTGATCCTTCCTTTTCTCCTGGGAGGGCACCAGCGAGGAGGAAAGCAGTTTGTGGAATGCTTTTCCATCCTGAAAGCAGCAGCCTGCAGAGAAGACTTAATGCTGCATGTTGAAGCCCACAGGTGATGTACAACTGGGAGGAGCGGCTGACACACGAGCTGTCGTGCCCCTGCTCCGACAGACAAGCCGGAGCAATGGGCAGAGAGCAGCCTCACGAGGTTCTACAAGAGGAAATGAGAAGTCCTGCATTTGGGGAGGAACAAGCCCTTGACCAGTACACACCGGAGGCCAACCAGCTGAAAAGCAGCTCTGTAAAGAACCTGAGGCTCCTGGAGGACAACCAGCTGACCACAAGCCAGCAGTGTACCCTCATGGTAAAGAAGGCCAAATGTTCCCTGGGCTGTGTTCTGAGAGGCGCTGACAACAGGTCGAGAGAGGTGACCCCCTCACTTGGCACTGGTGAGACAAGTCCGGAGCACCAGGGTCAGTGCTGGGCACCCCAGCACAGGAGAGGTGGCAGAGCCAGCACAGCATCAGACCACTGAGATGATGACAGGGCTGGGCCACCAGATGCACTGGGAGGGGCTGAGGGAGCTGGGAGTGCTGAGACAAAACCAAGCACTAATGCAATAGCCCAAACGAGAAACATCAGTGCGATGTTTTCACAGTTCCAAACGACATAATGTAGCCTCACTGCAGATTAAAATTAGCAGTAACTGGAAAACATCAGCAGCAAAGTAACTGTCTGAAAATGGCAAACAATTATAACTTTTTTTTTTTTCAACAAAATTCTAAACCACAAAAATCCTCAAATAATGGACTAAAATCAGCTCTGTGTAACCTTAGAGGTTCGAATCCATTTATCCAAATAACTTGGTTTTTGTTCTGTTTCCACCTCTCTTTCCAATGAAAATAGGAGGAAGTCCTAAATCCTAATTTAGGTACTTAATTATGTACCTAGAGTTATGTGGGCTGAGCCCTGACCTTATGGATGAGATCTGGAAAAATAATGTATGGGTTCTGGGAGAAAAAAGTCTGGGTATTTGCACAGGGGATAAAATCTAACAAAACTTTGCTATGTAGACTGTGGCATACAAAAGAAGAAGCTAGCAATGATATTGAAAATTATTTACTACTTCTCCATTCTGCTGAAATTACCATTGAAATATTTAGGACGTGTGGATTAAGGGAAGTGTTAGGAAAACGTAGCCGACAAAGGAAGGGTACAGAAAAGAAGAATTAGAAAACGAGGGGGAAAAGTGAGTCACTTGGAAATAATAACATGTTCTGAAGGTTACACAGTAGTTTTCCATGCTACTCCCAGCAGAAAAATGAGTTTTACGTCACTGTTACAGAAGCAGGAAAACAAGGTTATATAGTAGTTTTCCATGCTACTCTCTGCAAAAGATGAGTTTTCTATCACTCATACAGAATTGGGAAAATGGATGCAGAGATAGGTTTATGGATGAGGGACACAAGATGATGTCTAGAATCAAAGGCCCTAAGAAAATATGATATTAAGACATTAATGACAGAAAACATCCTGCACATAGAGTTTGATTCTGTCTACATTGTAACCTCTGTGAGGAGGAAAGTGGGGAAAGAAGAGAAAAATGGGAGACTAGCCATCAGGGCTCTAGGACACCTGTTAGCAGGTACAGAATGATGATAGCATTAGTAGATATATAGTTTGGTCCAGCAATATAAGGAGAAAGGTAAACCAGACAATAACAGAGCAAAAGCTTGTTTGTGATATGGGAGACAATATGATCTAAGAAAAGGATTTTGTGACTGAACAAAGGTGACAGGTGACATTGGAAAAGGCAGACAATTTTTGAAGTAAACTAGATACCAGTCTGTGAGTCAGTATACAGCTGTTCATGCATGCAAATCTAACAAATACCAGCTCTAAATTCTGCAAAAGGCTAGAGGCTAAGGGCAGGTACTAGAGGCTAAGACGACATATACCTGACATCAGCATACATTTTACAAATATATGTTGCTTCAAAAATGTAAATGCTACTTCTCTCCTTGCATGCCCTCATTTCTGTGTGCTGATCACCTCTCTGACTAAGAAATTGAGAAACTAAGAAATTAAGCTACAAAATTGTATGGTTTGGGTACATCCAAATCATCCAAATGTGAGCCTTCCTCTGTAACCTACCACAGTAAGTCACACCATTATCTCTAACATGCTTGCATGGACCAATGACAATTCTCCAGATGAAACCAACTTATCAATGAAAACCATTACTTTATTATATATTTAGGTTTTTTCACTATAAAGAAGAATTTTAAAAAACGAACTCATGGCAGCTAAACCCAAAAATGTTCTTATTGGCAAAATCAGTCAAAACTATGGTTCCTACATTGCTGCACGTGTGATACAGTCTACAAGAGTCTATGAGAGGATTTCCACTTACAGAAGATGGTTGGAGAGGATACGCAAAGGAAAACACAGCAGCATCACATCAAAGTTGCTTCATGGCAGTACTGCTTCTCTTACGTGGCATAATTGTGAGTCCTCAGTTAGTTTTCTTATGTCCTAAAAAAAATCCTATGATGAAAAAAGTCCTAATTTGGGAAAAATGACTTTTCTTCTGTCTGATCATAAATGAGATTATTTTGAAAGCCTCCTACTCATCTACCACAATATTCAGTGCTCACTTTCCTATTGATTTCAGTGGCAGATTGACCAGGTGGCCATTTTTCATCCTGTTTTTATTCATATTTCGCTATTAAACCTAATGATTTCTTTTATAAAAATGTGAATTGTATTACGTCAAGAAACAAATCAGAAAATCTTATTAACTTCTGCTTTATGGAATACAATAGATTAGAGAGAATACACATCTGCATGGAAGTTCAGCAGGCAGTAGGTAAAGCAGATCTGTTTGTATGGATAGCAGGTCCAGTATTACTATATGAGATATTATAAGCTTATTGAAAATGTAATCATATTCACTGGACAATGATGTTTAATTAGATTTATTCATTAAAAGCTCACAGTAAATGTGTTCTTGCATGTATTTGCATAAATAGCACTGAGCCTTGCAAAACAAAAATAAATCAATATTCAGCTGTAATTGATGCTGCTATGACTCTGAACCTAAGAGACATTGTACTAGATGTGATTTTCAAATCATTGCCATATTTATTCTAATACACAAAAGCACATTAGAAACTTCCTACTGTATGAACAAAGTGCCAATAGGCAAATATTTACTAGAGTTAATATAGTTAACAAGAAAGACAAACAACTCTTCTTGATAGGTCACTGTCACAGTAGTGTGCACTTCCTTCCCCTGAAAAACTACGCTAGTGTGTAATATTGGAGGAGATAAATTAATACAATTAAAGTCCATGGCATCTGAAGTCATAAAAGTATTGTAGCAGAGACATTAAGGCACATTTAGGCTCAAGATGCCTCCCATGTGAGTTCATCAGATCATCAGAAATAATTAATGGAAGACTGGAAGAACTATCATTAGACTTTCAGTTCTGATGTATGAGGAGCAGATTTACTGTATTTGGGAGGAGGAAGTAAGGAAATATTGATAGCTTCTAACAAATTTTGAACTGGTTTATGTTCTTTTTACAAGCAAACTGTAAGCATAATCTGCTTACAAAGGCAGGCTTGACCCTCTTATTCCCAGACAAAACTTTTTCTGAAACTCGTTTCTAAAGGCATGCAATTTGGAAATTATTTTTGAGTCAGATGGAGTATAATTTGAAAAGCACTGACCCAGATTCAGAGCCAGCTTTAAAAGGCATCTTACAAATCAATTTCAAACCAGACAGCATTTTGAAGTTACCTACCCATCTATTCAAACGAGCTTGCTGCTGACCTTTCTCATACAGCCTAGCTTGGATGGAACCTAACTGTGAAAAATGATGCCATGAACTTTTAATTTAAAGATTAAAGCAGCTGAAGTAAAAAGCAAAATAGCTTTGTTATTTGGGTACATAAATCACAATTAAAAAGATGAGAAAGTAAATCCAATCCTGAAACATTCCTGGCTGAATTCAGCATTTCTGTTTCTCTGGCAGCAATAACTTATGGGAGAAACAGAATGGGCAAGATCAGGGAATTACTGTGTACTCAGCATTTTGAAAGTTGTGCATGCAGTCTGACTGGTCCTCCTAGGCAAAAAGAGGTCTGGAAAATGAGTCATGTGGAAGTGATGATGGTGGGGTCCAAAAAAATGAATGCCAAGAGAAGTGAACTGTTCTATTAATCCCCAAATCTTTTCATATTGTAGAGTAAAAATAAAGTAGATACGGTGGAGCTTGAGTTGAAGAAATCTGTTCACTGGCATGAGCAATAGGACTAAGGGTGTCCAATGAGAAAATGCCCGTCAACGACATCAACATTTTCTGCGAAACCAGATTAGCTGGGATCTACGACAGAAAGTCATAAATCCTTGGACCAAGCCAGAAGTCCCCCATAGTAGCTTTGGGCTCAGAGCATTCCAGCAAATCACACTTAATTGCTCAGTCTGGGGTAAGCTTGTTCCCACATGGCCAATAACTTATATAGACAAAACCAAACATTTTGCTTCAGAAAAACTATTCTCTATTTTTTTTTAGGAACATCTTCCATATAATTTATTCAGCCAACAAAAACTGCTGAGTAGCTTTTTAAGAGAACTTAGGATGAGCTCTAACAGGGAATACACAAATTTTCAATCAAAAAGAAGAACTATGTTTAATTTAGCATAAGAAAAATTCTAAGAAAATTCATATGCTACAGAAATGTTGAACTAAGAACATAGCAGACTAACCAAATAATGCTATCTAGCTCTCACATTGCTTAGGAAAGCATGTCAAGTGACATATTTTTACTTAAAAGAGTGTTACGTTTATTTACACTAAAATAAGAAACTGTCTGACCAATCTGCAAAGATTCACAGGAATCAGCAGAACTGCACTGATTAGAATCAGCAAAGGATGTGTCCTAGTGAGTAAGTCTGATACGGTGCAGGTATCTGAATATTTGCTTAATTGCCTGCCACGAAGATATGGGGCTCTTCACTGCACACCAAGGTGTCTTTTAGCAATGAAGTTATCTATATGAAAGAGTAAGAGATAGAAATACAGAATGATAACTAAAAGTTTTTTTAAGGTGTACCAGTACTATTTTCAAATCTATAAGCTATGAAAGCTGCAGGACACAATAAGAATATAACACTGCACAGTGTACACAGGTATCTGCTTTGTTTCATCTATTACCTTTGTTCTTCAGAAAAACAATTCTTTAATAAAAGAACACAAAAAAAGCACATTTCATGCACTGTGCTGAAGCCCTGCAAATTGGGACTAATTCTGAGGTCTTTAGTCAGGCTGAAAACCTCAAAAGAACTCAGAATTAAATTTTCAGCAAGGGCTCAAAAACTTCTACAACCTTCTGAGAATAGCCACTGAGAAGCCTTGTCAGAATAAAGCAGCAATACGGGGTTACATTCTTCCCCAGGCACAAATCCAGAATAACCACAGAGAACCTGATGGAGTTATTTCAGATTTACACCACTGCCAAATACAAGTATGTTCAGGTCTATCTGCAGTGCAGTGGAGTACAAATTCAGCATTCAGCAGTGTATGTAAAAGGACTAGTCCCTTCTTTGGCAAAACAATCTAATGAAGTACCAAATTAATGGATGACAGTAGCCCAAGTCCTGCTGCTAGAGTTTATGCTGCCCACTGGTTACTCAACATTATTACATCTGTAAGAATAATGGCTTATTTTCTGATGTAAAAATCCATGGTAAACTTATTCATAGAAGAGTGAAGCAGTCCTGAGGTTAAAGTTTATAGCATCTGATGGAGTGATGAACAGCTTTTCCAACCCAAAGTAACTGGCATTCTTTTCTCTCTTTCCTCCTTTTGATCTTAGTGCTAAGAAGCCGTGCACTGCTCGAGCCTGAGCAAGGCACAGCTCTCTGCCCATGTACACGCTACTTTCTCAACTTTCACTGATGAATCAAGTACCTTCCTGATACCAAAATCACACACAGTGTTTTAACAGGTACTCCACTTCTATTATTTAATACTTGTATTCATGTAGCAATTCAAGGTCAAAGAGGTCAAAACCAAGCTGCACCATGTGCTGCACTAATACCGTCAGCTAAGGTGAGCCAAGAGACTCTTTTCTTTGATCGCAGGCCTCAGAAGTCTGCCAGCACTTTTCTGTAAGAAGATACTTCCCTGGACAGAAGGGATAACACTTCTGTTCGTCTCCTTGAATTCCTGTGCCTCCATCTTAGGTGTGAATTCCTTGAAGAGGAAAGCACACACAGAGAATGCAGGAAACAGCAACACTCTAAAAGGCATCGTCCTTGTCCATAATCTTTAGCATCTCCAGGCTCCTAGGGATAAAGAGCATCGGTATGAAAAGGAAAGCACTTGACGCTGTTTTGAATGATCTTCCCGGCTTGTGACTAATGCTATGAGAGATTTTATATGTGCAAATGGAAGGAAAAGATTTGCTGGCTTGAAACTCAACAGAGAAATCAGGGAAGGGGGGAAATCAGTAGAGCTGAATAATAACGGAGAGAGAAGACATAGAGCACCGAAATAAAAAAAAAAAAAAAATGCATAAAAATGGCTGCACTGCAAGAAGGAAAAAAACACGCTGACTATGGCTGGGCAACAGTTTATCTGAAGTACGTTTTGGCAGCAAAGTTGGAAAACATTAAGAACTCCTTTGGAGATTGTTCTGCTTCTCCCCCAGCCAGGATGCTTAACACTCTGCAGACAGACATCAGTACCTTTCAGGTCTAACACTAAACCAAGTGGTACTTGGCAATAAAAAGAGCTCACAGCTTTATATATTTGAGAGGTGCTGAAAGATTTTCAAATTCCTTTCAGAGAAGTATGTGAAGAAATAATGAAGATTATTTCTGTAGTGCTGTATGAGAGGTGAGGGATTTGGACACTGGAATAAAGCCTTCAAAAACACTGGCCTTTCAACAAGGTACTGGTACAAGTGTTGTAATACTTAAATGTATGGAAAAAGTTGATTAGCAGATCAAAGATATTAGGGCAAGAAGGTGTATCTCTCAAAACAGGAAAAGCAAGGAACAATCAGGACTTATGTTGTGCCACCACATAATGCATTCTGTCAATAATGCAGTTCTGGTTTTTTAATGGGAGTGTATTGGGCTGCAAAGTATCTGCTTGGGAAAAGACATCTTAGGGGATAGTGTTCCAATTCATCTTTTGTTTTCATGTAAGTAAAATAAACACAAAAATCACAGGCACGTTTGAACTTCTTGTATAAATGCCAAAGCTGATCTTTTTTTTTTTCTTTTTTCTTTTTTTGCACGTGTGTACACGCACACAGCTCTTGTAAAGCTGTCCCTCCCTGGCAACAACGGCTGTAAGCATCATCATTACCACTTCTGCTCTCCTGCGTTCTGGGAAGAAGAGGCAGGAAATTAGAGGAGAGCCGTCTCATGGGGAGAGGTGAGCTATAGGTGACATGCAGTCAATCCCATGGTAACGGTGTATTTATGTCAGTCCTAATGGTTTTACATCTACAAGTATTTTGAACAGAATTACTATACAGCTTTAAGCAGGTAAAAGTGGCTTTTCTTTTAATACCATTCTTGGAAACATCTGAGTCAGTAATTATCCTTCTAGAAGGGAATAATAATAATAGGGAAGGTTATTATTTTCATTCGTATGAAATAAATGCTTTACAGACAGAGAGACAGCCGAAAGTAACTGGAAAATTTAACAGGCAGTTAGAATGAATGGGATGTCAGGATAGCAAAAATAAGGCAGCTTCAGGGACACATTTTCAAACAATCTAAATACACAGAGATTCTGTCCAAACGCACAAGGAAATTCTCCATTTTTCATGCAATGAAAATGTGTCATCAAGAAAGCGTGCAAAGCACTTGAACTTTTGTCTCTATTTAGATATATCAAAAATGGTCAATTCAACTGTGTTTCCATGATTTCAAAAAGACAGGAAACGAACTCTAAAACCAGAAATTTTCCATGAGAGTAATTATTTGTCATTGTTTTGCAAAGAAAACAGTAAAGAATACCAAGGTCAGAAATTATGCATTGGATGTGATCCCTTATATTGTCCAATTACTGCAAGTATTTCCCATCCAGGATTTTAGGGGTAAAACTTTGCCATATCCTTTCTTCTCTTCTCTGTGCCTATAATGGAAAAAAAAAAAAAAAAAAAAAAAAGAACTTTCAAAGTCTACATTCTTTGCATCAAAAAAGGAAAGGAGGTATAAGGGTATAAGGCCTCCTAAACTCTCTTATTTGTTTTGGTGTGATCCCAAGCACCAATACTATTTAATAATGGCATAACTCCATTCAGAAAAGTACAGCTATAAAGATGTCTCTGGGGTTCTGCAGTACCTAGTTTTGCACGGTTATTGGCTGGTATTGACCACAATTCCTTTAGATGAAACTAAACTGAAAGATGTGCTGAAGATGCTACTGGATGCAGAAACCACAATAACAGTGGAGCTCGGTAAAGTGGTGTACCAAGAAATGCAATGACACACTGTGTATGACCTGTGAAATTCCCAACTACCTTTAGAACTGAAATGGACTTGTATTACCCTACAGGATGCATTAAGATGTTCCTCAGAAGTTTTACAAATTTACCATATGTTCACCACAATTAAGATTCAGTAGTTACAACCTAACTCATTACATAATTACAAGTACCTACTTCTGATACCTGGGAAAAATGTATTTGGTAGGAATAAGGTAACACTGATTTTTTTGTCAGATATTCAATTTTTGATTCTTTTGTGAACAGCAAGCTTGGAGGGGGGAAGAGAACACTGTTTCTTATTAGCATTACCAGACAATGCACCAAAAAATACAGCAATTCCAAAATCAATATAAACCAATGAGTAATGCAGCCATAGTTCACCTGGCAGGCAGATGAGATTAATATCTCATCCATACTAATTGGATTTCAACTGATAAGTTCAAAAAAGAAATAAAGCAACATCCTTATATCAGAACACAATATAATCAGCTAAGACCATTAAATTGTGTGCGATCAGGTTTTTGTCTTCAGTATGTTGCTCACTCATATACTTACATTTGGAATGGAAACCCTTCCTCTTCTTGAGCATCTTTCTCCTTCTGGTGAGGCCTTAAAAGAAAAAGGCTGGACGTTCACCATCCACTTCTTGCCAGGTGGAAACCCTGGTTCTCCCAACAGCCACAAGTTGCCTTTCTGCAGACAATGTAAGGGTGTGCAGTACTGTTCTTTCTTTTTCTTAAAAAAATCAAGCTATAACCTGCTGTAAAGTAGGTAGGTTCATTAGTCAGTAAAACTTCATGCTACTTCATACTTCTTCTACACATATCTAAACTCATTCCTTGCAAATTCATTTGGTTTTGGCTAAAGGACACAATTCAGTAATAGTAAAAAAAGTGGTGGTGGCATGAATGGTTTAAGTGAGCTGAGGAGAAAAGAATTGCCCAACCCACACACAAAAGATCTGAGGTCTTGGACACAGCTGGTTCTAAAGCATTTGGCAAGTAACTTAAATCCTATCAACACAGCAAAATATATTCAAGACTATCATAAGAGCTTATCTTTTTCTCTGCTTTGCACTTCACAGATGCTTTGCACTTTAAGATAAAACTGAAGGTCCTTTGAAATATATATATATTTTCAAAGATCCTTTTAAAAGTTCCTTTTTTTTTTTTTTAGAAGGTCATTTTTAACGAAACCTTTAAAAGGTCCTGTATGTGGTCTAGGTATACACCTGCTAAATTTTCTGTTACTCCAATAGTGTTTGTTGTAGAAAAATAAGTGCAAGCTTCTCACCAGCACGACTGCAACATTACTCAATCCAGTCTTTAACCCACTCATTCAGTTAATAAGAATAAACACAAGTCACACTGTGCAGAATTTTTACTCTTTTAATCAAATGTTAGCATCTGAGGACCATCAGGGGAATAAAACATGAATTCAGGTCCTTGAGTTTAATTGAAACAACGTGCTTTGTGTGTTCAACAGCACAGCTAGAAAGAGGCAAGCGAGCAGTGTCCCCCAGCGTTCAGAACGCAAAACCAAGGCACAGAACAGCCGCAGCAGCTCCAGCTGCAGTCCCACACTGCAAGCACACTGTTCTCACTATATTAGAAGGGACAGCATTAGATTCAAAAGGAACACAAGGCTCAGGATGACAAAGACAGCAAATGGCATGCACTAGTGCCACTCAGAGTGAAGACAACAACCACCACGTTCGTGCACGTGCTGCTACCCAGGCAAACAGTCATGGCCAATGTGGTGTACAGGTGAGTAAAGCCAGAGTCTCTGTAAAGAACCCCTTATAAACAGAAATTGTGATCAAAAGTAAACTGATTGCAGACTTAGTTCACTGAATCATAAGCATTACACACATTTTCCCATCTCTGACAAGTCACGCCTTTCTGTTGAATTCACAATAAACCACACAGCTTTACAAGATGCATATAAATTTTCTCTTATTCATGACAAGGATGTAGCAAATAAAAAGGATATATGTGGTCTTCCCCTAGAATGTAACTCATTTAGAAAGCCTCACAGCTGACTAAAGCTGAAAACGTACTGCTATACACTAGCACAACATGAATGAATTTTCACTACTCATTCTTATATCTGCCTGAACACCTGTATTTTGTTGAGATCTCTAATGCGATTGTTCAGGCAGAATTAGAGAAGAATTTAGTGGAGTGGTGGGTGTTCTGGTACAATAAAGGGAAACAAATCAAAGTTTTATGTTGTCTCTTTTGAGGTCATTTACGAATTCTACCTTTCATTCTTCTCTCATGCATCTTTTTTGTTACTATTTGTAATTGGTTCTGAGATGCATAGTCCATAGCTTTTGCCTCATTTTCACTTGTATAAAATTCCAGAAACCTAAGACAGCAAAGTTCACTTCACATTCTGAAAAGAAAGCCTGATAACCTTTCTAAGCAAAGGTTAACATGAAGCGATTAGAGAAATAATCTTCATTGCATAGATACCTCTGCCAAAAAATGGAGATCAGGTGAGCATTAGTGAGATACAAGCATATTTCACTTCTGCTTTGTTCAGTTGTGATAACTCAGGTTTAGTTTTTTTCTGCCAACACTGAGCAGTTTTGCCTTTTTTATATCTTTTCAAACATAGGATAATGTCCCTAAAAGCCGAGTGAGAACATCAAAACAACTTTTGCAGTCAAAGTTCAGCCGCTGGAATCAAGGAAACCAATCTCTGTAGAGAGCTTCTCAGAACACACACTAATGGCAGAAAATAGCTTTCAGTCTTGCTATCTCGCAATACTAATGTATGAAGCAATCAATTAGAACCCTGCATCCCATCAAGAGATATAATGCTCCTAAAAGATTTCAGAGAAGTGGAGCCAAGACTCCTGAAGCCAAAGAAAGGTCTCCTCTCAGGAAACAGTTTGAGATAGTCTTGAAACAGTTATAACAGAAGTTGAAAGAGGCAACAAGATTTTTCAAAATATAGAAATTCTTACCCTTTAAATTAAACAGATTTACTTAAGAAATACAAAAGTGTCAAAAATTAAGGATGGAAGGAAGCATTTGGCAATTGGTCTTAGGTAATAGTAAAGATTTTGCTTTAGAAAGGTTGATGTTGAAATATTCTGGATTTGCTACTCTGCTATCACTTGCCTAAAAGTTTTGGCATTATACAGGTATCTCTTCTGCTGGACAGGGAGAAGGGATACAGGAGAACGGCTGATCTGCATCACCACTGCTCCTGTGCATTCTCAGTGGTGGGGGAAGATGGACATGGGCCATTCTTTCAATTTGTTTTGATTTCTTTCCTAGTTTGGTAGCTGGTGAGCATCAGGTTAATGCAATGCTTGTGCTTTTCTTTACTCAGTATCAGGACTACTGACACGGAATACGTGCTAATTTTGCAACTTGCTTTTCTGTTTTCTAGTTTTCTCTCTTAATTACCTGTACATTTATACTGCCAATATAACCTTTCCTCTCTAAAAGTCTCTCAGTTCTGACTTACTGCTTTCAGCAGAAAGCCTGGCAGCAGAAGTATCTTAGATAATTGCATGTACATAGAAAATAAATAGATATGACTCACAAAAGAAACAGATCTTGCTCAAACAGCCCATGGTGTAAGCACCAGGTTTTGCTTTTTTGTCTCAGACAATGGAGTTCACATTAATTTTCATGATTAAATAGTAAAATTTCATGGAACTGATCTGGCTGAGTAAGGCAGGAGTGAGAGTTAGGAGCATTTCTTCACTAGAGACAACTCGTTCTTAAATGAAATCCTCCAGTCACAACTGGAATGTGAAACCAGTAGCTACCTTAGAAAACAAGCACTATTAATAATCACATTAGCAAAATGTTCCTAATTGGAACATACTAATTTTCCAAGTGCAGATTTCCAATTGCCCATAGTCATCTGACGTTCTGCATGCAGTCTCATCTCTTCAGTTAAAAAAGCCTTCTCACATGACACAGCCTGTGCAAGTGGAACAACTGCCTGTGAAGTCATGTGAATGACACAAAACCTAGATCTACAGTCAATAAAGAAGCTTTACTTCAAAGGGCTGGAGGGTAGAAATTAGTTAAAAAATTTACAAGTGACAATTAAGCTAAGAATGCTGCTCAAATCAGCTGTTTGGCCTAAACACTTTGATATTTCCACAGAGACAGATAAAGGGATATGGATATTAGTCGCGTTCATGTTGCACTGCATAAGATGTGCATGGGAAAATACCCCTCACCTCCCAGCAGCAGTGTGAAAAACAGCATGTGATGGATTAGTAAAAGTTGTCTGAAGAAATGGTGATAGCGATGTCAGGACAGCCATATGCATGTGCTCTCCCAACTCAGCTTGGTAACTAATTTAATAAGTAATATATTCATTATATTGAGTGACATAGCAACTAGATATTTTCTCCTTATTAAGGAATCATATTACTGTAATGAATCACATATACTCACTTTCAGGCAAAACAACGCTCACTGTTAAATTTCATCCTGTTAAATTCAACAGAATCACTTAAATGATTCCTCTGAAGTTAGTACTAGTTATCAGTATGTCTACTGTCAAGTGCTTTGAGTGATTTGACCACACGCTTCCTGACTTACACTTTGCTTTACTTAATGAAATAAAAATGAAAATTTGACATAGTATGAGGTAAAATGCCACCTTCCCCAGTCTCCACTGGGAAGTGTATGTATTTCCTGTGTGTGTTTTCCAGAGCAGGTATTTTTCTCTTCCATATCTGTTTTCCAAGACCAGACCTTCCTGTTTGTTAGACATTGGAACAGGCTGCCCAGGGAAGTGGTGGAGTCACCATCCCTGGAAGTCTTTAAAAGACGTTTAGATGTAGAGCTTAGGGATATGGTTTAGTGGGGACTGTTGGTGTTACGTCAGAGGTTGGACTCGATGATCCTGAGGTCTCTTCCAACCTAGAAATTCTGTGATTCTGTGAAAAGCATTGAAGATTTTTGTCCCAATGCTAATACAATTAAAATTCCATTTTAAATTATTTTTTAAATCCCATAAGCACTGCAGTATTGTACTAATCAACAATAAAGAGCTCTTGGGTCCCAGTTCAGCAAGGCACTTAAGCAAACTCATTTAAGCAACCTACAGAACTTACCATATCTCTGAATGAACTATATGTACGCCTGTGGACTCAATGTCACTACTTGCAAGCTTTATCGTTATTCCATTGCATTTTCATTAGGAGGATGGAAATTATGAAAGTTTCTCATCACTAGAGGGAGCTACTTTCACATATTAATACACTGAGCTAAATGTGAACATCGAAATAATAATAATAATAATTTTTTTAAAAAAACACCTAGATGCTCTTTGCATAAATTGCCCAGTCTATACTGCCTGGTTCATATGGTCCACCAGAGCTGGGGTTAACTTGCAGGTCCAAGAATAGAGTTTATGTTCTCTGGCTTTGAAAGGAGGCTTTAGGAAGGGAAATGTTTGTTTTGTTTAGTTTGTTTTTCTGCTTTTTGTTTGTTTGTTTGTTTGTATTTGGTATCAGACATCTTTTCTATTTAGACTAGTTTAGCAGTGAGCAATGTACAATAGTTGTCTCTCCTTACATGTTACACAGAAATTCATCTTAGACTTGCTGCACCCAGATTCCACATGGAAAAACATAACAACAACAACAGAAATTGACCAATTATTCATAGCTAATGACATAAAACTACATCTTACTAATTATTCTTATTTTCTGTAGTTCATACTTCTGGGTCAGATTTTTCCCTTCCCTCTCCTACACAAAAACTGTGCTTAAATTCAAATCCCCCTCTATACCCATTATAGCAAGAAGTCCAAGGAGCCTGGGGTGAATCACTCTTTTCTACACAGGCAATAACAAAATGTATTAGTAGTCTCCATCACAGCACACAGCACAATAAGCAAAACAAATCCACAAGTTA
The DNA here is from genome assembly GCF_965140915.1 of Aythya marila. Lineage (NCBI taxonomy): Eukaryota > Metazoa > Chordata > Aves > Anseriformes > Anatidae > Aythya > Aythya marila. The sequence continues at coordinate 25,545,448 of NC_139050.1, read as the reverse complement.
ATTTCTGCAAGACTGTCAGCTGCTTCTTTATTAAAGATGTTTTAAAAGGGTGTAGTTTCTTTGCCCAACAAGATGCTTTTGGGACTTCCAAACATGTAATTAAGATGTTTCACAAAAAAAAAAAAAAACAACAACAACAACAACAAAAAACTATTATACGCATTTCTCAACCTGTAGCCTAAGGCCTGGCTCCAGCTGTTCTGATGTGGGCTGTCCCTGAGGTCAGTTTGTCATCACCTCACGGGTTTTACTCGGCACTGTGTGCACACAGTATCTTCACTGATATGCTGATGGCATTCAGATAATCACCAAATTTTACCCCCCAACTCCTGTACTTGAAATAAAAAACAAAAAAAAAAAAAAAAACAAACCAAAACAAAACAAAACAAAACAAACAAACAAAAAAAAAACGCTTATCCAGTGTTGGCGTGGGGTGTGTAACTGACCTAATTCTTCAGAGCCTCATTACACAAAGTTGGGTTGCAGCAGAAAATCACTCAACGTGGGCTGGGAAGATTAAAGACCACACATAAGGCTTCGTTAGATGCTGAGGAATCCTAACAGCAGCCATTTTTTCATCTCACTATAACAAGGATGAGTAAGTAACCTGAAGATGCACTGCCTATACCCTCTCTTCCAGTGACTTTATCAGTCCAAATGTGACACTCAACTTGCCTTCCACATCCACAGATAAGCAGATCATTTATTCAGGTTCCAGCTCACCCAAGGAATCAAGAAGAAAGAGAGGATTACTTCCTACCTCTTAGAGGTGACATTTTGATACTCTTATTGTGACACATTTACTTAGATTGCAGGTATCTTGCATCATGAATCCTGTTTTCTTTCACCTTATTTACAAAACAGACCAGCAGACTGGCCCTGCCCATGGTTGCAGGATGTGGTGTTAAATTGCTGGGGAACCTACGAACCCAGGCTTTATTGGTAACACCTGGCTTCAGAAGCACAGCGAGACTCAGCATGGTGATTGGCCCCTCTCTGCTTAGACCAGTGAACCACTTTCTGTCCCCCAAATTCTGCCAATGGTTCATAAACTGCAGGGATCTCTGGAGTTAAAACACATTTGCTCAGTTCTGCTGCTGCTAAGTTGGCTTGAGTGGGTTTGCAGGGCTGTGAGAGAGAATTTGGCCGAAGGCGTGTTTTCTTTTGTTTCTGTGTGGCATTCATACTGCTCACCCCATAGCAAGAGCAAAACAAAACCAATCTGTGAAGTCGATTCTTAAAAAATCCTATCTGCCAAATCAGAGATGCCTGTGTTGTGCAAGTTCTGAAGGCAGCTGGGGGAGTCCAGCAACACAAAACACTGTTTGTTTTGAATGCACTCCCCTTTGGTTCAGGGGAACGTCAAAGATCTCCCCAAAGGCTCTGACAGGGGAAAGCAGCTTCTTGTTGCCTTTGGGGCTCAGCAGGAGATTAGAGATGCCCAGGAACCGTGTGATTCAAACCAGGTCTCAGTCACCTCCGGGACACCTCAGGCATTTCGGTTCCTAAATCAAAGTACAGGTGACAGAATTTCTAGATGGACTGCCTCCTCTTGGGAATCCAGAAGAGACTGTTTTGGGGCAAAATGAAGTTTACACACAGACTGAACTAAGGCTGAGGAGTACAAGAAATCAACATTTTCTGTGTATTATTTTTTTCTGTGCATTCTCATTCTTCTGAATGAGCAGATGGGAAAAGTAATTTTCTGAACCTTTTCTCTGTCTGATGGAGTCTCTTCTCCCTTTTGGCACGATATCTACTACTCACTAGTATTTTTTCCCCATTCTTTTTTTTTTTTTTTTTTTTTTGGAACCTCTCGTGAGAATGGGAAGTGTGGGGAATGACAGCTTTTACACCCAGCTTCTGGATTTGCATACCTCCTGGCCTGAAGGCTGTCAGGCCTCACTCTCCGGCTGCCTTTATGGTCTTCTGAGCCCCCAAGAGGAATAAACACAACACTCCGAACATCCCTGCTCCCACTTCCCCTTAGTCATGGCACAATAAGGAAACCACTCCGTGGGGTGGAGTCAATACATGGGTTGTACAAATTGCTTGGACCCAGGATGGACCTGGGGTCACAATTCCTGCTCTTTTAACCTTCATTTTTTTCATGTTGGTGAGCTTTGGAGGCAGCAGGTAATAAGTGCTAAACATAAAACCATAACAGCAAAGAAATGCTGCTTAAAAGCAGAAGGTTTTTGATTTGGCTGTCCTCAAGCTTTTGTTCAGTGACCAAGTCTTTTCTGAGATGTTAAATCTATCGACTTGATGGCTATCAGAATGTTTTTTAACAGCTGTCTGCCTCAAGTAACCTCCTTTTCCTCACCAAAAGAGGACACGCTGTCACATTAGCATTCTTCCTAGCTGAAACACCAGTTGCAAACTGCAGAATTTAAAAGACGTGGCTGCAATGTGAACATTAAGGGCAGATGCAATATTTAGCTTCTCAACAATGCCTTGATCAGAGTAGTGCTTTTCCCACCTATTCTGTGATTACACAGGTGACCACTGATGATCCTGCTCATCTCTTTATGTTCATTACTGAGCATTGCTCGCAGTTAATGCTGGACATCACACTGATGTCCACCGAACAGACTGGTGTCCTTGTGCCTGAGGAGATTTCAGTGACTCCCAACACAGATTTTTTTTAACACAGATAAGTAGAATTACACACTTTTTCATACGAGAAGAAACCTCGATATTCGTATATTTATCATTCATATGCAGGTGAAGACTGACAAACACAACTAGGCTTTATATTCCAAAATAATCCATGCTTTCTTATGCTGTCAGACAGAATTCAGCACAGCAGCAACAAAGAGACAATGAGCTGAGGAGGAAGAAGCACTCTTCTTTTTAAAATATCCCCTGACCTCTGGAAAGATAGAGTACTTGCCACTTCAATTTGGTCAGCATTTTTCTTGTGTAATCTCAACTTTATGAGCTTACACAGGCTTTCTTAATGATTCAATATGTTTATTATTTTTAACAAGGAATCTTAGGGTCTCTCATCTACTTTTAGGCCACTGTGTTACTTTTTTTTACACTTTATTATGTAAACAAGTAATTGTTTCTAATAAAACCTTGGAAATTTCTGCATGTGCTTTAACCTAGCCATAGAAAAGTACTTAAACACTGGCAAGGACTTGAAGAGATCAAAAAAGACAATAAAAGACTTAAAGATTCTGCATCTTTGCAGAATTGGTCTCAAATGAATCTCTAAGCCACAATACTAAATTAAGTCTAACTTATATGCCAAATACATGAAATGCTGTAACCAAATCGAGGTTAATATCTATGAAAAAATATTCTGTGATTCTTTTTTTTTTTTTTTTAAACTGCTTGCTCTATCAGAAATAAATAAAATCCTCCCCCACCGAATTCTAACTTAATTCTTCCTCCTTCATCTGCAGTAATCAATGAACACTCAAAGTTAACTAAATTCTTTGTAGACCATCAGTGGTCCATAAATACTTCCATCAGGTCTGTGGATTTGTTCTTGTAAAGTAGTTGTCAGGGTTTCCTGTTAAAAAAAGCAATATCTAAGAGTGTCCAATCGTTTTTTTTGATATCTTTAGCTCTCCCAAATTGGCAGCTCCAAGTCCTGCTCTCCTGTGTGTTTCTCACCTGCAAATTTAATCATATTTAAATTTGCTGTTGCAGGGAGGGTGACATTGCACAAAAGAGTATCACTGTGTACAGATGGGAGCAGCTGGAGCTGAAAACTCAGTGTTAATAAGCATAAATCCTGGAAAAAGAAATAAATATCAGTGAGAGAATGTGTGGGAGATAATGCTGCATTTCCAGAATTTACTGTGGGAGCTGGCTTATTTTACTCCCTCTTCAATGTAATGATCCATTGCAACTTAATGCTATATTGGTACCAAATGAAGGGAAAAGATAAAAGGAAGGGAAGTGCCACTTATTGAGCGAAATATGTACCCAAAATCTGTTCCAATTCTTGTCAGAACGGGGGGGGGGGGGGGGGGGGGGGGGGGCTGTAGCATAAAGGCTGGAGGCAGCTCGTGATCAGCGTGGTCACATTATGTGTAGTGAATGTCCCTGAGAGAAGCAGTCTTGCAAAAGAGAACTCTCAGATGAATTTCTGCATGGAAATCATCAATTCAGATACAAGATGGACATGTCCAGAAGTATGGCTGCTCCTTATTTCATTCACCTCACAATCCATAGTAAATACATCCCTGCTTTTTCCTCAGCGTGCACTTGGGGGCTCCTCACGTATACATACACTCACCTCTACTGAATGCAGCAGGAAGAAAAAAGCAGAAGAAATTTTCAAAGCTGCTAAACTGCATTAAGTTGTTTTGAAAGTTAAACAGAAAGTAATCTGGGTAAGAATGACTCTTATCTATAACACTAGTTCAAACAGTGACATTCCTTGTACATTTTCCAACATTTCATCTGCACAGAGAGCCACACTGCTGCCAACTGCCTCAAAAAAAAAAAGAAGAAAAAAAACTTTAGCCCTGTCAGAAAGGTAAGGGCAAACCTCTCGTTATTCTCTCTACCCGTCCCAGTTACTTCTGGACTGTACAAACACATTCTTAAATTTTCCACAACCTTTCAAAGGTGAAAGGAGATAAATCTAGCAGAGAGAAAGAGCAAACATGGTTACAAGACACTGAGAGAGCTTTGCCTCTCTTCTCTTTTTTCCTTTCTTTCCTTAAGAGAGAGATCTAAAATGATATTTAATGGACAAATGTACATGGAGGGAAATGGAGAAACTAGGGCCAAGCATGGGGGAATGTGGAAGTGGGAGAAAGGTGAAAAAACTGAGTGTTACTGCTGGGGAGACCTTCATGGGGCACAGAGGAGGAGACAGGCACTGAAGAGAAGGGATGTTAAGAGGTAGCTGCAACATACATTTAGCAAAGGGGCAAAAGTGCATCCCATAGCCAAATGTCTCAAGTTTTAAGAGACACCTTGACCTGTGTCCCCAGACCATAATATTCCCACAGGGGCTCAGCTAGGTCTCTGCTTCCGAATAGCTGCTGCCTCTCTGGAGCATCTTCCAGCAGGAACTCCTACCACTGCTCAGCGATGAGATGGGGAGCAGAGGTGGTTGTTGATCTGTGCAGCTCTGCAAGCGGGCGGTAACATGTCCAGCTGGACCAATTCCACTGTTGCCGCTGGGGGGGTTTTGATGTTCTAGCTGGATGGTTTCATTCTCTTCCTTGCATTAATTCCCACAGCCCTTGTGGGTATTTGCAGGAGGTCCTGATGACTAGCTGGCATAATTATAATCCTTCTTTTCCATAGACATTTGTTGTACCAGCCAGAAAGTAAGATTTCATTCTTTTTTTGACATCTTCCAAGCCAGATTTTACATGTCTTTCATCTGAGTTTCAACCCCTGGTGTGTGAAAAAAGTAAGGTAAACAGCAATCAGTACCCCCTCAAGTACCTTTGCACTGTTTCAGTGTCTCAGGAGTTACATGGGCTTGCACAGTTTGGTTTAAATTGAACACATCTTTAACTGCAGTGCATGGAAACATTATATCTTGAGTAATTTTTAGGAGTAATGGGAGTTATATCGGAGTATTCATCAAACAGGAGTAATCTCCTATTTTATGGCTCTGGAAATTCTAGTTGAAACCAACAGCCTTGGCAGAATGTTACAAGGAGTGTCTGGACTTCCAGAACTCTGTCTTTCAGGATTTTCTGTAACACCAGCTCAATTGAGGAAAATGCCTTCGGGTTCTAGATATCTTTCTTAAGAGGGAATTTACTCCAATTGCCACTTTCCTGTAACTCTACAGGTATCCCGACTGCTGTGTTACAAGTTCAAATACACAGCTTCCATTTGCAGCAACGTTCAAGAGTATCTATGGTTCTACATTTTTCCTGTTATTGGCTATCGAAACTTCCAGACATGAATAAATTCCTGTCTGTGAGGAACAAAAAAGATTTATAATCCTCATCGATAGATGGGGAAACCACATGTCAAAGCGTGATGAGGTCAACACAGCTGTGTACAAACAGAAACTGAGCTTGCAAGCAAGGAATGGAAGCAATACTTCTAAAGCACTGAAGCTATTCCTTATTAATGCCCCACTGCCATTATCATCTGATTGGAAATTTTCTAAGGGGCAGTAGCCCCATTTGGGACAGCTGGATATGCATTTCTATACAGGTGATGGGGAAGACAAGAAAGAATTTTTAGAAACCTTTTTTGCCATCACTCACTTATGAAGAGTGTGGCCACATAAGGCTGTTTTCCAATAGGCAATTAGAGCAGTGCTAATCAAAAATTGCTAGATTTTGAAGTGAGAATTTACAAAGAAAGGAAAAATGCTGACGATAATTGTGTGCTATCTTTTTGTTCTCTCCTATTTTGATCAGCTTCAAATGGGGACAGACATGAATCTAGATGACCTTAGCTGCACCCTAGACTACAGTGCAGAGGGATCATGTCTCTTTTTTTTTTTTGGTGGGATTCCAGCTAGGTCTACCCCACCTACAAATACATGCAAACTTACACTCTAACATGCCCTTCTGAGTCCCTTTCTGTGCAGACAGTGACTTAAAAGGAAACCCTCTGGCTCACTGTTACACAGACAAGGTCAGAGTTACACCATGTACTTCTATCTGCACCTGGCAGCTTTGCAGGAATGAAAGCCAAGAAACTAGTGCAGACAGCTCTAGCAGCAGCTATCCACACTGTGAATGTCTCAGCACAGGGGGTCCAAGCTAGAAGGCACCTCAAGCTGCAATTTGACCCATTTATGTGTGGCCCAAGAGAGTACTGTCTTTGATTAAATATTCTACGCTGCTGCAAACTATTTATACTGCAAACAGGGATTTCTTCAAGAATGTGTACATATGTGGGAGCTGGAGTGTAGGAGAATGTACATGGATTTGAAAACAGGATGACTTGACTTTACTTTAAATTCCAGCTCATCACCACTTGCCAGAAGTCATTGCCCCTTTAGCAGCTGTTTCAGAACCCAGATGAAAAATAGCTGGCAATTTCAAGCCAGCCAACGTTGACAATGCTAACTGCCAACATTACAGGCATGACCTTAGCTGGCAGGTCCAGTGGATGCTCAAAAATCTTGTGTGTGGAAGTAGGGGCTACTCAATTTTTCACTCAAATATTAAGCAAAAGAAGTTCAGCTGATTTTGATGTTAGCCTGTTTGAGGAAACTTTGAATAAAAGTTTAAAAAGGACTGTGAACATAGATTCCACATAGTCTCACAGTTCAAAGAGATGCACATTGATTGAATTATGAGAGAAATACTTACCAAAGCTGTTCACTGCATAAACAGAATTCTGGTATCCCAGGCTGTAAAATCACCATTTCATTATCATCAAATTCACTCCACTGTTTTCTAGAAGCACAAAAAGAAAAAGAAAAAAAAAAGTATAAAGTTTGAGAATAATAAATTTTGCAGTGAGCTCTGCTGGTGTGAGTGCTTCTCTATCAATTCTTCCTTCTAACTGTTTCTAATAATGGGATGCATATTCACATCTATTAAGTTACAGAGGTAATTTGCACCCACTTAGAACTCCATTTGGAGAAGTATAAAAATAGCTGGTAATAGGAATCTGGACCATTTCTTAAAATGATGATTGGAAATAGAACCAGAATAATTATTTTAGTTTCACTTATAACATGAAAATCAGGCAGAAATGTGCCTTTGAACATTCTGTGACTATCTCTTTATTTATTAGGGATATGAACATGGCTTCTGCAAAAGTTTTTTGCATTCTTATGCTACTCCTTCCCTCCTCAGCTGATCATTACAAAAGAAAGGAATGATTTTGGAAGAAAGCAGAATCTCACTGTGATTGTTGCAAGATATCATGATTCAAGATCATTGAACAGTCCATTTCAATTACATGCTCATTGATAGTACCTGCATCTCTGCTACTGTTATTTCACTAAGATGTCAGCCTGCATGCTTGTAGTATACTAGAATATAAACACAGAATAAAAATAAAAAATAAAAAAATCCAGCATTCAAAAGAAAGGGAATTGAGTAATAGTCTTCAGCACAAATGGTCTGTTTGTATATGTCAATCCTAATTGGGTTACTAGGATCAGAGAAATAGTCCACATGCCTTTCACTTCTGTATTGCTTCATGATAATGTCCCAGAATTTTGATTTCTGGAACCTTCATTTATTTTCTTTATAGACTAGTGAATATTTTGCCTCTAATTGTACACAAATTAAATTTGGTGATGCATACACTTCATTTAAAATAGAAGGCATAGTCTGCTCTGTGATTTCTAGTATCTACTGAAGGAAACTTATCATCAACTTTTATAATTTCAGCTCTGTAAATTTGCAGCTGAACTCATTTTTTCACACAATGTCCGGCTGCAGTACAACATTACAGCCCATCAGATTTTCCATATTTAAAAGTAAGATTGCTTCCTTGTCTAATACATTTTGTGAGAATGTATGAAAAGAATTTCTTCTAAATAATAAACAATCACAGAATTAGAGTTGTATGTCTTCATCGCACTGTATGGTAACTTTACAATATTGCACCAACTTCAAGATTTTTCTGATGAAAGCTAGAAAGCATTTGTATTACGTTAAAACCCAAATGAGGGATTTATTTTGCATTCCTTTTTTTTGTTGTTCTCCCCTCAAAGATTTTGCAGAAAAGCTAGGCAGAGTGAAACACCTTTGCAAAAAGTGAACCAGCATCATCTGCTTAAAGCTATCACTGAGAGCATCATAGCATTTAGTAAGTAAATGCTTGCTTTACTTATGATACAAAAGTTGCAAAAATATGCATTTCCATTAAAATGTTAAAAATGAAAAAGTTCTAACTTTTCATAAATCAAAGACCGAAGGACAATAGAGCTTTTCCCCAGGGATTCCTCCACATCCATTTTGCAATACTCTGGAACAATGTGGCAGTGGCAGTATTGCTCCCTCTGTAAACTTAATCCCAAAAGTTCTTTGACTGCCAAGCTAAATATACAACCATTAAAGATTTTTTCAGCAGTGGGAATCATTGCACCACCCAAGCTTGTTTTTAATTCACACGTTCTTCTTCTACAGAGCAACAAACAGCCTGATTGATCTTCTCCTCCAAACAAAAAGGTTTTTCCTAGCTAAAGGAGCAAAAATAGGAGGATATGGCTTGGCTGGAGAACTTTTGTTTAGTTTCATGACAGTGTTGCCTCCATAAGTCCCAAATGCAAATTCCAGATAGGAGCTATCTGTCCTTTCCCTCCTTGCAGGGGGAAAGTTTTCTTGTCCTTCTCTTTGGAACTAACTAGATTTCAGGGGCAAAATGGCCTTCCAGGCAGCGCTGTTGAAGAGGATTACCTCAGCCTTGCTGCAGATGGAAAAAGTTGCCACTTTTTCCAGCAAAGCTGCCAAAGTGTGGCAGGACTCGAAGTGTAATATTGTGATGTTTGTATTCGAGATGCAGCACCTGAAGTGGTGTCAGACCTGGGTGTACAGCTGAATCAGCAAAGGAAAAAACAGGTAATTGTGGAAGGTAAGCATAGAAGATGCCAGCAGATCGAGAAGACACAACCAAGCAGGAAAATTAAAGGGTTTGAAGCCAAACTACCTGAATCACACCTCTTTGCAGCTATAGATTTCATCACCCACATGATTGCTACAACTCAAAAGTTTTTAAGCTTGATTTGATTCCTGCATGGCAATCTATCAAAACCAGGAGTCAGTACTACCACTCTATCATAACTTCCCATATATTTCACGGGTATCAGACAGTCACAAATTCTCCTGAGTGAAAGGGCATGAAATGAAAACCTTCCACATTTTTTGGTAATTCTTTCAGTAAGAATGCAGTACTTCAATAAGCAGGTGTGCATACCAGGGAAAAAACATTCATATAACCTGACTTATTACACTGTAGTAGTACTGTAGTTTTACTTACATCTTTCACCACATCCCAAAATTTTCTTTTTGCTCTCCTCATTAATCATTTCTTTCAGGCATGCCAGTGTATCTTCACGTCTCTTCAAAATAAGTCCTCTTTTCAAGACATATCTGTAAAAATATTAACAAATAATTGTAAAAATAGTAAGAGTCATTTCTGTATTTCAGTAATAGTTTTCTTCCTTCTGCCATCCAAACTATCTACCACTACCATCAACTTATCGTCCAACAACAGGAAGCCTACAAAGAAAACCCATCAGGAGAAACGAATGTCAGAATGAAGTGTTTGCATGTAGGTTGCTCTTTGTCTAGAAAGCAAAAATGCAAACTGTCTTCTACATTAAGGAGCACTTAAAAATATGATATGCAAGTGTGAGGCCTCACAGGAATCTAATGTTAAATAAGTTAAGAGCTCAAATAAAAGATTTAAACAACATCTGTGCTGCAGAGCAATGTAGATGCTGGCTAATCACAAACCTGAGCTAACTGGGATGGCAGTTTTGTTACAGCCAACACCCTTGAGCCCACTGTGCTGCTTGGAGTCTGCTCTGCTTGACAGGGCCAGGAATGCTCTGACACTGGAGCAGTCACAAGAGTTTCTCTTCTCTCACAGCTCACAGTCACAGTTTTGTGAACACATCTCTGATTTTAAAACATGCTGTGGTGTAGAGGGGTTGGTTTAGTGGCTCTATCACAACGCCACTACAGAAAAGTGGGTGAAAACAGATCCTCAGAGGTCCGTGTACACAGCGGGGCCACACAGTGCCTAATCCAATCTTGCAGCTTAGTTATTGGCAACAGCATTTCCTGAAGGGTGGCTGACGCATCCCAGAGAAGACTGACCTTCCTCCTGGGCAGTCAGCTCCTTACTCAATGAGCTCCTCGTGGGGAGCACTTGAACCTTGCCACCTGCACTATTTGAGGCACGCTAAGCAGTATCCTTTGTTTGCAGTGAACAGAGCTGTATCATTTCTAAGCAAAGGGCTGTCTGTGCTCTTATGGAGCACTGCATCCCTGGTGCCTCTGGCAGGCAGAGCAGGGCAGGTGCCAGAGGAGCACACCACACCTCAGGCTGCTGCCCTCACAGCTCTGGAAACACCCAGGCTCTGATGGGATGATCTTAAACAAACATGACAGTACCTGAGGCCAGATTCATGGGAGGGGAGTAGGCACAGGTTTCTCCTTAGTCCTATACATATATATTTTTAAATAAATCATTCTCTTACGTACTTGCTTCAGGTTCAGGCTGTCAGTCATGCTACAACAGCAGTGCCTCAAGCTGCTTGTAACCCTTCTGACCACGTACTTCTTGTGAGGCTCCCAAGATTACCAGTCCCTTCACCTGTTATTCCATTCCCAGACTTCCTATGCTTTCCAGCTTCACTTGTTTCCATCTGACATCACATTCTCAAATTTCAGTGGGAAAACCAATAATCAAGCCTTAAAAACAAGCAAAATAACAACAACAAACCTTTGCTTCAACTCCATAACTACACAATACACAGTGGATGTGTGTAACTCATCTTGCACTAAAACAAGAAGCAAACTTATTCACAACAGTAGACCACAATAAGTGTAAAACAAAGGTAGTAAGGGAATCTAACTTAATTTTAGCCCAATGAAAAGAAACCTAAATTAAGAATTTCAACTACTGGAAATTATGTGTGACAGTTGTATTACATCACCGCTACTACCATACTTGACTTGTAAAAACAAAAAATAACATCCTCAAAATCCATGCTTCAAAATAATAAATATATGAGATCACTAAGGCCCATCAAATTAATTTATTCTCTTAAAATATATCACTGCATAAAAAGCAGTGCAAATAGTCTTTTATTGCAGCTTACAAAAATATTCTAAAACATTTTTTATTTTTATTTGCTTGCTAGTTCAGAGTACATCAAATGTATCAGCATCATCAACCACAATTCAATTAAATGGAAGCTGGAAGCATTACAGAAATCAAAATCCAATCCCTTGGCAACAGCAGAGGAACAAATGTCCTGCCTGGACTTCTATAGGTGGTAGCACTTTATATATTGTTACTGTCAACTGATCACCATGAGAGCAAATTCCGGGATCTAGTTTTATGCCATATATCATTCTAATAGTCATAAAATATCTGGTTTGATAAACGCACTTCTGTGGTGGCTGGTATCCATCCATTTCAGAGGAAGAGTCCCTTGTCAAACAGGAAGTGGGATCTTCTGAACATATACTGCCAGGAACAATTTAAAACAAAAAGGATTCCATCATATATTTAGCAAACTATTCAAAAAATCACCTGCCCAGATTTAACTCTAGTTTCTGCTTTTGTGGGCATTAATATAAAACCCAGAGACAGCATTAAAGAAAAATATAAACTGCTGTCAAAGTAAATGATTCCTTACAATTACACAAGACCTACTAGACTTAGATACAGATTTAAGGCTTTTAAACCTGAATAATTCCCACTCAGAAAATATGCTCAATGTTTTAAAACCAAATGCTGCTAATTGGATTCCTATATTGTAGGAGCAAGAGGTCTGTGATTAGCTTGCAATAAACTTCAGAGGCTTTCTTTGGAGGAATGCAAAAATGCATCAAATTTCATTTACTCTGAGCTTTATATCTAAACCCAACTAAAAGCTTACAGTTCTGTTCAGTCAATTTAAAAATCACATCAATTTGGTGGGGGAAAACAAAAAACAACAACAACAAAAAAAAACCTCTCTTTGGTTGCACACTAGTAGAGATGCATAAAACACTGCACTGCATCCTACTTAAGGTTGAGCTAAAAAAGAGAAAAGATTTGTGAAGCTTCACAAAACTTCCATAAAGCATGAGCTAAATACTGAGCTGATGATAAAGTCTCAGAATATGTTTGTGGAATATGACTTAATGGAACGAGTTTTACTGTGAGCACTATGGGCAGTCTGAGCTATTATTTCACAGGGTTTAGAAAGCTGAACACTACTCAGATCTCCAGGACTTAAAAACATTAGCAGAAGTTTGTGAGAAAGCTTTTACAGAGATTTCTATACTGCAATTAGCTACCTCCCTTAGTCTTTAATGTCTATAGGAAACAATTATATACAGTTAAAGAAAAAATAAGAGTGAAAGTGAAAAGCATTATTGAATGATTTTCCTTTTTAGCAATGGTTATTCAAATCTTACTGTATTCATGGAAGAAATTCAACACAAAGCAGGCCCAGCTTTAGGCCCAGAACTCCCAGTGCACGTGAAGTTCAGGATGTGAATTCACTGACCAAACAACAACAACACTCACAGTAATTAAGGACACTTAATTAATTAATTAATTCCCTCTCCATGAGGGAAAATTTCCCTTCCACATTCAGAACTCACCTTAATGGACACGTGGTATTCATGTGACATATGTGATCTATTCTTTTCTCAGACCTAAAAGGTAAACCTTATAAAAATCATCCTAATGCTAAGTAAACATTTACGATAAAGTTTTTATTTGGAAGAATTTAAAGGTAGTTCTATACCTACGGAAAGAAGATGTAAGAAAAGATTATGATGGAAGTAAGGGACAGGACTGAGAACATTCCTCCCTAACGCACTGATCCCAACCTCAGAAGCACTGGCCAAGTTAGCAGTGCTGTGCTGAAGAATCAAACAGAAAACTATTTTCTCTCCCCATGCTGTCTAAACAGTTGAATGAAGTAAAATACCAAGAATAACCAAAAACGTCTTTTCTCAGGTCACTGTGGCTGGGTAGCAACTATCAGATACAAACACGTTCTGCAGGACAGCCGCAGGGAACTGTTCCGCATTTTGATTTCTAAGACGAGTATATTTGGGCATTTTTTCCTCAAGAAAACACTTAATCTGGTGTTTCACTTTTTCCAGGTACAAACTGCTACTGATTTCAGTGAAGAGAGATAGTGATAGCCCAAAGTTAGAAATAAAACAACAACAACAAAGAAACCAAAGGGGAAAAAATAAAAGAAAATAAAAAGAAAAAAAGCATTGGATTTAACTTTAAGAAGGAAGGGTGATACGTGATGACATCCAGGAGGACAAACACATCGCCTTTGATAGGCATGAGGCAGAGGGAAGCTGAAATCTTGTTTAATGGCAGCGAAGGGGAGTATTTCACTCCAAAGAGCTCAAGTTCTCTATTTATAGTGCAAATAAAGTAGATGCAAGCATAATGTGATGCCTCCTTAAGTGCCTGCCAGTGACATCCGCAGCCACCCCGAAGGGCGCTCCCCCGTGCGCTCCCAAGCCCGTCCCCACTTTGTGCCCTCCTCAGCACCCCAATGGAGCCATCCTGGGGAGCAATCATTCATACCTGATGGGCTGAACTAAAGCAGCAAACTCTTGCTCAACATAAAACAGCCCCCAGCACTCTCATAAAATGAGCTTTTTGAAGTCAGTCTTTAATAGCAGCGAACAGAAGAGGCAAACACACTGTTTATTATGAGAAAGTCTCCCACTCCCTCTCAGCCCCATGCCTCCCATCTTTTTCCTGTACAGTGCGCAGCTGCATATGCAAAAATATACAGATGAAGAAACAGGAAAATACTACTCTAAGATAAATGTGCTCACCTCTGTGACGGTTTCTAAGCACAGTATGATGTAGCTAACCACTTCCACCCTTACAAAATGATCATGAACTAACAGCTGCAAAAATAGCCTGATAATTTTTTTCCTATGTGCAAGACTTTTTAGTAAAATTATCCTCGAAACCCACAGCAAAGCACTGTTATTTGCCAAATTTCAAATATGTACGAAGAAAATTCTTAAATGTTCAGTTCATGCAAGCACAAATATTCCCTTTAAGTCCTTGGGTGTAAAAATAATGTTGCTTTACCAGTACATGGAACATTTATTTAAGCATATGAAAATAGACTCTGGTGGTAACAAAATTACGGTCTTTGCCTCACTCTTATTTTCTGTTTGTAAGGGGAGTTCATTTCCCTCTGCAACATGAAAGCACTGAAATCCAGCTCCTTCATAAGCCAAGAAGTCTATAACATGAATAACTGCCAAAGACTAGGAACAAAATTTGAAACTCATCCACATTGCCCTTATCAAGGGCCTGATTCAAAGTTTCCTGAAACTTAGCTTTCAGTGATTTTAGCGGAGTTCAGAGCAGATGCCAAAAAAATAACAGAAATAACAGAAGAAAAAAGCATACAGAGATCTTATACTTTCCGCACTGAGTAGTCCTTCTATAGGGTGTAGCATTTGTAGGATTCAGAGCAAACCTATAAGCGCTCACAGCAACTGACACAAGGATATGAAACTCTCTCCATTTCCACCACCACCATAGCGTTGCTTCATACGATGTCTTCTGAGACAATATGCGTGTCAGTGCATTATGCAACAGAACAATTAAACATTCAAAGGTTCCTCTTCCAGACTGGCTGCGTCTCTTAATTCATTTAGCAGCAATGATCTCCCCAGATTCTCTTAAAAAAATAAATGGGTTAAACTGATGAAGTAATTTTAATGTGTGTTGACAAAGGTCCAGAATTAATGTACAGTTACATTAGCTAAACTGGGGACTGCTCTGCTCAACCCCCATAGAAATGCTGCCTTCTTTTATTATTTAAAGCTTCTATTAGTATATATTTATGTGCAGAGGAAAGAACTACATCAAATGCTAATTCACCGAGAAAACATTTCTGCATTTTCTACAAAATGACACTGGAAAAGCCATGGAAGATGTATTTGTTTCATTTTGATATTTCTTCTACACTGAATTTGTACATGATCTTTTTTTTCTTCCCTTTTACATCACTACTTTTTTTTTTTTTTTTTTAGGGATGGGTTTTTCTTTCTGCTTTTTTTTCGTTCTTTAGGGATGGGAAGTGACATCTGTTTTGCTGCTTTCTGCCAGTAAAAATGACAACATTCTTCCACTGCATTACTTGCATTTGCCTCTTGCCAGAGTTTTGGACGTCCTGACATTTCTGGCCGGGCTGTGCCCCCCTGAGCCTCTCACCAAGGGCTGCAGCAATGTGACGAGCTGCTCCAAGGCCCATTCAGCCTGGTCAGCTCACTGTATGCTAAATGCTTTGGCCTGTGCTAAATGAAATGGGACTGATTTAGTTAGTTCTGAGTTTATTTTTAACTATGGATCACTGAGCTAGTAAATTGTGAATCCTACCCAGAGTGTCAGAATATAGATAAGCCTACTCACAGGGCCTGTCGTTTCAATAAATGCAAGCAGGTATTGGTAGGGGTGGGCTTGCTCTTGAAACATCGGTTTCTAATGACCGAAGCCGTGGAAAAGCAGATAACAGTCTCTCTGGTAAACTAGGGAGGTTTTGTTAAAGAAATCAATACCATCTTGAAAAGAAGTTTGGACAGAGCATTCATTTATGTCAATGATAAAAATCAGTTTTCAATCCCTGTGCTTCTAGCCCCACAGTGACAAGCAGCGAAGTACAAGCTAGAACAAAACCTCAAATTCTGATCTTTCCCAGTGATAAATTGCCTATCGTCACTTAAGAGTACAAGGTCACATGGATTTTGTATCTGGTACTGGAAGATAAAGTAATGCTTTAACGGTCTCACCAAGGAACTGTTTTCTTAAGGTCAAAAGATGCTTAAAGAATATTATTTTCAAAGACATCTGGTGAGCTCTCATTCCTTTCCCAAAACCCCTCAAAGCACTATTTCAGGTCCCACTGTACTGCAGTGCTTTGACTACGTCGCTCTCGCTGCAGATATGTTGGCCTATTTCTTGACTATAAATCGCAACTATATTTTCACTGAGTTAGGAGGCATCTGTGCTGTAAAGTAGTGTCTGCCAACAGCATGATATTTGTGGTGTAAAGGGATTTTCAGCTGACCACATAAGGAGGAATTCCATTTCGGTGACCTCAGGTTTAAAACTGTGACACCAAAGGCTGCCCCAAAACCCTGTGATGGATATACAGACAGTGTAATGATTATGGGGGAAAAAAAAAAAATCCATTCTACGTTCCAGTAGCAACACAATAATAAAACAGAGCCCAAAACTTCCAACATTTTTCCAGAATCATGCAAATTTCTTAAGGAGTGGAGTGCAAGGAGAACCAAGCCAGTTCTGACAGCCCCCCTCCACACACCACAAACAGTACAGTTTTTACTTTATCAGTGACAGGCCCTATTCAACCAACATCTTCTCACAAAGTTTGTAAAATGTAGCTTAGGTTCTTCTTCCCCTACTTCAGAAAATGGCAGCAGGCGAGAAAGAAGAACCACCCCTTCACATGAGCTTTGTGCTCTGGGTCAGAGCACAGCCAAGGACAGGAGCAGTGAACGCACACCTGAAGAGGTTGCAGCTGTATGAGCTGTCTGTCCAGGAGTACCCCATCCACACGTCTTCATGGGGAGTCAGCATGAATTTGTCTCAGCAAAAACCCGTGACACTTACCTTGTGTCCAGCTTCATTCATGCCACTGGTTCTTTTCCATTTAACCCAGAAAAGGGGAAAGAAAAGTTAAATAAGTTTGTTTTTCTGAAGTTCCAAGAAAAAAAAAAGTAAAACTTTTTGACCTTGAAGAAGGGCTTACCCCTCTCCTAATAATATATAAAAGTAAAATCATTGCTACAGAGTCAGACAGTGATATCTCAGACAGGACTACACAAGGACTACACTCTTTCCCCTAGGATTGAAGACTGATCTACCCCAAATTCTGGGATAATACTAAAAACTGTCAAAAAGATGCAGTAAAGACATATCTTTATTATAAATGTATGACATGTTTGCAGTGACTGATGGCAAATAGAAGAGTTGGATATCAAATGACATGAGAAGGTTGAAGAGTTTTACTTTATGGATCATCAATCCAATTTAGAATACACTGTTTCAGTTTATTTCAAGCTGATGTTTTTTGTCTTGTACTTTCTTTCCTTGTGCATTCTTTCCTTGTTTCAATGCAGACCCAGAGTTTTTGTGAAGGAAGAAGTTTCATTTTAAGAGCACCTATCTCCATTTCCTATATTCTTGAATTGAAGCTCAGGTTAGCAAATACTTTTATCTATGTATATATACATACACATATATTCCTCAATATTAAACTAGGCCCTGACTGCTGCTGGAAACACCAGGAATTGCTAGGTTGCAATCAGAAACAATGAATTGGTATTTAATTCTGTATCACTTTTCCCTGTGTCCATACCACTTTAGACTATACTTCTTCCCAGATAAAATTTGGAAGAGTAGAAAGAAGACTTTTACTGATAAAAAGACCCTTTTAAGTCTACTATTAACAGAAAGTTACAGGTTGAATTCTGATCAAGACAGCTCTTCTAGGTTGAAATTTCTTGGTGAAAGAATGCATCAGTCTTATATTGCAAATAATCTGAACATAAACATACTTTATTGTTATTGCTTTAGATATTTTTTTTTTCCTGCTTTCCAATGGTTTATATAATTTCACACTTACAGGAAAAAATCCAAAAGTTTTTCAAATAGGATTCAGTCACAGCTGCGCTATCATAAATCCAGAAAACTAAAACGTGCTCTGAGACAGTTTGGTTAAACATAATTTTATTTTCCTTCACATGAACCAGCTAGTATAAACATTAGCAGCAGGGTTAGGGAACTTTTTCAGAGCATGTAAATGGACAGAAAGAGACAGCAAAGACACGAGGAAATGCAGCAGTAAATGAGGCTAGAGGAGGAGACTGCAGAGCACTGTGGAACCAACGATGGGAATGAACAGATGAAGGGAACTGATGCTCTGGAGCCAGATGGGCACTGGGAGAAGGAGGGAGGGAAAGGGAGAGTATTCCATGCAGCCAGCTGTGATCCCAGGCAGATGGTAATGAGAGAAATGGAAACACTGAAGATAAAGATGGGAGCAGGAAGAACGTTTCACAATTGCATCATCTGTGTAGTCAATAGAGACTTGCATTTTCCAAGAAAAAAGTGGTAGTGAGCACCTTATACACTTCCCAAATCAATTACAGTATTTAAGCACCATTTTCTCTCTCAGAATGCCATTCCTGAATCCTGATCAAATTCTCTGTCCTTCATGGGGCACCTCGCCTTGCCACTACTCTGAGTTCTGCACAAAGCATGTGCTCACAGAGCAATACCTGCTCATTTATGGCTAAATAGTTTGAAGCACCTAGAAAAAGGGCAAAGCCTTTGCTTCATTTTTGCAAATGATCACCCTGGTCAGTGACACTTTGACACTGCTGCAGCTGTTCTATCTGGTACAAACAGAAGGAATAAGATGTCATTTATTGCTCAACAAAAGATGTTCTGTGTGACTGTACATTTGGGGTCTGTGATACTCCTGCTGCCAAACACCTGCATTTATTCAGACACGTGTGAAAGAATTACACTGTGATTCATATTTATCTTCTCAGACACCAACCACAGCTAGGTAAGCCAGTGAAAAGCAATTGAGAAATCTGCTTCAACAATGCAAGTATAACATTCTTCACACATCACATACAAGTCTAAATAACTGAGTTAAAAAAAAAAAAAAAAAAAAAAAATCAATTTAGTTCAACATTTGGGCAATTTTGTTATAGCAAATACATTGTTTGATGTATTGATGGATAATTTTGTACTTTCTTCAGTTTTGCCTTTTCTTACATATTTCTCATGTCAGTTATTACTTGCCTCCTTTTGTATGACTAGCTAGATTTGCCCCTTCGTTCTGCTTAAAGTGGTATAACATTTATTATCTTAAATAACTGGTAATCTATGCAGGTATTTTTATAAGACTTCTTCCAATTTGTTCTGTTTAGATCAAAGCTATCTTATCAACAGAGAAAATGAATAAAAGAACTTCCAAAGAGAGCAGTAATAAAAGAACTTCCAAAGAGAGCAGTAATAAAAGAACTTTCAAAGAGAGCAGTGTTCTGCTCTGTAACTGTAAGAGTGGCCAGGTGTGATTATCCACCTTAATTTACCAGTTTACTTACACTGGATGTTTTGTTCAGTTAAGGCATGAGAGATTAAGCACAGAAGTGAATCTACATCTTTTGCTATTCTTCCTTGTAAAACTGCTGGCATACTAATGCTGCTAGCCATCTTGCCCTTCAGTTTTTGGAATTCCAGTTGAGCCCTTCCCTGCCACTGGCACCAAAGATATCTTTCCTATAGCTACCGAAGAGACATGGCAGACGTGCTGACGCAGTGACTGGTCACAGCCCAGCGTGAGCAGAGCTTGCAGCACGGTGGCCTATGCAGGTGCTTGAGCAGCGGCCAGCTGCACTAAGAGCAAGAGGCTGAGGTTTTCCTCACAGCAAGCAGCTCCAGCCAGTTAACTGGTACCATTCAGCGTGTTAAGAACTACCCCAACCCAACCATTCTTTTTCTATGGTATACCGAGTGACTGGTCACCCAGAACCACTCTTGTATGTGAAATGAGAAAATAACTTGAACAGTTCACCTGGCTGAAAATGAGAAAAGTTTGAACAGACATTATTAAACTCAGTTGGTGTTCAAGGACCGTGAAATCATATTGCATCATTTCTGACATTTACACACTTCCTCTTGTTTTGTTCACTGTGTTTGATAAATGACTTCCATATGTATTTTGAATTTAATGAATGCATCAGAGACTCTTTATTTTCCATAGTAATTACTCTGCAATTTAAGAACACAATGAAATTCTTATTTTTTCTCTTAGAGAGAAGGAACGAGCACTCTGGGTACCAGCTTCTGCTATGTTTGGTCATTTGTTTTATTCAAGAGGTTTTCCAAACGAAGAAGATTGTAAGATTTTGCACTCCAGCTGTAATACACGGTAGAACTAATTCCAACATTTTCTTTAGAAATACCCATGATGCTGTGAAAGCTTCAAGGGAAAAAAAAAAAAAAGCTAGAAAACAAGTATGGATTAAGTTTATTAGGCAGATTTTTTTTATTTTTTTACTCCTATCATGGTCAATTTACAACAAAAAGGCTAAAAACTTGTATCTTTTATTTTAGCCTAATGTACTCTTAAAGTTTTCCGTTATTCTTCACCAACATTAATCTTTATTTTGAAGCCCTTATAATTATGCTTTAATAACCACTTCTCTCATCAATGGATACGATGAACATACTATGTTGCTGAGAGAGACAGAGACAAAGTGCAAAACAGCATCACCAGAAAGCTTCGTAGTTTTTGTTAATATTTGCCTTCATTATTTCTGAATGTGTTGTCTTCAGAGTTTTGTTCAAGTACCAAAAATTTACACCAACCTAAGCATAAAGGAATGGGAACATGGAAAGTCAAACCTGGCCTCTAAAATCAGAATAATGTAAGACATGAATACAAAAAATAAGCACAGAGATGAAGAGGAGGGAAATAACTATATCTATTGCTAGAGGACTGTTAGAAACAAACAAAAAAATAGCCTTTTCATCTAATACTGCTCTTCCAACACTGACTTCATTGTTGGGGATAACGCTGCCAGAGGAAAATGCTTTCCAAGTATTTTATTATAGTCCAGTACTTTAGTTACCAAGCAATCTTTCAAGAAAGTTTCCTTTCCATCCTATATTTTCTAGGAATAGTGCTATGACTGCTTATATCTCAGTGCACAGGATATTTTTGAAACAGCTGCTGAGGTTTACATGGCCAAGAGCACTCCTCTTTCAGTCACCCCACCTCTCACATAGTCACATGCTACTGATGTTCACACATTTTATGCATCTCCACTCTTGGGTTACACACATAAGAACAACCACACCGATATGTCTGTCTTTTCCTTAAGTGTCACAAAGCTGCCAGTGTTTCAGACAACACAGTCCAACAACAGTTCCCATCAGGAAAAATGCTACAACTCTTGCAATATTTGGGAGCACTTTCTTTGAAAATGAACCTAGGCTTGTCCCAGTGAAACACTGTACAGGGAATGTATATTGCCTGATATGGCGTGCTCAATCATTAAGCACACCAGTCATTTTATATCTGTATTTAATTGGGCAGCTTAAAAAGAAGCACAACTACTACACAATTTTGGCAAAAGATTCCGTGTACTGTCAGTATTTATGGTATATTTCCATTCTTAAACATATTGATTTATATTTTAAAAGACCTTAGAGTTCACCCATGTCATTTAAATAGGATTTTTACAGCAGTGATGCAGATTCCATAAGCTCGGACAAAGCTTACCCAGCAGTTGTTACAGCACAAGTGTGGGAACGCCTGTCAAAACAAGTTCTCAGGTAGCATATGAAAACTTTCCCTTCATCCTCCCCAGGGCCATGCTTCATTCCTCCTAAGAATCACATGAAGATATATTGGAGACAGATAGAGAATATTTAACAGCTGTTTCACATACATTGGTTCTTTTTTGCACTTATCCTTTCCAAATATCTACAGAGCAGCCATGCATAGACTAAACTTCAATTATCAAATCCAAGTATCTTCAACCAGACCAACTAAGAAAAGATTCAAGACCAAGTATATCCTTACACTTCCCCATTAAAAATTAACTTTTAAACAGGACTTAAGCATCTGAGGAATACACAGCAACATATGGAAATTTCTTGTGTAAAGTGCAAATATTCAACCTAGGAGTGAGAGCTAACTAATATAAGAAAGCTAACCAGAATTTTGTACTTATTTAGTCTTTACTCTCTCCACTCAACATGCTAACTAGAATGCCAGGTATGGGGTTAGGTTTTAACATAATAAAACCCAACTACAAGGAATTTAACTAGCTTAGATTGAACCTAAAAGAATCCTCTTACAAAGACATTGGCAAAGCCACTTCATCACTGACATAAGCCAAATTTCTACATGTAACCCCAGGGCTCTTAATCTAGTTTTATGATTTTGTGTTAAAAATCCATAAAACATCTACAATCATTTGCGTGTCTGGATTAAGGTCAATTATGTGGGAATTAATATAATTCTGTCAACTTCAATGAATTCACATCCACCTTGCAGTAATCCTGAATTTGACTGAAAGTACATAATTAGAACTTGAATTAGGATGCAGAGCATATGGTACACTTTCAGCTGTATTTTGGAAAACTAAATGACTCAGATATTTTCCCCTCTGATTTTGTTCATCTCTTGAATGCTTTTTTCTTGGTTTGCTCACAGAAGCAGAATTTATACATCTGTTCAACAGAAGGCTGAGGGTGTTGGCCATTTGACATTGTCATTCCATTTAGAAACCACAGTCCACTATCCAGTAACTCAAACGAGTTTGTTATTAACTATCCAGATATGTGGCATCTGCTGCCCAAACTATCACAAGGCTTTTCACCTGTGTACACCTACCTCTACTCTGCTGCAACAGCTGCTCATGCTGAGATCTGTCTTCTCAATGTTGTTTTATTCCCCACAATAATCTAAGCCGATTAGAAAATCAGAGTTGTATGAAATAGAATACTTTTTTATTATGTTTTTTTAAGCTGAGCACATACCAAACAGAACACTCCTCACAGACAGTAGTGGTTGACTACAATTTAAGACACTATCTTTAGGAACTGAGGCAATAGCTGTGGGAACAGTTCTCTCTCCAAATGTCACCATGTCCATGATCTGAGGCACCTAGTTGGGAAGTTTCTCAGCTGTGAACTTTTTCACAGTGTACCCTCTATCCTTTGAATCAGGCATTTTTACTTCCCCATCTTTCAGCGAGCCAATTTCCCAATGTTCCAGGCAGACTGAAAAGCCCGGGCACTTAAAGGAAGGATGGGTGGAAGACTAAAGGATTGAGCTTCATCTACTTTGTCACTAATTGTCAGGTGTGAAGATTGAAGGGTGTTCTGCACCAAAGCTGATTATACTCAATACTGATCGTGACAACTACATAAAAGCCATGAATGCATGTTATAAAGGTAAGTTCTGTGAACAGTCAGAACCATGATATTTGAACTAATGAATTTTTAGAGTTCTAAGGATCACAGATATATATACATATAAAGAAATTTGAGACCTTAAAATAATGCTTAAAAGCATTCAAAGTACCACGTTTTCCACCTCAAAGATCAGAGGATATATGATCAACACATCCAAGTGGTCAAGCATTTAATACTGCCTCTGTGAGGACTGAGATTCACAATGTGGACAAAAATTATACTGGGAAAAGGAACATGACATCTTCAAAAAAAGTATTACCAGGTGCCTGAATGTTTTATTATTTTGCACACACAAAGATCAGAAGTGAATAACAAATTTAATTTGTTACCTCATAAAACCAGCTATAAAACTATCACTATGAATTACGTGTATGTAGAAATCACAAACATTATTGAGGATGTGTAATTTTAGGTAGAAGCTTATTTGTAAGATTATTTTGGCAACATGCAAATGTCATCCTTGGATAAACATTCATAAAATGGCTAATAAATTAATACAATATAGTAAATGGGGCAGGTGGGCCATTTTCAGAGGCTCAAGTGTGAAAATCAAGAAAGATTTACAAGAAAAAGCCATGACAAAAGTATGTATAGAATAGCTATTTGGACAAGATTATTAAAGTGAGATTAACAACCAATCGTCAAGAAAAGGTAAGAGAAGGAGAAATTTTTATTTCTGAAGATGCCAACAGTATCTAGTGTCCCTGGACAAAGGCAGACGTTACGAAAGCAGTTCAAAGCCCTTTCTGAACACTCCACTGAAGTGCAGCCAGGTGAAACTGCTTACTAATAGACCGTGTTGTTATTTTTTTTCTTAAGAACATAAATAAAATTAAAAAAAAAAAAATCACACTTCAAATAACAGTTTGAATGCTAAGTGGTCTTCAGCTTTTGTAAGAGAATTTGGCTGAACTGTTGAAATGGCTTGCTGCATTTATGCATCAATTCACATCCCAAGGCCATCATCTCACAGAGTGCATAACTAAAAATACGGTGTCTCACAGACAGGGAAAAAGGTCTATCTGAACAGATTATCACTTACAAAGTTGACACATAGCACTTGCGCATACTGAGACTCTGAACCTAATCTGGTCTTTAAACCACAGCAGCTGGGTGCATGGTAATTTAGCACCGTCTAGAAAAAGAAGCCCACCCCACGCCATGAAAGTGAGGTCTGTAATTGTCTGGCTCAGTCTTTATAATGTCACCAAGGTAAAGCCCTGACTAGTAAGAGTCAGACGCTCACACAGCTGGAATATTGGCCCATTCCAGCACGTCACCCCCTGTATTAACAACAGGACATGGGCTGACGTGCTAAACCTCCAGCAATGAAAGACAGAGCAGTTACAGTGCGAGTCAAAGAGCTGAGGATCCCTAACCAGAGCTCCAGGAGGAGCAGTGCAGTTAAGGGTACACGGCAAAAGGATTTATGTATCCTCCCAGCTTCGGGAGGAAAAAAGGGTAATAAAAATATAAGCATTTCTTCAGCTCCTTTTAGCAGTCATCTGGCACGTAAACATAGACAGGTATTTAGCAGTCGTAACTGACTGGAAAAAAAGCAAGCTATTTCTGCAAGCATTTAGATGACTTTGTCACCACAATATATTTTAAGTATGACAAAATCTAGTAAGTAAGGGCCCAGAAAATTAATATCCTCCCTATTACAGAGACACGACAGAAATCACATTGCATTTCCTCCCAGTGAGCTTTCAGACAGACATTCTTATTTTAGTTTTACTGAAGATCACTCTTGTATTTATCTCAAGCTCAGACAACTACAAACTATTCTGAAAAACAAACAAACAAACAAACAAACAAACAAAAAACACGAGAGGGTGAATGTTAAAGTCTGCAGACACTTCTGGTTTAGGTTTCAAAGAGTTCAGCCCTGAGAGCTTTCACTAATCATATGTAGTAGAGCTGGAAACAGGCAGCCACGTGCCTGGTGACAGGACGAGGGGGAATGGGCTTAAGTTGAGCCAGGGGAGTTTTAGGTTAGATGTTAGGAAGAACTTCTTCACTGAAAGGGTTGTGAGGCACTGGAACAGGCTGCCCAGGGAAGTGGTGGAGTCACCATCCCTGGAAGTCTTCAAAAGACGTTTAGATGTAGAGCTTAGGGAAATGGTTTAGTGGGGACTGTTAGCGTTAGGTCAGAGGTTGGACTCGATGACCTTGAGGTCTCTTCCAACCTAGAAAATTCTGTGATTCTGTGTGTGATTCATGGGACAAAATCACTAACTTCCATTCAGAAATCAGGAAGAATTAAATCTTCCACTCATTTTGCAAATAATTTCTCAACTCCTCATTATTTGAGCAAGGAAATGTGTTACAAAGCCAGCCTCACAGTGGTCCATGTGAGAATGTGATTGTGACAGGAAGGAAAAGACACCTCTAGAACAAGCTCTGATGGATATCAGAAGATCTTATCAGTCACAAACAGATAGAACAATTTCTGTTAACTTTACAATCATGGATGGAAATTTTGCAACCAGCTACATTATCAGTAGATACTCAAAAAAAAAAAAAAAAAAAAAAAAAAGAATCCTTCAAAGCAGTCAGCAGTCCGGTCTCTGCAAGGAGTCAACAATTTCCACCACCAAAGCTCTCAGTTCCTACACTATGAATTGTGCATCTCAAAAGTGACCAGACTGGAAAGAGCTTTCGTTCACACTCTGCAGTGCCCAGCTTTGTGATTTACAGTTTGCCTGCAACTAATGAACTATTTTCAAACTAAGCAACAGAGACATGAACTTATCTCAAAAACTAAGTAAGGCAGCTAAGATTGCTAACTGGGACACCTACTTCTAATGACATCAAAACGCTGAACCAAGTGTCACAGATACAAGGGAGAGGATGGGATTAATGATTGCAACTAAATCCTGTGCTTGGTCATAGAGAGAAAACAGACTGTGTGACAGCCAAAAAAATGCACTTCTCCAAGGAACCAAAAAACACCTTAAGACAATAGTGGAATTTCCACCTGAAATATAAAGTTGCTGTGTCTTTTTGTCTGGCTTTCATGCGACAAAAATCACAGCATCAAAATCAAGCTTAAACATCAGATATTAAGAAGAGGGGGTCTGGCATTTACTTGAACTGTATTCAGGACAACGATAAACAAGCTGTTGTGGTATCTTCAGTATAAAAGTCAAGTAAACAAAAATAAACATCATAAAACTCCAGCAGTTGGGAGCGGTAGATATTTTCCAATGTCCAAAAGAATGTGAGGCACTGAAGGGGCAGTGAAGTCATTCATATTACTTATACCAGAATGTGCACTGGGGAAGGAAAAAAAAAAAAAAAAAGTCAGACAAACAGCTCAATTAAAATCCCAGAAAGCCTAAACAAATGAGAAATGCTTTTGTGTGTCTGAACTAACACTTAGACAAAAGCTGTCCCAGAATAGACGCTCTCCACTAGCTCTTCGCTCAGCCTGATGGTGTTATGAGATTACACACCCACAGGAATCATTCTAGAACCTGAGTCCTGCTCTGCCCTTTGTTTTGTAACAGTTGTTCCTTACACTAAGAACAGTCTAAAACCACTTGGCACCACCCCCTGGTTTCACAGAATTCAGGTATCTACAAAACAACTTTCTTCAATCCTCAGCCCAGTGACATCAGCTTTACATAGCATAGTTGGTCAGATGACAGTGCAATACTGCAGAAAATCACAATATAACCAACAGCATGAATACAGCTCCTGAGGGAAGCTCTGAAGGAGAAGAATTCTAGATATGGCATATTTAGAGCCCTAACAACCTGTGCTCACCTCAAAGTTCAATAGTCTGCTGTGCTCCACAAAGAGGTAACCTGAAAAGTAGATGCTCATCAGAAGAACTGTGGATTTTCTGTACCAGCATCAAGTAAATCTTACCCTGTCTAAGACTTCAAGTTATTCAAGGCCTGACATTGATTTTTATGTAATATTTGCATTCCATACTAGTGGTCAACAATATCTGCACAGCTGTGGCTTTTGTTGTGTGACTTCCTCAGTTTCTGAACCCTGATGACCAAGAATTATCATTTTCACACACTTGCCATGTCAGGCCTTTGTGACAAGGAAAAAAGACCAATGTTTTGGTCTTTGATTGACATGGAAAAGCTTCAAACCAAAATACATTTTACTTTTAGGAGCTGGCAAAAATGAGCTCAGGCCAGCTGATCTCACTGTTAGGAGTTGCATTATCTTATTTGTTATTATTTACGTTCCTGCCAGCACTGACCACATTCAACTCTTGGAGACAGTTCGGAACTCTCTCATTTTTAAACATGCCCTCCTTCTGTCCCAGACATGAGCTCAGTATTGTTTACTTGTGTTCCTGAAGACACTGGAGCTAAGAGTGTGCTGTCAGAAAGGTGACCGAGTACCATGGGAGGAAAGAAGAATTTTGTTTTCTTCAGGAGATATTTGCCTGAGTGCTTTTTATTTGCAGTGGGACTTGAACCTGTTACCAGTGCAAGCATGGTCTCACTCATTTATAAAGGAGGCCTAGAAATCTTTGGTGGCAATACTAGTTATCACGCTCAGGATTTGTTTTCTTTGTGCACTGGAGTGCAACTGGAAAACAGTATTATGCTTAATTTCTGTTTTAATTTAGTATCCACTCTCACTGCCCCAAAATATCATCCTTTATTTCTAGTCCCTAACTGTCACCCTGGGGAAAAAACCTCATACAGTAAATTATGATTGGAAAATGTATTTAAGTGGCTGTCAAAAGTACACAATTTTAAAATAGCAAGAGCAAAGGCAAAGTGCTGTAGCATTTGGCAAGAAAAAAAAGTTCACTCCAATAAAACTCTTTTTTCATACACACAATAATTTCCCCAAATAAATAATTCTGTTCTTGTTTATGGGATGATACAGATCTCTTATGAACACTAGCACAAAAATTACGATTAACTGACAAGAAGCATAATTTAGCTTGCATTCTCTTGATTAAGAACCCATTGGCAACTGCTCCTGAACTATAAGGATTCATAATTAACTTGAGATAGAAATCCAAGATCTACATGAAAAATACTAAACCTAAAAGCAGCAAAGAGAAGATTCTCTTATTATAAGATATATTCAACTTACATACCTGGCCTCTTTAATTTAGGAACATGGGCTCGTGAGGAATGGCAGAGATTTAGCTAGATTACAAAGTTAAGTATTTCTATATTCATCAAGCTCGATCACAAGCAGCCCAAGGTTGTACCTTGTTCCCTCTTCTAAGTTTCTGCACAGGGAATCTTAAGCAGCTTCTCAGTTGTACGTACATCTCTCCCACAGATCCAACTCACCTCACATTCCACTGAGCCTATTTTCTTTCCTAAGTTTTCCAAACAATCACTCCCTCATCTCCTGGAGAGGCAACCAGGAACAGGGCTTGAAACTGGAACAGAATAACACCTGATGAAGTAAGCAGCTTGGCAAGCAGGCCTGTAGTTTAACACACACCTTTCTCTCGGAACTACAGCTGTCTTTTCATTAGCACCAGATAGCACAATTCACTCACAGAGTAGAGGCCAGTGAGAGACAAACACCCATATAAATATACACTGACAGAAAACAATTAAGACAAAGCAGTCACTCTGTTAAGCTGAAGCTCCCTGCAAAACATCTTTTAATTAGGAAACTCTTATTCATCCTTTCCTGAGTGCAATTACTACTTGACACATTGTTTCCCTAAACTTCAATTTACTTCCCCACCCACCTGCCTGCCTGCCCCAACACAGTTGAACTAGAATGAGAAGCCCAAAAACATGTATGCTGCAACACTGCCTGGCCAGATGTTCCCATTTTAAGGTTTTACTCAGCAGACAGAACTTAAAGTTTCCTAGACATATTTTCTCTATGTACTCTCTGTAAACTCCCCCAAAAATACAGATCTAAGCAAATCACACTCAAAGAGACAGATATTATCTGCCAGCATGCCCTGACCTAGTTCTAAGAGCCCAACTCTCACCCTTGTGAGCACACTCTCTCCTTTATGAAGGTTGAAGTTTAACTACATTCAGATGTACCTGTTTCATCTCAGGAGGTACAGCTGACATCCTCAACTCTCCCAAACCCCCCACTGCTGTGCTGCACAGCAGGATTACTTCTACAGTCACAACCAGGACAGCGCAGCTGAGAAAACTTCCCTTAATGGAATGAACTGGCCTAGACTCCCACCCCATTTCTTCTTCATAGGAGCCGTTAAGCAGTGAATTACTGTGAAAAGTTACTGGCATAGGGCAGGGTAGACTACATCAAGGTATCATCATTCTACATCTGCTGCTTTATCTGCATGGCATTGTCTAGCTGCAGCCTACATTTCTACAAAAGCAGTTCCAGAAGTACACTGTTTTCTTTGCTAAGAACATCAAATGTACCAAATGCTTATGTGGATATAGCAGAGAACGAGAGTGGCATGTATAATTAAGTTATATCAAATTCAAGAGTTACCATATTTAATTTATTAAAGCTTCAGCTTATAGATACCATTACAGCAGTCTGTATTATGCACACAGCAAAAAGCAAGGCACAAGTGTTATCCATCTCCTGTGTGAGACAGTCCTGAAAGACTGGGTGGTATTCAAACATACGCCAGTAGAGCCTTACTAGGAGAAAGAATGGAAAAAATCCTGTCTCTTTTTTTTTTTTTTTTTTTTTTTTAACATTTCTTAATATTCCACCCATACAATGAACAACTCTAACGTATTAAGTAATAACAAGAGAGGGATTTGAAAACTATTCCTTTCTTCTGGTGGAGATTACAATAGAGAAAACACAGGTTATGCACTTATTTTAAAGTACATAGAACAGGAGAGCAGTTCCCAGGATTCCTTTCACCTTTCTGAAAGGCAGTAATACATATATATGTGTGTATATATATATATATATATATATAAATCACTAAAACTCCATTTCATTAGTTCATCAGTGGACTTCATATGAATAAAGGCTATTTTGTTGGTTTGTATTAGTTGACTTAAGACAGCTTTTATGTCTTGGACTTGGGAATTGTATGGTGCACATCCCACCCCAAACCACTCTTCCTGCTTTAAAATGTATTAAATTTTATTCTGAGACTAAGTTCTTGCATTTTGAATCCAACTATCCCAGACAAGCTTTGAAGATATGCCTTTGATGGTCTTGGGGCTGTTTCTCAGTCTTCATTCTTCTAATGCTGAATGACTCACACTTTACCACATGAGGATGTCCTTTAACATTCATATTGCTGTGACAGCACTCCACATTTCAGAGCATCCATTTCATCACAGGCATTACTCTGTTTCAAATAACTTCCATTTCAATCCAGTCAATGATATTTCCCTATACTATTATATATGTTCATCTCACATTTAGTCAAAATACACCATTTCAGCAGGTCACATCAGAAATGAAATAAACTAAACAAAAATTCCTAGTAACAACAGCAACTGATTAATAAGGAACCAGTATGTTCACAGGGCCCTATTTAAACCCATTTTCCAGTGCATTAAGACAGGAAAGAATTTATTAGACAGACCAGATTTTTCCAAAAGCACATCAATTATTTATGAGTTTGAGTTCCAATGGAAAGTAGGTGGGAACTGTGCTACAAATGGCTCCAGCTCTAGAGAATACAAATGCTCATTGAATATACCATCAGGTAACGATAGAAAATTCTTCATAAGACACAAGATCCAGAAACGTTAAGTTCTTCTTGGAAAGAAATAATTCTAGTAGGTTATATTGTATAAATGGTATCCAGAAAAAAAAAATAGTGGAAGCATACACTATGTTAAAAGCATAGTATTTCAGACCTTCTTGCATTCTTTTTACTGTAAAAAAGCAACTAGCCCAAGTGAGAGTATCTTAGAAAAATGCAGCAACATTGCTCGCATGCAGAGATACAATCAAAGACAGGTTTTCAGATGGATATCATGCTAAATGTGAAGGAAATACACTGAAACTCACTGTAACCAGTATTTTCAAACTTAAAAATTTTGTTTTCAGTACTTCTGTGCAATCAGCTTTTGATGACTTCAAGGACACCTCTGCCCATCTACCACTTATTTGAATGTTAGCTTGGCTTCCTGTGTCCTGAATTTATTATACAGAGCCCTTGCAGAATTTCACGAGGAGTAGAATGGAGAAAGGCTTCTTCTGTCAAGAATAAAATATTAGCATTTCAGAACAAAGGATAACAATGACTATGTTTCCAAAAGTGTACAAGCTTCCATTTGCTTCAGTCTTGTATCTTATTTTGGCCATCATTAGAGAAGACTATTAGAATTTAAAAAGGATATGTGCCAGGAGCTCCTTTTACCACAGTATTTTTTAAGTTATTACTGATAGATCATCTGATTGGCCCCAGGCAAGTCATGATTTCACAGCAGGCTGTTAATGCACTTTTCCATTAAATCAGAAACACAAAAACAAAGCAGGTCACAGCTTAACAAAATGAACTGTACAATTACATTTGTTACACAAGCATATATTTTGACTGAAATTTTCTATATGTATTTTTTCAGCTGCAATAAACACAGTAAACATTTTCATTAAT
Organism: Aythya marila; assembly: GCF_965140915.1. Taxonomy (NCBI): domain Eukaryota; kingdom Metazoa; phylum Chordata; class Aves; order Anseriformes; family Anatidae; genus Aythya; species Aythya marila. The sequence goes on along the minus strand of NC_139050.1, from coordinate 25,513,260 downwards.
TTTATTTTAACAAAACTTACTCATAGAAAGCCAGTGGTGTCATCTCCTCAGGCATTTCTTATTTAATCAGGCTGTTCTTATACCAGCATCTGAACTCTTTAAATTTAGCAAATGGTCCAGGGAGGTAAACTTAAAACTTCAGAGCTTCCAAAAGAACTTCAGAACTTTTAAAGTTTCAAACGTTCAAAGTCTTTTGAGTCTTAGCTGCAATCGTGTGGGAGAAACATAGCTCAAAGATGAACAACACTGAATTGCATCTGTTCCTGAGCCTTACCAACATCAGAGAAACCCCTCTTCTCATTGTTTTCAAAGCTTTCTATGCATCTCAGCTCAAACAAATGAATTTTATGTGCATTTTTATTTTATTAGAACCTCATACAAAATACTAATTATTATTATTATGCTGGAAAACCATACTGTGCTCCTCTACCATAAGATAAGAAGAAATTTTAAAACAAAATATCACTTGTTTATACCTTTAAAATAACTAACGCTGGAATTCATCTTAACAAAGCTATGAATAGTTTAAATGGAGAACAGCTAATTCAAATTTCTAATCTCCTAAAACGCTGCAAGCAGAAAAAGCTAATTTTTAAATCTCAAACCAATTTGGACTGTTCTCTCTAATTGCTATTAAATCATATGAAAGATTAAACTTTTGTTTTAATCATAAAGCATCTTAGCATTTTTATCCTTTGATCTCCACATAACTGAAACATCATGACCTCTACCTCAGCAGTGGCTTTGTTATAACTGTGATAGGCTTCGTTCTCTCAAGCCTTAAATATGTTAGCAATTGGAAAGCTGTAGCCAATATCACCACTGTCACAGATTGTTTCAGTGTTTATGTGAACTCTAGCAAGTTTCCTCCAGTGAGTACAAGGCTCATTGTGGACAAAATAAATAAATAAATAAAAATCGACCATGTTAGTATACATTTAGGTCTTGTCTTACACACAGTTCTACATAGTTGATCTTATAAAATATATAGCATCGATCCATTTATCATTCCAACAGAATCAACCCTCTTCACACTTCATCGGCTTCTTAAGAAACCAATATCCACATCAAAAAATGTTTAAAAGAATAAAATAAAATCTTAAGAGAAAAGGTAAATAGCTTTTCTTTATCACCATCATTCCATACCAACTAGGATGATCATCCAGGATATCTGCAGTTAGGCTGTTCAAGACACAGGAGGCTGTTCCAAAGGTGTTTCACAGAATGTGATAGACAAAAACTGGGAAAACAGGACTATTTACATTCATATGAATTTTATTTTGTCTCAGCAATCTCTATTGGAACAGAATATTATTTACTTAAGAGAAGCAAATACTGAACTGTAACCAAAAATTAATAATGATGGCACCAGCATACATGAGAACAAACAAATTTTGTCTCAGGTGAAAAAAGATTTTTATATCAGAAGTCTTTTTTAGTTTTAACATGGCATTCCCTGGGGGGCTATCCCACCGAATGAGAGGGAATAATAACACACTTCTGGAATGGGTTTGGTGCTGCAGCCAGATTCTCCATTCTCACTTCCGCCTGAGTCACTTGCTGATTCCCCAGGCTTCCACACAGCTGGGTGTCACATTATTTTGGCTGGGAGTTGTACTTGCACAGTTGGTACCACCTGCTGTAAATTCTTCAGTCCTTGTTATCTCTGCAGCAGCTCTTGGCCTTTCAAAAGCTAATTCTGTGAAGAAAGAGGAAAGGACAGTTTGTGCTTGATGTTTAAACAGCAATTTTATTTTCAGAAACTCTTCAGATTAATAGTTTTGATTATATTTTAAGAACTCACAGCATGACATAATGAACTATCAACTCCTGCTGCTGCTATCAGTTAAAGAAAGCCAAACTCCACGCTGTTAGGTTGGATGATCGGTGGTACAAACCTAATGTAGTGCCAAAGACTGCAGTGGAACTGCTTTACCTGCAGGTAACAAAGCTACTCTGAAGTTGTGTAAATGAGAGAATAAAAGTTCATTGTAGCTCTCTGTATAAAGAGCAAGCTGTTAGGCACAAGGCAGGCTGTAGTACATTTCTGTTATCTCACCACTCGGAACAGTCAGCATTTTTTAGAAACATGTTTTTAGCACTGAGGATGCCATCAGTCAGGTAATTAGGGAAGTAACAGAGACAGCAGTCAGAGTAGTTACAGGAACAGATGAATTTATATTCCTTAACAAGATGTAATCAAGCTCACTGTAACTGCAGGACATGAGTATTACACAGGGCTGAACAAATTAAGTATCTATGAGCACATTCAGATTGCTGCTGTCAGGAGATAGGGGTATGGACTCAAACCACTTTGAGAGATGAAGGTATACTTTACGGTTAAGAGAAAATCTGAATTCAAGCAAACCAAATTTCACAAGTCAAACCCACTGCTAACCCCAAAGTAGATCCAAACAGCTCAAATTTAAAGAAAGTTCTGCACTCACTTAGCTGTACAGGTGACTGGACCCAATTTAATACTGTGTAGTATTTACAGGGTAATCACTGAACGAAGAAGAAACTCATTACTCTTTGGGCATCTTTAACCTGGTAAAAGAAACAGCAGCATTATGCTACTGTGAGAAAACTGACCACTTGTTCTGTGCCTTTCCATTCCCCTTCCTCCACCTTGTCCAAAGTTTAACCAGATGCACTGAGAGGTGGAGAAGGGGGAGGAAGGTATTGTGGTTATATGTAGTTTGCCCTTTCTTTGTGGAAAGTAAGTAACAACAAAAAAGTTAGTATCTATCCTGAGAGTCCAAGTAGCTACGGGTAAGAATAAACCGTTACTTCATAATTATATCACTTGGCATTTAACAGATACGATCTGATCTCCTCAAAAGATAGAGGTGTAATGCCTCAGAATCGTATTAATGGCAAACAGGTTGGATTATGGAAAGCAAATACTTTATGATTTTTTATTTAAATACAATTATATATTCTAGGATCAGAAAGTAGTACTAGTCATATATACCTACAGTATGATACACATATAATGCCTGTTTAATGTGTATTTTAACATTCATGTACCATTAAATATGCAAATAAGGTCTCAGAGAAAACACGTTATATGGTTTAAAGTAGCCATGTGTTACCACGATAGATTTTTTTTTCCAAAATGTATCCCTGCATTAAAATTATAAAATCCTTGAAACTTTTCCTTCTTCTTTGCAAAACAGGCATTTTTCTACTCCTTATCTCTCAGTCTTGTGTGTATTTAGAGACATCCTAGTTCAGAATCTTTCCCTGCCTAAATAGGTGGTGTCTTTAAAACTTCTTAAGGAATTTAATAGGTCTGGAAACACTTAGTAGGCTACTAAATCCGTCTGCAAATCCTAGTAAATTCTCAAACTGCCCATTCTCACAGGGATACATGGCCTAATTACAAATCCATTAAACACTGAGTTCAAGGGTTTGCTTTAACCCTGAAATTACTTGATCTGCCTTACACTAATAGCTTCTGTGAAACAGAGTATTTAAAAAAAAAAAAAAAAAAAAAAAAAAAGACATCCAATAGGAAAATAAAGTGAAAAGAGGCTCAGAGAGTAAGGTAACTAAACATATGAGAAAAGTAAATGGAAACTGAAAACACTATGTAGTAAGGGAACAAACTCAGATTCAGGGGAAGACTTTCAGCTAAAGAAAGGAAAAAAAAAAAAAAAAAGGATATCACTTGCGTTGTGTAAGCTATTTTTAGCCAAGTGTAAGTAAACCAAGTGAAAATAGTAAGCTGTTGATGCCATGCCACCCCTCTACACAATACAGGACCAGTTCTTTGTCTCTGCACTCATGTTTCCCAGAGGTAGGGTGCTTCATCAGGGGCCAGACCCAGCCTCTGTAAGTGTCCAGCTATCACTGCAGAACTCCACCAGAGGCATGATGATGCCTTTTAAGCTGAACGTAGAGCAGGTATTTGCTTTCATTGTAGGTACTGTGTTTTATGCGTGCTCAGACATCTGCTACTGTGCTTATGCAGCTAAATACCACACACAAGCACCTAACTAAAGGGCAAGATCTTTCAGGGCTGAATGATATCCTATGACTTGACCTCACAGTTACAGTTATTAGAAGCTTTGCCACGGGCTTCAGTGAAGGCAAGACGAGTCCTCGCTGAAACAATTAATAGAGATTTATTTGCCCACTTTCAGACTCATGCACGCCAAAGTTTTGCTCCTCCGTATTTCAAGGCACTCCACAAAAGCTACTGTATCTCACTGTGTTCTGACAGTCCAGAGTCAGGATGTTAGTTCTTTTCCTCCCCGTTTTCTATACAGTGCTTGTGTTATGCCTTGTACTTTGCCATTCGTGATTAAGAAAAGACCAAAAAGAGACATTTAAGTAATGGACTTTGTTCAGATTATCTCTTTGTCCAGAGATGTGGAGCCAGCTAATCTGTGACAGAACTTATTTTTCTTGCAGACTATTTGCTTTTGTCGTTCAGATGGGGAAAAGAAACTTTAATTTAGGATGCAAACAGCAAGAAAGAAAACTGACTACTAATTTCCTGCTGTGCCAGGCAAGGTGAGGTTACTTACTGTTGTGATGGATTGTTTTCCAGTGACCTAGACAATATTTATGAATATTTTTAATCTCTCATCCTAAATTTAGACATTTCTTTCCTCTCACTTTAAATACCTTCCAGCCTTAATAATCCTCTTGATTATAACTGTACTCAACACTCTGAGCAAACATGGCCTTCAGTGTTTAGTATGTTTATTAGGTTTGCAGTATGTCAACGGCTCATCTTTTTAACATAATATGACAATGAGAAGAATCACACCCTTTGGCATGGTGTAACCTGATTAGTGGCTGTACCAGTCTGACATTTTTCCACCCTACTGAGAAAACACATACTCCAGCATCCGTTCTTCAAAGAGTTCATCTCTCCTGATAAAAGGCTGCCCGTCTGTAAACAATCAAATGTGGTCAACACACAATACAGATGTGCAGTACTTCAGCAGTGTGCCATCCTATACATGACACCCATGAGCTTGCCAGGGTGCTACTATATTCAAGCATCCACATTAAAAAGGCTCATTTAAGACTTTACATGGTATCACTCAAAATTTCTAGTGCTAAATGCAAGGCCAATTATTGTCCTTCAGACCACTTCAGACCACTTAATCTGTTCTGTTCCTGGATATTATGAAAACAGCAGTCTGTCTTTCCCGAGTACCACACATAAGTTTTCTTCACCTGTCAGTGCTTTTATACCTTGGATCTGAATCAGAGCAGTTCCAGGCAGCACTGAGCCAGCACTCGGGTAAGGTATTCTAAGAGTACCGCTATCACAACAGGGACATTTCAGCAGACACATACCCTTACAAAATTCACCAGAGCTTGGAGAACACACTTGATTTGAACCTTGGAGGAATCCAAAACAGCCCTCTGTTTTCTTTTTCAATAGAAGTACTTATTTGCACAAATCTGTTCCAAATCATGTACCCTCTGTCACCAGGATAGGACCTTTTGTAAACTCACCCCGTGCCTTCCAGTCTGAAGCCTGAGTAAGGCTGGTAAAATAACACTTCCTAGATGGCCAAGGCATATGTGGACTACAGAAAAGATCAAAACAAACAAACAAATAACAACAAAACTAACAAACAACCACACACCGCCAAGACCTGTGTTCCTGTATTTTGTGGGCTGAACTTTAATTATCTTGTACAGACTCACCAAGATTTAAAATTCTGCTTCAAACAGTACCACAGTCCAATATATTATTAGCCTTCAATCATTATTTAGTAGAATCTAGCTTCTTTCATTTAGCCTGGAGAAATACAAGGCATTCGTATGCTTTTCAAGTTTTTATATCAAAGTATTCTCCACCATCACGGTCTGCATGTATCTCCCTGTCCACAGTTTGCTCTCTGCCTGCTACTGCTGTTGGCATCTCCTGTAGGAGCACACCCTCGGCACGCCCCGCACCGCCCGACCCACACAGGCCCCATCTCTTGGTGCCTGCCTCCACTTCCCTGCCCTGGGGGCTCCTGGCATTATCCAGCTCTTTGAGAAAGGCAGACAGGAAATTACCAGCCCTGAGGCCTGAGAATAATAAAGATGATGTAAATTCTAACAAAACAAAAACCCAAGTTTAAGCTTTTGAGGTGATGCAAGCAGCTAACTTCTCCAAAACACAAGTGTTTATGTTTAAACATGAAATACACCCTCACGAACAAACACAAATGGGCAAGTAGGGTGGGTGGTTATTTTCCTATCAGCAATGACGCTGTGCTGATTACTTACCAGGACTGACTCCCAAGGCACATTCCCCACAGCCCCACAACCACACCACATTTAAGCGCACCCAAGGCAGAGCCACCCTGCTGAGGGGCGACCCGCAGGGCCCTGCTCCTGTACCGTGGTGCATCCAGAGCCCTCCTCTGACAGGGGAGAACAGCCACAGGAGTCACTGAGCTTTGCTGCTCAGGGTGCCTTGGCCACCTCTGCCTCAGCCTCCACCTCATCGGCCTTCCAGAAGGTTCGGGTGCAGCACGGCATGAGGTGCGAGCTGCCTGTGCCTTGGCAGAGGCAGCGCTGCCTCCTCCTCAGTGCCACGCCGCCGCTGCCCTTTCCTTGCTGCTGAGCACAGCTTGCAGCAGCCAGAGCAGTCACGCAGCTCGCCAGCAGCCAGGCCATGCCAGTGGCTCCCTGGGGTAAGCGTGGCCGAAGGGCACCACAAGGGAGATGCTGAGAGGAGCCCAGAGCATCACTGGCGCTGCATCTGGGGGGCTGCCACGCTTGGAAGCCCAAGCACTGGCAACTACTTGGAAACATCATGTGCTATTGGCAGCGTACACGCTGTACATCCGTAGTAGTCTCTGCTCCAGTAGCTGCTGGACTGAAGGCCTCTCTGTGCTTGTACGCTTTTCGCAAAGCTGTGGTTTTGAAGTGAGCCGGAAAAGCCCAAGTGTGACTGAGCTTTGCAAAGTCATACTTGAACTGTGCAGGAAACATGGTAATTAACTCCTCCAAATCCTGTCTCTTACCTCTTGCTTCTGCACATACATTATTAATAATTTTCATGTGTTAGCAAGTATCACATACAGTCTTGCATCATTTTATTTTTTACCCACTTCTTCCACAAAAAACACTCACCATTTTCCAGTACCACAACTATGATCACCAGTGTGGTGGGATCCCAGGATCCCCAAAAGCCTATTAGACTTTATTAATTGAAGCATTGTGTTTGGCTTTTAGGCAGGCTCAAAAATAGCAAAAAAAAGCACTGCTTTTTGGACAAACATTTTTTTCAGGCTTGTGAACACCTGCAAATCAGTTACGGTACAAAGACTGTCATCTACAAAGACAAAGCTTTGTAATACAATACAATTAGACCTGAATAATTTAGGCACTGAAGCATACATGTAAGGCCTAGGCTGTTTACTTTCCTAAATGAAAAATCACCCAGACTTGGATTCATTATAAATGTACCCAAAGAACCCTGCGTATATTCCCAGTGTGTTAGACTTTGGCATCTACATTCTCCCACAGCCCCACCGCGCTCACTGTGCCCCAGACCAGGGACAGAAGGCAGGAGATTTTCCATTTTCTTTTGCTGCCTACAACATCAGACTTGATAGGGAGAAGAATGTAACAGGATTAGGATGGGCCGTCACAGTCACATAGGCAGCATTAAAGTTGGCAGCTGTCTGCTTCTTGAACGTTGACTTTGTTACTTCGGGAAAGTGAGCTTTCCCAAAAGGAAATACAACGAGTATCATCAACTCTGTTTCACAGCAATGTAAATGAGTCCTAACTTCCTAAGTGTCATCCAGAGGTCATATTGAGAATAAGGTCTTACTGCTGTCAGTTATTGTGACGCAGTTTGTTTTGCTCCAGGCCGGACAGTGCATTTTGTGCGTTGTTCCAAACTACCCGTGGGCACAGTTTTTGGAGAAGCAATCTTCTCTAGCCACTGATTTTTAGGAGGCAGTAGTACCACTATGTCATCTTAAGCTAGTATTGACCAGAAACCTTTATTTTTCAAAGACACTGATTTAATGACATTGTGCTGATTCATTGTTTTTTTTTGTTTGTTTGTTTGTTTCTAACTCTAAATCATCCACTGAGTATTATTTGTCTCTATAAATTCACCATATATTTGTTTTAACTTGGTGGTTGTCCATCAGAAGTACAGAGAACTGTCGGCAGTAGCACCAGACTCCATTAAACTTATCCCTGAAGGACAGACCCGCACACTCTTAATCCTGCTTTTTTTCACTGAAAGCAGGAAGATTACTTAAGCATAAGATAACTCAAAAGGGTCATAAGGACAAACCATTTATTATCATCTCTAAGTGTGAGGGTTTCATTATGTTTTCAATTTTGGTGTGAGCTTTCTGTTGTAGGTTTGGGGGGTGTTTTTATTTTTTTTCTCATCCTTGTGAAATTATAATACTAGAAAGATGACAAAGTTGAATAAGAAGAAAGAAAATACTTAGAATTTGACAGTAATTAATGCAAGCTGTGATGTGCTCTTTGGTTCATCTTGGCATGAGGGTGTACCTTATCAATGCACAGAGTATTTCCATTAATAGAACAAGGCTGTACATCTTCTCTTATCTCTAAACTCAGAGGGCATACAAAATAATCACATACACTCCTGATCTCAGCTAGGAATTTGCAGAAGCTGCTCACAGGCAGAGCCTGAAGGTCACTGGAAGAAGGAGCTCAGTGTGTACACCACCTACCAAAAGCACTCCAGGCAGCCGAGGTGCACCTCGGTGGGTGGCAGGAGGACAGCCCCACGAGCCAAGGAGCGCATGCGTTCGCAGGGAGCTGTCAGCAGTGGGCAGCTGAAGGGCCAGCCTGCAGCAGGAGCGGTGTGGCTGTGCTGACCCGGAGATTTTCCAGCTCTATCGTAGGCTTACAACATCGTCTGCGAGTACAAGCTTCCTCTTACTCTGGTTGTCCATGGGAGCACAGATAATGGGTTTTAGACAGGATACTACACTATTTACTTTGTGGGAGTTTTCCCTAAAGGAGGCCCACACAGCAATTGCAGTACTTGAATCACAGGTCACACCTCCTTTAGCCTTCAGATGTACCGATGTCCGACTGCTTTTCCAAGCACGAGGTTCTCCAGGAGTGGAAACTCTCACACTGTATGTCAGGCATGCTAGCCCTATTGGACTATTAAAAGATTTCCAGTCGAGTGTCTCCCTTTTCTCTCCCTTTGTGGTGAATAAGGCAGGTTTTTGGTTTACCTAAAGATTCTGAAAGAAGTCCTTTTGTTGCCATTTTAGTTGTCTGTCCACACACATTACCCTCTGCCTGTCCAGCTTTGCTGTAATTAGGGCCGTACAATAGTCCTTAATGACTCATCTGCCCTTGCATTGATTGGTGAGATTTTGCACTGGTTGTGTTGGGGTGACTTGAAGGCAGCAGGTAATGTCAGGACTGACCTGCAGGAGCAGATGGCTTCTTCGAGTAACTGGAGTGGGACTCTGCAAGAATTAATGCAGGAAAGGCTGCAGGTGAGATGCTTACATTAATTTAAACACTGATTCTGGAAATGATAGAACCAGCATTTTCCCCACTCTTAACTGTAAGAAAATGCAATGTTTCTGTTCTCTAGACTTTTTCTCTTGCCTACTCTGGGTACTTACTATTGCCTTTTCTGTTCAGGGAATAAACCCTTTTTTTTTTTTTTTGTTCTTGTTTCTTCTTCATATGCTCATTTTACAAAAGTGCTCCATTTTCACCTGTTCTGTTCTGCTGGTACCTGGTTGCCCTCCCCTCTTCATTGCATGTGCTCCGTGGATTACTTGCTGTGCGGTTCCAGCAAGAAGCCACTTCTCAGTTTCCACTTTCCTAAGAGCAGGGGAAGGTTGCCTCTCCCAAGCAGTGGATGTTGCAGCGTGTATAACCGGTGATAAAAGGTTTCAGAAATTTCAGCTGCCGCTCCTGCCTTAGAGGCAATATAGATGCCTTTAGGAAGGCAGCAGAAGGGAGCAGGGTATCTGGTTCGAGCGAGAGGAGCGGCAGCACCTCACCCTGCTTCTTCTGGCGTCTGCCTGTTCATTAGTAAAAATGAAACTATTCGCACGAAACTTAGTAAGAAGGAAACGGGTATCTTTTGATATCGTCTGCCTGATAAATCTGACGGGAGCTCAGAGCTGCCTCTCCGGGCACCGACTCGCAGCCGCCTCCCTCGCCAGCAGAATTCCTTGGGTGAGCGAGGACCTCGGATCCTGCGGAGGGTACGTGCCGCCGGGAACTTGGCAGAGGCACCGAGCGCGCACGGGAGCGAGCCCCGCGGCCGTGCAGCCGCTCGCCCAGCCCTCCCCCCTAGCAGCGGCCGGGGCCGGCAGCGGGGCGCCGCGGGGGCTCCCCCGGGGCTCCCCCGGGCCGCCGATGGGGCAGCCCCGTCCCGGGCCGCGTGGGTCGCGCCACCCGCCCGCGGCCGCATCCTTCCCCCCTCGGCTCCACCGCCGCGCCCGGGGGAGGCTCGGCGAGGTGAAGAGCTCGGCTCGGTGCTGCCGGGGCGGGGGGGAGCCTGCTCGCTTGTTTCCTGCCCCACCGCGTGCTTATGAGCGCGAAGAGGAAGGAGCCTCCCGGTCACCCGCACAACCGCTCGGCGGCCACACCACGGCTCCTCCGCTGCGGGGCGGCGGGCAGCGGGGAGAGCCCCCGGGCTTTGATGTCCCGGCGATGCCGGCGCCCCGCGTCCCCGCCGCTGCCCGCGGGCGAGCCGGGCGCTGAGCCCCGCCGCCGGCCGCCCGGAGCCCCGACGGCCTGAGCCTGCCTTCAGCCGGACCTCTGCTGCCCCGCTGCCGCCCCTCCGCTGCCCACCGCGGCCCCGGGGCTCCCCTCGCCGCCGCAGCCTCCCGGGGATGCCCGTGGCGACCCCGCGGCCGGACCCCTCCAAGCGGCGCCCGGTGAGTGCGGGACGGGGCGGGCGGAGCGGGCGCCCCGCGGGGGGCTCGGCCTGGCCCGGTGGGAGCACGGAGCCCCCCGGCGGGGCTCGGGGCTCGGCTCCCCGGCCGGCAGCAGCCCCGGGGCCGCGGTACGGACCTGGCGGCCCCTCCCCGCCCGCGGCCCCTCCCGCCGGGCCCGGGGCGCCCCCCGGCGGCCGCCGATGCCCCCATCCCCTGCGGCACAGCGCCCCGAGGGCTGCCCGCCGCCCCTTGGAGCCTGGGGGCACAAAGGGGCCGGGTGGGTCGGGGATGTGCTCTCTTGGCTCCCCTGAGAGCCAGCTGTGCCACCGCTCAGCTTCAAACGTGCGCGTCCCCAAAGGAAAAGATGGCTAATTAATCCCCCGTGCCACCTAGACCAGAGTAATTTCGGCTGTCTCTTGTATCTAAGCCTTAGCTGGTAGAGGGAATCACAGGAGCACTAAGGGAAATGTAAGAAAACCATAATACCTAACCTTCGATCTGCTTAAATTATTCCTACACTTTTGCTGCGCTTGCAATTAGCGCAGAAAGAAGCTTTTACCTGGTGGTCCCTGATGCAGACGGGATAAGTTCTCTAAATAACCAGAGGTAAAACTGAGTCAGTGGGATGCCTTTAACCATGAGGAACACTCCTGCAGGAACAGAAAGATTAGCTCACTTGGAAAAACTTAGCTGACTGCAAGGAACATATTAGCACATGAAAGGTACAGGAGTTCTTGCTGCCCTAATAAACCGTGTTTTCAGCGCTTTAAAGACACTTTCAGAGGCAGAAGGCAAACATCACTTCTTACATTAGGCTCCAAGTATTCAGAGGGTTCTGGGAACCAGTCAGCCCTCAGTCAATAGAAATAACATTTTCTGCTGCTTTATATGATCAAAGTGAGAAGGGTATCACGGTTAACGTGTTTTTACATTACCTACAAATTTCTAGCTCACAGTTAATGAAGGGCAAGTTTCTGTGCATAGCTCTCACTTGTGCACGGTTCTGGGGGATTTCAATCCTATGTCTCAAGAAACCATTTGCTGATTTGGCCAAAAACCTACTCTTCAGAGAAAAATAGAAGCCCATGAGGAAAGTGGAAGTGGCTGAAATAGTGCCTATAGATGTGGAAAGGCAGAGGCAGGGCAGACCTTGCGGGACGCCAGCCTCCAGAGCTACAGAAGACCCCTGATCCTGGCACTGCTGGTCACTTCCCGCATCTTGATGTCACCAGGCAGTAGTGACAGAGGTGGGGATGAGACACTCCAATAAAATGTTTTCTCGTTCATTTAGATAAACAGTGTTAGAGTGATAGTGTCCAAGGATCCACTGAACCAGGTATTGCATAAACACGTGGAACACAAAGTCTCTGTTTACTTAGGTCCATGATACTGAATTATTTAATATTTTTGATTTATTCATAAGCATACACACTTTAGTGACACGTTATTGCAGAGGAGGAGCTAGCTTGTGAGGTGGGCATGAAAAGGGAGGAAGAGATCTTTGAAACCGAGGAACAGAAATCAGATAGAAACAGAAGGTGCTGAGAAGAAAAGACTGGATATCTGAAAGACTGTAGCAGCTTGAAGAGACAAAGATGAATTCAAGCCAGCAATGCACAACTTGAAACAGCTTCAAATAATTGAAGTACAAGTCTTGGGCTTGGATGGATGCAGAAGCTGAGAGGGGTTCCCTTACTGCTGTTACTGCTGCTTACAAAGAGTGGGAGGAAAAGGGTGTGAGGAATACAAGAGGATCTCCAGGAAATGCTGCAAATAGAAGCTGTCAAGTTTTCATCGTGAGATACAGACAAGAGCAGCATTGCTGTATGTATAGCAATACGAATCTCTGCCAGCAAAGAAAATGACCTGGCCCTAAGCAAATGGGAGTACACGAAGAGAGGGAGCAAAGAATTATACAACAGCAGTGCTGCAAAAGGTAGCCAGGTGATCTTAAAGAGCGACAGAAATGCAATCTTAAAAGCTACGGCTGCATACACATTCCACGAGTGAGGATGAGTCTGGTCACACTCCCACCGGTTTTGCATGTACGTACCGCAGTTACTTCTAACTTACAGTGTTCTAACCTCAAACGAGAGGACTTGGTTGCACTTCTTTAAAGATCACTGTAAAGAGTCATTATCTTCAGTGTGAGAGTGACAAGCTCCCAGCAGAGCCTGAGTATTTATTTTTTTATTTTTCGCTATTTTTAGTGACAGCTGTAAAGCTGTAGTCAAGAATTGCTTACACTATATTTTAAAAGATGACAGCGAAGCACAATGGCATATTTTGACCTTTGGCAGCAGATAAGTAATTGGCAGATTAAGTTAATTTTTATTCAAGCAGGGAGACTTGCTTTTGCTTGCTTGTGAACTCCTGTACCATCATACAAGATTAAACTACGTGGGTAAGGTTCAAAAATAGGGTTTGGTTTGTTGGCCTTCCCTCTCTGTTTGGTGGCCTCTTCACGTGAAGGAGCACCACTCTTCTGTTCTCCATTAATGACAAGTAGTACATGGTACGTACCGTGTGTGTGTGTGTGTGTTTGTGTATGACAAAAGGATGTCATTTTTAATTTCATGACTTACTAGAAATGTTACAAATAAGCTCTGTGCAAGTGTGAAAATTCACCCAGGAAACATCTTTGTTACTGTGCAGTTGAGGAGCCAATTTCAAGACCTATGATTCAGCATAAGTCCTCCAGAGAATTTTCCTTTTTCCTTTTCAGACACTAGGTTATGGGCAAGTCAGAAAGCCAGATGGATATAACTGAAATGAATACTCCAAAACCAAAGAAGAAACTGCGATGGAGTGGCCTGGAAATAGGGCTAACTGTTGTAGTGATCCTGCTAGCTATTGTAGCAATCACAATGATAGTTCTGTATGCAACTTATGATGGTGAGTACACTTAAAGTGTCTTTCAATGTACAAATACATACTAATGTAAAAGTATTTTAAGAAATTATGCAAAGTGCTTTATCAGATAGAATTCAGCTGTTCATATTGTAAAAAATACTGAATATTCAATATATTAAAATGTTGTATTAGGAAAGCCTACGTTGCATGGTATATATAACTGCTAGACAGAAAACATTAAGAAAAAATGTTAAATGGTCAGCTTAGAAGTATTTGCCTGGTAGTGGAAGACTGTACCTTGCCCACTGTATAAAATTAAATGATTAATAACAGCTACACCATAATTGTATCTCATACATATGTGATTAACCATATGACACAATTACATGAAATGTAAAGCTGCATCCCCACTCATTATTGCTGGGCACTGACACAAAATTGCTGTTTTTCCAACTAGGACTCTGTAAGTTAATTTGTTCATGCAAAGTTGTGGTAAACACAAACCATCTGCTTGTTCTGTCCTAGCAATATTTCTGTTTGTAATTAATGCTTCAGTAAGCAGAAAAATACAAAATACAATGCTTCTGAAGAAAACCAAACTACAATGGTTCCTCTATATTCCTGTATATGTACAAAAATCTATTTTTTTTCCTTTCGCAAGCTATTGCTGCAAAAATTCTTAATGTGTATAGTCATATAAAAAGGTTTTGTGATTCACTAGTCATACCAAAATATTTGAAAATAGTTCAGGCAGAAGTATTCTGATAATTTTTGGAAAAGACAATGCAAGGAAGCTCAGAATTCCTTTTTGTGTCAAATTAAAATGTTTCATTACAGCACTAATGAATTGCTTTGTTTCATTTTAAAGTACTTAATAATTTTAATTTGAACCTTTTATTATAGTATCATCTGATTATGGAATGGCAAAATGCCATTTTGAAATGAAAAACAAAAAATGTTGTATTTCTGAAGTCTCAGAAGGAAGTATCTTTATGTTCTGGAACCTTTTGTTTTGTTTAAAAGGCTTCAGAGTGAATGTCTCAGAATTTTTGTATAATTCCTTCAAAATGTTTTTGTCTTTGTTGGGAGTTGCTAAATATAAACTGACTTTGCAACTCTCTTCAGCATGTGTTCTATCTTTCCTCCAAACTTATTCTTTTTTCTTTTTTTTTTTTCTTTGTAAAAATAGTATTTTTACCATCTCTGATTGATTGATAGAGTATTTTCTTCTTTCTACAAAAATTCTGCATGATGGGTGACTAGCACTGAGTGACCCTAAAGGGATGAAGGTAATGGTATTTTTAGAACCTGATCCTATAAATATTCACTTTCTGAATATATGGTGTCCTTTATCTTACTGTACACTGCAGTTAAATGCAATTTCTAAGGTGACTGTCCATGGAAGTAAAAATTACAGAAGCTTTTATTACATTGACATTCAGTAGAAATTAAAAGTATGATTATATCCTTTTTTAGATGGGATTTGCAAGACATCAGACTGTATAAAATCAGGTAAGGATGAAAATATATACCCTTTATACACATTTATGTACTTATATATATATATATAACCACATAATTTTCCCAGCTAACTGCAGTCAAATATGGCACATTGAGGCATGAGATCTGCTAACCCAAATTTTTTTCTTAGCATATTTCTTCTACAGATGTAAAATCCTGTGATGTGATTTGTCAGATCTTATAAAGTCATTGGGGTCAGGCTAGTTCAAGAGGTAGAAACAGACTCTCCAAGGAATGCTGCTAAGGATTACTTCAGGATTCTGGGGAGGCAACCAGTGTATCTAATGAGTTATAATCTATATACTTAAGTTTTAGCTGTGGGGCTATACCTAAAATAAGATAAAAACAGATGCAAAAGCAATGACGCCAAAATAGAATGCTTCTGACCATATCATAATCTGCAGCATTAGGATGTGTTTCTGCCTAGCAAGGGTCAATTACCAGAAGCACCTAAAAATCTGTCTGGTCTATTACACTGTTGTAGCAATGATGTCTTTGTTTTGCTTACAACAAAGGAAGCAGTTAGGACAAGGAGGCCCCCACATGATGTTCAGATGTGTTAGCCATTACAGAACTGTAATTCAGCTCCGAATACTGCATCTGAGTGTAAATTATTTTGAATGCATAGCTCTAAGCAAAGTTTGGAGTGACCAGCTTGAATTTTAAAGTGTTAGATTATTTAACTGAGCCAGGATTTCCCTGTCCCACCATGGTATAATTCATTTAAGGCAGAAGTTGATATAGAAGTGCTGGGCCTCCTCTAAACCTATATGATCATTAAATTCTTTAAATGGGAGTGTTGATAAGGAATTACTCACAGAAAAGACCAATTCAGTTAGGTGGTCACTAGAATGAGTGAATTCTTGGCTCCAGAATCAGAATGCTGCGAACCACGGGTCCAGAATGGTTAGCTAGCGGCTGCTCAAGCTTTCAGTGCTCAAAGAATTCAAAACAGAGTTCAAAAAGTTTTTCAGAACTGTATCATTTAATAACAAAATTAATCAACTATAGTTAAAAAAAAAAAAAAAAAAACCTCCTTAAACAAGAGAAATAAACTGTGTTTTTTGCTCCTAAATCTTACTGGGATGAATCCATAACTGTAATGCTAGTTCAAATCAGGATTCTGTTCCACGTTTAATTTGGGATCTCCTTCCAGACCATGTAGGATAACAGACAGCCAAGTTAAATACACATAGAAAGCAGGAAGTATTAACCTTCAGGAAATACAATTAGGTATAGGCATTAAGTGAAATGGTAATGCCTTACACCAGAATTGGCCAATACTGTGATTTTTTTCCCCGATGTATTTCAAAATTTTGCAATAGGAACAAGCTACTGAAAAAGGATAAAGTGGAGATACTGACAGAATTTATAGTACATTTAATAGAGGAGCTTCAAATAAATGACCAGAAGAAAAAATGCAATGAAAATTCAATTGGTTATATACAGAGTGGAATATGAGTAACTGCATGATAACGTTATCAAAGTTTGTGAGATCTATTGCAGTGTGGCATTTAAAGTTACCTTGTAATTTGTATATCTGAACATTTTTTGAATATGCTGACAAACTCTGCTAACCTTCCTGAGCTCAAACAGCACAGAATGATGGGAATAGGGAATTCTTATCTCTCATATAAATTTCACCTAGATAAGCACATAGTGTTTCTCCCATATCCTCCCCAGGTCACTGGTTGTTATGCCAGCTTTTATTACTTTATTTGTAAGCTGTTAAAGCAACAACTGGCAGTCATGAGTACTACAATAAAATTAATCATTAAAAGTAATTGAGAAGGCTCTACATTATTCAGTCACAGTTAGGAAGTCAAATAAAGAAGTGAGAATGGGAATCAACCCAAACACTGGTTCATCAAAGCAATACTGAGGATGAAGGAAAAGTGTACTGTGTATTAACTTTAAAAAACAAAATATTCATCAGTCTCACACTTAACCATTTACAGGGCAAAAATGTCTCAATGTACAGCCTTGAACTTATCAGAAATCTCCCCTGGGTACAAGTATCAACTCATAAATAACTTAGAGCATGTTTAGGATTCTGTCCAACATAAGTGGTCCCACTTCCCCTTCAAAGGGGCAATTCACATGTCGACACCAAGCATATGCTTCAAGGCTTCATTGATAACAAAATTACATCAGATGTTGGCTTCAAATGTAACTTTCTTTAGCCAGCTGAAGATCCCAAGAAAAGCAGGTGGGAAAAATAAAAGCCAGTAATATAAATACTACAGGCTGCCTACACCTCTTGTTTCCACCGGCATAAGAGACAAGGAAAATATTGAAAATACTGGAGAAATAACTATAAATATTTGACTCACCCATGTGGGAGGAATGAACACTTATAATCACAAGCCTCACCATTTACTAAAAATAATGTCTGAAAAACGGGAAGGATATGCAGTATTTTGGCAAATCCGATGTCTCACTAGCTGTTGCTTGACTCCTATCATCTCTCCTTCCCTTAGTGCTAGCATACTAGCGGTGAAAACAAGCTAGGTGGAATAAGTAGACAAAAAAGAAAAAGTGCAGTAAGTTTATGAACAGCAGCTGGGAAACTGTCATCAAGAAAGGCAGGCTTAAAAAGGGAATCCTGTGTCACAATCAGTCACTGACCAGTTAGTCTTTGACCAGCCACTTTAATAGGGTCAAGAGGGACATCAAGAAACAGTGTCAGTTCTAGAAAAACTGTGGAATAGGTCTAGAAAATCAGATGTTGATTCAGCAAATCATTAATAGGAAAACTTTGCTGACAAGAATTTAAACAGTGAAGAAAAAAATATCATTATATTATTGAAATAGATTAGATTCAGCTAAGCCTGCATCACACCTAATTACTGAAGTTACACCACACTGGAAACTTAACCTATATGTCTTGTGCTTTTAATTTTTCTTTTCACCACATTTCAATACAAAGAAGTATAAGACAGTAAATTTAACATCTTATAACCAAGTAACCACTCTCGATAAGTAGCAAGATTAGAGTCAGTTTACCCACCAGTAAACACAGGCAATAGAAATGTACATGTGTTACGGGCAGTAAAAGAATAGTAATTTTTTGTTTACTGACTAATACTTTGCTTGGTCTAGAGCATTATAGTAGACATGAGCCTATTCTAAACTAAAGGAAAACTACTTGTTATTTTCCTCTTCAGAGATAAAAAAAAAAGATATGTATTCACTGCTTTTGTCTAAAAAGTCTTCACGCCTTGATTTGTCTTATATTACAGCTGCCCGAATCATTGAGAACATGGACACGACTGCAGAGCCTTGTAATGATTTTTACCAATATGCCTGTGGAGGATGGCTTAAGAAGAACGTCATTCCAGAAACCAGCTCCCGTTATAGTAACTTTGACATTTTAAGAGATGAACTAGAAGTTGTTTTAAAAGGTCAGTAGGGTTTATGTTTGTGGACTATATAAAGTTTCTTCTTTGGCTTACATGTAATCCTAAGAAGATGTGGTTATCTAGCAAAGCTTAAAATACTACTAAATATTTCAGTTTCTTTACGTTCAATTCAGGATAAAACCACCACAAACTGTTTGCTTGGAGAATGCTTTGGAAGTCATGCTGTTGTGTCTGACACTGGAACAGAGTTGAATAGACCTGACCTTTCTGATATCTGAACTCTGTGTGCTCATCTGCGTATTATAACTGAAATCTGTATCATTATCCCCATGAACTAACAATAGCAGCAAAGCTAGGTGACAAAGAAGGAGGTCTGCCTGTACCCAAGTCAGCTGAAATGCTGGAAATTGCTCTCTGGCAGCCCTGTCCTGCATATCTGTATTCCATCAGCTACATCCTAAATAGCAGGCAAGCATTTATAAAGAATCACATCATAAACTTACAAATACTTCATTTTCCACAAACTGCAATACCGTCAAATTATCCAGTCACCTTTTACAGACAAAAGTAAGTCGCAGAAATAACTGAGTTGATACTCATGAAAGATTCTTCCAACTACTCTTTGGACTTAAAATCCTTTCTCTACTTGCATAGCTTTTATTTTTGCCAGGCTTGCAATTTGTGAATGTCATGGTCTTCCCGAGGCTTCGGTTCCTGTGGAACAAAGCAGTTTTAAAGGAGTGGCAAGAGTGGGCTGCCCCACAGGGGAAGGCAAGTCAGGCAGGGACAGAGGCCTCATAGAAAGGAAGCAGAGTCCCACAGGACCCAGACCAGAAGGGAAGAGCAGGTCCAATGACAACGACCAGGTTCAGCCAACAGATCAACCCACCATTGATGCTATGAGCCTTTCGGGCTGCTGGTCAGTGCACTTAGAGCCTGTTGATACACTTAAGGCCCCAACAGCAGTTCTCTTCACCAAACAGGTTGGTCGTCTAAAAACTATCACTGAAAGGTCAAGGCATTTCTGTTTTACAGGGGATGATCTACAGAATATCTACTTGACACCTTTATGCTCAACACGTTATCACAGGCTGACATAATTTCAAGGCATGTTATCTCCAGAGCTTTTCCCCCTATTTTTCAAATAGCAAAGCTTCCCTGGAATTTGAGATGGAATGAAAGCACCGATCCTCCATCCTCTGGTGCTCAGGATGGTGTCATCTGTGGTTCCTTCAGTTATCTTTCCCAGAAAGATCAGATATTAAGATGTATGTGCTGTGTGTTTCAGATGTCCTCGACACACCAAAAAGTAATGATATAACAGCAGTGCAGAAGGCAAAAACTCTGTACAGTTCGTGCATAAATGAAAGTAAGTTCCTCCTGAATTTAGTGCATATAGGATAAATAAATGTAATCTAAAGAATGATATCCAAGAAACCTATCTTTCAAAGTCAGTTATAGCTATATACATAAAGTATCTGAGCAGAATTTTTCAGAAATTCTTGGTGAGAACTAAAATATACCAGTTTTAGAGGGTTAAATAAGAACATCAATAGTAAAACTAGTACTGTACCTCCTATTTTACTTACTTTGGTATTTTAGGTGCTATTACATTACTCCTGAGTTACCAGTTTGCTGCAGTTATTTAAACTCAAATCCTTTCAGTTAAATATTAATTATTTTGTAGAAATTACCAGAGATGAGGTGGAAAATAGCCAGTATATCATGTTTCTTTAAAGATACAGAGATAATTTATTTCAATAATTTGAGCTAAATGCTGTTGCTAGAATGAGGAGCAATAAAACAGCAGTGCTAGTAATTTGTTTTTATAGTTTCCATAAAATTATTAATATTTTTAAAGCTATTATTTCAAGCTCTTTGCAGAGTCAAAATAACATTTTTTAAATGTCATCTTCCCAGAGATTTGCATAAGTTGTTTTGCAGTCATGGCTGAAACATATTTAAAAAATTTAAAAGTTAAAGAAGAGTCATACATCAGAACATAATCCTATTGTGGTGATGGAGAAAAAATATCTCGGGTTCAGAATTCTGAACACATTATAATACTATACCATTGGTATGTTTTAAAATACCATGCTAATTCATTTTATTTTTTCCAAAAGCTACCATTGATAGCAGGGGTGGAATGCCTTTAATCAAACTGCTGCCGAATATATCTGACTGGCCTGTAGCAACAAATAACTGGGAGTCTTCCTATGGTAAGATAATCAGTGTTTATTTCCTTCTCCATTAGAATTTCTAAGTGATTGTACTTTTCATTGTTTACCCAAAATAGAGACTGAGTACACCTTCCATTTGCCTAGGTGCTGCTTGGACAGCTGAGACAGCTATTGCAGAGCTGAACTCCAGATATGGGAAAAAAGTCCTTATTAATTTTTTTGTTGGCACGGATGATAAAAATTCCACAACACATATCATTCACGTAAGTCTACCTGGGTGGCACAGCCTTGCTGATCATATAAGTGTAGCAAAAGAACCAGAAAGCACAGCCATAAATGTTGGCCAGGAGCAATGTTATTGATTTGAAGTTTACCGGTCAGTTGTAGGTAAGTTTGTGAATCTCTGTAGTTTTTAAACTTCCATTATCAGTCTGACAGTGCATTCATTGTCCATTCCCAGGATTAATAATCTTTATTCTGTGCACTCATACACTGTTAGTGAGGTGAGGAGAATTGAGACATGTGTAGATACACACACAGGTTATATGTACGCTGGACAGAAGACAGACATGATCTACTTATAAATGCATGCAAGGAAATAAGTAAGCATGACTTTCCTTCCATGTAATTCTGGCAGAAAGCTCTGTCACTGAGAACCTGGCTATGGTCCCAATGGCAGAGAGCCCACAAAGAAGGGGATTGTGTTTTTACAAGGTATTCAGATGCCGAAGTAGTAACAGGACCTGCAGGCAGCTGGCACAGATAGGAAAATGGCTGAGGACATGTGCTTAAGGAGCATGCTGAGAGTGTCCTGCCTGTAAATGTAAGATGAAAAATGGAAACTCTGGAAATGGAAAGTCCAGAGAAGACAGGATTGTGTATGCTGAATCTTCACCAGCTACTCCTGAGACACATCTGTTACAGATGCAGTGACGAGGTAATCTTTCTTGTATATGGGTGGACAGATCCTTGACTACTTTGCACATCAGAGTTTCAAAGTGGAGTAACTTTCTTGCTTGTCTGGGGACTGCTTTGTTTTCTCTACATCCAGCGTTTAGCATGGATTACACATATCATGCATTGTTCAGCAACAGAAAAAGAGTGAAGACAAAAAAAAAAAAAAGAGGAGAGTGAAAAGAATTAAACAAGGGCAACAGGATGGGAGAGAAACTCTCCTTTGGCCAGAAGTTCATTTTGCAAGAGTGAAGCATCAGCAACCTATAACTGGCCAAAGAACAGTACAATGCTATAAAGTTTTGTCCTTACGCACTTTTAAATTTTTATTTGACTTTACAGATTGATCAACCTGGACTCGGCCTGCCTTCTCGTGACTACTATGAATGCACTGGTGCATACAAAGAGGTAAGCTGAAGCTGACAGATCACTGACTGCTTTAGAAGCTTTAGCCTCTATTTTCAAGGCAGGTGTACCCTCAAGAGTTGGGTTGGAGTCCCTCAAAGAGCAGGACAGTCCCAAAGAGATTGTAATGCTACCCCTGAGAGTCATCTAGGAAACCGAAATAGAAAGGTAATAATGATGAGAATTTAAACAAGGCTGATCTACAAGTGGGAAGAGAATGTGTGACAGACTGGAGAGAGAAACTCTAACATGGGTAAGTGTGTCAGAAGACAAGAGACCAGGAGCTAAAAGGAAAGGAAATTAACAGGGTATAGAGGAATGAGATTAAGGACAAATAGAAATAAGTTGGCTAAGAATGGGAGGGAGTATCACAACTGTCCTGAAGTTTTAGTATTATAATACTGTGCTATTAATGTTGGTGTCCTTGTGTGACCTTTCTGGCTGCACTGAAGCCAAGTGTTTTTATCTCAGCTCCAGTTGCCGGTACTAACCAATTGTCTCTGCACTGGATGAGACAACTGCATGTTTCTCTAGCATCACTACGCCCCCAAAACCTCAACCTGTCTCATTTCCTGTATCTCACATTCTCTTTGTCTCATTTTTTAATCTCTGGACATTCACATGGAAGAAAAGTAGTAGTTTTCCACACAATTCATATATGATTATGCAGGTCAGAAGAGGAACAGCTCCTTGACTTTTTAGGACCTCTTGGAAGGAAATAATCATGAAACAAGCAGATACAGGGAGACCTGTCAGTGACTGGAACAGCCTCCCCAGGGACCCCCGTCACTGGAGGTTTTATATGCAAATATAGTGCTAGATAATCTCATATAGGCTCCCTTTTCCCATGAAAGGTTGGACCTGATAATGTTTTGAGGTCCCTGCCAACCTGAAGCTGGAGTACCTCAATTGTGAGCTGTTCCTCCCTTCAGTCCTTGCACGCTGATAACCTCTGCTTGGCTCCGTTTCCTGCTGTCTCATTCTACTCTTTGAGCTGTGCACCTTAAACAAGGTACCTGCCTCCTGCACTTTAACCTCAGCCTTTGTCAGGACTTCACACCACAAAGTGGCAAGTGGAGTTTGGGAACAGATTTATTTTTTTTTCCTGTAAGATGCATGGATCCTGTGCTCATACAGGCGTTACTCTGACATCTAAGTTCCCACTAAATATCTGAGTATATTTACACAGTCTGTCTGAAATTAGCTGACAGTTCTTTGACGGCTACATGACCATGCAATGATCCTTAGGCCAAAAATAAAGTGCATTGATTGGTACCTGAAAATTCCTGTTTACTTGCTGGTTTGGGGGTAATGTTTACATTTTTTGCATAAATTTTACACAGATTTGGGTATTTTGAAATGGTATTTTAAGGCTTGGTATGCACTCTCTTTTGTGACTTAATGTGGCTGTCAGTGGTTTGATGGGCTTTCTGTCTGACAAAATAATCTGTCTTAATTAAAAATAACACTGAGAGTTCAGTCCTCCAGGATGCTGTGAGCCACCTTTCTTTTGAAGTCTGTTGTCAATACTTTTCATGAGCTGCTCAGAGTTTGCCAGCACACGCAGCCTGTTATAGCACAGCGCTGTTGGCAGGCAGGGGAGGCTGACAGGAGATGGGTGGCAAGGAAGGCAGTTATCAGAATGGCTGCATAAATGCAGCGTTCATTAAAAAGGGTGCATCCTACTGCCTTAGGAGCTGAACATACCAAAATGCTTCTGTTAATAAAGTTGATGCTATGCGCCTTATTAATCATATTTCTATCACTGTTTTAGTAGATTAAGATATTTTGCATAACATATATTTATTATTAACTAATTTAATATGTATTTTTATTTGCATTTTAAAAGTATATTGAAACCAGCATTTCTGCTTACAGAAAAGAGTGTGACTTATCAAAGAGGTATTACAATAAAATTAAGTTCCATAAAATATATTGAGACCTTTATAGATATTTGATAGTGTAACATTTAAGAGAATATACTTGTATATATCCATTCCAATCCTTGCTAAATTCAGACATATTAAATTTAATATATTCATTAGGATATATCCATAGTGTATTTACCTATACCAAATTTAGATATAGCAAAAATCTATATGCTGAATGCTCTAGGGTGCAGCAGGGAGGAGGTACACTGCTTCTGGGAGCAATTTTCCCACAATGCTGATCCTACACAGTCCATCAACATTTTTCTTGGTTTTACGTTTCTGGGAACACTACTCTTTGGAAGCAGTATTTTTGGAAGTTGTAATTAAAGTGAGCTAGAAAAAACACAGGTGGTAGTTTAAATATGGACCTACAAATGTCTCATTTTAAATAATGAAAACACAGTGCAGTAGTTGACAGTGTTTAGGTTTGAGCAGTGCTACGAATCATACAGCAATTTTCCATGAGGGGCTTTTCAAATTTCTATTTGTGATCTAACAGTATATCAGAGTAAGTTACTGTAAAGTTACGCAAAAAAGAGATGAAGAACGATAGTTCATAAAAAAGAAGATGAAATCTTAAAGATAATCAAAATGTGCTATACTTTGAAGAGTTTTGTGCTATACTTTGAGGAGTTTAAATTATTTGTATCTTTTTCCTGCAGGCATGTTCTGCCTATGTTGATTTCATGATTTCTGTAGCTAAACTAATCCTACAAGAGAGAAATATTTCTTTCAATGAGACCCAGATTTCTGAAGAAATGAAAAAAGTTATGGACCTGGAGAAGGAGATTGCTAATGTAAGAAAACATTTTTAAAGTATTCTTTAAATAGCTTTCTTAATACCTAAGAAAGCTAACTGTAAATCAAGTTATTAAGTTACTTGCTCCTGCTACTTTGTGGGACCAAATGTTGACCAAAAATATATGGGGCCTGGAACACCTAAAATGAACACATAAGATGTGCCTTCTAATGAGCAAGGGAAAATATTTGAGTTAGCTGTTTTCCAAATAGCAAAATATTTTATCCTACTCTATTCAAGGAAACCCTTCAAGAGAAGAAGGAGAAAGAAAGAGACAGGCTTGGTTTCTGTTCAGTTTTAGAAAGTGTGTTTTGGGAGATGCTTTCGGGGCCTCTTTTCTGTTTGTCCATTTCTTCACATGGGCTGTTTGATTATCAGAGCAGTAGATTCCCAACCTTTAGCCTGCCACACAACACAAAGTAATGTTTGTCCTACACAAGCTTCTCCACAAAACCGATTGGTTCAAGTGCATTTTTAATCAAGCACTGTTCTCCAGAAAATATGCCTTGGAGAAATAACTAGAATTTGAATCTGCATGGAGAAAAGCAAATTAAAGCATCCACGAGCAAAAACATGGCGTGTGATTATTAAACATTTCAGAAGATCCTGAAGCTGAAGGTTACTGTAAAACAAGCCAATAGCTTCAGCAATTTTTTTTAGTTGCGCTTAAGTGAGGGCATGTGTTTGGCAGAGGTAAACCTTTCCACCCCATTTATATAAACTAAAGCTATATGATTTTGATTTATTTCACATTTTACTGAGAAACACACTTCTGGGCTTAGATCGGAGAGAGAAAATTATTAAATGAAAAGGAATTAATTGGAGAAACATTTGAAATGCAGTAAGAAAGGAAGCCACAACTGAAATTTCTCTACAGCAGTTGCTGCTGGTAAAGAGTACAGGTAGCTGTGGGTAAGTTGCTACTGCCTCATTTTTTAACCTTTTCATCAAAGCTAGAAAGATGGCACCATCCGGAATGTTACTAGAGTAGAGGAGGCATTGTGCTCTTGGGAACTGGTGAAGAAAACAGAACAAAATACTGACTGCACAATACATTAGGGTGTAGAGTAGTAGAGAGGAAAACAAAGATAATTTTATTTTTTATTTTTTTAAGGATAGAGATAAAATCAGAGTTGGCATGACTTACTTTTGAAAAAGACTTGAAATAGGTGGGAACTACTGTTCCTGCCCCTGACTGAGTCAAGTGGAGTACTCCAGGCAGTAGTGATACGGATTCTCCCATGAATTACTTTCATGGGTCACAAGATCACTCTTTCCCCACAGTCACTTGTGTACCTGCATGTTCTCTCCTTGCCTTAAAAAAAAAAGTCTAAGTGAAAAGGAGTTCAAGTATGGGTAGACTGAGTGCTGATGCTGTCACAAGTTACGTCCACACTACAAGGGATGCAGGAATGCACATTAGAAGCATCCAGGCAAGGAACACAGTGCTGTTTGAGGAAAACAACAGAAACATGTTCAAGACAGAAATCAGAGACCAAGGGAGGAGTTTGGAGACAATACTACTGAGTCCTGTGTTTTTTTTTCCTCTCCCTAATTTACATTGTCTGTACCCTAATCCCAGAGACCTCCTTGCTGACATTTCCTGTCTAGAGACTCCAGGGATAAAGTCTCCTCATAAAGCACCTCTGCAGACACAGTTCTCTGGCAGCGAGGCAGTTTTATTGTCTGTAACAAACGGCCTAATGCAGTCTTTCCATTAAGGTATTAATGTATGCACATTCTTAACACCACACCAGTACAAAACCATATTGCCTAGACTAATGTGAAGCTTGAGTGAGTTATGCCTCCCATCCTACAGTGGTTCCAGAAGGAATATGTTAGACAGCACGTACATGCTGATCAGAACACACATGCTGTGTTCCTACCACAGGCCACCTTATACTCTACAAATACCTTTCCTTGACTCCCTTCTCCCAAGGCTTAGCTCCTGCGTATATACAAGAGACGCTTCACAGCTATGCAAACGTCTCACAGTAATGTATTAAGCCAGATTTTTTTTCTTTTTACTTCTACTTAGCAAAATTCCTGTGAACTGACTCAATTTATGTAGTAATGATTAATCTCATGATTAACTTTGATAGGCAACAACAAAATCTGAAGACAGAAACGATCCACTTCTGCTGTATAATAAAATGACACTGGCACAACTCCAAAACAACTTTTCATTGGAAATCAATCATACGGTGAGTGATAAATAATCTGGTATTTTAACCTCTAATTTATGGCTGATGAGATTAAATGATAATGCTTGACATATTTTTCTTTAAATGCATTTCTTTCTTGAGCTTAGACACATCTAAAATTAAACAAGATACTTGAATTGCACAGTGTATTACCTAAAAGTCTGCTGACGTTAAAATATATGTAAAAGTCTTTGCCTCTGTACCCACTGTTCCTGCAAATCTGAAGGCAGACCTTGCCCCTCCGCAT
This sequence comes from Aythya marila, assembly GCF_965140915.1. Classification (NCBI taxonomy): domain Eukaryota; kingdom Metazoa; phylum Chordata; class Aves; order Anseriformes; family Anatidae; genus Aythya; species Aythya marila. Next base: position 25,485,921 of record NC_139050.1, on the reverse strand, counting down.
CAATATGAGATGGAAAAAAATGCAGGCACCAGTCCATTCAAATATGTTGCACTATTGTGTGTGACTGTTCAGACCCTCCCTGTTTATCCAGAGCTACACAATCAGAACAAAAAGTCCTGGTTTTCCACCATTTCCTCTGTCAGATGGGCTCCCAAACCATGCAGAAAGAAGCCCAGGATGGCATGACTATACACCAGGAAAATTCTCCCCATTCCTCCCACTGTAGCTCCCCCAAGACGTTTCAGCTCTGAATTTTCTCCTATCCTGAGCCATGTGCTGTTCCCACAGTACAGCCTTTAATTCAAGTAACCACAAAGTCCAGCTAAAGAACATCGAAAGATTTGATACATGGGTGAGCCTTCCCGATAGCATCATGTCTTACTAGACACGAACGTGTTTGTGATAAGCGACTTCCACTTCAGAGCCCTGCATGCAGACAAGGAGGCTCACTGATGGCAAGCACTGTGGTCTGACTGGCAGCAGTGTGTTACTGAGTCTTCTGAGGCCAGCGAGGTACTAGGAAACACTATTATTACTAACACAGTTTCATAGTCTCTGCTATTTTTATTGACTTTAGATTCTTCAACTTTAAATTATATGGCAGTTCCATTCTGCCTAGCTTAATCTGTTTCATAATTTACCTTCTCCCACAGATCTTACTTTGAACAGTTACCATTACTGTCAGAATGCAATCATAATGTCAGAAACTAACTTCTCTTGCTCACAGAATGGTATTGCCCTGGTTATTTTTAGTTCCTGGGGAGCACTGCAGATCAGCAATAATCATCTGCTCTAAATTTATCCAAAAATGCACAAAAGACACATGATGGGAGTTGGTCGTGTTGTTGTAATGGTCTAAGGATAGTACAGCAATTATTCCTAAAATTAGCTGGAAGTTTGCTGCTTTCTTTCAAACCTGAAGAGATCTATTCCTGAAAGCTTATCTACTTTCCTCAGCTACAGAGTTTGTCTGATAAAAGACGTTATCTCTTCCAGTAAAGCTTTCCTGTCAAAAGAACCATAACGCCATATAACCATATCAAATAGGGAAACCATAAAGAACCATATAACACCATACTGCCCAAAGGACTGCAGCCTGAGGGATCTGTCTCAAGCAGTACCACGCAAATGAAGACAAGTAGATTTGTCTGCCACAGCACGCTGCTATCAGACATTAACAGATCTGCTATCAAATCTATTTCATTTTTCAGTACCTTGTACTACAGCATACAGAGGAAAATTTGTTACAGACTGGGTATTTAGTGTGTCTGTTTTAAAGCCTATTAAAATAAATCATTTTATGGACTTCAGTGTACTTCAGAGAAAGCCCTTACCATATGCTTGAGAATGTATTCTCATGTATACTATGAATTTCTTATTGCCCATACCATATTAAAAAATAAAGCTTTTAGTCATGGTTTGATTTAGAAGTTCATAGCCAAATATAGCAAGAAGGCAATTGAAATTTTACTTTAAATAAATAAATAAATAAATAAATAAATCTGTTTTTCCAGGCTAAATGGAAAGTGCCATAACATTTTTAATTGTGTAAGACTGAAAACAAAACCGTATCTGGACTCTTTCTGCTAAATACCACCATATGTTAATGGGATTTTAGAGCACAGTGGATATAAATTATCTCAGATCAGTTACTATTATATGCCATTTACAAGTGGTGAAGCTATTAGGAGAACTAAAGTCAGAGCATTTGTGTTGCACAAACATATTTTTCAAAATAGCTAAATAGTGTTTTTTCAGGATTTAACCATATAATAATGTATATTCCTTTTCCAGGTATTCAACTGGTCAAAATTCATAAATAATATAATGTCAACTGTACAAATTAATGTTGAGAATACAGAAGATGTGGTTGTTTATGATCCAGAATACCTTACCAAGCTGAAGTCTATTCTTAATAAGTATACTCCAAGGTAGGTATGTTAGGTATTTTTGTAATCTGCATTTTATTTACAGTAAATCTCAGAAGTCTAAAAACATTACCAGCTTATTATTATTGTTTTATTACACAGAGAACTTCAAAATTACATGGCCTGGCGATTTGTAATGGATCTGGTAAACAGCCTAAGCCGTAACTACAAAGACACAAGGAATGCTTTCCGTAAGGTGCAGAAATTCATCTCTCTTTTTATGCCCTTCCTATATAAAAAATTAATGTATTTTGAATTTTGTGCACAAAAGCCAAATTTGTTTGCTGAAGCTCCTGCTGGAGTGTATGCATCATTTATATGACATATGCTTAATAGCTGAAGTGGGTCTGAAAAGCACTGTTCTGGTAGTTGGTCTCTGTTACTTCCAAATCTAAATTAATCCCTTTATGATATGGTCATTTTGGTAACAGTCATATTCATTTGCAAACAATTGCTCTACAGTTTTCATCGACTTGTTAGAAACTCTTCAGCATTTAATGTAATAGATTCAGCCAAACAATGTGCGCCCAGTCTTGTTTTCAGTCATTTGATCTTGCAGATATTTTAGTGCTTTTAAGGAAATGCTGAGCAATCCCACAGATTGGAAACAGAAATCTTCTCTATTTCCCCAGTTGAACTTTCTGCTTTGAAAGGTTGCTGAGCTCCATTAAGAAAGATTAAGGCCATTTTGTTTCGTCTGTTAGTGAGAAAGAAAACAATTTCACACACATATGCAGCATTTTAAGGAGGATTCAGCTCGTTACAAAAAAAAGGAAAAAAAAAAAAAAAAAAAGGAAAAAAAAAAAGGAAAAAAAAAAAGGAATAATTACTGAAGGCAGTCAATGGACATTTAGTTTGTTCAGTTTTATATACCTGAACACAGTAGTCTATTCATCATTTATTTCTTTTGTTCCTGCTCTTTAAAATCATTATAATATGAAGCTTCATATTTGCTTAGTCTGCACCATCAAGGAATACTACTTTTTGAACTCTATAAACATCCAGCACTACATTTTAGCATTTCACTGAGGAAGCTTTATTTAGAAAAATGTCTAAGTTTGAAACAACAGCAAGGGGCTTTGCCATTGTCTATATACAAAAATGTAAACTTTTTGTTTATGTACACTCTTTTATCTGATGTTTGTGTTTGGCAGGCACTTTATGGCACAACATCAGAAACTGCTGTGTGGCGGCGCTGTGCAAACTATGTCAACGGCAACATGGAAAATGCAGTGGGACGGTTATATGTAGAGGAAGCATTTGCTGGAGACAGTAAACATGTGGTAAGGCTTTCAGCTAACTTAACCCATGTGCCATCCAAATGTCACCTAATTGCCACTTAACATGCAGTTCTTTTAAAAGCTTGGGTTACATGTTCAGTTCAACTTCTCTGTAAAGCAGGTTCACTCTCTAAAAACCCTAACCTTCAGGTTTGCTTCTCAATCACTGTACCACTAGGGAGGAACAAGAATGCCTGGGCTCTGAGAGTCATTCCTTTGCACTGCATACTTCTGCATCGCTAACTTTGAGCTGGCCTGTCTTCAGTGCAAACGGCCACACTGTGAAGTAATGTGAAATACAAATCGTACGTGTGCACACTTGGAGGGAGAGAGACATCTGCCTGCTCCACTTGTTCTAGGAGCCGGCCTAAAGCATCACCACAGCCACAATAGTGATGGACAATGCATAAGCCAAAAAGCACACGCAAGGAACAGCACTTTCTAGAACCAACAGTCCCTGCTTGTTCTTTGAGACTGATGCTAGTTCACATCCTGCCAACACGAGGCACAGGGACAATCGCATGTCGGTTATTTCTGTTTGCTTTTGGTCACAGAGAACATTGCTGAAAATTAACCTGAAAAGACTTAGTTCCCTCCTGTCACTCTTACTGTAATCCAAGCTTAAGATACACCATTTCTTGTGGTAGACACATATAAAATAATTTCATCAGATGCATAACATCACACAGATGGATATCTGGCAGATTTTTAGTTATCCAAATAATTTGTATTGTTTTGTGAGCTCATGCCCATTCCCTTTCCTCCCATAGGACAGGCCAAAAGTACGCCTTAACTTGACCTCCAGATTTTGAGTGTGGTCCACACACTTAAGCAGCTACTGCAGGAAAAACAAGACTGTAATAAACAAATTACCACTGTGGAAAAATAACTTGATCATTTTATGTGGCTATGTAACAGACTAATGTTTTCTTCCAAGGTTGAGGAAATGATTGCAGATATACGTGATGTTTTTATAAAAACCTTAGATGAAATCACATGGATGGATCTAGAAACCAAGAAGAAAGCAGAGCAAAAAGTAAGTTAAATCTTAAATGTGCAATAGTATAAGAACGAAAAGTCAAATCATAGACTGGACACCTTCAGTGAGTTCTCTTTTAAAGGTAGAAGTAGCTACTATAATCATTTTTTTTTCTTTTTTTTTTTAAATTAATCTGGTATTGTCATCAAATATACATGTAAATCAATATTTAACTATCAAATGAAAACGAGTAAAGTTCAAGTTAAAAGACTTTGTTCAGGAGTTATAATTGCCAAAATTTGGGAACATTTAATAAAACATTTCACTCCAATGTAGATGTGGGAGCTAGTTAAGAAATTTGGATACAGACTGAAGCTGAGGTTCTAAAAATTTGTAAATGTGATTTCCTATAACATACTGAAGTTAAAAAACTTCCAGTCATGAATTCCATTTCAATTTTAACATTATAAAGTATGACAAATATTTTGGGTTATCTACTATTTTTTAAATCGGATTTTCAGCTCAAAAACATAGCTGGAGTTTGTTTGCTTGTCTTGTGCACACTTCTCTAGGTTTACTTATAAAAGAAGGAACAATATGTTTTCTGGAATTTTCCATTGTTGTAATTAACCATAAACCTCACTGTGATTTCAGTGATTAAAGAAATGTACAAAAACTATATAATTGAAGTTCTGGGTTTTCTGCAGTTGCTTCCATACTACACTTATTACCTAATTCATGATTGATGGCTAAGGATATCAAATTATCTTTTCCCTAGGCAACAGCAATTAGAGAGAGGATCGGTTATCCAGATGAGATCATGACTGATGACAATAAGCTGAATAGTGAGTACCAGGAGGTAAGTATCCACAATAGGCAGCATAATTAGAAAAAGGTCTTAAGAGAGAAATTGTGGTTTTGTCTTCTTAGCCAAGCCAAATCATGCACATCTGCACAGAATAACTCAATCTTGTCTTGAGTTGCACAGAAGTAAGAACGTATTAAAGTTCAGTGTGGTGCAGCTGATCCAGAACCGATGGCAATGTGTATTTGATGGTATTTCAAGGGAATGTATACATTCTAGAGGAATTATGCTAGAATAACATATAGAGACAATGGTGTTCAGTCAAGTATATTTAAATCTGCCACAGATTGACTTAACACTGGTTGACGTGGATGCAGGTACACTTAACTTAGTAACTGCACCTGCCTAGCCTTGAATGGGAATCAGTCCCTGAAGTACCATGTGGACAACCTGTATAATTTAAACTGCATCTGAGCTTTCTCACTGCAAACGTGTCCTCGGTATTCTTTTACGATGCAGGTTCATTTTAAGAATAACTCCATTAGCATATCAGCATCCATGTAGGTTCACATAGAATTTACCTTAGAAGGTGAAATTTTCATTTTGAAAAATAATTAGAGTATGCTTTTAAAACACAGTTTAAACCTTGTTTATGCATTCTTTCCAAGGAAGAATTGCAGCTTTCTAGGCTGGCAGATACTGGTTTCAAGCAGGCAACTCCCAGAAATTAGGGTCAAAACCAACAAATGCTCAACTTCGTTTGAAACATATAAAGAGGGAATAAAGATCTCTGGTAAGGATTATATAGCCACTAACATATATCCGGCTACAGTATCAACTCAGTGATGTAGCAGAGAACTGCGAACCATGCTTTAACCCCAGATAAAAAACACTCTTAGAAATGCATTGCTTTGATTATAACACTGAAGACTAGATTTTCCAGCTCTGTCTTTAACTGCAAATCAGTAACATGGCCACTAAGTATTTTCTCCTCTTTCTTTTAAGTTGAACTTCAAAGAAGAAGAATACTTTGAAAACATTATTCAAAATTTAGTATTTACCCAGAAGAAAAGACTGAAAAAGCTCAGAGAAAAGGTGGACAAAGAGGAGTAAGTACTTCAAAATACCATATATAGGTTTTCACCCAATCTCCACAGGAGGAAGTACTTGGTTGGAGGGTAATCATCAATGCTTTATTGACCTTCCTGCAAATTTTCCCCCATTAAGAGAGGCAGTAGGAGGGCACTGCTATCTTCTCAAAGGCTGAACCTACATTATCAAGAAGGGCGATGAAACTTGGGGGATGGTGTGGAAGGTTAAGTATTCTGGAGTAGGTCTACTCTGGTCTCTCAGCTCCTGGAGCGGATTAAGTGGACTCCTGGAGAGCAGCTTTTCAATTAAGTTCATCCGAAAGATGAATTTCATCCCCATGTGTTTTATTTCTGTTGCTCAGAGACTGCTGTGCAATGCCAAACAAGGCATGATTAAACGAAGATGAGCAGGAATTTACTTCAGAAATGTTCTCATGCTCTGAATTAAAATACTGATGTAGATGTACTAAAAGACTGACACAGAACATTCCCTAGCTGTGCTGGCTACTCTTCCTGCCTCAGCTCTGACCCATTTAAAAATTAATTAAGTCAAATCAGAAAAAAGACTGTGGTCACCATAGGCTATGCGAACTTTGCAGGACTGTTCATTTGAATATGGGCTGCAGAGATGGATTTGTGTAGAGGAGAGGATAAGAGAACTGTTTTTGTTCAGTCTTGAGAAGACAAAGGAGGGGTTTTACTGTTGTCTTCAACTACCTAACTGGAAGGGATATAGAGAAGCCTGATGCATCTTGGAGATGCACAGGGATAGGATGAGTGAGAAAAGACACAAATTAGAATATGAAAAATATTGACTAGATATTAGGAAAAACTGTTCACCTTAAGACCCAGAGAGACTGTTTGGTCTCCGTCCTTGGATATACTCCAGTCCTGAATGGACAAGCCTATAAGCAACCTGATCTAATTACCTTCACATGAGACCATATGACTTCTAAAGGTACTTAGCTGAATTATTATATGATTGTCTTTCTATTTTTAATTATTTTATCATTTTCACAGTGCTGTTCCACACTTTTTTTTTTTTTTTTTAAGAAAAACAAAACAAATCATCTCACATCTTCAAACTTTTACCTTTTCAGAAGATGACGTATACTTCACACCTATTATGAACGGGTGTTATGAAATTTCCAAATACTCTGTCAGAGCTTTTTCAGAAATATAATCATTATTTAGATAAATAGTACCAAATATTGCTTTTTCTCTTCAATATTTACATATTATTAACTGTAAATGTATGTTCTACCTAACAGCTATCTCACTTTTTTTTATTTTAACTTCAAACTTTGTTTGAACTTTGCTTGTTGAATTACTTCTCCTTAATTTAGCACAACTCCTGTTTTGTTCCCGTAAGAGTATATTAGTTAAGAGTAACTACCATAATTACCAAACCTAATTGCATTCAAAAATTACCTAAAGTGAGCCTGGAAGTGATCATCAACCTTATAGCTGAGGTTTTTAATATCAACCACGAGTGATCATCTCCTGATAGGTATCATTTATTCTGCAAGTTAATTTTCAGTTCATTGAGTAATAGCCACTGTTGGGATACAATTCATAGCTTTTGACTGGTTGTGCAATACAGTTACCAAATAAATCATTTACAACTTCACTCTGTTAGTCCAAAGTCTCCTATGAAAAACTTTTCAGTGTACTGTCAGGTACTATTTATTAAGTATAATAAAACTGTCAGGGTCAGGCTTAACTGCTAATGTAAAGGAAAAACTCGTTTATTACAAATCATCCTAAGAACTCATAGCCTATAAGCCACTATAGCCCTCAGCTCTCAACCAGAACCAGAGATGCAAGACTTCAGTTTTACTTTTCTAGTCCTACCAGTTCCCAGATCAAAGACTACCTCCCAGAACTGTGCTAATATGAGACACAACTCAAGCCCATAGAACCAGATAAAGCACATACAGCTGCACATGCTAATACATGTGCAACGAGCAGTAAGAACATATGAAACGAGAGAAAAGAGAGAAAAGAAGTATTTTCGTCTCCTAAGAAGAAATCAAAAACCATCAGCCTGTGTATTTCTTGGTTCTGCTCCTTGGCTCTGTAAATCAAATCATGCTTGTATTTCCATTGTTTCCTATGTTTTGAGATGGACCAAAAGTAAGGCTAAGAGTCTTCAGCAAGGAAAGGAGTTATTATTGAAGTTAACCTATTGGACTGTGAATTAAGCCTTGCCACAGATCCCATGATGATCTTTGCATGTGACTTCATTCCTCAAGGAAGTGTGTTAAAGTGAAAACTGCAATAGTTTCTAATCTGGTACTTGAGATATCTGGATATATGACGATGATAAGCAATGCAAAAAATGCAAAAATCCTGTTAAGTAAATTGTCTTAAAAAAAAAAAAAATTACATCATCCCCAAGTGCTTAGATATCATTATGATCTTCATTTCTATGTTTTAGTGTTTTTTTTTCTTGTTTGATAGTTTTTGTTTGCTTGCATTTGTGTTTGTTTTTTTTTTTTTTTCATGGAAAAGTTTGCCTGTACAGTCCTGCAGTAAGAGCAGAAATGAAAACACAAACCAAGTATCACCATTAAGCAGTTTGGATAACTAAGGGAAGGACTACAAAAATGGTTAAGGGATTGGGGCATCTCAAATATGATGAGAGGCTGAGAGCACTGGGATTGTTCAGCTGCAAGGAGAAATGGCAGCAGGGTGACAGGGAGTGTTAACAATGTGTGGAGATACCTGATGTGCAGGAGTAAAGCAGATGGAGCTGGCTCCTCACTAGTGTTCGGTGACAGAACAAAAGACAAGGAGTACAAACTGCTACACAACAAATTCTACTTATGTCTAAGAAAAAACTTTTTTTAACAATAAGGGTGGTAAGGTACTGGCACAGTCTGCCCAGAGAAGCTGTGGCTGCCCCATCCCTGAGGGTGTGCAACGCCAGACTGGACAGGACTTTGAGCAACCTGGTCTGGTGGGAGAGGTCCCTGCCCATGGCAGGGGGTAGAATTAGATGAGCTTTAAGGTCCCTCCTAGCCCAAACCATTCTATGGTTCTATGCTCATCCTGAGCAACTTTCTCTAGTTCACCGGGCTGTAAGCAAGGCACTGAATTCATCAGTCTCCAAAACTGCCTTCAAACCTCGAGTATGCTGAGATCCTGTGATTTCCATTTCTAGGTTTGTACCTATAATCACTAGCTCTGCCACTGAGAACTGAAATTCTAACCTTTATTCTTTTGTTGTTCCTAGGTGGATAAGTGGAGCTGCTGTTGTCAATGCTTTTTATTCTGCAAGTAGGAATCAGATAGGTAAGGTTTACAAGCTTACTACCTGGATATATTTTTAATGGCTAAATTACATATATACATATATTTGCATGTATTTTAAAAGTTGTAAATGAAATGGGGGCTGTAGAAGGATCTCAGTAGAGCAAGCTCAGAGGTTTCATTGCTTGAGATCAGTGGCCATAGCGTTTTTCATCTCCTCATGTTTTGAATCATGTGCAGAACAAGGACAGGATTGTCCTTGAGATCTCAAGGACAAGCTTGAGATTCAGACAGGAAAGCGTTAGTACAGAAAACAGCTTATTCTCAGCTTCTGTGTCCTTATCTCCTGCACTTTCCCATATACAGCTGTAAGATCCACTGCTAGGAAGACAGACTCCAGGAATGCAGCCTCACGTGAGCTGTCCTGAGCACAGAACCAGCAGCTTATTCCTGGAATATATGCTCCTTGTTCAGAGCTGCTTTACATCCCAGGCAGACAGCAATCCTACAGGGCTGTCACCACTTTCTCAAAGTAAAAATAATTGTGGCTGCTGGAACAAAACATTTGAGGCTTAATGAAATCAGCACTTCCCAAAAGACAAACTTTCCTCAGAAAATCTCTCACCAGCTACCTTATCCATAGCAGTTAACGATCTAGTTACAAATCACAGCACAGAAGAGCTCCCTACTAGTACTAAGGACAGCAAGACAGTACAGTCATTTGGGTAGGTGGTAAAGCTAAGTGAGCATTTTGAACATATTACTGGATATTAAGCAGAAAAATGTGCTCAGAAGGCCTTGTTAGACATTGTTTTGCTCAATAATTTGTAGAAAATAAATCCTGATTTGGAAGACTGAAGGTGATGGCTGTTAATCTGAACCATAAATTCTTACTTCATCTTTCAGCTATGGCATGTGTGGATAATTAAAGTAGTCTGATCTTTAGAATGATGTCCAAATTAGATTAGTAATTCTATTCTTTAAAAAAATAGCCTCTAGAAAGGAGTTTTATGCAGGATCTGTAGGAAGTTTAGAGCTCTGTTACTGCATTTCAATACAGCTGATTCCCGCTGTTCCATCAGCTTGAAACGTATCCCGCTAGAGGAAGAAGAGCTATCCACTGTGTTATGTAGCAGAAGTTGGGGAATAACTTGTTTTCAGAAGGACGAAATGAAAAAAAAAAATCTTTAAATTTTGACTTTTTATTCTAAAACTAGATGAGGTGACAGGGTGTTAATTATTCTAAACTGAAAGTCCTGGGGAACTGCCTGCCTCCAGGAAGGGAAGATGTCCATGGGTTTTCAACTGAAGAACACACTGAGCTCCAAAGGAGTTACAGCTGTGTTTCAAGCCAGCAGGACCGATGCCTATCATTCTGAGGAAATGTATTGCTAGCAGTAATCTTCAAAAAAAATGACTAGCCTTCTGATGCTGTACTCCAGATATTGCTGTTTTACCAGCCAACAAAACGGCCCATCACACAGTGTGGCATTTACACTCGTCTTTACTATCAGCATTTTCTGATACTAATGAACATTGAAACATTCAGCCCTTTAATTACATGCCAAAGTAACAACGACAGAATTACCATGACAGCAGGCAGCAGCTTACACAGGGCAGAAGAAATGGTTTCTTTTCTAACCTCTTATTTTTCAATTTTCTCATGGTTCTTTTTCCTCTTGTAAGAAATCTCTAGAACCGTACTGGGATTTACACTGAAACACAAGAACAAATGTTAATTTTAAAAAACACCACAATTGCAAGATTATTTATTTTTACTAAGCTATTTCTTAAAAGTGTAAAAAAATAAACTTAGAAGTGGGTGAAAAGAAGTTCCTTGTTCCAGTTCTTTCACTGCTCTCATGGCTTTTTATTATTATTATTCTAGTGGGAGTTACTGATATTTTCAAAGGAAGAACAAATTCTTCTGAGATTGATTTCTGGTGGGGGCTATGATCAAATAATTTATTCATTCTAGGGGAACACCCACCCATCTTTCATGATGTTGCAAAGTCTATTTAATAATGCTACAAGAGTCTGAGAGTGCTAAATGCTGTGAACTGGAAAAGTACAGCTGCTCCTTTGCAAAGCAAAACCGTAACAAATGCTTAAAGTAAATCTGATCATGATTATGCAAGTGTTTAAAGACCAGTTTTGCTTTACCCTAAGCTTGGGGAGGAAAGGGAATGGTCCCGCTGATCTGTTTCTACTTCCCTACAGCCATTACCACATGTAGATAAAATTACTTTTGCTGGTAAATCTGAGGGAACAGCATGACTTTGTTTGCAGCCTGCTAAAATGGCCTGTTCACACTGTACACATGGCATAATGAGGCAGTACCTTAATCATGTTGGCTTTTTTTGCAGTCTTTCCTGCTGGCATTTTACAGCCCCCTTTCTTCAGTGCATCTCAGCCCAAATCTCTGAATTATGGTGGCATAGGCATGGTCATCGGTCATGAAATCACGCATGGTTTTGATGACAATGGTAAGTTACTGAGCTTCTAGTTACAAAACTTAGAGTAAGTGGAAAGTTTTACACACAGGATCAATCCAGCATCAATCACAGGTCAGAAGTATGCCAGACTTCCTAAGAGAACCTTAATCCAACCTTCTAATTCAGTCTGGGTTAGTTTGTTTTATTCTTTAGCTGGAATATAGTTGGTTTAGGAAAAAAAAAAAAAAAAAAGGAAAATTAAGAGCATCATCTGTATGACTTCCTCATTACAGAAATTTATTTATTTATTGCACGTGTGATTGTAATTATTTGCGACCCATTTTAGTGCATCAAAAAACCTCTTTTCCTGCTAATTCTGCTAAAACATTATTACAGGCAGAAATTTTAATGAGAATGGAGACCTCGTAGACTGGTGGACCGAAGAATCAGCACGCAATTTTAAGGAACTGTCGCAGTGTATGGTGTACCAGTATGGAAACTTCTCATGGGACCTAGCAGGGGGACAGCAGGTATGTTGCATTTATTTGTAACTACCAATGTTGTTTGTAATGAGGGAACACAAAATCTTCTGTCCTACACGTGCAAACCCTTTTCCACATAAATAGTCTCTTGGCATATGGCCAACAGTGTCACCCCCTACACCTCAAAAAGAAAAGAGGGAAAACAGTAAGAGACTGTTAAAGATAATGGTAAAACTCCACGCATACACTAGTTGTGCTGAAAGAGGCAGGATTTATGTTCCAAAGGAGTAACAGTCCTAGGAGTAGTTACCCTAGAAGCCTTTTTAGACCCTCAAAGGCTATTCTTTACAAGGCAGAACAAACAAACAAAAAATACCTTAAATGTTTGATCCTCATTTCTCTAAAGCTTGGTGTGCAAATAATGTATACTCCCATGAAAACAGATCCTCCCTGCTGCTTTCTTTCTCTCACAATTTTCTTGCTCTTTCCTGAAAATAAACATGCGGACTACAAAGCAATAAGACCTGAGGAGAACCAGAGTACAGTAGGACTACGAGGAAAAGATGAAATGCAGACTTAGGAGAGGCAGCCAATCTAAATGTAACTGCATTTATAGCATTCTGCAGGGTTAAAACTATTAGGTGTTTTCGGCATAGAGTGTAATGGCTGTGTCTGGAAGCCCTAATTACATGAGCACAGTTTGCAGGATCAGGTCTGTTTTGTGTCCCAGCAAGATGAACATTAACTCAAAGGAACAGGTAAGAGCTGTTTGAGCATTCCTCTTGCTGAACAGGAAACCGGTCCTGTTCCTCCTGAATGCAAGCTGCAAAGCCACCACAGGCAAGAGCCAGCTCTGTCTCCATAGCACAGAGTACTTCATACCATGCCATGTCATTCTGAGGATGACCAAATGCTCTGCTAATGCATCCACATTACCTCTAACATGCAAGCCAGTTTAAGTAATATAGAAACAGCTTAATTATCTTCACGGTGCCCCCACAGTAGTGCCACAAGGCTGTAACTGATGCAGGTTGGCACTGCGTGTTCTTCAAAGCTACAGACAGCAGATTTCAACCATCGTTTCTGGGTGAGGTGCCTTTATTCTGTCAGCAGAGGCACACAGTGCACCAGGACAGTTTTCAGTTCACTCTCCTGCACCTTCCAGAGGGAAGTCCCTGGGCAGCTGCTGGGTCACCACGGCACAGTAAGAAAGGGAAGCAGCCCAGCTCACTGGCATTGCATGGTGGCAGAGCAGTTACCTTCAGCACCCACCTTGTTTGTTCTAGACTTCACTGGATAACCATGCAGGGCACTGCACAGTGCCACCACCTATTTCTGTAAGGAACAAAGTTCTTGGCTGGGACCTCCTACAGTTAGGTGGCCACTGAGAAAATGCTTACAAGAAGGTACTTCTCTGACTACCACTGTGTGGTCTTCTTAGAGGCTGACAATATATTCCTCATATAGAATAGGGAAAAGAAAAATGTTCTTGCCCTGAGGATCTCCTAAATCTCTTTTTAAAACTGCTGGGACTGACAGAGAAGCCATTAAAAATAAAAGAGATTTTTTTGGCAAATTTGTCTGCCATTTTTCACATATCATATTCAATCTAATGATGATGCTAAGTTTTGCAGCTTTGAATATTGAAGCCAAAGGCCCAGGCTAAAGGTCAAAAGTATAATTTCTTAAAAATAAAATTACCATTTCTCTATTACCAAAGATTCATAATCTTTAGTGATACTTCACTGCTTTACAAGTACTGTATTAGCTAAATTGTTATCTTCTATGCATCTTGCTACCAAAGAGCTACTTAACTGGCCTAATATACTGGAAAATACTTAACTTCCTAGCAGATGTGCTGAGGTCTGTTAACTGATAATTTCAACTATCTGGACTTTGGATTTAATTTACGGACAGATTCTGCCCATTTCTAACTGGAACTGTGATAAGAAGATGATGGTTAAAGACATGGGGAAAAAAGGAAGAATGAATGAACAAACGACTAAGCATCAGAAAATCCGAGTAACAGAGATATGAGATACTAGAAAGCTACCTGGATGGGGAAGAAGAGGATTAGGGAAAACAAGAGTATCTGCATGGATTTTGAGACAAGGGAGGCAGATAACTTTCAGAGACACTGTCATAATCTTCTGCTAAAACTTCATATTTTAAGGGAATTCTCCCCTCTAAAAGTGAATAAAGCACAAAGTTTGGCATTAGAGGCCCTGAATAAGTTCCTCTTTCAGAAAACTGTACTTCTTTTTTTTGTTTTACAGCTGAGTGGAATCAACACCCTAGGAGAAAACATTGCTGATAACGGAGGTGTTAGACAAGCATATAGGGTAAGAAGCATCCATTTTTCTATTTTAGCTAAAACCATCATATATTAAGAAAATGAATTTCAGAGTCTTTGAAGGAGAAACATTATTTTTGTGTTAGGAATAGGACCAAGCTGTTGTATTTCATCCTATTAATTGTTTCAGGATAGATATTATTTACTGCTAGCACACTCTGCATCTTTTTCAACTTTTTCTTTCTTCTGTGAATAGGGACTTTGTAGAATAAAACCATTCAACAAATCAATGCCACTCTTGGACCATCACCTAGCTAAACTGATGATGTTGAGCAGCTCTGTCTGCCTTCACCAGCCTTTTCATGCCAGAAAGGAGGGCTAGAATTATTTCCTCCTAAGCTCTGTCCATAAACAGTCTCTGCCTATGTGTAACACTACTCCTTGCTCAAAATGTCATCTCATACAAGTGACTGGTGTCCCCTAAATAGATATCCAAAGATGTCAGCGACATCTGGATTCCTTGCGCTAAGCCTTCCATGGGGGACTTGTAAGCATTTTGGTTTTCCTTTCCTGGCCATTTTCTTTTTACTTACAAATCTGACAGTGCAGGCCATCATAACGTGATCCTTCCACTCCTTCCCTGAACACCTCGTTCTGTAGCAAAATACTCCACACTTGACAACTAGACTGCTATAATTCCTCATGCTGTGCCTGCTGGGATGCATGGGCCAACTCACACATCACAGCTTCTGCAAACAAGGCCATCAGCAACACTTACACCGCTAGAAATACAAACGTTTGAGGGTAAATACATAAATACAATCATAAAGGAGAGTTTAAAGAATGACTTGGAAGACTAAAAGAGGCATCGGTATGGCATACTACATCAGTCTTATCTTGAACTATCAGAACATTTGTGAATTAAACAAATCAAACAAAAAAGCAGAGCAGTATGGACCCATGAAAGGCCATTCTCTTTCTGAAAGGAATGGGCGTAGGCAGAGAAAAAGTAGAAAGTCAGAAGTATTTAAAAAATAGAATTGGCTATCCATACTTATTATGACATCATATAAATAGTAGAAAAAAAGACAAGAAGGAACCTTGAGAGCTCCCCCAGTCCCCCCTCCCAGCAGGCACAACCAACATTTCCAAGAGCCAAACCTGCAGTAAGGGAGGTTCCTCCACCTCCATGCTGTAGTGTGAGTGCTGTCACATCTCTGCTTCCAACAGTGGGAACACAGAGCCATCGATTCCTTCCTTTTCTGCAACGTTTGACATACTTGAAGGCTGTTACATACTTGAAGGCCCAGACTTCTCCTCTTTAGACTAAACAAACCCCGTTCTTTCAATCTTTCCTCATAGGTCATGTTTGCTAGACCTCTGCTCATTCTTGCTGCTTTCTTCTGGACTCTCTCCAGTTGGTCCACATCTTACTTTAAGTGCAGTGCCCAAAACTGGACAGAGTGCTCCAGCTGAGACCTGGCCAGTGCCAAGTACAGGGGAAGGATTACTTCATGTGACTTGTATAAGACATTCCTGTTTATACATCCCAGTATGACATTTGCCTTTTTTTGCAGTATCATGGCACTGTTGGCTCTTGTTCAGCTTATGATTGATTAAAATTACAGGAGCCTTGTCACTAGACCTGTTAACCACTCGTTCTTCAATTTGCACTTGTGCAATTGGCTTTCCTCTTGCTGTAGTTTGGCACCGTCTTCAGTCAGAACATTTCTCCAGTTTGCCAGCATCTTTCTATAAGTAGCAACATGCTAACAATTTACTGTTTGACATGTGGTCTTCATGAGAAACATGAATGCTGCTTTTATTACTATGGAAAGTTTTAAAGTATTTTGCAATTGTTAGAAAAAAAAAAATACATTTATTCCTAGTCCATTAAAAAATCAAACATAGCTAAAAATGAAAAAATGTTTTTTTATAATATAGCATTATTAATTGATACGATTGATTTAATAGTTGATAAAACTGATCTTCTCCCTGCACAATCAGTTTTATGCTAGCAAAATGGGATCCTGGAGCTCTGCATTGTATACAGGAAAGCCTATCTTACTGTAGGTGTATTATTTCAGATTCTAACCCTATAATTAGCAAAATAAGATGATATTCATTTGTTTGATAAACATTTGAGAGGAAAGCAAACTGTGACCAGCACACATGTTCTGTAGAATCAAGAGTTTTTTGGTTTTGTTTCCACTTTTGAAGCATCTTACCACACTTTTTTAACTTATTGGAGAAGAAAAGGAACAAGAATAACTCATAAGAGAAAGAACAAGGGTAGGAGGGAAAGATGAGTAAGAGGAGGGGGAATGAATGCTCTGATCACATCTTCATTGTCTTGGAGATAATTTTTGCCAGAAGCAGGCAGGGACACCTGGCCCAGACACTGGGTTGGGGATCCCTGTGCTGGGAGCACAGGGATAAAGGTTGCATGTGATAAGACGGATGGCCAAGGTAGTTGATGATAAATTATGTCAAAGACTCCATGATGTTCCTCCTTGTCATCATTTCATTTTGACTGTATGGAGTAGACGTTGTAACATTGCTACACAATTCATTTTACAGGCCTATGAAAATTATGTGAAAAAGAATGGGAAAGAGAAGCTTCTTCCTGGTCTTGACATGAACCATCAGCAGCTGTTTTTTCTGAATTTCGCACAGGTATTTCATACTGCCTTTGTTTGATGCTGACTGTATCCTTTAAAAAAAAATATGTACTTTTGGTATGTTCTAAAATGAAATTTAATCTCGAGATATTAAGTATTCCATAGTGAAATGACAGCAGGACTCATCCTGGACAATCTTATTGCTAACAAATGCTTTTCTTTGTTACGTGTGTAGGTATGGTGTGGAACATACAGACCAGAATATGCTGTGAACTCCATCAAAACTGACGTGCACAGCCCAGGCAAATTCAGGTCAGCATGTATAACAATCCTCAGTGTAATTCCCTAGGTGCAACACAGCTTTTAGCTACTGAATTATAAAATCCAGCACAAAATGCTAGGTTTCATTTACCAGGGTTGATTTAGGCATATAGAAAGCTACACAAAATCACCATTTGTTTTCTCTTGCAAGAGTGAGGTTTTGGTGGAAGATTACTTACAAACCTGTATGTGTTGGTACAATAAGCAAATGTGTGTTTTCTGCCTCGTATTGTCAGTTATCCTTCCCAAGAATAGGTGAGCTTGAATTCAAGAGGGACATACCGTAAACTTGGCTGTTTGGTGTGAATTATTAGGACCAGACTAGGATCTTTTCATTTTAAGTCAGAGCAACCTGTTCCTTAGTGGTATAGCTGTAAACTTTGAATCACCTCCAGGACTCCCATGCACAGTAACTGATTTTGCTTGATACGATTCAAAGCATTAATTCCAACATCTTTCTGTCAATGGCTTTTCACCAAAGAACTATTTCACTTATCCCACATGCTTAAATATTTGGTGAAAGCAGTGACTGTTCCTTCAGTTGCTCCTTGACTGACATTTCACTGTGGGTGGTTTTGATACCATACGCAGACCTCTCCTACAGGCAGTTTGTGCACAAGTCCTACAAGCAGCTGAGTTCAGCCACAGCACTCATGAGACTCTACCACAGTTCTGCAGAACTTTGCCTCTTCCTTCCATACCTAATTTCTATGAAGCACGAGTCCCCTGAAGTTTACCAGTTCAGCATCTTCACATAATTGTATTTGTGTATATTTTGGACACATTATATCATGCTTGTGCTGTTTTACATCAGGATGAAAGGCTATAAAATTTATATCCAATTACACAAATATCAATGAGGAACTATACTAACATAGTTAGAACATGAGGCAATTTTCAGGATGAGGCCCATCTAAGAGATCTGAAGTAGAAAGCATTTCAGTACACTTTTTGTTTGTAACATATGCAAATAGACCCAAAATACTTCTTGTTCTGTTTCTGGTGAACTCGCGCTTTAGCAGTTCTTGGCCACTAAACAGTGAAGCCCTACTAAATCACTTAAATACATAGCCCAGAAAAATGGCTAAAAAATAGAAAGTTACCTCCTGCACTGCTGCTGAGACCAGCTGGGAAATATTTTCGCTTTTGATCTTGTGGAGCCTGTCAAATCGTTGCAGATGTCACCTGCTGAACTTCACCTCAATTTCTCCGGACACTTGCTGTTTCTGTCGAATGTAATCATTATGATTATTCACAGAACAACCAAAAATTACTCACAGGAGCAGTCCCTCAAATAATTCCCGGTCCACAATCAATGTGCATCGGTATTTATGTTTGACATTTGCAGCTGAAGTTGTTTTCTAGCGTAGACATGTGCATGCTATATTTCCATTCCTGAAGGAATGAGCAACTCCTCTCAGTTACATTCACACATGTTCACAATTACAACTACAAAACCACTTTAGCTGCTACGTCCTCATACTCACTTGAGATCTGCTGTTTGTATGAGTCTTTTTTCCAGGAAACTTGTTCACCGGAACATTTGTGAAAACGCCCAAAGAAGCAATACGATATTAGTTAAAATCTGGTTGGTGTAAAAATGTAAATGAATATTCGATGAAAAATTATACCATATTCCTCCACCTCTGGGTCTTGTTTTCCCATTAGCAGGAAACTTATCAACAAAAGATAGCTATGAAAAAAATCTCAGTGAAAACAAACAACAGGCAGTAAAGCTGTTGGTATAGAAATAAATGGAAGTCTTTGTAGAGCCCATAATGAGGAAGGTCTGGTCCTATATTTCTGGGGGTTGCAAAAGGGAATGTAAGACTGGAGGGAGAAGACACAGCCACCACTTTAGGTGAAAGGGAACCAACAGTCAGAGCTGAGAAATACATGCATTTCCCACAGTTTTTTGAAGTGATGGGGGAGAAATGTTATGAAATGTGGATCTTTGGTTTGCTTGTTTGTTTTGCTTTTGCTTTTAAATGAAGGGAATTAAAAATGCCAAGATATTCTTGTTTTGTTTTAAAGGGTCATAGGATCATTGCAAAACTCTCAGGAGTTTTCTGAAGCCTTTTCATGTACCACGAAAAACTACATGGACCCTACTAAAAAATGCCGAGTTTGGTAACGGAGCTGCAAGCCTGGCATCTCAAGAAGCTTTCCAGAAGAAGAGAAATTTTGAACTACTTTTTAGAAGGGGAGGAGGGAAGAAAATTGTTGGATACGTTCTACAAAAGTCACTGTAATTCTTAGTAAACAAGCAAACATAAACAATCACATATCAAATCAATCTATTTCTCAAATGAAGGACTAATACCAATGCAGCAGTTAGCTGTTCTAGCTAACCAGCTGCTTTTCCTATCACTGAACCCTGCAGAATCTAAAACACTTGACAGTGTACAGTAACATTTCACTCATAGTTAATCCTGTTGCCCATGGGTCGCTGGCACTTTGGATTGTATTGTTTTTTTTTGAAATATCAAAGTACGAGGCATCATCTCCCACTGGTTGGTGAATGCATAGTTGCAATCAAGCAGAGGAAGAAAATATTAAGTAACACATGGTTTTAGACATCATACTATGATAATGAGACAACAGTTGGTATCCTGTGTCAGACTTTGTACCCTATGCTGTTAGGATAAATCTGTTCTACCAAATGCTTTCATTTCTACTTGAAACCATTTATAAAAGAGGAGTCCAAAGACCTGCTGTAATTAATTTCTCACTAATTATGCCAGTGTATATTATTTGAACTCACTATTTACAACAGTTTATTTAGTACTTTCCAGCCAAACTGAAATTGTAGGTAATTTATTAATTTTTGAACATGTAATCTGTAAGATTGAGACTAAGACCCTTTCACGGTTTTCTAAGCTTTTTCTTGTTTTCTCTAAAGTTGGTCTTTTTAAAAGTTTCTAGCAATGTACAAACCATAGTTTTTATATTTAAATCTGAGCTACACTTCTGACTTGAAGTATTGTAATATATTTTATCAGCGTCTGCATAGAACTGGGAAATTTGATTAAAGCATGGTGTTAGGCAATAGGACAGAGTCTACAAAACAGAGCTCTTCAATGGAGTACACCAGCAAGTGTACCATCAAGTACAGTTTTCAGGCTGACTTTCTCAGTATTTAGGGTTTTGATCCTGCACATAATCTGTATATGTTCTGATCAATGTCAGTCCTCACATCAGTAAAGCTGCAGAGCTGCTTGCAAGAACGGAGCTTTAAATAAGAAGGTAACAGGCTTTAAATCTGCAGTGACACGTGTTGGACATCCTCATGCAGATTGCAAAGGAACTTACTGCTTTGTATACCAAAGCAAACAGATTTCCAAAAATAAGTAGCAGATACCTCAGATGACTGCTACAATAGGTACATTTGAAAACCTATGTTCCTTTTAGCTTTTTGGGTTTGTCATCTGATAAAAACATTTTGATAATAAACTGAAATTATGAGCCAAATGCAATGTGTGTTCTTTATAGGAAGTATAGAAACACAAAAACCATATTGTCCCTATAAATGAACTTCTGTACCTGCCCCTGAGCACTGCACCCTCAACATCTATAAAAACTGACAAGGAGAATTCAGATCACTTTGTTCTAGTTTCAAAACCAGATGTTAATAGGTTGTGTAGTCGCCAACGAAATCACACCAAAATCGACCGCAATAAACTTTCTCTTACAAAAGACATTAACCTGATGGTGTTCAAAGGAAATTCAATCTTTTACAAACCCAGGTCCACAAAGCTATGAAACAGGGAGCACTGTTAGCCCTGTTGTACAGCTAAGTACGGTACTACTCTTCACGGGTGGTAAAGAAATTCTGAAAGTAACTAAATAAAGAAGTGGATCATTACATACAGAATAAGTAATAATAAATGTAACTAAATAAATACAGTCACTAATTAGTGAGCAGAATAGCAAATAAAATCTCTTTATAGTAATATGAATAAATCACTACAAGTAGATCAATTCTAACGTCTGTTTAGTAGTGGATCAGCAAGCTTTTTCTGATACACTTACTAGCTAATTTTTTATTTGCTTGCTGGACAAACAAAAAGCTGGAAAGCATACTTATTGTTGTTGGAGATAGGGATGCCTTCTTTTAATTTTCAACAGCAGGCATAGTACCCAGGAAAGTTTTTTCACTTCCGAACAACCCAGCTTTTACACTCATGAGTGACAGGATATTTTCCCTAAAGCCCTCATTTTATCACTGTGTGTGCATGCCCATGGATCTAAATCACTTCCAAAAACACCACCTGAGACCCACCCCACCTTCCTTCCTCTATACAGCTGTGGCAGCCACAGGCCTTCAGGAATGAGTGCGGCTGCTGGCGCCTTGTTCCCCCATTGGAATAGGTGGGGAAATAATTGAAGGCTCGGCTCTACTCCTGGCTAAAGCAGCTGAATGAGAACAGTGCGGATAGCTATGAGTACCAAAACAAGCCCTGGCAGGAAACAACTACACTGCAGGACCAGGGGAAAACAAGAGTGATTGTGCCTCTGCAGTACAGCCCTCACCCTCAGCGCCTGCTGGCACCAGTCCTGGGGCTCGGCACATCATCCAGCACCTCCCATCAGTCCAGTCTTCTCCAGTTCTTACCCTAAAGTCACCTGGCACAGCAGCCAAGTGCAGCAAAACCACACAGCAGCATTTAACAGGAAAATAAAATGCACCGGGCATGTATTAGAAGCCAAACTCTACCTAGGGACAGTTATTTCCTCACACATGCAGAAGTGAAATGCAGGTCTTCATAAGAGAAACGTAGCACTAATAATTTAGATGCAAGCTGTCTGACATTAAGCAAGCAGTGACAACCAGAATATAACTTTCATCACAGCTTGCAAACTAATTAGTGCCAGTGAGGTTCTTCCTTCATAGAATGTTAATGTCAGGGAAGTATTTATAGATATGGCATGGAAACCATCACCCAAAGGCTTCAAAAACAACAAGGAACTTATAGGATTGTTGCCAGCTTCTGCAGAAGCTTACAGTTAGTCTCTCTGGTTATAAATATGTCTTTGGACTGTTTTGGTTAACATAACCTCCCACTGCGGCAGCCTGATGAAACTTCAGCTAATCCATGCAATGCAAATGCTGATATCGGTCAGCTTGTTACCAACGCATTAACGAACCAGGTACACACAACCTGTAACCATCACTAAATAATTCAGCCAAGGAGCACAGATGCAGTGATTCCCCATCAAGCAGCTTCGCTTCCTCTGCCCAGGGAAGCTTGCTGAAGCTGCATGCTGAAGCCAAGGGCAACCTGCTGCCAAGAGCCACTGAAGTCATGAAAAGGGGGGAGGGTTGGAAAAGGCCATCAGCTCTGCTTACAGGGAACTGGAGCTCAGGTGATGCCAAACAGCTCTTCAGATGTCAATGGCATTATACTGGTAACCAAAGTCCTGCCCAGTGTCGTAACAACACATCCCATGTACTGGTGTGGCGATGAAGACACTGGAGCTATTGCCACACAACAACAGCACTACCTTAACTTTGATAGAAATCCAAAGTGTATGTTTTCTTGAGAAATAATAATAGTGGTGTGTTTTTTTTTTTTTTTTTTTTCTCTTAAGTGGAAGGGGATGCTTGTGATTTATGGGAAGAAAAAAAAAAACCTGCAGAACTTATTTCCCAATCCACCCCTGCTAGTGTGGGAAGTTTCAGCAGTCCATTGTACGGTTTCGTAATGAAAAGGCGCATGAGTGGGTTGTACTGCAGACAGATGCAAAAGGCCACTTTGCATAGTGGTCAGCATGCTTTAAGCAGTGTGTAGGGTGCATATTTTCTCAGAATAATCCTCTTTTTATTAGTCTACACTAGTGGCAGGAGCTTCCTTTCCACTGAACAGCAGACAGCTCAACAATATACGAGCCACCCTAGAAACATCTTTGTTTTGCCCTACCCTTGCCCTTTGAGCAGTGATTTCAATTCACCATCTTATGCCTTAGTCTGTAGGGCAAAAAAAATAAAATAATAAAAATAACTAATGATAAAAGCAAACATAGATACTGGGAACTACCTAACGATCTGAAGAGAGTATGTATTTATTTGTCTTTTCCAAATGAGATCCTTCTGCTCTCAAACATCACATAAAGCTAAAACTATTTATGTTTTAGATCTGTACTTTTTAATTTGAAACATTTAATGTCAGATGTTGTTAGACACCTGAAAAAGCTGCTTGGGACATCTGGATCTTTCAGAACCGTGTATGTTCATCAGTGCCTGGTACATAAACGTGTTCATTCTGCTCCAGATTTGGGAAGAGGTGCGGTTTGCACGTCCCTGTCCTGGCGGTGGCTGTGGCCAGGCAGCTGGGGCCAGGCGAGTGGCACAGTGCAGCTGTGCAGGCTGGAGCTGGGATCAAAGCCATGAGGCAGCTGCAGGAGAGCTGCTGTCGGCTCTGTCACACCGCTGGCATGGTGCAAACCATACACAGCTGACAAGCTGTCTAAGAGCCTCGCTCCTTGCTTTGTCCGCTCACAAAGGGAAGAACAAGCTCACGAGAAAAGAGATTGGGACTTGGTGTAATGGCTGTCACCTAACTTCTCAGCACAAGGTTTTCTGGGCAAAAGCACCATAAAATTGACCTACTTGTGCACCGACTTCTCTGTGTCTTCAAGGGGCCTCCCAGTTGTTTGGACTGTCAGAGCTAGTAGCAAGACTGGACAGTCTCAGTCTTAGAAAATGAGGCATTGGTCCCTAAAATGAGATAATGTATGCTCAGACTAGCCTCTTAGACAGCTTAGAGCGGGTGGTGTCATACAGAAGCAGCTGCCGCAGAGGTTTGGACTCTGCAGCTCTCCAGGAGACTGCAGGGTTTATCCCCTCGGGGCAGCTGAGGAAGACTGCCTGGGAAATGAGCTGATGTCAAAGGGGCAAGGTAGCTTGGTGTTACAATTCCCAAAACTAAATGTCACACGTCAGTGCTTCAGCTAATAGCTGCTGGAGTTGCAAAGGAATTTTCATGGTTGCACCAATGCCAAATACGTTTATTTTTCCCCCACTTCCCTAAAGGATAACAGACAGTGACCACAGATGGAGACAGGATGTCTGATTAACGTGCCTTCCTCCTCTTCTCAGAATTAATTCAGAGCGCCTGAGCAAGAGTCACAGGAGTTTCTTACCCAACCTCATCAAGGGGTCATTAAGGTTTTTTCCACATTTCCTTAAATGTACATCTTGTTAGAATCACGACAGAACAGAAAGAACAGAAATATTTTAGTATAGAAATCTTTGGGCTCAAAATTGAGCTGTGAAAATGTAGTAGTTCAGATTATCTGATCACTTCTGATTTTAAACAAACAGGTCACTGGACAGTCTCAAGGCACATTACGTAGCAGGTAAATATAATTAACTCCAATTATAATCAAAAAAAGGCAACCCCCTTGCACAATATAAACAGGATGCCATTCTGAATCTGACCTACAATTCTAGGCACACTATGCTGTAGAACAGACCTCCCAACCTTAAAACACGCCTGATGTTTTCTTTTTGAAGGACGTGCACGCTTCTGTTTCATTACGATAGATTCCACAAAATTTTCCCCATAATAAGACTAAAAATACATCCCCAGGCCTCACAAGTTAACTCCTGCATGATTCTGAACAGTTTGAGGTTCCTTAGCTAGTAGCAGCTATTCTAAGTTTGATATTCATTGATGTCTTACGTAAAGCCAACTTTCTATGGAAAGGCATTGAGTATTGCACCAAGGCCGATTTGGACAACGCTATCATACCTTCAAATGACTGCACTACAAGTTGGTATGTCATGCGATGCCTCCTAGCATTTGCATGGTACAGCCTCCCTCACCTAAAGACCTGCGACCCTCCCAGCAACTGCCCTAGTTTGATAGGTGAGAGTCTGAACTGCCTTGGTACTGCACAGAAGTGTGCCGACACCAAAACACAAAACCTGGGAAATTCAGAAAATCAGCCCACCTTGGGATCAAACTAAAGAAAAGGTCCTCTCATGCCTCTTCCTCCTCTTAGTGATGCAGGAAACATCTACGAGGCTTTAAAAACATGACAAAAATAAAGCACGAAATGTATGACTGAAGGCTTCAGTCCTTTCTGCTAGTCCACAGTGAGGTGGAGATCATTAAAGTGCGACACGTTCACGTGAACTTTAGAGCAATAAGACTGACCATGGAGCCCAGCAGCACGGCTGGCTTTTGTCACATACCTCATGTGCATGGTCTGCAGCTCACCTCTCTTCTGTGCTACAGACTTCTCCCAACACTGCAACCAATGTTAAAATGATGGTTTTCCTCATGTTGAAAGCAGCACTCGCCTGCTGCTACCACCAGGCAGTTCTGCTGCTTCTCTGCAAACAGCCTGCGGACTGCCTGGGAGTACTTACAGCTGTGGCGAGTTGTGCACCTGATGTCAGATAGTCACCCTCAGGCACCAGGGCAGCACCACCTGTCCTCCTGCTGCAGGCCTGAAGGATGTTTGTCCACCTGTTTTCAAAGGCCTCCAGTAATCAATAACATTGATTATTATGCTTAAAAACTTCTTCCAGCACGTCTGTGTCTTTACCATATAGACAGACTGTATCTCACCTGCTGGTTCTCCACTAATTCCTGCTGTGTGTCACCAAGAAAAGGTTATTCCCTTCATTTTTTATTAAGGTTTTGAAGAATAATATTTTCTTAAGTTTTCTCTGTTTTAGGCTGAACCACTTCAGTGTGTTTATTTTGTCCCTGGTTACATGTTATAAATCCCAGTTCCCTGTTGCTGCCCTCCTCTGAATCCCTGTATTTGTCCTTTAAAACAGTTCCTGAAAGGTGTTGAAATTTAATTTTCACCTATTGCATTGCATTTTTTCCAGAGCAGTTACTTAGTTTCATTCTAACACCGTTCCCCTATATCCCGTTTGCTGCCAGCAGAGGGGAGCTGCAGGCACGCCACAAGCCAGGCCTGGCATGCCAAGCAATGACCTCAATCCAGCCTCATGGCATTTAATTCAACAAGAACTGGATTGGATTCCAATGCAAAAAATACAAGATAGGGCCCTGAATATCATTTATACAGAAAAGACGAGCAGTTAATTTGGATTAACTTCCAGGCAGGTATCTGACCTACCACTGGACTCCAAAAACCACTCACTCCATTACAAAGCATTTGAAAATCAGGAAATTGGTTTAATGATTCTTCCTACCAAGCATTTCACACCTTTGTTGCAGATAAAAAGTATACACCATATCTAGAGTTGATATTAAAAATAATTCATTTTATAGATATTTTTGTCATTCGGCATTCCAATTTACTTTCAGGTTCTTCCAGTCAACTTCATTGGAAATTATTCTGTCCTGTAAGACAAAGAAAACTACATTTTAAAGATGGCAATGCACACCAAAGCAAGCAGGGGTGGATATGATAAAGGTCACTTACTTCTGTCAGGAGAAGACGATGTAAACCATCAGGGCACAACCCACGATCCAGCCAACTGCAAGGAGAATAGGGACAACGAGACGGGAAAGTGGGACTGGGGCTGAAAGACAAAAGAGGATCTTTTTCAGAAAGGTCACATTACAAAACCGTAATTATCTCAGAGCAAAAAAGATACCTGTGAGCTTGGGCCACATCTATGACTGCTATTTTTGGCACGGAGTCACCCTGTCTTGGCACACATACTACATATACATAGCAAAGCCCCAAGAAATTTCCACTCTCTGGGCTCTGCAATCAGATAGGCCAGAGGCTTAGCGCTTCCAAAAGTACCAGAGTGCAGAGAGGAGACAGAAACGTGCTTCTGTCCTTGGGCTCCACAGGTCATCGGGAGAACATCTGGGCTGGACTGCACTGATGGCAGCTCCCCCGGCAGATTCAGGCTCAATACCCTGACAGCACCTTCCAGAAGCAAGTCTCATGAGGTTGGCAACAGTAAATTAAACACGCAGTGATTAGTTAATACTGTACCTGATTAATTTAAGATTGGTGTGCCTGGGGCCACAAAGAGGGGATGCCTCCAAGGGATGTTTGCCAGGCACTGTGCCTCAGGAGCTCACAGCTCATCTCGGTGCCTTTTGTGCATGGTGTCTGACTTAGCCCTCTCCTCTCCTCTTACTACAGTGATACGTGGTAGTTACGGTTCATGCAATTATCCGCTGAAAGGGTTTTACCCACATTAAAGGAAGAAAATAACACAAGTTTCCAATGTGATTGTCCCACCTGCGTGCCTGAGTTGGGCCGGACACAAAGACATGATGTCCTGCCTGTCCTGTCCGGCAGTACCAGAGCAAGCTAATAAATAACGGAGACACAGAGGCAAGTGCTGGTGGTGGTTCTGCAAGAAGCGTGCAGAAAGCAGGAAGAGGCCTTTAAATAAACAGGTGTCTGTACAGCATCAGAAGTTCACAGGCCCTTCCATCAGTTTGCTGCAACCAGCAGAAGGTTGCGAGAAAGCAGCACATCAGCCTTTGAGGTTGTATTAGTTACCAGCATACTGCAGCACGTTAACGTACACCTTTCTGCAGCTAGAGTTCCAGGTGTTTTAAGGGATTGACAAATTATCTAAAACTATTCACAACACCTTGCATAGTTTAGACATGCCATGATAGTTTAGTTTCGACATGCCATGATACTCCGTGGTGTATCTACAGAAAGGAAAGAGAGCACATAGATAATCTGCATGTGCTGCCATTGAAATATAAAGCCCATAAGCAACCACGCAGCACAAGAATAAAACTCTGCTCTGAAATCAGGTGTCCTGCCATGGGGGAATCCCTTACCCATTTTCTTTAAAGACTGTTTGACCCTTTGTAAGGGAAAGCTAGTTCTGCTGGGAATCATTTCTCTTTCCTTGCCACTTTTTCTAAAGGTCCTATTACCACTAAAGGGCTGAATCCTACTGGAGTATGTGGAAGTATTTTGACAGAGCTCTGCTCGCTTGCCAAGGTGTCTGCTGAACATGGTGTTGTGTTATATGAGATGTGGTTTCAATGCAGGAAGGTGAGAGGAGCAAGCAGTCGCTGACGGGCCAGCAGGAATGCTGCGCCCAGCATTGGTCAGGAGGCAGCGAGCAGCTGGCTCTGAGGGATAGGGTTTCACGGGAGCCATTGGGAGTACTTGTGTTTCATGGTTTAAGAACAGAAATGAGCGTGAGATGATTTGCTGTGGTCTCCTGCACGTCACGGGACAGATACCCTGAGCTAGAGTAAGGTGACTGCGAGGAAGACTGCATGTTATGCCACGAGTGGGAGAGGCTGCAGCATGACATACGGACATGGCACGGGGATGTCCCAGCAGGTAACCCATTTGCTGGACCTCAGAAGAAGGTGACAAACTCCAAGGTTCCAATATTTGGTCCACGGGAAAATTATCCCAAGCGTAAATCTGACAATCAGGTACCACCCTCGCCACGGAGCAGGGCTGCACACACCGGCAGCCAGAAGGAGCCTCAGCACAGCCCGGTTCTCAGGCTGAGGTGGTGATGAGGTGTGGAGGGACAGCAGCAGAGCAGGACACTCCTAAGGAGCTGTGCTTTGGAAAGAAATAAATTACCCTTTTACTGAAACCTGCAGGTAACCAGCCAACATCCTAAAATGGGAGGTGTCATTACAATTACTATTCTTATGGCTGCAAATGGGAGCAGAACAGTGAGGGAAATATGAGTCGCTGAGCAGCAGCCATGAGCATTGCCTCCAAACAGACCAAGGAAACCAAGCCCAGCCTCAAGCCAGAGCCTGCTGAAGTCAAAAAGAAAAATTCTGGGTGGCAGCAAGGATGGATAAAATAATCTCGCTGTGACCGCTGTACCTAAATTGGTGTTCTAACTAAGAATTACTTTCTTCTTCCCCCATTACAGTAATTTTTCTCTAATTCAGATATGAATTTATCTCAGAATACACAGAGAGGAGCTGGTCAGAGTAGCAAACACAGCACTTTTGCTCTGCTACAGGAGAGCTCCTCAGTCAAACAGACTGAGCACCGCTCCTGGAGCTGTCCACCACGGTATACCCAAGGAGCAGTGACACCGAGGAATCCTCAACCACACGACACAGCAGCAGAGATTTCCAAGCTAGGTACTCCCTAAATATACTGAGAAAATTCATCTAGTATCTATATTCTTTTTTTTTTTTTTCTTTCTTTCTTTTTTTTTTTTTTTAAAGACATTTTATCCAGAACTATAAATTTGCTTGGTTTTACTGCCTGTACTTGGTCAACCAACTGCCATGAGCACATCAATGCCTGTGGTCTCACTGGGCTGCCTTCATCCCTGAAATGCCTGAGCCCAACAGTACTGACAAGGATGGGTAAAAGAATTACCGCGACACACTTGCAAAAAATTCCCACTTGATTTAAACACGTACAGGCCTGGCAGGTGAAGAGGTGAAGTTTTCCCCTGTTCAAGCTTGTCAAGCTCGAACCCACAGACTTATGCTCCCTGCTCCAAAATGCCTCAGGATTTTGCTGAAGTTTTCTTTGTTTCATCTCAGGAAGCGACACATGGCCAGACTACTGCCCCCTCACTGTGATGGCAGCTTGAGCTCCACGCTAGGCAGCAGAAACTTGGGAGGGAAGGTGTGAGCAACCCCTCAACTAAAAATTCCCTTTACGAGGAAGAGTGCTGCCTGAATAGCTGTGTGCACAGCTGACACCACATTTAAGCTTATAGTTCTTTTACCATCCAAACCTCTCACAGTGAAACAAATAGAAAGCAACAGTGACTACAAAATGCATTTTTATAAAATGCCTTTTCTCATCTTCAGTGGATTTGTGCTTATAGCAAATAATACATTATTAAAACTTCACTCTGCTCGGTCACTTGGGCTTTGTGGGGTTAAAATCTAAACTAATGTGAGTTCACCTAGCATTACACTCAGATTTCAGCTACACAGTACATTTAAATTACTGGCAAACATAACTCCTTTTGCATGGTTTGGTTTAATTATGTTCAACAACTTAAAATCACTACTACAGAGGACTAAAGATGACAAAACTGGTAGAATTCAAAGATACAGGAGGAACCCAGGCTACTTTAAATTCACTGCTGCTAATGCAATTAGCTTTTAAACTCTTCCACTTTCTTACTAGAAAGTAACATATGGTATATCAAACAAGACTTACAACCTTACAAATAACTGAGTATTTCCACTTTACATTGCTCAGAGTTATGATTTTTAAGAATATATTGTTACATTAATCACATTAACATTTAATTGTGCATCTTACCTGGTTCTGCCATTCCTCCCTCTGCTGGTTTTATTGACAAGATTTAAGGTTTGCCTCTGCAGTTGTTCTTGTGAGCCTTGGGATGCTTTAAATAGAGCAATATTTGGAACGTGCTGCAGCTGCCTTGCTTGCTGATGCCAGTTTTTGGCTATATGCATTCAATTGTTTAAAAAGACAGGAGTTCAAGGTATTCAAGCTTACCTCTTCCTATTCCTGCAATTGCACATCTGTTTTAAAAGAAAGGTGAGCAAAGAGGGGTCGTTATTTGGTGAAGAAGAAAAACGAGGGTGAGGACAGATTTATGGTCTCTTAACAACATGGTAAGTTTGTGTAATATTTATGTGCATCCACATACTTTGAACATGACAGGGATCCAGTTCATTTTTAATCTCCCATGTCTCCTCTCTTCCCCCTCCTATCAAAAACCAAAACCAAATCCTAGTTGATAATACTTGTAAATGCAGTTCTCTTAATGACGTTAGTTATTTACTAAGCATCACCAGTATCTCGTACTTCACAAAGCACACATGCACTTTTAGTGTCTTGCCTATGAAAGGTTACAATGTACAGCCACAGCTTTTCATTATTGCTATGAGTAGTAGCCAACAAAATTCAAGGAAGGCACATTCCTAAAACAATCTGAGAAGGAGGTTAATCAAAAACAATTATAAACTGCAGTCTCTAATTCAGAAGGAAAAAAAAAAAAAAAAAAAAGAAATGAGTGCCAGATCTCTGCCAAAAGGACAAACTGAACATTAGCTTGTATCCATACAAGGAATGCTCCATATAAAGATCCCTTGGAGTGATCCTGGCCATGGTCTTTGACCAATAAGCATAAGAAATTCACTTAAAGCTTACCAGGAAAATGAAATCCTGTACAGAACATTCAGAGGAACATGCAGGTTGCATCACACATCAGTGAGGAGCCCCCAAGCAAACACTTTTGTTCAGGCATGGGAGGCCATTTTATCTAACTTTGAGCGAGTTTATACATAATGCCACTTCAGAGGTATGCCTAGGTACTAAATGAAACTGGGATGTTTCCTGTGTGCTTTAGAAGTGGAAAAGAACACAAATCGTTGTTCAAAAG
Organism: Aythya marila; assembly: GCF_965140915.1. NCBI lineage: Eukaryota > Metazoa > Chordata > Aves > Anseriformes > Anatidae > Aythya > Aythya marila. The sequence continues at coordinate 25,454,147 of NC_139050.1, read as the reverse complement.
CCACCACATATTACAGGTGTTTTGAAGTGATCTCATCTGGATGTTTGCAGAGTTCAGTGGGACTGATCATGTTCTCCCAGGAGATGAGACAGGGCTCAGAAACACATAATACAGATCTTCTAAAAGACATTCCCGTCTCATGTGTTTGTTGATTAAAGATTAAGTACTTTACAGAAAAAAAATATATATATATATATTAAATTTCAGTTACCACCTTGCTTCAGGATCGGCTCTTCTTTCAGTGGCTGTGGAGATCACACCTTCCTTAGAGCTACTGTATCGGGCTGCCTGCAAAAAGGGAATTAAACCAAAGTTAGAGTCTAGAGACCAAGGTGGACAAAATACGGCTCTTTAAGCTGTCACAATTTAACGTGTTCTAAAGCAGATCAGAATCCAAGTAATTATTTTTTAAGGGACTAGAGCTATATTAGAAATATATAATAGTTATATTAGAAATGCAGTCCCAGTCCCTCCCAACGGGGTGGCTGATCCTGACAACAGGAGCTTCTTTCCAGAGATTGCTTCTCGCTTCCGTGCCCGCACCCACAGCCCCTTGGCCACAGAGGCAGAGCAGAAGGGTGCAGATGCACACCCAGTGCTACATCTACAAAACATCTGGGGGAGACAACTTCCAAAATACCCTTAGGAAAGGTAATTAAATATCTGGTTATTTTTTCATGGAAGATGTTTTTTTGTCCTAGATGCAAGAATGGAAACTGTGGGCCCCAGGCTACACATGACTTGTATCCATCTGCAAAATATTTTCATCTGGAATGAACAACAACAACAGCAAAATGGATGGCAATGGATTATTTTAAATACAACAATTATTTGTATTGCTGCGATCAGTGCCTTAGAGACCATGCTGACATACACAAAGTGGCTGAGCAACGTTCAACTCTGGCAAAACTTTACTGAAGACAGTTGTTTTATATCAATGATGAGCTTAGCTTTGTATAGATTGGTTTTGTTGCTTACTATAAACAGTTCCCATGTTTTGGTCTTCTGAGTTTGGCAGGAGTTCTAAGAAGATTACAGAAAAATAAGTGAAGCCAAGTCACCTGAGAATTTTGCATGGATTTCTGCAATCAATACCTTGACCAACCCACTCCTCAGTCAGTTTGTGCCCACTGGCTCTTAGGTTCTTGTGTTTCTGTTTGCATGATGAGACACTGCCTGCTGAAACTTACCAAAAGACTTCCACTGGTTTCTAGAGATCGGTTTGAGCAAATATTGTATTGACATAACAACTAAAATGGCAAGTTCTCTGAGTACTGATGTTTTCAGGTACAGAATATGCCGAGTATGACTCCGCTGCTGGCTTTTGCCCTGCATTTTTCAGCAAGATGGTTCCCCTGAAAAGATGCTTTGCTCAAGCACAGCATAAGGAACTGATTTTGTCACTGTTGTCCAAAATGGGCATTCTCTTAAAATAAAACTTGGGGTTATATAACATTTTATTGTGCAATGCACAATACATAGATAGTATCATGTCATCTTGAGACACAGGATAAATAGCAAGCTTTGCACTCTTTGTTCAGCTTTGCTGAAGAACAATAGACTTTTGAGATAGAATCCGATTTGTTGTAAAAAGAAATATGAATCTGCTCCCCGTGTCATATGTTTATGAAAAACATAAAACACAAAACTCTGATGCAATAACTTCATTTGCTGCATAGCTTTTCCTGTAAGAATCCTATCTGGTTTGGGTTCTGCTATTTATATATATATACATCTGATCTAATGGAAATAATTTCTACCATGAACCATGTACTCCTAACAAGACGATCTGACCTTCACAGATTGGGATCTTTCCAGGCTTAGTCGCCCTAAGCAAGGACAGAGCGTCATTGCTGTTCAAAACGGGTTTGATAACTACTACCCTCATTTAGCTGCAAGCACAGTAAGTGTACTCTGCAAATCTAAAGCATGAGGCTAGGAATATAAAAGTTGAAACTTCAAAAAATGTAGTACAACAATATAGACATTATTTTAAACATCACATCTTCGGTTTGGAATAGAGGAATGAACTGCAGACATAACATAGATTCAGTCCAACAGCCAAAAAAGCAGGGCACCAGTTCCAAAATCTAAGAATCCAGGAGAGTACACAGTGTTTGAGAAAAAATGCAAGAGGATGATCCATGGCAAATAAGCAGCTACTTTTTTTTTACCAGCTGAAGAACAATACAGAAGAAAATCAATTTCCTCATTTTGATTTGTGTTTCAAATTACATTATAATTCGCATGTGTTTTTGCTCCCTCTGTGTTTGTGCTGGAATGCTAAAATACTCACTACTCATTGTTAGACTCAGATGGTTAACTCTGGTCAGCTGTGAGATCCCATTTTTTTTGCTGAGGTACTCAGCAGATTAGTCTCACTTAAAGCAGTATTTTGAGCAATCTTTTGACTTCGATGCCGTTAACTGCTCAAAGCTAGGAATGCACTTTAAATACTTTAAATGCCTTCAGTGCTTCAAGTGAACTAGGGCCAAAATTCAGAGGAGGAACCCAGTCGGCCAGTGGAGCTATAAGTTGTTCCGGAAGAGAAAGCCATTTTAAGGGGAAAAGCAGTACCTGATGTTTTAGAAAATATTAAGTTCTTGTCTTTGGATACATGTGGGCTTTGCCAAAAGGAAAAAATTAAAAAATAATAAAAAAAAAAAATCAAAAAGGGGAGAGGCTGCAGTTGGAGTCACTGGCTGCCAGGCTGTAATGAATGCAGTTGTTCACAAACTCATCTGCTTCCCAGCAGAGCTGCCCATGCCGCTGGCTGTGGGGAGCAGCCAGAGCCCTGGGCTGGCTGCTCAGCTGCTGTCCTTGTGCCAAAGCATCGGTGAGGGCTCTGAAGGCACAACGTCCCCAGCTGCGTGCCAGCCTGGCGCTACCAAGTGCCTTACTCTGCTGATCCCTATCTTCTGGCTATTCCTGCAGTGAGCCGACACCCTTTGAAGGGCTGACGGCAGCAGCATCTGAGTGATTTAACTGCTTCTGCCCCAAAACTGTTGGGGAAGGTCTCGGGAGCCACTGGTGCTGCTGGTGCCAGGCCATGCACCACCCGCAGCATGCAGAGGACCTGAGCGGTGGTCAGAGAAAGTGAGAGGGCACGGGGCAACAAGGGCCTGCAGCCGATCCAGAAGGAACAGTGAGAAGAATCAAGCCAACGTTAGCAGAAATGTATCTGTATGGCTCTTTAACCAGTAGACAGGGGCCACAAGGCCTACAGATGGAGTGCCACACCATGCAGCTGGCAGTTAGCTTTCCTTTAACAGTGGGCACAGTCCAAACGCCAGAGACAGCATCTCCCAAGCCAGCCGCCTTGTTTTCACAGAGCCCAGGGCAAACATCTCCCCTTCGGGCCCCCTCTCCCTGCCCTGGTGCTGCTCCCCACAACGTGTTAGGGAAAGACTGAGCTCCGAACAATCACACATCACCTCAGTAGGAGGCAAACCCTTCCCCTTTTGTACCACAGAGTATTGCTCCACAGCACAGCCCCCCCGAGGAATGCCAGGAATACAATAGAGAAAGCAAACAGAGGCTGCTTGGGAACAGCAGCACAGATGCATTAGCTTGTGTTACTTCTGGTGGATTCGGGTGATTTAGTGTCTGACGTTTGAGAAGCAACAGCCAGAACACCTCATTAAAATACTGGCCGCTTTGCAAAAAGAATTGGCAATATTTTTCCTTTAAACAACTAATACACTTAGAGTACACTCTGATCTTTGTAATTTTATCAGGCAGCTGGATATCAAGTATGGGAATGCCAAATTTAAGTTTTTGTAGCCTTCTAACACCTAAAAGTCTACATGCAGCATTCAGTAGGCTGGCAAAGAAACATAGTTTTGCAAATCCTATACAATTTGTATAAATACCTCTAGGGTCCACTGCTTTGTGTTAGAGTAGAGGGACACATCAACTCATCTTCACAAACAGAATGACCCAAGGAATAAATCTTTAAAACTTTGTAATATTGGCACTAGTTTTTTAAAAGTCTTTTTTCTTTTAAATTTTCCTTAAAAAATGGTTTACTACATATATCAAAGACTACATTTATATACCTTGACGTGTGTTATTACTTTGCCATATTCTCCTGTGACCTGCAGACTAGCATGAGAGAAAATCAGATCACTGCATTCACAACATAGATGTGATATGGGAGATCTGTCCAGTGAGAGACATTTTCTTCTTAGTCACACCCATCTCGACATTTGAAAACTTCCTTAAAATTGCTAGATTACTTCCACTCATATCTACAGCAACACAATAACAACAGAGCATTGACTTATTTGATAACTGAGTGACTGAGACCTGAAAAAATCCATTTTTAATAAATGGAAGCTTAATGCTTTAAGTATTTAATTCCACACACTACTTCCTATGGCTCAGGGTACACACCCGAGGCAGGACACTTCAGCTGAATGCTGAGATATCTGATGAAGAAAAGCTACAAGCATCATTGGAAGTACTCTAGCTTAGAGAAGCTGCAGTATCAGTGGAGACATTTACACGTGCAGTATCATTTCTGGATTAGCTCCCCACTGGTCTCTAAAAACAATGGCTGATAACGATTTTGGTTTGCCTTTGCATAGCTTCGCTTCAGTGGCTGCAGAACAATTGGTAAATACCTTTCTCACCAGCACCGGTTTGTGAAGAGACTGCTCTTTTGGGTAAACTGACGTTTTGTGCTCAGGGTAGGTTTTTACCTTTCCAGCTGTGAAACTCAAGTGGGGAGCAGAAGCTTCCCTCAGGTGGTGGATGGGGTGGGGAGGAGGCCAGGAGCCACAGGGGAGGCTCCGACACGAGGCGCTGCAGCAGCCCCATACCTGCAGCCCCATATCTCGTGCTCGTTTGTCTCAAGCGCTTGGGTTTCACCGTGATGCCTTGGCAGAGGCCAAGGAGGAGGAATCTGCTGAATATTCAGTGACATTCTTGGCCGTTCCCTTGTTCTAACTCCTTAAACAATAACTGAATTGCTCAGCCGTGATGCATATTCCAGCTCTTGGTTCAGCTCTGAATTTCCTACCAGACTGAAGATAGAGCATTCAGAAACAAATGCGGGCTTGTATGATTCCAGCTCATGTGCTAAGCAAAGTTGCACAAAGGCTGAAAACATTTTGATTTGATCTTATTGTGCCCTTTGAAAGAACACTGGATCATGCCAGCAAGGAATATAATGGAGAAAAAAAAAATAAAAAAAGCCAAAAGGAAAAGAATGTATTCGTTAATAGATTGTGAAAAGCTTGGTAAAAAGCTGCATTTATCTAATATTTAAATAATTAATTTCTTTATTTGGACATTTCAATTAACCATAAAACCTGGTTAAAGAAAGAGCAAGATTATTTCAATGTCCTCTTTTGAATAAAATGAAGGATTTCTTCAGAAGCTTTTATTCAATATTTTCCCGTGTATTAAAAAGCTTCAGCATAATCAAGTATAAGACAGACATGGCATTTGTGCCCTAAGGTCACACGCACCCTAAAGTGCTCCTCCTTTCCCAGCAGAAATCCATATCCTGCTCTTATCCCTACAGATGAGGATTCTCTTTTCCTACAAATGGGAAAAAAGCAAGCCTGAACAAGGGTAGCAGGTAGTGAATGGGGACAAAATCCGAGGCAATAAAAAAACAACTTCTGATAAAGCCAAAATACCCTAAGGTCAGCAGGGAGACAGTGAACTGTACCAGCTGCAAGGAAGCAGCACTTACATGAGTAGCTGAGAGCTCTGCACTGCCCAGTTGCCATTTCCGAGTGTGAGCTGAATCTGCGTGATATTGGGATGAGACTTGGCACTGTCCTCCTGTAGGCATGGGTTTAGCGTTCTGTAGCACGTTGTGGACAGCTAGCCAAAACACGTGTTCTCTCTTGCTTGACTTGTGTGCACATTTGTCTGGATTTTATACCCTTGTGGAAACAACCACCTCTTTTCATGGTCCATCTACCTGTGGGAGAACAGGAGACAGATCGTTGTTCCCTCCCTTCTCTGTAAATTACATTTTCCTGTCTAAGTGAATTCTCTCTGCAGGGGAAAATTTATGGTTTTAAAATTACCAGAACAAATCACTTAATAATTCGAAACAGCTTTGCAAGCCTCGAAAAGCCAGTAGAAAATTCCCAAGTTTCATCCAACCAGAAATAAATTTGTCAAAAAAATATTCAGCAATTGCTACTTTCATGCACAGACTAAAAATAATAATGATAATAATCCTATTTGCAAGAACAGAACTAGCTTTACTATGCTAGACAGGCAAACACCAAGTCCTTAGAGGAAGCACGGTGCAGAGCAGCAGCTCCCATGCTGGTGCTGCAGTACCCTCCTGTGGCAGCCGGTGCAACTTCAGGTTTTCAGGGAGCTCGGGCTCTGCTCTGTTGGCACTCGGCTGAGACCCTGGGGTTAAGTGCACACAGAAAAGGTGGTGGGCTTTCTTTTTCTTTTCCTTTTTTTTTTTTCCCCTCTTTTCTTTTTTCTTTTTTTTTTTCTTTTTTTCTTTTTCTTAAATGAAATACTCTGCACTTAAACTTCTCTCAGGAAAGATGTACTTACAGTTTCAGGCTTTGAGAAGGACGAGGAGTGTTTCCTACCCCTGCGGTGTCTGCCCCTGTTTAAAAGACTCCTGCTGCAATGAAAGAAGATGAAGAGGGGCACCAGGGCCTCACAGACCTCAACCCGCGGTACCCACCTACACAAGCCAAGAGCTGCTCAAAAGTGACTGAGCACAGGCGTTTTGGCTGTTGTTCGGATTACATGAGATTACATGATACAGCGTAATTGGGCTTTACCTTGCCTTTCAGGACTGATGGGTTTATAAATCCTCATCCACGATAAAAGGGTTGGTGGTCATTTTTGTAAGGCCTTACTTGCACATAGAAACTCACCACTTTAATCACTCTGCTTTAAGTTAATTGCTGCAAAATGTACGCAGAAAGCCTTAGTTCAGGAACAGGCTTTCCTCAGATTCAGTTTACTCTCATTTCATTTACAGTAATCTGAAATAAGCTATCTTTAACCCTCATAAAGAGCATGTTATCGTTCATAATGGCTTAAGTGCTTTACAATCATGTTGCAAGTAAAAGGGCTCACAGATAGGCTCAAAGGCTAAGACAAAAATGAAAAGAAAATACTTTTGGATATTTTTTAAGGGAGATAATCTCATAAAATAGCCTTTTAATAAAAAGTTAAAATTTAACGCAAAATCCAAAGCATCAGCTTTCTGTATTGAAATACTAACATTTCTTAACCAAGCCCATTACATTAATGATCTGTAACGCACTGATCATGTCCTTGATCCCTTTCTCCAGCTCCTTCACCCTGCAGGTAACACTCACAAACCTGGTGGCACCAGGTCCCGCATGCAGGACACCCAGTGGCAATATCGCATGGCATCGCTTGGTACCGCGCTCACTCTGGGTGTCGGGGCAGGTCTGGGCAGCGTGGCTCTGTGCACTTTTAAAATAAGCTCAGGTTTTATTCAATAGGACCCCAGAGACTTCCCGCTGAAGCCGTATCCTTCACGCAGAGTTCCAACTAATGTTATCTGGGTGGTGCCAAGCCGTGCCAGCCTCTCCTCCTGGCTAACACAGCTCTGCAGCAGCAGGGTCTGCAAAATGTGTCAAGAAAAGACCTACTGAAACTAAAGTAGCCTTAAAAGTCTAGTCTTTGCGCTTTGCCCTATGCCAGCCACATATTTTATATGTATACATACAGAAGCCCTCACCTCAAGTAGGTGTCCTGCCACCCTGCGCCTCTCTGATTTCAGTGAAACTGCCCCAAAAGCATGAGGTATAGCTGCCAGTCACTAAGGTCAGCATTTACCCCTCTATGCTGCACCCTGGGCTCTAAAACCAGCCCACAAACCCTCACAACGGAGACACCTAAAAATACTCTCCCAGGAAATGCTGGAGCACAGGGGCGGCACAGCCGGCTGCAGCCCCGTCCCGCAGCGGGTGCACGAACCCTCGGGGGCAGTGGCACGGGGCTGGTGCTGCACCAGGTCACCAAATCCGCCCAGCTGAATGGTACCTTCCTGGAGAGAGACAAATAAATGTGAGCCCTGGCACGGCGCCAGCAATTTGTGTGGTTCGTTTATTGCCATTTTACAGCATATTGACCAATTTGTGGGGGGTAGAGAGAACTTCCTGCTAGTAAAATAAATAAATAAATAAATAAATAAATAAATAAATAAATAAATAAATAAATAAGCCATAGACTACTCCCTGTGCTAGTAAGTAATACGGATAAAAGGAGTTATTTCAGGCATTCCTGGCTCTATTTCATAAACAGTGTCGGATAGCCTAGCCTTTAAACTGCAGCTATTTCTGTTCAGTCTGCCAAATCAATTATTTGCATCCTTTTCTGGCTGTGAGGTAAAGCTCTCCCTGGTATGTCCACCGAGCTCATGGTGAGAGCATCTGACCGCTGCAGCATCCAAGCACGGGGTAACAGCCTGCTGGCGGCCCCATCAATTACAGCTCCCAGCCACGTGGAAGCAAGGGATCCCACCAAATAAACAGCCTCGTCTTTAACCACTGCACCTGGAAATGCATTTTGAAATATAGCTTCAAATAATATTAACAAATTCCTGGTACTGCACTTATCCCTTATTTAAAGGGCTTAAGATATTATATCCCCTTCTCTTTGTATAAACCAATTCAGGTTATATAATGCATGTGGATTTGCTTTGACCCAGTTCCAGATGGCAATATATTCCTAAGCCAAGGCTGTACAATTGCAATTTGGTGGAAAGCAGGTCAGGATCTATTACACATCAAAACTCTCAAACTGTGCTGAATATCTCAAATTAAAAAGGCAAGTAGAAAATAACCCTTGTGTTGGAATGATCCTGCTGCACTACCTCGCTCATGAATTTATATTGGGTGCATATTTTATCAGTTGGTTTGCTGCTTTTCAACATCCAAGCTGCATGCACAGCTTGTTGTGACAAACCAAGGGACAAACCAGGGCTGGGACTGCACAGGTACAGGAGGAGGAGGGCACCAGCAGCCATCCCAAGCACAGCAGGTGAGGATCAGACACGGCAAGCCTGAGGAAGACACCCTCTACTCCAGAGTAGCACAAGCACAAGGATTTCTAAGCCTCAAACCTGGTGAAAGGCACAGAAGCCATGAGTGCTGAGGGCAGGAGGGGGCACATGCTCTGGGCAGGACTGCGCCCTCTGCTCCTGCTCTCACCGCGTGCAGCCGTGCTGAGAAAAGGCCCTTGGAGGTGAGGGAGCAGGAGGTGAGGTGCGGAGAGGTAAGGAAGGGATGCAGGGCGAGATCTCACAGGCAATGGGCTTGGAGGCTTGCTGGTACTGACCCCTTCTCCAGAGTGTGACTGCCAGGAGGATGTGTGGCTCTCAATGCTCATATATATATATATGTATATATACATACATAAACACATACATATATACACACACACACACATATATATTTAAAATAATAATAATAAAAAAGATGAGCTCTCTGGAGCAAAACGGGCTTCCTTCCAGCAATGTGAGGAACACAGCTGCCTTTTCTCTCTCTATCAACATCTCCTGCACACGCAGGAAGTCAGACTGCTGATTTCCTCAGCTAACTCAGGGCCAGGCTTAAAGAAACCCATTAAATCCACTAATTTCCAGCCTCATCCTTCTCAGCACATGATGCCAACGTTGCCTGTGAACTCTATTAGTGGGCTGCATGTTTGGAGAGATCTGATTTGTCCTCAGCTCCTCAGTTCAGGCTGCACCACATTGTAGGAGCACACAGACTGAGCTGGTCTCTGTTATAGTAAAGTACAGTCCTGTCCAAAGCAAAAGGAGACACAAGGCTGCTCAGAAGCCAAGGGGTTTGGGGCGCACACTGATTTGTGAAGGGGTGCTGTGGGAAGGAAGGGGCGCGGAGCTCGGCAGGGACAGACGCAGAGAGCTCGCAGCAGCCACGCAGCAGGAGAAGGGCAGGATGGAGGGCAGTGAGCAGCACCTGCTGGTACCCACACTGCACAGCCAGCACTGCCCTGCCCTGCCAGTGAGAGCACTGCCAGGGGTCTGTGGCTTTGTAGGAGAGGGTGCCTAAAACTCTCCCTCTGCTCTTAGAGTGCTTGTAGAGTAAGCACGGCTTCAATCTGTCTAAGTAGACATCGTTTATTAGCTTATGTTCTATGTCACTAGCACTACTGCTACACTGAATTAGTTATTTACTTATTCCAGGCATATTTATAATGCTGTCAGGAAATTCAGTATTCTGTATAACAGAGAGAAAAAAAAAAAACAATTGTCCCGTAGCTACTAAAGCTTCACATGCAACAGTTTTCAAAACTAGATGAATATCGGGTGGGCTGAAATCCTACAGAGCTGTAACACTACAGGGGTACTGATGATCATTTCCAAATAACTTATTTTTTTCTTTTTAGACAACCAATCCTAAACAAAGTCATCCATATTCATCACACTCATCATTTGTGTCTCCAGCTACGTGAAAACCCATTGCCTCACAAATTAATGGAGTTTCAGTGAGGCGAACTGATTTTCCCCAGTGCATCCCTGGAGCATCTTTGCATATATCTCTACAGCAATGAATCAATAAAACCTTACCCATGCCAACCCCCCGGCTAGTCAAGGATTGTTCCCACAGACAAGTTGCTGTAAACAAAACCTCCACAGCTAAAACAGACTCGCACCCTCTGTTTGTTATGCACCATCAAAGGACTGTCTGTAATACCTTTGGCAAAGCGCTGAACTTCAGACAAACAAATCCTTAACAACAGCAGTGTCTCCTACAGGCTTCACTGCGTTTAGCCATGTGAAGCTCTTGCCTGTGAACAGGGCTTGGCATGCTGGAATGCCGTCACGGCAGCATTCAGCCACAGAAGGCTGGATGATGTGGATGCTGCTATCCAACAGCTCACTGATTCAGATGTCTACGACGGTTATTTTGAAAGTTACCCTTTGTTTTCAAATGCAGATTCATTCATGTTTTGCCACTGAATTTTAATTTCCTGAAATAAAGTATTCTGCATATGCTACTCCGTTTCCTTTCCCCAATTTTCCAGAAAGCTGGAAGAGTTTAAATAGGGCCAAGAGAGGGAAAAGCATCTGAGCTAGTTCCAACTGTACCTCGAGAGCTTCTGCTTTGCTCTGTGTGAAGCTCCTGGTCTCCATAGTTACAAAAAAAAAAAGTTGGGAAATAAAGATTGAGTGTTACCTCAAAGGCTCCTATCCAGAAGAAAAAAGCTGCTGGGAAGCTGCCTGAGGGCCCGCTGGAGCGTGACTCCGTTCTCTGCTGCTGGGGACTGACTGGCCAGCTCCTAAGGATGATGATATCTGGATGCAGATGGGTTTTGTTTCCCTATGACACTATTCCTATGGACAAACAGGTGTATTGACTCTTGACAACATAATAAATGCACAGTGCAAAGCGATGTGTGCCAGGTTGCCACATGGAGGGGCCATATGGACAGGCCAGAACCATAAACGAAAGTCCCCACGTGTTCTTTTCCAGCAGGATGCTTGTTGGCTGAAGGGGAAATTTGACTGAAGGACAGCTTGCTGGATTATTTTTCTAAAATCAAATAGAAATTGATAACTTTTTTTTTTTTTTAAGCTCAGAAGCCTGTTTCACACAAATTGCCAGATACTTACTAATTCAGCAGCTCTTCCTCTACAGTTTGGAACAGCAAAAAGGAGAGGAACCAGGACACAGGTAACAGAAATAAAATTCTAGGCAAAAGAACACCACCAAAGAATATGTGACTTCTCTAAATCTTCCAAACCTGGCACCCCGAGCATCTCCTAGTAGTTCTATTAAATACACCGAGGTTTGAACCAGTCCCATGGAAATGAAGGAATCTATTCCAGTTTAGAGCTAAGAGCATTATTAAGGCTTGCACTGATAGGCAGGTAAAAACCCCAAACTGCAAAAGGCACCAGGATTACAATAACTTGCTGACAGAATGTCTGTTCTGCAAGTATGAGATTGTCCCTGCAGCAAAGTCATCTGACAGTCGGCACTGCTTAAATTTGCACACAGAAGTCACAAAGCTGGGTCCAACCTTAATGTCTGAGTGAGCATCTTATTAAACATTGGTGAAAGTGTGCGGGCAGCTATCTAGTTATTCTGTCCAGCCCCATAAAGGCACGAGCATTGCTCAGGGAGCCAGGTTACTGTCAGCATCCTACCACACTTCTGCTGTCAGCTTCGCCCTGTCCCACCTCCACTCGTTTCAGCACAGCCCTGGAGCAGCCGGCAAGCTCATCCACATCCAGCGTGACTGCGATGGGAGATGGCTTCACCACTACGGAGAAAACGGTGTCAGAATTAGTCAAACCACTTCTAACTTACAGAAGATGGCTGAGATATCGTGACAGTCACTTTAGATTTCCCAGCTGCTCTTCCAGGAGTTCTCTCCTCTGTGAGAGCAAGAGGAAGGCCACCTCCTCCCGGAGCACCGTTCTCACCCCCCCTGCCCGCCACGATGTACAGCAACATGGGATGGCAGCCTGTTGGTTTGGCTGAACAGACCATTCATCGGCTCTTCTCTTGCCAAGAAATTGTTCTTCAACCTCTTAGATGAAATAGGAGAAACAGTAACAGAATATTATCAGGGTTATATATTTATCCCTTGAAGTTTTCCTATTTTTTTCACTTTTTCCGTACCCACCCTTCAATGAAAGGCATTCCAATCACACCAGCAGTGATTTTTATGGCAAACGATCAGATTAATTTGTCTATTTTAAAAAGAAATGCTTAAATAGATACCTGTCTGCATGCTTTTCTTCTATGGCTTTTCCAGCAATCTTCTCTCTGCCTCCCCTTTGTGCCATTAGCAAAGAGCCGAGCTGCAGGTAACGTCTGATCTCTGCAGGCTACAACAAATCACATCTGCATGGGGCCAGGTAGCTGGCTTCTCACAGCTACACAACGCAGCAGCACCCACCTGCTCTCACCCAGGCGGTCAATTATCGACACCGAGTTCCGTTTCCGAACTGCTCTCCTCCTGTTCATCCTTCACTCCCAGTTTCAGGTTTCTCCGAAGCCTCTCCCCATGTGTGAGACCAGGCGATTTGTATGCACGGGCTGTGCAGTTGAACAGATGGGTCTGACAGCAATGGCATATTCTTTCACAAAAAATGACAGGATAATAAGTGGAGATCTTGTTAAACTTGGCTACCACTAACGTAACTACTTGTTTACTAATATTTCACAGCAAGGCAGACTTGCTGACAGTGCTCTATTTGCCAGCAGCTGAATGCGCTGGCAGCTGCTTTTTCCTAGGCTTAAAGAAAAAAAGAGAAGCAACAGGGCCTTCTGGAGGCAGTCTGCCCCCCACCATATATATTATATACATTTGGACTCAAACAGATAAAGAGAAGCAATTCAGAACACAACAAGAGGAGCAAACAATTGTTTAGAAATGAAAGAGCTCAACTGTTTTTCCTAAGAAAAAACTACCAGGTATTTAAGGACAGGTGTAAGGATATCCACTTACCTGAAAGCAGTAGGGCTGTGGCTGCAAAACACAACTTTTTCAGTAATTTAATGAGAGACTGGGCAATATTAGAAGAATACTGAAGCAATTTGTGTCCTAAAGGAGTGGAGACGAGGAGGTGAGCTGCTCTCTGGCACGCTACAATGTGCAGCTCCTGCCTCAGAGCCTCACGTCCAGCTCTAACAGGATAATTCAGGTTGAGAAAAAGCCATAAAGGCTTTAATAGACTTATACATCGAGTAATCCTGCTTAGGTCAATGTAAAGTGATAAAAAATGTCAGGTGTGCTTCCTGTTAGGATTATTTTTCTATGCCTAAGTACCAGCCTGCTGTACTCCTGGCATGACAGAGACCTTTTGCTCCAAACCAATGTGGATCTTAAAAACAACAGGCATGAAGCAAATTTCCATCTGTCAGCACCCAGCGAGTATAGGAAATACAGATGAGCTCTCCCAAGCCTCGCCACGCTGCTCTGCCTCTGGAAATGACAAAACCCTAGGGCACGGGACCCGTGTCTGAGACCTCACAGCGAAAGTGGGCAAGCGCAGCCCAAGCTGGCACTGCAGGGCAGAGCCGGATCAGCCCCCCTGAGGCCGGTGTCCTGCTCCAGCAGAGGGACATCTGCTCCTGCCTTCGGGGTTTCTAGATCTGAGGCAGCTGAAGATCACCCAACAAGCAGAGATTCATCCAAAAATGCCACCTAGTTACAAGTCCCTGGCGAGGCAATTAGTCTGTAGCATCCCAACTGGTTTTGCAATCCCATCGTTGCATCCTTCCTGCTTACTTCATGGGGATGAACTTTCCTCTTGCAAACCCCTCCTTCAAGCATTAGCTTCCTGTGTAGCCTGCTTTGATAAGAACCAGCCCAGCACTCACTGGACTTCAGCACCAAGCTTGCATCATCCTCCCTCTCCACCATTAGCAACACCTGGAGCAGGACCCGTCCTGGGTTCTGCAGAAGGAACAGCCTCGGGGCTGTTTCCTTCTGCATGATGCCTACCAAAGACCTACAGCACAGAAGGGCTCGCATCCCACTGGCCCAATAATGCATGAACTTGAATTGCTGGCAAAAGAAACACACACTCACATCTTCCAAGTTTAAAAAACACTTTTCAGCACAGAAATAAAAGGGACGATTTACCAGACGTGTGCATCAGGCCTTTTCCCTTCGCTCCTGCTGTCAAGTCTAGCAGTCCCCCTGCTGGAAAGCTGGCTCAATATTGCGCTTGGCACAGAGGCTGCACATGGAGACCAAAGGCAAAGGAGACTGCTGAGGATTCCTCTTTCACATTAAAAAAAAGATTAATGAGTAAATCTTGTTTCATCTTATGAAAGCATATACCGGCATCATGGAAATACAGAAAATTCCTCTGCGACCTTCGCCTCACGCTGCCATGGCTGTAAAGGATCCCGCTGCAACAGAAAGGTCTCATGTGGTTCCACAACAGGAGCACCTGGTGAATCGATGCAATTTTAACTTTTCTTCTCCTGGCTTTACTCACAGGACCCTGGGATGTTACCATCTTTGTCCCCATTAGCCCTCAGAGGATGCTGGTAGCCTTATCCCAAACTATTTTGTTCTTTATTCTTTCAGCAGACTCCCTGTGTTCGGCTCACACTTCCTAGCTGAGCACAAGCTCTCTGGAGAGGAGCAGAGACTTTGTGGAGGCACCATGTTTCTCCATCAGTGTGCCATCCCTTCAGCTTCCCCCTGCTCACGCTGCCTGAACGTGTGCAGGACGGAGCCAGCCCCGTGGCCACCTCCGTGCTCCCCTGGGCTCGGGAGAGCTGGTGGCAGGGCAGTGGGAACAGGCACCCCACGCACCCCACGATGGCAGAGCCGCCCCCAAAGGGCTGCACGCATCCAGGTGGGCCCAGCCTTTGCCCACAGACCAACAGCTGGAAGCAGAAATCCTTCCAGGATTAGGAATGCAGCTGATTAATGCGGAAGCCTCATTTTATGCAGGTGCTGTTCGCACTCAAGCTGCAGGAAAACAAAGAGGTGTGCAGGTCAGTACAGCTACTGCTTATTTAAATGCATTCCAAGCAGCACATGCACCCTTCACCTCCAAGACTAGGCGTATATTTTAAATATTTAATACTAGATTCGCAAGACAAAATAAGTACGAGGGTATTAATCACCACCTTCTTTACTCAGCATTGCCTCTACTTGAAGATCAGATATGGCAAAGTACAGGAAACCTCAAGTATGCTTTGAATCAAACCTCCATCTCCAGAGGTAGCCTTCTGAACAGCCTTTTTTTTTTTTAATGGATTTGATAAGTACTCAAGGAACCAACCCCCATCCTGGCATACATCTGGAGAACCTCTGGTTGTTGCTTTCATTTTTTTAACACAAGATTATGAAAGTTTGGTGCCCACAGTAAGAGTGAGAATGATTTGTGTGTAGTCTTCCATAAAGCATTTAGTCAGATGCTTTGTGATATCTTCATTAGGATTTGAATGATTCAGGATCATTGTGACACCTGCTGGAAGGGCACAAAGCTGGTTAAGAGCAGAGTCTCCAAACAGAGCTGCAGACAGCGAGCCGGTGGTGAGCATAGGCAGGGGCATGGGAGTCCTGTAAGACTTAACCCTGGCCCTGTGCTGTATGTGAAAAAAAATGTTAAATTGGTAATGACCAGGATTTGAAGACTACGCAGGAATTTAAGGAATGCTAAATAATAAACAGAGCACATTTCTGACCTGGACAGCAAGGTAAGATGAGGGCAAGGAAAAATATGCATCTCAATGAAGCCCAGAAGGAAAAAAAGTGCAAATTATAATTACAAAATTAAATCCATCCTCTAAAGAAAGAATTAAACAAACAAACAAAAACTAATGACCTGCTTATTCCTATTGGGAATTAGACATTCTCAGTAAACTTGGCTTCCTATCGGGAGAAGAGAGGAGCTCAGCTGCAAGCTTCTAGCCAAGAAACATCACCTTCACTTGAAATCATGGAATTTCTCCCTTTCTGAAAATTTATTGCAAGCTCACGGCAAGACAGACGTGTGCAATGACTACTGTTATTTTAACCATAATTGCATTTGCTATGGTTTCAGTAAACATGTAACCAGGTGTTTAAAAATCTATTTTAATGATGTTCTCAAGAATAATACTCTGCATTACAAAAAGAAAGAGGTAAAAGGTACATCTTTTACATATAAGAAAAAAACTTACAGTGAAGACAAAGAATATCTTTAAACCAAAATAAAGCTATGTTGCTCCCTGCAGGGAAGCTTCAGGTGTTTGAGATTACTCACTTAATTCACTTTCAGTGTTCATAGAAAAAGGTGAAGGACAGTCAAAATAATTACTCTACACCACGTCAGCTTTAAATATTCCACTGACTGTCACCAATTTAACAATAAAATTACAAATATACAGAAAACAGATCTGCTACCATACTGAAGCTACAAACAACCAATAGCAAAAGTACATAACAAAATATGCAGAAATTAAATGTTTTCAGTTGATAAAGGCTGGATTACTCCCACATTCCACTCCGGCCTGAAATAAGCATTCCACACATCAACAAAAATAGATTACAACTGCTGCTATACTTCAGAGTGGGCAGGAGACAAACCTAGGCATCACTCACATGGAAACATGGAAAATTAACATTAACTGAGTACAGGTGGAGTGAAAACAATGGTGCTAAGCAAGGGTCTGAGTCCTAGTTCAGGAACTGAACCCCAAGGAAATTACCAAGAACAGAAAGCACTACACTTGTAGAAATTGCATGAAAGGCCAAAAGGAATCACAGTTTTTTTTGTTTTTTTTTTTCCCAAACAGTAGGACTTCAGGAAAACAGAGGAATACTCTTGAATTCACTGCAATGTTATGCTGTTGAGCACAGATGTGCTCATCTGTTAATGCCGTGCATTACAAATACAGATGTTTATTGCATGCAAATAGTCCTCAGACTACTTTCTTTTATCATTTCTAAATTAAAGTAATACATACATAAGGACGGAGCACAGTTTCTATTTACATAAGTGTTGACAGGAAAGGGAACATTAAATCACAGCTGAATCACTAGCATGAAATTGCATTTCTAAATAATTTAAACAACCCCCAAAACAGTATTTCTTGCTAAAAATCCTTCATTTCATTGAAATAGTTTGTAAACATTGAAGATGTACATTTATACAATCTACAGCCTCAGCAGGAAATAAATTTCTGGCTTATCATCACTGTTGGGTTCCAGCTGCAGGACGGAATTGCGTGCACACAACTGGTCGCTGCAGCCGTAGTGCAGCGCAGCGCAGGCGCCCTCCGGTATTCCTCGGCCCTCCACGTCCTCCCCGGGGAAGCTGCTCAGGTACCTGGCTATGTACGAGCCCGTCGAATGCCTGTTGATCACGTGAGGAGATGCTGAAGGTTTGTTCCGAAGCACGACCCCTGCTATGCTGCTGGTGTGCGAGGACCTTTGCTTGGTGGCGGCTTCCTGCCTCTCCTTGGCGCGGCTGGCGATGTTCCGCACTCTGCTCTGGCTCCTGGATGACAGCTTTCTGACCAGGGCCTTTGGGCAGTCGTCCTCGATCTGCCTGGAATACAGCATCTGGTGGCTGTCCTCCTGGTCCAGGGACACCAGCTTTCTCAGCTGTTCCGTCAGAGCATCAGTGGAATGGGGTCTCATGGTCTTCATAGCAGCGAGCTTCTTGTCTCTCATGCCGGACGTGATGAAGCTCCTGCTGATGTACTGATACTTACTTTCGAAATTGCAGGAAATGTCCTCCGACGTCAGGTCACCGAGACTCTTGGACTTGCAAGGGCTGGTCTGTTTGATGGCAGAAGAGGGAGGGAAAGCCAAAGAACTTTTGAGCACCGATGAGTGTACGTTGAGTTGGGATCCCTTGGAGGTACACATCGCATCTTTCTGTTTATCTGCATGATGATGGTGATGTAGAAAATCAACGTTTTCACAGACTGGGAAAGGGAGTTTACGCCCTGCAGTCCTGAAGCTGTCTGAGCAGTCCAGGGCAGCAGCACAGAGCTCGACAGCTGCGCAGTTCCCAAAGGTCCTCTCACCGCAGCGCCTGCTGTCCTGCTCCTGCCTCAGTTTTAAAGGGGAGGCCAGCTGGCTCATGTCTTCCCGTTTGTACTCGCGTGCAGTTACCAAGAGATCCTGCGAATCCCCATCGATTTCTACAAGACTGCTGCTTTCTGAATTCTCCCCCGTGGGAGGGTCAACAAGCGTCTCCTCGAAGATGAGGCTACTGGAAGCAAGAGAGCTGGCAGACTTGGTGGCTTCCCAGCTCATTCCACATTTCCTTTTGGGATTTGCACTTGGCAAAGAGACCGGTGAAGAACAAAGAGTGCTAGGCAAGTTATTTTCTACACTGCTTGACTTTTTCTTGCAAACTAATCCACCGTGTGTCTTATATTCAGAAGGCGGCGTAAGAGACGTTTCGTGGATAATTGCATACACAGAATACTCTGCGGTGTCGGGGCTGGAGAACAGGGCTGGATCTGGAGTTGAGAACAACGGGGATTTGATGGATTTTGAGGTAATAAAGTCATTCTTACAGGGAGTGCTAAGTTCTGCAGTAAGCATGCAGGGGCGCGCAGGCACGGCGCTGAAGGTCTGGCTGCCAGCGCCAGGGAGGCCTGAGAGCACCGTGAGATTGGTGTGGCCGTCTGTGACATCCAGCTGCCTGATCAGAGCAGACACAGCACTGTCCAGCTCGCCCTCACTCACCAAAGAAACCTCCTCTATGAGGCGAGAAATGTCACTGTCTTGCATGGCTGAAGTGGAATGGAAGTCAGGAGCGTCAGAGCGGGTGGCAGAGGAAGTGTCCGTCACAGACAGACCTGTGGTGCTTTTCTTGATGTCATGTTTGAGTTTTTCCATCTCCTCTGCTTCTTCAGAAAGCGCAGTCCCCACATGAGTTTCCTCCTCCTCAGTCTCTTTTGTGTCATCTTCCTTTTTGTTGTCTGCGCAGCTTTTGTCTTCTTTTTTTTCTGTGACAGGCTCAGAATGAGAGGCCTGCACTGGAGGGACAGTTTCACCAGGAAGATGATTTTCCTGATAGCCTTTGAGGTGATTTGCTTCAGCTACACCACTTGCAAAAACTAAATTTTCATGTTGTTCCTGGAGGGGTGGTACTAAGGAAGAATTGGCTGTCGTTTCCTTCTGGGTCTTCTCCTTGTCAAAGGGAAAAGCCGAATTTGAAATATTTGCTGTTTTCTCAGAACAGATGAAAACAGATTCTTTCAAGTTCGTTTCCGTCTCATTTTTATTGCCATCACCGTTGGCTAAATTAAATAAGAAAGATGTTAGTTGCATACAAAATTTGCATTCTGGTTATTGACAACTAGTTTGTCCTTAGACAGACAAATGGAAAATGCAAACTTAGGTACAGTTGTGACAGAATTCAGTTATGGATTTGTGTGGGCTTGGCCCAAATTATCTGTGTGATATGAAGAAATGGAAAAATACAACTGCAGGCACTTCACTGAAGCTTCCTTGGGATGTCTATTACATCAAGCACGTGATGTAATATTTGTTGCAAATAATGTCAATGAGGTACCATATCATAGCTTGCACATGGTATTACCTTCAGCTGTGTTCCTATTCAGATTTGTACTATAAAGAAGCATGGCAATAAAGACAGAACAAAACAGCTCTGTTAAAAAACATTACACTTTGAAACAAGATGCATGCTTAAAAGAGCTCTGAGTAAAAGCATCAAGTAGAGGGACTCCACACAATGTTCTTTACATTTAGTTACTTTAAGAGATTTCAATCCAAGAATTTAATTTTTGATCTTCTACCAGCATGCGGCATTCATAAGAGAGCAAAATTTGAATTTCATGAAAAATACACATTCGATATTTTTTTTCAACCAAGATCTTACTTGTGTTTACAAGCCAAATCCCATCTCCAGGCTTACTCCTAGTTATGGAGCTTTTAATTAAGCAGGGAATACAGAAGAAAACCTGGTATAATATCTGCTCTTTCTTACGTTCACTAGCAATGAGGTACCCTAGGAGCATTTGTTAACAGTGCCTGAAAACCCCTTGCTACAGTAAGAGGGATTTTTAATGAGCCTGGCATTAAAGAACAATCTCCAGAATTTGAAAAGTCCCTCAAGCTTTCCACAGTGTGCCTACGTAAGGATGGAAGAGATGTAAAATTCTTTGATTTGTAGGCTGGTGGTGGTGGTGGTTTTTTCCTACAAAGGACAGAGGAGGAAATGGACAGCACCCAGCCTACCTGGCATACATCCAAGCAGGATGGATATGTTTAGCTATGGTATTTTGGCAAGAAAGATCGTTGTTGGACAGCCAGCCCTCTCCTTTCTGTACTGATTCCTGCAACAACGAACACTGCATTTGACGAGTACCCCTGTGAGGGTGAAGCCACCCCCAGCCTGAAATATTTGGGCCGAAGTCCTGCATGCGTGTGAGGCTGTCACATTTTTCTAAACCACGACTGAAGGTCAGTGCTTCCACCAGAGAGGGCCATGCCCTTCAGTACAGAAAAGCAGGAATGTCCTTCGGGTACAGCAGAGGGCTCCAGCTAGAATTTCTTCTTCTTCAGGTCTCATTTCTTTATGTCTAAGGTGGCCAGTCCTCTGTAGGGGTTACAGAGCAAGCCCTACAGGCACTCAAATAGACAGGATCTAGTCCCCTCAGAGCTAGAAAGGGCAGGATTTACTCCCTGAGGCAGCTTCCTAGGTCATCTCACCAGGGCCTGTGCTTTCTCCAGAGGTTATTTTACTATAAGTGAACACCCACAGCTTATAAAAAAGTAAGTGTGTAAGTTTCGTCTAAACTCATTTTCTGTCTTCATCTAAAGCATCTTTAGGAAGAAATCTGTGTAAGAAATTATTGCATCCATTGATAAGAATGGCTGAGCTGTATTAGCTTTGCATTGTTATCCAGAGAAAATCATTCCATTTTAAATGCAGCACTTCCAGAGTTGACCTCCTTTACTAGGACCATCCTTTTTCCTGTCTGCAGTCTCTTCTCAGGTTGGTTGAAAAAAAAAATGGTTTAATTTTGCTGGCTCTTTCTCTTAAGTAGCTTCTTTTATAAGGTGATGTCCAGATTATACGTTCATTCAAAGCCACAAACACAGGCAAGCAGAACAAATGTGGCTTCACAACACCTTCCATCTGTGCCCAGTAATTATCCTTTTCTAGAGGAACTCCCGGGCTGGCAGAAGCTGCAGCTGAGAACACCGGGGGCAGAGCAGCACTTCTGCCACTCACCACCCAGGACAGGTTCCCCGTGTGCTCTCCTTCTCTCACCAAGGCAGGCAGACAGCACTTCTGGCTGCTCAGTGCCAGCAGACACAGCCCTGCAGTGACCAAATCCAAAAGCGCTGAGCTGCCAGGAGCAACCAGAACCAGAGCACCTGGACAGCCCTGCAGCCCCACAGGGATGGCGTGCATGAGTGCACGCACTCTTTCCAAACAAACAAAAAGCAATCCCCAAAAAGCAGATGTCCTAGACTAGGTACAAGCTAAGGGTGAAGACTGCAGGCCTAATGAATTACAGCCACTGCATTCAAAGCTTTCTGGACTTATTTAAATATTCCAGTAAATCAACTATCAGGCATGTCGTTGAACATGCTAACTTTGCTGTAGTCAGGGGAATGACTTCAAAGTACTGGATTTCAAAGCCCAGACTAATGTTGCTGAAAACACTTAGAAAAAAACTATTTTAAGATTTCTGTTATGTATCAACAATGTAAGACCAGGATTTTATCCTTGTATGCTTTCCACATAACTTTGGTTACTTAATTTGATTACTTCAGAAGGACAGTATCGAGACTGTTGGATACAGTCTGCACTCCTGTCACCCCTTTTGCATCTATTTGAAAGTCTGCATTGGTCTTTACGTACACTGTATCCAAAAACATATGTTGCATTAACTTCTTCCTCCTTGAAAAGGGGGAGAAACACCATGCCAGCAGCTCTGTTTTTGTAAGGAAATGGACCGTAGCAAACCAGAAATCGATGAAGATTAATTGAATGTGTTCTTAAAGAAAGAACCAATTTTTCTTTCTTACAAAGAGAAATTTGGAAAACATCCTTTTAAGACCACTTCCAGAACCCACTGTAATTTATTTGCCTAGTTTGGAGACAGTTTTCCACTGTCATCCCAAATGAAGGGGTTTTGCTTATCAGAGAGTCTGAGGAGATTAAAAATGTATGAGAGCTGTTAAAAATACTAGGGTCTCGAGCACGTGTCATTTCACCCAGTAACTCATTTGAGTTGAACAGAACAACTTGCATAGGAATGGCAGAACCCAGCCTTTTAACAGACTATTTAAACTTAGTACACCAAAAGTAATTTGTTAAGTTTCTTACCAGATGTGTTTTCTTTTCCTTTGGCATCTTGAGCAGTTTCACTGTCCGGGCACGGCAGTCCTACCAGAAGGTATTTGTCCACTGGCATAGAAGCAGGACGTGCTTGCAAACTCCGGCTCGTACGCCTTACGACTCCTTCTTTGTCTTTCAGGTCTGCTGGTTCAGAGGTACTGTCTTTAATTTCTGTAGCCTCCAGAAAGCCCATTTTACTCTTCTTTCTGCCTTTTGCAGGTGCACTAGCTGTGCGCCGGAGAATCCGGTCACCAATAGATCGCTTCCGTACATAGTGACCGCTGGTTTCAGCAGCGTTGTGCTTAGGGTTCTTGTTAAACAACCCTCTGAGTCCTATCAGCTGCTTGTTCTGAAAAGACAAGAATGACCAGGTTTCCAAGTGAGTTCAGACTGCTACAGAAGCGTGCAGCGAAAACAGTTGCTTTCTAAGCATTTATGAATGATGAATACAAAGTTAAAATGCAGCAAAGCAAAAATTCACACCAAGCAATACACATCTACTCTGACCGAGGAACTATCAGCAAAGGTCTCCATGAATTCATGCATGTCTGTATTTCTCCTCATTAGGATGGCAGCCTGCCACAATTACAAGAGAGGTTTGCTCCAAATCTCCTAATCAGAGGTGACAAGACTGTAAGAAATGTACTGCAGTGACAGGCTAGACATTAATTTGGAGTTCTATGCACGGGATTCATCAAAGCAAAACTCAAATGTTTCAGAGTCTGAATGAAGAATGATGTAGCTTGGTAGTTACAGATCA
The DNA here is from genome assembly GCF_965140915.1 of Aythya marila. Taxonomy (NCBI): domain Eukaryota; kingdom Metazoa; phylum Chordata; class Aves; order Anseriformes; family Anatidae; genus Aythya; species Aythya marila. The sequence continues at coordinate 25,430,583 of NC_139050.1, read as the reverse complement.
TGCGATTAGGAACCATTCGAAAATCTGTGCCCAGCAAGTGCAAAGTGCATGCTAATGAAGTCTACCTTTGTGGCTCCTAGAAAGTGCAATATTGTGTAACTGGGATTGAGGATTAAAGGGCTCCACTGAAAGGCAAAAAATGCAGATATGTTTGGCTAACGTTTTCAAGACCATGACGCAAACAAACAAGGTAAATAGTACATCAACTGTAAATATCACCCCCATAAGATAAGCACTCAGCAACCAGCTTACCGAACACCATGTTCTAGTGCAGTGCCCTCAACATTTACTTCTGAAGTAAAATTGATTTTAAAAAATGTACTCACTGGATCTAGATGTGAAATAATGATTAGGTGGTAACAGTAAGAACATTTGTAATACGTGCATACTAAGACTAGAGTAACAGCATGTTACACTTTCCTTGCTTACAGCCTGCAATTAAAAAAAACCACCCAGATTATGAGCTACATCCTCCTGCTCCCAGAGTGCTCTGACAGCAGCATCTCTGCACTGTTATTGCCATATCTCAGCTGGAGAGAGCCGAGGGTTTTCCTGGACACAGGTGTGCTGTGAGTGGGTGCCCTGGCTCAGTGCTCCTCAGAGAAAACACTAGGAATAAGGAGTTGTAGTTTGCTTCCTTGAACATAGTGATGCTTAGCAGTGTAGGTAGATATCTCTATAGGTAACAGTATGAATGAAGACATCAATTCAAAGACAATGGAAAAGCTGACATTATGCTTTTCCATGGCTGTATGACCCAAATAACTTCTTTAAACTTTATTACTGGTCAGTGGCAGAGTGGGCTAGGCTCTACTAATCCACTGTACAGAATGCCACAACGCCCAAACCATAAGAAACATTTAGAAAAAGCACAAATCCTGTGAGGTTCTCTGGTGTATTTAAACCCATTTTTATCTGAAGAATTAAAACAAAACAACCGTAAGAATATGGACATTTCCAAACACACCTACCTTCCCATAGATTTCATTAATGGTTATATGAACAAATATGGATGCTTCTGTCAGTCCTTCTAAATACACGTGGCGATAACCTAGTAAAGTAATAACAGTGCATTATTACACTCAGCAGTATGCATTATATACCTGGCAATGGGTGTTTATAAAAATGAAAGATACATATACCTGCTGTCTTAAATAAACCCTATTATGTCTTCATGAGATTTCCAAGCCACCCAGTACAAATTGCCCCAAAGTTAGAGACAACAGCAGAAATTTCCAAAAGTGCACCCATCCAAACTCCTTAAAGTGAGTACACTACCCTCACATAACAGAACTGTCCAAGATCACACATGAAGTCTCAGAGCAACAGGCTTATATCCTATGCTGAGACCTTGCCTTAAGCTTTAAATTCAAAGGCCTTTGATCTTCAGTTAGATCTCTAACTTGAGGAAAACAGGTGAGACTCACCAGGCACAAGGCTGCTAAAGGCCACGGTTCTTTGTCCCACGAAGTCTCGCCCAATAGGGTCATGGTCCCAAACGAGAAATCGAACCAAAGCTATTTCAGGCATGTGAATGGTAAAAGTGAGTGTTTCCTCCCAAACAGGATTAAACCCTGTAAAACAAACAGAGGAGAAATGAGGTGAAACAAAGCCATAGCAAGTGCTAGCCTTAATTTTCAAGATGCATAGCAAGAAGCATTAGAAACAAGTAGACCAAATATAAAAAAAAAAAAAAAAAAGAATATTCATTATTTACTGCTTGTCTAGATCTAGGATTTCTCATAATCTCTCTCATAATAATTGTAAACAGATCTGTCTCCTAAACAGCTTTTACAAACAAAGTGGTTCTGGTTGGGTAGCTGGCAGGGATAGCAAGGCAGGCTGCTGTTTTGCAGAACTGTGGTAAGCATTCATTTCATTTGAAATTAAACATGTATTTTATACATTTTAAAATATACCCGAAATTTTTGCTTAAAGGAGATTTAAGAACAATCCAGTAGATAGATATTGCGGTGAACAGTTCTCTTCCTTTACCTGTCTCTTGCCTGTCTCCCTACACCAGAAATTCTACTTAGAAAGCAGAATTAATTTAAAAGACAATCATTTGATTTCATCAGGTAAAAGCTTTGTAATTTAGATAGTAATAACAGGTACTGAATCATTTATAATTAGTTAATATTTAACTCCAAGAAAAGGAAATCAGCTAGATTATCTTACCATTGTCATCAACCACCCTGGTCTGATCTTTACAGCAGTCAACAGGTAATCCAATTATTTCCACCTCGACAAAGGGATCTATTATCTGGTTTTTTTGGAAACAACAGTATTTTAAAAGCAAGCCAATGATACCAGTCAATGTCAATTCTCAAGGAATCTCATGCAGAGAACTGATTTCAGTTCATATAAGAATTCAAAAACTTTTCATCGTGTGAATTTTCAAGTGGTACGATCATGCAAAATAGCTTCATGAACCACAGTCATGTATGGTTTATAGTCTCAAGAACTAAGGCCAGTTATGAGTTATTTTCAAAAAAAGTGAGGTCATGCTGAAAATATGAAACAAATTAGTTCATAAAGATCACGTAGGATACAGACTCTGTGGGAAAAGGTAGTATTGGTGGCCAAAAGCTTGACAGCATCTGAAATTATTGGTAAATTATTGGTGAAATTATTGGTAAATTAGGTGAAAATTTTGTTGAGTCAAATGCTGCCATGTCTCTCTAGGATTCTAGGATAAAAGCATTTGTTGGTATCAGTGTAGTTTACCTCTCCTCTGTCACCCAACATTGAGTCAGGAGGCTTAGGCAGCTGCTGTCCACTGATTATTTTCAGAATGAGCTGCTTTTTGGGACTGGCAGGAAGCGGATCGGCAGAGTAGGGGTTGAATGTGCCTAAAAGTTGGCAAGGAGGGAGAGCAAGGGTAAGGAAAAAATGCACTGAATAAATACCGTCCCCCCAAGATGCACACACAGAGCCAAAATTCAGGCATTATACTAACTTGCAGAGTATGGAGCAGCTGTTAATGAATTTTAAAACTTTTTTTCCTACCCTTTCTGAGCTTAGCAGCCTTTCTTTACACAATTACAAGACAGAAAGACTACCCCCACCGAGAGGAGGGTTTTGCAAGATTTACACTCATTTGGAAAAAAAACTGTCTTCTATAGCATAACAGCTTCAAAAAAACAAATAGTTATATCCTAGATCTCTGCTCTGATTGTGTTTCTTGCACACCTGCATGGATGTTAAGAAAAATAAGCAGCTAGGACTGAGTTACTCAGCAACTGTGCCTGCTTCAAATTCCCAAACTGCCTCTGCCACTTCTGGAAAACCTTCCACTGCTTCTTATGGCCGTATTAAGAAAATTGCCTATACTTATAGGGACACAATCAGATCCAAAATCCTCCAAATGTGGAAGGATTGGTACTGCATAATGCTGAGAGCCATTTGCTTCTGTTATAACAGCATTTTCAGGACTGAGCCAATTCCTTTTAAAGAGAACAAGCTAATTGCACTGAATTGCTTGACAGCTGGAGCAAGTCCTGGGTACGTGGTTCTGGGCCACTACATACTTTGCTCTTCTTGTTTGGCTGTCCTAGGACCTCCTTTTCTTTTTTTGCTTTTTAAACACTTACTAAGATGGAGCCCTGGATATATGTCTATAATAACTGCAAGGAATTGCATACTGGTACTTATGCAGTCTGAGAGGTAAACACCATTTTTTAAAGACAATATCTGAATTCTGAAGCAAAACAAGCTATCGGATATATGGAAATGTGAAAGAGATTCTACATACATTCTTATTTGTCTTTCTTGCATCTTAGCAACTTCTCCAAAATAACATTTTTGGAAACTGTTTTTTTTTGAAAGGCTTGACACTTACAGTAATAAATGTATAGTGGGACATTACCTTTGCACATCTGCTGAGGTTTGAGGACATAACCACAGTTGCCATTTACCCTAAATTTTGCTTCATTTAGTTGCATCACACGTCCTTCAGACTGGTAGTTTAGTGCCACTGTTGAATGAGAAGACTCAGGTGTCACTTATAAAGATAATATTTACTTAGCACAAATACAAGAAGTGAGAAATAAGATCATTGTGCTGCACCTACCTAACTGGCAACCAACATTCCAATAAGGTAAGGGGTTAAAGTTGCTGGAGTCGATCCGGTACGCCGATGGGTAGACCCTCGTAAGCTGCTTCTGGTTGTAAAGCATGAACTGTTCGGCCTTCTGCTGCACCGCTTGGTGGGCTCTTGTTTCACTGAACGACAGCACGTTCCCTGTTGATCCTGTGTGCATTGTTAATCAACAAACAAGTAACAAAGCAATCCTGGGGGAGGAAGACCTGAACTCAGACCTCAGCTATGTTGGTATTAACCAAGGGGAGCATTAGTTTTAGCCCAGATTTACACCAATAGATTATCTTGTGACACTCAAACCATATGTTGTGTAACCGAAGCGTAGCAGCTTTCCCTTACAGAAGCATCTTCTGTTCTACCCACAAGTTTCAAGACTTTCAATGAAAGCCAAACAAGTGCTCATGCTAATTGCTGGGGTCATTTCTCCTGCACAACCCTGGATACAACTGCTATGAACAACCTACAGAGAAATCTACAAATGGAAGCATAATCAAAACCATCCTTCTGAGGAGCTTACAAGCAGGGAGAAGAAGTGCCCATCAGCAGGGATTGTGTTTATTTATCACAATTCAACCTTATCGTGTTACTAGATACTATTTAAAATTGATAATATTAAACGATGACAACACTTCCCATAAAACTGTAAACTGGGAAGCATTCTCCTGAAATAATAATTTTAAAAAAAATAATAATAATTCATTTTTAATATTGCTACTATAACATGAATACTATAGGAATCCAAGGGAAAAGAGGATATTTCCTATTGAAGGGAGGGGTGGTGCTTTACTCTGCTTTTAAAATATCTTTGAAATACGAGGGAAACCCTGTGATCAGATACACTTCCTATCAAAACAGAGAAGAGAAATGCACGTTTAAGTCTTGCACCAGCATCCTTACCGTCATCTACTATATCCTGGGCTGCCACGGAGTTTGTGTACACCACCAGGTCAGACAGAGCTCGGCACAGCTTCACAGTTTTTCTTCGACGAGCCAGTCTGCTGAATAATATGTAATATATAAAACAAAGCAGGAATTTTTCAATATTTAAAGCATATTTGAATCCCCTTTATGTTTTTCCATCAGTAATGAGAAACAGCTGTGCAACTCAAGCTAAAAAGAAAGATGCAGTAAACAGGGAACCCCAAGGGGCAAGCCTCCTTTGGGAGGGTTCTGAGCAATCTTCGAGATGACTGTTCCCCTTGTACCTTCGGTCACAGCGCACAGAATTTTTCATTTACAGCATAATGAAATGGCCTCACCATGGCTCTTCTAGACAAAAACAAGGCAGACAGCTTTGAGCTGCATCTGGAGAGGAACGTTTCAGTGACAGCAAATGCATTCTCGATGGTGCTTTTTTGATTGCTTTTTCTTTACATTCTCAGATGTAATAAAGTTGGCCGGGCTGTGATGTACCCTTATTTAGCCTAAGCAGTTTTCTTTGAATGCTATTTACAGCATGAAAAATGTAGATTGGCATTTTTCCATTAGAAAAGTATTACTACCACATTTCTTTTCAGTTTGAGGGTAATTGCTACTTGCAACCTATGAAAACCTACACGTTCAGAATATCAGGCTACAGCAGTCACAGCAAAATATACACTGACAGCAGTGCTATAAATGCCTTGCTCTTAAAAACAGACTGATCTGAGGCAGTGACGTATACATATTAATAGTAATAACAATGCTCTAGCTCTAAGGGAACATACAGTTGTGGTGCTTCTTAGCTCACCTGTGGAGCTGCCCTGCTTCCTTTCCAGAAGAGTTTTGCTGATTTTCTTCATCGTCTGATGCGCTGTATTTGGATGTTGCCTTCCCTGCTTTCTGGTGGGAAAGAACCAAGCACAGCTGTGTCAGTGCATGGGGGTGATTCTGTAGGTTCACATTACCATGACCGGTGACAGGTGGGTGGGTGAGCTGCCACACGTTCACAGCAGGGACACCACTGTCCTGCATGGACGTGGGATGACCCCTGGGTGTTCAACAGCAGACAGCCCTCAGCAGAACTGCGAATGCTCCCAGGCATACAGGGAAGGAAAGCCAACAGAAAGCATCTGTACTCTGGTCTCTCTTTGAGCCCAGAGAGCCCAGCCACCAGGCGGGGAGCAGGTCTACCTGCTGGCCAGCACAGAAGGCCAAACTGGATGAGAATCGTTTCTGCAGCCCTGCCAGGCTGTTGCAGCCCACCACGTCCACAAACAGGCTGTGTGTGGAGCTGAGCAGCAGGGAGAGGAGAGCTTTGACGAGCTCCGCACTGCTCCACTGCCTCCAGTACGCTGGCACTGGTCCTGTCGCATTGCTAAGGGCCCGCACTATATTTAACAAACAGCACCACACAGCAGGATCTAAATGAACAGAGCATTGCTTTAACCTATGCTCTCCCTCCCCTGCAATTTAGGAAATGTAACAAATGCATTCACAAAGCTGAGAACACAAACAGCCTCCGGGCAAAACTCTCAAACACATTTTTCCTACTGCCCTTTGAGCTACGCAAATGAGCATTCAAATTATTCTAATTTATTACAGCATACAGTAGAGCAACTAGCTATGATAAAAAGATTAAAATCTCAAAAGCACCTTTTTAAGCATCTGCTCTTTCAGTTTCCAATTTCAACATCTCATCTTTTGTAACACTAACTATAGTTCAAACGAGAGTTTCTTTAATTCCCTTCTCATCATGAGGTAATTCACAATCTAACTGAAAGCTCCTTATCCTTCTGCTCATACAGCTAGATGATAATTGAACACAGAATTAATTTCTCCCGCTATGATAAACCAATAATGCTCATAATTTAGTACATGCTTTAGTTTGCTGTGCTTAGTACTGAAATAAAGTTGACCATAGTGGAAACCATTTGCACAGTCCAGTTTTGGAACCCAGCGGTGTGGACTGGGGATGATTCCTGCAGTTAACCTGCAGGAGTTACCAGCCTCAGCCTCTCGGTCGGGCAGTTTTCAGAGTTTACACATGGGTACAGTTGGCACAAGAGCCAGGCTGAAAACATCACAAGGCAATATCCCTAGTTGGATAATTCTACACCTGTAAAGATATCAATAGCAGCTATCCTTCCCGGCTCCCTTTAGCTGTAAAACCAGAAGGGGAAAGCTACTGGCTCAGCCTACAATATAATCATTAATTATAATATATACAGTCTTTTTTTTTTTTTTTCCCCCAGGAGAGATTAAATGAATGGGCTTTCCTAGCTGCCATATCCCTTAGAATAACTAGTCAATGTAATTAAATTGCTGACACGCTTTCCAGTCCTCAGTGTACCAGCTGTTTTTAGCGGATCCGTGTTGTGTCTGTGACATCTCACCCACTGACTTTTTCCCCAGCAGCAAGCACAGGGTACGAGGTGAAGCCCCCATTAGCATGCACAGCGGGTACTTGCAAACCTCACCACATACGGACTGAGCAACATGCACTTAGCTAAAGCCACTGAAAGAAATGTGGCCACATTAGAGATATAAGCTTATAATCGAACTGTAAATACATTCCTGGTATTGGCTACTTAGAGAACTGTGGATGGCTTCTAGCTGGATTCACATCAGATAAGGTGGTGGCCAGTTAAATTCTATGAAGTATTTCATAATTGCTGTTTTTCCTGAATTGCTGCAGAGATTTCCAGTTACGCAGCATGCGTCCTGCTCAGCTGCAGCTTTCACCACGGGCAGCACGGGAAGGGACCGCAGACAACTACCAGGCCTCGTTAGGGCCCAGCCATGGGGCCTGCTGGAGTGAGGGAAGGGGAGAGACGGGTGACAGCAACACATCTGCCAGGCAAGGGGACCAGGAGGAAAGACAGGCACACATCTCTTTTGGTGGCTGCCATCTGCTCAAATGCAGGCTGTGAATGGAGACCTCACACCCATGGGGACTGCGTCAGCTCCTGCTTGGCCATGCAGGTGCTGCCGTGCAGGCCCACTGAGGCAGCCAACGTGACCCAGCAGCTACACAGCCGTATAAATAGCACACACCAAACCACGAGGAGGTCAGAGAAGAGCCCACTTTTACAACACGGGACTGGTGGGACCAGAGCCACTGCTCAGTCACAGCAGACCCCAAAAACAAGCAGGAGGCCAGTAAGAGCATCATATGGCTCCGCTCAGGGTGTGAAACTGGTAAATTTGGACCCCAAATGAAAAACAGCATCAGCTGGATGGGGGAAGTCTGGAAAACAAGAACAAACTGAAGCAGTTGTTTACACTGCTCGTCTGCTGCTGCAAGTCTGATCAGAAAACCAGCCATTCCTCTTCACTAATAAAGATTAAACTTGTGGTCAGGCAAAAATGTTTTTGGTTTTGAGAGTGTGTGTCTTTGAACGACTCTCTGTGCTCTTGGCAGCTATATTCTTCTTCTGAACTGTAAAAATTATATCAAGTGTAACCAAGCAGTTCTTCCTCGTTGTCTTCACACACACCATACCTGTCTGAAGCAGTAAGGCATACCGTGTTGTTAGAAAGTCAGACATAAACCAGCAAAATGAGTCTCTTGTTTTACTTACTTTGTGTTTACCAAAGTTGCCCATTAATGATCGGCTATGAGACTTTTTTCCACCTTCTTTTGTGTCCAGGTTCTGTGCAGAGAGAGTGCAATAATGAGTACACCTAGATACCTTCAGAAGTATCTTTAAAAGTCTGCTACAGTCTCTGAAAGACATGATTTTAACCCCGTAGTTTTATGATTTGTGATTTTAACCCCAAGTTTTTGTATGTCACTCTGATTCACTATTGTAATGCACACGAGAATAAAGGTAAAAGGGAATCAAAACCTAAACACAACATACTAATCTCTGAACACAAATTTAAATCCAAAACCTCATTACAGGACTTTTCTCATTTCTTTACATAATTTTAGCTTAGCAATCCTCTAACAGTGAGGAAAAGAATTAACATTAACATTCAAGACAGCAACCAACCATGTAGAAAAACCAATTCAGCGAAAATAAACAAACAAAAATGGAAGTGTACATAAAATAGCCGCAAAAGAAAAGGAGAGGAAAAAAATATCTATCTATCTAGCAGATGTGGGCTTTTCATAGGCAGCCTGAAGTCCAAGTTCCACATCTATAGGCATGTCCCTAGACATTGGCTTGATAATTCCTGGCAGCTTCTAGCTTTCTTCTGTCAGAAAAGCACATCCCTTTATCTTTCAGAGAGCAAAGTAAAGACCTGAAGTTGCTGAAGAATATTCCCCCAGCATTTCACAGCAACGCCAACAAACTCGTTATTCACTGTACTGTGTTGGACTTTATTTCTAGCTGTTCTAACGATAAAGGAACCAGATGGCTTCTTTACATCCAGGAAAGTCAATAATCCCTGTATCTACATCCAAAAATTTGTTCCTAGCTCCTTTCCTCCATAAAGCGTAGAAGCAAACCCTAGCAGATAAAGGAACAGTCTGTCAGACAAGAGCGAATCCTTGACAGTTTCAATAGCAAATCAAATTAAAACTTACAGTATACACTGCCCTTAAAACAAACAAACAAACAAAAAAACAACTTGATAATTATTGGAGATTAGTACATAATTTTGCATTGTGAATAACTTTTTTAGCTCAAAATAATATTGAACTGGCTCTTATCTGATCATGTTTACAAACACGCAGGTTGCCCTCTGATCTCCTACTTCTCTGACCTCACGAAGGCCAAAGAGGGGAGGCAAGCTGACTGTTCTCACACTGTGAAGCCACAGTCTGGAAATAACCCTTTTTGCCCAGGTCAGACGGCTCTGTCCTTTGGGCTCTCACAGCCTTGTCTCACCACAATGCAGCTTTGACCAGATACCTCAAGCATCAGCACGAGCTGAGCATATTTTCTGTAGTCAAGCCTGGCTTCAGGCAAAAGTCTCGCAGGTCCATCCCTGGAGAAAGGTTGGCAACAACTACAAAAAGCTAAAGAGTGAGAAGATGTGCAGAAAGCAGAACTGCACATACCTGACTTTGGAGACTTATACCAGTTAGAGCAGGCACATCCCTCTGAACAGTTCATTCCCTATTTAACATACCAAGGCTTTGCATCTGCTTGAGGTGAAATATGGTGGTGGTGGATTCACGGTACAGACTCTACTGATGTACTCAAAATTCCAATACATTTTACTGTTTTGCAATAATAGTTTTGTCTCAAAAGGGAAAAGAAACTTACCAATTCTTTATATAAGTCATATTTCTGGGTATGAAAAAATAGAACCTTGCTTAGGTCAGTAAAGCACGATCCCATGTTTTACTGCTACACAAAGCAGCCACCAGCATTGCAGGCAGCAGACAACACTGTCAGTTATCACTGCCAGCCTTGATGGGACTCAGGCTGTAGAGAGAGGATTTTCCCCAAAACCTTGACACAGACCAAATTGTTTGACAGTTGTTTGCAGTATCAGTGCTTGCTCAATTAATTGCTTCCATCTTTTAGAAGGAAATAAAACAGGTTTGAACAAGATACTCCTCGTATTTATCATCCAAATCCTCTCCTTAGAGATTTTCTTTTCTGAAACAATTCCAAGTTTTCATTTCAGAGGGAATACAACTCTCAGATGCTGTTAGTAAGAAATTGCATTTCGCATTTAAGAAACATGCAACACATGGCCTTGGCTAACGTTCAGTATGTGCGGGGGGGGGGGGGAAACCACCTACCTGTTTCAGGTTAACACTTAGACCTTCGTGAGTTGCCTTTAACAGTGCTCTCACAGTGAAGCTGTCAGGATCTTCTTTGTCCCTGATTTGGGATTCTTTTATCAGAGATTCAAGCTTTGTTCTTATAAAAGATTCCACTTGGTGCTCTGTTGCACCATTACTCTGAAAAGCATCAAGAAATCCGGTTAAAATAGCTTACTAGCTCCAGCACTTCTGGGACAGCCTGAGGGAGCATTACATGTGCCTCAGGCACTCCCAGCATTTCTTTTCACTGCAAAGAAAAGCTTCTTGCATAATCCTGCTCCGATTGTGGCTTTTATTGTCACTGCCATCATCCTTTTTTTCTTTAATCCCCTTGACACATTGTCTGCACTGCCTCACCAAAGCACTCTCCACCACACAGATCACCCCAGGCTCTGGTGGTAGCTCTACTTCAAGCAGTCACAAGCCTGACCCTCCTTCAAGGTACAGCCGGAGTTCACAGCCAGTGCACCCACACACATCCTCAAAACTATCAGCCCAAATACTATCAGATTCCTGCTCCAAGAAGTGAGACAGGGAAATAATTAGTAGTAGCATGACACCAAACAGTTTCTTACGTAAGGTGCTTAAAACAAAAATGGATCTTAGGGCACAGCAGCAGGCACCGAGCATTCCTCTCTCCACAGGGCAGGAGAACTCTCCTGAGACAGGAGGAAACCAACTGTTTGTACTAAGGTGCTCCCTTTCTGGCCACAAAAGACCTACTGCATTGGCTTTAAGGACTGAAGATTTTGTCTTAGGTCTTTCTGCTCACCAGAAGTGCTGGGTTCATGTTGGTAAAGCAAATGTGGATGACACAGTGCTCCTCTTCCACAGCACGGGACAGTGAATTGGGCAGGGAATTCCCTAAACTTAAACCTGCAGAAGTGTTTAAAGATAGTGTATATAAAGAAGAACCTTTACTTTAAACCAATCACAATCCTAAAGATTTATGGGATTACCCATAATTAATACACAACATTTCAAATTCTGTAGTGAATGCCAACAGAAATACAACAGTTGGAGGCATTAAGCAGGCTGATTTATCCTACACTCCACGCACTTACTGCAAGCAAAACTGTACTTCTGTATGAGACTGTCATATGGAGCATATGGCTTGAATTACGTCCAAGTGCAATCTGACCTCTAAATTATTAATGAATTAATCAGGATTTTGTCTAGTAGGACAAAGGGATTTGGTTTATCGAAGAAAGCAAAATCTGCCCTTTTGTGTAATGTACACAAATCCTCCAAAAGGTGTTTACTGACTGTAGCATTTTAGCAACCTCATGGTAGGGGGAGAACCAGCATAAACATCTGCTTCCACTGATTCAGTTCAGATGGGGACTTCTGTCACCTGTAAAGCAAACCCCAAGCTACTTTGACAATCCTCCCATTGCCAATAGCTGGCATAAATGATACAGAGAAGTTAAAAGCTTGATATTCAAACCATAAACAGCTAATGAGAGCTACACTAAGGGGCTTCTGTGTGGCAAAAAGGCAAACTCACTGGGCTACATTCAGAAGCAAATATAAACAATATTATACTTGCTAAATATTAATTTGAATTTGATCTATTCTTTCTGCATCTCCCTTGATAATATCTTCTTTGTTCAAAAATTTTGACTGGTGAAGCAAGGCTGCCTTCTGACTTGAAAAAAAGCACCTGCTGGAGAATGTGTATTAGCATTGCACACCAGCTTCAGTTTGTAGCCAAAAAAAAGCATTAGTAAAACCAACAGCAGAAAAATAAACAGCAGGAGTTAGGAAATAAAGAGAAAACAGTTTTCAGTATCAGAAAAGAAGAAACTGAACTTTTCATTTGCACATCTCTTGATAATTTTCATTTAGAAACTGTGTAACACTTCCCTCATATGATTGCTTTGAGTACTATGCATTTGCACCTGACACATCTTAGCATGCTTATTGTGCTGGCATCAATGGTTTCAGCCTAGTGTAAGACACTCATACCTGTTAGTTATGTGGCATAAAAGAGGAACAGCCTGCATTTCTGAACAAATTCATTCCATATCTAAATGTGGAGTGATATAATTCCTGCATCCTAAGGACCTGACTTAGAAATCTAAGTTAAAAACCTTAATCTGCTAATAACTGTAAGCAGGATTATGGAATATGCACACAAGAAATGTGAAGATAGAGCAGTTCTGGGAAATGTGTATATGTACATACATAGCAGGGCTTTAATTTGCAGTCGTCTTCAATTTCATCAGCACTATCCTCATCAGAAACTTCTCCTTCCTCAGCATCTGCTCCAAGACTGTAGGGCAACTTCTTTCCCTAAAAACAAGGAAAAATATTCACAATAAATGCACACATGGTCAGTGTTACATTGTGCAAAGACCAAAATATCCTGTTACTCAACTATTTCTTATTTAAAGGTGGCCATAGTTTAGAATTCAATCTCAAAGAATCTCATGCAAATTGGCTCAAGGAGTCATGTCTTCACAAGGGGAGTTAAGTATTTCTGGAAGAGTTTCATATTGAAAGATATTTGCGAACTCGTTCAAAAAAGCCCACTATATCCCATCCCTCGAGCAACCCAGTGAGCGTCTGAATGATTTATTTTCAAGCTGCCTCCCAGATGCTCCAGGCTTACCCCCACCAAACACACCATTGTGTACTTCAAATAAAACTCAAGAATCAGTAGTTGATACTTTATTATAGGCTCTGCATCAGAAGGGAAAATGCAGACACCGAAGAACTCAGTGAGAGTAGCCATCATCATGAAGGAAGCAGCAAAGCTTATTTTATTACTGCATGCTCAGAATGCAGAAGAACCTTTAAATGCAGTTCATACTTGAACGTTTATATGGGCTTAAATCCCCGTTACCAGAATTACTCTTTATATGCAGTAACAAAATGAGAACTGTGGCCACCACTTGAAATTGTTTGGCTAATTAATCAATGCAGTGTTTCAAAAAAAAAAAGTATAAAACTGTGCAAAAATAATAGCAAAAACAAAACAAAAAAAAAGATGGAAAACTGGCTTACTTCAACAAGATGTTGATTCCTAAACATTTTATCTGTTCTAACATGGCTGTTTAACTTAAACAGGAGATGGGAGATAAGGCTTTGTGACAAGATGCAGTGATGCTGAAAACAGAATTCCTTGTCCTAAAAAAATCAGCCCAACTCCGCACCATTCGGTAACTACTCACACGGTTTCAGCCGCTGTTAGCTGATATGTGCTGGGAAGACCAGCACGAAAGTTCATAGCAGAACAGCACAGTACTAAATCTCTTGCCTCTTATTCTCTGACAATATTTCAAGCTAGGTCCGCGCCATTTTGTCACACGACTGACATTAGCTACTGTTTAGTTCAGCTCCCTGCGACGCTGACGCTACCTGCCCACATCATTCATTAACCAGCAGTTACACAAGAAAACCACTTCAATGAAATTCAAAATCACAGCTGAGCACTTGAAGGTTTTCTAATTCAGAGTCACATCTCTACTATGTATTGAAATATGTTCAACCTAGCATCAAACCTAAACTGTGAATCACTGTAGACAGTTTGACATGGAGGATAGAGGCAAAAACGTTACCTCAAGGGCTCGCAGCAAAGTAATTGACCTCGTGTGTCAAAGTAAATTAGACAATCTAATAAGCTACAACTCTATTAATCATCCTCTCAAAGGCCTGCATAGCATTTCTTTCTTATTATATCCATCTTGGTCTTTGAAATTCCTTTCAGAGCAAATCTGTTTACACTGAGAGGCTCAAAGAATTTATCCTGCATACAACACTTACTACAGTGCTCTATGGCCTCCTCCCTTGCTGCTCTTTAGCTACCTTCTGAATTGTTCTTTCATAAACACAACTGATTAACCATGAAAATAGTTTCATTTCATGAACTACTGCTCATAGCAGGGTGAGGGGGAGATGCAGGGAAATGCAAGAAATTGCAAGAAAATTTCACATGATTTTATATTACTCCAAAATCCTTTGTATTTTGTATTTGTAATGGAAGACTGTAGGACAATGCTTAGATTGATATGAATGATAGGGAAAAATATCCAGCCTGCTCTAAGGAACCTGCTTTGCCAGGGGGGTTGGGCCCAATGATCTTTCAAGGTCCCTTCCAACCCCTACAATTCTGTGATTCTGTAATAACAGAATTCAGAAATTTTCTGAAATCTAATTTGATTTCAGAAAAAGAAAAGTATCAGCTAATTTTATCACACTCCCTACTATTCATAAAGATGCATTTTATATCATTTCTCTACTCCCCTGACTCAGTGCTAAGGTTTAAAAACCAGCATCTCTGCCTGTAAGACTCTTAGACAAGATGCTGAAGAAGTAGAAAGACTTTTCTTTACACTGCTGTTGATAACAGCTCCTTGTTAAAACACTTAGAGAAGTGTTCTGGGACACTTGTCAAAGCTAAGGCTTACCCCTGTTTTGATGTGTCTGTGAAAAGCTCAGAATTGTAACTTACTGCATCTGTACTGATCCTCATGGTACAGACAAACTGGCTCTCCAAAGCAAAAGACCTACATAAATACCACATGCTGACTTTTTTCATATTTTGAACACGTCATGAGATGCAAATTACCTTCACTAGGATCTTCCCTTTCAGATTTTGAGGACTAGGAAGCTGCCTGGAGTCTCCAGTGACTATAGATGACAAGTCCAATTTGTCACCAAATATCTCCTTCAAGTACTGAGCAATCTTCTTCTGCTGTTGGATACTGCAATGATTCTCAATAGACAGTATCACTGGAAACCTACAAACAAAAACCCCAGACGGAGTCATAGCTGCTTACCACAAACTGTTTCAAGTAATTTGCTTTTGCATTGTCAAGAGTCTGGAAACAGACTCATTTTGAGAGGAATGACTTCACATACGAATTCCCAGATCCCTGGGGGCTCAGAATTCCTTTGCTAATCCCTGCAGGAGGGTTCTCCAACCCCATCCCACTAGTGCCAAAATTTGAAACAGATGATCACCAAGTGTGAGACATAGACCATGAAACGCACAATAAAACTCATCAGCAGTGCAATGCCCTCCTGTTGTATAGAGTTGGATAGAAGTTACAATATTCCTTTGCAAGCCACGTACCAAATCTTTATATGCTGTGATCAGCAAGCATTTTGGAATCATCAGGTTCAACAGAAGTGCTAACACCTCTCTGTTCATCTTGCAGATATTTTGTAATAGCAGCATGAATGATTTGCCTTTGTCTTAATAAGTGCAGCTATAGTGAGTCAGACCAAACCTCTGAAGATGACCAGACTGAGGAGAAGCAGAGATATTTGGCTATACTTTCCAAATACATATTTTACTTTTCTTCTCCCCAGACTACTCAAAATTTTATACACCCATTCATGATTTTTAGGCTGTTATGTGTGTACGTGTACATATAAACATATCTATATGGCTCAAGTCTCTGCAATTTTCATAATGAACTTTGTTATATAGCACCTGGAAAGAAAACTCAAATTTAAACATTACCTCTCAACTCTGTATTTTCTTGTACTAAGTATGAGACAGCTTTTCATTTTTCCTACTGAAATAAAGTATAGCATAAGGTAGAGAATATTACGGTGTTGATTTTTAAGGAGAATTTCCCAGGGGAAATGAGTGGGAAGTTTTGTTCAAAGAACCAAAATAATCACTTGATATTGAACAGTCTCAGTCTGTTCAAAGTATTTTTGAGTTTACAATGCATGAAAGGTCTTTCTAACTTCAGCTGAACTTTCTAATTAGATCGACAGTATTGCTCATGAAGCTGATCAATAAATTTGATACAGGCAGTAAGCAGGGGAACAGAATCCACTTTCTATATTCTCTGTGTGTTTAAGGGAATACACCTACTTCCTGGTATTGAACTCTGACATGAGATTAGTTACACAAAACAGACAAGTTTAGCTTCAAAGCCAACTCTACACTTACTCATTTTTGACGAAAGCATACTTATTGATAGTTTCTGCCACATCACGGAAGAGTATTTTAGAGGTAAGCGTATACCCATGGTGCACTACCGGCTCTCCATCTGGACCATCCCAGCAATCCACTATGAAGACAAAAAAGCTATACATTAAGAGATGCCCATGATCTTACATTTTTCTGCTGATCTTGTTTGCCAACAGAACTCAGGTACACCACTCAAACGTACAGGTGTCAGGAAGGTTCATTCAATCCGTTACAACTCTCCAGTTAACACTAACAGGACCGTCTTTTCATACACTAAACAAAATATCTGCAACCTTAGCCTGCCTCCCCCTTCTTACATTAAACTCATTTTTTCCTGATACACAAAATTACAAAGGTAGAATAGATCAAGTAATGTTCGCAGCTATCTATTGGGAAAGCAGCTTCTGCAGATTTTTTTTTTTTTTAATATCTAGCCTTTTTTCCCCTTGTGGTTAAACTTGTGATTGATGACTAAGTGTGTAGTGGGAGTAGCACTGAGATCATCACATGCCAATGTGAAATATGAATGGATTGAGACAATAATACTTCTAATGCGTTAGTGTGGTCTGGATTTCCATCAAACTTGTTACTACTGCTGCCTCTATAGAAAGTTAACTTCACAAAAGACAAGCTACGGGGCTCTTACCTACACTGTACAGTATCTACATGAGTTCTGAAGTGAGGCAAAATAAAATACTATTGCGCTAGAGGGAACTTTCCTACAGAAGAAAATAAGAGTGACGGACCACCCAGTTTTTTCAGGTTAATTTTTCCAATCTAATTCCAGTGATGGGTTTTGCAATATACATTACATTAATCATACTAAATTAATACTGACTGAGTTTAGATTTGTCAAAACATCCAGAGAAAAATAATGTTTTGTTACTATTTAAATCAAACAGAATTTAAACAACAATCCAACACCACCTCCAGGCTATCAGACAAATAAACAAGCAGCATCTTGTTTTCTTACACCAGCATTCAGCCAATAAAGCAGCATCTTATGTCTGTTGTGCCTGACCTAAACTGCATTTTTCAGCTCAGATGTTGACAGAAACACACACACAGCTGTGCTGGCAGAACGCACTATTTGCTCACCCGTCCTTTTCCTCCAGTCATTTTTCCACTGAAATTAGTAAAATAGTGAAGCATTAACACCTTAGGTTTGTCACTGACTGTGCTGAAAGGGAATGTCTGTCCTACCTCTCACAGCTACAAGTCCCACCAAAACGTACCTTCAATACATCGACAGCCATCCTGCAGCACCCGCGCGTACATCTCCACTCTGGACTGGGACAGCAGCTGGTCTCCCGTCAGGTACGTGTTGTGAGATGAAGCAATGAAATAGTTACAGAGGGGCTGATCCATGTCCTGGTGCACTTCGCAGTGCAATGGGTTGAATACGTCACAAGCAGGACTGCGCATGAAGTTGGTGAAACCTTTGAACAGAGGAAGGTTTGCATGGATGCATCTTCCCAAGCAAAGGATTTGCACTGATAGCTGTGTTTTCCCATTATGCTTGTTAGCATTAACCCCTGTCTCCAAACCAATGAATCACACAGCTGAGATTTGCCTTCACACCCCATATTTTCAGCACATCAACTACGGTGTGGGGCTTGCCTATTTCTTTGCCCACTGAAGATGCTGCATAGCCTCAGTCCACTGCTGGCATAAACCCAGGTCATTCTTTTTGGAATCCTATGGAAGTTTATTACCTTCAAGAAGAACATGCTCCCAAGATCCAAATCTTGTCCCTACACAATTTGCTTTGAATTAGAAAATAAACTATAATCTAGAAAAACACATTCATGACTGCCCCCCCAAAAAACAAAGCACTACACAATCAAGAAGTATTTGCAAAACGTGGCAGTGAGCTAAGCTTGTTCAGAAATAAACCAATTAACAACCAACAGTAAAACCAGAACTTAGGATTTAAATATAAGCACAAAAGTAAAGAATAGTAGGTATATAGAAGGCCAAATAAAACCACACATCTACATGCCCACTACCCAACTGTTTTTAGATCAGGTGTTTCCTTCAAACCCGCAAGGAGCAGACGACAAAAATGCACGCCTAATATTCCTCTGTAAGTGTGGAGAGCCTCCCTATGTCAAATCCAACAGCAAAGACAAATTCTGGGCAGTAGAAGAGATGTAGGATACGATGCCTGGAAGAGCACAGGTTTGGTGTTCTGCAGATCCACAGAAGGTACCATGGATAGCCAAGGTAGCTGCCACTTAAGGAACAGACAGCATGGGGACCTGGGCTGAACAATTCACTGATTTAGCCATTTTTACTCTAGTTTACAGTTTTCTCTATGCTGCAAGCTTATCTGAGGAGATGGTACTGGTTTATAGCACTACAAATCAAATTAGAATCAAAACAGAGAAAGTTTTAAAAAATATCTCCTTTGAGAATGTGAAATGTAAAATATTTCAAAATGACGGTGTACACAATATCAACCCTGAAAGCAACTCGAACGTAAAAGGAGCAGCAGTAAGATTAAAAGGAACATAAAAGCTTTCATAAATATTTTTTAAATGTCACTGCTTGTTCATTTTGCTTTCCTTCTGTCACTGTAAATTTCAATGAATTGCCCAGAGTCACGCCAGAAACTTATTTCAGAACTGTGAGGCTGCACCCAGGATTTAAGTGCTGTGTGGAGGAATATTTCCCCCCCACTCCCTAGAGAAATCACCGTGTAAATTATTCTGCTTCGTGAAAACTATCTTCTGGGCAAATTAACAGACCATAGTATTTAATCTGTTTTATTCCAATTCAGATTTGAATTTGATACTAAATTGGATTTTGAGTAAATATACCGTCTGCAATTGCTTCAGCAAACAAGGTGAATAAGTTACAAAAACCCAAGGAAAAAGCAAGTGTTCCTATTTTATTTCACATAAGCATAAATCAATGGAGTGTACAGCAGTGATTCCAACCCTACAGAGACAGAGCAGAACGCAAACTTTGATGTATTACTTTGGTTAGAATGTAGTGTAGTATAACTACATTTGTACTGCGCTATACAAATATACAGTTAGCCATAAAAACATGCAAGCCTGAAGCCCTCAAATTACCGTGGTGTGGCTGTGATGTGTGGCTGGGTGATGTATCGCTGCCTGATGGGCAACTGAGCCCACCCACTGCCATCTCCCACAACAATGCACCTGTACTGCTGACTGCTGGTTTCTTCTGTCATCTGCTGTCACGGTCATCAAATAGAATAAGATACTTGAAAATACTGTTAAGGCTTTTATATTCCACTATAATTGATCAGGACATAAAAATAATTTAGAAATAAAAGCA
Source organism: Aythya marila (assembly GCF_965140915.1). Taxonomy (NCBI): domain Eukaryota; kingdom Metazoa; phylum Chordata; class Aves; order Anseriformes; family Anatidae; genus Aythya; species Aythya marila. Next base: position 25,410,588 of record NC_139050.1, on the reverse strand, counting down.
TTACCTTCAATCCCGAGAACATTTTGCTCCTTGTTTTCTTCTGATACCTCAAACTTCTGTATGATGTCAAGACAATATTCTGGCGTCACGTTATTCATCTGCACAGAAAGGACAGTGTTGATGTATTTATTTTTTCTACTATGTGACCAGCATGTCAAAACCAACTTCAGACCTCTGGGTCCCATGGAAAACCTTCTAATCAAACGCTGAGTTCAGTCAAATAGGAAGAGGATAGACCCTATTGTAAAAGGACTTGATCTGATTTTTTGTCAGCTCTCCACAAGCCTCGTGGATCTCACCTTTTTGGAGAAAAATAGGAATGAGAGGTAGTGATTGCTGTTAAAAGTTGTCATTTCAGCTTAAAAGATAAAAAAAATTAGCTGTTCAGCACAATTAATAATAGTTGCATTGGGCAATCGTGCTGAAATGAGAACAGAACTATGAAGTGATATTCCTTAGTACAATCTACTTAAACATGTTAAAAAAAAAAAAAAAAAAAAAAAAGATTTGGCAGGGTTTGATTTCATTTACACACATTTTCCACTCCTGCAATTTCATTACTTTCAAGAGACTTCATTCTCTAGGAGAGTAATATACACGCTATGAGATAAATAATTAGATTGTGAAATGAAAAGCAGCAGTCCTTCAGAAACAAATAAGAGTTTTGTCACCAGCTTCAGCTAGCCCCCAGCTGAAGTCCTGACTAATGGGGCCAGAGCACCAGAGGTGCTTGTATTCCTTCTAAAGTCAGAGGGAAGTAGCTCTCATCACTCACCTCATCATTTTTTCACCCCTGTCCCCCCTCTACTAATTCTATCACAGGATGGCAATAATGACTCTAAAATCTTTGGCAGCTTCTCTGTACCAATGTTTTGCTTAGTGCCTGCACTCTGCCCCCGTTGCCAAAGGCAGCTCCAACCCCTGCCTTGGGATGAAGGCGCGGGGCAGGCTGGAAGCAGGGGCCGGGCGGCTCCTCTCTCCCAGCGGGTGCCATCTCTGCTCGCACGGCTGCGGCAGGAGGGAGACATGCCACCCTGCAGATCAGGCAACGTTTATTGTTTAAATCCCCAAATGGTCCCTTTGGGAAGTGTTATTTTTACAGAGAGACTTCTCTTTCAGCTGGCAAAACCAATCCCATTCGCTGTGCTCTGCCCATAGCTCCCTGTTCCCAGCATCCAACAAATGCCAAAGCATTTGACACCTTCTCCAAGTAGCTGACTCTCGATCTGGTCTTCTGTAAGGGGCTGATCTTGCCAAGAGCTGAGCTCCCCCAGAGAAACATGGGTGCCATGACCAACAACCTTATCTCCTAAAAGCCTAAATGCAAAGAATAAGCAGAGGATGGCACACCCAACGACGTTACGAGGACAGCTGCGGGAGGAGAGCGAGCAGTTCAACTCAGCTGGCACCTCAAGCTGAAAAAAGAAGTATTCACATGCAAGAGAGGTTTTCCAGCCTTATTCCTTCCCTCTGCTTTTCCTTTTGCCCAGTGAAGGCAAGATCCAGCCCGTCTGCCTCTCCGAACGTTTTATTTATATCTCCAGCTAAGCCGGCAACATGAGACGCCCGCTGGAATTACACTGGGTAAGAGGAACGAGAACAATTTGGTAGAGAAAATAACTGATTATCCCAGCTCAAATAGATGTTGCTGGTTGATTGCAGGCACTATTCATAGCAGCCCTCCTTCAGCACAGGCTGGCCAGAATTAACTTTTTCATCATCCCACACCGCTCCTTGATGTCTGAGTGGCAGGGTGCTTGTGTGCTCTGCGAATGAAAATGTCTAATCTAGCCCAAAGCTGCATCTGTTAGGGAAAAGGCCACTGATTTGTGCTTTTTAACTGTAGCTTAAGAGAGATTATGACTTAGGATACTAATATAAATATGCATTAATTAAGTTTTAAAGTCCTTCATTAGAAGGCATACCGCATAGCAGTGACTATCATCAGTGATTAAATATGTAGATACAGGGACTGCTGAAGATGGCCAACCGTGGGACTTCTAAAACCTCTTTATATGGGATCATTTTTTATATTCCTAGTTAAAAGCTTTCATTTTGATATGGCTACACTCCCTAAAAGAGTATCAGCCTTTGAATGACCAATGAGATCTTGTTTTTTAAGTAAATAAACTAGCAATCATTTTACCCAAAATAAAATCCTACATAAAATGCAACATTACCCCTAACCTTCTGCATAGAATCAGGAAAAAAGAGCAAAATCACTTTTGATTTCATCAATTTCTTTGGAAGCAGGTCAGGCAAATCAATTGCCAAAACTATAACGTCATCAGAAGGTGCAGAGCACGGCGGTGCCAGGTGATGGGAGAGCTCTCCTACAGAGGAGCGTGAATCACCCTGGTTTCCCATTCTCGTGGGAAATGAAATAAGAGAAAACAATGTAAACCAGAAGAGTAGCTGGAAAACAAAAGTAGAAGAAATTAGAAAAGAAGTGCAATGCTGGTGACAGGTGTTCCCAGACAGGATGCCAACCACACACTGATAGTTCAGCCTTCAGCTGTTCGCAGCTAATTATTCTATAAGAAAAACAAAACATAAATAAACAAAGCAAATCCGTTCTTCCAATCTTGATGCAATATGTTGATATAAAAAGTCGTAACATATGGAGCCATCACACAAATCAGTTATACTCATAATTCTTTTGTATAAGCATGAGAAGAGGGAAGGCATCAGCTGGCTTTCTGGTTGCGAGCCTGTGCTGCTGCACTAAGGTTGCTGCAGAAAGCAGAAGGGCTGACCAGATATGACCCTCATGTCACATCAACAACCTCCACAGCCTCTCTTTTCAAAGTTCCTGTACCAACATTGATATTCTCATCGTTTCCTACTCCTCCCAGGATGCAGGTTCCTGACACCCTTCAGCACACGCTGCCTCAGCTCGCAGCCCGGCGCATGCCGACATTCCCTGACACATGCAGCCTCGTTACACTCCTGCAAAACCAACTCCAAGGGAGCACGTAGAGTTGCTGCAAAACAGTCATTTTCTTAAAATGCATTTAATCCCCATTTCTTACTGCTTCTCGTCAGATTTTCAGCATTTACCAGATCACTAATTGTTCCTGTGCACCACCTAATTAGTGTGGACATGCAGTAAGAGTTGGCTGAGACTCTCAGGCAGACTTCAAACACACCAGCCCAAACTGAATAATTAAGGAAAGCTTTACATAATTACAGGTGTGTGTTCCCAGGGCTTAATTGTTAGGAAATTACTCCCAGTTCTGTTCAACTAAAATGAGTGGGGCAATAGTTTGGCAGCCAGTTTCATCCAGGCTGCATGAAGGTCCCTTTAACCTTTAAACCACCAAAGACACCGGCTTGGTGCCAAGCTGGTGGTGTGCTGAGAACAGTCCGTGTGGGTCTGCATGCGGGAGCACGAGGGCACAGCATTCATGGAGCAATAAGTTTTCCTGGAGCACACAGAGGGCGCTGTTGGGGGAAAGATCTCAGCAGGTTGTCCTTTTCTCAGCACAAACAAAATGATATTGCAAAATACCAGACCCCCAGCCAGCAGCTGGTGGCCAGCAGGCACGCAGGAGACCCTTTTCATATGGATTCTCCTGCTCTCAGAGAACCAAAACCAAACATCTCAAGTTTGCAACACCAAAGCAGCCTTGTAACTGCATGAAACCAGGAGCGAGAGCAACAAAGAGTTGCACCACGATGGGGCTCCAAAGAGCCGGCAGCATGAGGCCATTCCCCCCTCTGGGCAGGTCCAGAACCTACTGCAAAGCTGCTCTTCAGCAGGGAAGACGTTTTCAGAGCCCATTTCACACGTTACTCAAAGACAAGTATGAGCCAAACTGTCAGTCAAAAGCCCCTGGAGATCCTGCTGTGGAAGCAATCTGTCATTTAGCAGGAGAGCAGCTTCTGGATGGGGCCAGTTCAGACGCCGATCGATCTATTAGGAAAGGGCACTCCCAAAGGGACAACCCGCAGGCCTGCAGATGTGACTGGACATCCACTTCTAGGAAACCAGCCTATTTTATGCCTGTTTTCTGCTCCGATGACATTTGAAGCCATAAAACTGCAATTTCAATTGCAATGAACCGAGTTTAGCTACACCTGCATGGAAATAATCCTGTTTCACAGGCTCTTAGGTGAGGGCAACAGGGTGTTCTCCTAGGAAGGCCAGCTTAGCAAATTGACCAAAACCAAACCAAACCAAAAAACACTTATTCTATCCTCAGTCAGCAGAATATTCAAAAGTCTTGCCCCAAAATAGTAGCAGATGGAGTTGGACAGACCACCCACAGGTTTCCAAGCAGTCAGACAAGAGCAAAAACTCGATGCTCTTTGGTTGAAGGCATTTTAGAGCTGCATTATGATCTGAACCATTATCAGCTTTTGAAGGCAATCTTGCCTTGCCTGAGGTCATTGCTATCACATTTGTCTTCTGAAAACACACAAAGGTAAATGTGCTTTAATACTGCTAATAATGGCGAGTGAGAAGACAAGAGGGAAGAGGCAAAAAGTGCAAGATGCTTCTGAAGTACGCTGCCTGCAGGTTCACCTAAGGAAGTCATGCTTCTTTTTTCCCCCCTCTCAGAAAAATGTCAGCAGAGTGTTTACAGCTGACAGCCCTGCCTGTGTTTGGGATTTTGAGCAGTGTGTACACAGAGGGTGGGTTCAATATGCCAGGCTTTACAGTCAGCTTCATTTTCCTGTTGCATCAGTAGTTTCCTGATGTCCTTCCTCACGCACAGAGAGCGTTCTCTGCCTCTTTCACATGTTTTTCCTCCCGTTCTGGGTCCCTCCATGCCCCTCTCCTCCCGCTGCCCTTCAGCTGTTCCTGGGCACTTCAGCATCTTCGTGCATGTCCTCCCTGGAGCATCCAGGTATTATCCTGGACACCTGACCCTTCTGAACTTTGGCAGGTTGCTGTGATATCCATCTTTATGTTGCATCACAAAAAGACAGTCTTCCCTTAGAAATACAGATCTCTTGTGAAAAAAAAAACCTGTTCCCCACCCCCCTGTCCCAAGCTAAACGTTTTCCACATAATCCTTTCCCTATACTTGGATTTATATGCACGTACATTTCCATACCTTTTGTTCCACCTTTAGAAACTGAGCAAGTTCTTCAACAGTGAGGTGATCCTTCTTGTCACTGTAGCTTAAGAGCAACAAGTAGAGATCTCGACGTAAGGACATCATCTTGTAAAACACCGAAAATTCTTCAAAATTTAAGGTTCCTTGGTTCTCATCTGTGTCAGCTTCCTAAGAGGTAAGGACACTTAGGTAAGCATGCCAGAAAGTAGGTGAATTCAAGGAATAAAGCAGAAGAGGATTTATGTACAGAACAAAAATTTAATAAATTCTAATCTGCAAAATTCTGTTCAGACTCAAAGCCTACTACACACAGGCTAAAATAACTGCAAAATGATAATACTCTCTATTGGATTTTTTGGAGAAAACAGTTCCTGCACTGAAGCCCCAGGTTCCCTATGGAGATCTCAATTCCACCTTCAATTTTGAATTTGCTCCCCACGTGAAGAAGCACACGCTGGGCTTTCTCTGATCTGATACTCTCCTGTACGTCTTGCAGTTATCCTGGATTACAACATAGCAAGGAACATAATAATTTCACTCTTTGGCTTCCTCTAACAGAGTCTGACATTTAAAAACATTCAGAGCAAGCCACGGTCTTAAATTAATGGTAATTCCAGCTGCAGCACTCTGAGCCCCCCATCAGCTCCCTGCAGGGCGTCCAAGAGCCAGCAGCACCGAGCCTCGGCACCAAAACAGAACCCCGGTAGCCCCAGCCTTGGTTGCGGTTTTTGTTTATCCTCAGAGGTAGCAAGAGAAGAAAACAGTACTTAACGTATGTTAATACAAGGTTTTTGCTGTGAACATCTGCCTAAGAGGATTGCTTTGGATTTCCAAAACAAAGAGTATATTCTGGGGAGCTGCTGTCCAACATTATCCAGGTCCCCACAATGACCAAACTTCAGGGGAGCTACAACTCTTGCGAACGCAAGCAGATGATGTAGGCAAAGTGAAATAAATGTGTAGAGATGTGCTGTTGTTCCCACAAGTAACATCTTTCATATATTGCTGCAATACAATGTTTTGCCTCTCGTTATGAAACCCGTGGCCTTTTCCAAGCAGCGTTAAAGTGCAGGTCACAGCGCCTGCTGTCAGAGCCCTTTCAACGCTGACTTGCCTTTGAGCCCGAGGGCTTGTCTCCTCACAGGTTTACCAAACAAAAATTCCTCTCTCCAAGGAAAGAAAGTATCCCCAACCTTGCTATCATTTCCTCCTTCTCAAGGAAGCTCTTCCAGTTCATGCTCAGTCACCTTCTGGACCAGAGGAGCTCGTGTAATAGCTGGTGCAATGAGCAGACCTAGTCTATTTGCATTCCAAGGACCAAATTTTACTTCCCCTTCATAGAAACCACTCCGCTAACGTTCACACATTTTACTCTCCATCATGTCCTTGGCTTATCTTTCCTTCCTACATTGTAAACCATTTTCTACCAGCCCAACTGTAACTGTTTTCAGACAACAGAAGTAAAATATAAAATAAAAATTATTCTGGCTAAGAGAGGAAGTTTTAAAAAGAACCATAATCACTTTCATAAAGCTAGTTTCTATTAAATAATTTTCCACAAAGGAAATTAAAAGAAAAAAAAAAAAAAAGATTTCAATAGAAGCAGAGCAACCATCACTGCCAGTGTAGAATAATTCAGGTCATAGCAATGAAAACAATAACGCATCTAAAGAGTAAAATTAATGAATTGTCTTCTGTGAGGTTTGTCTTGTTAAATCAATGTTTTGATGCACCCTTGTCTATAAAAAGACAAGACTTGGGAAACAATCTGAGATGCTGGAAAGGACAGGGCTTTAAGTCCCAGCTTTCAGACCCTGCTGTGGTTCTGTACAGAAGCAGACCGCAACTGGCACTGTGTTAGCACAGTGAAACCCCGTGCTAGAGCCCACCCACCTGAAACATCTGCCGGACCTTCCTGCGGGGCAGGTTAACATTGAGTTTATGCATCAGCTGGTGGATCTCTTCAATGTTCAGCAGGCCGTCTCCGTTCTTGTCAGCCTCCTCAAAGGTTTGTTTCACCCAGCTGCAAACGCGTCAAGGAAACGTACAGGAGCGTGGTCTCCTCCTGGAGGAGGGAGGCAGAGCAGCTGGGCAGGACGAGGACAAGACTTCAGCTCAGGAGAATGAAACTCATCCCCAGCTCTTCTGGGCAGGAGGCTGAAACTCCTGGAAAAGAGCTGGTGGGACCCACATGCTTCTCCCTGTGCTGATGCCTTTAGTTGCCTGAAGACTTTAATTTTCACTACTGTACCCCTTGTGGTACCACTTGCTATTGTACCTTTTATCAGGTATAACGAAGAGTGTTGACCTTCCTGGAGTTAATATCCGGGGGCTACCTGCTTTGTGACTCACAGGACGCCAGCCCAGCTGCCATCCGTATCAGAGAAGGCAACCTAATGCAAGTGGATGGCTTAATGGAGACTTGGTGAATCCAGGCCAAGTACATTATTACGAGCCTGAGGTTTCCTTAAGAATCTCATTAACAATTAAACACTCCTGTTTTCCACGTTCTTTCCCCCAAGATTGTTACACAGTTCTTTCATCCGTACCCTTGTTATTTATCCATCTTTGGACAACTTCTTTAACCACCGCCTTCCCTCTAATATCTCTGCCCTCACCTTTTATGTCAGGTGTCCCACAGGGCAGCAACAAGTGCATACAATGATAAATTGTACAGAGAAAACAGACAGCAATTATACATTTGGTGTTTCTCCCTGCACAAGGACAAAGGGGTATCAAAACCAGCAGCTGTCAAGGTCAGAAAACAGGCTATGATTCTGCACACTGCGTACAGCTCAGCTCTACTAAAACTTTTCCTGGGACATTCTGCAGCTTGATGTCTGTTCGAGGTGGCACTCAAACAGTTTTTTCCCTTACCCTTGCTATGGACAGAAGTTTCATTTAAATGCTTAAAAGTGGCACTGGTTTATGATGATTACTTGTAGTTTGGTTCACGACACTAGCTCCTTTGCTCCCTTATTTCTGATATTGAGTATATTCTCAAAGGAGAAGCTAAAGTAGTTTTCAAATATTGCTGGGCTTGCTCTGATATTTTCCTGCACCTCCCTTAACTCTGCGTGAACTTCTCTGCTTTCTAACCAGTGAATTTTACCTCCTTTTTGCACATATATTCCTTTGCAGCTTTTCCTAAATCCTTGCTCTAGCTGGAGCTGTTACCGGGTCATTTTGTCTGCAGTCTCCCAGCTGCCGCATTTGATAACACAAACAAGACTTGAAGTGATGGTTCACCATAGAGCAGATATGTGCAGCTCGGAAAAAGTCATGGATAAATATAGCAAGCTGAGTGTGTGTGCAGCAGAGCATGCAATATATCCCCCAAACGGATCTGTGCCTATCTCGTATCAGAATTAAACACTGAAAATATGAATTAAATACCGTGTGTGTATATTCTCCAGCAGGAGTATTTACAAGTGATTGTTTTGTATTCTTCCATGTGGCAGGAAAGAGGTTACAATTATAATCAAGACTTTTTTGTTTGTTTAGGGGGAAGAGTGTTCTTTATATTTGACACACTAGTAAACACTCTGTGAAAGAAAGCACATCCAGAAAATATTCAGTGAGCAGTCTTTGCCAGAAGTTCATTTGGGTTACTAGGCTAAAAAGACATTTAAGGAGCTTTAAAGATTTGTCATTCTGACGATCAATGGAGGCTGAGCAGTAGGCACAGATATCTGACACACCCCAAACAAGAGAAATGGAGAGGGCCTGAAGTCACCAGGCAATTTACCAGAAGACTCAAAAAAAAAACGTTCACGTTTCAGCTGTGCAGAGGCCAACAAATTCATGTCTCCCATCAGTTCCCATATCTTGGGAACGGTGCCTTCTAATGGGCATTGCAATTTACAGTGGGAGAATAAAGGCATAGGTGGGCAAACAGAAGAAGACAGAAATCCTTCCCTGGCGGACACCTCAGGATTTTCACAGGTGGCCAATAGCACAACGAACCCCAGACCCACTAGGCTGCACATACTCACACACAAAATGTTCATTTTAAGGGAAATATAGAAAAGGAACAGCTACAAAGGAATTATTTCTGTACCCTCCAGTAGGGATTTCACTAACAAAAAACACAGTTTAATCCAATTCCTAAGGCACAATTGATGTCTTATTGCACAGGTAAGTGTCCTCGTCAAATCTAACTAATATTTCTATTGCAATCAGTGGCAAAATTTTTGGCACTTATCTTGAGGTGAAATAATACCCAGTACCAAATTCACTAAAAAAATAAACAAGAAATACTGAATTGAAAGCCATTGCTCAGGCTTGTAAAAGGATACTGATCGTGCGTTCTCTGTCGCTTAGCAAGCGAGTCCTCATCACTTATCCCAGCCATCAAATATTTCAGCCCCGTGATCCAGGTGCGAGCTTCCTCTGGGTTGGAGGTAATCAGATCCAGGGACTCCAGGTGGTTGCCGTGGTAAATGGTGAAGCAGCAGCTCGGGTCAAAGTTCCCCTCCGCATGGCGGTGGAAGATTTCGGACTGCCGGCCTTCGGTGACTTTGTAAATGGAATCGATGACAACTGAGGGGAAAAGGGAAACCAAAAATTGACATACTCATAATAATCACCCGGTTATTTTCTGCTTTTCAGTGATTTTGAATTATTCAGGCTAAAAGCCATTAAATGATTTTTAATATTAGATCTTCACATCACTAAGGGCTTTTTGACACCAAGGCTCGTCCTTGCCTACACTGCACGCACAGAACAGCGGCCCTGCTCCGCTGCAGCCCTCAGCTGCCATGCCCGGTCCCAAAAGTACCAACTATCACTGGCTGCAGCCTTGCCAATTGCTTGCTTTAAAATCTCAAGCCTACAGGACAATTCTCTGTATTTCCAGTCCTTATTTTACTTAATACACTGCTGATTTGAATTGCTAGTTTAAAACAGGAACCCTTTCAAGGAGAAACACTGCTACACAGTAACTCCAAGATGTAATAATACCTAAAGAAAGTTATCAGTTGTTACAATGAAGAAACGTCCATCTAGGCTTTTCTGGTTCTATATTTAAGTTGTGGTGCATACATTTCAAATAGATCAGCATAGTTATTGAGTCCCCACTGAGTTTGTTCACAATTCACATAAGCACATGGAAAATGTCCACATGCCGCTGAACTACATTCCCTTCCTTTTATTCTCCCAAGCTTTTAGTAGGTGCTTAAACTCTACTCACACTTTTGACAACCTTCATTTTAAGTATCATCCCAAATTTAAAATAAGTGAAGAGCATTCATATAATAAATCCAAAAGATGTTGCTCACTTTTCTGTCTGTAATTCACACTCTAATGCTGAACTGCCCCAGAAATTAAGACATTAAAAATTTACTTTTTGCCTTTTCACTTTTTCTGGACGGTCTCCATCGGATGCAGGTTCTGTGCTCATCCAGGTAGAAGAGACGAACGAGCCCTTTGGTTCCACTCTTCAGCTTAACCATCTGAGTCCCAGACTGCATAACACTCATGCATCTTTCAACTGTTAAGCAGAACAGAATAAATTCAACCAAATGGCCATCCAACCCCGCTAATAAAACGAGTTAATGGCTTTCAAACATCTCCCAGCCATAAAACATTTGCCTTTCACCTTCAGTGCCAGGAACTGGCACTGTGCCACAGACATACCATTTCTTCTTCACAACCAGGCTCCACATCAGAAAATAAAGTGCATCTGCCAAAACACCTTCACAACAAAGGAGGAAGAAAACTCAAGCAAATACTGGAGGAAAATATTTTGTAGTTGTTCTGTGCATATTTCCTGTAACTATTTTGGTTTGATACTATTAGCCACAGCGCTGTAACTAAAACCCAGCACTCTGCCAGCTTTGAGTGGTCAGACCATTGTCCAAACTCCGTGTTCCTTGGGCTCAGTAATCCCTTAGCTTAGATCTCGCTGTTTTGACACTGTTAGAACCGCTAATGGAATTAGAAATACACAATCCCTCCCCGCTGCTACACACGCATTTACAGCCTCTCCAGCCTGCTACCAAATTTCAAGCAGACACAGGGATAACTTCTCTTTATCAGTCCATCCCATCCGGGACAATGAGGGTTTGTTTCTCTTTGTTTTGACTAAGATAGCCCCATCTCCTCCTCTTCATCTCACATCTTCCCTCCCACAGTTCTCCAAACTCTAGGCTCAAGATAACCTTTCCCCTTGATCTCAGTACACATATACCCACCTTCCTAAATTCCCTTGGTTTTAACCCCATAGCCTCTCCTCACTTCATATCAGTCCAAATTCACCTCCTGGATGGTTTGCTTACACTCTGGCTCCCAGATAAAGCCCTTTGAGGCTGTCCCCAAGAACAGGCCGTGCGGGACCAGGTGGAGGTGTGAGCCTGAGCTGTTACCTACCCGCACACCGCACGCAGGTTTTTATCTCACTGCCAGCGATCCATTGCAGCAAGCCTGGCTTAGGAAGAGGTTGAGCTATGAGCTACTCAATACAGATAATCTGCTTCTTTGCACCTAATCCGTAATCAGTTATTAATAAAAGTCTTAAACACAAGTAAGTTTCACATAAGTCTTTCTGTTACCATCAGCTCAGCCGTGACAGAAATCAGAGGGGCTCCCCGGGGTGTGGTTGAGCACCACTAGCAAAAGGCAGCAGAAAGGGGACTACATTTCTTTCATAAAAGAAAAGCAGAAAATGGGCCACAAGCAGATAATTACAACTACCAGAAAACATGGAGAAAATCCTAAAAGACTTTACAATTTCTCCTGCAGTTTCAATGGCCCTCATGTTTCTGCATCCCATTTGTAATTAACACAGACACATTTCCCATACACATTTTCAGACAGACTTGAGAATCAAAGTTACATGGAATAGATATTAAAACACCAACACAGAAGAGTGGAAGAAATGCAGTTCCTGTGAATATCACAATATTCTCTGTTTCTCAGGTGCCACCTGCACTAAGCCCACGGCCCGAAAAAGCACCAGCTTTGTGCTTGCACTCTTGCAGATCTTGGGAAATACCACCCAGATGCAAACATCTCAGTCAGAACAGCAGAGGGGTAAGGAGGTTCACAGCATTGTTCCTATTGCACACGTGTCCGTAGCAGAAAGCTCCATGCCATTCAAAGCCCCGCTGGGTTTCAATTTTAGAAGGCTTTTTCCTTTTTTTTTTTGCCTTTCCAATTTACAAAATACACCCTCCTCTCCTTTCAGCTACCTATGAACCAGGCAGACACAAGAAACGAGGTCTTTTAAAACCTATTTTAGTGTGCTGATTTCAACCTCTAGCGGGGCATTTGCAAGAGGGCCCCGCGGGTCAGCACCTGAACGCAGCCAAGTGCCTGAACAGAGCCAGGGCAGGAGGAAGCTCCAGGAGAGAGGCTCAGGAACACTTTCACTGCAGGAACAGGAAAACGGGTTCCAGAAAAACATTTAATACTCTAGATAAACCAGGAATACTGAAATAAATAAATGTATAAAAATGAAGCAGCCCCTCAGGGCAGCCATATACCAGAACTCAGGGAAGCGTGACGTGCTTGCCACATTACGGTGTTTGACACAAGCACTACCTGTGCATTTTTCTCCAAAGCCTGAAAATGAATTAAAGTTATAGACAAGAATACAGCATAGTTTATACTACAAGAATAAATAAAGTTCATTAATCCAGAAATTCAAAAAAAATCACACTTATGCATTGTATATTTGAAGCTTTACTTTCAAATGAAAAAAGAAATCTGAAAGCTGCCAAGTTACTTCTGCTTCCCGAGTTTGGCAAACCTTCCTGACAGCCTAAAATCACCCCAAGAGACACCCTGTAGGTTAACGGGCTTTAACGATACCAAGAGACCAGGCTCCTTTTACCCTCCCACAACACTCATTTAGAGCAAACCAGACCTGAGTGCAGAGAGCATTTTTTAACCTTCAGATCGAGCGGTGACCGCCTTGCTCAGCAATACACGCATCTTTTCAGAAGGAGCTGCTTCTGTATCGAACACCAAACCAGATACAAACCCATCTGTGCCAGCTGGACCTTCTCGGAGGCGGCCACGCTGCCCACCACCTGGCAGAGCCCCGAAGCCCGGAGGAAAGCCATCGGAGCCCAGGGCAGTCCGGATGCCCCCCAAAAGCTCTCAGGCTGGGCAGACAGCACCTGCCGAGGCTGCCTCTCGCCGCAGAATAAATCTGGCTGCAGCCCACAAGCACTAAGCTGGAGCGCCCAGCACTGACCAGACGCGGCCTGACGTTCGAAAGCACTCTAATCCGCCCCAAATCAGCCGCCGCCACCTTCCGCCCAGCTCCTCTAATCTGTCCCCGTGTGCAAGCGGGTCTTTAGCAAGCAGGGGATGGCTGAGTGCTGCCCTGGGGAGCAGCTCTTGCAGAAGCCACTGCTCTGGTGCCAGACTCAGCAGCCATCCCCTGCCCCGGCCCCAATTCCAGCTCATTTCTGACTCACATGGGCTAAATCCCAACGGCGCAGTCACAACGCGCACACCTGCCCACTGCTGCAAGTACTGGGAAGCCTTAAGGCATGCCGGACCCCTTAGTGGGCACTAGAAGGAAAATATTTAGGGAAATAAAGTGCTCTCCCTAGCCATACTTTAAGTATATCCAGGCACATGAGAGCAGTGAGGGAAGCAGCCATGGCCCTGAGCACGGCTCCCCAGGACACAGAGGCACAGATCAGCCCGCGAACACAGCCGCACACGAGGCTGTGCCTCGGGCCCAGCCCTGGGCGGCTTCCCTGGGTTAAAAATTCATATTTAGTTTAAAAAAAATTAGCAATGGCAGCAGCAGGCCTGGGACTTCTTCCTGCTGTATTTTGGTTTGTGGTTATCCAAGGTAATGCTGTCAGCTAACTCCTAGTGGCAAAACTCCACTGCCAAGAGCCTACAGCAAAGTCTGTGGAGCACAGGCTCTGAACAAATGGGATTTTAGCCAGTTTGACGGGGATTTCACTTCACGTTGTTTTCCAGTGCCTTCCAAGAACCACTGCCTGCCTGCATGGAGATGATGTTCGGTCTCCTGTCTTGTTTTTATGGACTGATGTTACAGCCATCCGACCAAATGAGAAGATTAAATAAGGCAAAAGAGCATTACCAAACAATGAGAAGTCTAATTGCCAAGGAGGATATAAACTGCGTTCCTAAATAATACGCAATCTGCATTAAGCCAACATTAAGCTTGAGGAGATGAAATAAACCCACAAAATAGGAGTCAATTCCAGTTGTAACATCAGCTCTTCTCCCTGCATTTTGACATTCCCCAGCTGTGCCTGTGTGCTCGGTAGCTCCAGCTCGGCGAGGCGCTCTGCGGGGGGGTTGTCAGTCTGCGGAGGGGAACAGCGCCAGAAGAGCCCCTGCAGCAGGAGCTGTCCCCCGATGCACTGCCAGGACTGCTGCGGGCATCGCCTGTGACCCTTTTGGTGCAGCTCCCTGAGATCCTACACGGCACCCGGGGCACCTGCGCTGCCGTGCGGGGTGGAGGCTGTGGTGTGATGCCCAGACCCAGCCTGGGGAGCAGCCGGACGGACGTACGGGCTCGTTCCCAGGAGCAGACACTGGGAGGGTGTGATGAAACCAAAGGCATGAAGCAGAGAACAGCACACAGTGACACTAGCACGATCCATGGTGGAAGGTATTCTGGATGAGACTGAGAGCGTGCCACCCTGCTCTGCAGCCATCTCCTCGTCATGAGGATGCTCGGAGCCTTTACCCTAATGCCACTACAGCCTGTTACTGCCCGTCTGCCAGGGAACACGTCCCAGCTAAATCCCACAGGGCAGAGCCAACATCTGGAGCATCACGCAGCTCGCTGCTAATGCCACCAAAGCGCCGCTGCCACCTTGGTGCGGGACAAGCAGCGAGCCCAGGACAATGCTTGGAGGGAAGCTTGGGGGAACCCTGCCCCGGGTCAGGACTGTTTTAATTTCTGCATTTCATATTTACCCAGAACTTTATCTGCCCTGCTGTAACTCTTCCAACCCCTCGCAGTCTCTCACTCTTTAAGCTTCTTAGGGTGGATTTAATTATAAGCCCACAGATGAGCACTGGCACGAGGTGGACAATCTCCCACACCTCTGCAGACCTCAGCACAGCCTCATGAGTGGGCAGGCACTGCTGGAAACTGCGGGCGTTTCCAGCCCTCAGGGGAGCAGAGAATCCTAAAGCAAGGGGAGCAAGCAGCAGAATGCCAGCTGACTGCTCAGAACAACTGTGGATGGCCGACAGTCAAGGAAATTATTAAATCTGATGAACAACCCACGCCTGTAAATTCACCAAATAAATACACAAACAAAAAAAGGGGTGAAGCTTGAGAACAAAGGGGAGCAGGAGGGGAGAAAAGAAATTATCAGCCTAGTTTTAATTTTTCTTAGACCTGAGACCTGCACGGTATGGGTTTTTTTATTTGTTTGTTTGTTTAAAGAGACTTGGGATTGGCATCTCCCAGAAGTTCTGATTTTGAGTAATCCATATTTCCTAGTACCTGCTGGGTTAGCCTGCCATAGTGAGCTCGCTGGCGTGATGCTTCCAGGACAATCAATTTCAATGATTTTTTTTTCCATATTCAGAGTGGGAAGCTTTAGCTCTGTGCCTTCTCTCTGGCTGATACCTGACAGCACTGCGCAGCCTTTCTTGCTGGGGGAGCACCCAGCAATACACCAGAATCCAAACACTGACAAGCCTGGCAGTGCACAAAAATCCTCAGGGGGAGAGCTCTGGTGCCTCCACAACCAGGAGGGCTGAGGACTGCTAAATTTCCTAGAAGAGCACGGACCTGCTCGTTTACCAACAGTGCAAATCATTTAGCCACACACGGCCAAATTTAGCCACACATGTGGCCAAGTGCCAAAATACGCCGTCACTTGATTAGAGTGACCAGGAAATGTAGGTTTATTTAGCAAACACCGTTACCGGGTTTGCACACCCTAACCCAAGGGCAAGAAGCAGCAGCAGACGGGGAGAGGCGGCGAACAGCTCCCACCACAGCCCCCAACAGGATGATGGTGGGGCAGGTCGCTGAGCTGGCTGGGTCACCGCGTGCTGCTCAGGGGTATAAAGCTGGCTCTGCCAGGGGCTGCGCCTCTGGACACAGCGGAGAACAGCAAGGCACAGGTTCTTTCTCTTCCTAAATCCCATGTTTGCCCTCTAAAAATACATAATGCAGGAGGATCACGCACCTGAGAGCCAAGCATGCCTTGTTTTTAGCCTGCCTGTGTTGTAAGGGATTGACCATCACCGCTGTCCTTCAGTCCTTGATGCACTGCCCCATAGTTTGGTGAAACACAGGTCCCACAGCAACCTGTTGTGCTGGGTCTGATTTATTTATAGTTTTTCTCCTCCTGATATGCCACTCCTTTATATTTACCCCCCCAAAACCTGTCCATGAAAACAAAACCAGAAAAACCCCAGCAGAGTGCCCCTACAAGCCTGCTCCCGTCCCCTCAGAGACGTGCGGAGGAGGCGCTGCCCCGGCTGCAGCAGGAGCAGAGCCTTCTGCTGCCTGAATTTGGCAGCACCAGCAGCACACCGCGGCAAGCCCAGCACCTCACGGCACCACAGCCTGCCCAGGATGGCACCGGGCTGCCCACAGCACCGCTGCCCCCTCGGGCTGCCGCACACATCCACACCAATCCCCGGCTGGGGCTCCTCTAGAGAGCAGGAGGGGGAAAAGCGCAGCAGAGCTGAAGGTGGAGTTAATTAACCTTTAAATCAATGAATGAAGCCCACAGTCCGGCTGATGGTATGAATTAATTTATTCCCACTTCTCGGAAACAGTCATTTTCCTACCGAACGTGGTTATCTATTCTGTTCTCAAATTACCTGGGCGCAAGTCACCCACAGTGAGTCAGCTGCGGGCAAACAAAGAGCTGACAGTCTCCGACACCGAGGTAATTTTATTACTGACAAAACGCGTTGTGCCTTTGAGCTCCATGCAAAGCAGTGTTCCTGCTGGCAATGTGTGGAAACATCTCCCAGCCAGACACCTGCAACACCGCTGGGCATCACAATACCCGACCCGCGGCAGGCAGGGAGCCCAGCGAGCCCTCCTGTCACCCAGAGGCCACGCGAGCCCCTGGCTCCCCGCAAGCCGCAGGTCTGTCAGCGAGGAGCACTCGCCCAGCGCCGCATGCTGCCGGCATACCAACAAGCTGCCTGCTGCGCCACAGCCTTCTGAAACGGCTCCTTCAAAATGCGTGCCCAAGCGCAGAAATAAATGTTTCCTCTCGCAGGGAGGATCTGCGCTGGGAGGAGCTCAGAGGCTCTCGGCAGGCTCCAGGTTTTACCCAGGTGCTGCCCACCACGGCAGGACACCCACACCCTTGCCAGTGGCCCCAACGCCTCGGTACCTGGGCAGTTTGACCTTCGTGCCACGGCTTCCCCAAGATGCCTCAATTGTGCTTCACGTGGTAACAGCGCTCTGCAGCCTCACTGACACACAACTACACTTGATTCAGGAGCAGACTATCAGGTATTTAGGAAGCACAGAACTTAGCTGCTGGCTGGTCTACCGACTCTGTGACCTGCTGCCCACGAGATCCTTCGCTCCTCACGAACCGAACACCCCGAGGCTGGAAAACTTTCGGAGCTGCCATGTGCATGCCCTGCTTTATTGCAGTGCTGTGGTGGATTCAAGGTGTTAGGGAAATCAAACCTCTGGACAACCAGGCTCTTCTCAGGAGCAGGCTGATGGCCCCAGCAGCCGCTCAGACCTGTCTGTTCCTCGCCCAGAGCTCGTTCTGCTATCTGTCACACACTGTTAGAGGGTCTCAATACCCAGTTTGTAGCTGCTTGGGTAGGTTTAAAGGTGCAGCAGTCCCAAAGGTCACACTTATGGCCACGCCGATGGCAGGCGGGGAGCGGCGGCGTCCTGTGGTACCTCATGGCTGAGCGCCGGGCTGCTCCGGGCAGCGGCACGGCACCGCTTCAACCGGGCACTGCCATCAGGGCACAGATCGCTGTGGGCAGGCTCACGGAGACACCCGGCCACAGACGGGGACATCGGGCACATCACACGTCTGGAGGTGTTCGTGCCCACAGGCTGCAGCGGCCCCGCACACCTCACCCATGGCACGGGACGGGACAGGGTGGTATGGGATGGGATGAGATGGTACGGGATGGGACAGGATAGTATGGGATGGGATGGGATGGGATGGGATGGGATGGGACACTGCCTTGTGCTCCATGCTCCTGCCACCCGGCCAGGCAACAAACTAAGGAGCAAGAGGAGCACTCATCTAGCGGCTGCTGCTACATTTGCTGATGGAAAAGGGATGACAAAATAACTTCAAAGAGGATTTCACCCTCAGCTGGACACTTTGGCACAATACACATTTATCTATACACACACACACATCTACAACAGCTTCAGAGGTTAAACCCAATGCCTTTTTTCTAGGGCTGTTCCAAAAAGTCCTTCTAATGCTCTCGTACTTCCAATACACTGGTAAATTATTAAATGGGGATGTATCCATTACCCACCGTGTCTCAGCAAGCAGATGGAGTAACACCTGCCCTCCTTTACCTACCCGTGTGCATCAAAACTTAATGTCGGGCTTTGTGAAACACAACCCTCCAAGATAAAAGCGCCGTGTCTGGAGCTGCAGCGTGCCCAGTCTGGCCGACGAGGCCGTCCCCAACGGGACATACAAATAACTGACAGCTCCTTTAAGTGCTCTCAGTTCTTACAGGGTGGCTGTGCCAATTTCCCACCACTTCCACTAGTTAAAAATTATTTGCCATATAGAGTTACCCCTGCTAGATTCAAAGAGTTCTCCCCCTCTATACAGCATTTACCCTACAGCCGTTTAGGGGCTTAATCACTACTTTGCACCCAGCACTGAGTTAAACTGAAGAAAATCAGACACCACAAATCAAAAGTTCCCGAAGAAAGTTATTCAAGATGTCTTCCTCCTTTGTACCAGTCCCCTACCATTCCTGACAAGATGCATCTTTCTCATCCACAGCTCTTTGATCAGAATTTTACACATCGCTTGCGTACGGGTTAGCATTCTATTTATAAGTGTTGCTAGAAAACACAGCCACTCTTCCCCATGGAAAGCTATGCTGTGGCAAAATGGCCAATAGATTAAGAGGTCAGGAATGTTTTTAAAGGCAAATACATTTGTAATAATTTAAGATAAAAAGCAATCTCTGTTTGCCCATGCTGCAGGAGCAGTATCTCCCATACAATCCAAATGTTTGCATGGAGAAATTTTCAATTTGAAACACACACCTCAAAAAAAAGTACAACACATGTTTTCCTCTTAAATACTCAGGAATATTTATGTTTGCCATTTTTAAAGATGTCCAAATAATTACAGTACTGAGGAGTTACCAGTCACAGCCATACAGTGCACTTAGTTTTCTATAAGCACTTCCAGACATGCTTTTAGCTCTTCCCCCAGTAATTACAAACTCAAACATCCTTACCTTTTTCTGGACTTAAATTTTTATATACTTCAAGGTCTGCCATTAAATTTGCAACTCTTATGCATTATTGGCAAGTAGAATGGAAATTCTCACTGCAGGAAAGCCTCGATTTAATCTTCACGTCTCCGGAGGGAAAACATTTGGGAAGCAATCCGTACAAGTCCAGGAGAACCTCGCCAGCGCGGCTCTTTATGAGGAGCAGCGAGATCTTTGCGAGCCATAAGAGAGAGAAAAACAAATCCAGAGGCAATACGAGGCAACTTCCTTCAAAGCCAAAAAGCACAGCCCGGTGGGGAAGCTGGAAGCATCTGCTCCGTGCTGCTGCTGCGGGCAGGCAGGAGCAGCGACCACTTTTGGTGCGAGAGGCGCACGCATGGTGCCGCGATCAGGGCGCTGCAGGCATTAAGTGCCTGTAACGCCTGAAGGAGAGCGGCTCAGGCAAGCCCGAGGAAATCCCTCAGGCACCCAGGGAACCGATTCCTGTGCTTCAGCTGGAGAGCGGGTGAGTGACGCAGGCTGAATGCAGGCGAGGAAAAACACCCCGGCTGCGAGGAGCTCCCCGGGGCTGCAGCCCGGGATCCTGCGAGGCGAAGGCGAGAACCCCGCGGCCTCGCTCCCCTCTGCCACGTTTTGCGCCCTCTCCTCCCCTCTCTTCCCAGCCCGGAGGGGAACAGCCAGCTTTTGTGTGCTTCAGAACGAGGCCAGCTAGAGCGCAGAGCATGCAAATGGTTCAGCCTGTGCATCACTGAGCATTCGGTTTCGTAAGAACAAGTCGTCTCCGGTGAGACGCCGAGCACCAACTCTCCTGGTAGCTATAAGAAATTACCGTGCTGCTGGCTAACTACCGTGCTTCTTTAAGCCAAGTCAGTGCTACTGAACTCAGGTTTGTAGCCAGCACTGAGCGATGTGCAGAGCCACTCTGACTTACAGGACACAGCCCCAAGGGACAGCACGGGCAGGCAGCGCAGGGAGGAGGCGGGCACCCCCCTGCACACCTCTGCCCTGCTGCTGCCTTGCTGCTCCTGGGTCTTGCACTGCCCCTCAACATCAGCACCAAAGGAATGCCCAGCAGCATCCTCAGAGACTGACAGCGGTACAGGAGGGCAGGATTTGTCCAGTTGGGCCAGGGAAAAGTTGGGTGATAGAGAGATTGGGGCAGGGGAGGGTGAGAGCAGTTCTACCTGCTGGTCGCACCGAGGGCGAGCTGGGGGTGAGACAAGTGGAGCTGACTGATGGACATTTTACTTACAGAGAAATCATCAGTGCTCAGCTGCTGCTAACATGAGTACTGAGACTTCCAACAGGGCTTTAATACTTAAAGGGGGCTTATAAAAAGGATGGAGATCTTTTAGGATCCATTAGGAGGAAGTTCTTGGCTGTAAGGGTGGTGAGGCACTGGGCCAGGCTGCCCAGAGAAGCTGTGGATGCCCCATCCCTGGGGGTGCTCATGGCCAGGCTGGACGGGGCCTTGGCCAGCCTGATCTGGTGGGTGGCATCCCTGCCCACGGCAGGGGCTTGGAACTGGGTGGTCTTTAAGGTCCCTCCCAGCCCGAGCCATTCTCTGATTCTACGGCGTGACGGACTGCAGCACAGCACAAGACACGCCTTGCCTACACCCAGCAGACACAACCCAGACCATAACACGGAACAAGCCCCACAGCCACTGCAGGATCCCTGCTGGCTGCCCAAAAAGCTCACGCTGCTACCCACACCGTCGGCTGAGGATGGCTGCGCTGAGCAGTCCTGTTCTGCAGAGAGCAGAGCCTCCCAGTGCGGCTGTGACGAGGGAAATGGGAGAGCTGCTCCCTTACCCCACCAGCAGTTCACACCCCAGTTCACAAGATGACTTCTCATCAAGTCATCACTCCCAAGCCTCTAGACAGTTGTCAATACATTTGCATCCAAATGAATCGATGTCTTACAGTCCCGATTCAACAACAAAAGAGAAATGAGCTGTCACCAGCCTTCAGGTTAATTCTTGGTACACCAAATTGCACTCAGTAATGTGATACAAGTATAACTGCGCTGCATTCCCAACCTAGCACTCTGTTATACATGATAGGAGCTGGACACGAGCATCTCTACCACCGAGTCTGCTCTGTAAGAAAGCTTCTCTCACCATTAATATGCTCCTTATTATTCTGTCTTCAAAATAACATTCATTTTACAAATTGAAGTGCTTTGACGCTACATGCCTTTAGAAATTAGAGCACACTGTACGTGTCAGCAAGAACATCGCGGCAAACAAATGAAGACTTTACAAAATTTGGGGGGGCATATGCCAAGAGGTATGAAAACACCTGTAGGTACATTCACCTTCTGAACAAAATCACCATGACAACTCTCCATTGCGAAGGCAGGTCCTACACCCGGTGCCGAGCCCTGCCAGCCGGAGCCAGGCCTGAAGCCAGCGCATCCTCCAAGAGGCTGCAGCAGTTTGCCTGTCTGCAAAGGGAAGAGTCCGAAGGCAACTGGCTCACCTCAGCTCACCCGATGCTGCAGCCGCGTCCTGCTGAAGCGGTGTTTGGGCAGCCCGCACACCCTTCCAGCCCGCTCTGCTCCACGCAGCCTGCACTGTTCCCACAGGGTCTCAAGCGAGGGTGCCAAGCAAGCTCCCCAAACACAGAATTATTACCCTGTTACACATAATTGATCAAAACCAATGGTCCCCATAGGACAACAGCCCACATTTTCAGCAGTTTCATACACATCCCGCAATCAAGCAAGACCAGATGAGGCAGGAATGGTGACACAGGCTCACGGGTCTGCCTTTTTCCTAGCTAGGTTTTCTGCCCCACAAGCCCTTCCCTGGGTGACTTTCGCAGCAGTTTGCATGCTTAGAAGTCTGTCTTTTCAACTATTTAAGCTGGTTTCATAAAACACATTACCCGTACTCCAAGCCTCATTTCACTGATAGTTTTTGACAATCGCGGCTACAAAAGCAATAGAACTTATTAAAAAGATGTTCATTCACTCAAAATCCATTTCCCCTGGACTAATATTATTTTCCAGTTCTCTTCATTTGCTGTTCAAACAAGGCTCTGTCATTAAACCACGGGAATTATTCTGAGAGATGAGACAGCAAGCACCTCGACTGCCAAAGCACTGCCCCTGTCCTCTCGTTAAGAAGGGGGATTTAAAGCTCTTCTGGTACCTGCAGGCTCTTCTCTTCTGCACACCCAGCTCCAGGTACGCTTTGCTTTGGAGCACGCTGCAACTCAGCTCAGCACCTCTGGCTGGGATGTGGGGAACACTGGAGCTGCCGTGGCAGGATGCTGTGCCAGGGGCTCAAACAGCACCGGCCTGTCCCGAGGTCGTTGCCAAACCAGTGCCAACATTTTCAGCTCCCCAGAAGCAGCACTCTGCAATAACCCTGGCAAAAGATGCATGAAGCCAGCCACTCCTGGAGGGAGCAGAGCTGGAGGAGCCCTGGGGCAGCCAGCAGGCATCCCACGGCACCAGGGCTGATGGATGATCGAGTTGATGGCTATGGGAATCGCTGCGCTCAGGCCTCTCCTCCCCAAGCAGCTCCGGTCTCAGACTACAGAAACAGCTGAAAACCCCCTAGAAAAGCCAAGCAGACGCCTGTAGGCCATGAGGAATGGCAGCAAAGTCTGCCTTTACAGATCCAAGGCAGCGATCCCAGGATAAAAGCATCACCTCATGCTTGCTGCCAGCCGCGGAGCAGCCCCATGGGGCTGGACCCACAGCCTGACCCCACTACAAGAGTCAGCAACCCCACACCACGCAGCATCTCAGGCTGCTCATGGCACGGGGCAGCTGCCATGTTCCCAGTGGCTGAAGGAGGAGAAGGGCAGTAATTACTGCCAAAAGCGTTACCTTTGCCAAGCTGCTACAGAGCACGGGAGCTCCGTTTGTAGATATTAAAAACTACAGCTTGCCGTGCCTACATTAGTGGGCAAACAGACACGGCAGTGCAAGTTCTACTGCAAAATATTAATTTTCCAATAAATGAGAACATTTTTAACAATTAGGCTTTGAAATTACAGCACCAGAAGATTATTAATTTTCTGGCTCATCAGTTTTTCCTTTTTCACTGACAAAATGGATGGAAACTGGTACAAAGAATTCTGCCACAGAGAAAGAAAAGCTGATTAGAGAACCTTTACCTTCACGGTAAATAGATAATGAAATAAGAAGATAACATCTTCATATTCATCATCCAAATTTAATATTAGACCTAAACTGTAATACAACAACTCCTGAGAACTCAGCTAGCTGTGAATGAAACTTCGTGTTATCTGCACAAACTGGTCGCTTTTATCAGATTAAGGCTTTTATCAGCTCCACTCATCTGTCATTAACGAAGACACTGTTCTGTGTAAGGTTGACAAATATGCAGAGATGGAAGGGGAGAAACACAGCATCAGAACCACGCAGCCCGAAGCAGCGACGTGGGGGATCCACACGTGGAGCTCCTCCCGGCACCAGAGCACGCGCCAGGTGAGAGCCGGAGCTCTTATAGAGGCCCTTAGGCACTAAAGGAAGCACGGAGAGGAGGTTTCCTAATGTATTTCAGGAACTGATTTTTAGCCTATGAGAACTTAAAATAAATTCCTTAATGCCCTTCTTCTACGTACATTTCCAGTTACATCTGTTTTTACAGAACAGATTCAGAATACAAACCAAAGTGTGAATTACTGCGCTATCAACTTATCCTGCTCTCCCACACATCGTTATAAAACTTCAGCTGAAGTTGACCATAAAGATGTACGAGCAAATCCTGCAGTCAACATCTGGCATTTTTAGCACCATAGCCCCAAGCACAGGGCTTGCACGAGGCTTCAGCAGAGCTAATTATAAAGCTTTGCCCATCAGCAAGCATCAAGCCAAACAGACGTGCATTTCAGCAAACATCTCGTATTGTTCCCCCAAAACTCTTGTGCTCTAATAAACAAAATTGACCGTTTTACCGTATAAAAATAATATAATGCATTTTATGTTCCCATTCATTGAACACAAAAGTTCAAGATCACTGAAGCAAAGAAAAGCCTACAAGAACTTGCATAAGAGCTCGGCTTCTGGGGCTGAACCGAACGGAAAGCGCTGCAATAACACCTGCCACGAGCAATCTCTCATCAAGCTGTCCGAAAGCGGTTGTGCAACAGCAGGAGGTGCTCATCTAATAAAGGTGGTGCACAACCACATCCATCACACCTGGGAAATCAGAGATGCTCCCTCAAAATGAGCAATTTCTTTGGGCTAAGTCCATCTCCCCCCTCAGCTCTGGATGTTTATGAAAGGTGATTGGGAAGAGCCTCCCGAAGGATGAGCCGGGTATCCCTGGCACAAGGGGCTGAGAGCCCCACCAAACTCCAGGTCAGCATTCAGCAAGTTCCTCTGCGAGGCTGGTGGGACGGACAGCTCGCTGCACACCATCGGATGGAGAACTAATTGCTGACAGATATTCTTTGTTCGGTGTCAGCACCACGCAGGTGTTTGAGCAGCCTACCTCGAAGGGCCATTTGAAGGAAGCGGCAGCGTGGCAATTCGTGGCAGCACCACACAAGAGCTGAACCTCAGTGGATCAGGACCTCAGCATCAAGGTCTGGAGCAAAGTTCCCATTCCTGCTGGCCCTGGGCACCTGCCCGCCTGCCAGGCATGGTCCCCGGCTCAGGACATGCAGCCAGCTCCTTCCCAGGTGCAGGACGCGAGCGACCAAACCTTCCTCACTGACCAGCCTGAACGTGGCAAGGCTGGGCGAAAGGAGAGTTCCCTTCAAGCAGGAGGTTTGCACCAACCCACCTAACGTCCACGGTTAATTCCCACAGGTGGTCAAAAGGAAAAATGAATTTTAAAAAGCGAGGAGAAGGTATGAGATGGAAGTTAATAAAAGCAAAGGTCTAGATGCGGATTGGGGAAGCACTTACGTTGCTCATGGGCAGATGCTGGGAGCATGTCCCAGAGAAAGGATTTAGATATAGACCATTTTTTCCTTCGTGCTTTTAGCCCCCAAAATCTGCTAGCAGCGTAGATGGATGCTTGGCCTGACAACACAGCCATTCCTGCATTGTTATCGCCAGCAAACAAAACACGATCCACTTTTACAGCATGAAAAGCCTGAAAAAAAAAAAAACATCTTCCAAGCCTAGAGGCATGACGTACTTTGTATTTTGGCACTCCTTGCAATAGAAAAGAAAAGAAAGTAGGCTCCCCATGTCCACGAGGCTGTTCTCAACATTAGCCTGCCTATCTGCTCCGTCCTGCAAACTGCTAAAGCAGCTTCAGCACGGATCTGCGTGCAGCTTGGGATTCTCGGTGTGCACAGGCCGTACGTGCCTCGCTGCTCCTGAAGAAACCTGACATTTTTGCTTCCAGGCAGAGAAACCTCCCTAGAGTGCAAGGCACAGCAGCAACTTCCACTTCTGCAACCAAAAATTTCAGACAAACAGATAGGGATTTTAATAGCCTGCAAGTGCAGTTATTGGCAGCTTTTCCTAATAAAATCAGAAAACGATGAGAACTCCCCAGGCAACCCAGACGCATACAGGGCTTGAGCACTGCACACGTGAACGTTCAGTCCTTGCTCACAAACCACGTGCTAAAGCCCTGCAGGAAAGCACGGCGTTGTGTATCAACACTTTTTCTCGCCTACCAACATGCAAATGTCTCAAAGCATCATCAAAATACAGGAGTGAGCAGGCTGATCTGCACACAGCAGCATTTCCAGCAGGGAATGGAGACAGTCCTGGTGCTTTTGCTGTTCAGTACCTGGGAGATGGACGGGGAGCACTCAGACAGCCCTCCAGCCTTCGATTTACATTTGCCAGCGTATTTCTGGCTGCTACTAATTACTTTTGCAACTTCAGAGCAGGGGCACAGATAGGATGCTTTTAACACTTCTTCACTGGCCTCTGCCTCAAAGGAATTCAGTTCTTCCCTACAACTAGTTATTTACTCATGGATTTCAATCTGGACTTGTGCCAACGTTCCCCAGCAGTTCAATAAGCTTTTTCTTCCCCAAGCTTACTCTGTGCAAGTACATTTATAGCCAGTCTCAGCCTCTCAAAATCTTTGATTTTCTAAGCCAAATAAACCAGATTCATCTCATCTCTCCTCACGCCCTCCTGTACTCTCCCAGTCACCTCTCTCTGCATGTTCCCGAGCTCCCCTTGCCCAAACTCTGCTGAGCAGAGCTGCAGTAGGCTGGGCCGTGCAGCAGCAGTGCCTTCACCTAGAAGCACCAACACCTTCAGCTTGCTACGAGCACTCAAAGCTGCCTTTGGCTCCAGGTAACGCATCACACGAGCAAGGCGCTGTCCTGCTGTTCGCTGTATCTCACACGCTTCATCCTCCACCACCTCCTTGCTTGCAGCCAGTGCTCTCCCACGCTGGAGCAGATGCTTTCATTCCCTGCTCAACTTCCACACGAGGTCCTCGGACATTGCTTTAGAGACACGATGCTCTCCAACAGCCTGTACGTGCAGTGCTGTGGTGTTTCTGCTAAGTATTTGTTTGCTTTTCTCCCCAAAACAAGATGTTTGAACGACTCCCAGTAAAAGTCCCTATGGAGAAAGATGACCCTGACCTTTTTAGAACACCAGCTTTTGGGTTGGGATAAAGTTGTCTGCTTTGCACCTGAGGTGCAACAGTTCTCCCAGATTACAGGTTCAGCTACAGACCATAATCACGCCACCAAAATGTGAACCTTCCAGACAAGCCACATACAACTGAGCTAGTCCACTGCCCTGAATGGAAGAGCACAACTGAGATAATATGAGCAAGGCTGGATTAACACCACAGCCTCCCAGCGGTGGTTAAGTCCCCACTGACACCAAAGTCTGAAAAGAAAGAGGTGGAGAAGCTGGATGATAAAACTAGAAAGAGAGAGCAGATAATTACAATTACAGAAATGCAATTGAAACAAAGGGTTTGTATTTCTGAGAGCAGAGGAAGAGATAATTGGCATAAGTAACTGACTCTAATACGGTAACTGTGTAAAGCTACTTCCAGAATTGCTGAGACTAAATCATCTATTTGCCAAACACGTCATGTCTTCTGTTCAATGATTACAGAATATTAGCATGCATAAAGGTAGAAAAATAAGCTAATCAGCAGCTCCACATGCTTGCTCTCTGGAGAGCCATGATCTCAATGTCAGAATATGAAAATAGTAATTAAAAAAAATTCAGACCTGTTTAAGTTCAAAGTAATAGATATTAGAGCTGGAAACATACAAACCAAACAACTCAACTGTCAGCAAGGAGCCGAGTCACAGTACCTGTCCTGCCAACAGGTAGCACCTTTCCTACAGAGTTCACCTGAGATTTTCTCTCCTTATTTCCCAGTGGAATTGCCAGGATCACCCCATGCAAGCCGTGGCAAGAAGCCAGTAGAGACTGGGGGCAAGCGCCCAGCCTGCTCGCTGCCCCCACCCCGCCTGCTCTTCCCCACTGCCCTCTGTCAGGAGCTACAGGACCAGGAGGCTGCAGAAGGCACGGCGACACAAAGCTGGCCCTCCCAAAGCTCTGCCATCCCTTTGAGCTCCGTCAGCAGGGATCTGCAGCAAACCAACTGCTCACAGTGTCAGGAGCAACGTGCTGAATCCTGGGGACACGCTCCTGCCTCCCGCCCGGTGCGGTTGGGAAGTGGCACTTCCAGCCCTGTTCAGCAGGACTCCAGCTCCCTCTGCAGCATCGTGCTCAGGATGAAGAGACTGGAAGCCCTGAAGGGCTCTGTCAGGGGAAAATAATGAATCCTGTCTGGTCCTGAATGAAAGACAAATAAATTAAGCCGCAGAATCTTTCTGGTCTAGGGTTCCTGCTGATTGTATCTCCTACTTTAGATGATTATCACTTTGCAGACTCATCACTTCAATAACTCTGTGTGGATTACTGGGCTCGGTGCTAATGGATCATTATCCCGTCTCTGCACTATTAGAGAGATGAAGACATTACGCTGCTCCGCTACAAAACACCACCTCGAGTCACAAAGCCTGGACCAGACTTTTCTCTCATTTCATCTGCAATGGGAAAATTGCAAGTACATATCCCAAAACGCACCTGCTCCACTTATCCACCCATGCTAGAGAGCAGACTATTGCCTGGAGAGAAGCGTGAGCAATGAGCACTTATCAAAGCATCCCAAGAGTGCTCACACGGGCACGGGGGACCTGGGTGAGGCTGTCTGGGAGACAACTCCCTCCTTCCATAGTGCCAGAGACATCTCAGAAGGAAAGTGGTCCCACCAAAATCAACGGGACCAGGAGCACCCTGATAAATCCCAGGACTGCACTTCAGCTTCATCTGAGAAGTAGAGCTGTGGTGCCTACACATCAGGTGTGTGCAGCACCCCCAGTTTGTCACTTTTTTCAGTGAAACCCTGTAATTCCTGTGTTGTGCAGTCACGACTGGATACAGCAGGCTTCCCTGCAGCAAGGACTGTATCCTTCTCCACCAGAGTTTCACAGTAATGTAAACGCCCTCACGACCCAAAACAGTGTATCTGCTACTACTTCCCAGAGTGTTCTCTTCAAAAATAACCACACACATACACCCCCACTGAAACCCACTGATGGACAGTTTAATGCAATGCAAATTCCGTGATGATGCGATGCAGCTGAACACACAGCTGAATGGGCTCCAGAGGAAAATTTAAGGTAAGCAAAAAATAGATGTTTAATGCTTTAAAGATCTGGGGGAATGGGGCTGGCTTTCAATAGTTAATTTATAGGCATTCCGTTCTGCCACTATTCATAGTGCCATAAATCCGCCCTGACTAACAGTTTGTTAATCCCTGACTTCAAAGAGAACAAGGAATACAAAATTTGGGCCTCTGAGAAACACGTGCTCACCAATGAAGCTGACAGATCAAGTATAAGCAAAGAAAAAGAGGCCATGAAAAGAAAGTATTTTATACCAAACTATCGTCAGGGTAGCTCCCTGGCTTTGCGTTCAGGCAGACCTCAACACCTGAGTGATCTTAGCACACAATTTGCAGTGGCACGAGACTAAAATGCAAGTGGCTGGCAGTGGACTAGTTAGGGGGACACTATGGGGAAATTTTTTGTTGTTTTGCACAAACTTCTGATCAGTGCTTGGAAGTGCCAGAAGACACTTCCATTTCCTCCTCAAGAGATGCCTACCTGCAGGTTTCGCTGGAGCACTCTTAGAGATGCCTCACGAGGAAGCTACCACAGACTCACCATCCCTTTCGGTCCAAAACACATCTGCCACCTGCACCCGGAGCAACCCTGCCTGCCATCGGTGCTCCGACCACTGCTCATCCCCTCCCCGGGCACCCACGGCCTCACTAAACACACAGCACAGTTTCCCTTCTCCACCAGGGACACACCTGACAGCAGCAGCAGCAGCGGTGCCCTTGCAGCAGCCCTGTCCTCATGCCCAGAGCTTTGTGGAGCCTCCCAGGGCTGGGAGAGGTTGGGGGGAGGTCGGGGTCCCCGCGTGCCTCCTAGCAGTGCCGCAGCTGCCCTTCGCCCCGTGCACCTGGCTGTGTTGCACGTGGTGCAGCAGGACACGGGAAGGCAGCACGACGACTTGCCACTCACCGTGAAACACCCCGTTGTCCACCAAGAAGTGCCGGCAGTACTGCAGACAGCTTTTCTTATCCAGACTCCAGTAACTCATCGTGAGAGGCCTTTCTGCTCACCATCAAAGACAGCTACCCTACAAAGGGAAACAGAACGGGTAATTAAACGAGTTAATTTACAAGAAATGCATAACTGCTGGAAGCACTACAAAAAAAAAAAAAAAAAAAAAAAAAAAGTGTATTTATTGGAGCTTTTTATGCAAAACAGCCCATTAGCTTCATACCGAGTGTCGCAGCAAACGCAGCCCTCCTCCCCCCAGACACACGCACCTCTGAGGACTCGCAGCGATGCCAGGCGCAGAGCACCCAGACCAGCTGGACCCTGACCACCAGCAGCCCTCGAACCCAGCGAGCCGAGAGCTGCTGAGCCTGAGCCGAGTGCCTGCTGTCAGTCAACCCCGCAGCAGAGCATGTGGCCCCGAGAGGATCGATTTAATCTATTGAATGATGCTGGCCCACATTTAACAACTGCAAACGCATCGGACAAGGCCACAAAACAAAATATACCCTCCCCAGTTAAACATACAAAAAAAAAAAAAAAAAAGATGAATCAATGGATCCAAAGGTAATTAATGGCATCCTGATTTTAGGACCACGTTGCAGCACTATGTGGACACAGAGCCCCCTCAGCCCTACCCCTACCCTGGGGCTGAGGCTCCGGCGCTGTCATGGGGTGAGCTTTGCCTCCAAGGCGGCCAGCAGCAGGCACGCGGGCTCTGAAATATTCACGGGTAATTTGCTGCAGATGCTACCACCCAGCAGAGCCTGGAGCAGACGGTGTCCTTCTGGCCACGCACCCTGGGGCTCCGCTGGGCCAAGCCCCCTGGGTGCCAATATTGCTTGGATGCTGCCACCAGCACTTGCAGAGCCCAAGTGGGAAGGCCCAGGGGAACAAAGAGTGAGGGGCTGGGGCCAGTCGCTAACAATGAGGTGAGGAACAATCCCCCTTTATACTGGGGGGAGGAACAATCCCCCCTCAGGCCTCAGAGCGTTTCCATCACTGTGGCTCCACTGCCACAGCCGGGGACAACAGCAACAATGGGAAGAAGGTTTTTTTAACGGCACAACTAACTCGTTGGTAAGCTGGTGGCTGTAACCCAGACAAGGCTGGGTTTGTCTGAGAGGTTTCACTGAACGTCCCTTGAGGGAAGCTCAGCCTCTTGTGCAGGTCGGACCTCGCGGCAGTCCCCCAAGCAGCAGGGCTCTGCCCAACAGCACAGCGGTCCACGCTGCTCTCATCTCTGCTGCTGAAGGAAAACAAGCAAGAAAGACGCATGGACTCCTTGGTTTTGACACCGAATCCCTGAATTTGCCTCCTCCCTTTGCTGTTTCAGCCAGCTCAGGACCCATGCCAGCCACCCCTTCCTGCTACAGGCCTGCTTTGGGCTCCCATTTCACCTCCCTCCCACCTTCCCCCAGTCCTAGCCCAGCTGCTCTCTCACCCACGCTTTGCACAAACTCCCTCTCTGCCCCACTGCCTGCATCCGAGAGACCCCAAGCAGGGTGTGAGGGCACTGCCCCCCTCCTCCATCAAGGCCCTGCTGGGTGCAGCTCCCCCCAGCTGAAGCACCACGGCACGCTGCAAGTGGCAGGGCTGCAGCTCT
Source organism: Aythya marila (assembly GCF_965140915.1). Classification (NCBI taxonomy): domain Eukaryota; kingdom Metazoa; phylum Chordata; class Aves; order Anseriformes; family Anatidae; genus Aythya; species Aythya marila. The sequence continues at coordinate 25,378,945 of NC_139050.1, read as the reverse complement.
GCTGAGGGACACAGGTGTTCTGCTTGAGTGATTTCAAAACAAAAGGGAAATCAAGTCCTCTCCAACCACGCCAACAGGGCTCACACTATCCATAACGACCAGTTCAGCCACAGCTGTCTCCTGGGACCCGATCCCCAGACTCCACTATGAGGGAAAAGAAGAACTTGGAGAATTTCTCCCCTCCCAGAGCGAGCACCCCGAGCAGGCACAGCAGCCTGCAGGTGACCGCTGCTGCCGGAGCAGCTAGCGTGGGGCTGAGGCCAGCAGCAAGCCCTGCTCCTGTTTTGCTCTGTCTCAAAACCAGCTGCCTCCGTTACAGGATGGTTTGGTATGGATCACGTAGTGTTTACACTAAAGGCGTATTTTACTAAAATTTGGACCACCGAATCGTGACACCCAGCAACAGCAAAGTGACACCTCCGCCAGGCTTCTGCATTTCTTGGACTTTTGTCCTTGTTAGGAGTGAGCTTTTGTTAGAGCCCGTTGTGACTAAGGCCACCCCTCTGGCATTAATGAGTAAGGCGCAAGCTGTCAGTGTAGAAGGGTAGGAATAACTTTAACACTGCCCAGCCTGCTGCCAGTCTGTTTGCTTTAGGTGTTAAAAAACAAACACACAAGTTATTACCATGTTTTAATTCGTAAAGTTGTGTCAAGAACTTATCAGTAAGAATTTGCACAGAATTAAGAGGGTTCATCTCTTGTTCCACTCCCACAGAGAGCTCAGGTCAGGGGGGACTGATGGGCAGAAGCTGCTAGTGATATAAATGCAGTGCCTTGAAACGAAAGCCGCCAGCCCCCTCCCTCCCTCCCCTCCCTCTCCCGCTGACACAATGTCCCCTTGTCCTCAGCACCAGGCGATGGCACGCCGAACAAAGGCTCTCCTGGCACTCAGGGAGGAGGGCAGAATCCCAAAGTGGCAACACCAGCCGACAGAAACATCCCATGAAACACCCCATAACACACCCCTGCCCCTCAGCATCTGGCTTTCTCTGGTATGGAGCCGGGGAAGAGCCCAGCCAGGACCGTGCCCTCCTCCAGAGAAGCCTCAGCTACCTTACTAAGCTTTTTTTTTTTTTTTTTTTTTTGTAAGTATCCATAGTATATACAGATTCTTTCTAGAATTTAAAGCATCTTGTAGCATAAATAAAAAGCTTAAAAAAAATCCCCCAAATTGCACCCCCTTTTCAACAGCAGGTATTTATTCATAAATATCACCAGCACAAAAGCGGATTATTGATAGCCGCTGGTAATGGAAGGACAAACCATCTAGTACCTGGTCCTGCTCTTATTTTTATTCCTCCAGAACACTTCCTAGAGGAATAACAAGTTTTTATCCGATTTATTTTCCTTCCAGAGCAGTCCCTGATCTAATTTGCCCCGAGGACGGCTGTGGTGGCACAGCAGCGATGGCTCTGGAGGTGGTGGCGGTGTGCGAGCCACACGGTAGAAAGAAAAATTTCCTGTGGGTTTAGCTGGAAGCAATCGGAAACTCTTAGGAGCCAGAGTTGTCTATACAAAGGGAAAAGGTCACAAGAGTTTGGATTTAGGACACAGATATGGCACATTTGTGCTTTTTAGAGATATGAAGTTGAGGTGTGGCTCTGTTTTTTTGTTTGGGGGTTGTGTGTGGTGGTGATGGCATGGGGGTCTTGTTTGTTGCTTTTTGTTGGTATTAAACTGATAGCTTGGTAAGTTCCCTCTCAGGGCACTACACATTAATCTTAGCCACACATCCTTCACGAGACGAAGACAGACTGGTGTCAGTTTGCTTATTTAAGCAAGCCCCTCGGGGCACTCAGGAAACTGTCCCCAGCCTCACTTGGCCAGTGCCAGAGGTGTTCAGAAGACAAGGAGGCAGCAGCAGCAGCAGCCTCCTGCCTCCCTCCTGCTGCTGCCACTGCTCCAGGAGGTCCTGCCCAGCCCCTCGGGGCACCCAGCTCGGAGCAGGAGCAGGAGCAGGGCTGATGCCCACTCCATGGGAGCTCACAGACCTCACCACATGCCCCAGACGAGTTCCCATCCCGTATCACCCACCCAGAGGTGGCAGGAGGCCAAGCAGTGCTGGGCCATGTCCCGGACAAGTGCCTTACCTGTCCTGCCTCGCTAACCTCCATCTTCCTGCGGCTGCTAATGCTGCTGGGGCTTTTGTTTCACTTCTCCCACTCTTTCTGGGAAGTCATGAAAAGCATGTGTCAGCACAACGCGCTGCTGAGGAAGGCATTAGAAAGGATTTGAACTGACTCCCCATGGCAACAGACCCTGAAAAGGAATTAGCATTTGCTCCCGGCTCCTCCAGAAGCCCGAGTGCACTTTGTTTTTCTCCCGGTTGAGGAATGCTTTCCAGGAGGGCGGCGTGCTGCTGCCTCTGCCGGGCGTGGAACCGATAAATATGAGTGAGTGTGTCTGGATGGTTTCCTTCCATGCTTCCAGCGCTCTGCACACCTTTCAGCTGTCTTTGCCTGCACCCTGGGACACTAACACAAATCATTTGATGTTTTTGCTGCCCAAAGTTTTCCCAATGCTGCATGTTGCATGCAAGTGCCTTTCTGCACGGGAGATTTTCACCTACACAGACACAATCCCTTCGCCCCATTGGCGATGCTACTTGCTTTTAACGCATCACCTACAGCACATCCTCAGGCTCAGCCGTACTCCTTGAGACCTTTCTGTATGCTCTCCCGTTTCTTCTGTGGGATGAACACCACTACTGCCTTCAGAGCAGGCAGAGGAGCGCACAGCAAGCCCAGGACCCTCAGCTGTAGGAGCCATCAGCACCAACACGAGCAGCCCCAAAGCGTAGAGAACTGATTCATCCCAGAAGCAGCTCACAAGCTCCTGGGGACACCTCGCTCACGCCTCGACCCTCCAGGTAAAAGTGGGCACAAGGCAAAAATCCAACTCTACTTCCCACTCTGGAAACTTATCTGGAGATAAGTTTCCAAGGGTTTCAGTGAATTATCCATTGTGTGAGGCCAAGAATAGGAACTCCCACTCATGGCACTGCCTGGGGCGAGCTGCTGACAGTGCCAGCAGAGGAGACAGCCGGTCTCAAGAACACGTCTCACTCTGCTTTCAGCTGGAGCTCTGCTCAGCATCACCTCGCCACGCACATCTCTGCCCGGGGTGTGAAACAGAAGAGCAAAGTGAAAGGAGCAAACGCTCGCGCAGAGATTCAACACAGCAAGGACTTCCTTTACTGAGCAGCTGTTAATAACGCAGCTCTAAGAGCTTCTGGAAATACCTGACACAGAGCTTCAGCTCCCTTCCCAGCAACAAAGCGGTGCTTTAAAGACCTGAAGTCACGATAACAAACGTGAAGGGCAAGCTTGCTTTGTTCTTACCTACCATTATTTTAGAAAATAAGATTTCTGTTTCTAGAAATTGAGATGAACATTTCTTTCCTGCAGGTCCTTTCCACCTTGGAGAACTCCTCCTTCCTCAACAGACCAGAAACATTCACCGTAAAACGCAGGAGGTACGCGGCACACCAGGTCATGCCTGAGGGCAGGTGTCTCTCACCAGGAGTAAATGTGATCATTTACACAAGTCGTTTTCAGACACCTTGCTAATATAGTATGAGATCCCATTATCTGAGATGTGCAACGCTGCCACTTCAGTAGCTGCTTCTGCTATCACTGAGCATACAGCTACTACTACAGCCAACGAAATCCCAGCTACTGCTGTGCTATGGCACGGAATAACTCAAACTCTTTGATAAAATATGAAGATAAAATAAGATGCCTGGAAAGGGCTTATGCCAGCACGGCCAGCCATGCACACAGATGATGAGCATCGCATCTGCTATCGGGGTACTTGCTGACTGAGGCGCAGCCCCCCCACGGAGCAGGGGTGGGGACCACTGCCCCCACAACTCGAACTAAGCCCAGGAAATGTGTCCAGCCGAGCCTCAGTGCCCATTTCAAGCCTGAGCAGCTGGAGCCAGCGCTTCCTCCACTCCCACCCAGGGCCACGCTTGGCCACCCTCAGTGTGCGTGGGGACGTGAACTCTGTGTCAGCTCCAATAAATCGGGTCTGTAGCGCTGCACGGGCTGCTTCACACCACAGCTTGCCTCTACTTGAAACTTCTTGCAAGCGACCCTGAGTTATTTCAGGCTGAAGAGGCTCACATGGACAGCTCTTGCCAGGAATGTTACACCTCTTTAATGCACGTGGCCAGATGCAATTAAATGGGTTCTGTAATGTTCACCCATGGGCTTGAGCCCCCAGAAGAGCACACGTTGCGCCCCCAGCATTGAGTACTCGGCTTTTTCTAGCACTGCAACAGGTGCCTGCTTCCAAAACGCTCCAGCAGCTCTGCCCACCTCTCTTCCACTCCTCCACACTTCCCCTGCTCTCATCGGAGCCTTAGTAAGTGCCTATCCACAGCATAAACACTTCCCCCTGCCTTCTGCACCCCCAGGGTGCCTTTCCACCTCCAGGCACACGCACATCGCTCTCAGCCACCCAGGCACACCTGGGCACAGCTCCTGCAGAGGAAAGCAGAGGCAAGCTCAGACCTCGGGAGCAGTGGTGATGCCCCCAGTGTCCGTGGAGACTGGAACAAGAAAACCGCCGTCGTCAAGAAAGCAACCCCAGCTTGCTAAAGCAAACAAACACGAGAGAACAAGCGCAAACAAACAGCCCCTGGCAGCTTGGGCAGCCTGCAGCACCGCTGGCCAAAATCAGCCCTGCTCCGGCAGAAACACCTCCTGCTCGGGGAGGTGGGAGCCCAGACGGATTTATCCTCAGCACAGCCCCAGGGGCAGGAGGCAAAGCCACCTCTGCGTGCTTGGCCCTACTCCTCCACCCGGGCATCTCCCTGCTCACAGCTCGCTCTGCGCCCTACCACAGCGGGGGAAAACACCGCAACGACTGCTCCTAAAGCCCCCCCCCCCACCATTCAAGAGGTTGTAAAATCGCTGTGCTTTAACCCGGCTTTGTGCCTAATAGGAAGTTTCCGTAAAACCCCACAAGATGATAGCGCACGGCAGCCTTACCTGCTGAAGGGAGAAAGCCCCGGGGGCAGCAGAGCCGCGGGCACGCCGGGGCGCTTTGTGTCCCCGTCACTCCCGGACCTGCTTCACGTCCTGAGGAAGCCTTCAAAAAAAAAAAAATAAAATAAAAATAAAAATAAAACGCGGCGTTTAGGGAACAAAAGCCGGTCCTCGTGAAGGGAGCCCCCAGACGGGGCAAACCGGGAGGGGGGCGAGCGGCCGGGCCCCCGCCAGCAGGGAAGGGGCGTGGGGGGGGGGGCAGACAAAGAGCCGGGGCCGGCCCCGGGCTGCGGCCACCGCCTCGCTGCCTCCCGGCTACCACACGACGAGGGCGACCCCCGGGGGTCTCCCCGCACCCAGCCCCCGGCCCCCCTCGCCCCGCGCTCACCCCGCCGCGCTCCGCTCCCGTTCAAACGCCCGGCCCCGCCCGCCGCCGCCGGGGAGCTGAGGGGAAACCCGGAGCCGTCGAAGAGCTCGGAGCGGAGCCGAATTTCGTTGTGCAGCCGCCCCCGATCCAGCCCCGGTGTTGCGGCGGCCCCGCGCCCGGTCGAGCGGAGCTGCCCCCCGAGGGGCCCCCGGGCTCGCCGCACCTGCCGCGGGCTCGGTGGGCTCGGTGCTTTGGAGCCCTTCAAAGCCCTTCAAAGCCCTTCAAAGCCCTTAAAAGCCCCCACAAACCTCCCCCGCCGCTCACCTGAGCGAGCCCGTGAAGCCCCCGGGTCCCCCCGACGGGCTGGGGCTGCCCCCGACGCCTGCTGGTGGGCAGGCACCGAGCTGGGGCTCGGGGGGCTCCGCTTGGGACACAGGGGTTGGGGTTGGGGTGCTCGGGGTGCTCTGGGACCCACGGGTTTGTTAGGGTTTGGGGCCAGGAGCTGGGCTCAGAGAGCCCCGTGGGCCCCTTCCAGCTCGGGAGGTTTCATGGTTTAGACTGGGAAAGAGGAGAGGTCGCAGCGAGCACGAGGTTTCCCCAAAGACGGGGATTTTTTGGGGCACTTTTTGCTCTTTCTCCTGCCCAGGAGCGCTGCAGGGGAAGGCTCAGGGCCAGGCCGCAGCAGGGCCCTGCCCGCGCCTTTGTTCTGCCCGGAGCCGGGGCGGGCAGGCTCGGGGCAGGGCCGGGAGCGTTTGAGTGTTTGAGTGTTTGTCACCGCCGTTTGCCTCAAACACCAGCCCGGCAATAAAAACCCTGAAGATATTTCCCTTAGCGGGCCATCTGGAGGCATCTCCTTTTTCACTGCCTGCGGCCTGGGCAAGAAGTTGGCTTCTTTCTGCTGCAGTCGGAGGTGCAGGGAGGGCAACGAGCTAAGTACTTTAATTCTTGTCCTTACTCCCAACCACACAAGAACTGCAACCTCTGCCTGGAAATGCTCTTACATGTGCTGCTGTGGTTAAAGGAAATGGATAACACACCTCGAGGCAGTGCAGGGTGTCCCCATGTAATGGAGAGAAGTGCTTTTTCCTCCCCTGACCTCCCAGTCAGTTCCACAAGCTGTTTGTTTCTGCTTAGCTGTTTGTTTCTGCTCCTGCTATGGGCTTTTCAAGACAGGCCTCCCACAGACCAGATCTGCAGCCACTCAGGGCTTGCACAGACAGAAAGCACTGCTGGTTTTTCCTGATCAGCATTGTGGCGGGTTTGGTTTTGTTTTGGAGAGGGGAAATATTCAATAATCACAGCAAAAGGCCAAATATAACTGTAGAGTTATGCTTAGTTTGGAAATAACTCCGCTTAATAATAATTCACTTAATAAACTGAAACACCTGCAATTAAACACGAGGAGCAGTTTATGACTATGACTGTGTGACTTCTCTGTCCAGGTATCACAGCAGCGATTGACCCACACCTGTAATGCATAAAACCAGATGCTTCTTTTTATAAATCTTCTGGAATAGTTTCCAGCTCCAGTCAAGGTCTCCCTCTGCTCCTCTATCCCACACTGGTTCCCAGCACTGATACCCGTCCTGCAGGTACCTCATGGCTAGCTGCTCAGCAGACTGTGTGAGAAAGCAGCCTTTTGGTCCTTAAGAGGACACAGAAACAAAAGTAATAAAACAAAACAAAACTGACATACATTCTTACCCAAGGAATTTATTTAATTATTTATTTATTTTTAGGATCTCAGGATTCACAATTTTGCACTGAAGCCAGCAATAAATAAATAAATAAAAAGGCATAACTAATTTCAGGCAATGCTCAAGTATTGAGATTTTCATACCGCACTCCTCTCCCTGGCATTTCACTGCCAAATAAATACATGGAAAGAAAAAATATAAGCAAAGTACTTTACTTGAGATAATCAGGAGCATGGCAGATTAAAAGTCAAGCATTTGGTAAATAAAACATGATAATGAACATGAGAAAATCAATCTTTATTCTGAGAACGTTTACAAAAAATATACTTTACATATACATAACACCTCTTTGAAAAAATAAAGCACTCTGTGGTCCATTTTTTATATTTCCTATTTAAGTTTTATCTTCATCTGGTTTTAGATACTTTTAGAACCATCAGAAGAAAACATTCATTTCTTTCTTCTGACATAACTTGCAAAACTCTTTCATGTTAATTTCGTGTTTTATAAATTGGCATCACTGGCACAGTAGCTTCCATTCTCTAATATACCTTTTTTTTTTTTTTTTAATATATTAGTGGTTATGATCCTATCAGCTTTTTAAGATCAAACCACAACAAATTACCTTTTATTCTGGTAATAATGCAACCCGTTATTCAAGATGAGCAATTTTTTAACACTCAAATTATGCACAAACGTAGTATAGGAATTCAAACAAGCAGGTAAACACGTGCCACAAGCTTTCTCAAGCTCTGAAATGGAGTTTTCCAGCCACTACCAGTTACACAGTAATGACCTGTAACAGCTGAGCACTTAAGGTGGTGCACTTTGGATGGATACTTTGCACCTCTTAAAAACAGCTGCCAGCTGTTCTCACTTCAGTTAACGCATCTGTAGGTATTTAGCAGGTGGAAAACGGCACACCTGATTTGGGACACTGCTGCAGAAAATTTTAGCTTAAGAAGGCTTCAATTTTTGTCCTGTGTAACACAACTAAACTTCAGCCCCACGTGGCTTATATAATATGGCATTGGGTAACTTTACAGCTTTTTTGTCTAAGACAAGGAACTCACAAGTTACAGCACTTTTTATCACAGATTTATATTTTACATAAAGTATGTAACACAGATACGTGGCATCCCTCTAGACAAGTCTCCCATTCAGCCTTTAAATATAGCTTCTTAACCAGTTCACAAACTGTTTCAATGTCTGTACACATTTATTGTTGCTTATACGGTCTCTAACTCTTTCAGAGAAGCTTTCTTCTTGCCATATTCCTTTATTTTTCTTCAAGGCCTTTAACTCTGCTCGAAGCAGTCTTTTGTGAAGTTTCCAGTAGAGGCGAGAGTCGTGATGTAGTCCTTCGATACGTGCTGTTCTGCCGAGCCCTTGCCTCAAGATCTCCTCGTTTAAGCACACGCTGAGAAAGCGACCCTACAAAAAGGCACAGTAAATACAATATGCACTTACCCTTTAACGTGTTCTCGCTGAGGTCCAAGCTTCACTTCTGGCTGAATCTACCCTCATGCAGAAAGAGTTAAAAGAAACACAGCTGACTTTGGAAACGTACTACTAGCACAAGTAATCTATAAGAAAACATTTGATGGATTAAACATTAAGCTAATCAGAACGACACCATATAGCCTAGCACTACCAGACTGAGCAGTCTACAAAGGTACTTGTTTTGGAGTCTGACTTAATAAAACTTTATTTAAAATTCCTGTAAAGATAATTTACAATAACTAATAACATTCTCATGTACTGACTGTTTAATCACAGTCAAACCTAAAACTGCAGATTAAAGTCATTTTTTGTTACTATATTTACCTTATTTACTAAAACACGGCACTCGAGTGCCAAGTCCTCCCTTCCGAGAAGCTGGAACCACACCATTCGTGAGGGTTTCAACTCTTTCTGTAACCAGACCATGCCACTTGGAGCCAGCTCCACTCCAGCAAGTCTTACCAGCAAAAGACCTTTGGATTGCCCTGGATATAGATAGAGAGAACTTTTTTTTTTTATTGAATGCCACAGTCAAGTGAAATTTCATATTTTGCACAGACCCCCAGCTATCATTAACAAGTTTATGGACTTAAAAAAATAAATAAATCCATTTTAGTTCCCTGAAGCACTACTGACTTGCAACTAAGAATTTGATCTAATTCCCCCTTCAGTAAAAAAAATAAATAAATTCAAGATTTCAGAAATGATATAAGATATTTTGTTTTATTCTGCATACAAGTAGAAAGAAGTACTTTCGTTATCAGTCACCAGTATTTTATCTGAAAGGGCAGAAACACTAGGAGAAGAATTAGCGCCTCCACGTATTTGCAAAGCGGGCACGTGACTGCGCTCACAGACCTGACCCACAGCTTCTGAGAAGCCAGAGCAAAACCCCCCTGCTACACGGAGCTGTCTGATTTTCATCTCTGAACAAAAGCATAATTGCAATAGAATTGTTGATTTTTTTTATTTTTTTTTGCCAGTAATGAGAGCAGCTACGCAAACAAATTAACTGCCTGTGTGCTTGGGTTCTTGCTGCCAGAAACAGATCACCGTAATAAAACACTGTATTGGCAGGCTCCTCCTGCAGTTCTCTTCTCAGCCTTTCTTATTCCTTTTTCCCATCTGTGAAGCACGGAAGGATCAGAAGGCAGCGCCAGGAGTGTAACCTTAGCCTTCCTCACAGCTTGCCCCTGCCTGCCTGCTCTGTGCAAAGACAGCGCACCTGATGTCCCGCTGATTTCTGCCCATCTACTTCCAAGAGTATTGTTTAAAATAAAATTTAAAAAAGCAAATACTTCTGGTGTCGCAGTATTTGTGCTTGTCTAGCGGACAACACTGTTAATGTCATTTCATTCCTGTCCTTGTTTTTCATCTACTTTTACTTACATTTTCTCTGTATTGACGTAACAATAGGAATGGTAATGGGAATGTGTTCAACTTCCAGACCTTTCTCCGTTACGTGATGGATTTTTCCCCGCAATTTGACATTCTTTTCAATAAACTCCACGGGTATATCCAGAGCGTTTGTGAACTTTGTTGTCTATTGATGGAAAGAAGAATGAGACACGGTTTAAAATATATACAGAGAGAGAGCAGTTTCAATCACATTACATCAAACCATATACAGCTATACTATTACACAGCATGGACAACTAATTTCTTTTCTTAGACAGCAATCAGCTGTAGAACCCCTTCCAGCCTGCTTGTCCAGCCCCTCAGGAATGCTCCCTGTTTTACAGCATGTGCAACATTAGGGATGAGCATGAGAGCAGGCTGAGAGAAAGAATGGAAACTGATGTTTTATATTGACACGCACTGAAGTTAACTTGATTCACCATGAAAAGGGTGTTTTAAAAGTGGCCTGAACAGTGCTAGAGGGGTGAAAGCCAGCCAAGAAGGGCGTGTTTGAAGACACTGGCAAAGAACAGACACACTGAAAACAAAGGCAGAGCAGCGCAGACAGACGCAACAACACAGACTTTGATAAGGGAGGCAAAGAGGAGAGGGACAAAAGCAGGTGTGCACCTTTGAAAAGATCACACGATGACTAAATTCGATACGGCATCCCTTGATAACGGGAGGACTCAGAGGAGGGAGTTATAGGAGCACAGGGGAAAACAAAGGGCAGAGGCACCACAGGCTTGGCCAGCAGCAGCCGCACAGGAACAACGCAGCTGCAGCAGGGACACAACTGCCGTGTAGGCAATCCAGCAATATGTGTGATTTGGGCTTTTTGGGGATATTTTAAAATAAAAACGTCAGGCAGATGTCCTCTCACAGCAGGCTGTGAGGGGGGCAGGCGGCAGTGACCCCTTACAGAGCCGTGGCTGTGCCTGGAGCCCGCAGCGGGGCGTTACTGGGTGCCAGGAGCCGACAGCTTCGAGAAGTGAAGGGTTTATGCTTAAAAATACGTGAAAAGCACCTCTGCTCGTGGGACTAGGGAGCAAGGACGCGGGGAAACCACCTCTGCTTCAGCTGCGGTTGAACTATGGGTTAACTGCGCCACAGGCTGTGGGGCACTACCGCTGGGGATGCAGCACTGAGGAAAGCGACTTGAGGAGCTAAAAACCAGGGGGGAGCCCTTTGAGGAGCCCTTTGAGGGGAGCCCTTTGGGGAGCCCTTTGGCCGCACTCACCAGCCGCACGCTCCTGGCCAGCAGCAGCAGCCCGGCCGCCGCCAGCCCGGCGCTGAGGCTCTGCGGGGAAGAGGACAGCGAGGATCAGCGGGGAGCCGACCCCTGCCCCTACCCCGGCCCCGGCCCCTGCCCTTGTCCCGGCGCCGTTACCCGCAGCAGCCCCAGGTGCCCGTCCGCCCACTCGGACACCCGGCCCAGGGCCTCTCCCGCCGCGCTCCGCCGCTCCGCCATGGCCGCCACAGAGCCCGCAGCGCCCCCGCACGGGGTCCGCCGGCACCGCGGGGCTGAGGGGACCGGGGGGGACCGGAGGGGACCGGGAGGGATCAAGGGGACCGGGGGGCAGCTGAGGAGCCGGGCAGCTTCCCGAACGGGAGCCCCAATGTATGGCCCTTGGGGTGAGCCTGCGAGCAGCCCCTGGCGCCGGCTGGGCAGGATGGGGAATTGAGGTGAATTCTGAGGTGAATTCTGGTGAATTCAGGCTCATCGGCCGCATCCTTGCTGCAGCTCGTGGTGCTGTCAGAAAACAGCCTGAGAACGTCCCCGAGTTTATCGCTGCTGTTTATCGTTTCCCCACCTTCGTCCCAACCTAACAAACACCACAGTTCCTTACCAGACCACCCGAGCCATTTCCCTCAGCTGAACCATCGCCCGGCTGTGCAACGCACCTACACGGCCTTCAAAAAACACGGTGCAAGGAAATAATCGCACACAATATAAAGTTATACCCAGAATGTGTCTACACAAACCTTTCACTTCCATTAAAGCCCAGTTCAAGGTTTCTGTGAGAGCAGGAGGTACATCAAATAACATCAGCGTCAGCCACGGCTCAGGATTTCAGGACAGCCACAGATCCCGTTAGGAATTCATAACCCACAGCACCAAAAGAAACCTACCTGAATCAAAAAATTTTACCTGGTGCTGCAATTAAAACAATTCTTAAGCCACTGGCTGCGAGGTGTCTTGAATAAATAAATTTACTACTACAAATTACTACTTTAATTTATAAATAAATTACTACTATAATTTTCTTCAAGATAAGTGGTGAAGCTGTTAGGTTTGGTTTATTTACTAAGCATGAACACTTTAAGATTAAGTGATAAAAGCAGAAATAGTGCAAAATCTGGCTTTCAGCAAAAACATACGCACACAGTTCTTAATAATTTGGAAGCGTGCTGCTGACTTTGCTAAGGAGGGTATATTTTACACAGCATATTTTGCTAAGGAGCGTTATTTTTTGCTAAGGAGTGTATATTTTACATGCATCGTCTCGTTTGGAGAGGTGCTGGAGGAGTCGCACAGTGCTGCTGCCTGCAAAAACTTGTTCCGGTCCCTGCCGCTGTGGAGAACCTTACGCTGTGCCCTGGACCTGCTCACTGGGGGCACCACAGGTACAGAACCGAATTTTGGAGCAGGCAGTCTCAGGGAACACCACCAAATCACATTCACAGGAGCAGGGGAGGATGGCTTCCCGCATGGCAAACCCAGCCCAACACCACAGCTGTGTCCAACGGCACCGCAAGGGCGAGCTGTTCTCTGCCTCTCCTCACGCTCTGCTGCACCCCTTTCCCCCAGGACCTGGCTCACTTCACAGTGATCCTGCTCAGGAATCTAAACCAGGACAAACCATTTACCTACAAAAAAAAAAAAACACATTTCTGCCATTTGTCTTTTGCTAGAAAGAAGCCACCCCTGACTCCCCGCCAGGCCCACTCCGTCCCTGCAGCAAATCAAGACTAGAGCAGTGCTTGGTCATTTTCCTCCATTTCCCATTTCAAAAACAGACTCGCAAGCAGGAGATTTTATTATTTATTTTTTTTAACGTTAAAGACTGCAATAATTCTAATTGCCAGAAGAAACCATTTAAAATAGGGGCAGAAGAAAAAGCAGTAGTGAACCTGAAAGATTACTGGAGCCTTTCAGCAATCTGCTGATGAACTGGCATGGTTGTGACATTTGTGACTTGTGTTACAAACCAGCAGCACTGAGAGATTAAAAAAAAAATACACTGTCCCTTGGTTCCTTCTCCAGTTTGAAAGAGGAAGAGAATTACTTATGCTGTATCATGTAACAATTGGAGTTTAATGTTGCTGTTGAAATCATTTCATGTATCACTTCAGCAATTCCCAAGGCATTTTTATTAGAACTGGTTACACTGGCACCTTCAGAAATATTGAAACAAAATTGCAAAGTAAAAGCCAACTGTAAAACATTTATGAATTTAATTCCCTATATTCTGCAGTCTAGATCTCCCTCAAAGCCAGAGAGGTTGAAAAAACACTCCAGGTCTGGCCAAGCTGCTATGGAAATAAGCAGCCCCTTGTTATAGCACCAACAGATCCCAAATGCCTCATGCACACTGAATCTGGTAGCAGTGATCTGGCTAGGACTGAAAGATACACCCACCTCTGACTACAAGTCTCAGATTCCTCGTGTGCTTATGCAGAGACGTAGTTGGAAGACTTAGCCTGGGGAGTAAAAACTGTGCTTTTATTCAGCTTGATTTGCTAATCCTGCTGTCCTTGAAACAAACCGAGTGTGCTGCTGCTGGACCACAGATCGCAGCTGGGGGAAGGCAGCTGGGTGCTGCAGCTCTGGGCTTGGCTTCCTACCAGCTGCTGAAGGCTGCTGCTTTGGGGAGGGACAGAAGAGCCAAACAGGCTCCAAGCAGCATTTGGTCACTGTCCTCTTCCAGCACCTTCTTACTCAGAAGGTCACACAGATGCTTTGTGCACATGGGATCTCCCCTGCAGCCTGCCCCTGGTATAATTTACTTTTTGCTGAAGCATACAGTAACAAAAGCCCCACAGCCTGTCTCGCCAGGAGCTGGGAACATGAAGGTCATGGTGCAATACTTCCAGTATTGACAAGGCAAGAAATAGAGAAGTGAAAAGAAAATCACGTACCTTTCAAAGGTATTTTCATATATTTTTAATAATGATGTACAATATACATCCACCAATATACAAGTGCCCCTTCTCTAGGCGTACAGTGTACTTGCTGTACATCACTAAGGCACTCAGGAATGAAGTCATTCTTGATAAATGCAACAGGAAATTTCCACTATCAAGGATCAGAAATAAATTTCTATAGCAGCTCTACCACAGGATGTAACTCGTTTGCATTACGCAACAGCAAGTTGTACATCAACTCACTGGGAATTTGGCAAGTCTGTCATCACCAGAGCACTTTCAAAGGCACTGATCTTCTTTTCTTACCCCTGGCTGGGAAGAGAGGCATTTTTTCCCACACTGATCTTTAATCTGTTCAAATTTTAGTGACAGAGGAACCAGCACTACCACTTCATTCCATCAAATAACAACTGCCTCCAGAAGGACCGCATGCCTTCTCCTTCCAACGCCTGTGTTTTGTGCGCTAGCTGCTACACTACGCAGTTTACACCTTCAGGACTCAATGCTCAGAGTATTGTGCGTTACTCTTAAGTCCTCCTTTACATCAATTTTTCCTCAAGAAAGAATCCTGAATGTAAATCAAAATGCTTTGAAACAGAGGAAATAAATTAAATGTAGCTTTGTTTATAAAAATATTCTCTTATAAATCTTTAAAGCTTATAAAAGCCTGAAAATACATTTAAAAGAATCTCTGAAACATTATTTCATCCTTTGAAATGTGGTTACAGTCCAGGAAGCGAGAAGAAACAAAGCCCATGGACATTTTACATTTCTCTTCCCACGATGAATTCCGCAGTACAATGTGCTTCACCTACAAGTCAAAATGCCTTTCACATCCTTCCCCAGGTCAGCTGCCCGTGCCAGAGCTGCCTGTTCAGGAATCAAGAGTTGGAACTCAGCTAACAATGCTGCTGTTTAGGTAAACGTGGCACAAGCAGCTTTTCCACAGTTACTATATGGAAAGTTGGGATGTTGGTTGTACCAGAAGCCATGGCTCTGAAGCTAGAGCATGGGGACACGTAGCACACAGGTGCCGTTTCTCATTAGTGTCTCAACTTGTGTTCTCATGTTGGGAAGGCGAGTGGTATCACACACACACCACTGTCTCAGCCACCCGTTTTTTCCAGCAACTTGGCATTTAAAATACCTATATTCCTGTTCATTGCTTATGGGATGTGTCTCTGTAATAAAACTAAAATAACCTGGCTAGTCCGTCCAATATTGCAATCGCATCAATTGGTCCTCTTGCACTTCCACGAAGATTGTCCTTCATCCTGCAGCTTTTTTAATTTGGGCCCAAACAGGAACCACCAGGCAAATCCCAGAATGACACAGATGACAGATTCCACGTAGTAACCATCCAAGGTAGTAACGCAGGAACCGCCGGCCTTCGTGCAGAGCTGCAATGCAGAAGCAGAGGTTGAGGCATTAAGTATTTTCTGGGAAAAAACAGAACCACGGGCTTTCTAGAAGTAGGCATTAAATACTCACAGTTTAACAGCCTTTTAAAGGTCATGTCTAAACACACACTTTATTTCTTTATGATAGAGTTATTAAAAGAGATTTTTGAGCTTGGGATGTGCTTTAATCGCAGAACTGAAAGGCAAACTCAAGCATTTGAGGGGTACATGTATGTATGGCACATGATTGCTCTTGCTATTGTTTAACTTTCAATACCGCCATAATCCCAAAACAAAGCAATCCTCTGAATCGAGGTTCTGCCAGCATTTGCATTATTCTGAGACGTCAAAATCAGATTAGCAGTCAGAAGGGAGCGGCTGTGGAACATTTCCAACAGGGAAGATGTGGAAAAGAGATCGGAGGAGCGAGGTGAAGGAGGAAGGACTTCAGCCCCACAGAGGTAAGCTGAGACCCCTGCTGAAGCAGCACATGTTAAGAGGAAGCATTTTCTCCAGAACTGGAACTCCAGTTCAAACAAGTCAAGTTTGACTTCTAGAACAGCATGTTCAGAGACCTCCGCATCCTGAAGAGTTCCATAAGCACAGAAAAGCATTCAGGAGTGAAATCTCAATCACAAGTAAGGGAAAACAATACCACACAGCAAAAAGCCCCCAAACATTCCCACCCTGCCAAATCTTTGCATTAAGATTTGGCATTTGCTCACGCGGAGGTGAATTTGAAACACTGCTTTCCAGCAGATCTGCGTGCTGCTGTTTGATCCGAGCACAGTAGCACAATATGTTCTCTGTTCTCTTCTGCAGGGCTCCCCGGAACCGGGAAGGCTGCCAGTCACACCGCTCCGTTTCAAATGGAAAGCGAAGATCAAAGACAGCAAAGGAATGTCACAGCGGAAAGAATCAAGGTATCAAGACAGAAGCCACCAGAAGGACAGACAGAACAAAGAACTACCACAAAACGGAAGGGACCTGGGGACAAAGCCTGCCAGGAACAGAGCGCCTCACCACACAGCTCCAGGCTGAGCACAGTTTATCAGGAATGCAACCAGCAGCTCCCTGTACTGCAGCGAGTGCGGCACCAACCTAGTGCTGCTGCCACCAGCTTTCCATCCCAGTCTGAACGGAAAGGGACAATTACTCTGCAACTGCAAATCTTTGGTAAAGATGGTAGCTATGAAGAGCACGCAGATAAAGGCTGAATTTTGTCAGTGAGGAAAAAAAAGCTTAATTACTGGGATTTATTTCTTTTAAAGTGTAAACTATGCTCCGTGAAGGTTTTCAAAGGTGGAAAGAAATCCTAAGAGAAGCCATTTCACCTGGACATAACTGCACAGAGACCTTCCCAGCCTCCAGACTTACTTCTGCAGCAGCTGGAGTTCCGCAGGCCTGCCCCTGGGCCCCTGCGCACTCCTTCACCGTGAGCGGATCAACGAGCCAGAGCGCGACGGTGGACGGCCAGTTCCCGCCCAGGTTGGACACCGTGTTGAGGAGTGTCATGTAGGTTCCTCCGATCAGCGGATCGCTAACCTTGGCATTGAAAGCCATGATTGCAACGTACATGCTATACAGCGTGACCTGGAGGGGAGGAGAAAGCCCACAGGTTAAAGGAATTTAGGGTAGCTAGGAACTGAAGCAGTTACTGGCATTTACAGTCCTCTAGCTGATGTGAAATGCCCTCCCGTTGCCCTTTGCCTCCCAGTGTACATTACCTGATGTAAAGCATAACTCAACAATACTATGACGTAGTAGTAGACAGGAAATCCTCCTTCGTGTTTCACTTTAGGAGTCCACCATACCAAAAAAGCAAATTCCAGCCCAAACAGTAACCTGCAGGAATAAGAGAGAATTTGTAACTCAAGTAATTTTGTCCATGTGTTTCTGTACCTTAATACAAAGCAACTATCAGACATTTGTACATGCAATATATTAAAATAGCTTTAACTAGATAAAAACAATTTCTATCTTCTAGAGAATTGTGTATTCAATATTTGACAAGCACTGAAATTGCAAGCATTATATACCTAAACAATTCCTCCTTCCATATCAACATAACACTGCCACATCTCCTATTCCAGCTTCTTCCCCGTCCCTCACACAAAAGTTTTTTGTTGTGGAGAGCAACACACAAGACATTCAGCCAAATTCAGATAGAGAAAAATTTACCTGGCCTTTTTTTTTTTTTTTTTTTTTAAATGAAAGCATACATCATTGTGCAAGAGCACATTTAAGTAATGTTACAGACCGAGCACCCATCTACTGAATAACGGCAGGAAGTAATTGGCTGGATTCGTTGGCTTTACATTCCCACAGAACTCCACAGGCAAACTGCTACATAAACCACTTACAAACAAGATGTCTCATCTGTATCTGCCTAATTCACCTTTTTTTTTTGCTTATCTCAGTAAAGTATACATCTAGTGGATGTTCCAAAAGACTTGTGGATGCAGTCCGCCGCTCTCATGTTAGGCAGCACATGTATTTTTAGAGAGACAGTCCCAAATCTACTCAGAACGATTCAGGAATAAGGAACTATTGACACTGAATACAAGCAGGAAAGTACAGCTCTGTGCTGCAGCACACACATCTCAAACCCACTGCACACTGTGCTCTTTGACTTGTGTCACCACGTGAATCATCTCCAAGGCACAAGATCCAGAGAGTTCAACTTACTAATGACATGTTCTTTCTTCTGTCTGGAAGTTACACAAGAATTCCTATAATTAATCCGAGTCACAAATTACTGCATTTCAACAAAACCATTTTTTGTTTGCTTTTACCTAAAAGGCATCGCTTTGTAGAAGGTGTTCAGCGGCTGGGGGCCTGCTGTGTACTTGCTGATAATCAGAGGCAATATTATCTGCACAGGAACCATTGGAACCGCCAGCAGAGCTAGGTGCTCTTTAGGTACTCCTTCTTCCACCAGCTTGAGTCCCGTTACAGCGTCTGCTGCTGAAAATCCAACCTGCAATGGAAGTTAAACAAAATAACCTGGGGAAAGCAGTGACAGCGTGGCTAGAAGGTCAGTTTACTTGGCATTAAGTACACTGAGAAAAGGGAGAGAGCACAATTCACTTTTGTTTCTAATTTCCATACCAGTTCTGAAACGTGTTCTACACTTGCACACTGTTCTTGTCATCAACACCAGAACTATACCAAGAACACCACACCCAGCACCGGTATTCATGCCCATACCTTAAAGGCACGTTGGTATCCACGACTGCCAACAGAATGTCATGAAAACCTGGTTTGTACAGAGCTGCAGATTCTGGGAACATGATTTAGGTGAAAAGAAGCATTTTCTGTGCTTTTAACTGCAGCCTACACAAACTGCCTAACTGTAAAGATGCAAGTTTAAAAATAAATGAATGTTAGATTGTAATCAAACTTTTCTTTAATGCTTCTGTAAACATGTCAGCGCTCCAACTAACGCTGTTGTACCAAGCTACTTAGCTGAATGATACAAGCCATCGTGTTTCCAAATCTCATGTCAAAATTTGGAACTGATGGCAACCACTGGCAAAAGCGAGCAATAAGCTGTATCACGGGGACTCAGCAACCTTTCAGGTTCTCATACCACCAGCACCTGACAATTCCCATACGTGTTTGCTTACTTTTGCTGTGAGAATCAGGAGACAGAACGTGAGAACTGCTGGCATTTTGATTATTGAGAAGAGCAGCTTGTACGTATCCGTGATGCCTTTTGTTTCTTCCTTTGTTGGTGTTAATTCTTTGTTTTCCTTTTTCAGGAGGGCAACAAGCGTGGTGGTAACCAAGAAGACGGCTCCCCAGAAAAACAGGAAATCTGGAATAAAAAATATTCTATCAGCCACCACAAGCATGTCATTAACAGCTCACTGAAACGTCCTTATTATGCTACAACACAAAGGGCAACCTAATAAAAAAAAAAAAAGGTTGAATAAAGCCCGTACTCATTGACCCACCTGAAAACAAGCACCAAAACCAAAGCAGGAGCAGACAGCTACATACAAGGTTCCCACCTCCCCTCAGTCTATAGCCACGTTTGCTTGAGGTTTAGACACAGCAGCAACCTGGGGCGCTGCCCTCCAGGTCTGTGCAGCACCAGTGAGCATGTTGGAGAACAGAAATCAACGTGGGCTTTCTGAGGAGCTGCACAGAAACCCACTAACAGTGAATAAAGGAGGAAAAAGGCACACTGAGTAGCTACAAGACAGGATGGGGAAAAATCTCTGGAGGAAGCAGTCATTCACCCCTCTCCAGGCGATCCATCGCAGCCTGTAGCCCTTCTGCAGCCCCCCTGCTGCACGTACCCACCATCCGAAGGAAACCAAGCCCGATACCCACACGAGTGCAAAGAAGTCCCAATGAAGGCTCCTACACAGTCTCTACATAAAGACTGACTCAGATCTGTTTTAGGAGGACATTGTATTTGCTATCCTCAGTGCTGGACATTGAGCAGGCAGAATGTTTGCTGAACAGCGCACCGGGAGGCAGCGGCAGCAAAGCACACTCATGTTTTATGGCAGGGACTTAGGGAGCACGCTAGCCTGAGACAGCCCTACAAAAGAGGCAAGAAGGAATTCAGCAACGTGCAGGGGGTATGACAGAAGTACCCTTTTATCTTGCTGATCAGAAGCAGCCCCAGGAGCCTCAAGACAACAAAGCAAGCAGCGAGCGCTGGTGAAAGGGCAAAGACAGGGCAAAGGTTTAGTCAATGATTAGCTGCTTTGGGTTTGCAGGAAGCAAGCACCACAAGCACAGATGAACGTCTAGAAGGCTCCTTTAGCTATTCCTTCCATTTCCAGGTCACTTACAATAAAAGTGGCATTTCAGATTATTTTCTGCCACTTCCATGTCACTTATTTTTCCCTTTCCAAAAGTAAAGGAGAGAAGGCCTCATAACCAGCACTGTCAGATTGCTCCCTCCCCTGTTTAACAAAAACCGTGAGCGTATCTTCTGAGCCAACCAGCAGGGCTCAGAGCCTGACCTGCTGCAGGAGCGGTACCGTGACGACAGCTCCGCAGTGTGAGATGGAAAGGAAATAGCTCTGAGCATCACACAGACATTCCTCATCGGGTCAGCCCCATTGGATGCAATACAGCAGGGGCTGAGATAGCTACAAAAGGCCACGCACAAGAGCCCAGACTAAAGAGTTTCTTTTAATAGCAGGCATTCTGTAGCACTTCTGGTGCCACCGGTGCTGCCCCCTGCCCCATCCCTGTTTTGTCTCTGCCACCAGGAAAATAAATGGCTGTGCTGGGGCAAAGCAAACTTCAGAGCTCCACCACAAATAGAGCAGGCTGCAAAAATGTCAAGGAGCTGTGGGACAGGACAGCTGCTTCATCACAACAGCCTTAAGTAATAACGCAGCCCCACATCTCCTCCCAGGAAAAAGAGCACTCCCCTCAGCAGCCTAGTTCATACTCACTGCACCTTCCCCCTGCAGTCACACCTCACCTCCTCCTTCACATACCACAGGCATTCACGTGACTCCACAAAAAACTGGACAGGGACCAAAAGACGCAGCCAGCCAGCTTTTGAAGAAAAAAATAACGTCCTTTGAACAGCAAAGAGCAAAGCTCACATACGTGCTAGCACAAACAATAAGCCCACTGATTTTTTTCACCCCTCTAGAACTTCACAGCCTAAAGAACATCCTAAGACAGCATTTGTTCTGAGGAGCAGCCTCACATCCGTGCACATTATTTCCTGCAGTTATTGGGAACAGCTGAGGCTGCTGCTTCCCAGCTACCTGAAGCTGACTCAGGATCACGAAGCACGAATGTTGCTTTCCCTTACCAGCAGTCAGTCCACAACAGAAGTGTTCAGAGAGCTGAACTGGCACAAAGCCACCCTTCAGCACTGCAAAGTTCGCTGTGGCTGCCCGAACCAGCTCTCCCCGGTGTGACAAGCAGAGAGCCACTGGCACCATCACAGCGCCGCTGCTGCAGCTGCATCAGGACAGGTGAGGACACGGGGACTGTGGCACACCGTCATGTGAATGAGGGAAAATAAATTTATTGAAGGCAGTTTTACTACCCCAAAAACATATCCTGCAACTGTAGTGTCACAGTAATTTGCCCTCCGTACTCCACCCAACTTAACACGCAAGTTCAGCAGGTTGTGTAGGTAATTTTTGGTTTTCCCTTTTTTTTTTTTAAAAAGGCAGTATTTCTGTAATAGCAAGAAATCCATTTATAAAAGCAGTACTGAAAAAAACCCAGCCACCAAAAACCCAGCGAGTGGAGCTAAGCAGACAAGCGAAGCCTCTTTAAGCACACGAGTGATTTCCAAGTTGCATCAGCAGCAAAAGACGTCAGCTTGCTGCTGCAGCAAGAGGGAAGAGACACGCCAGCACCACTGAGCTGCACAACAGGGAAAGCAAAAGCAAGCAATACGCCAGCGGGGTTACTTTGAGGAGTGCCCCGTGCCTGCTGACACATGGACAAGACAAAGTCACCAGCAGTAAGGCAATGGGAAGAGAGGGAGAAACTAAACCCGTGAGAACTTACTCTCAAGTACAGGCCTGGTCACTCTGACACTGCCCCCAGAAATGGTGCTGGCTTGTCACAGCCTCCCCGAGCGGAGCTGCCAAACCTCAGCCTCCCAGCAGACACACAGCCTTCACACAGTCCTTCTGGCAACACACCTAACACCAACCCCACCCAGACTTTCTGAGGAAAAAATGAGAAAACACTCCTAGACCAGCAGCTAGAAACGGATGGATTACCAGATTCTATTTAATTCACTGAAGAAAAAGATAACCCTTACTTTGCTTAATTAAGACCTTCCTTTGGAGTTGGCTATGTGGCCAAGCCTGAACGCCTGTCATTTATACTTCTGTGAGCCATACCATTTGGGAAGGGCTTTTTAAAGTTTATTTCCTCTTCTCTTTCTCCCAGGAGAAGACATTCTTAAGGGGCCTTCTTAAAGGCAGGCAAAGCGTCCACATTTCTCAAAACAGCAACCTATTCCGTGGTCATTAAACCAGGAAACATTTAAAAACAAACCAATTCTCTCCAAAGTGCTTAGGTCAGCCAAGCCAATGACCGGGCACATTTCCCTCACGCTTCAGGCCGGGGGAGCCGAGTGCACTTGCAGCAGACCCCAGCGGCCTCCCCACAGCTGGGGAGGGCAGAGCCACAGGCCGAGGCGGGGAGCACCCCCAGCCCCACACCACCACACAGGGGCACCCAGGCGCTACCTGAGAGGGTGACGATGCCCCGGGGCTGGGGCTGGAAGCGCAGGTACTTGTTGCAGAAGGAGGGCGACTCGAGGGCGAGGAAGAGCACGTTGCCCAGGAAGTAGCCGGCCGTCTGGCCCACCGAGTTGCAGGTGGAGGCGTAGCCCACGTTCTCCCGGGACAGCATGGTGAGGGCCCAGCCGTCCACCGCGATGTCCTGCGTGGCCGCCAGGAACTCGAAGAGGAAGAAGGTGGCGGTGAGAGCCACCACGTCGGGGCCGCGGCCCTGCCCGTCGCCCAGCAGCGCGTCCACCCGGCGGGACAGCCCGATCATGAAGAGCCCCAGCACGTACTGCGTGGGCACCAGCCACGACTTGCGGCGCCCGAAGCGCCTCACGTACACGGCGTCCACCAGCGGCGCCCACAGCAGCTTGAGGCTGAAGGGCCAGAAGACCAGGCTGAAGAAGGCCTGCTCCGTGTAGCTGGCGCTGCGGCTCTGCAGGATGAGCGGCACGCTGCCCGCCAGCCCCAGCGGCACGCCCTGCAGCACGTACAGCGCCAGCAGCAGCAGCACGCTGCCCAGCTCCGCGCGGCACCCCCGCGGCGCCGCCGGGCCCAGCTCGGGCGGCGGTGGCGGCAGCAGCAGCGCCTCGGCCTCCCCGCCCGCCGGGCCGGCCCCCAGCGGCGCCGGCGCCTCCAGGCAGTGCGGGTGGCTGCCGGGGCGGCGCTGCCGGCCGCCCTGCTTGGCCGACATGGCCAGGCCCAGCCCGGCGGGAGCGGAGCGCGGAGCCCCGAGATGCTGCCGCCGCCGCCGCCTCACCCCCACTGACAGGAAGCCGCGCGCCGGCCTCGCCCCACCCCTTCCGGCCGCGTGGCCGCGCCTCATTGGTCCGCTGCGGCAGAGCAGGCCACGCCCCCTCCATCCCCGCTCCGCCCCCTCCGGTCTCGCTCCGCCCCCTAGGCTAAGCCCGCCCCCTCCCTTTTGTCCCCGCCCCTTCCGGCCCCGCCCCTCAGTAGCCCCTCCCCTTCCGGCGGGGCGGCGGTGGCGGCGGGCGCTGCTCGGCGCTGCTCGGCGGCGGCTGCTCCGCGCGGCCTCCCCCGGCCCGGCCCGGCACCCCCGGCCCCATGGCGCTGTGCAACGGAGACGCCAAGGTCAGTTCGGGGCCGGCCGCGGGCCCGCCGCCTGCCCTCCCGCCCTCCCGCCGCGGGCACATGGCGCGGCCTGCTCGCCCCCGCCGCTTTGTGCCGCCGAGAGGCCCGGGCCTCCCGCAGGGCCCGGCCGCAGCAGCGAAACGAGCCCGGGGTGGGCCGAGCCCGGCCCCGCTGCGCCTCGGGGGAACACTGCGGGAGCTGCCGGGCCCGGCCGTTACCCTGCGGCGTTCCGAAGCGGCTCGGGGCAGGGCTCGGCGCGGGGCGGGTCGCGGGGCTGGGCAGCCAGGAGCGGGTCGGTTGGCCGGTGTGGCCGGTGTTTGGTGGTCAGGCACAGGCAGCATTAAGAATTCTTCGTATATGAGATTGTTTCCAGGTTGGCCTTGTCATTTAAATGAGCCAAATATAGATTTTTCCCCCCATTTTTCTCTCGGGTTGTTTAAGGCCCGTCCCCTGGCCCTGCTCTCCCAAGCCCCCAGGTAGGTTCAGCCCTGTGCCGTGCCTCGAGGGCTGTCAAACCACGCGTGGCAGTTCACCAAACCAGCCCTTTCTACGGGATGTTTTTGGAAATAGAGCAGGGGATGATAAGGCCCTCTCTCTAAAACCCTACTGAGGGGAATAAGAGCTTTTGTCAGAGCCTGGAGCCTCCCGACCAGGCAGAGGGGCTGCAGCCCGGGCTCCCCATGTGCCGGTGCTGGGGGCGTTGGGCTGCCCCAGGTCCTCGTCCTCCTGGCATGCACCCAGCACACGGACGCAGAGGCTGCGCTGCCATGTTGGCTGCACGTTGACAGCATCTGCTTCTTTCTGGATGTCATCAAATGGAGTTTCCCTTATTAAATTTGGATCCAAAACCTCGGAGCTGTGCCTTTAAATAACCGAAGCCAGATCCTGCCTGCCTCGCTGCTTCCTCCCTGCCCAGGATTTATGGTGGTGTTCCTGTGGGGCCCTGCTGGCAGCGGGGCTCCTGCAGCCTCATGTTGGGGCACAGCCGCGTTGTGCAGGGGTTTGCTGCGTGCGTGCAGGTGGTGCTGGGGGTGAATCCCTTTGTGCCTGGGTTAAGTGGCAGGATGTGCACTGGGATGTGGCACAGGGAGAGCGGGCAGCGTGCTGGGGGGGCTGGGAGGTGGCTGTGGCTCCAGACCCACATCTGAGGGGCTGGTGGAGGAGCAGTTTCTGGGCCAAGACTGCACGGTTTTGTTGTTTTTTTCCTGATGAGATGTGCGTTGTGCTGCTCGTCTCACCCCATCCCTGTGAGGCAGTGCCTAAACGCCTTCAGCATCACCTGAGGAAAAACCTGGCTGTAAGACGCTGCCTTCTGAGATCCTTGGGAGGGTGTTGAGGGGCTCCCAGCAAAACTCTGGCAGCGAGCTAGTACTTGGAGCCTCAAGGAGCCAGCAGTTTGCCCTTTGAGCCAACAGCTTGGTTTTATTCCTAATTTTGTATTTATTACCGCAGAACACAAAGCTGCCCTGCGGAGGTGGCCCCCTCTCCTTGGCCCCCTCAGCTGGCTGGCAGGGCTCTGTCCCTGCATGGCACAAGCTACAGTGCTCTCTCCACAGCTATATGATTCAAGGCTTTTAATTTTTTTAAAAAAAAGGCACTAGAAAGGGTAGCAGCCCCAAAGTTGATGGCTGTGTGCTGCCAGAGCCATGCAGAACGCCGTGCTGTGCTGCAGGTTGGGGCGGCTTCCTTGGCGGCTAGAACAGCAGGAGCCTCCTGAGCTGTGGGTCGAGGGCTGCGTTGCCTGCTGCAAACACACGGAACATCTCTAGCGTGCCAGAATAAAAGCTTGAAACGGTTGCAAGCTTCAAAATGTGTTCTGAGGTAGCGTTTGCCAAAGTAAAACCCTTCCCAGTTTTTCCTTCATCGAGTTACATTGGCAAGGGAACAGCGTAAGTTTGAAGTTAAGGAAAAAACAACCCCGAAGTGAGAGGTTTCGTGGGCAGCAGAGGTTTTTCCGTGTGAATTCCCTGGTGTCTGGCAGCGCGGTTGAGTTCACATCTACCCCGAAGACCCTGCAGTGAGGGCATTTCCGTAGAGCAGTGCCTCCACGGGGTCGAGGAGAGCTGTGGCTTTGTCCCACGTGCAAACTGCAATGCTGGAAGGCTGCATTCAAAACTTGCTTTAAAAAAAAATGTATTAAATATTTAAGCAGAGGCATCTGTTCTCAGTTTGTCCTCTCTGCACTCTCTGGGGGGTTGATGTCAAGTGAAAGCTCTGTGGCTGAGGCAATGTAACAGGGGAAACTCATTTTTCCTCTGCCCTGCTCAGAGGGGAAGCCCCGTGCTGCTAATTACCACGTGGAGCGCTGGGCTCTGCGCAGAGCTGAGGGATGGGGAAGCCAGAGTGGCCGTGGTGGTGAGCAGGGCCTGGTGCTGCGTTGTGGAAGGCTCCCCCTTAATTCGGGGAACAAGCTGCCGAGCTAATCTGCAGCACGTTTGGTTTTGGGGATGGGGACGGCGTGTGTGTGTGCGAGCCCCCTGGGAGGGCCGTGCTGACCCAGCCCTGTTGCAGCCGGACAACGCGGGAGGAGAGCTGAAGGACGGGCAGCACCACTACGAGGGAGCCGTCGTCATCCTGGACGCGGGCGCGCAGTACGGGAAGGTGATCGACCGGCGGGTGCGCGAGCTCTTCGTGCAGTCCGAGATCTTCCCCCTGGAGACGCCAGCCTTCGCCATCCGGGAGCAGGGCTTTCGGTAGGTCACAGAGCGGGGCTGGGGGGCTGATGCCACTCCTGATTGTACCCTCAGCTTGTCTGCAGAAGCACCCGAGTTTTGCTGGGTGAAACCTGGGCAGAAAGGCTACTTTTTCTACGCTTGCTTCTTGTTGCGGTGCTGTAAAATGTCATTTTAATCATTTTCATTTACAAATATGATGGAAGAGGCTGCATTTTAAATGAATATCCACAGAAATTGCAATGGCCTTGCTGTTGTACCTGTTAAACCAGGGCACACAAACAAGTTTTTTTGAGTTTCTAAGAGCGATTTCCTTAGTCTAACGATGAGAAGCTGGCTGTTGAAATAACTGTAGCTCGGGTGTCAGAGAAGTTGTGAGAAACGATGCCAAGCCATTTCTGGGAAGCAACTGAAAAAATGTAGCTGGAAGTGCCACGCGTTGTTTGCAGCAAGGAAAGGGCTCGCAGCTATGCAGTACTTCGTGCAGTTCTTTGGTTTTTTATTTATGCTTGCCGGGGTATGCCTCTGCTTTTTGTGAGGGGACAGTAAATGCCCTGGAGGCTGCAAACCATCACAGCCCTTAACAGTCCCGCAGCAGGCTGTACGTGCCTTCCTCACTTGTGCCACACAACAGATGCAGCAGCGCTGTGTTGCGGAATCACATTTTCCTAATCAAGGCTAATTAGTGAGGCAGCAAACAGGGCAAGTCGGATAGGAACTCAGCTGATCTCCTGCAAACAGAGGGGAAAACCCGGGAGCTGCTGCACCTCTCGGGCGTTTTGTCATGGCAAATAGTTGCTGTTTGAAATGCTCTCTGTTCACCAGGTCACCTCTCGGGGTTGAGGTCGTGATTTCAGCTTATCAGTCACACAGACTGGGCACTAAACTTTGTGTCCCCAGCCCTGGTCAGTCACCTGCATGCAGGAGAGCGTGGCAAACACCAGAGCTAGCTGGGTGCCTTTCTGCAGTGACTGTTGTGAAAATGTGCTCACAGTTTTCGTGCAGTATTTCGATGCGGGCTCCACGTGCCGTGGGGGTAGCCTGGTGTCCGAGTCACAGCACCTGGCATCAAAAATAAAAACCAAACAGGCCTGGGAGCTGCCCTGTGCTCTGTGCTAAGGTTTGAGGTAGGCAGCCAGATGGAAGCCTTTGCTGAATTATATTTCCGTATTGCAGAGCCTTCCCCGCAGCTCTGGCAGCTGCAGAGTGCTCCCCAGTGCTCCCGGCCAGGCAGCAGCTGTGGGTGCGGGGTGAGGGGGCGTCAGTCTGTGCGCTCAGACACGTTTCAGACCCGTGGCGTGGATCCTGAGGTCTGGACAGCAATGAGTGCGTTAGGCTGTTGGCATTTGGATGTGGCTCCTGACAGCCTGTGGGCCACTACGAGCAGGCTTGCCAAGGCTAGTCCAGGCTGCTCTGGAGGTGGTTTAAGCTGAAGCAGAATGAGCTGCCTGCATAGCAAAGCAGGAAGGTGTGTAACAGGGCATGGGGCTGCCGGCAGGCTTTCAGAACTGCACCCCACACTGCGGTGCCTTCTGAGGATGGCTGAGAAGGCACAGCTCACAGCTTGGGCTGGCTTCTCCATTTTCCTCTCACACCTCCCAGTTCATTTTTGGAAAACCTTTGTGTTCTGTGGCGTTTTCATTGGCATTCTTCATTTTAAAAATACTTTTATAGATTAAATTCATATTAAGTAGTGCCTTGCACATATAGCTCTGGAGCAAATGCCTCACGGAACCAACGGGGCTGCGGCTGGAGGCACCTCCGGGTCCCTCTGCCCCAGCAGGGCCACCCAGAGCAGGGCCCAGGGCCACGTCCCAGCAGCTTCTGGAGGTCCCCAAGGAGACCCCAGCACCCTGCAGCACCCACCCGGCACAGAATTGCTTCCTGGGGGCCGGAGGGGCTCACCTGCTGCTGCCCACCACACCCGTGTCCCGCAGAGGTGCCGCCGACGCGGTGTCATGACGTTTCGACGCAGCGACACCCCCTGCCCGCCTCAGCACAGCCCACTCCTGCTGGCTAAAAATGGAAAAAATGCTTGTGTCGGGGCCTGCGTGGCAAACCCTCCAAATACCAGTAGAAAAACCGTTTTGTGAGGTGTACCAAATCCCCCACACAGCTTCCCTCCCAGCCCACGCTGCGTTTCTCTCTGAGGGATGTGACGTTCCCTGCTGCTGCCCGGGGCTGAGGCCTCACTGGGCCTGCTGCAGTGCCTCGCGGCCAGCCCCTGCTCTCTCATCCCCTTGTAAAAGCTTTAATTTTCTCTTACAGCTTGCAGTGGTCACTTTCCACATGAACTGCTTGCACATTTGCCAGTCCCAAGGCCTGGCTCGCACCACCTCGCAGCGCAGTCGCTGGGAGTCAGGGGCCGTGTTCGCCCCTAATTCAGAGATCTCTTCTGATCGCAGCTCTCCTCCAGATGGCACAAGCAGTGTGCAGTGTATTTCTGTCTTCGTGTTAATGCCCTGCGCTTGGTCCTAGCCATCCTGCTTCCCTCACAGTCAGCGCTCGGCTAGGAATTGGAATCACAGACACATTTTAAGACTGCTTAGATTTGACTTTGTTCAAACTGAGGAAATACTTCTCTGGCAAACTGCTGTTTCTGCCAGCTATAGCACAGCAAAGCTGAACTATCTGTATTAGAATCTATCTCGGGATATACAGAGTTACTAAGAGTGGTTTAAGTCCATGTCACTGTTCAAATAAAGAGGTTTTAAAGTAAGCAATGCGTTTTGAGTTAATTAAATCATCTCTTGCCTGCAGAGCTATCATCATATCCGGAGGACCAAACTCTGTGTATGCAGAAGATGCACCATGGTTCGACCCCGCGATATTCACAATAGGAAAACCAGTCCTTGGGATCTGCTACGGAATGCAGGTGCTGTGGGGAGAGCTGTTTGCCTGCTGCTGCCTCAGTTCTGACGCTAGCTAGAGCTGAGCGGCTGCAGGACCTGCTTTGCCAACCTAAGCACTGGGCCGTGTATGCAAAAGTATTTTTAAGGTGCTAATTGGTCACTGAGCATGCTGGGTGTTCTCTTGCTTCTGCAGTATCAACGGCTTTTCTCCCCGTTTTACTGCTGTGAATTGAGTTCCAGACTGCGTGTTTTGTCGCAATAAATACACCCTGCAGTCATTAACTGATGCCATCTAATTGATACTGAAAAACATGTCCCTCATAAACAGAAGTAGTTTTTCCCTTTGGTTTTCAAGCGTAGACTGTTTCTAGCATAGTTCTTAAGAGTGATTAAAAAATAAAAGCACAAAACGCTTATACAAAACACTTATTCCTCTTACGACTCTCTGGTGACCCTGCAGTGATCTAGTAGATCCAAGCTGAGTGAAGAAACAAACTCTCGAGGGGGCATAGGACAGGTTGGGTGCATGACTTCTGCGTGTGCATCTTGTTTTTTCAAGGTTAGCAATTTACTAGGCCTTCAGAGGTGCTGAATAATGGCTGGAAAAACTTCTTGAGAAAGGCTGGCAATTATGGAAACAATGTTGGCACTCCCTCTTCTAAAGGGAAATGTGTGCTGTATTAAAATGGAAGTGCCTTAAAATGTCAAGCAAATTAAAAACCACGTTAGGTAGCCTAAAGCAGGGGAGTTTCTCAGGGCTGACTTTATGGAAGGAAATCAAATGTGTGTGTGTTAGCACACCACTACTTTTATTATAAAAGGATGGAATCAGTCAAGCACAGCAAGTACAATACCAAACTAAATCTAAATAACTTCTCACAGCAATGAAACAGTGTAGTCGGGAGGTGAAACTAATTTTTTTTAAGGTAGCAGAGTGTGATATCAGATGAGTATAATCATGAAAAACTAGCTTAGTATGTATTGGCGGGCAAGAGCTGTTGTCAACTGCAGACAGAGCTATAAAGATTAAAGCCTTATTAAATTGTGCCATGCTTTTTCACATAAGCTTCTTGTTTTGGCAGATGATGAATAAAGTATTTGGAGGTACAGTGCACAAGAAGAGTGTTAGAGAAGACGGAGTGTTCAACATCACTCTGGATAACACGTGTTCGCTGTTCAGGTACGTGCACTTTTTCAGGGATCAAAGCCATGTGGGTAATACCGGCCAGGAGATCGCTGGCTGGGCGAGAGGAAGCGTGTGTTTAGGAAAATGAAATTGCACCCATGCTCATCATGTAATTTCACTAAAACCTTTACAACTGTGACTAAGCAAGTTGTGTGTTTAAACAAATACTTAGGCATAACTTCTCAGCTAACTCTAGAAACTTGGGTATGTTTGCTTGAAGTGTTGTATAAACCCCTTAATTCAAAGTCAAATGTCTTCATTGAGGCACCAGAAGGTGTACGGCAGCACAGGAGTGTGGTAAGCTCTTGCATCCTCCTTGGTTGTGCATTGCTTTATGTTGGCTGGCACCTACCTAGTTTTTGAAAGGTGATAGAAAATCTGAAGCCATTCGTTTTCTACCTTCCCACCCTAGGAAGTTATCAGATATCTTGGTAGTTCATCAACACCCCTCAAGTTCCTTGCAATAATCATGTTTTATTCATTCCTGGAGGTCCGAGTTTATTAACTTTTCCCCTCTGCAGCTACTGTAGAACTGCCTAAAGTCTAGGGTGTCCAGAGCTGTCCTGAAGACATTGTGATTTGATCACAAAACATTTGTTTCAATGAAATAAAAAACAGGAGAATACATATCCTGACTGGCTCTGAATGGCTGTGTGTGTCAGAGAGGGGATGTTTCAGTGTTGGAATGTTTTAAAACAACAACAAAAAACCTTCTGAATTCAGACAAACTACCTCTTGCATGAAGGCTGTGTTGTACAGGAACTTAGGGAGGCTTCAGTGAAGGGATCTCGGTTGGAGATGACTGTTTCTGCTAAGGAAATCCTGCACGTGTTCAAAAAGCGTCTGGCTGATTGGAATGCTTTCCCTGGTTTTTAGGGGCCTTCAGAAGGAAGAGCTTGTGCTCCTCACTCACGGGGACAGCGTGGATAAAGTAGCTGATGGATTCAAAGTGGTTGCGCAGTCTGGGAACATCATAGCAGGTATTTATTTTATCCTGAAATTGTCTTTTGGTAGTCTTTGTTAAAGGAAGGAATTACGTCAGACAGTGCCTAATTGGAACCAAATGGGAAAGGAATATTTCCATTTTTTAATTGCCAAACAGTTGAATTGTTTTAAGCAAGTTCTTGGATGTGTTTGCTTCCATGCTGCGTTGTCATGCTAAGAAAGAAAGAAATAGACATGGAAATGAGTGGTCTTGTTTTGAATTAGTGGTTTAAGGAAAATGTAACTAGATTTTTACAGTTCATTTATGTTATTTTAAAGTATGCAAGTATTGTTTCTCTTCAGAATAAAATATTGCATTCCCTTCAGATAGGGGAGAGGAAAACATGTCCCATAGTGTGTGCAGTGTAAGTGGAGGGGTTTTTGCACTGTGATGGTACAAATCAAACATGGTTTAGTTATTAAAGCTTGATTAACTTATTATCGAAGTTAGAGAACAATATTTTACTTACTGCTCTTAAATCAGATAACTAATTAGAGAAAGTAGGCAGATTCTGAGTATTATGTAAATTCCCTTTTCAGATTAATTACGTTAGAAAGGCAGCTTTTCGACTTCAAAGAAGTAACTTCACTGCTTGTACCAGGAGTGTTAGTGTGAAGCTTGGATGGCAGATATCAGATTTCCTGAATTTCTCAATAGATCTGCTAATACTGAAGCAAGCAGATTCCTGCTACAAATGCTGTCATGTCATTAATCATTTATAGAAAACAAATGAATTGCACATTTTGGTGAATGACTTCCCAGTGACAACTCTGAAATGTTTCAACTCGCCTTTTTTATTTTAACATTTTTAAAGGACATGCAGTTTCAAAAGTAGAGCTTAATGGATTTGAAGCAAAAGTGTGTTTTTGCTGTCTGGATATGCATTTCACTTCCAATTTTTTTGCTATCCTCGTTTCTTTGCACCATTTAAGGTATAGCAAATGAATCTAAAAAACTGTATGGAGCACAGTTCCACCCCGAAGTTAGCCTTACAGTGAACGGAAAAATGATCCTGAAGAATTTTCTTTATGATATTGCGGGATGCAGTGGTACCTTCACGGTGGAGAACAGAGAACTTCAGTGCATTCAAGATATCAAAGAGAAAGTGGGTTCATCAAAAGTCCTGGTAAGTAGATCCAGTTGAAGTTGAAAGATGACTTGTAACAATCTGACAGAAATGCTGACGTGGTTAATGTGGGTAACTTGAAAAATGCAGAATTGTCATGGTTTGGGTAATACATTAAACAGGTTTGAGAAAGCTCGTACCCATTGCACAATCGGGTCAATATGTTGTTTGGCTTCTCATTTTCCTCCAAGTCATTGCTGGGAAATCAGTAGTTTTTCATCCTTGTAACTGTATCTGAATTATTAGTTAACACTTTCCCCCTAAACAGCTGAACAATTTTTTTTTTCCTTTTTTTCTTCATCCTTAGGTTTTACTCAGTGGAGGTGTGGACTCAACGGTGTGCACTGCTCTCCTAAACCGAGCTTTAAACCGCGATCAGGTGATAGCTGTACATATAGATAACGGATTTATGCGCAAAAGAGAGAGTCAGTCAGTGGAGGAGGCACTCAAAAAACTCGGTATTCAAGTTAAAGGTACCGTAATTTCCTTAAATATCCTTGATACCACTAATGATGTGTCTCGTCTCCTAAAATGTACATTTAGGATTTTGTTTCATCAATTTGAATCACCTTTCATGGTTCACAGACTGCGTACCAAAGCACGGGTGTTCATCTGGAATAACCTAGGCTATCACAAAATTTCAAACCTGAAGCATTAAAGCCTAACTCGTGTGCTGGGATCATACCCTGAGCTGACCAATCTCTTCTGTCCCTGGGGAATGGCAGCTGGGGCATGCCTCTGCTGCTGATGCTCGGTCACTGTTCTGCAGGTGGACAAGCAATCCTCTTCAGCTGCTGCAAAACTCATTCGATTGCAGTTTTCTTCAGTAGCTTGGTTAACAGCCCTCCACTGAGGCTTTGCTTCTTGTCCCATATCGCTGTCTTTTAGCACTGTGAGCTCATGTGGGTGATTCAATGTGATTATAGCCAGAAATCCCCTCCCAGGGCTCTTTCTCACTCTCCCAGTTTCTCTTTAGTTGCTTGTGGAGTCGCTTGTTGAGAAGCAGTCTCATGACTTCAAGCACTACATTGGAGAGGGTGGAAGGTGCCTTGTCTTGGCTGATAAGGTTTAGAGTTTTTGGTGCCCAAAGAAGGAAGTCAGAGAAGACATCTTATGTATGGATTGTGCAGGTGATGAGAGCTGCTTTATACTGTCCAGCTGGTTTGTTTTATAAGCTATAGCTGCCTCTTCCTGGGGCTGTCTGTGAGTAGTGTTGTCGTTGTCTTGTGTTTTGGTCAGGAAGCGTGGTTCTAGGTGAGCAACGCGTTCCGCTAGGCTGCCAGTGTGACACAGTGCAGGGAGCTTCCACAGCAGCTTCTGGCAGCTTGACCTGTAAAATCCTGATGCGGCGAAGGGCAGAGTTTGTTCTGCACACATCGATGCAGGATTCTTTTGTTGTTGTTTTGTTTTAGTGAAAAGCTAGGCCTTATTCTTGCATTCTCCAAACAGATAAATCTGGGTGCTGGCAGGCTGCCAGAGAGACAAAGGAAGGGAATCCCTTTACTGGAAATGCTCCTTCTGGAGGTCGTGGAGTTCAGTGCTGGTAAAAGATGCTGGAGAACCTCCCAGCTGATCTGTGCGTTGAGAGCCTCTCTAAATCAAGAGGGATAATGTACCATGAGTAAATAGTGTATCATTTAATTGCAGCTGCAGAAGGGCCTTGGGGAAATAACTATCTTGTAACCATTTAAATAAAGCACCTATCTAAGAGGGGAGACAAGAACTGAACTTTCATCCTGTTGCCTAGCCTCACAATGAGAAAAAATCGCCCTGCAGAGTATGTTAATTAATGAAATAGAATACTTTTGTAGCAATTAATTGTTGAGGTATCAAACAGGCCTATTTAATGCAAACAATAGTTAAATGACTGAAACGTGTTTGTTTTTTTTAAACAGTAGTAATTCTTATTTTTTGCAATCTTACATACAAATCTTTACTGATTTTGGCAACAAATTCCCATAATTTCATGCAGTGGTGAATGCAGCTCATTCGTTCTATAACGGTACAACAACTCTGCCAATCTCTGATGAAGA
Source organism: Aythya marila (assembly GCF_965140915.1). Lineage (NCBI taxonomy): Eukaryota > Metazoa > Chordata > Aves > Anseriformes > Anatidae > Aythya > Aythya marila. Next base: position 25,344,250 of record NC_139050.1, on the reverse strand, counting down.
CAGAACTCCACGTAAAAGAATCAGCAAGACCTTGAATATGACTACAAGTCCTGAAGAAAAAAGAAAAATTATCGGTGACACCTTTGTTAAGGTAATGTGTATAATTATTATTATTTATTTTTTAATGATTTCTAGATATGTTTTTTTACCTCAGACTATTTCATTTTAAAGCTGTGTGCACTCAGTGGTATCAATGGTCATACAAGTAGTAGGTGACCTAAAAAGATGTTAGTGCATTACCCTGAGCCTGAAATTTTTGTCAGTCAATGAGTGGTCATAGCAGGAGTAACAAACAGTGCACTAGACCCACCAGCATCTTTAGGTGTAGTCTATTGGTTGGCCATTTGTTCCTGTGGCATTGACTTTTATGTCCTGATTCCTCACCAAAAGGGTGAGTAACTCGAATTTGGGCACACTTCTGTTGTTTTGCCATTTCTCATGTCAGCTGTCAGTACTGGTGATGCAGGGAGAACATAATGCTTAACAAGCACTGGTGTTCCTGTGCTCTCAAGATACTCTTTCCATTTGCTTTTTAAAAAAATAAAAGCATGGCTTTAGGGGTGAATTTGAGCAGTAGGCTACTGTCATGATTAGTCTTTGAGTTTATTGTTCATGTTTCAGCAGCTCAGTAGCATTGTCAGGAACAATCTATTTAGACCCTTGATAACTGAAAAGTGGATCAAAACCCTTCTCTTTTTCTTCTGTACATCTTACAGATTGCCAACGAAGTTATCGGAGAGATGAACCTGAAACCTGAAGAGGTGTTTCTTGCTCAGGGTACCCTCAGACCTGATCTCATTGAAAGCGCTTCCCTTGTTGCAAGTGGCAAAGCTGAAGTCATCAAAACTCATCATAATGACACAGAGCTGATTCGGAAGTTAAGAGAGGAGGTAAATGAAAACGAGGATACTGCTGTTTCCGTCTGGTTCTCACAGATAGGAAGCTGATTACCAAAAATGTGCTGGAAAGTTTTGCTGGTACAGCTGACCCGTGTTGATGTGGCCCTATAACTGTGAGGTTGTTTAGGTTCTATTCTAGTATGTTGTAATTTATTACACTTCTTTCTAGTTGCTGCATTCTCACAGTAGTCAGAATTCTTTCAGTATTGTCCAGCATTGGATACTGGGGAAAATACCAACAGATTGAGTGCGGATTCCTTCCGTCTGAGCAATGCTGTTCACGGTGGCAAGCTGAAAACTTTCTCCTTGCTCTTTTGTGTTTTTAACACTCAAAACAAGCCTATGTCTCAATAAAGAAGCAAAACCAATACCAAATGCAGAACAGTACGTAAAGGCTTTTCAGACAATTGTAGTCTGATTCCGCTGGAGTTCATGATGTAATGGATCACTTACTCTTCCCTTTGTATCCTGGTCAGAACATCAATCATTAGGCAACCTTTTGTAACGGCATTGATTGCCCAGCTCAAACACATTAGGGATTCAAGCAACAGCAGTGAGGGTGCTTTAGTGAAATGATTGTCAGCTCCAGTTGAAATTCTGCTCTTGAACTTGGTAGCGTTCAGCACCAGCACGACAGGCCTGGAATTCTCCTCCCTTGAGAGAGAATGAGAACAACGCTTTTAAGTGAGGCAAAAGCTAGGGATAGCTCTTTCAGCTGCCTACAGGGATCAGCTCTCTCTGTTCTTAAGCAGCTTCTGCATCAAGTCACTGGTAGCCTGGTCAGCTCTCTGCCAGCAGTATGTGGAGGTGCACAATCTGTTTGCCAGCTGTCAATTTAAGATCCCACAGATCCTTCTGAAATGGCTCGCATGTACACCTGTGGGTAAAGATGGGGAATTTGCAGACAGTGCAAACGCGGGGGATTGAACTGGTGACAGAAGACAGTCTGAAGATATGCAGCCCATGCCCTGTCTTTTTGATTGTATTCACAGTGGATTAGCATAATCTAAAGTCCAGAAAAGCTTTTTGAATACATTTCTCATGCAGCAGTCTTAAATATGAGCATATAAAGCAAGCGTAGGAGACTGCACCATTTTGCCTTTTCTGGCATTAGAATGGTGAACGTTCTGGCTATTAAAAATACTCTAAGAAAGAACCAGCATGTGAGACATCAATCACATAGCAACCCTGCTGGAAGTTTCTGTTCCTGGTAAGTGATATGTAAGTGACCAGTCACAGGAGACAGTTAACTTGCATGATCTGCACTTGTAATATTCATCGCTCTACAAAGTGTTTTCAAGGCTTTTAAGAGTGGTTTGAACATCTGGTGAAGAGAAGAACAGTCTGAATTTCTGAAGACAGTCAGAACCAGCTTGGCCTACAGGTGTATTTGCACTGACTGAGCCATTGATGGTTTTGGCACACACACAAACTTTCCTGTCTAATCCCCTCTCCTGTAACTGTTCTACAAAGCCTACATTCACATGAATGTTCCTTTCCAGTGTTTATGTAAGTGTTGGCAGCTGATGCTGTAAAAAGCAGGCCAATTTGACTGCCATGACCTAAACTTCTGAGGCTTTTTGTTTAAATCTGTGAGCTAGAGTGTAAATCACTGTTTCTTTTTTTTTTTTTTTTTTTTTTTTTTTAGGGTAAAGTAATAGAACCTCTGAAAGACTTTCACAAAGATGAAGTACGAGTGCTGGGAAGGGAGCTTGGTCTTCCCGAGGAGCTGGTTTCAAGGCATCCCTTCCCAGGTATGAGAGTCTGTGCTACTTAGTGAAAGGCTACGGGTGGCCTCAGTGCTGTTTAGAAGATGCTTAACCTGCAGAATAGATTTATGTGGGAGCATAAAACTGAACTCTAAACATAGAACGAAACTGATGGATTTACTGAGCAGGATCACAGCTTACTTAAGCAGGATCTTTTTTTCAGGAGAAGTGTTTGAGAGCAGCTTTATTATGTATAGTGACTAAAAGAAAAGATTTATAATTGAGTTCTCTTATAGCTGTATTTGTTTCTTTTTAGTTGTATAAGCCAAAGCAAGAATTATCAGTGAAGTGCAGCTGAATGCTGTCTAAGCTGTCAAATGTGTCTTGCTTGAAATAATGGCCAATGGCTGCCTGCCCTTCTCAGGGGCAGTTGCTGTTTTGAAAACGATTGCATGGAGAATAACAGCAACAGTTCTCGACCTGAAAGCATCACAGTATATAATATAACCAAGTCCACATCCTTTTAAGAGGGGTATGCTTTTCTTTTCGTGTTTTTCAAATTGTCCTGCAGGGTGTGTAGTAGCCACTGGCAGAGTGCATAGGCTATCCTGCTAATGCACCAGCATCGCATGAAATTAAAGAAACTGTATTCAGGCATTTCCAGCAAATTACGTTTGCTTTTGGATCAAGTAGATAAAAGGTTGAATAGCCTTCAGGGGTCTTTAAAACAGTGGAGACTCAACTATGATATAACCATCTCTTTCATCCAAGCTGCCTAGCAAGGGGAAGGAAGAGGTTCCCATTTGCTTTAGCTTGCTACCCACCACGCTTCGTCACCACTAACTGCTGCTTTACACCAACTGCCAATTGAAAGTGTAGGTAAATAATGCTTACCTATATTGATCAGCAATCCAGTTCCAGAATAAACTGCCTGCTTATGGTTTTGGTTTGGTTTGTAGGGTGCTAAGGCAGTGGAAGTATAGGTATGATGGCAAGCAATACTGTACTTTATGACTGACCTGAGGGTCCAGATGCTGTTACTGTTTTAGGTTAAAGTCAGTTTTCGTGTTATTTAGCATAATGTGTTTTCAACTTTACGCTGCAGGTCCTGGTCTGGCAATCAGAGTGATATGTGCTGAGGAACCTTACGTGTGCAAAGACTTCCCTGAAACAAACAACATTTTGAAAATAGTTGCAGATTTTTCTGCAAGTGTTAAGAAGGTAACAAAACTGCTCAATTCTAATATATACGAAAGTACTGTAATTCTGTAGCACACTGCTGTAAGATGGAAGGTTCTGAAAGTTAAAAACTACTTATTTGTGCACTTTGGGAATAATGTATTCCAGTCCAACTCCCTTGAAGCCATGTGGTATTGTACAGTAGAATTCTTGGAGCCATGGCTATGGCAAGTGTTGAGCAACTTCTGGAAAATGGAAGTTTGTGTACCTTTCAAATAGTAAATAAATTCTGTTTTAGTTAAAATTCATGGAGGTTAGGATTTCTGAAGATACTTCAAATCACACAGTATCGGGAAAAGGTTTTCCCTCCCTGAAATACTTGTAACTTTTTAGGGTTGCATGCCCTAACAGTCACTGAGTGCCTGAATGAAAGCACAAGAGGGAGAAACTAGCGCTTGCTAGATGTCCCAGCCAAACAAAATTATTAGTTGATGGTATTTAAGGTCTCAATCTGCTGACTGTTGTGACCTTCCTGATTACTGTAAGCTTCTCACTCAAGCTGAACTGCAGGGGTCTGAAAAGCCACTAGCAGAGGGTAGCTCTAAGTTATAAGGTCAGAACAACTTCCAGAACTTTATTGAAGAAACACTGAAGGGGGGAATGCTTACAGCTGCTTTTTCTTTAAAATGTGTCAGATTGCAGTGTTCTGTAACGTGATACTGCTTTGTTCTGTACCTGAAGTAAACCACAAGTGTGAGAAATACAGCTTTGAGAAAGAGAATAAACATAGAAAAAGAGCTTCACCTATGGCTTTGGAGAGCTTCAGCTTAAATATGTGCAATTGCTTTCACTAAAAAGTTGTTGGTAGATGAAAGGTATCTTGTAAACAGTTCCAAGGGCTAACTGTGGAGTAACTTTAGGCAGCTACTTAATGTCATTTGCATTGTGTAAATTCTGTTTGAGCTTTTGAGGGCTTTACTTAAAAGCTATTTTTCTGCATCGTTGCACAGCCACATACTTTGTTGCAAAGGGTCAAAGCATGTACAACTGAAGAAGATCAGGAGAAGCTGATGCAGATCACAAGCCTACATTCACTGAATGCCTTCTTGTTACCCATCAAAACCGTGGGAGTGCAGGTAAATGAATTCATTCTAGGGATATTCTTAAAGCTGCTTCCTAGCAGCATGGTAGACTGCTGTGAAGCTTAAGAATTGCTGCTGTAAGGTTAAAAAGAAAGGGCTTGACTCTGGAAAATAAACATCAAAAGAAGATGGTACCTGTGTCATTATTGCTTGTCAGTGCTGGTAGCACACAGATGTCAAGAGATCTGAGCAGACACATGGGTAAATGCCAAGTATGCTATTTGAGGATGTCATTAATGCTGAATAACGTCGGTCACTTACCACAGTTAGTTTCTTCAGGCTGTTCGTAATCTTGTAGACCTCTGCCATAATCCTGTTGCCTCCTTCAAGGCTGAGGAGTCCTAGATTAAGTTGGTCAAAAAAACCAGCTTTTTATATTTGAACATGTTTGTTCAGTTGAATCTGTAGGATAGTGTTTCGTTCCCTCTCACTCCTTTGCCAATGCCATGGGAGTTTTTGTGGGTGGTCCTTTGTATTTCTGTCACTAAATGCTGAGCTGGCATTCTCGTGGAATTGCATATAATAACTTGGAGGATTTCTTTACTCAGTGATCATAGCTGTCAGGTATCTTTTTTTGCATTATCAGTATTGAATTACAACCTTTATTATCAGCTTTATTATCTTGCATCTCTTCTGTAACTCCTTGCAGTCAGCTCTTGTCACTGTTTTAAACAGCAATATCACCAGCAGATTTCTGCACTTTGCTGCAGGCCTTTCTCAGCTGGTGCCCTCAAAATCCCAATATTCAGTCAATCCCTGTGGTCTGACCACCTTGTCTGAATCTTTCCATTCTGAAAGCTTCCCTTTTGTGTGCTCATGTTAGCTGATGAGAGGTCTGTCTTATTCTGATTTTTCTTACTTATTTGGTGTCTCTGAGCAAACTGATTTCAGCAGCTTAATGTCTGCTAAGTGTTGACACCAAGTATGGTCCTGTAACTCGCAGGATGAATGGGGAAGGTAGTGTGAATTATTTTGGCAGTGAAGTTCATGTTCAATTACTTTTTTCTTTTTAATTTACAGGGTGACTGTCGCTCCTATAGCTATGTCTGTGGGATCTCTAGTAAAGATGTTCCACACTGGGAGTCTCTTATGTTTCTTGCCAGACTCATACCACGCATGTGCCACAACATAAACAGGTAAGTATTCGCTGTTCAGAAATGAACTGTCTTTATTTCCGATGGTCTACTTAATGTATGGAAGCTTTGCACTCACAAACTCTCCTGTTTAATCTCTGGTATAACTTCTACACATAATATGCCTCCTATGTGGAGGTTACAAATGCACAACCAATCCAAGCTTAGGTTTATTTCTGGAATCACTAACTTGAAGAAACTCAAAGTTCAGCTCCTCATTTTAAGCACTTGATTAGACAACTTGCAGTTAACTTAGGCAGAATCTTTTTTGAAAGATGCCGAGCCTGTTGATGTGCTGTGATACCATGCGGCATCTTGCTTTGTGTCAGAAAGGGAATTTACATAGGACTGTCAACCCCAGTGGTATAAGGAAAAGCTCCAAAGCTGGGCACTTTAATCTTAATTGATGCTTCTTGTGAATATGCATTTTCTTCTGAAGTTGCTTAGACATTAAGTCAGTTCCAGAGAATGTAAATCCTCCTTGCCCAGCTGTAGACTTTCTGCCAGAGCTGTTTATAATTGCTTACAGCAAAGCTTAATTTTGTCACTTAAGTGACACCTGCTGAAAGAGCTGCTGATCTTGGGGTGAGACCTTCAGTTGGAAGAAACTCATGTGCAGAGGGAACGAAAGAAGGCATGAAATCAGGATTGTGTGTGCAATGTAAAAGTTTGTGCTGCATTTACGGCATTGCTGTTGTCTTTAAGCTCCTTTTGGGTTTAATGTTTCCTTCCTGAATGTACCACTTCCCTGGCACCTCTGCCGGATCGGGGTGTGTTTCTCAGATTTTTTTGTTGGTGTTGATAGAGACATTGAAGGGAGCTGGGAAAGCTGGCAGTTTGAGGAGTGCGCTGAAATAGTTGGGCTCCTGCCCAGTTATGCTTGCAGGCTTCATACTACAAACAAAAATAGGGAATGTGAGGTTTGAATATTTTCCTGCTTTGGATTTTAGACGAGCGTTCTTGATTTGTATCTACAAACTCAAACAACTTGTGTGAATGCATCATGGTAAATCCTTTTGTGAGGCCAGTCGGTCAGTGTTGTACTTTGCTTTTTGTTCAAGAATGTATGAAACAGATTAAAACGATCAAGTTGTTGTGACTGGCTTGAATTCAGAAGATAATTTCAGAAGATAATTTAACAGATGTAGTGATGTAGTTTTGTAAACAACAGTGTTAGTGCCGTGTGATGAAAACACGGCTATTCCTTAACAAACAAGGTTTACTGTTCAGTGATGTGGCTTTGGTGGCTTCCTCATAGAGCAGAAGACAGAAATTGTAAGTACTTAAGTAGCTTTCTTAGCATAATCTTAACTTTTACTGACATCAAAGTAAAACTGAAAAAACATCTGCGATACCACTGAGTTAATATTGCAAGAGCATAATCCTCTGAAAAACTGAATAAGTAACAGTGGGGCTATTGCCAGGCTCTAGCAAACCAAAATAAATGAGTACATTTGACTTGCAAAGCTAGTACTCATGTTTATAGAGCTTATCCATTAAGTTATATTAAGTTCTAGCTAGTGGCTAAGGAGCAAAAGCAGATATTCAGCTTTTTTTTCGGGTTTCATTATCTTTTCTGCGATACTAACACTGTAGTCTTCAGGCAATCTGTTTCATTCCACTTAAACAAAACGTGTCCCTGCCATCTGGCTTGTTTTTCAGGGTTGTGTATGTGTTCGGTCCACCAGTCAAAGAGCCTCCCACCGATGTCACACCCACGTTTCTGACAACAGGAGTCCTCAGCACTTTACGTCAAGCTGATTTTGAGGCTCACAATATTCTCAGGGAGTCTGGTAGGTATTTAGCCTAGTCCCATGAATTAGGCTATTGTTTCAAGATCCTTCACACCACAGCTAGAGGAGAACTTTCTCACAGCCGGGTATTGCCTCCCCCTGATCTGCTCCCAGTTCTCCCACACAGGACTCTCTCAGTGCCTAGGTACTCTCTTCTCCTCGTAAGGGTGGAGGCTTGCCTGTGAAACCTTACACAGCTCAGAGGTGTGAAACTTCTGCAAAAGCCACTGTTAGCCACCAGAAAGTCAAATACCAAAGCAAAGAAAGTCAGCCAAATAGTCAAGCAGATATTTCTCCTTGCTGATGATCTCAGTCATCAGGATTTGTGTGAAGTAAATGAACCATGTAAAGACACTTGGCATGGTTTCAAAACCGTGCTTTTATGTGGAAAGAAGAGACCAAACACTAAGTTCTTAATGGTGGTGGTGCAAACTACCTGTGCCAAAGTGGTTTCATGTTTTTTAATTTAAAGCAAATACTGTATTTGTAAATCCAACAATTTGAGGCTAGTAGATGGCATAATATTTTTTAAACTTTTAACATCCCACGATGCGAAGGGACAATTCAGTTCTTTTTGGAATGTGACAGGCTGATTCTAGGAACGTAGGAGTTCTGAGGTTTGGGTTTGGTTTTTGTTTGTTTGTTTGTTTTTCCTTAATAACAGCTGAAGATGTGATGTATGTGTGATGTACGCCTGGGGAACAGTTCATCAAAAGTGTATATTTTGTAAAATCAAGTGACAAAGGATATCTTTTTGAAAATGCATATTCTGCTTGCAAGGCTCTCTTACCATAATTTGTACAAAAAGAGCCTCAAAATCTTATGATAATGCTGTCAGTTACAGCTGTAAAATTAGAGATTTGTCTCGCTGTTGGTGATGCTTGGCTTTGAGTGAGTCAGTCCACACAATAAGACTTGGGTTAGCATGGAGTGAAAAGCATCCTGGTGCTGGCAGGTCAGGCTGGTGCAAGCAGAGTTGTGAGACCCCATGTCAGTGTCAGAGTGCCTTGGCACTCCGCCACGCACCTGAATCTCCAACCTCTAGGTAATTTCAACGGTGACATCTAGGGTGCTGGGTATTGGCTTTCAGAAGGGCATATTAAAGCAAACAACAAAAAAGCATCTGGAGTTACCAGCAACAGAGAAACTTAAAAGCTTTCTTTTAAATATGTCGAAGACATCAAACTACTTTCTCTGGAAGTTAAAGAAGGAATTGCTAAGTGGTAAAGCACTCTACCATGGCAGTTGCTCTTGTCTTGGTTTCACTGATGAAGACTAAAAGTTTCTCAGAAGATACACTTTTTATGGGAGTGACTGTTGGGCTTGATGTGGGAATCTCTGGAATTGCACACTTATGCCGGGTTGGAAGGAATTAGATCCTGAATTGCATCCACTGTCAATTACAGAGTTAACAGAGATTTCCTAATTTTGTTCTGCATGCCTGCAAACGCTGAAGATTATTTCAAGTGGCAATTCAGTGTATACACCACTAATTACATAATTGGATAATCAGTGGGATCTTCTGAGGCGTGGCAGTGAAAAAATCGTAGAACTACCGTGGATCCTTCTGTGTTATTGGAGCTCTTAGGATAGTGTTTGGAGTACGTGTAGGGAAGTGCGGTGAACTTCTATCATGTTTGTGGGTTTTAAACCAAAACAAAACGATTTTTTTTTTTTGAAGGTTACGCCGGAAAAATTAGCCAGATGCCAATAATCTTGACACCGTTGCATTTTGATCGAGACCCCCTACAGAAGCAACCTTCTTGTCAACGATCCGTGGTTATCCGAACTTTCATCACGAGCGACTTCATGACTGGTATTGCAGCAACTCCTGGTAATGAGATTCCAGAAGAGGTAATACGAATACGGGTGTTCAAGTTTCTTTTCAGAACGATCTGGTGCTGTAGGTGACTTGTCCTGCCTTTCTTCTCCGTTTCTTGATTGCTTGCCTTGATTCTGATTCTTCTGGGAGAGGATCTCGTTTTTGCTCGTGGTGGTTGGGAAAGGTGTGGTGGTGCTCTGGGAAGAGCTACCAAAATGAGAAGCTGGCAGTGGTTTCTGATAGAAGTGACAATCCAACAGGCTTTCCAGCACAGCTCAGCCAAAATACCATACCCTGGAGAACAACTGCCAGTGGACACTCTTTCCCATAGATGCTTCTTTCTGTTATTTTTTAAACTTTAGAGCTCCCTTTTTTGCTTTAAAAGTTCATCCTTGCACTCAGGCTGCTACTTTGTGTTTGAGTGTGGGTGGGCTGGAGACAAGGGTCTGAAAAATGCCTGAAAATGATTGATAGCAAAATCTAGCAGTATACAATAAAAGGTAGTTTCCAAGAAATCATTTGGAAGCTGAAGAGCTGCTACCTTAAGGGAAGCGTATTGTGTTTGACGCTGGTTTATTGCCAGTGCCAGAAATCAGCAAGTTCTGAACATAGCTGCAGATGTCATAAGCTAGAGGTTTCCTTCAAGTTGTTTTCATTTCTTAACTGGTGGTAATATTCTAATAGCTATAGGCTTTTTCTTTCCTGTTCACAGCAAAATTAGGATGAACAAAGTTTTCCTTTTTTAATCTTTTGTAGGATAGTTTTCATCAGGTTTGCATTACGTGTTTTTTTTTTTTTTTTCTGATTTTTTTTTTTCTTTTTTCCACCACAATAGGTTGTGTTAAAAATGGTTGTGGAGATAAAGAAGATTCCTGGCATTTCTCGGGTGATGTATGACTTGACATCAAAACCACCAGGAACTACAGAGTGGGAGTAATTAACTTTTTTTTATTGAAGTACTGTGTGCAGTCTAAACCATATCAGAAACCATTCCCAGTGTTGACATGCAGTACTGTGAAAGAGTGACTGGAGCTGCTACATCCCATCCGACTCCTCCTGGAGCGTAAATCTGCAGTTTAGAGCTGTGTGGGAATAACTGAGCGGGGCTGAGGATTTGTACGGGTAAATGATCCTGGCAGCGTTGCCTGTGCGCAGACAGATTCCTCTTGCTTTGGCCTTTGTCTTACTGTTCCTTCGCGTTTCCATGTGGTTTATTGTAACTGTCATTTCAACGTCTCTTTGTTTTTGTACACTGTGTATAAAGAGACAGTTTATTTACTTCTACCAAAAGCATTGTTACAGCCTAAAAATGTAAAAAGAATACTTTGTGACCAACTGCTTTTGAACAGATTTATTATAAATAAATATTTTGCCAAATGGAGTAGTGGGTACTGTTGAGTTGTGGAATTAATGTGTATCTGTTGTGTACTGTTAAGCCTGTTCTATATTGTTTGACGTATTAGCCCATGGCAATAATGTTGAGTTCCAAAAGAGCAATGCTGAAATGTTACGAAATTACTTTCTGTCTGTCTGTCTGTCCTCGCTCCCTCTCGCATCACTTGCTAGGTGTGCTGGCTGGTAACAGGCGTGTGTAGGCTGACTGATCTCCAGCGTACAGGTCCTGCACGCGTGCGTGTAAAGTCACAGACCATGAGGTGTCCTGTGTGCTTCTGGGGACTCTCAGAGAAGAGTAAAAGTGAGAGTGCAGCTGTAAAAGCTGCGGCACCAGAGCTCCTGGACATGCAAATCCTGTTTCTGTTCTCCAGCGCTTATGCATCAGTCCCTTCACAGCCTGCTGCCCATGTGCTTGCGTTATACTCGATGACATTTTATTTTCTACACTTTCGCTGTTACGGGATTTTATTTTTTTTTGGTATGTGTTGTACTTAGCTTGATTTTTAAAATCCTGGTAGTCATTAGTGTGCAGTCGCAGTACTGGAGGTGACATACCCAACCGATACCGGTTCCTTCCATCACGTGTATTCTGCTGTTTATGTAGTTAAGCAATAATTTGAGAGATGGTTACTTTGGACGCCTGTGCTTTTCTGTTCTATCGAGGCAAAGCTGTTTCATCCACCTAACAATGTCCAGCATGTCCTGCAACTGCTGTCTGTGGAGGTGCAGCGTGTCGCAGCTCTGCCCTGAGCAGCTTTCTGGGGACCTCCACCAGTGGAACTGCTCCTGTGTACCCAGGGTCGTCCCTTTTACCCCCCACTTCTTGAACAGTTGCCTTTCATTCAGCTGCAGGATGACCATGGCTTTATGAGGGTGAAATGCTTGGTTTAAACTGTTCAATAACATGGGGTATTTCGTGGCTGTAGCTGCCTATATTTCCACATACGTAGATTTGTGAACTGGACTAGCAGTTGGAGTGTTTGTTCTGTGTTCTGTTGCTCGCACATGTTTTCCTATGGTTTTTACATTTACCGCCTACACCTAATGGAAATTTAATTTCTGTTTATCAGATATGGCTAATTTGTGCAAACATTATTTTTGCCTGTATTACTGAGAGATTGCTTTTCACTGGGGGAAGGAGATGGCGAGTCCCAGCCCTCTGCTCCTTGAAGCCACTTCAGCCGCTGGGGAGCGCAGCAGCCCGGCGGAGGGTGCACGTATCCTGGGCTCCAGAGAGCTGCCCCCTGGCCATGGCTCTGCCCCTGGCAGCTTCTGTAGCTCGGGCAAGTTGGTCCTAAATGATACAGATCTCAGCTGCCTCATTTCTAAAATGGGGCAGCAGTTGTCACCCACGTCCACTATGACCTCTCTGAGTTCTCTGAGGAGCTTTTTGATATGTAAATGAAGCGTTAACACACCTTTTCTTACTGGACTGTGATCTGTAAAAGCTGCCGGTCAAAGCCCCTCTAAATCAATGTTTGCTTTGGCAGAATCCATTTTTATAGCATGGGTTCTGTTGAAAGCAAACTTTTAATATATATCTCATTTCAAAAATCCCTAATGAAATCATGGCCTTATAGAACATTTACATTTTTCATCAGAAAAAGCTGAGGATAGTTGTTTTCATTATTGTGTTGGTATCTCATACGTAAATGGTGCAACGATGAGAAATAAATCTCGGTGTGATGCAGAAACTTCAGCCTTTCAGTGCTGTAGCAGTTGTTGCTTTCTGTACGTAGGCTCGCTCTCGCTGCCGCTGCCACGTTGTCGGTTACCTTGACAGCAAATAGGGAAAACAGAAGGAATAGCTAAAAAAAAACAATGCAGGAGAATATAGAGCACCTCTTAAACCCCAAACCGCCTCAGTTCTGAGTGAGACACTTCTAGCTTCTCCCCGTGTAAATAATTATGCAGTGTAGAGCCACGTAGTTCTGGTGCAACTGGCAGCACCCGTGGGTAGCAGTGGCTGTGTCCATGTGCTGGGGCTGCAGCCCCCGGGCCCCCCGACCCACACCTCCAGCACGCCGAGGCTGGATGCTGTCGGCTGCTTGTGGTGTGCTTGGTCCTTTGGGTTGCACCTTACCTAGGGGTGTAACGTGTACCTGCAGCCGGGGTGGCAGACACTTCACATCCTACCACGTTGGTTGCTTTCATGTCTGTAACGAAATGGAGCTCGGCAGCAATTCCTGTACTCCGTAGGAACCTACTTTTTGGGGTTTTGTTGTTTTATTTTTTAAGCCAGAAGGGTGAATACTGAAATGTTTAGGCATAAACTATTGCACTATAAGCAGGACGTCTTACTGAAGTGGAATTTGTGATCTTCCCCCCCATTGACACCTGTGCCATGCATTTTGGAAGCGGTGGGTTGTTCGTAGGAAGGTCGGTGGTGTTATCCCAGCGGTTCTTGGGTCTTTTATGTGTATAGGACAGCCAGACGTGGAGAGAGACATAGATACTCGGTTCACTTTCTTTTAAGAAAAATTAAAAAAAAAAGAAAACCCACCTATATTTAGCACTTAGTTTACAGACTAATAACCGTAGCTGCCCTGTACAGTTGTTCACCTCGAGTCTTCAGTAAAACATGTCAGCAGTTAGAGGAATTTGTATTGGGGGCATTCCCCGTCATTCTCAATTTTTAACATTTTTCTGCTTGTGAAATGATAAAAGTACTGTGAGCCTTAATTTTTATCCACAAATAAAAATATTATGTTTGAACCTTGGTGTGACTGATTTTTTGAGGGCTTTTATTTACGCTGTAAATGGCCGCTCTGTTCTGGGCCGCGCTCCCTGGCTGCCAGCCTTGGCAGGGCAAGGGACACAGCTGTCCCCTGCCCTGGTGCCACCCTCTGCATGCTTTCGTGCTGGGGTAGAAGTACTTTGTCCCTAAAAAGCGTGTGGGGCTGAGCTGGGATCAACGTGGCAGATGTATGGCACTGTGGGGACGAGGGCCCAGCACCGACCCTGGGCTGAGCGCTCTCAGGCCCGGAGCTGCTGAGCCAGGGCTCGGGCTGAGGATGCTCCCAGGTGCTCTGTGGAGCCAGTGGGTGTTTTTAGTCATTTCTGTAGCGCCCATCGCCATGGTAACACAGCATTGAGCGGGCAGGTTGTGGTTCTCCAGCGGGCCTGCTGCTTGTGCTGCTCCGGTGGCGCCAACCCACCAGGCCCAGAGTCGGGACGGGGCTCCTGGCCCCGCAGGGCTGGGGCTCACAGCACAACCTTCGCCTTGCTGCAGCAATGCATCTCGCTGGGCCTGCCAGAAGAGGGCCAGGAACGTGCGAATGCATCAGGACCAGCTTCGGGTGTGCTGGGTGTTGAAATTTCTCTTTAAAGCCCCAAGTACCTCGATATACCTAACCCTTGGTTGTGTGAAGAGGTGCAGAGACTCCCACCGGTTTCCCCCAGACTCTGTTCTTGTGGCTTTCTCGGGGTCAGAGGGCTGAACACACAGCGGGGGGAGATGGGGAACTCGGTCACCTTGTGGCTGGGTGGGACGGGGCAGCGGTGTGGGAACAAGTGCCAGCCCCATGTAAAGCAGCACACTTCATCACTTCGTGCTCAGCTGTGATGGGAAGAGCCCAGGAGCACCCCAGCCCTGCACTCAGAGGGGGCTGCACGATGCAGGGAAACCCCAGCTGCTGCACGGCCACCTTGCACATCCACCCACGGGCTCTGCTCCCCGGGAGCCCCAGGGTGCTGGTCCTCGAGCTGCTGGTGGCAGCTGGGGACAGGGACACTGCGAGGCCGAGGAGCCCGAGCCTGCTGCGTGCGGGTCGCTGCTCAAACGCCCTCTGAGCAGGGGGAAGCACTTAGAGGCTATTATGCACCCTCATGAATCTTTCCCTGATGAGGTTCCAATTACCTTAAGTAGAGGATAGTGTGGAGCGAGATTGCTGCTAGCCTAAAGGCTATCACTGAGACTTCTGCTAATTGGATCCTGCATTTAGAAATTGCTTAGCTCCTATGGGACGAAATCTATACATTCACGCAGCTATCACTTACAGATATTTTCCAGCTCAATCTGTACCTGTGTAATGCTCGCCTTTTCCTGCTAAAATCCTCTAAGCAGGAGCTGCCAGGCTATCGAGTGCTGCCACTTTGTCCTGCTTCAGTCGATCTGTATGTGTGCAAATAGATTTTGGGTGTGTGTACACATAGATGAAGAATTTAGGGTAACGCTTGTTGAGAAGAGAGTGAGGAATCTGAAATGGTGGGGTGAATTTTAAGAGAATTTCAAGAGGACGGCTTTTAAAGCAATTTTGTTAGCACAGCTGGAGGGCTGATGGATCAGACTTCGCAGCCTGTGTGGGAACGAGGCACAAGGCATCCCCTGGAAGGTGAGAGCACAGACGTCCCCGCACGGCGCGGCGAGGCGCTTGGCAGCCAGCACACAGCGAGCTGAGCCAGCCCTGACAAGGAACCGCTCAAGAGATTTTAAAAAAAGGAAAAGAAAAACACGTCTAAAATGCAAACTGGCTGAAGTGTATTAATTCACCATGGAAACCTAAAGCTTCTCCGAGTAGAAAGCATGTACTGGAGGCTGTTAGAAATGTTTCTCTTATTAAATCTGAAAAATGCTAGGTTGGACCAAAGGGGTGTCTGAGCCAGGGGACAAGGCAGTGGGTTGGTGCTGTGCTGCGGGAGGCCAGGGGGGCAGGCAGGGGGATGTTCTGCTTTCAACTGGCGACACCGAGGTTTAGTGCTTGGTTTTTAGTGGCTGTTCTACATCTCAGCGTTGCTGTTTGTTGGTTGTGGATGTGGTGTGGGCTGGTCTACATCTCGGCGTTGTCGCTGTTGTTGATGGGTGCTCTGACCTCCCTTCGCTCCAGACCATTATGGGTTGCACATCTAATACAGCTGAGTGCCAGCAGCGGGGGGATTAAGTCCCTCGTGCGGGGGCAGCTGTGCTTTGCAGCCAGCTGGGCTTTTTACCACTGCTCCGGGGAGCAGCCCCGCAGGCGTTTTGAGGCCACGCACCCAGCTTGGATAAAAGCGGATGTTACAAAGTGCTCTGAAAGGAGCTATAGGCACCTTCAACGCCTGCAGTAAGGATTTTGGCTATAACCTGCGGTAAGTTCCAGGCACACAGCTCACACACACACGTTTTTGGAGGCCACGTTAGAAGCACACAACAGCAGGCCCAAGCGGTGCCTGCCCGTGCCCTGCAGCAGCGAGCGGCCCAGAACCGTGCATCAATGTTTAACAGCTCCTGGCGGCTTCGCTTGCAGGCAAACGATCCTCCTGCATGTTTTATGGGGTGAGCGGGTGTCCTTACCTGGCAGGACGTGCGGCCCCCCCGGAGCGGTGCCCGATAGCGTTACCTGCCCGAGTGGCACGTTACGGGAACGGCCGTGCTCGCGGCAGCGTGCCCTGAAGGGAACAATGCTGCGCCGAGGGAGGAACAAATTGCCAGCAGCTGCTTTTGGAGCAGTTCGCTTCTATAGTGACTGAAACCTGCTCAGGGCCTTGTGGTTGTGTTTCTATGGCTGAGTGAACAATAAACACGAGACTGGGTGAGCACGATGTCTGTCACATGAATGTTGAAGGACTTTAGTTTGCTTTTGTTAGCCAGCTCCCAGGTGAGAGAACTCGAACAGCCCTGGAAGGCTCGAAGCTGTGTAGCTGTAAAGCAAGCGTGCACTGCCTGGGTTGGTTTAAGGGCTGCTGGAGTTGGTTGAAGCCCTCTCCTTTTTGGGACGTACTATGAAGTTTAGTGACTGAGATGACGTTTTAGCACAGGCACAAACCTAGGATATTTTAACAGCCCGCAGTTTGAGTTGTTTCTCTAGAACTTTGCACACCTCAGTGTGACTGTTTCAGTGTCACCGCTGTTGAGCAGGCCGGGCAACACACAGGCTTCTGGGGAAGGGTAATTTTATAGGACTTCTTCCACAGGGGAAGAAGCTTTCTTAAAACACACCTAAAACCATCTTGGTATAACGTCGGTAAGAGCCCCAGCTTTGTTCTGGCCTGGTGGGCGGTGGGGTCCCTGCCCCAGCCCGTGACACTGAGGGTCCTGCAGGCCACGGGGGCTGCATGCCTGGCCCAGCTGAGCTGGTGTGGATGTGTCCGCATCCATCGTGGTGCTGGGCCTGCCCACGTGCCTGCCTGCGTGTCCGCAGGGTGAGCACACGTGGGCTCACGTAGTCTGGAGCCCGTCGGGGTATAAAGCTTGAGCGAGCCGGCCCACTTTTCCCTGCTGTCCACCCAGACGCCGTGCTTCGAGCAGGTCCTGATCACACGCCCAGTCCTGCCCAAGCTCATCGGTAGTTTTTCAGAGCTGCCCTCCTTGTGTTTGGCAGACCGAGGCTGCCTCGGTGTGCGTTTCAGCCTGCTGCCATGCAGGACGCCGTACAGATGTTTCCGTGAAGAGGTCGCGGCTCTTCTTTCGGGTTAAGCTCTGCGGCCACATATCTAATTACGGCTTTGTGGCCGGCGTAGGGTTATAGCGGGAGGAAGGCGCGTGCTGGAAATCAGTTTAAACGATTTGAGGGCAGCAGCGGCTCGGCTCTCCCCTCGCCCCGGGGCGAGCCGCGAGGATGCTGGCGGCACGCACGGGCACCGTGGGGAACAAGAACGCCGAGGAAGCGCTGAAGCTGAGGAAGCAGTCGGTGCTGTCCCTGGGGAGCCGGGACCGAGCCCCGCGGGGCGGCACCGACAGCGCCAAGGACCCACGGCTGAAGCCGGCCGCGGCGCAGCAGAGGGCACGGAGGCTGGCGCTGCTGCGGGAGCTGGAGATGAGCTGGTACCTGCGTGTCTGCGAGCTCTCGCACGAGCACACCGTCGCCTACACCACCGGCATGCCGCACAGGTAGGTGACTCCCTACACTTGTCACAGGAGGGGCTTGTGCTCCTCCAAATAGTAGTAGCAGTAGTAGTGGTAGTAGTGGTAGTGGTAGTAGTAACAATACAACCACAACAACAATAATAGGAAGCTTTTTGTCGTCGTGATTCTGACATTTCCATTTTTGGGGGGCTTGTTTCCCCTGCATCATGGTGAACGTGACGTAGAGGACTGGACATTTTGCAGACTCATTCTTTGGCTTCCCAAACTTCTCAGCCGAAGCCACCTGTGAGCATTCAGCCCCATTTCTCACAGCTGTTTTCTTCAAGTGACCGCAGTCTCATCGGACCTGGGTTCAGGTGTGTGAGGGCTGTGTGGGTGACATGAGCAGATCGTGTGGAGGTGTTGGCTGCTTCCTTCCTTTCCCCCCAGACCCAGGCACGATCTTGATGTCCTCCGGAGTCTGATCTTGCTGCTTTAAAACGTTAGGGGATCTTGGCATTAGTGGAAATTAGACGTGCGGCTCTAATCTCTTTCCCAGACTAAGACCCTTAATGAAATGGGACCTAAATACAGGCGGATGCATGCTGTTGTCTCAGTCCGTCTGTCTCAAGCAGCAGGAGCGTAGGGATGGGCTCTGTTGTGCCTGCTGGGAGCGATTTTAGTGACTGGAGAGAGGGGGGTGTTTGTTCAACTCGCCCTGAGAGAGGAGCCTGCTTCCAGAGGCTGGTCTGCAACCTGGCTCTGCACAAAGGCACCACAGCAGCAGGGATTTCAGTGTGAAAGTCAGGCAAAATCCTCCCAAATCTCAGGGAATGGGGGTGTTTGACCAGCCCTCCGCTGGTGCCCCAGCACCCAACACCACGCTTGTAGGGAAAGGCTAGCTGGGTAATCCACATTTCCATGCAAAACTCCTCTCTGTGACATTGAATTATAATCTTTTAAAATATGTTCTTTTTTAGAGATCAGTCCTTGTTTATCTGCTTTGAAAGCTTTACGGATTAGCTGAGTTCATGATATATCCATCACTTGATTATTTAACTTATTTTTCGGATGTATTTGGGATTGAAAGCAGAGTCAGAAAATGGGTTGAGTTTTTAAAACATAAGAGCCCAGAAAATCTGCTTCATGGTGCAGCTCCTGCGCTGGTCTGCTCCCTGGGAGCTGGCCCTGGCCAGAGCTGGTTGCTTTGGCCCTGCTGGATTCACCTTGACTGGGGGGCTCTGGGTGCCCCCCAGGTTTGCACCATTTCTCCATCACCCCTCGGGGATGCAGACCCTGGAGCCAAACTCTCTGTTTGCTCTGGTAGCAGGATGGGTCAGCTACAGCTGGGGGAAGGGGGAGCTCAGCAGGCTGGGGTGTTTCCAGGACCCCAGGACCACGCCTGCTGCTGGATGAGGGGATGATGGAGGGCGTGAGTGGAGACACAAGTGTTTCCTGCTCCTTTCTCACCCCTTTTTTTCCATGCCAAAGATACAGAACAGCTGCAAACAGGCATCTCTGATACCATTCAGTTCCTGTTGTTAACAAGAGCAGCCTCCCAGCCACCGGTGCTGCAGCTCCCGGGGCCTCCCCTGGCTGCTGGAGCCTGCTGGTGCTCAGAGGGGTGAGCACCCTCTCTAAAACGTGCAGTGTGCCCGCAGGATCATGGGCAGGCTGCTGCATGGGATGTGCAAATTTGGGTTTCTCAGCTGCCTCCCACGGTCCCTGGAGGAGCATCCTGCAGCCTGAGCCCCCCGTCCTGTGCCTGTCCCGTGTCAGCAGAGAGCAGCGGCCCCAGGAGCTCAGCTGACTGCTCCTTAGCCTCTGTTTGCTTCCTACTTGCGTCCTCCTGGGGCTGTGATGGATAACAGTGAAGTTTGCAGGCCAGTTAACCTGAGCTGTGAGTTTGCAAGATTGCAAGAAAACGAGAAGTTCTAACGACTTGCATGAGAGGTGCTTGCAGCGTTCATCTGTCCAGCCCGAGGCCCTAAATAAACCCTGTGAGAATATTATTTTTTATGTTCGTCAGCCTTGGATGGAATCCCGAGCAAATATTTCTCCTTATCTAAATATAAGACCTGGGAAACAAGGTCGGCGCTCCATTCCCACAGGCAGTCCGTGCCCCTCGAGTGCTTGGCCTTTAGAGGCTGCAGGCGGTGGGACCGAGTGCCGACCCTGGCCGGAGCCCATCTGGGCCCCAGCTAAAACCAGCCCCGACGTTTCAATGCCATGAACAACGTCGGGGACAGAACCACGGCTGCGTAGTGCCGGGCTGATGCCATCGTCCCCTGGCCGTGGTGCCATGGCACCGGGCTCTCCGTGCAGCAGGTTTTAAAGAGGGGGCTCCGAGAAGCCCCCACCCAGCGGCTGCGGGGCCAGGCTCCCCCGAGGACCATGCATTTGTACAAGCCCGCCTGCGCCGACATCCCCCCGCACAAGCCGAGTTTGCAGAAGCCGAGCGAAGCGCTTCTGAAAGGCAAAAAGCCCAGCGTGGTGCCCAAAATCTGCCCCCCGCTGTCCGGCTGGGCAGGGAAGGCGAGCGGGGCCGCGGAGCTGAAGCAGCTGGAGAAGTTCCTGCACGTGCATGGGCTGTCCCTGCAGGACACCGTCCGCGCGGAGACGGGGATGAAGTACAGGTACTGGGGGTGCCGGGGGGCTGCGTGGTGGGGTCGGCCAAACCTGCAGGACGCTCTCCCTGGCGGGTGTCTGGCTGTGTCCTGGAGCCTGTGTGCACCGCCGGGCAGGCTGCTGAAACCCAGGGGTGCCAGCTGCTTGAGGGGCTTCTCTCAGCTAGCTGAGCACCACAAGACATTAGCACGGCCTCGAGCAGTGGTAAATGCACAGGAGCTCTACTCCTAAAGCTTTGAATTTGGTTAGCCATCCAGCTCCCCCAGGAGTGTGGCCCTGCAAACCACCCGGCTCCAGCTCTGGCTGTCACCACCTGCAGATGGTCCCTGAGCGCCTGCCTGGCTTGCGGAGTGCCGTGCTCTCCATCCATCAGAGCCTTTAGCGTGATGAAGGAAAGCGTGCGATTAATTCCTGTTGGAGCTGATGGATTCGGGCAGATCCCTGCTTTTAGGTGTGCGCATCCTTCAGCATTGACAGAGGCGGCTGTGAAGCACTGCAGCTCACACACATCACGGCCCGGAGGAGGAAGACTTGTGCAGGGCAGTGGGCTGTGCACAGCAGCTCTAATACACTGTGAGGATTTCCCAGTAGTCCCTGTTATTGGGCACTCCTGACTCCTATTTTCTGTAGATTTTTGTTCTTCCAGCTTTAGATGGACAAGGCTCTCCCAGGCTTATTGTGAGCGTGAGTGCTTTCCTTCCCCAGTGCGGCTTGGTTCGCCCCCAGACCTTTCTTCCAATATCCACAGGTCTAGTCTAAAGACAGCACAACACAAAATAATTATATATATATATATATTTATGAAGAGCTATTTAATTATGTGTGAAAAGTAAGGAAGTGTTAACAAGAAGCACTAAATACTCATAAGCTGGTTTATTTATAGGGTGATTATTTCCTTTCTCTTTCCTTGCTTTAGCAAACACAGCTTAGTTCAGCCTGTTATTGAATAACTGAAAGTGCAGCAGTGCGTTGGCTTATGTTGTTTCTGATGATAATGGTATTTCTCTCAGATGAAACACAATTTGCAAAGCCAATTTGGTGCTTTATTATCCATCGGGGTGCTCGTAGCGCTGCTTTCCTTCGCACACGCTGTGCTGGGCTGTGAGCCTTTAAAGGCTGAGCTGCGTGGGCTGGGTCTGTCCCCCCGGCTGGTGATCTGTGGCCGCACAACCCCTGAACCTCCTGCGGTGATGTGGGGAAGAAAGCAGCACCTGGGCAGCTGCTCTGTGGGATCCTCCAGACCCCCAGGTCCCAGCACACCCCGCATCCTGCACTGGGAGCCTGCGGGCGTCCTGTGCATTGGGGCTGGGCATCAGGAAAAAATTATCTATTGTAAGGATGCTCAGACACTGGAGCAGGTCTCCTAGGGAGGCTGTCGGTGCCCCAGGCCTGTCAGCGTTCAGGAGGTGTTTGGATCATGCCCTCAATAACGTGCTTTAATTTTGGTTAGCCCTGAGGAGGTCCGGCAGGTGGGCACGATGGTCTGTGACAGCCCCTTCCAGAGGAGCTCCCCTGGGAAAGGCAGGGCAGCGTTTTGCTTCGCTGAGCAGCCTGAAGGATGGTTTTGATCTGTCTGAGAGAAGAAATTAAAAGTGGGAATAACAAGTCAGTTTTTGTGGTGGAAGCAGGACTGCGGGAGAGTTGCTGTGGCTGTGGGGGTGTCCTCAGCCTCCGGTGAAAGGGATCGGGAAATTGAGACTGAGCGGGTGCTGAGCGGTGGGAGGACGTGGCCACAGCTCAGCTGTGAGCCCGCAGCTGGGAACGTTTAATGGGGAAAAAATCACAAGGGCTGTGCTCACCTACAGCGCCGCCGAACCGCTCCGGCTCCTCGGGAAGGAGAGTGTGGGTTTATTGATGAAAGGTCTGTGGAAATGTCAGCCCAGCGGCAGACACAAAGGCAAACACCGTTTTAAATACGTGACGTGCGTAACAGCAGCGCTGGTGCTAATGATTTGATGGGAGCTGGCATTTCGTGTCCTGCCTCCCCATTTCCACGGGAGCCGGTAAGCGGTGAGCAGAGGGCTCTGCGCGGAGGAGCCATCCCGCGGGGTGATCAGACAGCCTCTCGGTCAGGGAAAGGATGACAGGCAGGGATTACAGCTGATGTGCTTCAAAGCAGGCTGCAGTAAGCAACGTGCTGTCTGCCGTAACGTGGGATCCAGGGGGATGCAGATGAAATTTCTGGACAGCAGGCGTAAAGCACGGGGAGAGCTTTTCCTCGCATCTTGTAATTAAACTGGGGACCTCGTTGTCGTGTTCTGGGTGCCAAAAGCACGAACGTGCTCAGAGCGTTATTAGATGTGAGTCTAGGCCACCGAGGGCTGCCGAGCACAAAGGGCTGGATTTATCCTCTAGCACAGCAAATTTTTGAGTCACCGGTGGCAGAAAGCAGAGGGGATGCACAGGGAGAGGCGTCGCTGAGCCTTCCTCCAGCTCCTCACAGCCCATTCCCAGCGCCTGCCCCGGCACTGCCCGGCCGCACTGCTGCTTCGTGTGACGCCTTGCCCGGGCTGGCAGATGCTCGTGCAAGAGGAGGCGGCTCGAAGCACGCTCACCAGTCCCTGTTTGTCCTCCTGGGTTTGTGTTCCTGCCCCCGTGGAGCCGCTGTGGAGGAGGGGGATTTGGGAGCGAGCAATTTTCATTAGCCGCGCACCCGGGCTGCACTGGGCAGGCTCGTTTCAGGCAATGGTCTTTAAAACGTTTAATCGCTAGATGGCAAAATGCACGAGAGCACTCAGCGTGGTCCCGTAATCCTGCGCTGTAATCCGCACCTGATCTGCTCATTCCCAGCACAGCTGCATCACATCTCTGGGGATCTGGCTTACCCCGTTCAGAGCTCCCCAATTCCTGTGCCGCCTGACCGCGAGAGCCGCACCCAGCTGGGCCCTTTGTTCACCAGCTGTAATATTTCAGGAGTGTTTTTTTTCTTTTAAAATCCATTCAAACTTCCCTGCCTGCTCCCTATCCATCGGTGGTTGCAGATATTCCCATGCCAAGCCTTTTTCCCAATGATTATCTTCCCCTTGCTGCTCCCGTTACCTTCACGCAGCTCCTGCCCGTGAACTAACGGGGGAGGCGGTGCTGAAAGCAGCAGCTGCGTGTGGGTGAGGCCGCGGGCAGGGCACCCACGGGTGCGTTCAGCAGCTGCATCCTTCCCCCGTAAAGCAAGAAACGGGGGCTCACCCCGGCACAGAGGGGGCTGAGGGGGCTTTGCAGCAGGAGGAGCCCTCCAGCCGCACACGGTGCCGGCTGCCGGAGCGCGTCGGTGCCAGCAGCGACGTGTGTGCACGTGCACATGCCCACGTGCACGCACACCCACATCTGCACACACGTTTCCCCCAGCAGTGCTCTGCTCCAAAGCCCTCTGAGCTCAGCCCAGCTCCTGCATCTGTTCCCACATCCGTAACAAGGCTGCGAGGAAGCTCAGCGCCGCCCTGCCCTCCTGCCACGGCCATCCACGCCTCTGGGGAAGGCTCCTGGTGCCACAGCTGCTCGGCTGGCGTGGACAACGATGCAAATTTTATCTTCCCTGTCTGTAGCTGTAACAGGAAATCGCTGCCAGCCTTCCCCTGCCTGCAGAGCCCCTGCTCCCGCTGGCAGTCTGTGCCCTTGCTGCCGTGCCCTGCGCACCTCCGTGTCCTGGTGCACCCATCCATGCCCGCGCAGCTCCGGGTGCTGTGCAGCCGCCCCTCCTCTGCCAGCTGTCGGCATCGCTGCTGTGCTCAAGGCGTTATCCTGTGGGAAACGATGGTCCCCGGGGCTGTGCCAAGGCTTGGACGAGTGCCCCTGCGCAGCGGTCGCCAGCAGGCTGGGAGCAGGGCTCTGCGCCGCCAGCCGTGGAGCGCGCCCCGTCACGCGGGCTCCCGGTTTGTCCTCCCAGATGGCTGCGGTTCAGAAGGAATAAAAATTGATTCCGGTCCTTGTGCAAATCCAGGGCTGATGCAATGGCAGCCGTTCTGCTTGGCTTCATTTAAGGAAATAGCCCAGTGCAGCGGCAGCTGCTCTTTCAAAGCCCCTCTCCCCTCCCTCTGGTTCTTCTTCACCCAGCACTGAACGGGAGCCGAACAGGGGATGCTTTGCACCGGTCCTTGGATCAGGAGTTGTTTTTATTTTACAATTTGAAGAAAAACTGACCGAAATGCACCAGTTTGCCCCATGTTTCTCGCCCATGGGGAGGTGCGGCCGTGCGGGTGGCACCGCGGGCAGCGGGCTGCGCGCTGCGTCCGCCGGCAGGAGCTGGGGGAGGCCGACTTGAAAGGCAACTTTGTTCTCTCCTGCAGCTCCAGTGCCTGCTGCAGGCCTGCTGCCGGCTGATAAGCTTTTTTTTTTTTTTAATTTTCAGTGCTCGGTTTCATCACAGCTTGGCTTCATCCCCGCTCCAGAAAGACTTGAGAAGGCGACGCTGCGGCGTCTGTGTCACTCCAGCAGCGCAGACGCTGCCTGGCGCGGGGAGGCTGTGAAGTCCTCGGGGAGCGTGTCCAAATGCTCCGGAGACAGCTCTGAAACCAGCAGCTGTCCAGGCACGCTGGGAAAAGGGACCTGAATAAATCTCAGGGTAGCTGCAGTCGAGGTGATAACTGCTGAGAGGGGAAAAAAAAAAAAATAGAAAAGGAAAGGGACAAAAGAGAGAAATGGTGGAGCAGGGTGGATTGCAGCAGGGAAAAGGCAGAGCACGAGCCCTGGCGTGGCTTGGGCAGCTGGAGTGAAAGGCAAGGTCTCCGTGGTGTTTCCCGTGTCAGACAGGACGTTTTCCATGGGGCTCGTGGTCGGAACAAAGTTCTGGGAGCTGCAGCGTCTCGCTCGGCTCGCCCCTGCTCTGAGCCCTTGCCAGCGCATCTCAGATCAGAAGTTATTGGCAATAATTAGTCATCCATCTGCTG
The DNA here is from genome assembly GCF_965140915.1 of Aythya marila. NCBI lineage: Eukaryota > Metazoa > Chordata > Aves > Anseriformes > Anatidae > Aythya > Aythya marila. The sequence goes on along the minus strand of NC_139050.1, from coordinate 25,318,907 downwards.
TAGTGCGTCCCGGGAAGGACGGAGCGGAGCTGTTTATTATTCAGCTCCGAAGACTCAGACCTTAGCAACATATTTCTTTATATAAGTTAATTTGGAGTTTTTGAGCTGTTACAAATTATGCCGGGGTGGTGTTTGACGCATATGGATGGCAGAATAATGTACGTAATTGCCTGGAATTTACTATTCAATAAGCAGAGACAAGTTGAACAACACACTGGGCTGAGCTTTATTTGGAATACATCGATTAATCACGCGGTGCCAGGATCCTGGGGAAAAAGCTGCCTTTTCTGTGTGCGTGGTCTAGTGCACGGCAAAGGGTTGGCCACACGCTGCCAGCCCCGTGCGCCTCGCTGCCTCCTCCGGGGCTGTTTTGCTGCCAGCAGCACACCGATGCCCTGCCCTGACTACCAGCTCTGCTGGAACCAGGTCCCAGGGCTGCACAGCCCAGGGACAAAAGCAAAAAATCCCTTTTGTGTGCAGCAGAGGCTGGAGTCAGCACTTTTTACTGGTGTGCTCCAGGAGAGCCAGATCGGGCTTGAAATACGGCCTGAAGTCCGTCCAACATTTCAGATAATCAGACAGCAAAAGCGTTCTGGCATGTCTCAGCATCTGAATGAGGCAGAGCTGCTCCGTACAGCTCTGAGTGCTTTAATCGGGTGCATTAAAATGACGCTCGCTGCCAGACCCCGTCTTGGAGGGCAATGGCTTTCGGTCACCTGAAGAATCGAGCAGATAAAATGGGAAAATTGACTTTCCTGTATTGAAAAGGGGAGCAGCGCAGTGCCTAGGGCCGTGGACACGGCTGGGGGTGTTTGCCATCTGCGGGAAAGTGTCCGGGTATTTGACCTGGGCAACCCGTTGAGCTGAAGGATCCTTGCAGAGCCCTTCTGTGCCGGGGCTGCAGTGCACGGCTGGAGGCACAGGGGTGGCCCTTGGCCCAGCATGTCCTGTGTGAACGCTGCCCGCTGCCTGCCCAAAGTTTGCTCTTGAGCGGGTCCCTGTAGGATGTATGAATTGCCAATGGAACCCCAAACAGACCCCAAACCCTACAAAACACCAATAAAGGAATTCTGTAAATAATTGTGCTCTATGGGTGCCTTTCCCAGCTGTAGTTTTGAACCAGACGCCTTTAAAACAAATTCCATTGTGCAAGGAGAAAACGCAGGAATTACATTTTTGTTCTTTTTCATGTTTCTTTTGCCAAGGACTTCATTCAGCAGTGGGTTCGGAGTGCCGCTGGGCTCTCGTGCCAACCACCACCCCACCGGGCTTCCCAACAGTGGGGCTCAGCTCAGGGAATTGCTGTGGCCACGGGAGCAGAGGCCGAGCTGTTGGCATCCCTCAGCAGCCTGCTGCTGCCTTCCCCAGCTTTGGGAAATTGTAGGGAATTGGGCACATTTTCCCCTTCAGTGCTGCTTATTTTTAAAAACCTGTTTCTGCAGGACAGCCGCGTGCAGCTGTGGCATCCTGCTGGCCTCCTGCTCAGCTCTGATTAGAATTAACCCAAACTATGGTATTTTCATGCTGGTTTTGATTTGTTTATCTTTTCTTCCCTCCCTGAAGAACCTGTAACACAGCTCACAGAGGCCGGCAGAAACACCCGGTGCCATCCTCCCCTGCTGCCCATGGTACCAGTGCAGCACGGGGCGCCCGCACTGCCATGCTGCCAGGGCTGAGTGCTGAAAATCTGCTGCAAAGATGGTTTTTAACTGAAAATATTTCATGGGAATTTGGATGAGTCTTCCTCAAGTGCAATTATGAATGCAAATTTAAGTTTTCCATGGGAAACTGAGATCAGCCCCGTGCTTTTGTCCTGGAGCTCGTTTCCTTATCAAGCCCCCAGCTCCAGCTCCGGGGCTTTCCTCTGCTTTCCTGGGTGGCTCCGCTCACCATGCACACTTGTTATCTCGCCCGTGTACATATCAGACCAATTTAGGGAGATGTAACGGAACTGCTGCCATCAGAAGTAATTAGCCCAGCGGGAAACCTGGTCTCAAGCAGCTCTGAGATGGAGAGGAATGGCTGAGAGATGAGCACGGGCTGTTTGTAGCCAGAGCTCCCCACGGCCTGCTGAAACTTGTGCTGGGAGGTAACACGAAACTTCACTGAGCGTGTCCTGCTGTGCTAAGGCACACATTGCCCTGCAGAAACCTGGCGGTGGAGGATTTGGGGTGATGCACAAAGCCACGAAGGCTGGGAGCTGGGTGGACAGAGCTCTGCGAGTCCCAGGGCTGCACTCTGTGGCAGGATCATGCCACAACCGTGGTGCTGGGGGAGTTTTTTGACCTTCCGTGAAGCTTCCTGAGGTTAATGCGATCCAACTGTATGGCATGCAAAGTCCCGCCGAGCACCTGTCAAACTGTCCAACGTGGTTAAAGCTGTATTATGAGCACCAAAATCATATCAGTAGCGTGCCTGCAGCTCCCTTTTCCCTGTGCAGAGCAGACAAAAGCTGCAGACACAGCAGCGATGGCCACAGTGCGGTGCAGTGCCTGGGACCTGAGGGCTGTGGTGCACTCGATTCTAGCAGCCAGGCTGCGTGCAGGTTTTGTTCTCATGCAGCAAACCCTCTCTTGTAGCTGGGCGATTCCCCACAGCTCCCCTGCAGCCACCCAGCCCATGTCCCACGGCGCAGTGCAGAGAGGTGCCAGGCAGAACTGGAGCTGCCCCCAGCAGCAATGGCCTGGGACACTTGGGGGTGGCGTTATGGCCATAGTCCTCTTGCTGCTGTGTTGTTAAGCTTATATAATTATTTTGGGGGGTATTTTGAAATATAAATTCAATTCCTGCAGCACGGAGTAATCATGCGAGTAAGGAGTTGCTCCTCCCCCCAGTGTACGGTATCTGTATCTATACAGTCACAATTTAAATAAAATACAGTGAAGCTGAAAATAACTCCACGTATTGCTGAAGAGGAAGACTACAAGCGAGGAAACTTTGCCGAGGGGCTTGTGTGACATTGGTGCTGGCCGGGGCTGCGCTCACTGCTCTGCTAAGTCGCTGCCTTCTCTTGACAGTGAAGGATTTCAGTTAAAGAGCTTAAAACGGCTGAGATGGCATCGTTATTTGTGACCCGGATCGCTTCAGCACGCAGAGATGTGGCTTTAGGCAACCCTTGGCTGCAGATTTTTGGCATGTCTGCATAAGGATTTAGCCTCTAAAACCCGGGGGGCCGTGGCTGGGGGCAGCCGCGTGGAGCTGGCGCTGCTGGGGGCCGGTGCATGGGGCTGCCAGGGGGAAGGGGGGGCATTGGCTTTAGGGTTTTTCTAAACGGGGGCTGATGACCTTGTGCTGAGCGAGGCACTTCCAAGCTGAACGCCCTTTGGTCCGGGAGCAGTCTCATCGGGAGCAGTCCCTTCTCTCCTCGGAGCCCCTCGGTGTGACAGGGCGCGGGGAGAGGTGGCGATGGCCGCGGGGCTTGTGGCTCCCGGTGTCACACTTTGGGGTATTTTAGGGCGTTTATTTGTGGTCTGTGGCACTAAGCTATTGACGATGTGTGTAGGAACTGGTCTGAAGCTGGGTCTTGTGTGCGAGATGGAGACTCGCAGAGGTCTGGCAGGTCAGCCCCGTGCGTTATCGTTGAGGAGTTCACCCCCAAATTCAGGCCTCGCGGGGAGGGGTCCACCCCCCAGCCGCGCACCCGACGGCAGGCAGGGGGGCTCTGCTCACGGCGGGGGGGCTGTGGCTGTGCCGTACGATCCGCTATCGATCACCTATTGGAAATCACCGGGAAGCGATTCCTCCGCCCTGCCACAGCGCCCCGACACCCCCTGCCCCGGGACGCGCGGTGCGGGGGGGGTCCCGGCCCCGGGCCGAGACGGGGACCCCCGGGACCGCCCCTAAAGGGTTTGCAGGGGGAACAACGCGGTGCTGGGGGGCTCGGCACGGCTCTGCCCGGCTCTGCCCGGCTCGGCACGCCTCCTGCCGCCCTCCCCCTCGTTCTTCGCCTTCCCCTCCCCTCCCGCCGCGTCACACCGCCCCTCGCTGCTGCCGGGAGCCGCCTGCAGCCGGGAGCAGCGCCCGGCGGGGGCAAGCGAGGGGCCCAGCCCGGCCGGGGGGCACCGGGGGAGGACCGGGGGGGAGCCCCGCAGCGCTGCGGAGCCTGCGGCACAGCCGGGCCGGGCAGAGCCGAGCAGGGCAGAGCCGAGCCGGGCAGCGCAGGGGCAGGGGCAGGGGCAGGGGCAGGGGGAGGCGGCGGCCGGCCGCGGGGTCTCGCCCCGATGTCGCCCCGAGCCCCGGACTAGGAGGCGGCGGTGCCCGAGGAGCGGCCCCGAGCCCCCGGCGCGCCCCGCTCGCCTCGGCCCGGCTCGGCCCCGGGGGAACCGGGGAGGGGGTCCCGGGGGGCAGCTCCGTCGGGGCGCGATGCAAGTGTCCATCGCCTGCACGGAGCACAGCCTGAAGAGCCGCAATGGGGAGGAGAGGCTCAGCGGCAAGCAGAGCGCCGCCGCCCCCAACGTGGTGAGCGCGGCCCGGGCCAAATTTCGGACGGTGGCGATCATCGCCCGCAGCCTGGGCACCTTCACCCCCCAGCACCACATCTCGCTCAAGGAGTCCACCGCCAAGCAGACTGGCATGAAATACAGGTAAGGGGCCGCCGCTCCCCCTCCGGGTGCCCCCCCCCACCCCCCCCCCCGGGGTCCCCAGCGGCCGGCGATGGAGCCGGGCCCCTCGGCGGGACCCCGCGGGATGCGTTTTGGGGCGGGGGCGCGTCCCCGTGGCGTGCTGCGAAGCCCCCAGCCCCTGCCGGGTGCGAGCGATCCCCGTCAATTCGCAGCGCTGGCGTTAAGATGGTTTCCGCAGAGCACTCCGCTTAATGAGCAGGAAGATCAATTAGCGGAGCGGGGTTTGAGGCTGGCCGGGAAAAGTTCTCCGCTGCAGCAGGCATGGGGCGAGGGAAGCGCCTGCCCCCGGTGCCGCTCCGTCCTGAGCATCACGCAGACTTCCCCGGCCGGTGCGCAGAGCAGGGAGGGGGCGAGAGCCAGATTAAGTGAAATGCAGGAGAAAAACGGCAGCCTTCCCCTACAACACCTCGTGCATCGCGCGTTTCTGTCGCTCCCAGCCCGGGAAGGACAGACAACAAAGGGCTGCTGCTTGTCTCCGAAGCGCTCCGTGCGGGGAGCTGAGGGGCGCTGCCACACCTTCAGCTCGAACTGGGAGGCTCACGCTGCCTCTGCCGGTGGCTTGCTCCTGTTCTGGACGTCCCTTTGGTCAGCAGGGGCTGGCGGTGGGGCCGGGGCAATGTCCAACTGCCCCAGGATCCCCCCACACGCAGGGGCTGTGGGGCTGCGGCCGGTGCTGCGGTGGCCGTGCTGGGCAGGCGGGGTGGTGCTGGGCACTGCTCCGGGCTGGCTCCCAGCACGGGTGCACGCAGTCCGGCTGCACGTGCAGCTCGCACGGGGCTCGGTGTAGGCAGCGTGGCTGTTACACAAATTGCCATATTAGCCCTGGGGGAGAGGCACAGGCAGGGTGGGTGAAGACAGAGCGGGGGGGATGCCGGAGCGCTGGTGCCGTCCTTCGGCAACTTTCCACGGGCGCCGTGCCCCCCCTGCTCCTGCACCACAGCAGCAGCGAAACCTGCCGTGTCTAGGACCCCAGAGCACAGTCAGGGCTGTGATCTGTTACCGAGCCACAGCTCCTGCTCGTTAGGCTTACGGGCGCTGCGTGCTAATTGTCAGCAGTTCTCTCTGCCCGTGTCCCCAGGGCTCCCCCAATTACCGCCACGCGGGGTGGCTGCGGCTCCCTGCTGCCCGCAGGACACGGCCACCCGCCCCTGCAGCCTCGCGAAGTTGGGCCTCTGTAAATCATCCCTGGCTTATTCCTAGATAAGATTTCAATCGCAGAGACTGAATTCTCCAGCTGGCATTCGGCACGGCTCTGACAGCTCCCCCGGCTCCGGCTGCGTGAGACCTGGGGGATTGCATCAGGAATAGCACCGCGTTTGTGACAGGGCTGATGTTTTATCTTTATGACTAATCCCTGGTTCTGCTCCTAAATCTCTCCATATCTAGAGAAGATTTCTCCCCCAAGAGAAGCAGGGCAGGGGAAATTGGAGAAAGAGCTGACTAAACCTCCCGGCTCAGCTGTGGTGCTGCTGGATCGAGATAACCTTTGGTAGGGGAAGGCGCCTTGCGACAGTGCCGGGGCTGATATTTTGTGTTCCCCTCCGGTTCCTCAATCTGAGGGAAATTCGGCGCCTGGAGAAGCCAAAGAGCTTTTCCCAGTGGCTGCAACAGCAACGCTGCGAGGTCCTCAGCTCCCTTTTGTCAAGCTGAAGTCTTTCCCAGCGCATTTTCTGCTTGCATTATGTCACCGCTGACAAGCTTTACAATGTGTGCCACCTAAAATTACACGCTAGTTAAAATGCCTCTCGCTCGGTGCTAAAAATAGATAAACCTGCCCCCTTCCCCCCCACACCCCGTGAGACCCTGCGCAGAAGATGGGGGTGCTGCGGCCGAATGGGGCGCGGGGCATCGCCGTGGGGCATGGTGCCAGCCCGGATGGGGACGGGGACGGGGATGGGGACAGGGACGGCGGGCGGTGGGGAGAGCAGTGCTGCCCTGCCGGGGGGACGTGCGGGGAGGTGGTGACAGCGTGAGTGACGGGGCGGTGGGGGTGGCAGAGCCGGCTTTTCGTCAGGCGGCTCGTTTCTGGCTTTGCTCCAGATGAGAGAGCAAACTGGCGTGCAGAACACAAAGCTCGCTGGGTTGAATGCGTCCTTTCGGGAATATCTGCAAATATTTGGGATTCAGGTGTGCTCCCGCGAGGGCGAGCCGGCCTCTGTGTTTACTTTGCTCCGTCTCCTTTCCTTGCCTTCGGAGCAGATCGTGGCATCAACTGGGCATCGAGGCGGTGGGAAGGAAGCGGTGCGTGGCTGCGGGAATCCAGCCCCTGCGTGCGGAGGAGCCCACGTGCAAAGGAGCCCACGTGCGGCCGCGCTGCGGGGCTGCGTGTGCTGCCCATGGCTCAGAACGGGCTTCCCCGGCTGCCACCTCTGCGTCACCGCCGGTGACACGCTCCTGCCTGCGGAGCTGTGGAGGTGCCTGGGGGCTGCATCCTGCCCGGGGGCTCGGGGAGGGCGCTGGGGATCGCCTGGAGCCTGGCCTGGAGCTCGGTGTGGCTGCGGTGGTGCAGCCTGCTGCATTGTCCCTGCGAACAAAGGGCAGACCGCATCCCATGGATGCTCAGCTCGGGAGGAGCCGGGGCAGGCTGGGGGTTCAGCCCTTTTGGAGGTGGCACACTGGGTTCTCCTCCCTCCTCGTTTGCCTCTTTTTTTCCTAAATGTACCACCCAGCCCAGGCCAAGCTGTCCGTGAGGCTGTGCCCCAGCCCCGATCCCGGCACACACCACGAGCACCGCAGAGACGCCGTGTCCAGCAGGGTGCCATCAGCCCTGCACAGGGCAGCACTCGAGTTGGGGCTGAAACAAAACACTTTTTAACTGCAAACACGGGCAGGTGGAGTTCACCGTGTGCATTTTCCCCATGGCTGGCTCTGAGCTGCTCGCACAGGCTGGGGAAGGGCAGAGCACCCGTGTGCCCGGCTGGAAGATGTGCTGCGTGCTCAGCTCCCTGCTGGGTCACGGGCTGGTCTTGAAGCCCGATGTGCTTACAGGCAGCCCTGCAGGGTGGCCCGAGCATTTTTCCCTTCTCTGCTTTCTTTTTCTGGCTCCTTGCCTGGGTGCTGCTGCTTTCCAGGCTGCAGAGCTCCGTCCTGTGAGCTCCGTCCTGCGAGCTCCCGAACCGGCACAGAAGGAGGCAGGAGGCGAGAGGGAGAGGAGCAGGACCCGGGGACACCACGGGCCCTTCCCCAGGCACGACCCTGTGCACAGGGAATGGTGAAACAGGGCTCCTGCTGCTGGGGCTGAGGGGATGCTGTGGGACCCTCCTGCAGGGCACCGAGGCAGTGCCGTGGCCAAATTCCTACGGAGATAATTGCGTTCCTCCAGCTGAGAATTCCTCAGCAATTTGGAGGTGTTTTTCTTTGCTGCGTGCCTGAGACCGTGGGTTCTTGTGGGAGCTTTGTTAAGGAGCTGCTGATGCGCTCGGTGCGGCGGTGGGCGGCCGTGGGCCACGGGGGATGCGGTGGGCGCCGCGCTGCCCTCCCCACAGCCTGCCCTGCGCCCACCTGCAGCGAGGGGCACAAAACGGGACCGAGGTGCCCTACCCTCTAATCCAAACCCATATCCACGAGCGAACACGATTAAAAACTCTCTCCCACACTTATCCCCACCCGAGCAGGCAGCGCCGCTCCGGGGCATCGTCCCCCCGCACCCATTCCCCAGCAGTTCCTTCCCCTCCTTCAGACACGCACCGGGGGACCTGAGGGCTACGAGCTCGAAGCGTGCTGCTTTTATTCCAGCTGCTGCAGAAGCATGGCCTCAGTAATGCGGGAGCTGCACCGCGGAGGCACGGCTGTGTGTGCAGATGCCGGGCAGCGTGCGTGGATGGGCAGCGGTGCACGAGGGGGGGCTCAGCCAAACAGATCGGGGTGGGGACACACGGTGGGTCCGTGGTGCTTCGGGAGGGGCAGGGGTGAGAGCAGGGGGTTCCTCGCAGGCCTTCGGGACCCCAGTCTCCCATTTTCCTATTTCTTGCTGCAAACATTTGCCCCAAGGACTACCCCGTGTATTTCGGAGCTCATGGTTTTTGCTGCAGTTACGAGTGGCTTTAAGCGCTGGCATGAAACAGCCCAATTATTCCGATAGAAAATTACGTATTATTTCGGTAGGTCTCTTCAATTCGGGTTTGTTTTTATGGTTCACGGACTGCTCTTTGCTTTATTGCTCTAAGCCAAGAGTACTCCGGTGAGCAGAGAGGGTTTACCCTGAAGTTCACCACGCATTTGCCCTCAGGACTGCAGCTTTTAACGGGCACAAAGGAGGGAGGAACAGCTCAAAGATGGGGAAAAGGCAACCGGCTGGGTAAACAAAATCTGAGCTGATTTGTGCTGCCGTGAAGGCCCTGATGGTGTCTGACAGAGAACTGGGACATCCCCTCCCGGAGCCACACACAAATACTGGGTGACACCCCCCACCCCGAGCGCCTGGGCCGTGGGGGGCTCTGCTCCGTGCCCTGTGGTCCTGGTGCCGAGCAGCTCGGCGTGGTGCTGCTGGGCCTGGCTGTGTCCCCCGTGTCATTTCTTTATGCAGGTGGCTTTTGAAGCAGAGTGGAAGCTGTGATATTATCAGGAGGCTTTTAAATAATGTAGCCATGCAGTGGGCTCGCAAAACGTGCCAGCCGCGGTGCCACGCGATGGGCGGATGTGGCTGCAGGTGGCAATGCCACCAGGCAGGTGACAGCAGGGTGTTCTGGTGCCTGCCTGTGCCTGAGCCCACCCTGAGCCTCCCCACGAGGCTCTGCCCATTCACCTGGGGAGCTCAGCATCTCAGCAGGACGTCCCCATCGGCACTGGGTGCCTGTCACCTGCCTGCGCCTCGTGCCACCGGAGGTGTCCCCTGCGGCGGGGCTGGAGCAGGCTGGGTGGCTGCGGGACACCTCTGGCACCAGGCAGCACGTGCTGGCTCTCCGGGTTGCTTCTCAGAACTAGCAGAGTGAGTGCTTGCTAAAACTGGTCCCAGGCTGCTCCTTTTTGGGATTTTTTTTTCCATTTAGAGGCTGCGTTACGACGTTAATTGAATGCCTAAACGGATGGAAGAGAAGAGGTGATGTAGAAACACTGCTAGCTTAATGGCTAGTGAAGTGCACAGTTTTACACGTTTTAAAACTATTATTTTAGCGTGGCTGCTCCGGCAGGATCCAAATTGAATTCCAAGCAGGCTGATTGCTGTGCTAATTGCCCCTGCTCGCTGCAGGCTGTGGGCACAGCGTGGTCAGAGCCCCCTTGGCACCCGGAGGCGGTGCTGTGCTGGCTGCTGGGCGCAGGGTGCTGGGGACGGGGGCACCCATGGGGGCTCCTGGGGGGCTCCTGGGGGCCGGCAGCGCCGTGTGCCTGCCAGCAGCGCCCCGCGCTTGGCCGCGGCCCATTCGGCTCCCCTTATCTGCATGTTGGTGCGTCATCCGCAACTTTCCTGAGGAGGCAGCCAAAAAAATTCTGGGGAATTTCAGCGAAGATGGCCACCTACGCACCCGGTGGCCCTGCGAGTAACGGAGATGATTTGGAAAGTGCTGACGGGAGCCAAGGGAGGGGGCACAGATGCCATTTAGACATCTGCCGGTCCCCGCGCTGCCTGCGCCTCGGCTCTGCCTCGCCTGATGCCAAGCCGGTGCTCCCACCTCCCGGCACCCGCCTCCTCGCTTGGCGGCTGGTTTGCAGCTGATGGATCCTCTCCTCTCCTCTCCTCTCCTGCCCCTGCAGCTATTTTGTTCAGCCGTGCCCCCCGTTTTGTGTCGCTGGCTCAATGCTTAGTGCCTGTGCAGCGGCTCACACGCAGCAGTGGGAGCCACCACCACCTCCCCAGCCCCCGTGGGAAGGCGAAAAGGGGACAGAGGGAGCTCGGGATCCTCCTGGTGAGCGGGGACCCAGCGGGAACCCCGCTGCCCTGGTGCCTGGGACCCTGCTGCCCGCCCAGTGTGCTGTGCCAGCCGTCCCCAGGCTCCTGCATCTCCAGCATGAGCCCAGCCATGGATCTCAGGCTTTTGCCACCCAGAAATCCTTTTCCGCCCCTGCCTGGCTGGGCACGGAGCTGGATTCACACCCCCAGCGAGCTGTGATTCCTCCTGGAGCACCTGCACCGGGCTGCGGGGACCAGCAGGGCTGGAGTCGGATCCAGCTGGGTTTGCAGCACCGCAGGCAGAAGGGATGGCAGAGCACAGGCAGCGGCACCGGGGCTGGGCCGTAACGCAGCTGGGGGAGTGCTGGTGCTCAGCCAAGGCGCCCAGAGCTCGTTCCCAGCCCTCAGGTGTCTGCTGGATGATCCGCAGCGCTCCGGCGTCTTCTGCAGCTCCGTGTGCTTTGTGAGGGAGAGGGCTACCCGCGTGCCTGCTGCAGCTCTCCAGCTCGAAGGGTGCCCTCGGCTCCTTGGCCCGAGCCGAGCAGCCCCAGTTCCAGGCACCCTCAGACATGGGGAACGTTTCTGGGGCACCGGCAGGAGCGTGGCTCACATGAGAGTGAGGGAGCATTCTTTTAAGACTTGGTTTAAAAACCACGGTCCTTGCTTTCCAGAGCCAAAGGTTTTAACCTCTTTTCCCGCAGTAACCCATTTTACGGGCGGAACTTGGCGCTGCCTTGAGATGGAGGAACAGGGACGGGGCCGGTGGGGCGTTGTGGTGTTTTTGCAGGATTACAGGGGGTGAAGCAGGGTGCCGTGGGCTCTGGGCTCTGCATTTGCCTGTGGCTATTGCCTGCCGAGGCCGTGCCGGTGTCCAGACCTGCACAGAGCCCCTCGCTTCGCTGTCTCTGCGGCAGTAAGCGGTTTTAAAATCCACGAGGGAGTGGAAAGCCGAGGTTCTGCATCGCTGCAATTACTGCTAATACGGGCTGTAATTTAAAGGAAACTGCTGTGCATGTTGTGAAGTGTTTTGTTCACAAAATGGGAGTCAGAAACCATTATTTTTCTCCCTTCCCACCCACACCACTTAGAGACGCCCCTCGCACCAGCAGAGCTCGCTGGAGGGGCACCCAGCAATTTCCTAAACTCTGCGGCTCTTTTTGAGCTGATGAGGCAAGATTAAACCTAAGGGGAGAGGCAGGAAAGCGCTGGAGTTAATTAAAGAAGAGAATTAACACGTCTGCGCTGCCTTGCCCTCTGCCAGCAGCAGAGCTCACTCACACCCGGGGCTGTTGCAGCGCGCTGAGCCGCGACAAGCGGCGCTCACAGGGAACGGGGACGCTGAGAAGTGCTGAGAGAGGGGATCCCAGGAGGCTGGCGGGTGCCAGTTCCCCTTGGGACGGGTGAGGCCGGGCCAGTGTCACTTCCCCACAGCACCCATGGGAGCACAAAGCGCCCTTGGTGCCGCGGCAGGGCAGGAGGCCTGCGCCCAGCTGTGCCGCGGCGGCACCGGGGCCCCCAGCGGAGCGTTTTGCACTGGCTGCCAGCAAGCAGCCGGTGCCGTGCTCCCAGCCAAGTTGTGTTTTTTTTTTCCTGCAGACTCTGCCTGCAAAGTTGTCAGCGTGCTGCCAGCCTCCAGGGCTGCGAGGAGGCCGGCGGAGGGAAGCAGGAGCCTCAAACCAGTCGGCAAAGCGCCGGGCTGGTGTTTGGGGAGGGCTGGGAGGGCTGAGCCCCTCCTGCTCCCTCCTGTGCACTCCAGATTTCTCCTGCTGCCCACTTCATTAAAAGAGGAGGTGGAGAAGTAAGTCTGGGCTGAGCTGTAGCTGGAGGAGCAAAGCCCCGGGGCTGCAGCCTGCTCGGTGGGCGTGGGGCTGTGCAACCTCAGCTCCGGGAGCGCACGAGGTGCCAGCGGGGCGTGCAGGAGTTCTGCAGCAGGAAGGAAGAAGCGGGCTTGGAAAAGTGCTGGGGACTGGGAAGAGCTTGGAGGGGAACTCGCCCCGCAGAGATTTGGTGTTACAGGGGGGCGAGAAGCTTGGCACGGAGTGGGGAAGTGGCCAGAGCCCGGTGCCCGGTGAGAGGCTCGGAGCCCGTGCTGGAGGGGAGAGCAACGTGGGGTGGGCTTTGCTTTTGCCAGGTCTGGCTGGGACGTGCAGCACTGCTTTTCCAGGGAGCAAATTACATATTTTATTCATTTTCCGTGCAAAAAAGGAGCTGTTCTGAAGCAATAATGGGGATGTTTCTAAGCAACGTTGTTTTCCCACTGCAAGCTTCAGGAACGGTGACATTTTTGTACATTTTTGTAACAATGAGCCGAACCGCCTGCTGTTTGCACACAGGAGAGCCTTGCCTTGGTTCTCCCAACTTTGCCCACCCGGGTGGCTCGGGGGCCTTTAGCCCCAGCCCCGGGCTCACCCTATACAGATGTTCACGGGCACGGGGTGCCGGGCTGCTGCAGGGCAGCAGGGCTGGGTGGGGGGCTCCAGCACGACCCCAGGAGGTCACCCCGAGGGGTCCTGGCCCAGGCAGGATGCGTCCCCTCCACCCAGCACTTCTGGTGGATGGGTGGATGGATGGATGGACGGACGGACGGACAGGTAGCTTGATGGATGGAAAGACAGATGGATAGGAATACAGACAGGTTGGTTGGTTCCCTCATCACATTTTTGACTTGGGGCCATTGGAAGCTGCTCTTTAACCAGATTCAGAAGCAAAGCTGCTCAGCATCCCCATCTCCCGAGCCACCTGGCTGTCCCTGCTGTGTAGGTTCACACTCTTTGTTCTCCACCTCTCCCAGACACGGGGCTGCTTTGAGCCATTTGCAGTGGGGTGTATGCAGGGCACCCCCGTAACTCCCAGTGCTGGCCCCCGAGGAGCTGGGGATGGGGCAGGGAGCCCCCCGGGGCCGTGCTGCTGCTATGGGGGGGAGCTGGCAGAGGGAGGTGGGCGAAAAATGAGCATTAAGGGACAGGGGAACGTGGTGCTGCTTTGGGGACCGCCTGCTGAGCCTGCCCCCACTCCCTGCGGGCCACCTGCAAGGGCGAGGGGTGGTCAGCAGGGTGGCTCTGGGGTGTTTCTGGATAAGCAGCCTGTGCTTGCTTCCGATTGCTTTGTCCCTTTGCCATTGCAGGATGCAGCTGCGGGTTAATTAGTTGATTAAGCAGCGCAGGAGGCTCAGGCCATAAATCACTGCCAGAAGGGGCTGCAGGTGTGGGCTGCCTTGTGTAGGGGAGCTGCTTGTGGGAGCACGAGGAGGGGTGCGTGGGGCTCCTGGGGGGCTGCCTGGGGCTCCTGGGGGGCTGCCCGGGCTGGGTGCCCCTGCCCGTGGGGTGAGCTGGGCTGGGGGCACCCAGGGGAGCTGGGGGCGGTGTCGGTGTGGGCTGTGGGGCTGTTCCCCACGGGGTGGCTGCCTCTGGCACCGCAGCCATCGCTGGGTGCTCCAACCCATCTCCCTGCGCTAGAGTTAATTAAAAGTGAGTAATTACAATTGCTTTCTGCCCCGTGCCACAGGAGACAAGTGCCACTCCTGCCATATGGCACGGGCTGCTCCTCAGGCACGTTCTCTCCCCCTCTCCTTTAATTAAGGATGCCGGCAGCTCTGGATGTCCCCAGGATGTGACCGAGCACCTCACCACTGCCCAGGCTGGGCCCCGCTCAGCAGCCCGTGAAGGGAGCAATGAATCACAGATCCCTTTGGGTCCCGCTCGGCTCTGCCTGCACCGTCAGCGCTTCCCCTTCGGAGGAAATAATTAAGCTAAAAGTTGCCATAAAGCACGTGAAGGAGGGGCTGGCTGGAGGCAGGGAGCAGCCTGCATACAGGAGGGGCTGTCCTCGGGGGGCACGAGGCTTAAAAAAGCAAAGGCAGCAGCCAGGGGAGAGCTTCCCAACCTCCTCGTGTCCCCCTGCGTCCAGCTGCAGCCAGAGGGCTCGGTCCCATCGCGTGCCCTTGCAGGAGGAGTGCAGCGGGCTCGGCGTTGTGATCAAATTATCCTCGCTTTTCAGCGCCAAATATTCATCTCCGTTTTCAGCCCTCTTGTCTTTTTACCTAAAATTAACATTTATTTCAGACGTAATCTAATCTGCCTGCAGTGCCGCGTTACAAAGAGCGCTCCCCTGGGAAGGGATTGCAGCCTCCTTTGTTCCCGAGGTTCTCGAAAAAACGTGATTTTCCCCCCGAATCCTTACAGGCAGCCGTTATCCCGGGTGCCTCTCGTTACCCTGTCTCTGTTCTGTGCTTCCTGCTGAATGTATTATTCCCCCTCTTCCCATTTCTGTTGCTTTTTAACTTCCTGATGCTGAACCAGAAAGCTCCCGAGGTCAGAAGCTGCCGTCTTTGCCTTTCTCATGAATGTACAATCGTGGCCTCAGACGTGCAGTGAGCGATTCTCACACATCCCTCAAATCCTGCACCTCTCCGCCTCCTATTTCTCCTGGTTTCGCTCATTATTTCGCTCGCAGCAAAATGGCTAACAAGCAAAATACTTTTTTTCCCCCCCCCCCCCCACTTTTGCAGAAAGGAAAGGTTTTTGCTTATTCAGGCTTATTCAGCATCCCAGGCAGGTCCAGACCCAAATCATCTTTCATGAGGATAATTTTGCGTGCGTTAAAAAGCTAAACTGCGTGGCAGGTTCTTGGCTTTGTTGGTTGTCCCCCTGCAGTTACAAATGAACAACGCTTTCCCGTCGGCCCTGTGGACTTCGAGAAGGTTTTTCCATGTGGAAATTTCTCCTTCCACCTCGCACCCTGGGTGCTGCATGGCCGGAGGGGTCGTGCCAAGCTGTGCCATGGCATGCTGTGCCTCTCCTGAGCCTCCGGTGGGTCTGGAGCCACTGATGCAGTCACTGGGGTGAGCCTGATGGCACTGGTACGTCCCTGGGAGCCGAGCCTGCCCTCGCCTTCAAGAAGCCTGGTCCAGGGAAACTCCTGCCCTGCTCCTGTGCTGCTCCTGCGCCTCTCTGGGTTCCCAACTGTGCCATGGAGCTGCGAGCTGTGCTGTTGGGGAGCTGCCAGGCCTTCCCCTCCTGCACCCATGGCCCCAGCACAACCTGGAGGAGCTGCTCTGATGTGCACCAGGAGAGAAGACCAGCGTGCACAGCTTGGCTTTTGGGGCTTTTTCCTCCCCTTGTGTGAAGCCCACTGTTTGCAGGGGCTGCAGCTCGCCTCGGATGGGAAGGACGCAAGATTTAGGTCCCACAGAAGGAACATGTGGGAAGCAGACAGCAAATGGCCAGCCCTGCTTGGTGCAATGGGGGGCTCTGCCCCTTGGACAGGGCTTTTCCCTCTTGGTGTAGCCACGGGCAGGGCTCTCCCCTTTTGGCCCCCTTGCAGAGCGCAGCAGCTGCCACTTCTCACTGCTCCACAGCCAGCCTGGAGCTGTGCTTTGGTCTGCTTAAATTAATCCCCCCGACTGGCTTCTGGTGGACAAAATCAGTCCTCCGAGTGCAGGCTGCATGGGGACCCGATGCGTTTCTTGATCCCCAGGGACAGGAGTGGGACAGGGGCGGGCTGGGTGGCGCGGTGCCGCCGGCAGGGAGCCAGGACACCGCGGGCGCGCTGCTGCGGCATCTCGCTGACTGCGTCGCATCCTGACAAAACGCTGCGTTTTTTTCATCCAAACACCATAAAATTTGCTGCACCTTGCAGAATTTGCATCTTTCCACCTCTGCCTAGATGTAAATCTTGGGAAGTTTAGAGAGGAAGAATGCTCAGCTACTGCTGCAGCCTGGTGCGTCCTCTCCTGCAATGAGTGCGGGGCCAAAGACACAGGAGAAACACTTTCCCTATTGCTTTGATCCGTCCTTCTCTTCCTAGGGACATTGCTCTGAGGTGCATCCGTGCTGGGTGACTTGTCCCTCTGTCCTGGTGCCGTCCCCCCGTCCCTGTGAGCTGTGCTCAGGAGCAGGACTGGGTTAGAGCAGCGATGTCTGGGTGAGGTGGCTCTTGGGGAGGTTCTTGGTTTGTTTTCTTTTTCATTCTCTTTTCTCCCTGCAAATGAAGCTGCTTTGCTTTAGGCTTTGTCTTTAAATAATCCGGGAGGCAATGTGGAATGCTTCTCAGGCCTCGCTCATGGTGCAAGTCTGGGATAAAGCAAACCCAGGCAGGTTCGGGCAGGTGGTTGGAAGCAGTTTGAAGGCTGCCCCGTGCTGCAGCCGGAGCCAGCAGCCAGTGACACCTTCCTGTGCTCAGCAGGGGCTGGAGGGGGCTTGTCCGGAGAGATGCCAGCCCTCTGGTCTTGCAATAAGGTGTCAGAGGTGGGAGAAGCCAGGCAGAGCAGTGGGAAGTGGTGTATGAACAAGAGAGAGCGCTGCCGAGCTGCTGCAGGGTGAGGCGAAGCGCACCTCAGAGCGGTTCAGCCTGGCTCATCTCAGCCCGGTGCCAAACCTCATGGAAAATGCACAGGGTAAGCCACCCCGTTTCTACATCAGATGACTTTGGTTAGAGTTGAATTTCTGATGCGTGCACGATGTACTGGCACCCTTCCTCCAGCCGAGCAGCTTCTGAACTCAGTGTGCAGGGAGGATCTCGCGCTTACAGGGCTTGGCGTTTTCTGGTGTTGGCTCTTCAGCCTAGACATAAATTTCTCCAAGCACCCCGCTCATCTGCACGCTAAGTCAACAGCAAGGACAGCTTTTGGAAAGTCAAACGCGATGCTTCTGCTCAGATTCATTTTTAGGGTTACGCTGTGTGCAGGGGGAGATGGCATTGCCTGTGCCAGCACCATGCACACAGTGGGTTTTATTACCTGGGGGTCTGTCAGTGTTCTCCTTAGAAAAAGGTATTGGGTGGGTGCCTGCCCCAAACATATTGTGAGCCTGGGGCTCTCTGAGCACAGCTGAGGCCCCGATAAGTCAGGGTTTGGGGGGTTCTGTTCTGTCTTTTGGATTTAAATAATTCATTATTTAAATCAAAAAAAAAAAAAAAAAAAAAAAGCGCAGTAATTGTTCGCTGCGCTCCGCAGCGGAAGGTAAAGAGCTGGTCCCCAAATTATACCTTGATCTGGCAAAAAAATTGCACAGATCCGGCTGTGATGTGAAGGTTAAAGCAGGAGGGTATAATTAGCAGGGCATTTCGTGCTGCCGCGCCAGCTCCACGTTAGGGTAGGGGTTCACATGCAGCACGTCTCCCGGCCTCCCGGCTCATTATCTTGTCTGCAGCCCCGATCCGCGGGGGGAGCCAGAACAGCCCCTGCGCCTGCTGCAGGGCGGCCCGGGGACGGCGAGGTGGGGGGTGCTGATTTTCTGGGGCTGCTTTGGGAAGTGGGAAGGGGAATGAAGAGCACACGGCTGAATAAGCGGAGTGCCCCAACCAGGGTGTCTGCCAGGAGTGCTGCGTGAAGGCAGAGAGCGGGCTCTGTGTGTGTGTTACAGCCCCTGCTTCGGCCCCAAGCAGCCTGAGCCAGTGGGAATCTGCTCCCCCACAGGAAAACGGGTGCTTTTGGTGCACACCTGGGTCTAACGTTGTTTTCTTCTTTTTTTCTAGAAACCTTGGGAAATCCGGACTGCGAGTTTCGTGCCTTGGCCTGGGTGAGTTTGTGCCCCGAGCCCTGCAGCTGTCCTCCCTTTCCCTTTTTCCCTTTTTCCCTTTTTCCCTTTTTCCCTTTTTCCCTTTTTCCTTTTTCCCTTTTTCCCTTTTCCCTTTACCTTCATACACCTCGCTGCTTCCATTCCCTACTGACCCAAGAACTGACGAACAGCTTACCAATATTTTATCCTACCAACATTTTATCAAAAAGGGCATCTCTGGGCAGTGCAGGACGTGAGTGCAGTGCCAGCTGCGTGTGTAAATCCTCTGCTGCCGCCTCCCGTGGCCGAGCAGGAGCGGTGTGGGGCCGCACTCACACAGGTGCTCCCCGCGGTGGCACGAAGTGCTTAGAAGTGCATTTCTTCCACAGCGCCTTGAGAGCTGATTTTAAACCAGAGGGGATGTGAAAGTCACCCTGAGTTGTAAAGTCGTACAAATAAGGCCTGTTCCGGCAAGAGAAGAGCTCTTCTGGCTAAAATAGCTCCCGACTTGTGAAGGACTTCCTCGCTGGGCACAGCAGGCTTTTTTTGTCCAGGCGGTTTCACCAGGAGCAAATGTTGGGGCGGAGGGGGGGCTGCGGGAGGAAGCAGCGGCAGGAGAAAATCGCCTCGCCGAGCATTTCTGTGATTGCAAGCAGGTGGGGCCGCAGCAGCATCTAAATATATCCGAGTCTATCCGAGTCTATCTGAGTCTATCTGAGTCTATCTGAGTCTATCTGAGTCTATCTGAGTCTATCTGAACGCATCGGGCCTCTGTCAGCGCAGCTGCGGGGCCGGGCACTGTGGAGGGCACGGGGCCAGAGCCAGGCAGTGTCCCCAGGCTGTCCCCAGGCATCCAGTTTAAGCTGAGCCTTCCGAAGGCTCAACAATCTTGCCTGAAATTCCCAGCTCTCCCTGACGGGGTGTGTGCACCCTCCTATAGGCACAGGACACAGGCACGAGGGCAGCAGTGCCGGGTGCTGCGCCCCCAGCTCGTGCCATGGGGCTCGGGGCTGTGCTGCTGCCGCCTCCAGCTTTCTGGAAGTTAGCCCAAAGTGGGGTTTTCAAGGGGGAAATGTAAAAAGTCCAACCCTGGGCGAGCAGCTGGGCTGTCAAAAGGCTCCTGCAGCGATGTTTGCTCAGCAAGGCAGTGGGGCTGCAGGAAAAACTTGGGCCATGTTCCCCAGCCCTTAGCTCAGTGAATGAGCGCTGCAGGTGGCCGGATGATTTTCAGCAAACGTTGAGACAGCAAGGTGATCCGTCCAGCTGTCCCAGCCCCAAACATCCCCTTCAGTGTGAAAAAGCAGAGGACAAACCTTGCTCTCTGAGCAGTTCCAGCAGCCGGAGGCACCGCACGGCATCAGCCTCGCGGGGAGCAGGCTGGGGGAAAATCACCCCGGTGGGAGGCTGAGCCCTGGCTCCCAGCCAAGGTGCCTTTATTTTTCTGCGAGGTGACACATCTGCCGGCAGCGGAGATATCGAGTGGTGAATTTTGCATCAGCAAATCACCCAGAAATAGTCACACCACGCGAGGCTCCGAGCTGTGATGGAAAGGGAGCCGGAGCTGGCTTCAGTGCCGAAATGCCTCTGCTGGAGCCGAGGGCGCCCAGCTGGAAAAGGCTTCCCAACGTGGGCAAGGCGAGCGGCTGCGCCTCGGAGCCGTGCCCGTGCTCCACCACAAAGCCCACACTGGAAATAATGTGTTTTTTTCCAAGTCTTTTTGTCTTCTGCATTCCCACATTGCCCCCAGGTGTGAGCACACCGCTAATCGGGACGGGCCGACGGGAAATGGCTGTGGGTAGGGGCACAAGTAAAGATGAGGATTTTTTTTTTTTTCTCTAGTGTATTTTTCTTCCAAACTGCTCCTCTTGGCTGGGCTGTGAATCATCCTCGATCTGACAGCCGCTGCTGGAAATGCCAAGGGAGCCTTGTGTTTTCCGGGAGGGTTTCTTAAAGCACCCCGGCAGCAGCCCCCAGCCTCCTGGTGTCCCAGCAGCGTGGGCGCTTTGTGTCCTGCACGGGGCTGGGGGGCTCGGGGTGCCCCTGCTGCTGCCCCCATAAGCCTGTTGTGGTGCTCCGGGCACAGCTGGTGGCCCAGGTTTGTATACCTGGAGTGTGGGGTTTGTGATCCATGGGGTGCATAAATAACCCCTCTTCTTACCTGTGCTCGGGACCTGCGTGCACATTTAGGCAAAAAAAATCGCTGTGGGATAAACAGTCTCAACACGTTTGTTTTTTTCAGTAGAAATGCATTTTAATGTATTCCGGTAAAAATAACACTTCTGAGGCTTTAACATGGAAATCGGTCTTCATTTGGATTTTTTTTTTCACTTCCTTAGAGATGCTTAATGACAAAATGAAGCCTGTTTCTGCTCGTACCGGTGCTGCGTGGCACCAGAGCCCCGGCAGCGTGGGGCCGGCCCCGCGGCTCCTGCTGCACGTCCTGGGCTGGGAGCACCTCGCTTCCCTCACAGCGGGAAGAAGGAAACACAGAATTAGCTAAAAATACCAATTTTTAACTCCAGCAGCATTAGCTGTGGTTGGGGAAGAGCTTTGTTCCCTCAATGACATGTTTCTGCACCGTCACGACGTTTTCCAGCTGCACCACTGTCAGTCCCCCCTGGTGGGTCTGCACAAAAAGTGACCTCCCTGGTAGTAACCGGTCATTTTCTGTGTTCTAGGGACATGGGTCACTTTTGGAGGCCAAATCTCAGATGAGGTAAGGAATCCTTGGTTTAAGTATAATTCAGGAAGCCAAGCTAACGAGAATAGGTTTTTTAATGAATTTGTGGCCAGCAAAATAACAGGAGCCTGATTTGGTAACAGCAAATGGCAGAGTCGGTACGCAAAGGAATACAAATCCTGGCTTCTGCTACAAAAATCCTAATGAATGTGACATTTCCAGAGATGAGCTGTAATAAAAACATCTACCCCTTGCAACTAGCTTTTCCCTGCTGCTGGGAGTGACATTTCCGTGCGTGCCGTTGGCAGCGGCACCGCTCCTGGAGCAGGACTGGGAAACTTCTATTTTTGCAGAGCGTGTGTAATCCGCGGCAGCCATAAACACCAGGAGCGCAGCATCTCCCGGAGAGCTGCCCGGTGATTTTAGCTCGTTTTATTTCTCTTTCTCTCCAAAATAAGAGGAAACAAGTGGAAACGTGCTCGGGTCTCCTCCCCGCGGCAGATGGCTCTCAGCCTCTGCTCGTGCTCCTGCCCGCGTGCTGCAGAGCACGTGGACCTCGCTGCCTGCCAGGTACACTGGCAACGCTGTTCATCAAAAAAAAGGCAAACCTTCCAGCAGCCTGCCTTGTAGTACTGCAGCAGAAAATCCCAAAATAACTTTTGCAGCAGGGAAGAGGCCCAGGCTTCTGATTTCAAACCTTTTTTCTTTCTAAGCGACCTGACCTCTGCGGGTATTTCTGCTTGCCGCAGATCGCTGGGCTGAGTTTATTCCTGTTTCCCAGTACTGCAGGCTGAAGCAAAAAGAGTTGTTTCAATGACAAATTTGGCTCGCTTGCTCCCCTTGTTTAGAATTACCCAATGCGTGGCAAAAAGACGGCTTTAAACGCATTTCTGCACCAAACCCCATACACCCGCAGAGCGGTTTCTGCAGCCCTATTAAATCGTTGGCTGCTTTCCTGTTAGCAAGCGCAGGACTTCCCTCTGGGAAGAGATGAATTCCTCCCAAGACGGATCCGAGGGAAGGATCCGAGGGACGAATCCTGTGCAGGACGGCGCGGCGGCACTGGTGCCGCTTCCTGTGCCGGCGAGGGGCGAAACATCCAGCACAGGGGCTGGCGGGGCTGCGAGCAGTGCCCGTGCCCAGCCCCGTGTCCCTGCCCGCAGGTGGCCGAGCAGCTGATGACCATCGCCTACGAGAGCGGCGTCAACCTCTTCGACACGGCCGAGGTGTACGCGGCGGGCAAGTGAGTGCCCGGCTCTGCCGCGGTGCGGGGCGCCGGGGTGCCCTGTGCCTCCGGCCGTGGAGCTGCTTGGGAGATCCCCTTGAAAAAATGCTATTTTTGGAGCACTCTTAAAAAATGACCCCGCGCCCAGCTGAGATGCGTGACTGGGGCTGCCGTGAGTGCTCGCTCTCGGCACAGGGAGGAAAGTGTCCTGAATAAATGCCAAATTGGTGCGTGCTGTAATGAGGATTAGCGGCCCGTGGCGGTGACCCTCTGCAACGCAGCTCCCCGAGGGAGGAGCAGCTCTGGCTGCAGCCCGGCTAATTAATAGTGCTCCTGGTGTCACTGCTGGACCAGACAAAAAGGAAAAAAAAAGAATCCCCCCCGTAGCATACCTGGTGCTGGGTGATCAGTGCTGGGTGTGGGAGGCGGAGCGGGGTGCAGGGACAGGGCTCAGCGGCTCCGCTGGCGTTGGCACAGCACCACCGTGCTGGCTGGGGTGGTGATGGAGCTCTGCCTCGCTCCTCTCCTCTCTCACAGGCTCTCTCTCTCCTGCACAGGGCCGAGGTCATCCTGGGGAACATCCTCAAGAAGAAGGGCTGGAGGTACCGTACCGCCACAGGGACCCTCGGGCACAGGGGGATGCGCCCGGTCCTTGCACAGCCGGTGCTGTGCGGGGCTTGGGAGCGAGCGCTGCTGCCTGCAGGCAGCACCAGGGCTGCTCGGGGGGCAGCTCCGGAGCCAGATCTTGTAACCCCTCAACAAAAATGCTCTGTGCTTTTTGGGCATGCGTGTCAGCTCCACAGAGCTGCTGTGATTGACCCAAAATGCTGCTTTGAGCAGGTCAGGACACCTGCAGGATGCCCAGAACTCACAGTGCTGCCCCGACCGTCGCACAGGGCCACCCGTCTGTGCACAGCAGTTCCCTCCCCGGCTCTTTGTCCTCATTCCCGTGCACGGTACCTCGAGACAGACGATGTGTGCATCGGGGCTGCGTGCGTACAGCAGGCTGGGAATTAGGAATGCAAAGCTGTGCTGGGCCTTCATCCTGGGCAGCCTGGCAGGAGATGATACCTCATGTAAATGAAGCGCATTAGCATACGTTGGGTCTTTTTAAGGGCATTTACATAATCTTTAAAGATTTGTGTGCCAGAGCCAGCCTGCAACCACGGAGCAGCCCCAGCAGTGTTCTCCCAAAATCCGTGCCCCCATTCCAGGGGCGATCGCTCGGTGTGAAGCATCCTGAGGAAGAGAGAAGTCACATCGAGCAAAGCAGCAGATAAATTGTGCTACACACCTACAATTATGCAGCAAAGCAGTTTGTGAATGATAGATATTTGGTTTAATATCCCATTGGGGTGTGGAGATTCATTTGGCTAATGCATCATTCCTGGGGCTTCGTACCTGAGGGCACACCCCGCGCTCAGGATCCGTGCCGCGTGCCCTGGGCGGATGGGCAGGAAGCTTTGCAGGCAGCTGCGTGGGTTTGCTGTGATGATTTTCTTTAACAATAACAGTTTGCTGTGATGATTTTCTTTAACAATAACAGTTTTTCTTTTCTGCTCCTAGGCGGTCCAGTCTGGTCATCACAACCAAGCTGTACTGGGGTGGAAAGTAAGTTCGGAGCTGCCTGCATGCTGTGCTCGTGGCCGGGTTTTTGGGAGCTGGCGCTGGGCAGGGGGATTTGGGGGTCTCACCCCAGGCAGACCCCGCTGGGAGGTGGTGGGGGAGGCCGAGCAGCCCGGCTCTGAACACTGCCCAGCCTCCTGCTTCCCGCAGCGTGCTCGCTGGCTTTGTCCTGAGAACAAAATACCCACACGGGCACTTCCCAACCTGCTGGAAAGCCTGAGAGAAGCCCGAACAAACCACGGACATGGAAGTTATCCCTGCTGTTAGTTTGTGACCTAGTGTCTGGGTGGTTGTCATCAGAGATAACGCACAAGTGATCAAATTGATCTTCCCCCTTACGCCGAGGTTCATTTCGCTGTCTGGCAGCCGAGGCGCAGCGCCGCTCCCTGCTTCCCACCGTAGGGCTGGGAAACGGGGATTTTTGGCACCCGTCCCACCTGGCTGCATCGCTGCTCTGCAGGCCGATGCTGTCACCTCATTTGGGGGCGTTTCAGGCATTGCTTCTTGCTGGTGGCTGCTGCCTCGGCCCCCTAACCGCGTGTCCCCACTTTGCCTTTGCAGGGCTGAAACGGAGAGGGGGCTCTCGCGGAAGCACATCATCGAAGGTGGGTGCTGGGTTTCACTGTCGGGACGGGTTTGGGCTCCCCCCAGCAGGCTCCCCACAGCTCCCCACAGGGTGGGTGCATGGCACGGCGTTGTACAGGCAGGGCACAAACCGAGCAGCACCTGCAAAAAGAGACACTTCTGTCGTGGGAAGGCTGCGCAGCGTCAGCTGTGACCTTGTTACGGTGCCAGCAGCCTCCCGGGGGGCTGCTCCTGCCCCGTCCCAGCAGCACGGGCTGCCTGCCCCACGCTGGGGGTGTGCAGGGGCAATCGGCCCTCCCCAAAAAGCAGCCACCCGCTGCAGGGCCCCACTGCCGTGTCCTCCTTGCTGCTGTGGATAAATGCGCCCAGTAGGATGGGTGTGTGGGGGAAGAGGCGCACAGAGCCGTGGGGAGGGCTCGTGGTGGCTGCACGGGGCACGAGGGAGCATCAGGCTGGGCACCTGTGCTTCACGGCTCGCAGCAGCCGCCTCGTTGCTGTCTGACCCACTTCTGCCTGCTGGCACGGAGCAGCGTGGGAGGCACTCGAGGCTCCCCTGGAGCCGTGCACGAGCTGCCAAAGCTCCCCAAACCCTGCTGTGGCGTGCTGGGGTCAGGCCGAGCCCTCCCTGCTGCCCCTGGCCCCCTGACTTGTGGGATAAACCCACATCATTTGCCGGGGCTGTTGCTCAAGGCAGCGTTTGCTGCCAGAAACAAGTAGGAAAGGAAAATTTGGGCTCGTCCATGCCAGGTACCGCGGTGTCAGTCTCCAGACAGAAGGGGTAGGGACAGCTCTGCCACGCTGCTGTCTTATAAAATTGATTAAATGGGATATATTACTGGTATATGTACCTTACCCGCCCTTAGCTGGGATTTCAGTGCTGCCCACCCCGCAGCCTGGCTCTCGCTGTGGGGCGGGCGAGGTCACGGCACACTCGAGCAGAGCTGCAACAGGAGAGCTTTGAGTGAGCAGCAACTGCCCTAGAAAACTTCCATCGCTTCACACTCGTGGAGTTCAGCCACATTAGCGTGTGCCTTCCGTGTTAGGGTGGTGCTGGGGAAAGGTTTCTGGCCCCGTTTCGTTCAGTGCCCCTGTGAACGAGCCCCTGGCGCGGTGCCTGCACCCGGGCTGCCTGGGGGCCCGCGGCCGAGCCCAGCCGCCCCCCGTTCCTGGAGGAACTGCCTCGTGAAATGACAGCAAAGCCCTGGCAGCAGTCAGAATGGTTTCGCAGCAAAAGTAGCAAATAACGTTAAGGTCAGCGGTAGCTGTTTTCTATAAATACCCTTGGCAAAAAACAGCCATTTTTTAATCTCAGAATTCAGCGAACGTTTTCAGACTGCTCTATTTTGGCTTGTTCTTCGTGAACATTCATTAAAAAACATTTTGTTCCCGGGAAGATTCATAGAAAATAAGCGTTAGGAATTCTTTTTTCTCCCTCTCTCACGCACGCACGTCCCTGCGCAGGCTCTGGATGCCGGCTCCCATCAGCTGCTCGCAGGGGAGCCTGGTGGGCAGGGAGGTGAAGGGGGCAGAGCACGCCCCCAGCAAGGCTGCTAGCAAACAATTAGGGTTTATTTATTGTCTGAAATGGGAGGTGAACCCCCTCCCTTGGGCTGGTAGATTAGCTCTGAAACAAAACCTGGACTCAGCCCCTTGGCTCACCACGAGTGCCCGTGGTGCAGGTTTCTTCCCATCCGAATCTCGGTGTAATTAAATAAAAGCACAAATAATCACATTGAGTCCTAATATGGCTGGTTTTTCTCTCTGCTCTGCCGTTTGTAGGATTAAAGGCTTCCCTCCAGAGGCTGCAGCTGGAGTACGTGGACGTGGTCTTCGCCAACCGGCCGGACAACAACACCCCCATGGAAGGTTAGTGGGGGCTTTAGCTCGAGGTTTTCGTGCGGCTGATCCTGGCTTACGGGCTTATGCCTCCGATGGTAGGAAATGAAAAGCAAATCTTTATTAAAAATTCAGGCGAGGCAGCTTAAATACCGAATACCTGCTTCATGATATCCTGGAGTCCTATATAGTTACACTTAAATGAAAGGAATTTGTATCTCTGAGATGGGAATTGAAATTTTCTTTAAATCCCAGCGGTGCCTCTAACATTGTTCATTCCGTAATTTCCTTCTCCCAGTTGCTTCAGACAAAGCAGAAATGAATTTGTGTTTGCATTCAGCAGACCTCTGTGCCAAACGGCACCTGTGCACCACTGCAGCCAGCTCTGTTCCCATCCCTGTCCCCATCCCTGTCCCCATCCCCGGGCACCCTGGATCTGCCCTCTCCCCACGATGTGAAAACGCAGGGTGTGATCCCAGGCGGCTCCTCCGATGGGTGTTGTGAGATGAGAACTTGTTGGGGGACCACTGCCCAGGTTTCTGGGCAGCTGGGGGGACTGGTCCTTGTTCAGTTCGGTGAGGGGGGCATGCGGTTAGGAACGCGTGAGAGCCACGGTGTCTGTTCCCTCTAATTCTGTTTCTCGGCTGATAACTGCCCGTCGTGTACGTGGCACGTGCCCTGGTTAGCCAGGAGCAGGCAGAAGGAAGAGGTGCAGGCAGCAGGGCTGTCACGGCTGAGCCCATGGCAAACACAGCGGGGGCCTGGCCGCCCCCCAGCTCCAGGAGGCGCGAGCACCTCGGTGGCCCTGGGAGCGCTGCGTGCCCCCGGCCCTGACCCCGTGCCAGCAGGAAAGTGCCTGTGACCCCAAAGGCAGCACAGATCTGCAGTGCATGGCGAGGCCAAGGTGTGTGGCTGCTGTGTCTCGGGGGCAGGAGCACCTCTGAGCTCCTCCAGCTGTGGACGTGCCGCCCATGCACGCGCGGCGCAGCCGAGCTCGGGCACCCGCAGCTCTTCGGCAGCTCCGGGCACTGCTGGCAGTGCTGCAGCCTGGCAGCAGCGAATAAAGCTCGGTGAGACTTGGAGCAGGGTGAGGGAAGGGACGTTTTTATTATGAATGGTGCGGCGTTGATTCTTTCTATGTACTTGGTGCTTTTTTTATGGTTCACCTACTAAGCCACTTCCATCCCGGAGCATCTGTTGAGCCATCTGTTGGTTCGGCAATATCTGGCACGCACTGCAAGTGTTAAGCTACCTTCACAAGGCAGAATCCCAGCCATGCTCGGTGTCCTCAAGTGGCCATGCTTTTCCCAGGAGTAAATAGCTGCTTCCCGACCCCTGCAGCCCCCCGTGTCCCGTGTGTGCAGCGCTGCTGGACGAGCGCCTGCAGGGTGCAGGGCCCCAGCCGGGCAGTGAGCGCGGCGCCAGGGGCAGGGGTAAGGGTAAGGGACAGGGACAGGGACAGGGATAGGGACAGGGACAGGGCAGTATCACCCCCAGAGCACACCCAGGGAACCTGCTGCCCACCGGAGGGGATGGATGGAAGCAGTCTGGATGGGCCCCAGCCCCGGGCACTGCAGCTCACCGTGGCTGCTGAGCGCCAGACAGGCGTCCTTTGGCTTGGGGATGCTTGACTGAAGTCCAGACACGCTCAGACTCCTGGCGAAAGAGCTGCTGCTTTTCTTTTCCCTCTCGTGATGAGTCTTGTCGGCTCTGGGCACTAAAAAACCTCATTGGAAAAGCGTGCCCTTAGTGCTAAAAGGAGATACCCGCGGTCTGCTCAGACGGGCGCTTCTGCTCCTGACCCTTCACGCTTCGTTGCTCCGGCTGCAGCTGCGATCCCCCGGCCGTGACAGCAGATGCTCCTCTTCGCCCCGAGCGATGCTTCCAGCCGAGCAGAGCCGAGCTGGGGCAGGGCCAGCCCAGCCCACGGCCCCGCAGATGTGCCAGGAGGGGCCCGGAGCAGCTCCCAGGCTGACACCGCGCTGCTGGAGGCCGCCTGCTGGGGCTCGGAGCAGGCATTTAGAAGCAGCCTCTCCCCTGCCGTGCTGTCAGCTCTGCCATCCTGCGAGCAGACTGAGCGGCTGCTGCTCACAAACCGTCCCAGAGGCGTACCCAAGGGTGCAGGATCTGGTAAACAAGAGCATAAATATGTACATTCCTGAGCTGAGTCCAGTTCTTCTGGAAGGGAGTAGAGGTGGGGGAAATGAAAACAACCCTGGACCAAAATGCATAAAAGGAGCATGAGAAAATGCTTATAAAATTCCTAAATGATTGGACAGCAAAATAGGAAACCCAAAGCAGTGAGAAGCGGGTGCTGCAGGGGGAGGGAGGCATTCCCCTACAGGATCACCCTGCTGAAACCCTGCAGCATCACCCTACAGCCTCACCCCACAGCCCTTTTTTTCTAAAAAAAACCCACAAAACAAAACAAGAAGCAGAACAATATCTGGCATCTGAACTCTCCTCCTCCCTGGGGGAAGGAGCCCCCAGGCCGATGTTTCCGAGGCCAGCTGCCCGTGCAGGAGGCACGCTGCGCTGTTAGAGCCCGCCGAGGGTTACAAATGGAGACTTCATCCTGGTGAGCTGCTTGTCGCTGCCTCCGGGAGAAATCTCACAATAACCTCCAGATTGGCAGTGTAAACTACCCTCTGCCAAGCTTTTTTTTTTTTCCTTCTCTTTCTTTTTTCCCCCATAAATAGGCCGAGAATCCTCACGTACACAAGGCAGCTTATCTCCTTCTTGGTAGCGATGCCCAGCACCGTGCCCGAGGAGCCCCAGCTTTGGCTTTAACACCCGGACCCAGGGCAGGCTCCTTTGTGCAGCTGGGTGCTGAACGGGGCTGAGCAACCTCACCTGGGTCAGGATCTCAGGGATTATCTCCCCTTTTCTTGCAGCTTTCCCTTCTTGCAGCTTTCCCTGGGGCAGCGTGCTGCAGTCTGGCAGCGCCCGCCGAGTGTGTAACAGGAAGGGCAATGGGGATCGTTTTCTTCTTCTTCCCGGCTCCCACTTGGCTTATTTCTGTCAATTTGAACGATGCCTGCTCGCATCCCCTCTAAGGTTAAATATTTTTCCGTGCCGTTTTTCACATGCTGCTTTGTCGCTGGGAGGATCCCAGTCCCAGACGGATCCCAGCCTCTTGGCTGTGAGGGCTGCCTTGGCAGACAGAAGGCAAGCGGAGGAGCTGCGAGATTTTCTCTTGTGACAAGGGTGGGAAATGAGCAGGGAACAAAAGGAGGCCCCGGCCCTGTGCTGCAGGCACCTCGGGGTGAGCGGCTGCCTGGCGTGGGGCTGGAGCAGCTCTTTTGAGCTTATTTCCCGACTGTGCTGCCCTCTTGTGTTACATTTTGGAGGGGATATTATCACGGGAGAATACTCAGACAATAGCCAGCTGGTAAAAGTTTTCAAACAACTTGGGGATAGAACATTTTATTTTAGGCTGTTCATGTTTTTGTCCTCCTTGCTCGAGCAGGAGAGCATGGACAGACAACGTGGTATGGGAAGCCACATAACTGGTGTTTTGGGGTGAGTTTGGTGCTGACAAATCTGGCTGGGCAGAGTTCTCATATTTATTTATTTTTTTTTTTTCCTGCAGAAATCGTCCGAGCCATGACGCACGTAATAAACCAGGGCATGGCGATGTACTGGGGGACGTCGCGCTGGAGCGCCATGGAGATCATGGTAAGGAAACGTCCCCAGTGCTGGCACCCCCGTGCTCAAGGGGGCCGCTCTGGGGGTGGCTGGTTCGGATCCATCCTGCGAGAGCCTCTCGGCGAGTGCTGTGCTTTTTGCTGGCTTCTCTCCTCCAGGAAGCCTACTCCGTGGCCAGGCAGTTCAACATGATACCGCCCGTGTGTGAGCAAGCCGAGTACCACCTCTTCCAGAGAGAGAAGGTGGAGGTTCAGCTGCCGGAATTGTACCACAAAATCGGTAAAGTCTGAGGCCGTTTATTGCATCTATTCCGTTTTGAGAGAGAAATAAAGAAGGGTCGGAGAAGAGGCTCCTGAGGGGAGCACATCCCTGCTGCGGGTGGAAAGCGAGAGCCAAGTGCCTCGCTGACAGCCTAAAGGAAACCTGGCTTAGTGCCTCTGCTTCTGCCCGCTGAGACCCTGCAGACACAGAGTGGTCCATGCAGGCATCACGGTAAGGTTTTGGATCAGCACCGAGGGCACCCTGTGAAAATACCGAAAAGCAAACCCCTGTCTGCCAGGAAGATGCTCTCGACACCCTTAAAGGGACTGAGGAGCACGGGCAGCTGCCACACAAATCAGCAGGTGTTGTTTGCTCTTTGCTCAAAGTCCCATTTGTGCTCCAGCTCTGCGCTCTCCAGTGCCCTAACACCTCTGCCCTCTCCGCAGGGGTGGGCGCGATGACGTGGTCTCCCCTGGCCTGCGGGATCATCTCAGGGAAATACGGCAACGGGGTCCCCGAAAGCTCCAGGGCAGCTCTAAAGGTATTTTTTCATGTGCTCCAGTGCTGCTGTCGTCAGGGCTGGCAAATGCCAAGGAAAGGCAGCCCTGTGGCTGCTCGGCACGGACAGGCTGGGTTCCTCCGGCCCCTGGGCCAGCAGCAGGTCAGGGCTGGCCGTGGGTTCAGCTCCCAGTTGTGGGCACTGGGGTGCTCTTGGCCAGCTCCTGAAGCTGTGCTGCTCCTGTACCCCGTCTCCCTTAGGTGGCTGACTTTGTTCTCAGGGCTGGAGAACACCTACTTGGAAGTCTCAGCACATCAGCTGAAAGGAAAGGCACAGTCTGCGCTGACTTGCTAACAAGCATCACAATTTTGAAACGTGGCATTTTGTTGCATTTGTGGTGTGTTGTTTTTTTTTTTTCAAAACAAAGTACACCTTTCAAAACAAAATACACAATATTTGCTACAAACTAGCTGAGAAGGCATCATTTCCCAAAGGGATCTGAATTGAATCAGTGAATCAGAATTGTATTTCAAGTCTGGAGCTGGGAGAACCGAAATCTCAGTCTCTTCTAATTAATTTTCTAATCTCCAACGTTAGCAGTAAGCCTTGAACAAGATCAGATGTTCTCTCGCTTGTTTGCTGGGAGGAAGCGGGGTGTCAAAAACCTTCTGCAGTTGAGCAATATCTCACCTTTTTCCAATTGCAATTGGCTCCAGTGGCCCAAAAATAAAACTGTGGGGTTCCCAATTCCAGGCTGAGCCCATCAGTGGCACGCAGCCTGAGCAGTCCAGACACAGGCTGCCAAGGGAGATGTCCTGCCCCCTGCCACAACTGCTTCAGGTAGCAGCACATCACCGCGTTGCTCAGCCCCCAGTTACCTCCCGGGCTGGGCATGATTTCTAGAGGTGCTGATAATTGCCCTTCCCTGCCCACTTTGCTCGATTAAAACTGACGCCTGACTGCGATGTGGTTTGCTTCCAGTGCTACCAGTGGCTGAAAGAAAAAATCATAAGCGAAGAGGGAAGAAAGCAGCAAACGAAGCTGAAGGACCTCTCGCCCATCGCGGAGCGTCTGGGCTGCACACTACCTCAGCTGGCAGTCGGTAAGCGGCGGCACGGGGGCTGTGGTGGCGCCGTGCCTCTCCCTGCTCTTGTCAGAAAAAAGGGCCCAGGGGAGAAGGTGCCAGGGGCAGACCTTCCTTGGATCGAGTAGTCCCGGATTACTCAGCTCACAGAATTGTGTGGCTGACCGAGGAATGGGAAAAGAGCAGTCTGTGAGGTGGTAACCGGTGCAGACGCGGTGGGTCAGGCATCCCCAGCTCTCCTTCCGTGGGATGAGGAATTGCAGCCCGACAGAACTGCAGCCAGCACTGGTAAAAATGGAAAAAGGAAGCATCGACACGATGCGTGACTATCCTGCCTGATTGGATTAGGAATGACTCAGAGGGGACCTGGGAAGTGACAGCTTCCAAAAATACTGTTGTTATTTGTCAAATAGAGACAGAAGTTCTGGCAATTACCGGGATCGGCAGTAGTGCAGTGCACTGAACCCTTTGTTCCTAACCATCCTGTGACTTTGTTCCCAGCGTGGTGTCTGAGAAACGAGGGGGTGAGCTCTGTTCTTCTAGGATCTTCCAACCCGGAGCAGCTGATAGAGAACCTGGGAGCCATACAGGCAAGTGCTCGTGGCAGCTCCTGCCTGCCTCCTGCCTTACTTCAAGGCAACATGAGACTAGTGCCCTTGTTTTCTTAAGAGTTTTAGTACTTTATGTCTTGTTTCAGGCCTCTTACAGTGCTAGTTATACACATTAATTAGGCAAAACTACCTCACTTCACCACGACTGACACCCCAGTGCAGCGGCTGTGTCCGTGTTCAGCAACAGGAGGGGGTGTCCGTGGGGTCCGTGGGTTGTAACGCATCTCGCCTCAAGGCTTAACTGAAAGAAGCAAGTGGCCTGACGTCAAGACATGATATATTCCACTAAATCTGCAGCACTCGTCCTGAGAAAAGCACGGGGCCCACATGGGCCTTCAGTAGCCTCTGTTGCTGTTGGCAGATAAGAGCTTCCTCTGATGTTCCTGCCGCCTCCGCTGCCGTCGAGTGGCATCGTGCACGCAGAGTTTAGGACAAGCACTTCTGTGGTTGTCTCACAGCATAAAGTTGCTTTATCTTTTTCCCTTAGAGGAAAACTGTTATTAGATAAATGTTCCAATACGTCCCTCACACACACACAGCCCCGGAGGAGACATTCTTTGATGAAATCTAGATTTAATTTTGGAAAAACCTGGGACTGTCTGTAATGGAGGCTTGATTAAACCTTGGCTTTCTTCTGCCCCTAGGTTCTTCCAAAGATGACATCGCATATTGTAAATGAAATAGATAATATTCTGGGAAATAAGCCCTACAGCAAGAAGGACTACAGATCATAATGCAATGCATGAATTACCTGGACTGCATGGTTTAATAAGTGCTCTGTACAGAAGTACAGTCCCGAGTTAATATCCGGTCATTAGAATCAGTCAGCAGCTTGCTGCTCCGTGTCTACTGTTACTGGATCCTCCGAGACGTGTGCTGTTGCTACCAATCTGCAGTGAATTTAAAAGCACAGCTGATCTCCTTTACAAGCAAGAACTTTCTTGTATTTTCTTACCTTCGACGGAATTCATTAATTTTTACTTTCCTCTTAGCACCTCATGCTTGTGCTGTGAAAAACACATGTAAAGCAAAAAATAATTTATAACCTTCAGGTACTTGGTAATTAAAGAAGGATGTACAGATATATTTTTTCAATGAAGAAAAGCCAGATACAACTTAGGTTTTAATAAAACCACATTCGGGAATTCTCAGCTATAAAGTTTCTTCAGTTAGATTAACAGACAGAGTGGGTGAGTTCAAATTTTCCGTTTGCTTTTTTTTAATGCTGAGTACATGCTTTAGATTTTGTTTGTAATGGAAAAACGAACTTAAGTCAGAGAATTAGTTATGCATTGTATTGCTCAACTGCTAACTAGACAATTATTTCAGCTATGTGGGGCTCTTCAGACATATGTCGAGTAGAAGCCAGACGAGCACAGTTTGAAACCCCCCAGATGCATGTCAGGTGAATGCAAACAGCTCCTGTTTGCACAATTTTAATTCTAGATAAACTTTAAACCAAGAAATCCATGGTAAAATAGTTTTTTGCATTTTCTAGAAACCTGCCTCTACTTTTGCCTGCTTGTAGACATAGCTATTGCAAATTTCAATATTCCTGAGCTTTTGAGGACACAGATCCTTATAGATCTACGTAGTGCATAGCTGCTGAAAACTACCAGAAACAATCAGGTGTGCGTTTTGGTGGAAGGCTACATTTGCTTTATCTTGTTCTGGAATCGGGCATAAGTAAACGCATTGTATTTTTCAGACACGGGTAGTTCTTTTGTGAGCATTCCATCCTTCTGCAGCAGTTGATAGTAAACATTTCGCTATTAATTTGCCCACCTTCAGAGCCATGCCATGTTTTACTACAAGATTGCTCTGTAAAGCGCGCCGATGATTTCAGTTAGTCCTTCACACTGGTACTGAGACTTTAGGGACAGAGTTCCTAGAGGTACAGCTATGTACAGTATTCATGGGACCCTTCTATGCTATTCCTCTTAACTTCAGGATATCTGCGATGCGTGCGGCGCTCCCGGGGGCCACGTGGGCAGATAGGAATACTTGACTTGTTCTCTCCTGTATTTAATCCAATAAGCTGTGCTATGTGTAAATGAACTTAGCTGCTGTATAGCAAGAAATGCAGTCTGACTTTGACTTCTGCTTGGACCCAATAAAAGCATTTTGTGCAACCGATTCTATACTTGGAGCTCTGTTACCAATGGTGACACCGGTTATGATAAAGCAGGGGCTGGCGCTGGAAACAGCCGTGAATCATTCTGCAGAGAAGTTAGCCCACTACAGCAGGCAGCGGTCGTACGTAACGCTTTGGCCTGAGACCAACACCACGAGAACGTCCGTGTGGCAGCTCCCTGGAGCCCCACTGCATTTCAGCACCCGGCCTCTCCTGTCGGGAGAGGTGCTCCCAGGCCTGCCAGGAGCAACTCTCACCTTTCTTCTGAAAATGAAATAGGTAAGTAGTCTGAAATCTGCCTCGTGGGCACTAGCCCTAGGATCAGCGGTGCAAGTCAGACCAGGAAACTACTGAAGCTGAAAAGTTGTCTGACTATGTAGAAAAAAGAACTGTTTCCACTTCCTATGCAGCAGTTACAGGCAGCATACGCAATCGGGCTTGCCTTGCAGCCTCTCCTGCACTTCAGCATCTTCTTCAGTAAATTTTACATAAGCATGAATCTTATTGAAGCACAAAGATCAGCAAAGTAATTTTTAGGTTAAATCTGATTATAAGCTTTCTCTTCCTTCCTACAGATTGAAGTTTGTAACAGCAGTATCTGTGACTTCTACAATACGGCTCCATTAATAGTAGCAGTGTTTAGCATTTTAAGTAACAGCTGCCTCACTGATAGCATAGAAAAAAAAGGATTGCCTGATAAACCCATTACAAAAAGCCAGCTGAAGCATTTTAGTTAAGTCATGCCAGGAAAAGCTGCAGGTTTTTTTTGATTTATGACTTCAGAAATGAATAGGAAAAAAAAAATCAAACAAATTCAAGAATGTTTTCCTAAGAGATACTGTTCAGATCCTGTCCTGACTCAAAGTCATTTAAAAATGAAGAGTATTTCCAATGAAAACAATAAACACGTTGGCTTGTAGAAGCCTCTTCTCTAATGGAAGCAGTTGACAAGCCTATGCACGTTGCTTACCCCCAGAAATACCCACTTCCAGAAAATGACAAAAGGAATACAGGAAATTAAATGACAAAAAGCTTCCTTTTTATTAAAACTTTGCAAGTTACAATAATAAATGATGGATTGTCACTTTTCACGACTGTGGAGTTTGGCTCTTACAACCAAATTTACAGGCAAGCTCTGTTACAGGGTTTGACTCCAGCTGCTCTGTGCTGCTGTGCAGCTCCCCTTATGGGCTGCTCGTGGTGTTCACTGGTCTGCAGAATCATCACAGCCGTGAAGAGCTTCAGAAGGGCTGTCTGATAACTGCTCACATGCCATCTCCTTCCAATGCTATGTAAAAAATTTGATTCATTTTTTGAATAATACCACGTAAAGATACCAAATGTATAATTCACTAGCTTTCTATTGAAACCCTCCCCCCAGACCCTCAGGCAGTCACATTATAAAAACATGTATTCCTGTTCCTCCCTTCAGCTTTTGTATGGAAGGTGAACGCTGCCCCAAAAATGAACTGTTGTTTTTTTTTTTTGTGTCTACTTGGATCCTGTAGATAGCAGGGCGATCAGTCCAGACGAAGCACTTATAGAAAGGATGTAGTTTCTGTAGGAAGAAGGTTAAGGATGTGTATGTTTAAAGATACCACTTTTTTTTTTTTCCAGAACATTTAGTTGAAGGTTTATGAAAAAGAACAAATTAAAGCAGCCTTCTCTGGAGACTTAAAATAGGGCTGCAACACCAGAACTTGAAACACAGCTTAACATCAAGGCTATCAGCAAGTCACCGAATACCCAGAATGAGGACACTCCTAAAGCTTGGCCTGTCCTCTTAAAACTGTTTTTAGCAGTATTTAAGTAACAAAAAAAAAAATCTGGTAAATTTACTGAAACTAAACAGTTGTGTAATGTAGCAGCACATGGCAATTAACACCGAGATAGTGTTTCTACAAGAACAGGAGCTGCCTCCTTACTGCATAATTACAATATGGAAATGGCAAAGCCATAAGAATTTTTATAGATTGTCCCAGTAATATCCTTAAAATATGACAGATGATAAATATTTATGTGATTTGGAAGTGTTTTTTTTTCTTTTTCTATTCTCTGTGTTTACATGCAAGTGTTTCTAAGTTGAGGTACTAAAATGAACCACACTCATCGGCAGGGTCCGCCTGCAGCCCAGCTGACAAATACAGGTACCAATGACAGCAAACAGGAACAGGGCCTCGGCTGTTCCAGGCGTGGTGAGAAAGGATACACGGTGGGGTTGAAGTTCTTCAGCACAAAAAACGAAGCAATGATGACCAGGACCAGGAAGAGCGTGTTGTTGTAGAAGATGGAAAAGGTTGTTGCTTCGTAATCTGCAACTTCATTCTTCTTCCACAGAATTCTACGAACAGGTAAAGCCATTACTTCCCACACTGAAACTAAGGCATAGCCCAGCACACCCAGCATTTGGAGAGAGCGACCCCCAGAGGTGTGACAAACCACGTGGCTCTTGCCACAACCAGCTTCTTAAAGACAGCGCAGCAGAAACTGCCAGTCAGCTCATCAGTGAAACACAAAACCCTGCACATTCTCTGCATTTGCATGTTTATTTATGATTTGTCTTCTGTCCATGCGCATCAAACCCAGCCCTTTAACAGCAGTGCTTGCAGGGTTCTACCTGTTAGATACTACCAGCCCGCCTGGCTGTAAGGGAAGGCGTGGGTTTTGTGCTCCAAGGGGGAGACAGTTCTTTTCCTTACGCCTTGTACAGCCCTGATGGGCACAAAGCACGTTCTGATCCTCATCAGGCACAGCCTGGATATTGCTGAGAGCTATCGCAGGGGAAATCTGCGCGCCTGCTTTCCCAGTTACAACCACCGGGGGTGCCAAGCGCAACCACCGGCCAGCAGCACAGCGCAGCAGCAGCAGCAGGAAGCGCTGTCCTGCAGGAACTCGCAGCCCGCTGCGCCACGTAGCCATGAATATCGAATATCACATGCGCCCTGCCCGGCAGCTTCCCTTCAGGCAGTTACCGGCGGGCCTGGACTAAAAGGCGTTCTGCTTTGCACCTCAGGGACCAGGAGGCTGCCTTATGGGACCTTACTGATAACGGCGTTGATTGTTAAAACCATTCATTGATCATTCAAAAGGATTTATAGCTGAACAAAAAGCTGACAATACAGATTTTACTTATTGGGGAAAATAAATAACAACTTTTTCTACTTATAAAAACAAAACAAATTCAAACTACCAGAAGAAAAAGTTTCTAGTTACAGAGAAAAACAACAACCAAGCAACAGTGTCTAAGACCCTACCCAGAGCTTTACAGATGCCAGGCACTATTAAAACAAGACAGAGGCAGGCAGAGGTTACCTTTCATCCTTCTCCTTACGGGACATCTTCCTGTTGTCTGCCTCAGAAAGCTTACGAGTAACTTCTTTGGAAACAGCGTCTTCTCTTTTCTGTGCTACCCTGTAAGAAACATCATTCCTGTTAAAGTTGCCAAATGAAAAAAAAAATGTGACTAGAGGAAGTGGTGTTTTACAGGGAAGAATAAATGCCAGTCACGATACTGAACAGCTTGCCGGGCTGAAGGAACAATTAGCACTAATTAAATTAGGGGCAGTACTTGTCAAATGGAGTTTGTGGCAATACCCACTGGGACTGAAGGTCATTCTGCTATTTAATTGGGCTCCTGGCTGACAAGCCCAGTCTATTCCCTAATTACAAGAGAGCTAAGAGAAACCAACTGGGATTTACTGGTACCAAGGAAGCCCGGCACGTACACGATCCACGTGCCTTGCTCCTCCATGCCAAAGCTCATAGCATTGTGGTAACAGGCACCAGCTTTAGGCAGAGTGCATGAGTGACATTTTGGTGCCACACATTGAACTCCCATAAAGGACTTTCAATGGCAAAGCAGCCAAGAAGCGAAGGTCGCAGTTAAACATTGCAGTGGTAACTTTTCCATATTGCACTGTCAGAGCTTAAGATTTATATTGTCATGAGTTAATATAATTCAGCAATGAGTGCAATGAACTCTGAAGGCAGCAAAAAGCAAGACAAATACCTTTACAACTCCTAAAGTAGCTCATCAGAGCAATGTTTCACGTGTCCTTACTCATAAAAAATAACACAAACGCATTTTGCGAGGAATTATTTGACAAGACCCACGCGCTTACTTGTGCTTGAGCACGAACTTGACGTTCTTGTAGGCGAAGGCCACGAGGTAGGTGCTGATGAGGGTCATGACGCCGTACAGCACGGCCGACTGCACCAGGTCCATGTGCCATATCCTCCAGTACAGCCCTGGGGGAGCGAGCAGCACAAATCAACCCCCACCGGCAGCGCCCCGCGACCCCTGTGGGGCCCCGGGCACCCCCCCCAGGCCCCCTCCCAGCCCCCCTCAAGGCCCAGCTCGGCCCAAACCCAGTCCCAGGCCCGGTCCCGGTGCCGGTGGCGGCGGCGCTCACAGATGGGGATGGCGGAGACGATGAAGGCGTTGCCGAAGAAGAGCGCGGAGGACTTGGCGGAGAGGTTTCTGCTGAAGTCCTGCAGCAGGAGGTCCTCCTCCGACTGCTGCCGCCCGCCGGGGCCGCCCCTGGGCGCCATGGCCGCTCCCAGCCGCTCTCCAACCGCTTCCGGCGCCTCCTCAGGGCACTTCCGGCGGCGGGCTGACAGGGACCGGAACCGGAACCGAGGACCGGGACCGGAAGCGGAACCGGGGCCGCTGGCGGAGGCGGTGGCAGTGGGAGGAGGGCGGCGCGATGGGGGTGTGTAACCAGGCCCGGCGCCGTTAAAAAGAGACATAAAATGCGTATCTGTGCGGCGTTACCGGGAGCGGGGTGCAGTAGTGACGCTGTGTTCGTTGTGGTGCCCGCAGGGAGCGGCCGTGGGGATGCCCGGCGCTGGGAGCGGCCCCCACGGCCTGGGACGGGGCCGGCAGCGGGGCCCCCGCGCGGCCCTGCGAGCTGACGGCGTGAGGTGAGGCGCGGGGAGGAAGGCGGTGAGCACGGTGAGGAGAAGCACCACAGCACCGAGTGGCAGCACAACACGCGGTGAGTACCGAGCTGTGCCCCCGCCAAGAGGCTGGCACTGCCTTCAGCCACCCCTTGTCTTCATCGCCCGGGTGGCAGCAGCCATGCACGGGCACCCCGAGGTCACCGGCCGCTGGGAACGTGTGGCTAGGGAGCCTCAGCAGGTGGTGGCCCGTGGAGCTTTGGCTGCTGCCCTTTGGCGTTGTTCTTCACTGCAGCTCTTGAGCAATTGGTGATGGCTCCCACACCTAGCTGGATTAAATTGTTAGAGCTGTGCTTTCTTAATTTCTAAACATTTCCATGGCTGTTTTCTCCGTTTTCAAATATAAAGTTGTTTAAAAGTAACAGGAAATTAGTTCAGACTGGTGTAATTAAATAATCTTCTCTGTGGAAATTGAGATCATCAGAGGTATTTTAGCAGGCCGTTGTTTCAAGGTGTTTAACCTTCTAAGCATGCACGTCTGTATTGCAGGGGGCTTTCAGCACGCCTGACTTCTGCTGCAGGTTCTCTGTGATGAGAGCCCGTTACGTGAAACAGGTGGAGGCTGTTGAAAGGCTTCCTCCTAATGCCTCTGCTCTGTGTGCACTGTGTCTCTGCAGGTGGAGATCAGTCTTGTTTGTAAAACA
Organism: Aythya marila; assembly: GCF_965140915.1. Classification (NCBI taxonomy): domain Eukaryota; kingdom Metazoa; phylum Chordata; class Aves; order Anseriformes; family Anatidae; genus Aythya; species Aythya marila. The sequence continues at coordinate 25,279,170 of NC_139050.1, read as the reverse complement.
CTTTAAATGTGTAATAACATCACCATTTGATCAATATTATAGGATTTCCTTGTTACAGTGTGCTGTTAGAGTTGTCTAAAGTAGTTGGAAAGCACAGGGCAGATTACGTGTGAGATTGTTTTAAGATTCCAGCCTGTTGTCTGTATTTTTGCAGATTTCTTTCTCTGCTCATCTGGGTAAATGTGTGTTGTGGTGGAACATAATTCAGTTTTTGTTCTGGGGTTGGGTTTACACGAGCAGCACAGTAGCGTGTCGGAGCACAGCCTGCCTGGTGCCCGTCTGGCTCTCCGTTAGGATGAAGTGTGACTTTGTTTTGGGCAGAAGAATGATGAAAAATTTTATTTGGAAAAAAAAACAAATGAGTGCTGTGATTTAAAAAAAAAAAATCTTGGCACCGGGTAGCAGGAATTTAAGCAGAACATTGCATACAACCAAACTGTCACCTCGTGTTCAGTCTAAGTATGCCGTGCTCGCTTCTCCCAAAATAAATGGGGACATGGATTTCTGCCAAAACAACTCGAGTTTTTGTTTAAGCACCTCAGTCCGTGTTGTGCTGAATGCATCTTATCTGAAGCTTTTTTCAGAAGCCGCTGGGGACACAAGGCTTCAAAACCAGAGGAACAACGGCTCTTGTTCCCAAAGCAAAACTTGTTCTGCTAGCACAAACATTGGCACTGTCAGCCTTGTAAGTTATCAAAAAAGTTTCTTACCAATTTTCATAAAAAAACGCAGAAGGAGTGGCCTTTCTTCTGGAAACACGAGGTTTATCTTTGCTTCTCACACTTCTACAACTCAGCTGGACTAAGCTAAAAGCTTTAAAGCTGGGCAGAGGCATTTCCCAGCAGGTTTGCTCTGCCTGTTTTGCTGTCTCCGGTCACTGTGTGAAGTACAGGCTGAAAGCCACACTGCTGTCAGGTGGGAAGTGGGCTCTGCCAGGCAGCCGGTAAGCAGCGAACAAGTCTGCTCCTCAGCAAAGGAGTGTTTGTTACCGTCTGTACTGCCCTGAATCTTAATGGCCCAGGGTTTAAAATCGATTGCCACCAGTCTGAGTGTCTGACTGTGGTGTGTTGGTGATCAGATTCTGACAGCCTGCGTGCTTAGGGTGCGTGGGAGAATAATCACGAGGCTGCAGCACGACGGCTCCACGATGTATTGCCAGCTTTGTTGGGTTTTCCAGCTGGTTGATCTGTGCCACCTCTTCTTTCAGGTTTCAAAATCCTGAGAGAATCCCTGACGTGCAGAAGTGAGGCAGCACAGGCAGGGAGCAGCCTCAAGGCGGGTCGGGAACGGAACCAGGAGAGTTTTGTGGTGGCTCTTCCATCGCCGTAGCAGCGCTGGGAGTAGGTGCCTTGGGGCTGGGGAGCTGCAGTGCCTTTGTGGCTCCGGTAGCGAATTGCAGCACTGTAATGCGGCGTTGTTCTGGCTACATGGCAGTTCCTGGTATCTCACGGGGCTCCAGCAGGTCCGTGCTTGAATATCTGGGTTGTAACTGGTGTCTGGGCACTGTGGGGTGGAAGGCAGAGTCTGTCTCCTCTGCTGCTGTAACTGAAGGAACTCACCAAAGCTGAGACTGGTATAGATCTGGTCTAAAAGGTTTGTGACACTTTGCAGCTGGCTATTGCTTTATTCTCAGGGGAATTGTGTGTTCTGCTCGTTTTGGCTTTGTCAGGGATTTGGGGTCCCTTCTGGGACCCCATCTGGGCGGGCTGGGAGGTCCCTTCTGACCCAAACCAGTCTGCGATTCTGTGATGTCCAACAACGAAATCAGAGCAGAGCAAAAAGCTTCACCATAGTTAAGATTGGGGGGGAAAAACAACAAACTTTGAAAAGAGAACTCTTCTGATATTCTGCAATCCCCACGTTTACCTGGAGGTGCTGAAGTTTGGGATTAGTGCTCTGAGGTTGGATCAGCTGGCGGGGGATTGCTGAAATCCAAAGGAAAGACCTTTGAATGAACAGGCACGGCGCTCGTAAACTTCTGATTTTGCTGTCTCAGTGAAATAGGCAGATGAGAAGCCTTTCAGTTCTCTCTGTGCTATGGTTTTTTTTGTTTGTTTGTTTCATTTTTTTTTTTTCTTCTTTGAAGTCTGAGTTCTCAAGTTGGAGACATAATCTGGCTGTATTGTTTGTCAGACAAATCTGTTCTTGGGCAGGGCCCACCAAACAGCGCAGCTGTCACAGCTGGAGGGACAGTCTGAGGGCTGGTCTTCAACCAGCGTCCTTTCCAAACAGCGTGAGGGGACGGTTTTCTTATCTGGGTATGAATTTGGGAGGAATTCTGAGACGCTGTATGCAGGGCAGAATGTCTGAGGTACACTTCTGGGCATTAGGATGAGGGAAAATAGCTGCAGTGGGCACTGGGGTGTATAAAGGAGAGTCCGTCACCCGGCGCTGGTGTTCCATGAGCTGGCCTTTTTTAGCTTGCTAGAACACTGCACTGAAATGACTGACCGCTGTGTTCACCTCTAGTTTCTGAAAGCTGAAACCTGCTGGATTTCTGTGACACTTGCTGCATCTGGAGGGAGCTTGGTGTGGTGTATGTGGCCCATTTTTGGTGTCTTGAAATGACCTCATCTGTTCCCTTTTCCTCCTTTGACATTTTAAAAGTTTTTGTTGATTGTGCCTTCTGCATGTAGACCAAATGAACGAAATAATGTTGGGATAATGTTTGTGAGGAGATTCTCGGGGGCTTACTCACCCAGCATTTATCCCAGACACAAAATGGAACTGACACCCACCTTGTCAGTAAATAAATTAATACCAGAGTATTTATTCAATCTCTGCGGGTTTGGACCTTGGAACCCGTACTGGCCTCATCTTCAGCTCAGACCGGAGCAAATCAGCCCACTAGGTGTCACTCCAACAAAGGCCACCAGAGCACGGCTGTTAAACCCTTGCTGCCCTCCTCCCTGTGTATTTCCTTTAGTGAAGACTGGCCTGCATCGTTTCACCTTCATGTGAACACATCAAGCTCTTTTTTTAATTCTTCAAACAAACAAAAAAAAACAGACAAAACCAAATAAACAACAAAAAAACAACCCACAATTAAAATTCCTGGTCCTGGAATTAAGAGAGTCGATAGAAATAGACTCAAAATGTCTCACTTTACAATTTGTAAGGGAGAGAAAAGAAATCTCCATCCCATAGCCTGAGCCTGCTGACATACAACATGATGAAAAATGGGCTGTTGCACAGTTCCTGTAAAGATTTAATAGGGGTGGAAGAGTCAGCACACCTTAATAGCAGTGAGCTGCTCAGAGATGTTCTTTTTCCATCTGTTAAAGCTATAAAAAAAATAATCTGTATCATTGCCACTTGTTTTTCCATGGTGCTTCCATAACCCGTCTGCTGGCACGTGGCTGTCGGAGCAGGGGTAGGGCTGGAATTCTGTCTGAAGGTGGTTAGGGCTCGTCATCGAGTGGGAGAAATGGGAGAAATGAAGTTCCTGAAGGGAAGCCAGTGCCACAGAAGACAATTTGGTTCTTGTTTTGCTGGTGCTCTGCATGCCCCGAACGCCCCGGGGGAGGTGTTGCTGAGCATCTCGCTCACACGTTGTGTTTGGTAGTGCCTTGAAATCCGTGAGGGCTACCTAAAACTAATCAAAGAGAGTATTGTGAAGCATCCCCAGCAGTCTGTTTGCAGGTGAAGGCACCCTGAGAACACGTGGAGGAGGTTTGGTTAGCTGGTGATGGGGGAGCTGAGCTGAAGGGCATTTACCTCGCAGACTCGGCGGTGCGGGGACAAGTTACGGAGCAGCGTGTGGTGTCTCACAGCTTTGTCCTCCCCTGGCTGACCTGCCAGGAGTGCATTGAGCTGAAATGAGAGCTTTTCCCCCTGGGAAGCGCAGGGGGCAGCAGCAGCTGAGGGCTGGAAGGGCCCTGGGGGAGCCGAGAGCTGCGGTGTGCCTGGGTGCGCAGCAGCCCCTCGGTGCCCAGCAGCTGTGGCCCTCACCTCAAACACAGAGGTGGAAAACCGACACAGCTGTGGCGTGGCGTGCTGCAGGCAGCTGAGGATGGCCCTTCTGCAGTACGCTGGGAGGAAGGGCTGCTTTCTGCCGCTGGAACAAGCACTCTGAGCCCGGAAACCTTTTTTTTTAACAGCGAGCACTGGGCTCGGAGCCGTTCCCTTCTTCCCCCAGCAGACCCGGCTGCCTGCTGCCGGCTGTGTTGCCTGCAGGTCAGGCTCACAGGATGCGGTTACCGCCTGCAGGAGCTCAGCAGAAACGCTCGCCTCTTGCTGCAGGGTTGCGGCAGTGTCCCAAAACGCGGTGCTGCTGCCGCCCTGCTCGCGGGACCGCGCCGCCCGTGGGCTCGGGGGGGGCTTCGGCTGCCCGGGGTGGGGGCACCGAGCGCTGGGGCGCTGCTGGACGGGCTGTGCCGAGCCGTGCCGAGCTGTCCCGTCCCGTCCCCGTGCGGGCGGTGCCGGCTCCGCCCCGGGCCCGGCGGCTCCGGAAGCGCCGCTTAAAGCCCGGCGGGGGCAGGGGGGGCGCGGCCGGCGCTGGGGCCGCGGGCGGCGCTGCGGGAGGCTCGGCACCGGCACCAGCGGCACGGCACGGAGCAGATCGGCTCGGCACGGCACGGCACGGCTCGGCGGCTGGGAAGGCTGCAGCAAGAGGCCGGCCGGGGCAGGCGCTTTTAATTCTGTATATTCATCGTTATTAGCTCTTTTTTTCTTTTTTTTTTTTTGATTTTTTTTCTTTTTTTTTTTTCTTTTCTTTTTTTTCTTTTTATTTATTTTTTTCTTCTTTTTTTTTTTTAATTATTTTTTATTTCCTTTTTTTTTTTCTCTTTTTCGCTGCTCTCCGCCCCCTCCAGCCGGCTGCCCGCTCCCGAGGGTGGCGGCGTTGGCCCGGCGGCAGCGCCCTGCCGGCAGCGGAGCGGGGCCGAGCCGGGCTGGGCTGTGCCGGGCTGAGCCGAGCCGAGCCGGGCTGGGCTGGGCTGGGCTGTACCGAGCCGGACCGGGCCGAGCCCCCTCGCGGGCGGCGGGGCCGTGCCGCCCCTGCTGAGCCAGCCGGTAGGTGTCTGCGGGGCGGCTCTCCCTACCCTACCCCTATCTTAACCCCTGCCTTCCCCTTCCTGCTGCTCTCCCCTTCTCCCTGCCTTCCCCTACCCCGTGCCCATCCCGCGGGCACTGGGCTCGCCCCCTTGGGTGAGGGGCAGGAGCTGTGGGGTCCGGTGCGGAGGGGCTGGGACCCCCTGGGGGAGGTCTCCTTGTGCCGGGTGCGCTGTGCGAGCAGGGCACGGCGCTGCGTGGTGCTGAGGTCGCTTCTAAATAGTGCCAGGGACGGATGTGAAAGGGCTGAGATGGAAGCAGGCAGCCCTGCTGCCGCCGTGCCCGCTGCCTGCTGTGTGGAGAGGCGCTGGGAGGCTCAGCTCCGTGTGCTCAGGCAGTTCCCTCACATAAAGCAATCGCGTGAGCAGCCCGGCATTGACACAGCGTTGGAGGCGCAGCTGAACGAGACCCCAAGGCACTCGTGGTGCTGCTCGGCTGAGCCTGGGCACGGGGAGGTGAAGCAGCTGGGGGGACTGATGCCTTTGTAAGGTTTCTGGAGGTTTGTGGTACCTTTAGGAAGAGCGTTCCCTGCTACGTCTGTGCGAGAGTAAGAGAGATACAATCCCGCTGGAGCTTGCTTTTACTGGCAGATGTCCTGGTGGCTTTAAACGTAGGAGCAGGAAAGCAGAGAGGTCCAACTCCTTTTTTTTTTTTTTCCTGGCTGTCCTGACAGCGCCGTTTCCCAGGGCGATGCGAAAGCCTCGCAGTGCATGTTCCAAAACAGGGGAGACTCAGTGGGAGATTTTCCAGAGCAGATCCTCAGCAGTGAGAAACCAGTGCCCAGTTCCCCCAGGTCTCTGAGGCTGGGGGTTGAAGCGGGCGGGCGCCTGGCTTGGAATGCGCTGACCAGGAAGTGATCCGCAGCGGGCACCACGCCAGCCTTGGAGGCTCTGGGCAGGGCGAGCGGAGAGGGTCTAATTAAAGGTAATCAACTGTTGCGTGACTCCTGATTAGAAGGCAGACGGCTTGCTCTCCGGTGACCTGCGAGATGTGCCGTGTATTTGTACTCCAGAAAAAAAAAAAAAAAAACAACACAACAAACAACTTTTCATCTTGGGGCTAATTGGGTTTGTCTCCGTGCCCGAGTTGCCGGCCCCCTTTGTCTCCTGCCCCGCTGCGGAGGCTGGCAGGAGGCGGGCGAGCCGGCGTGCCGGCGTGCCACGGGGTGGGTGCGTGAGTCAGGCAGCGTGCTGCGGGCACGGCAGGATGCAGGGGGGAGCTGTGGCTGCCGGGAGCGAGCACCACAAGTGGCGTGGCTCAGCGGGCAGGGGTTGCGTCCTGGCCCCGCGCAGGGCACTGGGACGCTGGGCACGGGGCTGAGCGAGGGCAGCGGTTCCCTAGGGTCGTGTAGCAAGGTGTGTCGGGGTGGAGGGACAGCGTCTGTCTGTCCGTCTGGCTGCTGCGAGGAGAGGCGGCGCGCTGGGAGCGCTGGGGCCGTGGTCTTGGGGCCGTAGAGGTGAGCAGCACAGCGCCTGCTTTTGTGGCGTGGAAGGAGCCGGAGCCGTGCTCCCAGTGAGCAGCATGGCGGGGAGGAGGGCATCGCCCCAGCCCCCCTCCTGCCCCCCTGAGGGACCGTGCGTGCGTGCCTGAGCGTCTCTGAGATCTCATGTGTGAGGAGCTGCTGAGTGTGTGTTTGGGATTAATTAGCCGGAGTTTAGCTGGTTTCATGCTTTACGTGCCTAGGGGCTACCCGCAGTCACAGAGAGGGGAGGAGTTTTGCTGTTGCTGGCTCGAAATCCTCTCCAGGGGTGATCTTGTTCGTGTCAACCATGAGCAATTAGAGAGATTAACTGTCTTGTTTTCCTTTCTGCCCTAGATTGATTCTGGTGAGGCTCTGGGACATTTGAAAGTGATTTGGAGAGAGCAAAGTCTGTGTCTGATGGACACCGAAGCCAAGCCAGCGTGTGTTGTGCAGCAGGCTCACTGCCCAGCCATGAAGTGCCCTCCTCCGGAGGACTTCCCTCCTCAGCTGAGGCTGTCGGGGAAGATTCCTCCGGTGAAGCCTTGCTTCAAGAAGAAGCAGCAAGTGCAGAAGAGGCTGGACACCCAAACCCTTCGTGCTCTGCGGCCTATCTTTACCAGTCTGCTGGGAGCCGGCTCCCTGGACAGGGTCTTCGTGCCCCGAGGCCAGGGTGACGGCCACAGCGGTTTATGTGAACCTGCTGTGAAAAAGCCTCTGGAACTCGGTACCTCGTGCCCCCAGGCAGAAAGTAACGTGGCCGTGCTGGTGCCCGCAGCCCCCGATGTGCAGCCCCCGCTGCCGGGGGCTCACCCTGCTCCTGGGCACCCCGAGCAGGAGGTGCGGGCAGGGGAGCGAGGCTTCTCCTCAGAAACTCCCCCTGGAAGCGCTGCTGAGACGAGCGCTGAAGCGTTCCAGGATCACCCTTTGCACCCAGCTCCTGGCGATGCTGCGGCGTGTCCTTTGTTCCCAGACAAGGTTCTGGAAAGCTGCACCTCTGCCTTGTTCCCGGAGAGCAGCTGCCCCGTGCAGTACGCTTTGAACCCCAGCAACAAATTCAGCGCCGGGATATTCCAGGATAAAAGCGAGGAAGCTTCTCTCGATTTGGTGTTTGAGCTCCTGAACCAGCTGCAGTATCACACCCACCAGGAGGATGGGATAGAGATCTGTGTGGATTTCCTGCAGGGCGCTTGTGTTTATGGCAGCGACTGCCCCAAGCATCACACGGTGCTGCCCTACCACTGGCAGGTGAGGAGGACAGCAACCCAGAGCTGGCAGAGCGTGACCAACGATTCCCAGGAGCACCTGGAGAGGCTCTACTGCAACCCCGACAACGACAGGATCAAAGTGAAGTACCGGTAGGTGCCTGGCTCTGCTTGCTTACGAACAAACAAAGGGGTGCTTAACCGTGCCGTGGTGCGGAAGTACAATGGGTTATGCCCTCTTTTTGTCTGGTATCTGGTATGTAAGTGTTTTCCAAAGCTTGTCGCAATGTTGCCTTAAATGTAGCTGAGAAGTTTGCCACAGAAAATTCTTGGGTGCCTCCTAAAGCTGCTGTGTGGAACTGGGAGGTGTGCTTTGGAGCTAAAGGAGTTGAGGCGTGTGGAATGAGAAAAGTTCAGTTCTGTGGGAATGGAGAGAGTTGAGACAGATGTCCGGGCAGCGTTGTGCTCACTCTGACACTCCTCATTAGCCTGCTGGGCGGTGGCAGCAGGGATAATGAGCCTCTGCAGTGACCCAGCAGGGAGGAGGCGGCAGCGCTGTCACGGGGAGCGCGGATTGAGCCTGGACCCAGGCTGACTGTGCGCTACGGGCACAGCTCACAGCCTCCTAACTGCGTGCTGAACGCTGGGCTTGGCTTGGTGCTGTGCTGGGTTTCTCCCCTGCAGCTTCCCTGGGGCTCTGTGCACAGCAGCGTTCTCTAATCTCAGAAGATGACTGAATTACCCGGGAAACCAAAAAGATGTTTGTTATCAATTTAGGCTCGTTCCGGCGCCCTGAGATCAGAAACAAAACTGCTTCGGGGCTGTACCGCCGCCTCCCCTGCGAAGGGGAGCAGCAAGCGCCTTGTTTATGGGTTCACCGGGTCTACACGGTCTGTGCTCTGAGTGCAGGGTGTAGGCTCCAGCTCTGAGCTCTGAATCATCTCTTCTGGAGGAAATAAGAGCACATTTCTCACAGCCCGCCTGCCCTGCCGTATCCTGTCAGCCCGGTGCTGCTCGCCCCAGCACCACTCGAGGTTCAGAGACACTTCTTGGGTTGCAGGGGGAACGGCGAGTTTGTCTTTGCCATCCAAGTCCTTGTGGATTTGTTCTTCCTTCTGCCTCCTGAAGGATTATATCCCTTTGTCCTTAGTGTTTTAGGGCAGAATTAGTTTGTTTTCATTTCCTGTTAGGTGTCAGAGACCCAGCCTAATGCTGCAGGTGTCTTTGCATGCACCTAACTGGGCGTTGGGTTGGGCATCAAACCTCAGCTCCATCAGCCCACAGGTTCATCCCTTTGTTTTGGAAAAATATTGCAATCTGACTTAAAATCGTGTAACTGTCCAGCAGATAAATTTCACTGTTGTTTACAACAGAGACGCTTTCATTTTTTCCAAATATTTACAGAGATTTCTGAAAGCAGGGAACAGCAAGTGTCGGTGTGAGAGAAGCCTCTGCGAGTCATTCAAGCTTAAGCTCTGTGCAAATACGCAAAATGGTTTTTGTGCTGTTTTTCTTGGAGCGTGCATCACAGCCTCTTGCTACACGCCCCCCCTACCTGCTCCCAGCACGGAGCCCAGGGTAATTAACCTTCAAGGAAGCGCAGCTCCCTAATTGCTTACTCATCACATCCCCAGCCTGCAACGTTGGCTGAACCCGCCGGCTGCCCTTGCGCTCATTCTGCAGCTCTCCAGCCTGGTGAGTGAGCAGTTTGGCCTCTTGGCACCCCGAGCTTCTGCCTGGGCTGGTCGGGAGGCAAGGTGGCAGACACCTCACGCTCCACAGGCGGGGACACAGCAGGGACCCAGCAGGTGCCGAGCGCTGCCGGGGCAGGGGCAGGTTCTTGGAGTACCTGATCACAGTCTCATGCAGGGTTGGAGGCTGGATCTTTGTCGTATCTCCTCCCGGAGCCATGAGCTGCAAGGGCTGCAGCTCCCGGACGGGTTCACCCCGCAGAGAGCTGCGTGGCCCCGGGTGGGTATCGGCGAGAAACCAAAGGGAAACTTTTTAAGAGCAGAGCTGCTGACTGCGAGCCTTCAACCTGATCCTGGTTTTAAAGGAGATCTGGCGCTGGGGGACAGCCTTGGCCTGGGCCTTGTGGTGAGTCCCCTCTCCACGCAGCTGGGCTCGGGCTGTGCGTGACTTCCAGTCCCCGCAGGCCGGCCCCTGTCCCCGGGCTGTTGGGTCTCCTGGCAACCAGCTGCAGCTCCTGGCGTGCCCGCCGTGCCGCGGGGCTGGCAGCCGTGCCGGGACAGCTCGCGAGTCGCATGGTGACCGCGTTATTTGGCTGCAGCTATTAATCTCTTGTGGTCAGCCCCAGCCTGCAGGCCTATCTCTCCAGATTGCATGCGACGAGGAAACGGCTGCTCAGCACTTTGCATGGCCAAGAAAGGCCGTGCAGAAGCCGGGCTGACTGATAGGCAGCGGGTGCTGGTGGTTGTTTGGTCACCTGTGTTTGAAACACGGCTTACGTGGCCTGGTTACTGCAGGCTGCATGCCCAGCACCGCCGTGGTGCTGCCCCAACGCAGCGGGGCTGCTCACCACAGCAGGGGGAGGGTGGCTCAGCTGGAGAAGGAGCTCCAGACCCAAACGGGATGTTCCTCAAGTAGCTATCGGGATAAATCTTCCTGCGTGTCGGTGTTACTGAGATGAACCATGTCAGGGAAGCGTTCCTGGGCTCCGAGCAGCAATAGTGGTGAGCCCTCTAAAGTCACTTCTTTGTAACAAGGTGCCTCGGCTGCTCACTCATCACAATTTGGCCTCAGACTGAATCTAAACCTTCATCATAAACTGTTTTTGCTTTTTTAAGTCCTACCAAGTAGTCACAGCCAAACACCAGTCTGCCTAAACAAAGGGGGGTGTGAGCAGGTTACAGTACCTACAAGCACTCCGTTTTCTTCGTGCACGCAAGGAGAGGCCCTGGAGAAGTTGCAGCTCGCAGCTGAGTGTCGGAGAGAACAATGCCCAGTGCTGCTTCCCAGCCTGAGAGCACCCCACTGAGATGTTTTCTGATGCTCTTCAGTAAGGGGAAGCGCCTGGCTGCAGAGCTCAGCAGGTTTTCCCTCTGCACATACACCTGTCTAATCGTGCATGTGCTGCTTTTCAAAACAAGCAGCCTTGCTGCTGCCGACAGGAGGATTTGTTTAAAAAAACCGTGCAGTTCCTGACCTTCAGATCCCCCTCTTTGGCTGAAATCCCCCCCTCGGCCCGGGGAGCTGCAGCCCCTGCTCAGCTGCATGCACCCGGCGTATCCCAGCTCACAGGGAACGACGGCTCCTCAGAGGCTGTGGCTTTGTTTTTTTAATGTGGCAGTACTCTATAAAAAACAGAAATACCCTGAAACTGGTTAAAATGTAGTAGTTACAAACATCACCTTTCGTAGCCCGTCTCTGCAATGGGAGGCCGTGCGGTTGCCCAGTTCCTGTCCCGCCCACCTACATCTGTCTTTGCTCTAAATAGAGCACGAGCCTCACTGGCCGACTGCAGGCAGGTTCTGTCAGAGAGCTAAAAGCCTCCATTTTCGTTACAGTTTTATTTCATTTCCATCCAACTCACGGATGGGATCAGGGAGGCTCGGTTGGGGCGCTATTGCCGTCGGTGCAGTGATTGGTACCTGCTGGTCTTCAGCCATCCTACAACAGAAGGGTCTCCTGAAAGGCCAGGCAGGGCAGACAGCTGCCTAATCTCTGTGCTTAAGGCAGCTCTGCCAAAAGCCCAGCAGCACCCTTTTGGATCCTTGAAGATCCTCCAGTCCTGGTTGGAGTGTCTGCCATTTAATTCTTAACCGTGAGAAGCAGAGGTCCCCTCATCGGGGTCAGGAATAACATCGGCCCTTCTGCTGCCTCTGGGGAACTGCCAGCAGGAACTGGAGCCGCGTTTTCTTAGGAGCCCCTCTTCTTGCTGCTGTGCTTCCTTGCAGTTCACGCCCCCGAGTTAGTGGCTGGAATATCGCTGCCTCTGGATGAGGAGGGAGATGCTCGTTCTGCGAGGTGGGCAGGTCTTTTGGAGAGTTTCTCCCCAGCTGAGACACAGGCCTGTAGCAGAGCAGAGAGATTGTCTTCATATCTTTGAAGCTGGCAGGACAGATTATACTCTGCTGGTCCCATCCCCTCAGCCCAGTTAATTACTGCCAGTTAATTACTGGCATGTGCTGATGGCGCACTCCGCACCAATTTATGCCCCGTGGATGCTGTGCACTGGACTTCATTGGGATCTCGAGGTGTCTGGGCATTGTCCAAATCTCTACAAACCATCTCCCACACAGTAAATTCCCACAGTGCTGGAAAGCTTAGAGAGGAGAGGAAACCCGTTATTCAGAACTAGAAATAGCAGTACAGGGGTTACACGGGGATGTTCAAAATCCTCCCAAACTGCTGTAACTGGCCCACTGTGAAAGGAGGAGGAGGCCCCATTCCTGATAGCATTCATCACCTGACATCCAGATGGGGAAGGGCAGGCGGTGTGGTTTGGGATATTCTCTAAAAGATAATTTCCATGAGACCCACCTGATAACAGCGCAGAGCCCGAGTGCCAGATCAAACTCAAGGCCAGCGCTTGGCAGCACGGCGAACTCAAAGAAACGAGCCCAGAGCGTAGGGTCGGGTACGGAGGAGAAAGGAGAGCATGACACGGAGTGCGTGCCACGTGAGCTACAGGACACTCAGCATGGTGACGAGCGAGTCAGCGTGGTGGCTGTACACGTTTTAATCAATTCTCTTGGTGCCTCAAGCCTTCGGGCCCCACGCTGGGCACCAGAAGGGCTGTGGTGCTTTCCCCGTGCTGGGCAGCTCAGCACCACCGCCGCTCTCGCTCCCCCTCCTCAGGTGAGGCAGGTGGGACACACGGCCCGTGTTCTGCCACGGAGAGGGAAGGACAAAGGTATGAGGGCAGGAAACGAGGCTTCCTTCGCTCTTGGGCTCGTGCTGTAACTCGTTCCTGCTGCTGTCGGGGTGTCTTCGCTCTTGGGTCCGTGCTGAAACTCCTGGTGCTGTCAGGGTGTGCCTCTGGGGTTCTGGAGCCCGGGAGGGCACAGTGGAAGCACGTCGGTTGTTCAGGGCCTTCTGCACGTGGTCTGATGTGTTCAATGGTTAAATTTGGGAAGCTTTCGTTGCGAGCTGCACAGCTGTCACAGCGCGGGGAGCGGCGGTGTTATTGCTGACAGCGGAGATGAGAAAGCAGCTGAAATTCACCGCCGGGTGATTTCGTGCCGCGTTTGGTGAGCGCACACAGCTGAGCGGCTCTGAGCTTCTTCAATTCCCCGCTAGAAGGAATGCAAAACAGGGCCCCTAAATAAGGAGCATGTGAAGTGCTTTTAGAAGTGTTGGCCGTGTGCTTTCTGCCCGCTGTGCTCCAGTGAAGGTGTTTTTGCCCCCTCTGTAGCAGCATTTCCATGTGAACTGCAGCTGAGTGGCTTCTGGCTGCACAAACCCCACTGCGCTGTCGGGAGTCAGCGATCCCTCTTTTCTGGGGGTGTGCACAGGAAAGTTTACACCACTGCTAAGATGGTGTAAAAGTCGCTGGATCTGTAGCCAGAATCCTTCTTTGTGTTGCTACACCCCTGGCTAGTGCCTCATGTCTTCCAAGCTCTAAAACAGTGTTTGCTCCTAAAATGTTGTGAGTAAGAGCGTGGGGTCGAACGGCTCAGTCCCTCCTGGTGCCCTGTAGCAGCAGCAAACGGAGCTGATGGGTTTAAAGCTGCCTTGTGGCACTGCAGCTCCGTTGCTGTAGTGCTGGCAAAACACAGGCTGGTTTGGTTGGGTTGGTTTTTGTTTGTTTTTGCCGTGCTGGAGCCCGCAGCTGCGTGCTGAACCTTCCTGTAGCACCCTTATCTCTGCTGCTCCTTTCTGACCGTCCGTCTGCGTGCCTCGCGGGGAGCAGCGGCGTCACACGGGAGGGACCAGCTGAAGGGAAATAGCGAGCTCATTTCCTGCCCTGTCACCTGCTGCCCCTCTCCTTTGGGTGGCAGAACACCAGGGGCCGATAAGATCGAGGCTGCGGGCTCGTGCTTAGCAGCCCGTGCTGCTCCTCACCCCAGCACAGCGCAGCTCCCTGCAGCGGGGCTGCTGCCGTCCTCTCGCAGCCGTGTGGCTATCAGCAGCCGTGGAGAGCTGCTTGGACACACCGCGTCCCTGCTTCCCTCCCCAGGGGCTCAGGGTGGCTTCTGGTGGCAGCACCTCTTGGCTGCGGTGCTCTGAGACCTGCTGGCGGTGTTTGCAGCTGCCGGCAGGTTGGCGTGACGAGGCAGGTCTCGCTGTCACACTTCAGGTGCCGTTGGGTTTCCCGCAGCGCTCGGCTGCCTCTCGTCTCCCACCTGGAGCCGTGCTACAGCCGGCGGCCTCGAGCACTGCCGGCTGGGGTGGGGTCAGCAGGCAGGCAGCAGACCTGGCTCGCTCCCCTGGGAGCTGGGGTGGGTCTGACTGACTCTGCAGACAAAAATACTGCAGCTTTTCCTACCTGGTCGGGTCTCTAAGCTGGTTTGTTCCCCTGGGCGCCTCACAGGTTGTTGCTATTGCAGAGAGGAACTGGCTTAGTCAGAGAGAGAAAATCACCGGTTTCATCATCTCAGCAGTGTTTAGCTCTCAGTCGTGCTTTGTATCACAGCTGGTCTGATGGGAACCGAGTTTCATTTCCTGCACCAACCTTTGTTGATCACTCCGTTGCTTTTTTTTTTTCTGCACTCAGCTTGCGGTAAGACTCATGACATGTAACTGAACTTAGGAGAAGAGTTTGAAACCACATGTGTGCAGAGCATGTACAAAACCTATTTCTTCTAGTCATCTCTTAGTCCCTGCGGTGAAGCTTCTGCGATTCTTACGAAGTGGAAAGGGCGCGGAGGGCTCACACGAGACCCAAGTTCTTCAGAAGAACACAGGGCAGAGTGAACCCGAGCCGTCCTTATTTTAGCAGGCCACCTTCATCACCCCAAAGTCATGAATATTATATTAATGTTATGAATATTATAACTTGCAGTTCGAAGTGCCCGCCCAGTTTGGTGTCCTGAAGAGATTGTGTCAGGTCTTACAGCAGGGGCACGGAGGAAGCTGAGCTGCCCCGGGAGCCAGGTTCTGCTTTTGAGGGCGCTCGTGGAATTTTGTTTTGAACTGCTGCTGTTCCACAGCACCAAATTTGGTTTTCTTTGTGTGCTGTGCTCTTAACAGGGTTCAATATGCTTATTCTTTTGGTGAAAACGATTCCATTGAGCTGCTCTGTTTTATAAACAGACCTTTATTTGGTTAGTCATTGAGGAGGAGTTCTCAAGAAATCTCTGTTCCCACCTCTCACAGATTCTCTGTATGATTTTGGAGAAGCTGTTTAAGTCTCTCCAGGGGTAAAATGGGGATAGCAATCTGTGCTTCAGAAGCAGGGAGCTTTGTGGCACTTGCAGAGAACTTCAACAACTTTTCATTTGGAAACACCGTAGAAAAAAAAGTGTTGTTTTTGTTACTCATTTCAAGCTGTCCCGCAGCGCACACGCAGTGACGCTGTGTGCCTCCGAGGTGTCTGCAGCCTGCCTGCTCTCCCAAATCCCTGCCAAGCCGGGGTCACAGTCTCCTTTCTGCTTTTCCCTGCATGTCCGTGTGCTCTTGGCTTCCCCCTCCCCGTTAGGATTTAACCCACAGCCGCTGCTCCATCCTCTGGCTCACAGCCTCGTGTTGCAGCGTGCGCCGTGCCTCGGGAGGAGCTGGGCGCTGTGCTGCGGGGAAGGCAAGGTGAGGTTGTGCTAAAGAACATTTCAGACGTAACCTTGAGCGTCCAGCTCTCTTCTGGAGCCCGAAACTTGGGGTCTTTGTGCTGTATTTAGGCCTTGGGCAGTCGAGAGGTGCAGTTGTCACGTTTGCTTTCATCACCGGGGTCTCAAAGCTGCGAGCAGGACTGTAATCACGCAATCACCCGCCGTAATCACAACTCATTTTTTTTCCGTGGCTTCGCATTATATAAGCTGGTAATAGGCTTTTTAATATACAGAGGAAGTGCTTAAACTGGAGAGCTATTATTAAACAACTGCTAAATATATTGCAGGAGCTCAGAGCCTGAATGCCAGCAACTGCTCTGATTCAAAAAAGTGGATTCTGAATAGAGATAGGAACTGTTAATGCAAAGAAATATGGAAGTTATCTATATCTTATGTGATTTAAGATTTTTAGCAAAAGAATGTTTCCTTATTCCCAATATTGTAAATTATCCCCCCCAAAACAGGCAGTTTTTTGGCACACAGTGTATTTTTCAGATGCTGTCACTTAAGTAAATGCATTTGTCCAAAATTCTCAGCTGTATAAAATAATGTGGTGTTATTCTATCTAACGTTAGGGACAAAATGCAGGGAGTTTAAAAGTATATGGTCAAAATATTCATGGGACAATTAGTTTGTGTAGATTTCAGAGCGTTTCGATAATTTGGTCACTCAATTTTCTGTTAAAATTAACAGAAAGCAGCATTCTAAGCCCTTCACTGACTTTACAAATAAAAGTGCCCCTTTAAAGCATCCCTGTGTTAACAGAAGTTTGGGTTTCAGGAAAACCCTTCTGTTACCTCCTGAAGGAAACCACTGAAGCTTTCTCTCTGCATAGCTGAGGGCGCTGGCCAGAGGATGCCGTACCAATTTTTAAATCATCTCTCTGTCAGAAATACCTCCAGCCCCTTTTTTTCCTCGAGGACTAAGGGGAGCCTCCCGGGTCCCCCTGTCTCTGCAGGAGGCTGTGGAGCTGCCGGCCGCGAGCAGGGCCCGGGGCACGCACCGCTGGGCTGCTCAGAAATGCTGTGACCTTTCCAGGCAGACAGAGCCATCGTTTCTGTTTCGGAATGAGAAGACACGAGCGCTTCACGTGTCCTGTTCAAAGCCGGAGCTCACAGGCGTGCGGGTGATGCCCAGGTTTGCCCTGCAGCGAGCTGTCAGCCCGTGGCGGGGAGCAGGGGGCGTCCTGCCCGCCTGTTTGCTTCCAGGGAGATGGATTTGATGGAGGGGAGGCATCAACAGGGCTGCACAAAGGTAAGAAATCCCACCCAGCAGCCGGAATCGCTGCATTTCTCAGCAGTGGGGGAAGCAACCTGGCACGTTGCGCACAGGTTTCGCAGAAAAATGCCGCCCGGACCCCCGGCAGTTCCTCGCGTGCTGTGCAGAAAAGGCGAGCACAGAATCCTGCCAGTATGCTCCAAGCCAGGGTGCTGGGAGTTCGTCCCAAATCCTGCCGAGATCAACCTGCTCTGCAGGAAAAGCATGAGGAGAAGACTGCCTTCGTCTCAAAAAAAAGTCTTTCCCTCCCCAGGACTCCCCCTGACTCTCGCTGCTCGGCCCCTCGGCGATGTGTGTGTGCCGGAGGCTGTGCTCTGACACAGCACGGGTCAGAAATGCCCAAGTCAGGTATCAGCAGCCAGCCTCGCCTCAATGCCTGCAGAATTTGCTTTCCAGTCTTCAGAACCGTGAAGGCTCCTAGCTTTTAGGGTGTTAACCAGCACGTGACTGGTTCATGAAGCGTTCGGCATGCCCGTGGAAAGCTTTGATTGTGTTTGGAGCGTGTCTCAACTTCCAGATTCCCTTTTCTTTGCACTGCATTAACACAAAACTGCAGCAAACGTCTCTTCATGACCTGTTCTGACTGTACCACGCGCAATATATGAAGTTAGAGTAACACCACATAAACCTCCGGGGCACTGCTTTAAAAGAAAATAACTCGTATATAAAGACGAGCTTTTCCCTTTCTTTGCACTTTCTTGAAGGTCACAGATCTTTGAAATCTTGTTGTGGTATTTGACTTGAAAATAGATCCAAGTGAGAACAAACGCCTGAATCGTGAGCTTGCACTGCGACACGCCTTCGTGTGCACTTGGTTAATGAAGTTTGTGGCCCCTTGTCTGGGGGAGGTGATTTGGGGCTTGGATTTGTAGGGGCAGCACAGCCCCGAAACAGGGGGTCCATCTCTTCACTCCGGAGTAATACAGTGTCAAAATAAACTTGCTTTTTACTGGACCCTGAAGTTGAGAATGCTGTCAGTGTAGATGTCTTGATAAGAAAGTGCAAATGCCCCTAAAGCAGCGTTAACATCAATTTGAGAAGAAATTCACTCAAAAACTCATTCTTGTGCTGCCTGCTAGCTTGTAACCCGGCTTGGTGTTGCAGAGAGCTGATTTCCTCATGGTTTCACACATTGTTTTCAAATAAAGTCGATTGCTGCAGCCTGTTGTTAGGGAACCAGATGACTCCCTACAGGAAGGTGGGGTGACTGTTATTTTTTTGCTGCAGAACACTTGTTTTGGTTGGTTTGGGGTTTTGTTTTTGTTTTGGTAAGACCTACCCATCATTTCAGTGTTTTAAAGATCATACTCTTCAGGAGTTATCTGCGAGAGTGGTATAACAAAACTCCTCAGCAACTGTGTAAAAGCTGCCAAAATCAAAATCGTTCTCAAGCAAATCAGCATTGGGAAACTCCTGTGGATGTTTAGAGGAGCTGCCACTTGATGTGGCCGGTTTCATGCACAATACTTGGGTGTTTATGGTGTGAGGCGGCTAAAATGTTTAAAATAAGCTTTAGATTTCAGATATCAGCTTTGTTTATGTTGCTGTGAAGAACTCCAATGAAACATGTGGTAGATCATCTCCAAAGGTGCCTTTCCAGAAGCCAGTGATCTGTAGCTGCTGAACAGCAGTGAGCTGACAGCTTGTAGGGGTTGTAAAATAGGAAGCTAATTATGCAAAGAGCGATATTTTGGAGATATATTAGTCCTGGTTCTAAAAAAAACTATAAAAATTGTAGGGAATGAATGCTACTGCTATCGTTTCTCCCAGTTTCTATAGATTTCTTGTTCTAACTTCTTACTGCTAGATCAGGGATTCCTCTAGTTAAAGGGTAAACTCCGAGGTTCCTCAGCTGCAGCTCCAGTTCGTTCTGTGTCCTTTAGAAAGCACCAGGCACTTCACGTGAAGTCGTGTATCGGTGCTGATTGCTGCAGCAGCGATGTAGCTCCTTGCACAAAGCCAATATTCCCCAGCCTTGGCTCCGTAACAGCACAATCCCGTCGGCCTTTCATACTGCACTGCTTCTCGTCTGCCGCACGTGAGGAAAGACACTTGAACTCTCCGGTGGATTGGCAGCAGATGCTCCTCATCTGGAGACGTTTACGTTTGCTTTTCCTCCCCGAAGCACCAACTTTCACAGGAGTAACCTTTTGAATGCTGTGTGGCTGCGTCGTCCGTGCGCTCGGGCGGTGTGTGCGCTCAGGTAGCGTGCTGCAAATGCCAAGGATCCGCCTAGCAATGTGTGCACAGCGCACGCACACGGAATAAATATCAGCGGGTCAGGACAGTGGTTGGTCTGGTCTTCTGCTTTTCCGTGCTGAAGGCCATGTTTGTTTGTTTTTTTCACCATCGTCCACTGTTTTTTTTAATGGATTGCAGGCAGTGAGAGTTTTTTGCTTCTCTTGTTCTTTCCAGGGGACACGAGTTCTGGGTGGATTTGAATGTTATGAAATTATACGAAACTGCTGAATTTGACCAAATGCGGAGGCTGTCCACGCCATCCTGCCCCAGCTCCAGCTCCAACTACTACACGGTCTGGAAATACTTCTGCAGGGACCACTTCGTCTGGAGAGAATACTCCGAGGTATTTAATGCTTTCTGGAATCCTGCTTCTGGGTTGTAACCCAAAACTATATATACAGCATCATAAGCTATATAGATATTTTCAGTCCGTTTCCTCTTTGAACAGTTTGGAAAGTTACTTGGAGTTATTGTTGTGAGCAAACAAAAATGAGGAGAATGTATTACTGTATAAAAGATTGTTCTGCAGCAAACTTATGTTCTTCACGTTTAGCAAAGAAAGATGAAAAGTGAATAGAGTAATTTGTGGCAAGGGAGTTTTAGGTCAGATATCGGGCCTAACATTCAACATGTGAAAACGTGATAGCATCAGAACAAATCACAGGAAAGTTGTGAAATCTGTCTTTGTGGGAGAGATCACAACGAAACCGAGCAGGTTTTGGTGGTCAGTGTGTTTCAGAGCAAGGGAAAGAGCGGGGAGGGAGGGGAAGAGAGTGGTAGAGGGACTCTTTGAGGTCCCTGGCAAAAATCCTAATTTTTGTACACGTAATTTATCGTGTCTGTGTCTAATTCTCTTCAAACAGCCTGTTGTAAGATTGATAGAAGAAGCCAGCTGCCGGGGTCTGAAGGAGGTCCGGTTTGTTACCTGGCATAATCAGTATATCTTAAACATCAAGGATGGCTTCCAGCAAAACGCCTGTTTCAGAAGGGAAATCAAGAGAAGACCCCTGCTGCGCTCCTGCGTGGTGCTGATGCCGTTCCTACAGTACGTACCCCAGCGAAACAGAAACTGCATTTGCTCTGTGTGTTGGTGTGTGCACGAGAATCGTATTCATTAAGATGTGAGAAGGAAACGGCTATAACTGGGTAGAAAAATCAGGAGAAATAATAAAAAATGTTGGTCATATTGGCAGCTGTTCTCTTGTCGCTTCTCAAGACAAATATCTGAGGAACTCCTCTGCTGGGCTCTGTTTGTTATTTGGAGATTATGCTGTACCTTGTGGATCTCAGAACATCAGAAGCACAGATGTACTCCAAGTCTGCCAAACTATTGTCCAGCTTTCGGCATTTCACCCGCTATCATGACTGCCAGGCCATCACGTCCAGGTCCCATAAAAAGGGAGTGTTCAAAAACATTTCATAATTTTCAAGCACAATTAAAGCATTCCTTGTTTTTATTGTCATCTCAATGGGGGTGAACATGCTTACCATCAAAGGCAGAATGAGGAAAGTGTTGCATTGTAGTCATTTTTGATTACAACTCATAAAAATGCCATTTTTGTGATCTCACCAGCACAGCTGGAAACATTATTGTCAGAGTTCAGTAGTTAGAAACACATTGTCCTGTTAGCAAAGGGTGGAAGTCATTAGTCTGACTGGCAACTTGGCATGCTGGGCCAATCAAAGGAGATTTAGCAGCTGCGTTAGGGCTAGAATGCTCGTTAGTGCTTTGTTGTTACAGCATCTAATTGTGAGGCAAAAGCGAGTTTGGTCAGAGCCTCAAAACAAGTGGTGGCTGGAAACATCTTTGGATGCGGCTGTGCAGGAGGAAAGCCCAGAATTATTAGAGGGAGAGGTGGAGCATGCAAATGAAAAGACCGAACGTGAACTTTCTTGTTATGGTGATTACAGTTCTGATCTTAAAAAGTCTGGTTTTAAGGGATTTTTCTGATGTTTTGCCAGCAATGACTATTTTACTACAGTTTAAGTCTATGATTTTGAGAGATGCTAAAATTAGGCAATTTTAGTGGGGGTTTTACACCCAGGAGTGCTTGCCTGTAACTGCTCATTCCATCTACCAAACCTGTAAATTAAGCTCTGAAATTTCTGTTGTTCTGCAGTAAACCTATTCTGAATTTCTTTACCCAAAGGCCTTGTAGCTCTGACTTAAACATCCAGCAATTCTCAGTAGGGAACAAAAAAGTATTTTGAATATTAATGGGAACTATCTTTAAAAAGTCAGTATTTGCCTCTACCTATCACACAATGCTACCTGAGTGTTGTTTTTTTCTCCCCCAACTGCTGAAATAAGTAATAAAATTGGAAAAGAGCAGAAACAATGGTAAATGTGCGATAGTAGTTGACAAATGCCAACTGTTTAGTGCTTTCCCTTGTATAATAAATACTTAAACTTCAGTCACACTTGTCAGAAAGTGAGCAAAGTACGCCGAAGGATGCAGTGCTTTATTGTGTTTACTGACTTGCTCGTTAATCCGTAACTTACAGTTCACTCGTGCTTGGTCTTCCAGTCTGAGTGTCAGTGCGTGAGGTGCTGCAGTAACATTTCCTCCAGGTGACTTCGGGAGGGGAAAAAAAATAAAGCAAACCACGGTGGGATGTTGTAGGCTGCTGTTTTAATGCTCACTCTGAAAAAATCCATCTCCCGGGTTTCTTTTAAACAAAGTGAGAAGAAGTTTGAGTTCAGTCAAATCCATGCAAATGAATCGAGGTCTCTTTTCAGCTTTGAGCAGCAGGTGAAAGCCACGTGAAAAGTATTTTAAAGAGTGTTTCTGCTCTGAATAGCGTGAGTGCTGTTAGAGCTTACTGTCTCTGTTATCCAAATCAGACGTATCAAGTTAAAAATAGACTCCCCCCCTTTTTTTCTAGGCTTGAAAAGCTCAGAAGCAATCAGAAAATCACATGAAATTATTTCTAGGTCACACAGAAACTAACACAAGGTTCTTTCAGGCTCATGTATCAGCAGCATTAAAAATTCTGGAAGGCAACATTGACATCTCTGTAGCAAAGATGTGAATACCCGTGGAGTTGTTACTTATCTAGATAATTATGTTGGCTCTGCAGAGAAAGCAGCCTAATGGGCATGGAAATCAGAAGTTCCTCTGCAGGTGTTTTCAGTATACCTTGGGAACAGGTTGGCTTTCAGGCAGAATCAGGTGTGAACAGAGGACGAGTGATTCGTGGAGATTGCCTGCAGAAACTCGTGTTGCCTTTAGCAGAGCTGAGCACGTGTTCCCCAGTAAACTTGCTTTCTACACAAATAAGGTGGAGGATCTGGTTTGCCTGTTGTTCTGATGTGCTAAATCCAATTGCACATACTCAGGGCTTGGCCTTGGATGGTGGCAAACCTCGCCTTGCCCAAGGTGAATGCACAAAATTCTCTTTCCTCATTTCCTCCTAGGCAGAACACATTCTCTCCGTATGTTTTGTCAGAACACAAGTGACCTGAGAAATTCATGAGCATGGTTAAGATCAGCTGTGCTCTTTGGAGACAAGATTTGCCTTCTGAGGCAGGCAGTGGAGAGCTGGCACTTTGTAACCTTCCCTACCGAGAGCTGCCTGCTTCTGGTGGCACATCACCCATTTGTCGTTGCTGTTGGGTGGTCCTGGAATCAGTAGCACCTTTTCCTATAAGAGAGCACTTTGGTGAAGGCTGAGATAATTCCTTGTGTTCATGCAGCTTAAGGGGAGCCTCAGCAGCTTCAGTGAGCTGCAGATCTGTGTGCTTACAGTTGGAGCACCAGAGCCTGAACCTGCAAGCTTTGCATGTTCAGAGTATTTCCGTTGACGTAAATGGGAGAACTCCAGTAAGGATTATTCAGCTGAGTAAAGCTCGCTTGTTCAGATTATAATCAGGTGAACATAAGCCACAAGCACCATACTCTTTATCTAAATTTAGCAGGTTCAAAAGCAAGACAAAATCCACAGCGGCGCAGGTATTTATTAAGAGTGAAATCCTGCCTGTACCACAGGCAGTGTCCACATCAAGTTGATTTTGCCAGGGGACGTTCCCTTTCTGGTGTACACTGTGCTCCTCTGCCCTGAGCATTCAAGGCAGCAGTTCCCCTCCTCCTTCCTTTGCTGCCCTCTTCTTACCTGGCAGCTCTCCCAAAAGGAGGGGCTGCTGCATCGCATGAAAATAAGTAACTGCAAATGCAAATCTACATCTGGCCTGGGCACATGAAAACAGGGAGAGCCTTCCTCAGAAGGATACTGGGTAGCACTAAAAACACACAATCTGTTCTTCCACGTCATGTAGTGAAATATATGCAAGTTTTGCCCATAAAATGTTTTATATAACATTCTCTTCTTACCCTGTATGTTAAAATGAGCTTACAGTCGTAAAGTCATTGTGTTTGGTAGCATTCTGCCTGCTCTGTAGTTTATCACCACTACTCCACCCTTCCAGCCCAGGATGTGAATGATAAAGGTGAGAGCAGGCTTTCAGATCCCCACCAGCCAGTAAGATTTTCCTAGGTGGGACGGCATGCCTGGGAGTCGAGGGTTTGGTACCGGCTTGAGTGGATGCAGGAGTTAAAAAGGACGAAATAGGTGGCCTGGCAGTTTTAAACAAGCATTAAGGTTATGTGAATTGTTACGGAACCAAGGAGAGCAGCGATTGTTTAAAACATGTTGGTAACCAAATAAATGTGACTAGAAGCTGTTTGGCTTGGGAATATTGAAGTACAAACTTGTTCTTCTTCCCCTCCTAGGACTCTAGGTGGCAATTCTCCTGTACCCTCTCCACCAACTGAACCAGTTTCCTCACACGTCTTATCTCCAACTGCTGTTACCTCTCCAAACTTCTATCCCGAAACCTGGATTAGTATGGATCCATCTCAGGACTTCATCCAAGTGCCTGTTCTGAAGGAAGATAAAAGCTATAGAACCATTTATAACCTGTTTCACAAGACTGTGCCAGAGACCAAATACAAAATTTTGAAAATTCTGAGAGTGCAAAATCAGTTTCTTTGGGAGAAATATAAAAGGTAAGACAATGCTAATGCCATTCTTTTACAATACTAGGAAAATATCTTAGAGTGTCTGATTCAGGCTACAAAATATAAATTTCTCATTGATTAGAATACATAAAATCCAGACTTCCCGAAGAAAGGCAGCATCTTCAGTTGAATATCTAAAAAAAAACACTGAAAAATATCTTGTCCTGAAATTACCTTTGTAAGAGCTTTTGTAAGCTATCTATTGATAAGTTCTGGAAAATGTGTTTTCACAGAAACCTCAAAATAAATCTAGGATACCTAGCTGAAAACTGTTTCAGTTCACCTCCAAGCCAAACGGAGAGTAAGCAGTTTTCAAGCTGCTTTGCCTTTGCTGCTGTACAGGTGACAGACCTCCAGCAGGATCAGCTCAGGAGCTTTCAATAATACAAAATTCATGCAAAAGCTTTGAAAGCAGAAGACCGGTCTTGTTATCCACACAGAAATGATTTCCAATCTCCTCTGACAGCTCCAGTACTGCAGAGGATAATACCGATGCCTTTTGCTTTAAGAGCTGCAGCGAATGCTGCTCTTTGGTTGCAGATCCACAACGAGCACTCATCTTCACTTTCCATTTTCTATTCCAGGAAAAAGGAGTATATGTCCAAAAAAATGACTGGCCTCGACAGGATAATGAACGAAAGGCATTTGTTCCATGGCACCTCCCAGGACGTGGTAGACGGGATCTGCAAGCACAACTTCGACCCGCGTGTCTGCGGGAAGCACGCCACCATGTTCGGACAGGGCAGTTACTTTGCCAGAAAGGCGAGCTATTCCCATAACTTTTCCAAAAGGTCACCCAAAGGAGTTCATTACATGTTCTTGGCTAAAGTACTGACGGGCAGGTACACGGTGGGCAATCACACCATGCGGAGACCTCCCCCCATGAACCCGGGCAGCATTACCAGTGACCTCTATGACTCTTGCGTGGACAATTACTTTGAGCCTCAGATTTTTGTTATTTTTAACGATGATCAGAGCTACCCTTATTTTATTATCCAGTACGAAGAAGTTAGCAACACTGTCTCCATTTGAAAACCTGTGCTGCTAAATTATTCATTTTAATGAACTCTTATTGACATTTGTAGCGGGTTTTGTGTAAAATAAATAAATAAATTGAACGTTGCAGAACTGAGTAAAATTACTTGCTTGCAAGGAGTTAAATCTAAAACTATAGAAAGGAAGATCTGAAGTGACCAATTGTGCACTTGCTGTTTGATGATGTATGTGCAAATTGTAAATATTTTTCCATTGTTTATAGTTGAAAATCTGTGCCTTTTGTTATAAAACACTGTTTATTTATGTTAGTAAATATTCGTGTTTAAGGTTGTGTTTGTGTGGATAATTTTGGTTGCGTTTTGTGCAGATTTCTTACCAGAAATCTGATCTTGAACTCTCTTGGATGGCCACTTCTAGACAGAATCGTGGAACCCTCTAGGTTGGAAAGGACCTTTGGGATCACTGAGTGCAACCAGTGACCCGACCTGCTGCGTCCTGTCCCTAGAACGTGTCGCTCAGTGCTGCGCTCACACATCTCTCAACACCTCCAGCCATGGGGACTCCACCACCTCCCCGGGCAGCCCGTTCCAAGGCTTGGCCACCTCTGTGTGAAGAAATTCTTCCCGATGTCCAACCTAAACCTCCCCTGGCGCAACTCGAGCCTGTTTCCTCATGTCCTGGATAATCCGAACCAGATAATTTTCATCCCAAGCACACTCAATGCGAGGTGCTCCTAACCAGTATTTTTATTGCTTTATTTCGAAAGGATTGGGCCGATTACAAAGTAACATCCCGCTCACAGTTTGGATTACTAAGCACAAATAAATGCATTATGTTCTAAAATCAGTCTGAAGTAAAATTAGGACAAGGTTGGTGTGGGTTTAGAGCCGCTCGGTGCCTTCTGCAGCTTGCCAGCAAACCTGCCGAGCCGGGCACTGGAGCATTTCCTGTGCTTTTGGTGGCCTCGCCTGAAGGAGCACAGAGCTGTGGTGCACGGAGCAGGTGTCCCGCCAGGCACCGCCTGTCCCCGCGTCCCTTCTGCTGGAGGGAATTTGGTCCCGCTGGCTCCAGCACCACAACCAGCACGGCTGGCACGGGGCTTCAGCGGCAAATATGGCACGGGGGATGTCCCACCAACCCCAGCGGTGTGGGCAACATCTTCTGAGCTGTTTTTACAGGAAACTTGAGGTTCTTGCACAGTGAGGGGAACTGGGAGCTCAGTTCCAGCACTGGAGAGCAGCTCCTGCCCCCGGGGCTCCTTGTTGCCCAGAGAGGATGCCCCGTCCCTGGAGGTGTTCAGGACCCGGTTGGATGAGGCCCTGAGCAGCCTGGTTTGGGTGGGCTCCATCCCTGCCCATGGTGGGGGCTGGAACCAAACGGGCTTTGAGGCCCCTTCCAACCAGCCCACTCTGATTCCATCATTCCGTGACTGTGCCCTCTGCCACCAGCAGTGTCACCTCCACGCTAACATCACAGCAAGTGGAAAAAGCCTCCCAATTAATGCTTCTCTTACGGCTACGAGGTCTGCTTTTATGAGAACATTTTCCCATCCGCTGGACAACAATGTCAGATTGACCCAAGGGTTGTTCTTTCCCAAATCTGCTGCTTTTCCTCTCAGTTTCGAGGTTCCTCGTTGTTTCATTCTCAAATATCACAAATAGCAGAGCCCTGGGGGCAACCTGCCGCAGCTGGGGGCTGGTGCTGGGCATGGCAGGCACCAGGGGCACCGGCAGCGCTGGGTGCAGGGGAGAGGGAGAGAGAAAAGGAAACAGGGAAGTGATTTATGAAAAGTGAGAATTGGTTTCTTGTGAGGGGGAGGAAGGGAGAGTGAAAGGAGCAGGAACAGAAATTGGGGAAGGGAGGGTAAGGAGCGCTCAAGGAAACGTCCACCAGGAAACCAACGGGGAAGAAACACCCGCAGAAAGCGGGAGCGGGACAGAGGAAACTACAGGAAACGGAAAGGAAGGTGCCGACGGCTGGAAATCAACTGTCAGGAAACAAAAAGTAGGCGAAAAG
The DNA here is from genome assembly GCF_965140915.1 of Aythya marila. Lineage (NCBI taxonomy): Eukaryota > Metazoa > Chordata > Aves > Anseriformes > Anatidae > Aythya > Aythya marila. The sequence continues at coordinate 25,252,175 of NC_139050.1, read as the reverse complement.
CAAGGAAATCCAACCCCCGGGTGCTGCTGTTCAGGAGCAGAGGGGTCTCTGCAAAACCAGGTGCCGCTTCACAGCGCCTCAGGCCCCCGCCGCCTGCCAGGGCCATTTCTCAGCAGGGCTCGGTTTGGTTTTGTTTTGTTTTTTTTTGGAGAGTTGCTTAAAAAAATCTTTAAAAATGTTGCCTTTCAGCCTGGATGTCAAAGCTGACCAGTTCAATTCAACCAGGGCTGCTCTGCCCTGGGTGAGCCCACGCTCTCCTTACCAAAAACCTTTGAGAAGGAGCGGGGCGGGAGGGCTGCCCAGCAGGCCGTGTGCTCCTCCTCGCGTGTGCCCGCAGCTTGCAATTAGGCTAATTAGGGTGTTGTAAACCAGGCAGAACTGGGCCAGCGTGGTCCCTGCCCAGCTGGTGTGTCAGGCGGGACGAGCAGGGACACGGCGGGGCTGGGGAGCAGCCCTCCTGCATGGGGAAGGGCGAGCTGCGGGGGCACCAAGGGCCCCGTGCACTTTGCTGCCTTGGAAGCAGCACAAAATGGCAGGAGGGAGCTGTGGGAACACTCAGATATCTCCGTTCCTGCTCCTTCTGGAAGGCTTTCTGCAGGAGGAAATGGAAATCCTGAAGCCACTGCCCGGAGTGGGTCCCGCTAATGCTTTTCCACAGAGTAAAACTGGAAGTGACTTTTTAGAAAAGCACCCAGAGATTTGTCAGGGTGTTTTTGTCCTGCAAAATCCTCACCGAGAACAACAGCAGGCACATTGTGAGGGCTGAGCTGGCGGCTCTGCCGCCTTGCACTGCAAGGAAAAGCTGGCTCGGTCTGCTGCTCGCGTTGCACAAGCCGGGAGGATTTCGTCGGTGTAACCGCAGCTGTCCCGTGGTTAGCAGGACAGCTGAGGGAACGCGAGCACGGGAAGCTGTCGGGTGTGGGGCCGGTTGGGGTGGGACGGGCACTGCGGGCACCTCAGCCGCCCCATGAAGCACGGTCGGTGTCTCTCCTTCCTCGCCTGGGGGATGGCTTCGGGCTCACGCTGTGTCTCCACTTATGCTGCTCAGCAGCCGGCTCTACGGGTCACAGTTCTCCTGCTCGGGAGAAGTGTGAGCTTATTTAGGGCATCAGAGCAGGGCCCTAAAAAAGCCCCTGCCCGTCCTTTGTGGGATGGGCTCTCGGCTCTCCTCTAAAGTCTCTAAAGTCTCTCAGGAGCCTCCTGGATATCTCCTGAGGTTACCACAGCCCCTGACGAGCAGCCCGATGCCGATGAGTGCCATAAACCTGCTATTGCTCATCCCAGCCCCGTGCTGCCGGGCGGGCCGGGCCCTTCCCTCGCAGCGAGGCCAGGCCCAGCTCCCTCGCCCCGAGCTCCTCTGTCCCCACGGCGTTTCCTGGCCTCTCATTTCCCAGGCTGTCTGGCCTCTGTCTGTGCATTTCAAACACCAGCAAATTTAAACGTAGTAACCACCCCATTAATTAAATATCAGCAGCTTATTAAAAACAGCTCTATTGGAGTGACATCACTGGTCATAAGCCGGGGCTGTTGGCCTGCTTAGGTGAGCGCCTCCGGCTGCCCCTCCTCGCACAGCAGCTGCCGGGGGATGCTGGCGGCCGCCCTGCTCGTCCCCTCGGCCGGGGAGCCAGCTCCAAGCCTCGCCTGCTGCTCGGCCCAGCAATAAATGGCACGGACAGGTTTGCTTATCAGTAACCCCGGGCAGCACGATAAGAGCCGCAGCCGGAGCAGACGCTCCACCTGTGCCGTAACCGCGCTGCTGCGGGTGGCCACGGTGCGCCCTTCACCAGGAGGCACCACCACGGCTGTTAGCAAAGGGCTATGGAAACAGCTCTCCAGCTGGAACGCATGCACACGGCCGGGTCTGCTGCCAGGCCCCTCAAATTACAGCTCACACACCTGCAATTTTTGGTAAATGCCCCAGTGCATTTCTTCATGCATGGGTGTGAGAGCAGCAGAACCCGCCCGCGCAGCACGTCCGGATGTCTCCTCCTCGCCTTGCTCCTCCAACACTCCCGGTGGCCTCAGCACGTGGCACCTGGCGAAGGCTTTCTTTATTTTTTTTTTTTTTCCATTTTTTTTTTTTTTCCAAAAGATGCAGTTTTTCCGTGAGTTTCTCTCTGAGCTGGGATGCAGGGTAAGAATTTAAACAGCTGTGATAATGTTGCGGATCAGTTTGTAAGGCATTTTATATTCTTTTCTTCATGGAAAAAGTCAAGCTGGGTATTTGAGTGCACTGATATTTCAATAATGCGCAGGATTTCTTTTGTTTTGCACGCCAAGACAAATCACGCACAGATGTACAAGAACTGGGACCTCCATGAGAGAAATCTCCCGCAGCTCAGGTTTGTGCAGGGGTTCACACTGCTGCCCACCAGGACAGGATTTTATTGAAAATGCCATTACAGCACGCCTGTTGTGCCAGGCTGTGCAAAGGCCTTGGTACGGAAATTTTGCAGTAAATACCACCACTATGGAGGCCGATTCCTGTTTATTTCCCATGAACTCAGGATTTGCTTCATCAGACTAAATGGCTGTAGTTTTCGCCCTGATAGCGGTGAGGCCGATGCGCTGCCTGATGTCTTTTCCAGATAATCTTCAGCTACGATCTGCTGAAGTCAGAAGGCTGCAGCTGCCGGAGATGCTGCGGGTGCTTTCTCCCTCCCTGCTGCCTTTCCCATACGCAGAGCATTAAGCATGTGAAGCAGATTTCAGAAATGTTCAATAAAACTGCAGAAGTGTTTATAGGAGCCTACATTTTTTTTTACCACGTTCTGGAGGCCGTTAGCCCCTATAATGCACACACACCAACAATTACTGCGAGCAGCATGCCAGCGGAGCCACAAGCCTTGCTTAGCACGAGGGCACGCCGCGGCCCAGCTCGCTGTGGCGCTGGGGATGAGGGGCTGCGATAACAGCACGGCAGCGGTCGTTCTTGAAGAATAAGATGCCCAAGAGTGCGGAGGTTGCCTTAGGAAGGAGCAGCGATGGAAACGAGCGGTGTGGCGGATCGGCAGAGGACGGGGATCCCGCAGCGGATGGCAGCGTGCAAGCCACGAGATGATCTCTGACCTAAGAGGCTTAGAGCCCAGCCGGGGGCGACCGGCAGGAGGAACAGACTCGGTGGGAGTGTGAGCCGGGGGGATTAGCCTGGTGACAGAGGCAGATTGCACAGATTAGCCACCGGTGGCACGGGGCTGCAGTGTCCCCGAGGAGCCCCCGATGGCTCCTGCCGGCTCTCTCCTCTCCCTGCAGCCCTGCCCCGCAGCCGGTCTGGCCCTATGCAAACCAGCAGGTACAGGCAGCACAACTCCTAGTGCCAGCATCTTCCATCACCAGCTGGGACTTTTTGGTGATTTCACCAGCCCTCATGTAGGTCCAAGCCAGAAATGTGTTTAAATCCTATCGCTTTCCATGCAGCTCAAATGCACGCTTAGAGTTAAGCAGATGCTAGGTGCTCTCCTAGGCCTGGGGTTTTGCTTCTCTTTTTGCATTAAATCATGTGCTGTTATGGCATAAGTAACGTGCCTGAACTACTTTGGTGATCCTTGTGTCTGAAAGTATCTCGTGGCTTTCAGAAGGGAGGTAAAGCAAAAAGAGGTGTTGCCATTGTATTAAACAAAGCTCTCAGCAAATCCCAGCTGCCAAGCAGGGGAGCATTACCCCTCGAGAAAGAAAGAAAGAAAAAAATAATTTGGTCTTCTAGGGTGCATTTTCCTTTTGCTGTGCCTCTGCAAGGCCAATTAACGTTAATGGGAGTTGTATATACCAGCCCAGAGCAGAACAGACCCTTACAGGAGGACCTCGTTAGCTCTTTCTGACTGTGGTTTTCATTCCGAGTTGCTAAATTTTATGGATTAGCAAGAATGCTAACAAATATGGAAAAGCAATCCTGGCTGTTGCCATACCAAAGTGCTTACTTAATGAATTTTAACGAGTCAGGTTTGAGAATGAATTGGTGGGACCATTTATAACTAGACCTCTGGAAAAACTATACAAAGGCAATCTGATCAGCCAGCTGTACAAATATCCCACTGCCTGGTCCTGACCTCTTCCACTCACACAGTGTAATTCCCTGAGAAACAGTTTCCAAGGGAAAAACACTAGAAATTCACATAAACTTTGCTTTCTCGACCTGCCAAAGAAGAGGGGGTTGCAAAGGGAGTCACACATAGGAGAGCACCCCCAGGATCTCCTGGGGACAGCAGTGGTGCAAGGACTGCCCATCTCCAGGGATAACGCTGCGAGCCCCCAGCCTGGAGCCAACCGAGCTGGTATTTTCAAGGACACTGTGTATTTAAGACAACTATGAGAAACCTGCAGCCTCTGACATCATTCCTCTGGCCTATGGATGCTCGATTTTTCCCACGTTATGGTGGGATAACGCTAGATGTGTTTCATGTGTGGTCTCCCAATGGCATGTGAAGAGCCCTCAGCAAGGAAAGATTCTCCCTTGTTTCTTCTTCTCCCCATGGGTTTGAGGGATGCCATTGCAAGAGGAAGGCAGGTTCAGCAACAAAGCTCTTTCTCATCCCTCTCTTACCATACGCACCATGGAGGCAGCCATTTAAAGCCATGTAATTATTTAAAGCAGGCTGTCCTATGTAAGCGCCAGCAGCACCCACAAATTCCTCAGCTTCACTCTGCAATCGCGTCCCCGCAAGGCCAGCGATGGGAAATCGGCCTCATTTTTAAAGAGAAAAAGTTGAAAATCGTGAAGAAACGCAGGTTTTGAATAGGGAGATGTCCCTGAGCAGCAGCAGGAATTTCATCCAGCCGCCTTCCTGCAGCACGCCCTGCCTCCTCCCCGCCACAGCCCCTGTCCTGTGCTGCGTGGCAATTCCTCGCCCCTCGCAGCCCGACCGTCGGCGAGGCGACTGCTGGAGCACGAGGGGCAGTGAGCAGCCCCCCCCCAAGCTCAGCTCATTATCTCTATCAAATGAAAGCAAGCTGCATTCACGGGGAGCTTTCGAAGGCCTGGAAAGTCTCAGGACTGCCCGGATGCTCTCTTTCCTTCCCTGCAGTCAGCTTCAAAAGCATTTCTGTTCTTGTCTGCTTCTCCACGGAATATTTTCCATTCTTAAATTGATTATTTGCCCTTTCAAATGTTTCTGTATGAGGATTTATGCTGCTCCAATGAGGCACATGAATAGAAAGCTGAACTCTAAAAGCCGTGCTGCCTTGATTACATATCTCTGAATTGCCATTTTTTTCTCCTGACTGCTCACCCTGAGCATCCACTTATCTCTGTCTGCATCTCTGCTCTGCACCAGACAGGTCTCGCTGCTCTGGGCTCGCGGCAGGGCAGACATCATTCATTGTTCTTCCCCCAGCCGACACGCAGACCGAGCACTGCTAGGAGAGCACCGCTCGCATTTCACCACTTTGCTTTTGAAATTCTGTTACGTTAAATCGTGCCGTGCCCTGGCTGGGGCTCACTTGCATTTTTTTCTCTACTATGCAGGAGAAGCTGTAGCTAGTGTGCCAGCTGGGGCAGGCAGGCCCAGGGCTGAGTTCAGGGATGCCCAGAGCAGTGGCAGACAGCAAAGCCTCCGAATATATCTGGGTGAGCAGAGGAAGGGGACAGCCAGGCCCCAGGGGCTGGGTGGGAGGACAGGGAGAGCCATGAGAACACCCAGGGAAGAAGGGACTGGCGGTGTCTTCTTTAATCTCAGGCTGTCGCCGGTCCATCAGTCCTCTCCCTGCCTGTCTGCAGTTCCCAGGCTGGTGGTGCCCAGCCTAGTTTACATCGCCCTCTTCTCGGGGCAGGACTCCAGCACAAACCATCCCATGGAGGGAGTGGGGTCCTGCAGCCGACCCCCACAGGCTGCCTGGCCCCTCTGCTGTCCTAACCATGGCTTTCAGGCTCTGCCCTTTTCCACCTACTTCATGGGGTTGAACTTAACTTCCTTATTTCCAAAAAATCAAGCGAACAAAAAGGCAAGTTTTTCTTTTTTTGTTTTTATTGTCATTTCCAGCCCAGCTTTTTCAATGCTATTTTTAGACTCCTGTATTTTAACGCTGTGGCATGAATCGCTGAGATTTCCCTTTGCTACCATAAAATAGATGATTTGCACTTTGGAGCTAGCAGTCAGACAGGAAACCCTTGCCTGTTGCCAAAAATGGGCTTTCTTTCATAGATCTGTATTTGTTTTAATTTCCCTTCGCAGCAGTGACACGCCAGATTAGCTGCATTGGTTTCTTGTCATGTTATGTAATGCCATATAACACGCCAGGATTAACTGGAAACGAGCGAGCAATTTTGTCTCTGTTTGATTCACCAATGATGCACGCAGCTGGGAAACGCTGGTTTGCGAGCACGCAGGGAGGGGGCTGTTTTCTCATCCCCGTAAAGAAGAACTGGCAGAAGGCAGAGTTCTGCAGGGAGCTTGAAATGATTTAAAACATAAATGATGATTCCTGTATGACTAACTGCCTTTGGGGCCTTGATAGAGTTACCTTTTGCTGATCACACGTTTATTACAAGGCAAGGAAGCTGCAGTTGGGTAGGCTGAAAGCTACTGAAGCATCCAGAAGTCTGGGTCCCCTTCCAGTGCTGCCAGGCTGTGAGCGACCTGTCTGTTTTGCTGTGAAATGGGAATCAGTCTGCTGATCCACTGCCTGTGCAGTCTGAGAAGGAAAAGGGCTCTGTATAAATAACTTGCAATTAGGCCTCTCCGGATCAAAGCTAAGTCCCCAACACTCATGTCCTGTTGCTGCTGCGGCCGGTCCCTTCCTCTCAGCCAGGAAGGCATTACGTGGGCAGGCTTACGTGAAGCAATTTTTTAACATCTATTTTTAAGAGTTCTGAAAGGCGATACCTAAACGTTAGTCATTGCCATCCTTAAAATAAACCAGGAGGCAGCTCCAGGCACCTCGCCGTGCAGGGGGAGGCGGGGAGCAGGGCCGTGTTGTAGCCAGGCTCATGGCCCTGTGGGGCAAGGCTTTGGGAGCACCGTGCCAGCCCGCACGGCTCCTCACACCCCCTCCAAAACCACAGCTCGCACGGACATGGCCCAGCAGCACTGTGGCAGCCAGTTCCAGGACCAGGGGGCAAGAGGGCTGTGTTTTATCACACAGGATGAAGCCACCTCCCGGGGTTCAGCAGCTGTTTGGGGCAGCCCTGCGGTCCTCAGAAGCACTCTCCAAGGCGCCCCGCGAGTGCTGCTGTCGCAGGGGTGACCTGGCAAAGCCCTGCCAGCAGGTCAGCCCAGGCGAGTCGCGGACTGCTGGAAATGAACAGAGAGCGAGGCAGCAGCCAGTGAGCAGATGATGCGAGACCTACATTCATTTCTCATGAGCAGATCCCTGGAGGCTAATGAAATCCCAGCGAATGTGCTGGCACAAATGCCTGCGCGCTGTTCTCACTGCAGCGTGGCGATGTAGAGGAATGTGCGTGTGAAGAACCAGGTCACAGGCAGCAGCGACAGGGAGTTGGGAGGCACAAATGCAGCCGGAGCAGCAGGTACTGGCCTCGATTTATTCCTCCGTGGCCTGGCCTGCAGTGAGCGGCTCCTCCATACAGGCTACGTGCTGGGGACCAGGAGGCCAGGAGCCCTGCAGGCTCACGTCAGCTCCCTGATATGAAGTCAATTTCTAGTGAATGAACTCATGCCCACCCGAGCAGGCTGCCTGGATGGCTGGTTTGCTGGAGAACCATTTTGCTGGCCGTGGGCAGGTTTCCCCAGGCAGGCACGGGTCTGTGGCCTCTCCTTAGCTCTGCCCCCCGTGCTGGGCGCACCCAGGCCATGCGATGGGGCTCCTCCATTGGGGCTGTGCCTTTGAGCTCTGCCAGTGCCGGTGTAAGGAGCGTTACACATTCTTGGACTAAATGTGTGCTTGATCTTATTTACTAGCAGGCTGACCTGTGTTAGGAGATGAGTCCTGTCGATGCCACGGCTGTCCCAGCCGGTGAAAGGTCCACATCCCATCCCTGCACTTCCCTTCGGGGTCACCCCCTCCAGGATTTCCTCTGCTGTCAGCCCAGGGCTCTGACCAGGAGCTGCTGCCCTCGGTGCCGGGCTCGGTCACGTCCATGCACGGGCCGTGCTTCCTGCCCCATGCTGTGGAGGCCGTGGTTGCCACAAGGGCCAGCAGTGAGCAAGCAGCCCCATCCCACCGCCTGCTACAGGCCACCAGCCTGACACAGTGTCACCTCCCTGACTTATTAATGCCCGCAGCACCCCTGTGAGAAGCTGCAGGGTTTGATAGCTGGCGGGTTGCACAAGGTAGGGGCTGAGTCAGTGGCCCAGGATGTCTGAGGAACAGGAATTGAATGCGGACCTCCCACGGCCACGGGCTGTGCTTCTGACTACCTGAAATCCCCTTCTTGTAATGGTTGTTTCAGAAGAAGAGCTGCTTTTCGATGCAGAAAGCTCCCCCTGGGCTGTTTGGGTTAGTTTTTGTTTCGTGGTTTGATTCCTTCCCAGTCTGCCCAGTGGCAGGGCAGCGTGCCTCACACCGGGCGGTCGCTCCCAGCAGAGGGGCTGCAAAAACCAGCAGGAGCCAGGGCCTGGCACCGAGGCAGAGCCCTCCGCCCTCCAGCACTGCCGATAACACGCCTGGTCTGTGAACAAACAGGAGCTTTGTGAAGTGGGCACGGCGGGACAGCCCAGGCAAACAACCTCCCCAGGGCCACCGGCACGGCCGCGCTGGGGCTGCATTCTTTCGGGGCAGGGACCGGCCCTTATCGCAGGCTTTCAGAGCACCGAGCGCTGTGGACCTTAATCCTGATGGGGCCTCTAGGCGTGACAGCTATATCAATATTTAATGTGCGGAAGGTGACTTGTATCCCAAGAGGGAGTGCTGATCCCCGGGCTGTGTGCCGGTGCTGTTCCTGGGCTTTGAGATACGATGCTGACAGTAGCTGCCGGTGTGTTTTGGGGTGTACTCAACCATTTACTGCACAAAGAGCAACCAGCAGCATGGGGGGGCTCAGTTTTCTGTAATTTTCTGTTCTGCAGGGAAGAAAAACATTGACTGTGAAAGGAGCTTGTACGCTGGAGGATGCGAGGTTTGCTCTTCTCCGCAGCTTTCCTGTGGCTCAGGACGTGACTAATGCCCTGTGACAGCCACATGCTTGGAGCCTCCCTTTCTTACTGGTGCAGGTGGGGACGCTGCAGCTTTTCCCATTACAAATGTTGTCCCTTGCTGTCCCACGTTACCCAGGGAGCAATGTCACCCCTGTGGTGTATTTGAGCAACTCTCCAGTCTGCCCTAACTTGTACCCCAGCGGCTGCAGCCTCCGTGGGCTTTCAAGAAGTAGGAGGCAACCGCGACGTCTCCTCTCAGCCTCCTGCTCCACAGGATGCTGTGGTGAGCCCGGGCTCAGCACCACCAGCCCCTGCCTGCCACAGACCCTCTATTTCAGAGCGTACCACAGAAAAAGCTCTGGCAAGTTGTGGCACCCCAGCGTGTCGATGTCACTCAGAAATTGCTGCTGCAGTTCAGTGGTGCAAAGCTACTGGTGAAATATTATGTAAACAGGAAGAAAATATGCCTGTTCCCTTAGTGACTCCATAGTGACAGGCAAATGCTGTCCAATTTCACAATCGTCTCTTTCCTCTTATGGGTCAAGTTTTATTTGTTGGCTCTCCTGCCCGGGCGCACTGCTGTCAGGTGAGGGAGACAAGCTGGTTTCAGCCCTCTGCAGCACTTTGTACTCGCAGAGTGCTGCATGGCACGACACGGCCAGCCCTCCACGCTGTGCTGCCCCTGGACTTCTGACCTCCCACCTCTCCCTGGAGACAAGCTGCTAGGCAGCTAAAACATACACCGTGAGCCCCAGGCTCCGGTAAACAGCCGGACCTTAACTTATCCCGAGCCTTATCGGGGAGCGAAGTGGGGCAGAAATCCGACCTGAAGCCGTTCCACGTGCTGATCTTCCCTTGGAGCCTGGCAGAGGGGACACGGTGCTGGTGAAAGCTGCATCCCAAGCCTGGCTGGCACCAGACACGCTCTCAGCAGAGCTACAAACACCCCTTTGTGCATACTCCTGATAAGATACTTCAGTCTCCACTCATGCTCCCAAAACATCTCAACAGTTCTGGGCCTTTTGCTGACCACCGTGCCAAATCCCTCAAGAGCTTTTTTCAAAGCAAGGAACAAAGAAATCTAGAACTTATAAGGCAAATGCTTTGCCTAAAAATTTCCTTCCTTAACCACTTGGGCTAATTGCAAATACCACACAGATTATGTAAATCACGACTTGCTGACAGGTAATTCACCGAAATGAGAGCCAACCCGATGGGACGAGTTGTGGTGTGAGCAGCTCCCCACGCTCTTAAGTGCTGTAGGAGACCTGAAGGAACCTGTAGGAGACCACCCTGGAACGCAGCTCTGTTGATTTCTGTCCCAGGTCCCCCACAAGCCAGCTCGCGTGGTGGCGGTGATGCCTGCCACAATTCATTTAGCTACGCGAGCTCTCAGGAGCTGTCAGCTTAGCCAGCATCGGAGCCGCAGCACGATGCAGGCCACCTGAGATGGCCACAGGCCACGATGCTGAGCTCACTTTTCTTTGTGCACCACTGCTGGCAGCTCAGCTGGGCATGTCAGTGCACAGGGGTCAGGGAGCACAGTCAAGTCAAGCTCACCTGGCCATCACCTACCCCTGTAACTATCTTCAGATCACTGAAACAAAACCAACCAAACCAAACCAAAACAACCAGCCACATTTTTGCACTTCAGGACTGTTACCTATATCAAGTAAAAAAATTACAGGCCCCTCTTTTGGATGGGGTCTTGCCCATACCCCGTTTGAAGTCAAGGACTGTAAGAGGAAACAGGTCAGGCTCTAAAGCAGAGCAAGAAAATTCTTAGTGTTTCGTATTTTCACCCAAGCTGTAATGATAGGGCTGTATGTTAACAAGGTTGTAGCTACAGCGTGCAATCAGCACACGCATGGTGTTATCTCCTTGTGGTGCATAAATTGGAATTGTCAGGCCGTGCCATGGAAATGCAACATTTGCATTTTGCTATCAGGATGTGCCAGGACATTACACTGCAATCACAAATCAAGAGGTAATACTGTGAAGTGGAGGAAGGAGCAGCCTAACCCACTGCAGAGGATTTGCTGTTATTTAGCGTTTTAAAAGGGCACCCGTAGTACCAGGAGATGGGGTGGAGCCTGAGGAAAGCTCCCAGACTGTTTCAGCAGTAGGTATCATGGCATAATTTCAGGGCTTGCAAACCCTGACCGTCCTCAGTAATCCTCCTTCGTATGAACAATCCCGTCCACTTAATTGGAGTTGGGAGACTGCAACATCATCCTGGCCAGCTGGATCTCAGAATGATGTATGCAGGCCCCCTGATCTGGCTCCCAAATTCAAGTCAGGCTCGCCATCCTCCTTGATATCCCCATTCCTGTAAACATCCAGGCTTCCTTCATTTGTTTTTCCTCTTTATCTTTCCCCGTTTCACAGTGACTGCAGCTCCTTCATCACAGGAAGATACACGCTTCTTCCAGTAGCTCGCTAAGGCTGCGAGGAACATCTGTCTTGTTTCAGCCATTCTCACACTCTTTGTTTCAACAGGGAGGGCTGTGTGTGCTGTGGAGTCTTTTTTTTTTTTTTTTTTTTTTTTTTGTAAGCCAGCAGTATAAACGTTCCCCTCCCTACAGATTGTGTGTTTAAATTAGGAGAGAGCAGCTCTGCTTGTGGACAGGGGGAGGGGAAAGATTTATGGGGTTTCCGAGTTCCCGTGGGAGTTTCCTAGCAGGCCCCTGGGAAACTGCTGAGCCCCGCAGAGACGAACCTCACCCGTATGGATAAGGCTCTGCTTTGCCTTAGGAGCCGTCAGACACAACCATCATCACTGGCGTCCCGGAGCTTTGGGTGATCTTTCAGATATGCTGAGCCCAGGCCCTTGGCTGCCTTACAGCACAGGACCTTGAACCCCTCGGCACCATCTCCCAGGCGTTTGGGCTTCTCCTTGGCCGCTTCCCCCGAGCACGTCGTGCTGGCTGGCCCTGCCCTCCTGCCTTTCGTGCCTCTTCCGAATCTGCTGACTGCCGAAACAGCCTCTGCTCCCTATTTCTTTCTCACTTCAGCCTTGTATCTGGGACGCTTTTCCTGGCAACCTTCCCAAGCTCTCTTGCTGCCAACTCGGAGTCAGTATGAGCTTCTTGTATTCCCTTTCAAATCCCTTCCTATCGTGGCAAATAAACCCACTGTCCTCTACGCACACACTATTGATATTATCCTTGACAGCTCTTCACTCCTGGCACTCAGCTGCTGCTTAATCATCCAGATTCCTCCTCTGATTCACCTCATGTGCTCCTGCAGCCAAAAGCTTGTCTTTGATTTGGCAATGTCACGGCAGGAGCACTGGGATCTCCTCCCTTATGACTCCTGCCCTGCATGTCCCCCTGTTGTTAGCACGCTCCGATTTCACTTCTACCGGGGCTGGCGTCGCGCCACCTTCTGCGTCCCCTACCATCACCTCTGCCTTTCTGCCCCACTGCCAGTACCCTGCTTCCTTGTGCTGCCCCTGATTTTATCGTTTCCACGCTGCTTTGGAGAGTTTCCGTCCTGCTATGGCTTTGCACGGGCTGACCCGCCTGTCCCTGGCTCCCAGGTAGCCTTCACCTTCAAATCCCTCCTCCAGACATCCTTTCCCTGAGACTGCTCTCCCAGGACGATCTCGTCCTTGTGACATTGATAAAGGGGAGGGGGGTGGGGGGGGAGCAAACCAAACAAACCTCGCAAACAATATGTCTTGAAAACAGGAACTAACACGCTGTGCACGCAGCACCAGAAATAACCTCGCTGCCGCGTGCGGTGCAAACCCTGTCCTTCCCCTGACCCCTCCCTGCACGTCTCCTGCTGCCATCTCTCCTCGCCGTCAGCCGCCGCCGCTCTCCTCCTGGGCTCTCGGCACGGCTCCCGGTGCCCGTGCCCGCGGCTCGGTGGCACTGAGCGGCCGAGCTCGGTCCTGCCACGACACCCAGCAGCTTCCCCAGGTTCTCAGGCAGCGCTGCGAAACCGCCTCGCTGCGCTGCTCTTTGTACCGAGCACACGAAAGGGCAGCCCGAAACTAGAGGGCTGGGATAAAAATACCACTTTGCTTTTAATCGGGACGCTGGCTTAACCGGGAGACGTTGCGGGCGCTGGCAGACCTGTTCACCCTTACACTCGGTGACCGGGTCCTGCTTTGTGCAGAGGGTGCTCGTGTTTATTAGCCTTTTTCCCTGGCTGCCCGCTGCCATGGACTTTGCTCCTCCGGGTTGGGATTTGCAGGCAGCGGGAGGCTTTCCACGTGTGTTTGAGAAGGTACAAAGCCTGCAGGAAAACAATGGAAATAGCTGGCTTATGACTGCTGCGTGTCACGCACTCGTTTCTTGCCCGGCGGTTTGTCCTTGGAGCTGCGCACGCCGCCTGGAACCTGCTCTGCAGCGGCGGTGGTGATGGGGGCTGGCACGCACGCCGCGCCGCCGCCACGCCACGTGGGGAGCGGGATCGCTGCCACCCGCAGCCATCGCACACCCCGTGGGGCCAGGCCGGGGGAATGGGGGTCTGGGGGGGATTTTGGGGTGGCCTCAGAGCAGAGCGAGGCGGGGGCTGCCTGTCCGGTGCTGCGTTTCTCCGCAGGGCCCCCCGACTTTGAGCAGCTGGGGCTGGGGGCAGTGAAGTCCCTGGCAGGCTCCCCTCGTCCCACTTGAGAGCCTCCTCACGGCACCTCTGTGCCAGTCCCTTGCAGAGCCCGTGTCAGTTTCCTCACAAGAACCCATGTCAGTTTCCTCACATCCTTTCATGTCAGTCCCCCCAGCCCCATATCACCCCCCCCAGCCCCATATCACCCCCCCATCCCCACATCCCCCCCCCATCCCCACATCCCCCCCCATCCCCATACCACCCCCCCATCCCCATATCACCCCCCCATCCCCACATCCCCCCCCATCCCCATATCACCCCCCCAGCCCCATATCACCCCCCCAGCCCCATATCACCCCCTCCATCCCCCTATCACCCCCCCCATCCCCATATCACCCCCCCATCCCCATATCACCTCCCCCACCCCCACAACCCCCCCCAGCCCCATATCACCCCCCCAGCCCCATATCACCCCCCCATCCCCACATCCCCCCCCCCATCCCCATATCACCCCCCACCCCCACATCCCCCCCCCCATCCCCATATCACCCCCCACCCCCACATCACCCCCCATCCCCACATCCCCCCCCCATCCCCCTATCACCCCCCCAGCCCCCCTCCCGTCCCCCCACCCCCCCGGGGCCGTGCAGGGAGCGGCGGGGCGGTGCTGCCTGCCCCGTTGCGTGCCTGCCCCGTTTCCCAACCTCCGCGGGCTCGGCACGGCAGGGCCCGGCTCGGCACGCCACGGGCGGCCCTCGCGTGCGATCCGCCGGCCCCGCCGCCCCCCCCCGCCGCGCCGGCGGCACGCAGCGCCCAGCTGCCGGGGAGGCGCCGCCGGGACCGCACCGAGCCGCGGGGGGGGGATGCGGCACCACGCCGCCTGGGGGCACACCTCGGGGGGGGGCACACCGGGACACACATCGGGACACACCGGGGCACGGGGGGGCACACATTGGGACACACACCGGGGCACATTGGGGCACACCGGGACACAGAGGGCACACACCGGGACACAGGGGGGCACAGGGGGGCACAGGGGGCACAGGGGCCACACACCGGGACACATTGGGGCACACCGGGGCACAGAGGGCACACACCGGGACACAGGGGGGCACAGGGGGCACACACCGGGGCACACTGGGGCACACCGGGGCGCCCCCCGGGACACACACCAGGACGCAGTGGGGCACAGGGGGGCAAAGGGAGGCACAGGGGGGTACAAACCGGGACACATTGGGACACACCGGGGCACAGGGGGCACACACCGGGGCACACTGGGGCACACCGGGGCGCCCCCCGGGACACACACCAGGACGCAGTGGGGCACAGGGGGGCAAAGGGAGGCACAGGGGGGTACAAACCGGGACACATTGGGACACACCGGGGCACAGGGGGCACACACCGGGGCACACTGGGGCGCACCAGGACACAGGGGGGCACGGGGGGCACACATCGGGACACACCGGGGCACCCCAAGGCACCCACCGGGACACACTGGGGCACACCGGCGCACACACGGGCACATAACGGGGCACACATCGGGGCAAACCGGGGCGCACCCCGGGGCACTGGGGGGCACATACCGGGGCACCCCGAGGCACACACCCCGGGACACACCGGGACACATTGGGACACACCCCGGGACACCCCGGGGCACCCCGAGGCACACACCGGGGCGCACCCCGGGGCACCCCGGGGCCGTTTCCCCCCCGCTGGGGCTGTGCCTCCCCCCGGGGCTCCGCGCATCCCCGCACCACCCCCGGACCCCCACCGGGGGCTCGACGAGCCCGGTCTCCCCCCCCCCCGGCTTCCCCAAGGCACCGGGGATGGGGGGAGAACCGAGAGAACCGAGACCCCCACACGCATCCCCGAGCGCGCTCCCGTTGTCACCCGCGCGGGGGCGCGCCCGGTGCCCGTGCCCGCGCCGTTGCCGCGGTGACAGCGCCGGGGCCCGGCGAGGAAATGGCGGCGGCCACGGAGCGGCCCGGGGCGATGCACGCCCTGCCCAGGGGCATCCGAGAGGTACGGGCTGGGGAGGGGGGGGTGGTGGCGGTGCCGGGGGGGCTCAGCCCCAAATAACTGCCCCTCAGGGCTGCCGGGGTGGCTGCTGAGAGCTGGGGTTTTCGGGAAAAGCGAATCACCGGGAATTTAGGAAAGAGCGAAAATAGCCAAAAGCTTGCGAGTCCCGCAAAAGGAAAGGGCGATAGGATTGGGTTTGCTCGCTCAAGGCACACTGACGGCATTCACACGTTGTCCTGTATCTGCAGCCTGACATTAACCTCATCCTCACCGTTCTCATCTTGCTTTTTACCCCAGACGCAGGTTTCGGAGCACTGGAGCAGTCCCACGTTCCTGTCCCATCCTGCCCAGTCTCCCCACCGTCAGCTCCAAGGCATCGACAGGCCAAGATTTTGGGATCGGTTGCTCATGGCTTTACACATCCTTTGCTGCTGCTCATTTCTTCACCCAGCTGGCTTGCCTTGTAGCTGCAGGACAGTTACAGGATCCTGGGCTCGCTTACAAGCCATTCTCACAATCTCCTATCCTGGTATTTTCCACCTTTTATGTGGACATGTTCTTATTCCCTTCGCATTCTCTGCTTCTTGGGTTTTATAGCATCTCTTTTGCAATCTTGCTTTTAGGTTGCTCCTAGCATAAGCAGAACTTGTGCCAGCTGTAGGTTGTTCTGCCGAACGGAGCACATGCTCCCGACATGCAGCTCGCTGGCCGAAGGAGCACGAGTACCCAGGGGGAATACGCTGAGCTTTGTGATTCCAGCACCCAGCAGCGAGCACTCGTGGTTCCACAGCTGCTTCCAGCTGCCTTGCTCGGCTGGGCTGTAGGGCTCAGAGTGGGGCAAAGCAAAGGATGCAGGACAGAGCTGTCATCGTTCTGCTCTGCTTTGCTCTGGAGGATGGAGCTTCAAAAGCTGCTGGTTGGTACTTAGAGAGTGACATTGCAGCCTCCAGAGCTGTGCTCCTCTAGAGGATGTCACAGAGAGGGAAAGGGCAGGGAGCGTCAGCCTGGAGCAGCCTGTCCTGCACCGTAAAGCCATGGCCAAGTCCTGTGTTTCAGTTTCTGCTGCCCTTTCAATGTACCTGGACGGGAAGGTGCAGTTTTGCCAGGAAGATCTTAGCGAAGCGGGAAGCAGAGCAGCAGCCACCTACAGAAGAGTCAAGTGACACCCTGAGTCCTCCAAGTAGCAAACAAGGTTACGCCTAATTGTGTATTTTATTTGGCAAACAAATGACCCTTGCTTAATACAGATCACATAATTAATTGGGCACAAGACATTCTTACATATTAGTAGTTCTCTCGCCCTAGGAGCTTAAGAAAGCGAGCAGTGCAGGAACTTCGAAGCTGTGTTACACATCGGGGCAGAATGTTCCGGGGTATTTGACCGTCCACCAAACATCACGTACATTGCTAGCAGCAAATGGGTACTCGTTAGATTTGCCACATGGGCTATAGATTGAGCACATAAAGGTAACTTTATAAGCACATTATGGTAACTTTCTTTGTTGTCTTTGGACCTGGGATTATTTTCCTTTACGTAGATTCTTACATAGTTTCAGTCTCTTTAATTAGCTAAAGAATCTGTCATGCCAACAGAGACTTTCCTTGTAGATGCGAGCCGTACCCAAGGTCATTATGCATATACTACTTGCAGTGTTAATATCAATTTATAAGCAGCAGGATTTCTGCCTGTGCCTCTGGATGTAGCACTGACATGCAGAGTGGCAGGAGGTCCTATTGTCTCGTACTTTACGAATGCTTCTTCAGATGGTGTTCACAGGTTGTGAAATCTCTGTGTTCACAGAGATTTTCAGAACTTAGCTAAAGAATTTTTGCCATTTTGATTTCATTGGGATGCCAAGCTCCAGCTACGTGAGTGTTCTCAGTGGCTGTAACATGCTTTGGAAATGTTCGAAGGTATCTGCCCGTTCGCAGTCTGAGCCCACGCAGTGCAGTCTGAAGAGCTGGGAAGCTCTCAGCGCCATGGACCTGTGGTTGATTTGGGATAACCAGATAAACACTCTGTAGCCAATAACTCAGGCTCAGGCGAGGATCCCAGTGAAGCAGTAATTTATTCGTGATTGCAATGGCAGGCGCCCCACAAAGCAGGAGAACGCCCCTCCTAGCTCCAAAACACAGTTTGTGTACTTCTTGCTGACAGGACCCTCCCCTATTTCCCCATGGAGTGGGTAATGCAGGTTCACAGTCTGATACTTCACAGACTGCATGGCCTTCAGCTGCCGGCCTGTTACATTTCAAATTTCTTTTGACATTTTTACTGCTCGAAGTGGTAATGTTGCTTCACTCATCTGACTTAACACCGTGATTTTCACCTAGTTGTCCTAAGGAGTCTGGTTGTCTGCGTTTTACAAGGTCGCCTGCTAAGCTTTCTTATCACTGCAAGCATATCTCAGTACCACATTCCTTCCCTCTAAACAATGCAACTCTGCAAAAACAACATTTCTATTCCCACACTGCTGTTTGTCAGGGTGCTGGAGGCTTTGTGAGAGCAGATCCCAATGCAGGCAGTGATGGTCGGTTCTGAGAGTCCTGGTGTCGCTGGTGATCGCCCAGGGCAGGGAGGCGTTTTCATCTCTTGCTGTGCTCAGAAGGCAGGGGCTGTGTTCACGAGGTGTGAGCTTTTCGGTGTCCCTTCTGCAGCCAGTGTCCACGTACCTTGCCAGGAGTTTGAGGGTTTGCACAATCCCTCGCATCTCAAGCGTTCGGGTTGTAGATAGGAGGGACTTCCCAATGGTTGCAACTGCAGGTGTCAAATCAGTATCGTCAGATGAACAAAAGGTTAATGACGGGCTAGAGCATCAGTCCTCTCACAGGTGTCACGGTTAGTTCTGATACAGTGGGTCAGTTATAGGAATTCTCTGCTCTGTGTTGCACCAGAGAGCTGGAGTGCTCCTTAACACAGCCCCAAGGAGTTCAGGTGCAGCAGTGAGGTCTGCATGGCATGCCAGACACATGCTGGATGTTAACAGGGCTCGTGTGTGCAGTCAGCAGCAGTGCAGCATGCTCTCTTATGATTCATTAGTCTGCTTTAAATACAGGCAGGAAAAAATTAAAGCTACCTGAAATCCGAGTATTACTTCCTGCTGTGGCAAACCGATTCTTTTGGGGCATGTTTTGAATGGGATACTTGAGAGCAGGGCATTCTGGTTTTACTGCAAGGCTCTTCCTACGTTATTCATAAGTATTCAAAGCAAGTATTGTTATTTTTTATTTTGCAACTGCTTTTTTATGGAAGCTGAACAAATTATTATGTATGCAGCGTGGCTTAGCATTGCGGCCTGCATTGCTCTCTGACTGGATGCTGACTGAAAACTCTGCTCACAATAAACTTTTTTAAAGAAGTTAAAATTCTACTGGGACTCTTAAAATATTTCAGTGAAAAAAAATAGATAATTTCAATCAACTAACTCTTTGGTTTTGCACATACAGTGGAAGACTCCATTTTCTTCCTAAAATATCATTTGTGTGGCTTGAGTAACCATTTCTCTTTGTGTAATAGGGATTAGGTAGTGTGCTAGACGAGGGAAAACAGCACAAGAGAAATGGAAGTAGTATGGTAGAAGAGGAGTAAAATGAGAAGAAAATGCATTC
Organism: Aythya marila; assembly: GCF_965140915.1. Lineage (NCBI taxonomy): Eukaryota > Metazoa > Chordata > Aves > Anseriformes > Anatidae > Aythya > Aythya marila. The sequence continues at coordinate 25,232,961 of NC_139050.1, read as the reverse complement.
AGATAATCAGGTAGAAGCAAAATGAAACAATCAATACACAGAAATAATATAAGAGCACCCAGTTTAGTGTAATGACATTTTATTTTCTGGATTATTGTGTTGTTCTGCTAGGAGCTTAGGTTGGACAAATGCAGTGGTGGTGGTTGTTGTTGTTTTGGCTTGTTTTTTTTGTGCAGTCCTTGCTAAAGCGGGCTCGGCATGATGGAGCAAGTGGAGGGGGAGCACGAGCTGTTACTGCTGTACCATGCCCCAAGGGGTACGGGGTGGTGCAGGGAGGATGGTGAGTGCCTCAGTTCCTCAAGCTCTGCCTCCCCTGCACTGCACAAGGAACGTACGTGGAGTACATCTGTGTTCATGGCTCTGTTTTTATTTCAGAAACATGTTGAAAACTTTTTAAAACAATCTCATTAATTGTGGACTTAAGGTCCAGCTTTTTAGAGTCATGGCCAGTTATTAGTTTCTTCGTACTGTCTGCTTCCAGCATCGGTGACCCGTATTCTGGATGTCTTAACAACAAGGCACTGCTAAGTGCATAGGTAACTACTTTTCTTTTAACCAGAACTTAGCTCTTTATTATTATGAGGTTTGCCAGTGGAATTTGAAATACTAGCGGAGGCGAATGCAGTGCCCAAGTCAGCATTCCCTGTCATTATTTGGTCAAGTAGAAATTATGTAAATTCCTGTCACGTCATATTTCAGAAGCTTGGAGAGAAGCTTGTTATTCAGAAAGCTGAAAATGGGACAGACCACCAGTCTTTTTTTTTCTTTTTTCCATATAACATATGCTGTGCATATGCTTACAGCATTGAGTCAGACAGACCCAGCCATCCTGGCTCAGACCTCCACTTGTCCTTGGTAGCTAAAGGTAACCGTGGAATAATATTAGTTCTTCCAAAACTGAACGCAGCTCGGAGCTGAAGCTACTCCCACAGCTGCTGGAATATGGTAGTTAGAAATACTGCCTTGCGAAGTGATTTGTTCTGCACATAGCTCTGTCCTTCCTATCAGAACTGCAGACCAAAACCTCACGGATCAAATTCATTTTTAGCTTATACACTTTGTCCTTAGTGAGTTGCTTTCCTTTTCTTTTCGTCTTGCTAACTCAACTAGCAGGCTTTTTTGAGGATCTTTGTTTTCTCTGTTCCCTGTATCTCTGTTATCTTTTCGTTCCTTGTTTTCCCTGAGTTTCTCTGTCCAGGATGACCAAAACCACAATATTAAGTTACATTCCTTTTTAAAAATTCCTAACTGATTTTTTTTTTTCTATTCACTGCTTATCCTCCCAGTCACTTTTCTAGTTACAGTTCTTCATTTTCTGGTCCTTCCAAATTGCGTTTCTTCCCTTATTTTTTTCCTGTTTGCATTTGAGATGATGACAACAGTCTTCTGATCAACTGTAAATAGGGAAAAATAGAATCTGAAAGTGCAAATGGCCATGCCAGTAATACACACTCTTAGCAGTTACTCAGTACTCCTCTTCCAGAAAAGGTAGCTTTGTAAGCAGAGAACCAATGAAAATTTGCTTCCTGTATATTTGTATGTAATGATTGATCAACTTTGGTGCCTCAGATGCAAGGAGAGGTGTCTGGTGAAATCCTTTCTCCAGCACGTACCCTTCACAAGGCCTTGCCCGTGTGGATTATCAGATGAGGACTGAGCTCACACTCCAGAGTTTTCTTCAGTAGGAACTCATGAAGCCTTTCTTGCCCATCTGGCTGTCCAGCACTTCTAGACACTCAAATATTTCTGCCCTTAGTGTCAGGTTTGGTTATAAATAACCAAATGTTCTGGTTCACAAATCTTTGAAGGATGGCAACAGAGAAACACACGAAAATTAATATTATTTCCCTTAGAAGTTGTGCCACTCTGAAAAACATTTCATGCGTGAGTAATTTTCAAAGCTATAAAATACTGCCTGGCTCTGACCTTTGAATTGGTGTAGCCTTAAGATGACTGTCGTTATTTTGGCCGAGTGCAGCCAGCATCTGCAGCCTGGCAGCACTGCTCTGCACCTGTCTGTGGGCACTGCAGCAGCTCCTGCAGACGGTCCTGCGGCTTCAGGAGATGCTCTCGGTGCCAGCAAGGAGCTCATGGGGCTGCTGACACTGACAAAAAAGAGAGATTGAGAAAGTCCTGCGTGTGATTTGACCACTGTGGGCACGAGGCCAGACTCCTGAATTTAGGATGAGAATGCAGGCTCGTGTGCCCCTTCCTCTGCTTGGTTCAAGCCTTTTGGGGCTATTTGCTGTTACCTGGGTCCGTCCTGGGCCATGTGTCCCCTTCCCTCTTCCTATCAATTTAGGAATGGGTGTGAGGGAGAACAGGAGCCTTTTCCTGTTAAGTCGGGGTGTATATTGTTCATTGTGCTGTGACATGATTTATTTTTAGGCTCAGCAGCAAAATTAAAGTTGAAAACTGAAAAGTTTTAGTACTTCCATCATTTTTTTTTTTTTTTTTTAAATCCTAGCACCCAGTGGAATTTCTATAACTGTTTATCTGAAAGACAACAGTGGTGGTGCTGCAAGAGAGCACAGTGTTCTTTTTGGGACAAGAGCCACCTTTCTGTCCTCCTAATAACAGCTCATTTTGTCCTTTTTCATTATAGTAATTTCAGTGCTTTGGAACCTTATGGTATTTATCCTGAGTAACAGTTTCATATTTCCAAGCACAGTTTGCAGCTGCCAGGAAAAATAAACTTGAATATTCAGTTCATTCAGAGCAACTGTAACTAAGAGTATTTTAAACTGGGGCAAAACTTAGAAATCGGAAAGTAAAGGTTGGCTTGGTAATTCCAGGGCATCCTGAAATATCATTTTTATCAAGCTATATTTAAAAAATGCTAAAGGTTATTGAATCATGGATAATGAACCTTTTTTATTTTATTTTATTTTATTTTTTGAAAGCTGTTTTCCTTCACCTAAGTATTTATGATTTTTGTAAGTCATTTTGTTATAAGCCTTGTAACTTTTGGTAATTGTATGAAAGGTTAAAGCACACTCTAAGCTTTTGGTACACAAAGACCACGCTGCTAGCTGCCACCCATTTCCCATCTTTCATGTCTCGAAGCTTGCCAATAACTTTTTATATTTGTGGCTTTGAGGTTGTCTCTTCAGCTGTGTGCTGCGTGTCCTCTGATGTAGCCGTAATTCTGATCATTCCCTCTCAAATGCATCAGTGCTGTGATGCTCCAAGAATGGGGTAAAACCTCACATTTTCAAGGGTCATAGAATAGCCCAGGGCTGAAGGGACCTCAAAAGCTCATCTGGTCCAACCCTTCATGGGAAGGGGAGCCAAGATGAGATTATCTAGCGCTGGTCCCGTTGCGTCCCGTTGATCTGTGCCGGTAAGCAGGTGCTCGCGTGTCCTCTGTGGAAGTGTCAGACCTTCAGCATAGGTCTGGTGAACTTGTTTACTCAATATCCATTTCTTGTGCAGGCTCAGTTCCGTATCACTTGTAAACTGAGCATTGCTTTCTGGAAGGGAAGAAGATTAAAATACACAGGAATGATACACTGAGTAACAAGAACGTACTGAAGTCAGGGTACATCTATCTGTTCATTTTTATGAAGCTTTGCATGCTGAAAAGCTTAGTAATTTGATCAATTACAAAAGTATTGTTCCCAATTTAATCAACTGTCTTTCAGTTAGATATCTATTACTTTGTGTTTTTAATCAGTGATGAATATTTCGTACCCAGCAAACTGCTTACATTTTCCACCCCACTCAAGTGCCATACATGCTACATCACGATAACGTTCCCGTCTTGAATTATTTTTGTAAAGACGACTGAATTATGTCTCTCTAGTCTCTTTTCATCTTGCCTGCTTAATTGGATGTGACTTGTCAAAAACAGAGTAAGTAACATTTTTCTGGCTCACACAGTCAGAAATTTCTTTAAGGATACAGTTTTGTAAAACACAGAATGGCTCATTTTATTTGAAAGTAGTACATCAAGCATAACTCGGGGGTACTTCAGTTTGTAATTCCAGTGGAGGTTTGTACATAGCTAATTGCATAATTGATCTGCCTTGGGAAGTTTCTGGTAAGCAAAAGTACTGCTATAGTTTGTCATTTTCCTGATGGTGAATTTTCTTTATTATTGTAATTACATATTTGATCATAAATGTTCCGGCACATTAAATAGTTTAAACTGTTTGGAATAGAAACTAGTCATTCATTTTTTGTGTTGTGCAACTTGTTTCTCACATACAGTCTTAAAATTGTATCTCTTTCTAGATGTCTCGGGAGGAGACTGTGTGCAAATACTGTGGCGTCAGCTATTTGATTCTTCATGAATTTAAGGTGATGGAAGAAAAAGTGAAAGCATTGGAAAAGCAGATTACATTTTATGAAGGAAGTATAGAACGGGAAAAAAGACTTCAAGAAGAATTGCAGTCTCTTTACCTAGACCTTGAACACTGTCGAGCTGACAGGGAATCAAAAACAGAAAGGTCAGAGCATGTTATCTAGTCTGATGTAATTTTGCATGTGTATGTATTAGGTAATGCAGTTCCAAAGAAGTTAAAACTACAAATGAGATTTGGCTGTCTTTTATCAGATGTAGCATATAATGTAATGTGTAAATCCTATTTTGTATTATTCTGCAGAAGTGAGTTTTAAATTCCTTAACAGTTTAAAAACAGTCAATATATTTAAAGTGAAAGAAAGGCCTGAAGGCACTTCAGAGGTATTTTCCCCCTACACTACACAAAGGGGAAATGATCAAATATTTAATCTTATCATTTTTGTAATAAAAAATGCTTCAAAAGAAATTCCGTGATACTGGGGGTTTCACCATTCTGAAGTTTGTACTTACTGTCTCCTATCAACACTCTTTCCCTAAGAAGCGTGCAGTTCACTATCAGTATGATGACAGAGAATGCTAAATCAGTTACTTGGGTGCTGCTTGTGGCTTTCTTCCTCAGAAACGGGAGCCAGCAAATGCTTACTGGTGGTATGTGAAGGCCCATGTTAATGGGGGAAGTGTGCATTCCTCAATCTCTGGTATGGCAAATTATATCTGTGGCTCTGTTCAAATTGACTACTGTTAGAATGATGAAGTGTAAGCAAGGGAATCGGAAACTTCTCGGTAATTCCTTGCTCATCTGAGTCAAACTGTTTGCCAGAAGCTTTTTACAGGAGCAATATTATGATTTTAATATTGGGACAGTCCTTTTGATTCTAAAGACTCCCAGTTGGGGTGTTTTTGCATGCCTGACTCACACCCAGTAGCAACTGGTCTAGGCCTGAAAACATGGAGCTTTTGGGGTAGTAAGGTACTCTCCCGAGAGACTGGCAGCATTAGAGAAGAAACTATGGGTTGTCTGGAGGTGAAGCACTTGCATCCATTTACTTTTTGTTTTGTGAATCATTCAAATACTGTAACAATTTAGCATAACTATTATTACATTTAGTTAGGGTGTTTTAGTGTTTGTTAATGTAGCCAGTGAAGCGTTCATTTCGACACACAAGTTCACCTAAGGTTGAACAAAATGTATATTTTGTGGATCACCCTGCTCGTACTGTACTTCAGGATATTATTTTCACTGGCACCAAAACCTCCCTCCTCCCCTGTCCCCAGAATGATTTCTTTGGTGTAACAGCACATTTCTGAAGAGCGCGTTCACTCCTTGTTCCTTTAATGGCTCTGGGTAGCAATTATAGTGGCAGTATTCAGTGTGTTAGCAGATACAGTGACAGCATGTTCTTCTTGTTGAGGATCATTTGCCAGAGGAAGACGTACGTTTTCATTTAGCTGACTTTTTGTAGCAAAGCTGGAAGAGTTAATGAAAGTTTAATCTCTGCACTTTTTCCCCCTAAGGCTTGGCTTGATTCAAAACCTGCTGAAATCAAATGGAATACTTTCAGGAGGCTTTCATTCAGCCCATAAATCAACTATTGTGCTTTGTTAAATCAGCTGTCTAAATATTCCTTATCTCCTCTCTACTATTTTGGGTCTCTCGTTACCCTGTGCCATTGGCATGAACCAACTTACTCAGTGTACTATCTTTCTCCAGGTTCTTGCATGGTTGACAAATCGTTCTTCTCAAACTGCAAGTTTTTATCAGAAGCCAAATAAGCCCCTTTTCATCTTTGGTAGACCAAGAGATTTAATCCTTCTCGATAGGTGCAAACTATCTCATTTTTATATTCCTGTGTGGTTAAAGTATTGCTATTGCTCGTACCTGTGGTTAACATTGAAAGCAAACTGGGAACTTCAGCTGTTGTGGAACTCAGTTACCTGCCCTTCTGGAATTTTATCAGAAGAAGGGGAACTGACCGTCCTGCAGGTAACTATACTGATTCAATCTAACACGGCGCTGTGTGTTTCACACCTGTAGTAAGAAAGCCTTGGTACTGTTTGAAGAGATCACTAATGTTACCAGAGCATCTTTGCTCATGTCTGCAGGGAAGCTCACGTACTTGCATCTTTCTGAAGATTCATGCTTATATCCACTCAGTCCTTTAAATGATGCTCACAGTTTTCCTTGCTACAGCAGACAGTCTAGCCACATAAATTGTTATGATAACTTTGTCTTGATTTAAACTTCAATTGCGTAGCTTAGAAGGATACTGACCTGGCTAAATATCCTATACAGTGTAGGTCACTGTATAAAACCTTCCCATGGGGATGCTGCTTTTTGTTTTCACCTTCAGATTTTCAGTGTGCAGAACTTTTGTGTGTCAGTGCCTTTCGAGCATCAATAGCAGTAAGACGGATGGAATCCCTTCCCACCCACTTATCCCTCCACTTTCTATGCCCCCTCCCACCCCACTGCCCCCCTAAAGGGAAAACAAAGAACCCAAAACCCCAGCATGATGTTCAGGTTTGTGGTTTCATCAGAGAAATCTTGTGTTACATGGCCCTTGGGAATTTTGGAGTTTCTTTTTCATCTAGTCACTTTGGATATTAAACTGTTTGTTTAAAGATTCATTCTCTCCACGTGGTCTTATCAGGCCTGGTTTCTTATAAAATTCCAAGATTATGAGGACTATTGCAGCTATAAAGAGACCTTCCTCAAGGAGTTTACGCTTCAGAGAGGACCTTTAGATACTCCCAGGTTTTTCATTTGTCCTAATTTCATCTCTTTATCAGTGTTCTCCAGTCATTAACTAGTCTAACTGCAGTGGGTGTGCACTTTCTTGTTTCTGTTTTTCATTTGTCAGAACTCTGTTTGTTGTGTCACTATGGAGTGGTGGGAAGAAAGAAGGAATTAATCAGTGATTATGTCATTAATTAAGAAATAGAATTACGTTGAACTCCTCCCATTTTCAAGCTAGGAGCATGGTATGAAAGATGCGTTTACAATATCCTTGATGTTTCCAAATCACTTGGAAAACATAAAAAGCTCTATTAGAAATGCATAATTTAAAAAAAGTATCAAATATAGTTTGGGTTATGCAGTCAGTTATTCTTTCTACATGTTATTTTATCTGGGTAACTTGGGAGTCTTGTTCTTCTTTTCACTGTTTTAGGAAGCATGGCTAACTGTAGAACTGCCAGGTACTTTCAGAATATTGGAATATCAGTTATCTGAAAAGAAATCAATTCATAAAGTAGTAGATGAGTACTTCACCACACTACGGGTGTTCTGGGTGAGTCTTTGGGTGCTTGCTCCTTCAGGGCTTGGTGGAAAGAGGCAAGTAAATACAAGAGGCACTGGATGAGCATGGGCTTCAGCAAGTCCCCACGTTTTGCACAGATCTGTTCCCAGCAAAAGGAAATAATGTATTGTTTTTTGTATTGTAGGGGGAATACAGAGCACAGAAGTGCTGGATTTTGTCTGTCTCTTTCTGCATTTAATTCTACTTTTAGACAGCTCAAATTGCAGCATACAGAAGTAAGAGCACAAGAGCTGTTTTGTACTGGGAAGTGCCAAGTGCGTGTGAGTTTTTTCTGAAGAGAGGATATGAAATTTAATCAGAGTCTGCCTTCAACATATTTAATTGTATTTGTTTTATAGTGCAACAGTACATACTTCTTCAATTAGCCACATGATAATTTTAGGGTGTACTTATTAACCAGGAAAAAGCAGAATTTTGTATAATGCCAAAGTGTTTTAATATGTTCCCTTCAGTGCTTGCAAACTGATCTGTATATTCTGTCCTGATGGTGTCATCAAGATGACTCAGGTATTGCTCAGGCTTGTGCAGAGAGCCAGCAAAAATCTGATAAAGTTTAAGTGAGATCCTGTGTTCACCATCTGTAAAAGCAGTGAATTTCACCTTTATATTTAAAAACAAACAAACAGGAATGGGAAACCCCCCCAGTGACAAAGCTTGTCACAGTCTCAGACAACTGATCACCACAGTGCTTTGGGGAAGTGACCTCTTGCTGTTGGACTCTTGTGTTAGGGATGTTGAAGCCAGTGACTTCCCTATACAAAACATCCTCTTTGCTGACTGGTGGTAGCTCAGTCCCGTTCTTCTTGTGTCAGAGCTGTGATTGTTCTAGTATTGTCAAATTTCCTCTATTAACATCATTATCTGCCAAGATCAATTACTAATAAACGAAACAAGCTTGGTCACTAAGGTAGTCCAAAAGCCTGATTCACAAAGCACAAAACTCTGTGATAAGGTTTAATCTTCTCCCAAATTCCTGATAAAAGGAACTGTGAGACTGAATGCCCTATCTGGAAGAGACAGCAGTCAGTGGAAAATGCAAAAGGTAACATGCAATCTGCATTTTTGCTTCCGTGTGTTCTTTTCATAAATATTTCATTTAAAATATTTTCATATTTAATAAGTAAAATTAAAATTTAGATTAAAAAGCAGAGATGTTTGTATCTGAGAATGGTGCCACATAATGCTAAAAAGGCCTTAATAGCTGTAAAATGATTCTGGACATAATTATAAGGCTTTAAATGGTTTCTTTCAGTTCACACTCAGACAGAAAGAATCACTAAAATCCACAGGGCTTCTGCTTCTTTATCTGTCAGAGTGAAATTAGAAAGCTCTGTGGTTATTTGCTGATCGAGGTTAATACATTTCGTGCATGTGCTTGTAGGACAAGGTGTTATTTTCTGGTGTTTTCTTTGATCACATAGGAATGAAACTCGGATGGGACCAGGATGAACTCTGGCTAATCCTTGAATACCTCTCCCCTGTGCTGAGAGGCCTATTTTTACTTTGGCCTTTGACTTGCTCTTGAACTTGACGCTGCTATGGCGACTGCAGAAGGGGAAGGTGGCTGCCCAGGATGCGGGGTGAAAGGGGACGCCTAGTTTGGGGGGAAAAACACCAAATGCATAAAATACAATATATTTCTAGTTGGCTAGATTTGTGTTATGTTAGGGAAACACAAAGTATCGTCTTTTTCTATATAATTATGTGGTCTCTACTGTACCTGCAAGGTCTAGAAAATTTCTGGTTAGGAAGTATACACTTACTTGTGCGCCTTGAGAAACTTCTCTTGAAATATGCAGGTGCAAATACATAGTATAAGTAAAAAGTCACCTATAAATTTGCCTTAACTCCATTTCTTTTCTTACGCAATTATCAAATTACTCATAACTGTAATCTCATTTATTAATCTGTTGAGTCAGATAATTCTACTGATTTATAAGAAGTTATTCCTGAATAACACTGCTGTGACAGAGACCATGTAAATTGCAGCTGAGGATGAAATCGGCAGCTGGGGTGGTAGCTCTGAGAAATAAAACCTTAGGTTTCTTCAGAGATGAATTTTGACGTGGTTGTGACAAGGCAGTCATCCTTCTGTCACTATTTTCCAGACCTGTTCCAGAGTTTTACCTTTGCTTGAACAAAAATTATCCAGGTTGTCTTCTCAGCATGCTTTTTATCTTTTTATCTATCTATATTTATATATATATTTATATTTATGTTGTGTTAATAAAATAACAATTAATGCAAGATTTGAAGTGACTGTCAGCTTACATGAGACTCGACAGAGACCTTCACAAAAAGCCTACAGATTGGTAGCCAGAGAAAACTTCCATCTGCTAACCTGCAGTCTACAGGTGAATGATCCTGTAGCAGCAAACAAAATCTATGAAATAGCCTGGTCTTAGCTTGAATGGTCTTAAATGGTCTGATCAGACCCATAAAGGCGCTGTGTACCACATAGCCTGCAAGAGGGTTGCTTTTACAAATCTTAGCTTCTGAGAAATGCAGCTTCTTAAATTTGAACAGTCGTGGTAATTGTCATTACTTTTAGGACACTGAATATTATTTGTTTGCTGGCAAGAATCCCTTGTAACTACTTCTTTATTTTCTCTGGTATTCTTTTCATTGCCAGCACTGGTGGTTAACATGTTATAACTCAACTCCCACTCTGTGCAGGCTTCCTCCTGTGTTCACAAAGTATGCTGCCTGCAAAGATGGGAAGTTGATTTTCACAGTTCACGCAAAATACAGGACAGAGGACAAGACCACTGTGTTCTCACACTTCTCTTTTAATTGTGTCATCTAATGATCTATTGAATTCTTTCCTTTGTGCTAAATATCACCAAAATAATATGCTTATTTTTTTCCTCTTGGTGATGAGAGTAGACAGTTCAACTTTCTTTCATTGTCCACGTATCTTTTTGTGTGCAAACAATGGGAAAATACCAATAATGTCCCTTTGCACTTTGAAACTGCAATTCTATGCTAACCTCACTAAATCAAATGTTTGGAGTAGGGAAAAAAAAAGTCTGCTTATTTGGAAGTTTTATTTCAAAACTATAATCCCAAGAAACTTACACGTAGGTATGGGTTAATTTTCCTGGCAAGGTAATGCTAGATTTTTTTTAAAGTTATTTTCAAAGTTATTTTTATTTTATTTCATTTCAGTGACCACAGTTGAGCCCAAACAACTTACTTTTTAATTATTAGATGTTCAGTTATGGTTTTGGCAGAGCTCTGCAGATCCAAGTTTCTTTATCAGGACTCCTATTTTTTAAGTTTGCATTTTGGTGCAAATGTGTTGTAGATGATCCATCTGATAACATAAGCTGATGCACAGAAAAACAATAGGCTTTGTTGTTTATTTTTAAGCTATAAATCATTTTCATTTTCATTTTTAAATTGAAGCAAATGCTAATGTAATGCTTCTGCCATCCTTTGGTTTTGTAAAATACTTGTGTATTCAAATATTATTTATTTACTAGTGACAGTGAGTCACTAGTAGATAAATACACCATTTACTTTTACGGTTAATCTAGTGCAAGTAGTGTTGAAAAGGACTAGTTTTTAAATTACATGTCCCTGTCATTGTGCTTTCAGGGATAGAAGAATATACTATAATAACTGCAGCTAGCAACTGAAAAAAACCACTAGTGTAAACTGCTAATGAATGTTGTATGTGATAATCTCTGTGATATTCTCTTTGCACATGTTACATAGGCGGATATCCTGCATGGTTCCATTCATTTCATTGCAGTTGTGGGAATAACCCAGGAGTCTTTGAAAGAACAATATTTTCAATTTTATTTACACTGCTAAAGTTGTGCTTGACAAATACACAGGTCAGAACCACTGCTGTAATGAAGAAGTTCAAAAGGTAAATTTTAGAGGCCAAGGCGAATGCATAGGTCAGTTTATCCGTTCCTTTGAGCTGTCTGGCTGTGTTTGCTGGGGCACGAGGATGGGTCATATCCTGTGCGTGCAACAGACCTGCACCTGGAGCTGTGCACAGCCTGAGGGGCCGCCCACCTGCAAGCAAGTGATGGTGGAAAAGAAATGCTGGGTTGGTTCTCCTGCATCGTGGGCCCGTTTTATTTCTCTCTCTATATATATACAGAACTATAAGCAAGTTATATAAGAACAGTAAGAACTAACGGAGAAAGGCACATGAAGGTTGTTCAGCTACACGTCTTCCATAACTTAGAGATGGCGTTAATTTGTAGACATCCACTGAGTGGCTTTAAAAAATAAGTACAAAAAATTGCAAAAAAAAAACCCAACAGTGTTAGCAACTAAACTGAACGGCCACAGCAGGCATCTCTGCGTGTTTCCAGGGGCTGCAGGAAGCTGCACAACTCAGCCCCAGCTCTGCCCGCTGCGTCCCGTGCCGCACGGAAAGGGGAAGGCTGGGAAGTCCCACGGGCAGGGAAAGCCCCCGCCGGCCGGTGTGCTCAGCCGAGAGGCGGCTGGTTTCGTTCCCACTTCTTCAGGTGGGAAGGGTGGTGAGGATAGGGCGCAGCCCCTCTCCCGGCTGGGTGTCACGGCTGCGTGACCTGCTGCTGCTCTGCGGCGCTGAGCGTGGGGTTTCATCACCTCGTGCTTATCAGGCACCTCAGCTTGAATATTCCTGTGCCTAATCATCAGCACCTGCCTGCTATTTCTGTTCACCTTTCCCCTAGCACAGATACTTGACTTTTCAGTGTCATAATCTCGTTTGCATAGACATAACTGAAGTACGATGGGACAAACATTAATTTGCATTTTTAACGTGCACCTTGTATTTGTGAGTCCAGATAACGCTAAGCTCCTTTCCTCTCCCAGTCCCAGATTTATGATCTTTCTCTGGCGTCAGATTTGATGGAAAAGCTCAAAGCACAACCCACACTGCAATTTCAAAGTCTGTTGCACGCTGTTGTGACGACGCAGGAGAAGACTTTTCGGTCTATTTAAGGCAAATACTTAAAATGTGCTGTGACAGCGTCTCCTTCGATCCTCTGCTGTGGGGACGCTGCTCGAGGAGAGCCGAGGCTGTGGCCCGGCCCGGCGCCCTGCCAGCATCTGTCAGATGGAGCAGCCACGCTGTGGCCTTCCCACCCCAGCATGTGGCCAAGAGCTTTCTCAGCCCAAAGGCTGCTGATGTATTTTATTTTTATTTTGCTTCCTGGAAGGAAGAGGGGGAGTGAAGAGAAATAAACGCAGACTTTCTCTGGTATATCATTAATCTAGCTGGGAACGTAGAAACCTAGCTCTAGTCCAGAGCTTAACTCTTCCCAAAGGAGAATACAGGAAAGTGATCCCACTGACGGGATGTTGTAGATCAGTTTGATACCAGTGTGATTGCTTGAGTAAGTACAAGTAACACATGGTGAGAACATCTTTGTGAAAAGCTTCTCTTTAGACAGAATATATTGTGTGTATTTTTGCATGATTATTTGCTGAGCACTGTTAATGTTCTCTAGTACATGAGAACTAGAATGTGAAACGAGACAAAAGCAAACGAGCAGTTGGGATTCGTGTTTCGCAAAAGCCTGAAACCGCGAAATAGATGAACAATCAGAATGGAAAAAAAATGACAGTGCCGGTAACAAAAAGCTTGGTATTTCCTGCTGGCTGGCTTTTGGCACGTCCCCCTGCAGCCCAGAGGAGCTCTCTGTTTGCCTTCGCTGCACGCCTGCCCTGCATCGCCTGCAGGGATGAGGTGCCTGCTTGTTGGGCATCGCAGCATCAAACCCTGTTGTACAGCTCAGTGTGTGCTTTTGGAGGATGGACAACAAGCACTGATCTGAGGGCTGATACATCCATATGTTGGATATGGCGTATTTTTTTCAGAAACAGTTACTTTTGATATACACACCTTAATTTTAGAATGAAAATTAGCTGTGTTTTTCATAAAACCTCTTCTTTCACGCCCTTGAGATTAAAAACATACAAGTAAAAATGTGACTGTAATTTAAACAACTGAGTAGTTCTGTGTGGCCTCTGTGGATAACACCGGATTCATTAGTGTATTTGTAACAGCCCCTGAGTTGATCCTGTGTGCTTCCATGTTACTGTGCAAGCATCTTTTGGGCATTATTTGGAGGGAGAGTGTTGCTGAAGCATCAACACAGTGGGCTGAAGTCAGATTCTCTCCATGTGAAGGTCTGATACATCAATCTGAAAAGGCAATTACCATAGGCAGGACGTTATGTACAGTGGAAACAAAAGTCACAGATTGGTTAATAGTGTGAGTAATACTTGGCTTTATTTGAATCTATAGAATAACAAACCTCACAAAGGAACTAAAAACCAAACAAGATGAATTAAAAAATGTGAAAGAAGATCTGCGGTATTTCCAAGAAGAAAAGGAAGCTGCCTATAAGCAATCACAAGTGCTCAGGTAAGAACCCAAACAGCAATGCTGGAGTTGTGGCTCCTGTGGCGTGCAGTCCATTGAGGGGATTCACACTGTAGTGTCACCAGAGGTAACCAGAAAACGTCACTCCTGATTGCTGATGCTGTTAGCAACAGGCTAAGTTCTTCACAAATTTCAAATCATTAGTAGCTCTTAAAAGCAAGTGTGTGCCACTTTCAACACAGTGGAGATAGAGTATTTCTTACACAGGTTGTTTATTGCTCTGATTTCTCAATAAAAAGTAATTGTACAATTTCATTTTTACATATAAGTTTAAAATGAACATTTAGAAGGGTGAAATTTCTTACAAATTCAATGTTCAACATACTTCATTCACTGAATTGTTGTAACACAATATACTATAAAATGTCACATAACAGAAAAGTAGTTATCAGGTTTACAAATAATTAAGATATTTTGTCATGTATATTTGCTTTTAAAAATGCGTGTCTGGTATTACTTTTCTGTCTTGCAGAAATACATTGGAGCACCATTGCTCAACTCTGAACAAGGCTGTCTCACTGTTTCCCTTTATCAGAAGTGAACTAGAAAATATTAAAGAAGTCGTGTCCAGTAATCTAGAGAGCTGGGCTGCCCTGAAAGAAGAAATTTTTGTCCAGATAAAAACTGTTAGCAAAGAAGCTTTGACAGGTAAATTATCATATTGCAATAACTGGTCAAGGTGAAATATTTTTTGGTAGTTGAGTGGACCACCGTAAATTCGAAGGTAAAATCAATTAGATAATTTCTAATTCTAACATTTAATTTGGCCAGAAGCAAAGTAGTACAAAATGTCATGGCACTGTGAATGGCATTGAGCTAGTCTGGCTCCTGCAGGATTAGTGTGGTGTGCTGCTCGCTGAGGGCTGACACTGAAGTAATATGAGTACCATGAATGCTTGGATATGGAACATAAATAATCTAAGTTCTTATTGTGTGTAGATAGGATTGCAGTGCAAAGGTGCAGAGATATTTAATTTGCTGTGTGTTTCCTGCTGCCAGTTTTCTTCACATCTCTTCCCTTGAGCAAGCCACTGGTGTAGGCATTGGGTGGGCTCCAGTACTGGGGCCACCGCAGCGAACAAACCTGCACCTGGCACCTACCAACTGCCTCCTGCTGTGCCCAAATAACAGCATTTAATCCCCAAATACCACTCTTTATCCGAGGGGACTTTGGAATTGAAAAGGGCATGGAGCAGCCCATGGGCTGAGAATAATTCAGTTGGCCCACAGCCTGCTTCCTGCTCAGACAAGGGCAGCCTTCAGGAGGAGAGAAGCTGGGAGCAAGTCACAACTGGTGGCTTGCTCAGGAAGGTCGTACCCAGCCCTCGGGCTGGCGGTTGGACTTGAGAGCTCAGATTTATCCTTGAAAACCGTTTTTGCTCTGCCTGGGTTAAGAGATTAGTTTTGCTGAAAAAATTATGCAGTAGTGTAATGACAGACTGCACCATCCAGAGCATCCAAAAAGGCCGTGTGTTGGCTTTTGTGGGTTTAATGGTCTTTGGACATAATTTCCATATACGTGTTCCTGTCCCTACAGTTTTTCAGTGTGTTCTGTATTAGCTGATAAACCAGTATTTGGTCTGGAGCTTAGTTTTATCAGGGTTTTAAGGTAGGCAAAGGAGCAGGTGAGCTGACATCACCCTTTCTGTCCTCGTGAGAAGGACTGTGAGGGCACGGTGGGCAATGTGCATCTCCCAAATCGCTGTGCTGGTGAAACTGTCTGCACCCTGTTGTAAATGCATAGCTTAGGTGACACCTACACACACGGAGTGTCTCAGAAAACAGGCAGCACCATTTTAAATAATAGCTCCCCAGTTGCCGATTCCTCCTGTGAGATTCGAGGTAGTTTTTAATGTGTTCAGCAGTTGCTTTCCTCACACAAGGAAGAAGTGAGCGGGGCAGCTGTGCTGAGGGGGCTGCATCCCCTGGGGCATCCCCTCAGCCCTACAGAGTGCTTGGGGTGCTGAGGCTGCTGCCTGCTGGGACTGGCGTGGTGGGAAGGTCGCTCTGTGGTGCTCAGCTGCTGTGCAAACAATCGGGTTAAATGTCAGCACCAGTATCTTGCATTTTGATTCATGAGTTCATCTCCTAATTAGGCTGAGCACAGAAAGTATCGTGTGTTCCTACGAATTCCTCTCTTCCTGTGTTCTCTGTGTTCTTTCTAGTTAATCAGGAGAGCATGTACATGCTTTTCTGCAGACAGTTTCAGGTTCAAGGAGTTTCATAACATTGCAAAGCATCTTTTTCTTTTACTTTACTGTTATTTGCACCAAGATTTTCAAAGCTTTTCTACATCGGGTTTTCAGAAGAAAAATGTTGCATAAAGTGCTACTCTTTATGCCTCGACCAGTTTCCTTAGTTAGTTTGAAAAATACACAACAAGTTATAAAACACTTGTGTATGTAAATTATTTACCTTTGGTTAATTAGTGGCAAATAGGAAGAGGTATAAGAAGTTAAAATCTTTGGGAATTTACATCATTTAGTCCAACAATAAGTCAATGTAAGTGTCAAGCACTTAGACAAGATAGTAGATAATGAAATTGCAATTTAAATTTTGCACCTAGGCAATATAAAAATATGTAACAGCTGACTTAATGGTATAATTAGGCTTCATCTAACGAGAATTGTCATCACTAATATAAATAAAAGTGATATAAGTTCTTTGGACAACTGAACGTTTAGGTCTGTAGTTGGAGAGGGCATAGGAAAGAATTGCAACTACGGGAAATGTTAAAGGGCACTCATCGAGCTAAGCTAAGGTCAGGAAACATTGTAAAAATGTAAGAGATCCACTATTCCCACCCCAATTTACTTACGTACCTTGCAGTGAAAACTACCTGGGAAGCTCCCAGGGGACTGCTGCTTTTCCAAGTTGAAGAGCTGATGAAAGCTAGAGTGAAAAAAAACTACCTTTAGTGTAATGGATTGCTTTAACAGCAGAAAGGAGAAAATAATTTGTAATACACATGCCCAAACATCTTCTGAACCAAAAGTTTCACCCTGAGCTTTAGCAGAAGCTAACCCCTTTGAGATATCTTCTCAAATTAATTTCAAAACGAGCTTGCAAATGTTTTTGTATGTCAGCAATGTTTTGTGTCTCTCCTCAAGATAAAGTCTGGGTTCAAGCATTTGTCACCTGTGGTTATTTCATTTGGAGTATATATATTCTAATTTGGTATTATGATCTTAGAGGAAATATGTATTATTGCTTAGAATAAAATTTGTATGCTTGTCAATCGTATCTGTTTGGCTAAGTACAGGTTACCCATGTGAAGATTTATCACACAGGGTACTTTCTTTGGTCCTCTGCTCTCAGCAGGAATCCTGAGGTCCTAATTCAGGTGAGTTGCTTTTTAATGAAGAAAGTAAATTTGACAACAGGCTATATGATTTTTTTTCTCCTCAGAAATACCCAAATTGAATCAGAGGTTAGCAAAATCCCAGAGAGAGAATGAGAGTCTTCAGGAAAAGGTAAAACATCTGACGCTGGTGGCTGACACGGTTGAGCTGAAAACTCAACAGCTTCAAACTTCTCTTCAGCAAGGGAATGAGCTACAAAGCAGGTGCCGTGAACTACAAAAGGAAACATTAGGTAAGAGAATTTTGATTTTCCAAGCAAACTTCCTAATAAAATGAAATGCAAAAATATTTAATGTGTTCAAGTTCTGGCTGTTACTGTGAGTGCGCTCAACAGCAGAACTCAGGCCCTGATAAAGCTTGGATGGTGCAGGGCCAGGAAGACAGCATGTCAGTCTGAAGTCTGTTACCCTGTTGGAAACACAAGGTAGTTTTGAATAACAAATAAAATTAAGGGAGGAAAATAATGCAGATGGTGGTAGTACTGTTATGCTGTTACCTGTCAATATGTAAAACATCAGGGAGGTGCTCTCATTTTGATTGGGAAGGCCAAGCTGATCTATCAGCATCAGAACTGATGAATGTTAGCCTAAGCTAGTCTCTTTTCCCCTAGATTTGTTGAACTTGAATCTGTCTAAAGATTTGCCCTGGATAGTTTGTCTCAAGAATGGAGGGTCCTCTTGAAAACTGTAAGAGAAGTGGTAGCACTCGGAATTATAGCATCTTGTGAGCTTTGTTGAGGCAATGACTCATTACAAGAAGATTATTGTGTATTTATGTTAGTATCTCTTGAATCTGTTGTCTTTGTAAATCAGGATTGTGTTCATGGTGCTGGCTCAGAGACATTTTAAGACATTCAGAACATATAGAGGTTGTGCTGTTCCACACATGGCTTTGAGTCATCAAATTGGCACTGTAATTACCTCGCTGCCTTATGCACAGTATGTAATTTCAAATCTAAAGCAGTAGCTCTCGGTGCTAGTCATGATAAAGGAATTTCACTGATCCTTCAATAGCAGTGATAATATCAAACGTGAAACTGAAGAGGGGAAGAGCACAGTGACTGTGGAGGACTCATCACCCAATGAGTTATCAAGCCAGATGGCTGAGGGCAGTCTTCATTTCTGTCACTGGATAACAATACTGATAGGAAAGCTTCAGATTTGAATGCCAGATATGAGCAGATATCTGAGCAGATGTGAGCAGATAACTTTACAGCCTTCTCCAGGCACCATCCACACAAGAAATAATTTTTATATATCTTCCTTTTTTGTGGTATTTGTTCACAGAACTGACTTTAAATGAGTACACAATCAGTTAGACTTGGCTCTGAGAAGCTTCTTCTCTGTGGACTGTTCACAGTGTGCTGTTTTGTCTGTTTTTTCTTGGGGAGCTATGGAAGTGAACATAGTGATCCAGTGTCTCAGGATCTTGTCCGTGACGTTTTCTGGTAGGCTCATTGTCTGATCATAGCTACATCCTGTTTCTTAATCCTCTGTTCAGAGTAAACTCTGGCAGGCAGGATCTGGGGGGAGGGCTGCCTTAAAAGTGTTTAATTGTCAGTAATTAGTCACAGTAGCTCATTCTGAAGATCTAATTAGATTGGAAGAAAGGCATCAATTTTATTTCAATTTCATTTTTTCAGGAGAATCTTGAACACAGTGAACACATCTCAGAAAATGTGTACCTCTTTTTTTGGCTTATGTGTAAAATCACTAGGTGAGATTTGAAGAAAGCATGAAATAAAATACTGGGAGTGCATAAATGGTAACTGCTGTGTTGTTTTTTTCAAGAAAAGTAACCGATATTATCTGTACACACGCATATACATATATATAATATTATGTGTCTGAGATAAGTGCCTGGGTTTAAAAAAATAAATAAACCAAAACCCGAAATAAGTTAAAGATAACATCACTTAAAACGATAGAATTGAAGGCCTTAAGTAGTTACATAGGTTTACCAAATCACGTTGCTTGCCCCAAGAGCATAAGGTCGCCTGTGACTGCTTATGTTCTACTTGAAACTATTTAGAAAAAAATGCTCAAAATGCATTCATTTCTATAGAAGAGACAAGTGTGTTTCTTCTCCATTAAGAGATTTATGTTTTATCAAAATAGTCTGTGTACATGTCTGGCTGCCAGGTTTGACTATTACAAAACCACAGTCTAAAACTTGGAAGTTGTATACTTCAGAATTCCTTTTTTTTTCTTCTTTCTTCCTTTTTTTTTTTTTTTTTAATATGTTTTTCTGTCCATATATATTCTGAAGAAACCGGAGAGATTGAGCTTGGAGGCTCTCGCAGTACTGGAAATTGCTTGAGCAGGCAGTATCACGGAAAAGATAGCCAAGGTGACTGGCTCAAAAATAGCACAAGAGTTGCAGATCCTGCAATAAGACTTACAGCAATGATTTATTAAGTTGATTAAGCTTTTCTTTCTCTACTAAAAGGGTAGCGTGGATGGAAGGTTTGTTTGGTCCTTAGTGTGGTCTTGTGCCATGTAAGGAAAACGTCCTGAAGTGCATTAGTACAGCAGTCTGGGTGTTCTACTGAAGTGCTGAGAAACTGCAGTTATTTACAAGCCAGCTTGAGGATGGTTGGCCCCAGTACTCTGTACAGAATCTGGGCACCACTGCTTTGGTCCCTGGTTGCTGCCTGATGGAGTAGGGTCATGTTTTGGTCATATTGTTGTGTTTTCTAAGTAGCAGTGGATACAGCAGGCTTGTTTTGCCCTAATACCTGACTTTCTTCTGTGTTCAATATAACCACCAAACTTATTTTCACTTCCTTTTTAGGAATAACTTATCCCCTAACTTTGTATAAATAAGCACAAATAACGGTACCTCGTAAAGCAGTTACAGACCGTTTATTACTTGTCTTTCTCTAGAAACCTGAGTGGGTGTGCTAACTGACTGCCTTGAGGAAAACATAATTACGTTTGACATGCATTTTTCAGGTGCAAAAATTAGTTGAAATAAAATAATCTCAGTGCAGAAATAGCTCCTTCTCAAGTGCACTTTGACATTCCATTTGTGTTAAAATGCCTTTTAATTCTCTGTACGAAATAAGAAACTCGTGGGCGGCACGAGTTAAATTGCCACTGGAGCCATGCAGCCTATTGTAGTTCCTTCCTCAGGGTAAGCACTGAGAACGCTCCTGCTTACATCGCTCAGGACTGAAGATTTTGCCTTTTATAAGGTGCCACATTCAATCTATCTCAGATAATCTCACACGTTGCTGAGTGAAGTGGCTGTATGTGAGAGCTCGGTGATTTCAGCGGTAGTTCACATGCATTCTTGGGAGCTGCAGTGTCAGCACTCGCTGCTGCTGGAGGAAGCCTAAAGCCCGTTTAATTCAGTGTCCTGTCCTTGCCACTGAAAACGGCGTGGTTCAAAGGAAGGTACAGGAACTCTACAACAGCAGTTATGAGATAATCTGTCATCCTTACGTGTCTCATCCTGATCTAGGAGGTCATTGAATCTAATAAGACAATCTGTTAAGCTTTGAAATATGTGGCTTAATATCTTTACATAAGGTGCATCGTCACATTTACTCTGGTATGAAAATTACACAGGGTTATCATTAGAGTTCCCCTTTCAGTTTTGTAAAGCTGTGTACTTCACGGGTTCCTGTAAATAAGGAGTTCCATTGGTTGTTTACATGCACTGGAGAAATACATTTTCTTGCTTAGTTTTCTACATTTTAACTCCATGGAGAATTGCCTTATTCTTGTGTTAGAAAATGAGAGAAAGTTGTTCACAGTCAACTTCTTTTAGGTTAACCAGCGTGTAATATATTTTTGTGATACTTGCATGGCTTTATGACCCATAATCTCGAAAATATGAAGTTAGTTCCTTATGTTAGTACACCGCACCAAAACATCACACCAAGCAGTTATGGTTCTGTTCTAGTTTTTTGTCTTTAATATGCATAACATAGTACGTTAACTGTAGTATATGTATGCCACATCATGAGCAGGTTCAGACTAGCTCACACAGGGCACCTCTACTTGTGCTGAAAAAAAATGATCTTTAAGCTTACAAAGAAGTTTCTGTTCTATAGGCCCTATTGTACTCTGTGGATTTTTTTTTTTTTTTTAATATTGTTGTATAAGTCTACCAAGATTGCTCAACAATTCCTAATAAAAGATCATTGTTTTCAGTTGCTTGGAGTATTACCAAACTTAACTAATCAATGAATTTTGAACAGTAGTTGCACAAAATGGGCATAGCTTTCACAGGGGTAAGATGGGTGGAAATGTCATTGGATTTTATGTTTCAGTCTTACTATGCAAAAACTTTGTTGAAGAACCCTTGGACCTTCAGTTCCTTGAGAAAGGACTTTGAGCTGGGGGGTTTGACAGTATTCTTGATGCAGAAGGCCATGTTGAACTGATGTCTAAGCCTCTGAAAGCATTAAATATCTATTTATTTCTGTGGTGGCCAAATTCTGGTGTTCTGGCCCCAGAAGACCGGGCTGAGCGATGCTTTCCCACATGTTGCATGTCACCGTGGTGCTGGGCAGCGGGACTGAAAGCAAGGAGGGATGCGGTGGAGACCAGCGAGGAGCAGGAGTGAAGAGGTTGGGGTGTCGTGATGGGGAGGCTGGGGAACTGTCCCGTCAGTAAGCCAGGGAGTGCACGCTGAGCAGGGAGATGCAGGTCTTGAGTAGCTGGATTCTTTGCCCTTGCAGCAAGAAATCAGTATGCTGCTATATCCTGAGCGACTGTTTGGTAATGTGTAGTTATAAAGCATGAAAAAGCCATCTGGTATTAATGTTTTGTTCATCTTAAGCACTCGCCACAGTCACTAATGCAGGGTTTGTGTGTATCGTGCGTGCATCCTAGACTGCACACTTGGGTTGCTCAGGGAGGCAGCATGGTCAGAGCCATTTCCCTTTTGGTTTGAGACCTGCAGTCTGCTGCCCTGCTCTCCTGAGCCATCCCCGGACCTGTGGTCACTGCAGGGAATGCAGTTCACAGAAGGAAACTGGAGCCGTGTCCTAAAAGCAGTAAGTTGATCTGAGTAGGATAGCCGTGCTGCCTGGGAGGAGGGTGCTCTCAGCAGGACGTGCCGAGCAGCTGAGGGGCTGCTTCCCCAGGCTTCGTGTCGTGCAGCGAGGAGACAGCTACCAGATGCTGTGTGGTTTAACGCAGCAGGTACGGGAGGAAAAGTGAAAGAGCTTTTCCTTTTTCCCCTCTGGCCTCGCTCCAGCTGAACCTCACGGCTGACATGTTCTGTTGCATTGTGTATCCTCAGCTGAGTAACAGCCCCCACGCACTTCACTGAGACTTCAGATTTTGGTTTCTGTTCCTCTGTTGCCAGTGAGCCGCGTGAGGGAGGGCAGCAGGGAGGGGAACACGCAGAGCAGGCTTTTGCTGGGGGCTGGAGTTTCGCTGGAGCAGATCCGAGATGCCAACAGCAGCAGGGCTGCAAGCCAGCCCCTTCTCTACCTGGACACACGGCTCCCTTCCACCTGCAGCCCGTCACCGGGAGCTGATCACGTTCTGTCAAGTGAAATTTTTGATGTAATATGCCCCTTTGCCTGCTTCTGATGAGAATTTTTACTCTGTCCCTGTAAGTCCTGTAGCTTTATACCTGTATTGGCACTGCCGGTGGATTTTGTTTCTAGGTTTTTGAGTTTCATACTCCATATTTATCATCTGAGGAGCTGCACGTTGTGGTTTCTCTAATGATGGAGCTGAATCCCCGTCTGATGGCTCGCTGGCAGCGACTGTAATCGCTACCACGTATGGGACCTTGTGAGCGTGCCTCCTTTGGCCTTTATTTCTTCCATCCTGCCTCTGGGTGCCTCCAGGAATAAGGAGTGCTCACAGAACTTTCTTCCAAGCTTTATTAACCAGATTTGGATATCTTCAAACAAGTTTGTTGGCCTCTGTAGGAAATTGCAGAGTAGAGACATCAATCAGCCGCCCAGGCGGTGGGTATCGCGTCTCGGGGCAGAATGTAAACTTAACACTAACTCTCCCTGAGCTCCTCCCCACAAAAAGAGAAAAAGATTGCTTTCATCCAGACCCCTTCTCCAAGTTAATGCGGGGAGGACATTTATGATTAATCTCTCACCAGTTACGCTGCTCGTGGAAGTCAACTCTTATTATAGGCTGCTGGAGATTTCTGATTTTGATGAGAGACAAACTGGGATTTATTGAACTAAGTTGTCATTTCTCACTTTGGTGTAACACCAGTGAAAGTAAAGACATAACCCTTGAAAGAAAAAGCCTGAAATGTTAGAATATTTTGAAAAAGCTTTATCCATGTTTACGTCTTCATTAAAACTTTTCCACTGTTAACATTGATAGGAGACAGAACCAAGAGCTGCCATCCAAACTTTTGTGATAAAAATAAAGCAACTGTTTGTTTTTTTCTTCTTGCCTACTTCAGAAGAATATTTTAGAAGCTGCTTGTTTGTGTATATAAAGAACCTTGAAGACTTAGTGCTGTGCAGAGGTGCTTCTTCTCCCAATAAGCCTGGAAAGTGCACTATTGTGTGATCTCTCCTGCTCACTCTTTTTTTGAGTGTGCTTCCAGAGAAGAGGGGCTAACAAAAGAAGGGTACATACTGGGTTCACTTTAAAGTTATCTCAGCAGTTAGTGCGACTACGGATTCTCCAGCATCCCAGCAGCATAACACTTGAGCAAAAGGGTCAGCGTGACCGCTGCTCGTATTGCTGTGCTGTTTGACTCACTATTTACTTATTTTGCCTATGTCAGGTTTCGTTTTCAAACTGTGTACGATACAAACTTGAAATAGCAGGAGTTTTCTGGAGAAAACATAAATACAATGTCATATGTGGAATAATTCATACTGAAAAGTATTAATGAGCTAAGATCCCAGCTAAGCATGTCAACGTGTTACGTGAGGCATTATTTTTAATTTTTATTAGTAACAAAATGTATCAGTTACTTAATAATAAATCAGTTGTTAATAAGCAATAAAATGTGGATATCTAGGACTTTTCAAGGCAAAAAGACTGTGAGCTCAGGCATTTTTCTTCCACACTTTCTGAATTGCTCTGTAACCCACAAATCCATACGCAGTTGAAGAGGTCTGTCTATACAAAGCACATTACTGGATAGGGGTAATAAAGCTGGATGACTCGGTGATGATAAAAATCTGTTTCTCTTTCCTTTTGAAATAGAAAGCGTGATTTTATTCATGAAACAAAAATAAAATACAATGCTATCTTACCATTGTATTAAAATAAACTAGTAGGAACAAACAACACATTTTTATTGTCTCAGTTGATCTTAGTGAAAATCAGTTCCAGTTAGTAGGTTTACACCACATAGTCAGTGTGTATGAGATCAGTCTGATCTAGAGGGTTCATGGCTTTTGGTTTTCTTTTTCTCTTTTTCTTTTTTTTTTTTTTTTCCCACACTAACTATTGAAGCTAATATCCCTTTTTGGTTTAGTACTGAAGTAGTTCTGTGCTCCAAACAAACAAACAAAAAACCCACACAAAACCAGAAACAACCTGAATATATTATGTGTTTTGAAAGGATTTTAATTTCTACAACCAACATTATGAGGATTCTTGTTTTGTATATTTTTGGCAAATTGTAAATTATTGCATGTTTCGTATGATAGCAGTCATTTGCAAGAGCTGAAACTAAACCTTAGTTTCTACTATTGTTTCTTCGTTCTCCTGCTTGTCATGACTTTATGAAAATTACCTTCATGACTTACATTGTGCTGAAGAGGTGATTCGATTGCTGATCTCATACCACTTTTCAGAGTCATGATGCATCATCTGGTTAGCTAGAGATGACAGGTCTTGAAGAATTCTCAGCTAAGGGCAAAGTCTGGTGAATAATTGTCTAATCAAATAGACTGAAAAAAAAGAAAAAAAGAAGAAAAAAAAGATAATGCCATGTGATAGTGTCATTGTCTATATTCCTGGGCTTACGAGCAGTGGAGGAGCTGCAATAGAACATGCTCCTAAAAGATAGGAGCTAGTATCCCTGCTGTCATTTTTATTGCCAGCCAAATCCTTTCCTTCACTTAATCACAGATACAGAATATTTTTTCTTCACAAAGCCATTGCATAACCCATTTATAGTTGCAGATTTACCTCTGTATGGATTTAAATTGCTGGCTGTGCACATGAAATCTGTCTCTTAAGGCTTTTGATGCTACTGCTTGATAGTCTATTTAAGTTACTAAATATAAACTTAGCAGTGGTCTGCTGACATAATAAGACTAATGAGAGATGATAGAAAAATGCAGGCAGCTGTAGGAGTAGCAGGGAAGTTTAAGTGGGGAATGTTAACACTCCTCGTGGAAAGGAGGAGCGGTATTTTCATGTACATGAAGTGTCTCTAACAGCACTTTAAAGACTGCTTTGAAAATCCAAAGAGAGAATAGTTTCCTGTAGTTTTAGGTAGGCTGCAGTTCAAGTATCCCCTATTCATGCCACAAGTACCGTTGAAATATTTTTCTATTAATTCCAGCTGCGATACTAAGAATTTGAAGGGCCGGAGCTGGGGAATGCAGTTTGGTGTTTGAACAGGCTGTGACAAGCGGGTTAGACCAAGCAATGGCTCATTAGTGCTTTTCAGCAGCCTTTTGAAATGGAAGAGGAAATACATGACTGTGATGGAAGGAACAGCATCCTCTGCTCTCCAGTGAGGTGTCTGGATCGTGATGTGCTGCAGCGTGGTTTCCTTATGGAAGAAGGGCCACTCTTCACTCTTTTTCAGGAAAAGCAGGAGCCCTCGTTGAAGGAACTCTATTGATCGTATTTTGTTTCATCTGCGTGGCCTAAGCACTGACAAAAATATGTCTCCAAGGAATTACTGTCAGAACTCTTCTTACCTTCAGTTCTCCTAGCCACTAGGTAAGGAACTCAGTGTCTAGGCTCAGTTTTGAGACATAGGAGAAGGTCTGTGGGAACAATTCTGCCTTGCACCCAGTTACCTCGGGTATGAAAGGGCAGGAATGTATGCAGAAACTCGGGGTTAAGGGGCGAATCCTTTGAGACGTTCAGCAAATACCATGTAGGCAGTGTCTGACTCCAGAAGCGTGTCTGATGTGACACTGGTTAATGTGTCCTGTGGAGCGGGATGGAGAGGGAGCAGGGCGTGTTGAGATAGCATTGTCTCTGGAAATAAGCACATCATAAGGCCTTGGAAAAGACTGCCATTGCTTTTGTGGTTTGTTCTTTTCAGGGCACTGAGTGATGCTATATTTATACAGTGAAAAAATGAGAATCTGGTCCCTTCTCTTGCTTTCTTTATGCTCGTTTTATATGCGAACATGGAAGAGCTGATGTGCTGGTTCAGATCAGAGGTCCAGAAAGCCCACTCCTGGCAGCGGTCAGGAACATATGCGTAGGCAGATAAGAACCAGGCACTCCTCTTCTGGCACATCCTCCTGGTTCCTGGCAGCTTTTAATGATTTAGAGCCTTCCTGGTGGCACTGGTCAGGTCTCCAGAAGGGATGTCAATCTACACGGCTGGAGCCCGTCCCTCCGCTCTTTCCAGACAGGCTTGTGCTTGTGAACCTGTCAGGCAAAGTACTTTATTGTCCATACAAAAAAAATATATATTTTTTTTAGAGAACATAGTACATGAAATACTATAAATAAAAGCAAATAGTTCTGTACTGTGCAGGCAAGGACTTTGGGTATTTAGTTCTCTTCTTTGTTTTCCTTAAAAAATATAAAGTGAGGTGAATTAGTCTGACAGTAATTTTTCATGCATGTATTTCATATTTAACTCACAGCTTTACTATGTGTAGTAAATAAATTTACTTAATATATCTGTAAAGTGTACATCCTAATTTGCTCTACCATTTATATTCTAAGAAAAAGGAAGTATTTTACCCTTTCTGACACAAGTGATCAGCCAATATTCGGGGCCTAATAGGTTGGTACAGGGAGCAGACCGGGTGATTAATTCAGGCAGTTCGGTGCGATTCTGTTTGTCGCTGAAGAAAACCTGCACACTGGAGGAATTCAGCGGCAGGGGCTGGGCTCCAGCCACGGGCCAGTCTCAACCACTTTCTCCGTTCCCAGACAGTCCCTCACTGTCTCTTCCTGCCGGTCTCTGTCATGTCACCGAGCAGCACGTGCCCTGCTCCCCTTCTCCCCAGTTCTCTTAGGACAATATTGAGGCTCCTGCTCTTGAGCTCTTGTTCCACCCATCCCATCCGTGCCCGAGAGCTGAACTGCTGCTCGCTGCTCCCGATGAGGGACGTTTCTCACAGCCAGCACCCTCGGGGAGGTTTCAGTCAGTCCCCAGCACAACAAATACTATCTTGGTCTCAGACAGCCAGGGAGTGGCTCACGGAGTACTTCCGTTCAAGAGGATTTGGGCCAAGTCTCTGAAACAGATTATTCGTAAAATTAGATTAATCAGACAAAGGAAGCCATATCCTGGTATCGTGGTGAGAGCTGGGCTTGTCTGTAAGTGCCCAAAGGGGAGGTAGGAGCATAGGAATGGGCGTACAGTATGGCAAGGGACATCAGCTGCAGCCTGGGGCTTCAGGCTGGATGTCAGGAGCAGCTTTGTCAGCAGAGCACAGCACAGGCAGAGGCTGCCAGGGGCTGGGGGAGCCTTCATCCCCAGAGCTCGGCAAGACCTGGCTGGATAAACCCTCAGGCCATCTCTGCTGGCTTTGTCAGCAGCAGGCTGCACCAGCAGCCTCCAGAGGTCCCTCCCAGGCTGAGCCTGGCTGAGTCACGCTGAGAACATCATGAAGCTTGGTAAGAACAAAAATGCTTCAATCTGCGATACCTGCACCTCGCTGCTGGTACGTGTGTGGGTATTTCTGGTCAGCAGGACTCGAGGGCAACATGTGCAGCCTACACAGCCTTTCTGCTTCTCAGGGAGCGTGAAGGGGGCTGCCCCGGCAGGTCTTTCTCATCGGTGACCAGTATAATGAGTCAGAGCTTGTTGTCTTTAAACCAAAATATCTGCCAGTTTCTTCCCCAAAGCAAGCTTAGGTGAAGGGAAAACAAAACTACTTTTTCCCTGTGCTGTTTTTATGTATTGTAGTGCAGTGATGTGGTGAAAAGAGTCAGTCACACTTGTTTTGGTACAACTTGTCTGTTCCCGGACGGGCAGTGGGAAAGGGGCTGTATTTCTGAAACAGGGGGCAGAAAAACTTCGTAGGCATGCATTTATTCTGAGGTAGGCACAGTCATTTTAGACCAGAGACTTGGCGGTACGGGGTACATTCATACCGTGACCAGCACTGAGGTGGAGCTGAGCTGTGAGTTTCTGCCCGCCAGCCCCTGAGCTGAGCTGGTGCTGCTACGGCAGAAGGGGCTCCAGCCGTCCCTGGGGTCTTCATGTCTACAGCAATGGGTTTGTGTGGTGCCCGGGGGCCTCTCCAGAAACTGAGTTACTGGCAGGTAGTCTTCCTTGTCTCACGTGTGCAGAAGACACTGAGCTTTTATTTAGATGAAACCAAAGCTTTCAGAAAGTATCTTGGATTGTATTTTTTTTTTTAGCAGGATTTGCAGGAAGAGCAGAAAATTACATAGCTTTATCATGCATGCTTCTGAACTGATATCATTGTGAATCTGTTACAAATTAGCCGGAAAATTGATGGCTTCCAGAGTGGCTGCTTACCCAACGTGGGTGTAGTTCACAATGGGTGGTTGTCTTTTTCTTTCTTCCTTTCCTTTTTTTTTTTTTTTTTTTCTGAAGACTTTACTAGTTGTTGCTATTTGCAAACCAGAAACTGGGACCTTCACTGAACACTGTGCCATTGGAAAGGACGCAAACTGGGTGGCTAAATTTCTTAAACCCATTTCCAGGCAGACTCCATGCTCTCTGTTCTCAACTGTGGACTGTATGTCGTGGAATTTGCCCAAACAGGAGGAAACAGCGACCAGCTGTGGTTCTTCAAGGTGCCTTTTCTTTGTGCATCTTCCATACTGTGCCTCCTCGGTCTCTGTCTGTATCACAGCAGAGCCTCCCCTCATGGAGAATACGATACTGCTGAAATGCAGAGGTGGAGGTGAGGCACCCTCTCCTCTCATCCACCTTTTTTACCTGCTTGAAGGCAGGGCTGGCTGCACATGCTGCCTGAAAGGTTACTGTTGACTCAAAACCTCTGCCGTCAGAGAACAAAAAGGTTCAAGAGCCACAGCTGGCCTCAAGGATGGGCCCCAAAGAACCTCCCTTGCTCAGTTATTTCATGAAATAGGCGTCTAGTCATTAAAGAAGTTCTCTAATTGTTACATTTTTGAAAGAAATGTCCATAGAAAAGAGTAAAGTTTTGTTAAAAGGTTAGTTTTTCTCTGATAAATACAGTGAGGTCTTATATTGGTCAAAAGACTTGCTACACTGAATTTCTGAATCTTTTTTCCCCTCCCATAATGAATAGTTTAAAAAAAATAAGGAACAAAACAAACGCTAACAGTTCTTTAAAAGTAGGGACTAATGACAGTAAGAACAATCAAACTATTTTTTTCTAAGGTTTCACCTACTAGCCAGTAAAAGCTGTCTTTTCTTGTTTGCTGCCTGGAGTATGCTGGCCGGTGTCTGGAAGGTAGCTAGTATACACCTAAGAATTCACAACACCAAACTGCTTTTGATGCTATGAAAAATTACTCTGGAACTAAGATTGGTGTCTGTGGTAAGATGTAGCGTGAATCACAAGGATAGATAATATTAAACACAAACCATACTGAGATGTATTTGGACTGAAGATTCTTCAAAATGTGATGCTACTTAAAATGTTAAAACGAGTATCAATACTACAAAGCAGGAATGCTTTTTGTTTTTTTTGTTCCGTGTTTTACAATAAGCTTTATTTTCCTTACTGGAGAATGCTTTTACAGAAGTATTTGAATATAGTGTTTTCTTTATTCAGTAAGTTTTCAGCTGAAGTTTCCATTTGTGTTACCATTCCCCATGTTAGTTTCCTCGGTTTTGCTGTGTCCTTCAAACTCGGTAGAAGTCTGTGTTCCGTAGTCGCTGTGGGTGTGGGTCTGGTCCCTCAGACTTTCTACTAACAGCTCCTGTTGACTTTGGTGGGAACTCTCTCTAGAGAAGACTTGCAGAAACCAGCTGTATAATTGAATCCATTTATTCGCTCATGAGAAACTCCCGTCCAATGCTCAGTCATTATGAAAACTTCTCTAAACAAATTGAGTACAAGAAGAAACAGAGCTGAAAGACCACCCAAAGTACCAGAACCAAAATAACCATTATCCTTTTCCTTTTTTCTCGACTTGTGTCCATACTCTCACATCTAGGAAGAGGAGGGGAAAAACACACACAAAAAACAGTTGTTTATAATTGCTCAAAATGTTCTATAATCACAGAATTAAAAAAAAAAATAATCATCAAGATCAGATGTTTATGAAAAGCTGCTCTGTAGCAGCCACCCCCATGCAAAGAAAGGCAAAGGGCTTTCTCCTTTTTGTGTTGTTGATCTACAATAATTTGATCTTTACTTAATCTGTTTTAATAAAGCAGTCACATTTCAGCAGAGTTTGTTGTTGTGAATTTTAGATCATTCCCACATGTTCTGTCTAACATCTGCTTGGTGTTTGAAGCCAAAGTTTCCCCTTTTTCTGTAGGCATCCAGAGCCATTTGCTTCTTAAGCCAACGTCAGGATGAATGACAGGAAATTAAAGTTGAATTATGTAGCTTTGGAGAAGTGTACAGAACAATACATTACAGCAGAATGCCCAGTTGAAGAAAATGAAGTAAACGAAAATAACTGCAGGTGGTCTAATCTGTCCTTCGTGTGCTTGGCCATGACTTCCCATCCTTGCAGAAGGCCACGGTGCCAGGGGGGAGCCGACACATTGCGGCCTGGCCCGGGGCCTGTTGTGCAGTTCTTGGTGCAGACAGCAGAACTTGGGTTATAACTCAGCGACTGCATGACTTGCATGGCTGATTACAATGGGGGGTTTGTCATAGACGTTTTTAAAACAGCTGAGAGGAAGTTTTGGCAAGAGCACTGTCACACAAACACAGTTTCTGAATAGCAGTACGTTGCTGGAGATTTATCTCTAGGGGTGCTGTTTGACAGCAAGCTTGGATGCTCGGTGGCTGGGAACTGAGGGAAAATGTGGTTGGCCTGCCAGAAAACTGAAACAGTGAGAGGACATTGGGAGATTATAAACCACTGGTTCCGTGTTTCTGACAAGCAGCTATGCTGTCCCTGCCATTTGTCATGGCCCTGCACCCATACCATCATACTTGGGGCAGCGTTGAGAGCAGCTCCATGGAGGAGCTTCAGAAGCCTTCCATCAGCTGTCCCCTAGTGTAAGCAGGAAAAGAGGAGGTACCAGCCTCCCTATCTTCCTGCCAGGAGTCCAGGTCAACAGTCTTCAGCTGCTGCTTATTGCTGAGTGCTCATCCTTGGTCATACCCCACTTAAAAGTGATGCGATGTGGAATACCGAGAAACTGTAGTGTCTGAAACAATATGATTTTTTTTCATCAAAATTCCTTCCTAATGCCTGCAAAGCCACCGATTGCTTAACACAAAAACGTGCAGTTATAGCATGGTAAGGATGGCTGCGGAGTGCGGATGAAAAAGCATTGAACTGGGTTTTAGCTGAACGGTTTGAGCAGGGTTGCGTGTGCTGTTAAATAGGATTACTGCCACCAAGCAGGGGGGCCGGCAAAGAGCTGTGTGAGGAATGCCTCTTCAAAGAGGCGACCGACTGTTCCTTCCTCGCCTCGAGCTCTCCCAGCCGGGCTGCTGCTGAGCCGCGCTGTGTTTTATGGTGCGAACATGCTCTGCGTCTGCTGCTGCTCAGAGCTCTGCTTTGGGACGTGTTCATGCAGTATCCTGAGAGGCTTTGGCCTCCCCCCAGTCAACTTTATGCCCACAGAAGCAGAACCATGCCGGTCCTTGCTGCTCTCGGTGCTGTGCCTGCACAGAACTACTCTGCTCTTCTGGAGAAGTGGCAGGGAGCAGGCCGTGGGGGTGAGGAGGCCGCGTGGGATGGAGCACAAATGGAGTTTTAACTGCTGCCAGACCTTAGCTTGATGTATGTGTGAGGCTTAGTGTAACTGCTGCCAGACCTTCCCGTTTTTCGCTCCTTTTCAAGAATGTCGTGGGAAAACAGGCCTCACCACAAAGCTAGAAATATCTCCTTCCTGTGTTGTGAGGAGAGTTCGTCTCCATGGGTTTCTTTTTAGTCAAAGTGCCAAGGCGTGGTGTTCTCAGGTAGAGCTGTACCTAGCTGCTCCTTTTGCTCCTGGGGGCTTCTGAAAGCCTAATGTAAATGGTCAGTACTCTGTAGTCACTGAAGTGTTAATACAAATAAATTCTCGTTTACATATTTTATAAAATGTGAAAAAAATTGCATTGTATGGAGTTTGAGGGAAATGTGAAGGTTGGCAGTACCTCATAGCAAGCTGTGTACCTGAGCATGCCTTGCTGAGCGAGGGAGACCTCCTGTGTCCGCGGGGTACCGAAAGGTCCTCTGTTCTGCTGGCAGTTTTCTGAGGACTGCCGAGGAGGTGTGGTGGTGATGATTCACCTGGACGTGGTCCATCAGCGCCGTTCTCAGCTCCAAATCCTCTCAAATACATCACTTGAACAACAGATGCCAGAAATTGTTGGAAAGCCAATAATGTAAATAACTTAGATATTTCTAGGAAGCCCTGATTTCCAGACAAGTTTCTGTGTCTTGTATGATTCTGTGCAAGGGATTTGTAAATATCTGTGATCAGTAATGTCTATATTAAAAACCAGCAAACATTTGCTCTACTCAAACATAAGGAATGTGTTTCGTATTTGTCAGCTAGACATTGCAACAATATTTAGAGAAGTGGTCTTAAGCTTTGAATTCTGTTTTCTTTAATAATTTTTTTTTTGGTAATTATAAGGGTTCTTAGTAGTAATATTGTTGTCTCAATTCGCTTAATCCAAATTATCAGTAAGTTTAAAATGTTTTTGTTTCTATGTAAATAATATCAGGTGTAGAGTGCTTGCAGACCTCTTCCATGAAAAAAAAAAAAAAAAAAAAGAGAGCACTGGTTGCAGATTCCCCAGCTTCATATTATTCTTTCTACAACTTTGAACTAAAATATTTCAGATGAAAATCTACTCTATACAGAGAAAGACATAAGGTACTTTTTGTACTGAAATGTTGCACCAGAGACCTCTGGAGACCTCCCTCCCCTCTCTGCCACTGCTGCACCCTGAGGAAGAGGGGTGAGTGCACGGGGCAGAGCCGGGGGCATGCCGGGTGCTGCTGCGCCCCTGTCCTCGCCTGCTGCACAGAAGCTGAAAATCACCTAAGTGCAGATGATACTGCTGTTATCATACCTGCTACCACAGGAAGCTTTGCTTTCTACGTGCCTTTTTTAAGAGTCTTGTGAGAAATGACCTTATTGTCATTTTTCACTTCTTCAGTAGCACTGAGCTTTCACTCAGAGCTTCCACCTGTACTTCCAGACATGAATTGCTCACATAATCTCAAGAACACAATTTATTTTTGTTTCTGAGAAACAGCGTATCATTATGGACTCTTGGATTTCCAAATCTGGGGCAGGAGAAATTCCACGACCATACGCCATTTTTCCATATTTGGTTCTGTTAACATATTATGGGCTAATACACTGCAGAAGGAAGGAAATTCCTACAGCTGCATTGCAAACATAAGAAAAAACAATGACTGGGAGTGAATAATTCTAGACCTTCCCTCCAGTTGTCTGTTCTCATGGCACGTTGTTGCTTTCTTACTACATCTGTAGTTCTGTGTGGGGTATCTATACGTGCTATTTATCTGTGTGATGCTGATCTAAGATATACAGGATGATTAAATACGCTTTTTAAGTTTTCTCATGAAAACTGTTCTTTCCAATCTGTTCAAAAGTTGCCTTTTCTGTTGTGTCTCATCTTCCATGGTTGAATTGTTTCAAGGAGACAAAAAACAAATGGGGATGACATCACGTCTGAGGCAGCTCACCATGGGCACAGCGGAGAGCTATCAGCATCCCCTGTGTGCTAAAATAAATGAATCGAGTAACTCCAGGAGGACCTACAAAGTCCAGATCTGTTGGCTTCTGCCAGTCAGGGCTTGCAATGAGCAGCAGTGCTCAGTATGAATCTTTCTCACATATTTAAACATTTAAAGGCACTTTTTTTTTTCTTCCCTGAATATCTACTTACACTCTTCCATTTGCTCACTTAATTATCAGTGGAATCTCACTGATAGGGATCAGAATAGAAGCTGATTCAACATTAAAGGACTTAGTGACGTGGCAATGTCTCTAAGCAGTTACAAAAATAAATGCAGCAGCAC
Source organism: Aythya marila (assembly GCF_965140915.1). Classification (NCBI taxonomy): domain Eukaryota; kingdom Metazoa; phylum Chordata; class Aves; order Anseriformes; family Anatidae; genus Aythya; species Aythya marila. The sequence continues at coordinate 25,198,327 of NC_139050.1, read as the reverse complement.
TGTGTCAGTATTTTTGTCTTTGAAATGCATAAACATGCTGATAATAGTATGTTATACAAAAATATTCCATCTGTTTCGTCTTCAGGGGCAGAGACCTATATGCAAAATTATTCATAAATTCAGGGGACATACTATGAAATATGTTCATAGTTTCAGGGGACTAAGCTTATGATTTTTTATGGGGAATAATTTTTATGGGGAATTCCAGCCTTACAGGGCTGGAAGCTAATAAATCAAAGCGTTACATAGGAGTAAGTTTGTCACTTTTTCACTGAAGTGAGCCTGTGCAGAAGAAGAGATACTTGATAGCACTTTCATCTTTGCACTGTATTTTCTTTGGAAGTAGTTTGGTTGTGTGTGTGTGTGTGTGTGTGTGTGTGTGTGTGAAAACAAAAAAAAAAAGGATAATTAATCTTATGATATAGATGAAAAGGACTGGGATATGTACTGAAACAAATGCAATGGCTGTTTGAAACTGGTGGGTGATGTATTCTGAAAGATAACATTTAGCTAAGAGAGTATAAGACAAAATATATAGTAGCACTAAGTCAGTTTCAATATTTTAGATGAAGTAGCGTTAGTGGCTTATTTTCTTATCCACCTTCCGTACTTCTGCTCTGCATTATGTACAAATGTGTATATGATTGAACACACTTGTATTTACATTTAGTTGAATTTGATGTTTCCTGGGAGAATAAAAAATAACACAGCTTCTTGCTATTCAAGCCAGCCTGTGCTCAAGTCTGAATAAAAATTGGAAGGCTGTTCTGAAATGAAGTGTACAGCAGCGCAGCAGCGCTCCAACCTTTTCAGTAAACATAATTGTTATCCCCAAGAAAATAAAAGCATCTGGCTTGCATGGTTTGTAAGCAGAGAGAAATCAGGTATTACAGATCACCAAGCTGCTTGGCACAGAGGTGGGCACAGGGATGGGCGGCTCTCCGGCCGGAGCACCCGCATAAAGCATGCTGTGCCTAGAAGGGAATGACACAAATGCCATGTTTCCATTGCAGATTTAACCAACCAAGTAGAGACAACTGGACTCAAGCTGCAGAAAGTAACAGCGGAAATGGACCACTACAAAAAGCTGCTAATGTAAGGTTTCTGTTTGCTTGTTTGTTTTGCCACTGGGCATAAAGCTGTGCTTGTTTGTTTTGCCACCTGCTGCAGAGAGGGACCTGTGCTGCTGCCTGTCTGAGTGGTCTGTGACAGCTACGGCCAGCAGAGGAAATATTTTATATTTATATTACACAGTCTGTGTTTCTAACCGACTGATTTAATGTGGCTCTCTGAGGGAGGGGGCTTGCTTTCTCCAGCTGTGTCTAAGGACACAGCAAAGAGGAGGGTTAAACCAGCTCAGTCTGACACTTCATGCAATGCACATGTGTAGGATACATTTTGTGAAACCCACATAACTTCTGGACTGAAAATGTGCATGGAAAGTAGTCTTTCACATTGCGAGTTGGGGATGGAGGGAAGGGTGCAGTAAAGCTAATCAGAAACGTTAGTGTTTAATCAGTGACTACAATTTTTTTTCCCAAATGTAAATTTACTGTATTTCCCATGCACCAGTATGTTATGATTTGTACTTTTACTGTGTTGTATGATTTAAAATAAGAAAACACAAAGCCTAAATTAACAGAGAAGAGAGAACATGTCACCAAACATTTATCAGAGCTAACTGAGGAAGAGCAGAGCGGATGGCTCAGCAGGATCCAACCCACAGCGCTGCGGCTGAGCCTGCTCCTGCTGGGGCTGCTGCAGCCCCCGGATCAAGGGGAGAGCAGAGGGGAGACCTCCCTCAAGGGAAGGAGATGCACCTCGTTTAAATGCTGTCGTGCTGTCGCACACTGTTCTGGGGTAATGTTCGAATGGCCCAACAAGTGGAGTTGGAGCAGTGGAGAAGGGAATGTCCCCCCTGCTGCAGGGGAGGCCGGCCTCTGGGGCACGGGGCACTGCGAGCTCCGTCCTCAGAGCATCCCGATCCCGAGCAGCAGCTTGGGACCCCGATATCCCCTCAAACACAACTGTTCAAAAGTACACAGAGCTCAGTGAGAGCAGTCACCACCTTTAAAAGCTAGGGCATCAGGGGTCTGAGTGCTTTCCCGCATTTAAAATCCGCGGTGCTTGCATAGAAAACAATTCAGCCTGCACAGTACACTAGTGAAAATAAATGTCACGGCTTCAAATATGAAGCTCGAGGGTAGGGCACGAGCATGGACAATCTTGAGACAGAGCTATCATCAAGCTTTTTATATATTTTCCTGAAATTCAAAGGATTCTTGTCTGAGGCGTACTCTCTGTTCTCAGCCCCTATATTCACAGGGGCTGATCATAACACAGTTGCAAATATTTGGAATGCTTAGCAACAACGTATTTCAATGATAATACAAGTATCATGTACAAAAAAAAAGATTTCATGAACAGAGTTAAATAAACAGTACAGTGTTTCTAAATGTAATATTAAAATTTCAATGTAATATGGGTGTAATTTAATAAAATAACATATTCTATATCTGTTTAAGCATAAATATGAGGCTTTGCCATGGTTATTAATTGATGAAATGATGACATAATGAGAAATAACCTTCAAAGTTTCCAGACCTCTTGCATACTAAATTGTTATTTGTTCCTTTTTGTTCATATCTTGCTTGAAACATTCATCAGTGTTGCAAGCTCCCACTTTGTTGTTTGCAACAATAAACTTTTTGTGATCCTGGGTTAGGCTGGGTTTACACTGCAAGTATAAACCGTGTTACTTAAAAATGTTAGCTGGAACTAATGGAGTTTTGTTGTTGTTGTTTTTATCTGCATTTTAATTAAATAGAAAATGCAAGGTAGATAATAGATTAATTAATGATGTTCAGGTTATTGCATGAGTAAAGACTGTCATTGCTTTGGACAAATTAACTTTTTAAAAACATTTTCTTAGGATGAAATCAACAGAACTCGATGTCTGTCAAAATGAACTTAAAAAAATGAAATACGAAAATGGAATTTCTGAATCAAGGTAAATGCTGAAATTATATCTCATGACATGTACATTTCTGAGCAATAAGAGCAAAAATTTTATTTTATGGTTTTAATGCAGCTTCTATACAATCATTTTTTTTTTTTCTCTTTTCAGTTTCTATCTTTGTGTTCAAGTCACTAGATTTAACTTCATAAGGAATTAATACTTCTTTTTTGTCTAACGTTTTCTCTTCCAGGTACAGATTATTTCATCTGCTTAGTTTCTGTTAGTAAATGAGGATGTGATAACTGTGGTGTTGATACTGCTTTTCTCTTTTCATTTCATCTGTAGACTTACAAAAGAGCTCAAGGAAAAGGAGGAATCTCTACTGATTTCCCAACAAGTATGCAAACATTTACAGGAAGAGGTGGCTGAGAAGGAGAGGAGAGAGGAAGATCTAAAAAGAAGAACCAGCCGATCAGAAAGTGAACTGGAAACACTTAAAGGTCTTCTTCAACAAACAGAGGAGGAGGTGGTGATGTTGAAGCAAGAAAGGTAATCAGAGCTGAGTCACCACAGATAATCGCTGTGTACACTCACCCTAGGTTTTCTTCTTGGACATTTCTAAAAAGTTAAACATTCCTCCTCTGCCAGGTCTTCACCCCTCTGGCTGTTACTGGAGCCTGGCTACGGGCACTGGGCAGACTGGGAGAGAGGCGCTGTGCCCAGCTGTGTCCTGCCCCTGCCCTTGGCCATCTGCTCCTACAGGCAGGACAGCCCTGAGCCATGTCCCAGAATTCTGGAATTCATTGGATGGGGTTTTTAGATTATTGGAGTATAGGCAAAAGCTGAATAGAACAAACAATGCCTATAAAGAAAATAAAAATAGGAAAAAAAGAAACCCAACAGCCCTGCTTTGCAATCCAGGGCAATCCTGCTCAAGCTTAATCAAAACACCTATTTGTTGCCGTTGTTATAGTTGCTATTTGTTATGTGAGCTTGTAGAGCAAAAGCCCTGGAGACTTTAAATTCTTGTAACTTATGTTATTAGCAACTTGCAAGCGGTAACAATGCTGTAAATACTGCAATATGGCAGGTTATTGGGAATGGCTGAGAATTCAGTGAAGTGTATGGACAGCTTCCTGCCAGTCTAATCTTATTCTGAAGGTCCTCAGCTGCTGACAAAGCTAGCCTTTTCCCTGTAATTACTTTTCAGATGGGAAAAATAAAGCACTGAGCTGCAGAGGCTTGTTGCTTCCTGGAGTGGTATCCGAGTGCCTTTGTTTTAGACTTCTCCGCTTATCAACCTAAATCCACATTTTTTCTTTAATTGCCTTGAAAAATCTACATATTTGGTTTATTCCTAACATTCACTGAGTCGTTTTTAAAAGTGTCTTGCTACTACATTTGCAGTTACTGATAAATTAAATTGTCTTTTATTAACAAAATAGAAAGTGCTGTCCCTTACTTACGACATGGCAGTACATTATTTGTTTGATTTGGGAAAATACATTTAGAAATGTGGGTTTTGGAGAAGATAAGGATTTTTTGAGATAGTAGTGTACACAAGAGGCATTAAGCTATTTTTACATCTAAGGGGTTTCAGTATTTACTGTACGTGAGTACCTGCATGAAGAGATACTACATGTTAATTTAAGAATATTTTCAGTTCAGTGAGTTGTTCCAGTCAGTACATTGCTGATAATCTAAGTTACAAGAATTTAAACTCTCTGGGGCTTTTGCTCTGCAAGCAAAACATAACAAACAGTAACAATAACAATAGCAACCACTTGGTGGTTTTAATTCAGGAGCTATTAGATTTTTTAAAAATAATGATAGCAATATCCTGAGTTCATTAAATACAACAACTTGTTTTGAGTATTATAAAAGTTAGTATTCATCTTAATTTGACTTGAGCATTATGAATATATTTGAGGTTTACACATGTATATGTGGAAGAATGATCAACTACAGTATTTTCTTTAAAACACAAATTTCAAAAACTGTGTGACAGCAGTATGCAAATACAAAGTAGTGATTATGGTTGTGCCTCTGGGCTCTGGACAGGATTGTTAGGCTTACTGCACAGAATACTAAACAAAGAGGAAAAGACGAGCCCTTGCCACAAAGGCCTTAATTGAAGGAAATGGCACACCACCAATCTGGGCAGAGCACGTATTTACATACGAGTTTTTGTGGTTTCTAGGGAGTTAATGCTGATTTCTCATCAGAACAGAACAGAGCAGCTGCAGGAAACATTAAGACAGAAGATGCGGAATGAAGATAACTGGAGGGAGAAGGTAACGCTGGATGTGTAGTTGGCACAGTTTCCATTTCTTCTTTTTTTCAGCTCTAGTCAGCTGTCACAGAGCTGTACCGCCAGGCAGATCCCTGCCTCCTCAAGTGCAGACACGTCAGTAGGATTCTTTGTGCCAGAGGTCTCAGTGGGTGATCTCTGCACAGGCTGGAACTGGACCTAAATGGTGTTGAGTGTCAGCGTTTACAGGCGTGGGTGCTCAGACTGGATCTGGACTGTCGGGGAACTGAAACCGGGGGTGGCTATTTGGGAAACAAATCTATAAAATAGCAAAAATGTCCTCTCCCTAGAAGGACGGGCATTTGCAAACCAAAGCAGAGCCAAACAAACGAGCTGTTGTAGCATGTTAATTCCAGAGCTGTCACAAGCAGTCGAAGAGCAGCACGCCCCTGAGTGTTCAGCTCAGGCTGTTCAGCTGAGGAGGCAGCGAGGACGTAGGGCAGGGTACCTGCTCCTGCCCTGCCCGTGACCGTCCTGCTGCTGGTGGCAATAGGCAGCTGGAGAAGTACCATCACCGTTTTGTCCTTTCCATGCCTGCTCTGCACATGAAACTCAGGGGTTTGATGTGAACCCCTAGCTCCTGCAGCATCAGGGCAAGTCTCACGTGCATGGTGAGGAGAACAAAACCCCTAAAGCATCATCCATTCACGTGAGCTGGGCTCATCGCCACAGAAGACAGCTAGGGAGCTGCGTGTGGAAGTCTCAGAGCTAGGAAGGCCTCCGGCATGTGAGAGGCACCTGCTTTTCCTGCTGCCCTGTGTCATCAGCTTCTTTTAGGCAGCAGCGTCTCTGCCACACAGGCTCCTGCTGATGACTGCAGTTCTTACGTGGCTTCCCCTCGGAGCAGAGCTGCGTGGAGGTGAAGAGTGAAATACCTCTGTGCTGCGTTTGAGAAGACCTCACACTCCTACAAGTTAGCTTCTCTGTGAAAGGGCCCAGCCTTCGTGATTTTAGTCGCTGGTTCCTTCAGAAGCCTGCAGAGCCCCCCTCACACGCCTCCCCCCCAGGCTCCTTTGGCAGTTCCTTCGTGGTGAGGGCAAGAGAGAAGGTGTGAGGGGGAGCGATCGACCTCCCGTGTGTATGTGAGACTTTATACGTGCCTGTCTGTAGCTGATGGGGGAAACAAAACATACACACAAAAAACAAATGTAAGAAATTATTTAAAAAAAAAAGTGAAGGAAGAACTGCAAACAGTGTTGAACAATAACTCTGACATTTCTGATTTAGGCCTTACATAATTGGTGACTAAAATTACTGTCTTTTTCGGGTTTGGTTCAGTATGTGGTAAGTATCTGAAAGCTTTATTTAGGCTCAGGAAATTTTTTGGACTACCAGCAATTAAGATCTGTTACATCTCTTTTAAAACTTCTTAACCTCTGTGTGGCAGGATATAATTTTGGAATGAGGTCACACTGTCTGCATAATCACAACGTGTTGTTCAGCTTGACATTAAAACAAGATAAAGGCTGCTGCTAGGAGGAGACAGCAATTACATCTTTGGTATCACAGCCATTAAAATGCGGTGAACGTCAAGTACTCTAAGGATGTTCTCATCAGACAGAAGTCAGAAATGTGACAAAGTTATCTTTTCTTGGGTCAGTGTGCCATTGCCTAAGTATGAAGTGTTCCGGTTTTATATGTAAAATGCAGATAAACCTTAAATTGTGGTGGGTCAAAAATTTTTCTTTTACAAACGACTTTAAAATCGATGTAAGCATTTGTGAGTTTTTTGATATGTAATTAATGGGGAACACATAAGCAGTTTTAAAGCAGTTAGTAGTCATTATGCTTTCTTTGGAGATCACCTATCGTTTTATTTCCTGTTGTGGTTATCAGCTACTGGCTTCAAACGGTAAATGTGAAAAGTGCTCGCATAAGCTTCGGAATGAGCTCAGGTTTTTGTACTGCTTGTATTTTTCTAGTCTTAGTCATCAAGTAGCCTCCAGCTCACGACTTGCTTCTATAATAATATGTAGAGTTAATAAATAAGTTTTTCTGTGGTTAGAAACCAAACTCCCATACCTAATAAATATAGAAGTATCTTCTACGTTATTGCAATAATAATAATAATCATGGTCTATTCTGAGGGTCTTACAAATGTACCAGTTTTAAACTAAATCTCAGCGGGGGATTTGTGCCCATTCAATGCCCAGAATTGTGTATATTTTGATTTTTAAAATACTTACAATATTTCTAGTTTATCTTTTCCGCCCCAAGAGTTAGAGGAATTTGTAACACTCTTGCTCATAATTAGTGTACAAAATTAGATTGCTATAATTAAGCTCATTCTGGGCTTTTAATAATTTTAAATAACTAGGATAGTGCAGTGCTTGTTTAACATGACTTTTATATTCTTTCAGCGTACGACAATTAAGTCCATTAGAATGCAGCCTGCAGCAGTATAATATTAGCAAACCAGCTTAGGAAAAAAAAAAACTTCAAAACACAGCTGTCAGTATTTCTTCCAGAATCCAGGCTTTTATTTTGAGGCGATTATTGCTGGATTTTTAACTTTAAATTCATAACACTTAATACGTGAGGTGCTGTAAGGACTGGGATGTTTTACCCACAATTTATAAACCTTTCACTTACTCGTCTCCACTTTTGATGCAGAGCTTCTCCAGTGTATATACCATCAGAGCAGTGCTAAAACATTTGAAGAACAATTTAAAAAATGAAAAAAAAATAGTGATAAGTGAGCCGAGGTGGATAAGAGCTGCCTCCTTCCCATCCTGCAGCTCCGGGCAGCGATGGGTCCGTGCAGCTGCTGTCGGGCACCGACTGGTGTGGGGGGAGGCTCTCGGGTATGCGCCTTCCCCTCTGTTTTGGTGCTTGTGACAGATGTAGTGGACGGAGGACACGCGAGGAGATAGGGATGCAGTGCTAAGATGCTCCATACCTCCAAATTGTCAGTTAGCACCTGCGGTATGTGTATGCTGTGAGCAGGGCCCCTGGGAGCCAGCAGAACCTCTGCGTATGGCACGTCGTTATCTGCTGCGAATGGCAGAGCGTGCATAGAAAATGATTTCATAAGCAAGCCAGTATTTTTTATTTTAGTTGTGAGCTTACGGTCTATTTTTAGCACAGCATATCTCACTTACTGTGAAAAGTTCCATTTTGCTGCGCTTGGAAGTAATAACGAGCAGAGGTTTACCTCCAGAGCAAACGCTTCCAGCAGAATAACGATCTGTTCTCAGGGCTAGCGAGGGATTTTGTGAATCAGCATTTCGTGGTGACCCCGAGTGAAGCCTGGCTGGCCGTGGGAGGCTCGTAGCACCGCTGGAGACGCCGTGCCCTGGGCAGCGAGCTCCTCGTGGCTGCCCCTGGGGCTCGGAGCTGGAGGAGCAGAGGGTCGGGGGAGCTCTCGCTGGCTCAGGTGCTTGCAGGCGGTCGGATGTGGTTGTTCAGCTCCCAGCGTCTCAGTCTGCCAAATTTTCACACCACTCATTACAGTACTGTGAAATGTGAAAAATAAATCCTGAGATGAGTTGCACCACGTCGTTAAAATGCACTTGTTCCCTAGATGGAGATTGATCTGGCCAAAGGTGAAGCACGACACAAAGAAGCGATTCTCAAAGTCAAGGAAGAAGCAAGAGTGGAACTAGACATTGAAAGGCAAAAACAGCAGGAATTGATCACAAAATATCAGAGAGATCACGAAGAGCTCCAGAAGAAGGTGTGTGACACTCGAGGGAAAAATAGCGTGGCAGTGGATCACATAAACCCTTGAAAAATAGTATGTGAAGGAATACAATCTTCTTTATGTGTTGTCCTGTGTCTCGATGATACAATACTTTTTCCTGATCTTAGTGTATAGCAGGTGTTTGAAAGTTTGGAAACTGGAACAGGCTGATATGTAGTTACTGTGGTTGTGGATGTTTTATCAGATTTTCTCTATCCAGAGTTCATCCGTGTCCACAAACTGTAGCTGCTAACAACTGACAATGTCGTATTTTAAAAGCCTTTGGACTGTTCGAGACTATGACAGGTTGTCACAGAACCATCTGCACTGTTTTATCCCTTCCAAAATGCATTCCTCACCGATGGGCTAAGGTCCAGTTAATGCCTTCCCTTGTTTGTTGCATCACACACAATTGGCCATTGCTGTTACCCAGACATAGAGTGTTTGAGGTTTTATGTAGAAACTGAAAAATGTGCCTATTGCCTTAGTTTTCAGAAGATTTGACATGTCACTTGAGAATTCTGGAAAAATCAAATAAATTTGATGGAATTATATTGTTATTTAAAATTCATTACATTACACAGTGTTTTAAAGAACAATTTATCACAGTTTGCTTTACAAATATGATTTTAGAACCCAGAAGAAATATTGGCTTGCTGTAAAGAAATTAAATTTTCCCATTTTTACCACTATTTCTCTGTTTGATCTTGGACATATTAGTTAATCTCTGCTCTGAGGGAGTTTTGATACACTTAGAGCTCTCTGATATCCTCTGAGAATATAATGTAAATTCAAAGCATTTTCTTTGTCTCTGAGGACCTGCATGCTTGCATTTCTACATTTTTTTTTTCCTGAAGTCATTTGTCTGATACTTAATTCTACGTGTCTAAAGATAACCACTGAATGTAGACTTACGCAACATTTGTCGTGCAGATACCTGGATTAATAACAAGTGCCACCAACAGCTTAAGGATGGAGGCAGAAATTCTTGAAAAGAAGTTACAAGATGTCCAGATCAAACTTGCAGAGAAAGATGAAGATAAAGAAAAGGAAATTCAGGACCTTAAAAGAATAATTACTGAACTTGAATTTCAGCTGGAGATGGAAAAGAACAATAATGAATCATTTCTGGATAATATGAGGAAAGAAATTAAACACAAGTCAGATGAACTGGAAAAATTAACCCAGGAGAGGACACAGCTGATTCATAATTTGAGTCAAGTTCAAGAGGAGGTAGGAACATGACCAAGGAAATGCCTTGCTATTTTTACTTTGAGACATGTGATTTCTAGAATCACTCAAAGCATACATTTTTTGAGACCGTGGTGCACACTGGCTTAAAAACAAAACAAAACCTTGAAATTAAAAGATTTATGAAACAAATTCGTAGTAATTTCATAAATACAAACTATCACAAAATGTGTGAAATTTTTAATTAGACAAACATTTAAAATATTATTTTATTTAAAGAAAACATTTTCAGGTCTTTTAAGACCCTTCTTTCTTAGACTGTAGCCTCACATCCCACTATATAAGTAAGTAAACAATAAAGCATTCTTCAAGGTTCCTGAGCAGAAGACATGGATATTTCTCATTTGGGTTTGTCCCACCTCCAACCAGTAAATCCACATTCTGTAACACAATTGCATAAAAGTGATCAAATATGAAGAGAAATTTGCCTGCTGGATATTCTTTCCGCAAGCATTTGCTGAATGTTTGGACTATAGTGGGAAGGGAGGAGAGAGAGCTGTAGTGCTGCATGAGAAATGTGAAAACAGTGGAGTCAGGGACTGCAGATAAGATTAGACTGGAATGTTTGAAGTAATTAGTGGCAGAAGAAAATTGATAAACAGTGAAAATGAAACTCTTCAAAATGAATTAAGTCTTGGGTTGACGTTTATTTCATGCATGAGAGAGGTTCAGAAGCACTGTGTTGGTGGCATGAGAAGGATGTTGGCAGTTTTTCTGTCCTGTACGTGTGGGAAGGGCTCTTGGAAAGACGTGTGCTTTCCAAGTATTGATCGGGAACTTTGGTGTCGTAAGGAGCACATTGTTACACCCTGCCATGAGGTTCCTTCAGCTTCACTTATGTTCTTAGTTTTCCCACTCCGAAGCATAGTTCTTCTTCTCATATAATGGTATCAGGAAATGGGGAGGTCAGAGTGGCAGAAAATCAAAACTGGTTGTAAAACAGATTTCACACTAGGACACTCAGATTTTCATAGTAACACTTCCCAGATCAGTTCGTGGACTATCAGTGACATCTGAGTGGCAGAGAGACTAAGGTCTAACTTCCTGTCATTAAGCTGCTTGCACAATTAGGTATTCAGAGAACAAATTATTTTAGATATTCCCATCTCTCCTACTTCTGCAAGCAGTTGTGTTCCTCCTCCTACCACTCCTTCACCTGCGGTAGGTACAGAGGTTAGATCTCATCTAATCTAATTAGGTTCTAATCTAACTCAAGGGGCCAACAAAGAACTTCTATTTGCTCCATCATTTTTCAAGTTTTGAAGGGAACACACATCCAAAAAATTAATAGTTTAATAATAGCCTTTTCTTGGCTAAACAGAACCTACCCTATTCCGATTTGGTAGCAACATGTTCCTGTTCTGACTTTACTGACGCCAGTATTGTCCCTTCCAAACGTCAAAGAATTGCCATTGAGATTATGCTTCTAACACTTTTTTTTTTCTTTATATATACTCACTGTCATCTCGCTGTAGAGAATTTCAGACAGATGTTTGTCCTCACTTCGGTGGTATGTGGTTCGACCCTGCCCACCGCTTGTAGTTTCAGCACTAAAAAGGTCTACATAGAAATGTTTGTGTCCGGGCAGTGGGGCTGTGCACACCCCAAATATTTTCTATTTGACTTGCTCATCATTCTCTGTGTCAGAGACTGTCCTCGTGGTGGCTTCCCTTCCGTCCTCGTGTACCTCCTGGAGTCAACAGCAATTGCTTGCTTAGAAGAGCTCAGTTAGGAAGGTGGCTATTTTTTGCTTCTATTGAACTGTCAGGGTTCTGACTTTCACGAGTCCACTTAGCATGTTGCCCTTTGTTATTTATTGACTTTTTATTTCAGCTGGAAAACAGAAAAGTTAGCATCACAAATAAGTTCTGCATAATATATTGACTTGGAGTCCTCTGTCATACAGGAACAACTTCAGTTGTCTGCTCGAGGATCACTACTAGTCATTTACCACCTGGGTGTCAGTAATCACAGTGAAAAGTTTGTGAAAACTGCTAGATAGATAATCACTTATCAGAATTATTTGTGAAATAATAATCAATAAAGTCACAAAAAATCAGTTCACAACTGCTTAAACACAGAGGATGATAAGTTCTGGGACATCTTATCATAATAAAGTGGCAATGTAATACTGGGACTCTACGTTGCTGTTTCCTTTCCAAGAGTAGGATTCCCGGTTCCCCTAGTTGGATGACAGGCAGGACATCAGAAGTAGCTCCTGATAACCTACTTCACATTTTCCATTGTCTCCTGAGAGAATGAAGTATGTATAAACGCTGATGTATGTCCTTGGAGCAACTTTCAGGGGAACCAAAATACTGGGAAGCTCCGACGGCTCTGCATGCAGCAGTGCCCTCCAGGCACCCCTGCCTTGAACCAGAGGACTTTAACGGGCAGACTTTTTCACTAATGGCATTTTGTAAAGCGAGTGTTTGTTTCTGTTTGCAGAACACTCTTCTCCAGGAAACGGTGCGCAGAGAGTGCGAGGAACGCTATGAGCTGACTGCCGCTTTGACTCAAGCCAGGGAACAAGTGCTGGAGCTAAAAAAGCTCAGTGGAAACTTCCCGTTATCGCCGTGTTCCCTGGCTCAGGGCAGCCTAACCTCCTCGGCTGCCCTGCTTGGTGATTACGGACAGAAAAGCCGCCCCAGCCCCAGCTCGGGGAAGGAAATCAATCTCTCCGGACAGTTTGGTATCTCCAGAGCCGCTAAGGCGCCCACCTCCAGTAAGCGTGGCGGCAGCGTGGCTCTGCCAGCCCTCAGCCCACCGCATCCTCCCAGAGGCCGGGCGTCCTCCCTGAATGAGCCCAGGAGCAGGATTGCTGCGGTTATAAGGAGGCAGCTGAGTCAGCTCTGACAGCTGCACGCGCATACGTAGCACACGGGGAACTATTTCAGCGCATAAATGTCCATTTACTTGTGGACCCTGGGGTCAGATATTACTGGATGCAATTCATGCTTTCCTACAGATTAAAATTAAGTTAAATTATTATATATTTTTGATGCAATTTTTTTTTTTGTCCACCGAATATCAGTGTAATTAAATGCTATCTACATTTCGAGATGAGAACAGTATGAAGGAAAAACATTGCCTCTCCAAGAGGGGCAGGTCTTCAGGAGGTGTAATTAAAATAATTGCCAATTTCAAATGCTGTCTTCCCCAAACCATTTTGTTGGATTTTTCCTCCTTTGTATGTTATTCTGTGTAACTTCAGTGTCTGTTTCTGGTGTAAAAAAGTGTTTTGATTGGTTAGAGTCAGGTATTTGCAGTTGTTTAATGGAGCAGTGGGGTACTTGCATGGACCATGTGGGTCGGTGGGAGGCTCTGGTGCTGGAGCACGCAGTGCTCAGCATGGACATAAGACAAGTCCACATGCTCGCTGTGCTGACTGGTGGCAGGCACACAACTTCCCTACTGCTTCTGTGTACGAGTCTTCTCCCCGTGCTGGCTGACAAGGAGCTGAGGACTTCCTGGAGAAGCTTGTGGTGGTTGATGTAATCCGGAGTGCAGCACTGGAATTTGATGTTGAAGTGCTGGGATGTTTGTCTGCGGGCTGTGGAGATGCACACAGTGATGCCTCTGTACTGAAAGCAAGGGCAGAGCACAGGTGAGGAAAGCATCTTGTCCCATTTTAACCCTTGTATAACAGAATACCCCATTCCACCTTGTACCCATTCGTGCCATGGTGCCCCTGGAGCCACGCATGCAGGGCAGACCCCAGATCTGGGCTCAGGGCTGCTGCTTTAGTGCTTAGGTCCTGTAAAAGCAGCAGCTGTAAGGACTCACCGGGCATTGATAAACTGTAAGAAAGGAGTAGCACATAAACTAATGAGAGCAGCCATGGAAATAATGTTTGTAGCAGGAGGGAGAGCATAAATCATGGGCCCAAACTGAGTCAGGAACAGATATTTCCCGTATTTCCCCTACCTGACAGAAACCCAGGGCACGCACTGCTAAGCAATAAAGTCTGTTAGTATCAGGAAGCCTTGTTCACCAGCGACAAGCTTTTAAAAACAAATTAATTTCACATAGTGAAAGAAAGTTTACAAAGCATTTCTCGCAACGGAATGAAACGCAGCAGCGCAGAACGCCACGGAGAATGCAGACACCTAATTATGTCCCCACATTTTCAGGAAATAAAGCTTCCTGGAGGTAATACATCTTGTACAAGTGGTGTCATTTATGAATGGGTTTTTCTTATGCTGGACCTTGTACTCTAGGACTCACGGCACAAGGGAATAATGAAAAAAAAAACAAACTTGGAACAAATCTGTCTCTGTGGGTTCCTGACCCGCTGACTGCAGGAAGCCAGCCGTCCTTTCACTTCTCAAGGTTGCAAGAAAATGTCCTACAGCAACGGGTTGTCTTGTTCTGGCCTAATGCAAAGGCTTCTGTTTTCCTCCTGGACAGTGCTGATATTGTTGCCAGATCGGGAGCAGAGTCCTAAATCTTTCCATGAAGCACTAACCCCGCTAGTAGACGGCCACTTTGCATTGCAGGGTATCCAGTACACCAGCCTGCTGTGTTATTACCACATTTACCCAAATTTATTTTTAGCCAGTAGTCATAACTTCCAGGGGAGTTTCAAGCATTTGGAGTCTGAGGGGGCCTCTGTCTGCCCTCCCTGCCGGGCCTGGTTCCTCTGGTCAGAAAAGCCGGGGTCAGCAAAATTGGGAGGATGCTTTAGAGCAGGCTTCGTGCAGGCATCAAGCATCAAACGTATTTTGGCCGCGGGCTGGTGGGCAAGGAAAAGCTTGGTCCCAGCAAGAAGCCTGGGCTTGGGCTGCCCCCACCGTGCTCCCTGCCTCACCTTGCATGCTCAGATTTAAAGCTCAGGCTGTATCTCGGTGTGGGTCACTACTTTTCCATTAAGTTTGCCCCAAATCTCTGCATGCTGCACAGGTAGAAATGCAGAGAGAGTCAAATCCAGTGCTGGTGACACGGAGCTGCCTCGCCGCTGCTTTGACAGGAGGTGAAATTAGTGCTTGCCATATGTACCGAAGTGCTTGCCATCTGTACCGTAGATGTAAGTGCTTGCCATATGTATCAGACATACTCCTAATATTACAAAATAAAGCAGTGATGTGCCTCATGTATTGGAAATGATAAATAGCCCTTTAACCGAGTGAGTGTGTGCGATCTGGGATCGCAGCCTGTGGCTTGCACATGGAGTTTTTCCATGAAGGAATAAAGCAGACTCCAGAAAAAAATCATCTTGTATCTTAGCAGCATTGAGAGTATATGAAAATAGAAACCAGAGCCAGACCCCATGCCATATATCATTAAAATGTATTAATCAGAAGAAAACATAGACAGTCGTGTGTGTTTTTGTTGGTTTTATTTTATTATTTTTTTTTCATTTAAAGAGACAGTTGTGCTGCAAGATGTTCTCTGCTTTAAATTCTTGATTTGGCTCACAATGTTTTATAAATTGCTTGTAGTACGCTGCATAAAGCACTGTACATTTTTTAACAAAAGAAAGAGCATAAGAGTGAAATTGGGGACATTTCCTGTCAAAAGCCACACATCTTTATTTTAAGTTATTTAAAATGGGTTGTTATTTACACAATGAAAATTTTGTGCTAGGTTTTATCTTTATTTGTAGGTATTTAAGCTTGTTCTACTGAAGAAAGAATAAATTCCATATGCAACTCTAATGGTGTGAAATAATATAACCAAATATGTTTAGCACTTATGTGGCTTTTTTTCATCCTCAAAGCATAGTACAAAATTAATTTCGATAGGATAATAAAAAGGATACTGCACAAGATTAATGTTGAAGAGGTTTTAACACCGGAAATATAATTTGTGTGATGGAAAATATGAGCATCTGGCATTGCACTGTGAACTGTTCCCAGATAATGAAAAAAAAAAAAAACCCTTCCAAGCAAACATGGCCAGTTCCAGCAGCTTGTTTTCGCTCGTATCTCAGGAGATAGGTCCTATCTTCTGAAGGGAGCAAGCGACAAACGTTCCATAGCTGCAGTTTTCCATCTGGAGCCTTGAGTTGCTGGTGAGCTGAGGTCAGTGCCAGGATGTGACTGGGTTTCTTCCCAGTAAGCCAAAGGATGATGGCTGCGTGGCCTGCAAAAGTAACACTTTCTGTTTGATCTACATATACGGGTCTCGTTGTAACCAGGCAGCTAAAACAAGCCCAGTTCCATCAATATTTCACTGGTGCGTGTCGTCTTGAAGTTAAGCCGCGGTACACAGATCGCACCAGCTGGTTGTGATTTGCCTTACACAAATTTAAGTGGGCAGTCCTCCACAGCATGCTCCACATGGAGAATCAGTAAGAGATGAAGAACGTCAATAAATAAATAAATAAAAACCTGCTTTTAAAACATATTAAGATCAAAAGTGTCTACAGCTCGTATTGTACCTTATTCCATTGCTGCTCTTGGGATAAAGCCCCGTGTGCGTGCTCCAAAGCTCTTGTCCTGTGCTGAGGCAGGTTTCAGTGATCCAGCTGACGTGAAGGCAGCTGCCCTTCTCTCTGAGGGTGCCTCAGGAGATGGCCCTGTGAAGGGGCCAGCTGCAGGCTCTGGTTGCCTCCTGGGCACGCCGCAGTCTTTAGGGACCTGCAGGCTTTCCCTGCAGCAACAGGCTGCTCGGGGCTCTGGCACAGCCAGGGCTGGAGGCATGGAAACGAAGCTGGGTGGGCAGGAGGGAGCGACAACAGGGCTTGAGGCTGAGCTGGAGAAAAGGCTCCCAAGCCCACAGGGAGCTGAGAGCAGCTTGGGGTGAGCATCGAGCCGTGGTGGGGTGAGAGCTGCTCACCTGCTGCCCCCAGCAGCATCTTCAGACGTGCCCCACGGGGCTGCCCCTCGTGCCATCTGAGCGTCTGGAAACTGAAAGGGATGCGGGAATGACTGGCAGGCTGGAAAACCAATGTCATTATCACACTTAGATATGAGCAGGCTGTGGTTTGCCTTGCGTACATTGCCTTTGTTCTTGGCCTTTTCACTGTAGGTTTGTACCCTGTCGCCCTCTGTGTGCTTTGCTCCTTGCACGACAGCCACAGTGAGGGAGGTTTTGAGATTCGGCACTGATCTATGTGCAGGGCAGCTTCGAAACAGGGCAAATGGAGAGAAAGGAAAGCCATTCATTTTCATCCCTGTGCAGCTGTCTGTGTGCGAAATGTCAGCGCATCCCTGTTTTTATGGGGCATGAATAAATAAACATTCTGCTTAGCTTTTTATGTATCCCATATTCGCTGTCACACACTGAACAAAATTAGGCACAAAACGGATGGGCTAATCCAGAAGCCATTCCGGTCAGGAAGTTCGTTTATTGCCCCAGAAAATGTCCCTGCCTCAGGTCTGAGCGCGGTGCCAGCCGTGTCACAGACCCATCTCGTGCTGTCCCCTCCCCGTGTGGGTCACAGCCCCGTGTGCTGGGGCTGTGATGGCCAAAGGGCCGTGCCAGGGCTCACCACGGAGGCCGGCTGTTCCCTGCACTCCTGTTACCTGCACTGCCCATTTAATGGGATGTTGAGTCAGGCTTGCTGCTTTGAAATCCGTGTAGATTTACGTATCTCCCCAAATCAATTCATTTCTGAACGTTGGAAACTTGTGGATGGTGACACAGCATCATTGCACAGCCTGGCTTTGCTGGTTCCTCAGCCCCAGATTTACAGGAACTGATTTGTTTGGGGAGCCTCCGGTTTCCAAACACGGAACATGTTTCGAGCTGATGGAATATACCCTGTTTTGACACTACTTTTTTCATCATTTTCTCTTTCCTTTTTCATTTTATTTATTTATTTATTTTTAAAGGAAAAAGACCGATTTCAAGCAGTGACTTATTTATGGTTTTAAAAAAAACAAAAGCCTGGAATCCAACTCGCACGTCGAACGCTCTTGTCAGCTGTAGCACAGTTTCGTTTCAGTGAACCTGGGCAGTTTCGCTTTCCGTTTCCTCGCCGTCTGCCCTCCCGGTGCCATGGGTCAGGAACAGGAGCTCGTGGTGGCCCCGGAGCCGTGCCAGGGCCGCGGTGTGTGCCAGCGGCTGCTGGAACCGCTTCAAAGCTTCCGAAGGAGCTCAGCACTGCAAACGTCACGGGGCGATTTTGGATGAAGCCGAAGCCGATGTCAGCGCACACGAGGAAAGGCAGCTGCAGTCAGCAGCGTGCAAAAGGTCTGTAATGATGCAAACAACATTTGGACAAAGCACAGAAGGAGATAGCTGAGCAGATAGGTCAGAAAACACGACAGGCATGTGCTTTTAAGAGGTCTTTTTGGGTCTGTTTTGGAAGCAGCTACAGCTACAGACAGAGGAGCGGAGGTGCAGCTCCTTTCCACAGCCATTATGAAAAAAAGCAACAAACAAAAATGGGAGTAAATGGGGTATCTGAATGGGGTTTTGAAACCATGGGGCTTGTGACTCTTGCTGGCATTTTTCTCCTTTTCCTCTCCCCCTTCCACGCCAGTGAGCGCGGTGCCACAACGCAGGGTTCGCACAAGCTGGCTGCTGCCAACTAACGAGCCAACGTTTCCCTGGGTTTCCTTATCACTTCCATCACCTGGGCACACACTGAGGCTGGTTTGCCCAAAGTGTCTGGGTGGCCACCTCCCCCGGCACCAGACACACTGCTCTCCATGGGGGGAAGCCTCTGAAGATCAGGAGCATTCAGCCACTATGATGACAGACACAGAGCAAGGACTCAGCAGTGAACACCAGTGGAGGCGTGGAATAACTCAGGGTGGGCCCCGTAGGAGCCACAGGATGACATTTAGCCAGGGAAAGTTTCAGCACAACACAAAGGAAAATGTCCTCATGCTGCGTCGTGGTGGCCGTGGGAGAGCCTGGGGGGGCATTTACTTGAGTCACTCAGAGGGGGCAGGAAAAAAGCCATGGAAATTGTAGTGTCAGGAGCAGCCCTGCTGTCTGGAGCTGGTGAGCTGCGTGACCCAAATGCTGCTTTCCAGCTCCCCGCTGATGTGACGTGGAAAGTGATTTATGTGGGCCTAACATCGCTTTGTTACGGTAGCACAGCCCCCCTGGAGCAAGCTGCCCATCACAGGGGCACGGGGGGACCTCAGCCCACGGGTTGTGTCCCCTGTCCTGCCCCAGCGGCCTGGCAATGGCACTGCCAACATGTCCTGGGACATAAAACCACCACAGGCACTGGTGACACAGGGATTGCCCCCTCTTGACTTACGAGGCACTTTCTTTCTGTGTCCAGGTCAGCCAAAAAACATATAATGGGCAGCAGAAAATGTAGGTGCTGTCCCCCCAGCTCTGCCCAAACTGCACCCGGTGTCGGGATCGTGGTACAGAGGGTGGTGGAAGATCCTCGCCCTCCACAGGGAGCTGAAGCCGCCCCTGCTCTCTGAACACTGGTTTTCATGAATCATTGGCTTTTATGGAAATCCATTTAAGCACCCGTTTGTCCAGCTGCTTCCTGTGCATGTGAGGGATTGCGCTAGCTGCAGTGTTTGGTTCAAGTTACCGGGGCTGAGTGGTCGCTTTAATCATCACGGCGTCCTGAACAAAGAGCCACATGTGTGCTCTGGGAAAAGGACCCCAAAAGGATCACCAGCAACCTCTGAAAAGTGTCCAGAAAGAGGTCAGATGCTGGGGCTGATTTGCGGATGCTGTGGGTGTAACCAAGTAGCAATATTGCCTCAGCGCTTTTATAGACCGCCAGTTGCCAAGTTAATTATATTTGCTGATGTCTTTTTTGGGTTTTGTTTTTGCAGATTCCTTCTAAAAATAGCAATAGCACCTCCTCAGAGGGTTATGGAAGCAGTTGCTGGAGCTAGAACGAGGCCATAATTCATCTGCTAAATGTGGACGCGGGGAGCACTCGGGTTTGTAACTCCTGTGCTGTAAAGCCAAAGAACAAAACGCTGCTTCTGGAGCCCAGGCACTTCTGTGAGTTAGGATCCACAGAAATGCAGGGGAACACTTTTCTCTGGCTCTCATTGGGCCAGGATGCCCCATACCCACCGTGCTGACATCTTCTGAGGGAACCCCCCTTACCCAAAGGGTCCCCTAGGAACGGAGGGGTTACACTGGCACACTCACGCCTGCCTCCCGGCCTCACTTTGTGCCTCTGGCTGAGAAAAATTTGGGGCTCATTCAGCACGGTGGTGCCTGCCAGCCTGCAGGGCAGCGTGGCTGGGGACACGTGAGGTGACACGGGGAGGCTGTCGTGTGGCCCTGCTGACCCCATGGGGCGCACGGATCAGCGCTGCCGGCACGGTGCTGACGAACCCATAAATCTGAGCTCAGCAGCTGCTGAATCCCACAACTCCTTTTCAGCCCTACAAGGTGAAACCACCCAATGCAAAGGCTGAGGCTCTGGGTCACTTCCCCAGAAATATAAGTGATGCTGAGGGCTGAGGCCAGGGGTGGGCAGAGCGCACCTGAGAACTGCTTGTTTTGAAGGAGCTCCTGTGGGGCTGAGGAAACGAGGTCGCTCCTGGAGAGGGCGGCGTTCCTGGAAAGGCTGGCCCAGCCTGCTCGTTCCGCACCATTTCACCCCACAGCCCTCAAGTCCCAGGCGGAGGAAATTGAGATTTCCACCTGAAAAGCTGGAAGCCCCGGAGCATCCTCCCCAGCCAGCCCTTCCTGCCGCCCTCAGCACCGCCAGCCGGGGCCAGCAGGATTTAAGGGTTGAAGGGGCTGCGTGGGCTTGATCAGGCCCTGGGCCAAGCCCAGTTCTTGCTTACGCTGACACAAAAGAAGTGAAAATCCCCCAAACCCTGTGCACTGGGCGGGCAGCCAGCCCGTGGAACCATGGTGCGGGGGGGCCCTACTGCTAACGATGCCCCTGGTGCTAACGAAGCCCACGGCAGGCCTGGTGCTCCCACTCCCACCCCCCCAGACACGCTCCAAGCCCACGCCGTGCTCAGACGCTTTCTCACCATTTACCTTTGCTTTCGCTCAGTTGCCATGGAGCTGCTCGCATCATTTCCTTTGCTTGCAGCCCACCAACATCTGTTGCTTTTTTTGCGTTTTCTCACACCGAGAACTTCACCTCCAGCCCGCCCGGCCCCGCTCTCGCTGTGTGACCCCGTCCCCTCCCTGGCCGGGCCCCTGGGCAAAGGGGGTCCCAGACAGAGTCCTCCCTGTGGGGGAGCTCAAACTGCTGGGCAGAACTGATGCTTTTGCCATTTTGGGGACAATTTGGGTCACACCACCTGCTCAGTCCCAGGGGGCTGCCAGGCACAAGGAACGCGAGGTGGCTGTGATGCCTGGGGAGCTGCTGGGGCCATGTGGAGCAGAGCCCACCTCCTGCCCTTTCCACTGGGAAGGATGAAGTTGTTTCTGCCCCACAGCCCCCACACCAGGTGCCTGTCTCCTACTGAAATACCCCTCATGCTATGGGGTCTCAGCGAGCTCCTCAATGAGGAGGCACTGAGGTTGGGAGGCTCGTAGGGGCTGGGCGTCCCTCCCAGTAGGCACCCTGTTCTGCCAGCCCTTCCAAAAACCCCGTCCCTTTCCTAAACTCTCAATCCTGAGGAGCTGGGGGGGGGGGGGCAGCGATCCCTGCAGCAGGTCCCCTGGCCCTGCAGTTGCCTGGGGAGCCCAGACGTAGGCACAACCCCGAGCCATGCCGCCTCGATTACTGCATCCAGACAGAGGGCCTCAAATAGGAACCATATGCTGCAGATAATATCTTTGTTTGTTGCTTGCGGTTTCCTTGATGGCAAACTACCGTGCTGTAATCCTGTCACGTCCAGCTCATTTGTGACATTGCCGTGGCTGGGAACAGGGGACATGGGGGCTGAGGGGGGCTGAGGGGGGCTGGAAGGGTGCTGCCAGCCCCCGCCAAGCGTTGGTGGCCCCTGGCAGGGGTGCCCGTGGCCGCGGTGTGGTGTTTGTCAGCCCCGCTGGTGCTGTGGGGCCGGGCGGCTTCGTGCTCGGGGCCTAGGTCCTGGCACATGCCCTGCATGTGGGCTGCTTCCTCCCGAGCTGCTGTGGCACAGAAATCCTGCGGGTTTTGGACACAATTTCAGCTCCTTGCCTCTGAACCAGCTTTAAAATGAGGTGGATGCTGGCTGCTGGGCGCCTTTGTGTACCTGGCTCCTGCTGGATCCGTGCAGATCTGCACATCCTACATCGCGTGGGCGCTTTAGGAGGTTGTGGTACATCCCTGGATGGGTGTATTTGAATCTGCACAAGCATTTAAGTAGATTCACTCAGTTTAAGATCATTTTGGAGTGATTTCATTTCTTGATTCCTCATCAGTATGAGCTAAATCAATCCAGGCCGTGTGCCGCAGCTGCACAAGACCGCCCGGCCTGAGCGGGCCCGGCTCTGACCACACAGACGGACACAGCCAGGGGCAGGGGACAGAGGCTGCTCGAGGCCGGCACCACCATCCCCCTGCGTGGACACCATCCCTCAGGAGAGGGATGGGTGGTCTGGGACAGGGTGGTCTGGGATGGGGTGGTCTGGGATGGGGTGGTCTGGGACAGGGCTCGGCTGTGCAGGAGCTTGGGGCCACGTTCCCGGGAGCAGAACGGCTGCAGCAGCCTTGGGGCCCCGGGAGCAGCACCCTCCCAGGTGCGTTTTGGCCACGTGGGTCGTTAATTGCACTGGAGGCAATTAAAGCATTCCTGAGAAATCCAAGCTGTCTCGGCAGCAGGGGCACAGCAGGGCGTGGGGGGTGTGCTCATCTCCCCGGCCGTAAATCTGCTGCGATGGCTCCAAGGGCCCAGCGCACCCCTGGAACACAGCTCTGGGAGCTCTCCCGCTGCACGCTGCTGGTCGAAGAGCTGTGCAGCCCCCGGCTGTCCTGGTGGCTTCACCTGGCATCCCAAATGAGCTAGGAACGAGCTGCAGCCCCACGTCCCTTCCTTTTCTCTTCGGGGAGACCCCTGCCCCATGGAATTACCCCTACCCCAAGCCCCTTGCCTTTATTGAGTCCAGTATTATCTCGTGGCTTTCATTTAACTGCAAGGGAACTCTGCATGAGGGGCAAGAGACTTGGCTCCGAGTAAACTTTCATTTTCATCTTCTGATGAAATTCTTCCCTTAAATCTCAGTGCTGCTGGGGGTTGTCAGACCGCAATCGTTCCCCAATGCTACCACGGCACGAGCAGTGAAGCGCTCTGTTTGCGGTGGCCCTGCTAGAAGCAGCTGCTCTGGGACCCTGTTGGGGAGTGGATATTTGTATTATTATTTGGAAAGGGGCAGAGCTACCTGCTAGTGTTCATGGAACTCTCCTGCCGTGCTCAGTAAGACACAAAATCACTCCAAGGACCGTTAAAAGACAAGACAACGCCAGCTTTGGTGCTCCTGTCAGCACAAGAGTTTATTCAGTAATTACTGAGGCTTTACAAAAACAGACAGCTTACAAACAAACAAAAAACATCGAAGAATTCATTCAGATTCAATTAAATAGAAACCCAGTTCTCATTAAACTCAGGTGGAAATGATATGTGCCAATCCCAGTTGGGAACAGCAGACTTTTCAGTACTCAGGAAAACTGTCCAGGGAAGGGCAGGCGAGCCTGCTGTGAGCGAGGGCTTTGCTGGCTCTCCCTGCAAAGCCGGGGCAGTTTGGAAAATGGCTCAAAGCAACCTAAATCCATCGCACCTGCCCAGCTCTCCTGCAGGCAGTGGTGCTGTGGGCACGTTCCCAAGGCATGACACACCTTATGGCATGGCATGGCACGGCACGCAGCGGCCAGAGGGAGCCACGCGTGGCGGGGAGGCCGTGCTGGGCCGCACGGCTCAGGCAGCAGGGAACATCTGCGTGCCCGTGTGCGTGAGCGTGTGCATGCACAGGGATGCTCGTGTCCGCTTTGCAACACTTCCACCTACAGAATAAAACCCAGAACGGCAGCGGGAGCGGCCAGCAGCCCTGGGGGCAGCTGGGCTGCAGCGGTGCTCAGGGACCCACTGAGCAAAACCTCGGGGGACTCTCCCCTGGGAGAAGGAAGGCACTTTTTGCCATTTTTTTTCCCCTCCCACTGCAATATCAAGGCGTATTTTTTTCAGGCCAGCTTTTCTGATTTGACTGTTTCCTTTTCAAAACGCCCCGCTGGTCAGTGGCCAGGCAGGAGGTGGGGATGGAAAGCTGTTTCCTTTGCACAAGTGTTTTTTCCTAAGCGGGGCGTAGCTGCTGCTGCTCTGCTGTGCCTACCCCCGAGCGCTGCGTGGGCACACATCGGCCCCGCTGCAGGCACAGAGTGGAGCAGAGAGGGGCACGGGGAGGCACCACCCGTGTCCATCTGTCCAGGCCTGCAGAAGGACCATCAGTCTGTCCTTCCTCAGAGCCTGCAAGCCGTAAGCACGGATTTAGGAGCAGGGAGAGAGTGGCAAGGACCACAGAGGGAGAGCTGTGAAAATCCCGAGGGTTACTTGTTGGGACAATTTCGATCAAGAACATGCTTGAATTTATCATGGTTTTGTTTTCCTCCCAAGCCATCCAAATCTTCAGGTTCCAACTTCTGGATTTACCGACTTGAAATGTTTGCCCCCCCTTTGTGGAAAAAATATCCAACACCTTTTAGCGTGACCCCTTGCCAGCTTTCTGAGGAGAAGCAATGCTGCAGGAGGGACAGACCCCAGCAAACCGCAGGGCTGAAGAGATCAGCCAGCTGGACTCTTCCCCATCAGTTAGCTCTCGTGGGTCTCTGGAGAGGTCTCAGAGCTTCAAAGTTCAGGCTCAGCACCTTATTTCTCTCTCAGCAGCGCCGCCAGCACCAGCCCATGCAGAAATGCTCTGTATTTTCCAGGAAAACGCCCCCATTTCAGCACACCGTGGGCGCTGTGCTTGGCGCTGGGTGCTGGCAGGTGGCCCCGCAGCCCCAGCTCCTGCCTGCCCAGCTCCTGCTGCCCCCCGACGTGTTTAACCACAGCCCTGCCGTGTGCTCCTTTGCTGTTTTGGTCACACCATGCAGCTTTCGGCTCCCGCAGCACTTTTCTGTCGGACCAATTCCTCGCCAGAAGCGTCCCAGGCAGGGGGCTGTGGTGCTCCTCTTCCTGCTTCGCCCTGGCTGCCATCTGCCACTCGGCAAGGACGGCGCCCGCCCTGTGAGGGGGAAGCAAATTTTGGCCTGCCGGCCATCTGCTCCCACCCGGCCACCTTCCTGCGGGACCGCGCAGCCGCCGCCTGTGCACCGGAGGCGGCGATTACTAAAAATACTGGGAGGACGGAGAGGAAGAGCACCAAATACCTTTCATTATTTCCCATCTGTATGCTTGATCACTGATTTCTTTGAGGTCCTGGTGCTTTCATCTGTCCTGGTGAGAGAACGAGCACAGTAAATCAAGCATAAAGGGATGGGGAAGAGGGGAAGTTGTGCCGTGCTGCAGCACAGCTCGAGCCGGGAAAGCCATTTCGTTTCCATCCACACCTGGGGTTTTGGTTCGAGATATCGCCGCGGTGGAGCATTCGGGAGTCTATTTTTACCATAAAAGCATTTCCACCCCGAAGGGTGAATGTTTAGACACGGTCTTACTGTGCTTCCTGTGTGCGTTACGTACCTCTCCGCAGCATACTGGGTGTGCACCAGTTACAAGCGAAGCCCAGCAGCTCGCCAGGGCTGCCTCCTGGCCCTGGGAACACAGGGTTTGTGTTAACCTCCTGCTGGTGCTGTGACGGCGGTGTGAGCAGCACCAGCTTCATTCTCTGCTTCCCTGCACGACAAACCATTGCACCAGCACGCATTGGGAACAGCCAAAGGAACACATCAGGATAGAAAAGGGTCAGGAACTCTGTAGCTGGGTCTCCCAAACAGCTTGGGATCCCTTGAAACAAACAAATAGAAAACCAAAAGCAAAGCACAGAGGCACGAGCTGTTTCAGAACCAAATGATCCGGGCAGGGCACTCACAACCCCAGCTCGCTTCCAAAATG
Source organism: Aythya marila (assembly GCF_965140915.1). Classification (NCBI taxonomy): domain Eukaryota; kingdom Metazoa; phylum Chordata; class Aves; order Anseriformes; family Anatidae; genus Aythya; species Aythya marila. Next base: position 25,172,303 of record NC_139050.1, on the reverse strand, counting down.
CCAAAACCCAGCCGCTGCGGTGAAGTCAGGGCTGCCGGGGGTGCTCTCACAGCCAGATGTCAGCGGTGGGCCACCAAAACCGTGACACCGCTCAGGAAGAAGTTTCAGCGGATGAAGTGTTGCCATCGGTGACTCGAGCACACACCAGAGAGACGGAATTTTAAGAGAGAATTTAAAAATAACACGCATTAAAGAAAAATGCTTTTCAGCTGCTGAGATTTATGAGGAGAGCCTGGAGGCTTGCAGGTCCAACAATGCTCCAGCTGTTCATTTTTGTGATCTGAACCTCGAGGAACACCTAATGACACTCCAAAATCCTGGGAGATTGGCTCTAAAAATAACGCAGGGCCATCCTTACGTGAGGCTTTGACTTATTTTCTTTTTAATTTGATTGTTAGTGCTGTGGACCCAGCAGGTAAGTGCAGTACAACACAGCAAGGCCCTGGTCAAAGTCCCCGGCTGGCACCTCGCTGTCTGTCACGCTGCCGGCAGCTGGTGGGTTTGTTTTGCCGCTGCTTTTGTCCCCCAGCCCTTTAACCGATGGCACAGCCTGTTCTGGGGCAGCTTTCTCCCCTTTAAACGAGCTGAAGAGGCTGAGGAACCCACAACCTGGACAAGGCAAAGCCCAGACAGACCCCAGGGCTCCACGGTGCTGCCCCTGGGCACCCGCCTGCCCAGCACCTCTCCTCTCCACAGCACCCACCCCACTTCAGGTGGGCTTTGAGGCAGGTGTGCTCCTGTTTCAGTAACCAAAACCATTTATTTCATGGCCTGTTTTTTTCAAAAGTGTTACACGGTTACGGCCGCCATCAATAAAGCTGACTGAACACATCTTTTTTTTTTACCCCCAGGAAATATTAGACAAACACTGAGCTTCTGCTAACGGGCTGCAAGCTCACTGTGTAAGCAGCCTGCAGCAGATGGTGTCTAGACGTCCCACATCACCAGATGTTCCAGCTCTGTACGGGAGACAGCTTCTGCCCTTCAGCTCTGGAGCGCCGGGCACAAGGAGTACAGGAGGGCAATCAGTGCTCACACACACGCAGGCTGAGCCCACTCCGAGCTTCTCTCCAGCAACTGAACTCTGACACTCGGAGCTGGAGCTATTTGTGCTACTGTAGAACTGTTACCACTGCCCCAAACCCTCTAAATACCTGCATCTATGGAGAAATGTTAAATTTCCATAGTAACACAACTTTCTGAAAGCAACAAACAACGTGAAAGATAGGCCAAGTTTTTGCAGATTAAAAAACAACACAAAACAGAGGTAACCAAGAAACAGAGAAACACATTTATCTTTCCCAACTTTAAAAAAAAAAAATCCCTTTCTGAATTTCTAGAGAAGATACAAATAGGGTCAGGCAGGATGTCGGGCAGCTGCTTACAGAACACACCAGTTGTAGAGCAGCTTTTGCTCAGTCACTTTTCCCCGTGGCTTCTGAGGGCTGCAGACTTTTTGCCCAGTGCCTGGCGCTGCTGCTGACACCGCACAGCGTGCCGGGCCCTGCCCAGCTCCCAGCTCACCCGGCCTTGGGCTTTGCCCTGTCCTGTGCTGCCTCTGAACGCCACGTCACCCCCAGCCAGAGCTGGGAGCAGCTTTTCGGGACAGTAAAGATGTTTTTATGCTGTGTTGTTTCTGTACCCACAGGTTTGCAGGTCAGCGTCTGAAGCTTGTGATGACAGCAGACGCCTCCTACCTTTAAGCCTAACATTTTGTTATCTGAGCAGCTGATAGAACCAGAATTTCCTCACCTTTTCTCCCCTTTCCATTTCCATCTGCAAATACAGCCACAGAGTAGTGCCAGCAAAGCGCCATGTGCCAGCCAGCTGGGCTCTCAGTGGCACAGGGCACAGGCACAGCAGCTGGGTAATAGGAAGACATGAGGGAAGAACAGTGAAGTGCAGGGGACAGGGACACAAAAACCTCAACTTCTTGTCCTGTGCTGTACGTGTAGCCCTGACAGGCCAGCCCTGGGGAAGCTCAATGCTCCTACTACATGCAGAAGTGCATTCGTCTTCCTGGCTGCCTGTGCTGAGAAGTACACCAATTCCTAGAGCCTCCCTGGTTCCCTCTAAATTGCTGCAGGTGTTTTGTCTGTACCAGAAGCACGTCAATATTTTAAGTGTCGCTTTGATGGCCAACAGGCAAAGTGCAAGATTTCAGAAAATTCCTTTTAGTGGTCTCAATACATTCGATACCCAACAGGCAGTAAAAAAAGCCTTATATTTTATTTCTTGTAAAAATCTTTTAACACATGCAGACTAAAACCAGTGTAAGAAAGTATCCACCATCGTTTAAACAAATAACTATACTTAAATATAAGTGTCTGCAATTGACTTGTATAAAAATAAGGTACATTTTGCTTTTGTACAGAAATCCACTCTCCAGTTCTCATAGTGATAAACAATACACAACTCTAGTACATACAATTTCACCTGATCATTGTTTTCCATCAATTTGATACTGCTAAGGTATTATGTGCAAAAAGTTGGTAACAGTTCCTTTCCCAAAAGAAAAATGTTCTACGTGTTTTAGAAAATCAGATATTGGGCTTAAATTAAACAACTCCTAATCGATTCCTTTGTTCTCAAGTCCATTTACTGGGTTATGTACAGGCTTAGCTAGGACCTAGCGCAGGCTCAAGCCTCAGCGTCTGTGCCTGCTGTGTCCTGAGCGACTGCTGCTGTGGTGCTTGCCTTTGTGGGATCTCTCAAAGGAGCGGGACCTCTCGCGCCTGTCTCTGTGGTGGCCCCGCTCGTGCCTGTGTTTCTTGGCGACGTCAGAATGATCCCTGGATTTGCTCTGCGAACGCGAACGGGATTTTTTCCTTTTGTGACCGTGTCTGTTGGCGCTCTTCAGCTCCTCCCTGCCATGCTTGGCTTTCAGATGCGGTGAGCCATGGTTGTGGTGTCTGCGAGGGCTGCCGCTGTGGCTGCGGGACCTGCTTCTCGATCTTGAGCTGTAGGTCCCAGACAGACTCCGCCTGTTATTGTAGCTTACAGAAAAACGGTAACAAGTTAAAACATTTCGTTCACATAGCAGGGAGGGAGAAGTGAGGAATATGCTTGGTTTTTTTTTTTTTTGGTTTAGAAACTTTCAAACTACTGGAAGAAATCAGTAATATTTCTCCAGAATAGACAGCTGATGAATGATAGTGGTGCTCCCACAATACATCTTTGAGTTGTGCTCCTTTAAAAAAAAAAAAACAACAAACGAGCCCCAAACCAGAAGGTAGCGCCTTCTGCGATTCTTCTACCTCATCATGAAGCTTCCCCTCAACATCAGCTTTCTTCTTATCCCATAAAATATAACACAGAACTAATTATGGACAAAAAGATCCCCCTAAAAAAAAACAAACCACCCTGTCCCCCCAAACCTCACACCAACCGACCAACCCACTACTTACTGCCGCCTAGGAGTATGGGATCGAGACCGTGACTTTGTTCTTGACCTGGATCGACTGGCACTTCTGCTGCTTCTGCTCCTCTTGCTTTCTTTCCTCATGCTTTTGGTGGGGGCGGAGAGAAGAGAGAAGTAGGGTTACACTTCTGAGATATTCATTATTTCCATTAAGTAACTGAAAAGTAGTTCACTGTACTTCAGTTGAAGAAACCCTTTTCACAGAAGACTCCATAACCAGGAAAAAATGTTTCACCTACCCATTGTAAGGGCTCTTCGAAGCCTGCTGCCTTTCTTCTGGCTCTTTTTTAATGGTTTTGGTATTCAAGGGTACTGGGCTCTTCTCTTCGGTTTTTACTTCTCTTGGGGAAGCTACAAATTTAAATTCAAGATTAGGTATTTTACTGAGACTTTGTCATGACCACATTGTACCTTTTTGTACCCTTTGCAAGAAATTGAAATACAAACTCCAGAGCTACAGCTTCATTCCCCTCTGAGGACAGAGCAGGAAGATGCCAGGGGGTACACACATGGCAGCTTGAAGGCAACTGACTGAGCGGGGTGAGACACCCCACGCGAGGGACACCACTGACCTGCAAGCCAAGCAACAGGCTCACCTGGGACTTGATCCACCAGGGCTCAAATGGTACAAAATAAAGCCTGCCTTTACGGCCCACAAGTATCCGTCTCCAATTGTTACCATGACGGTTAATTTTCAATAGCATCAAAATAATTAAGACTGAAGAGCAAAGTCACAGATTTTTAAATCAGTGGTACAAAGACAGGAATAAAAAATAAAAAACTTCAGCAAACGCCACCATAGGTCCTGCTTTGTTCATTGGTAGTTTACAGATCAGTACCAGTATTAAGAGGTATTAGTGCCAAGACAAAACTAAAACTGTCTGTTCTTTGTATCAATAATGTTCAGACAGCGTTATTCATTGACTGATTCAAGATATGCACAAGAAGTTTTTCACTGCAGTGCCAGGAATAGCACTGTTATGTAAATTTCCCTTCAGTTTCCTGACCACAAGTTGTCCTCCTTCACTGCACTCAACAGTTGAGAAGTACATCAAGGAGGTATTTTTCAGAAACACCTGCTATGAAAGAAGTCATGAAGGCTACTACAGCCCTGCAACAGATTAAATCCAGAGAATCTCTTCCTAACACAGTGATCCTGCGTCTAGGCATTTTCATGATTACCTTAAGGAACATGTTGTTAATACATCCCTGCCCCATCTGTGGAACTGCAGGGGATTGGAAGAACAAACCCTCTTTTTTTTCTAATTTTCTATTTCATATTATTAATAACCGCTTTTAAAATTTGTTCTAAAAAAGCAAATTTCCAGCTTCTTACTTCTGTGAGAAAGAGTGAAAAAGTATAAACTGTCAAACTGTGAGCAAACAAAGGTTTGCTCACAGGGCAAACCTACTTTTTTTTTTTTTTTTTAAACACAACCGAAACACCATGTGTACTACTGGTCTCAGATAGTACTACCCAAGTTTCTGTTCAGAGAACAAGCTTACATGGTTTGGATGCAGGTGAAAAGCCACCCAGTGTTGAGAGTGCTGGAGTTCCATCTGGATTTAAGCCTTTTGCCTTCAGTTTAGCTTCCTGTAGTGCCATTTTCCTCTTTTCTACTTCTTTATCCAGAAATTCATAATTGGGCTGTTAAAATAACAAAGTGGTAAGAGGCTTACACAATTTGCATTTTTGTCCCATTTCTCCAAGATTCATCTTTTAACTATCTGCCCAGACACCTGACTGCCTTCTGTCGTGTGCTCTCACCCCTGCCTCAGAGAGGAGCAGCCACACAGCAGAGCTGTTCTGATTAGCAGGTGTGTACATCCATGTCCCCAAACACTCCCAGACAACTATGGGACAACTCAAGCAGCCACAAACACTGAACTAGAAAAAAACACAAAGATTTAACGAAGTTACCTTCTTTCTGGTATAGAGCTTAAGAGTAGTTAAGCAGATCTCCTGGATATCCTCTTCTGTACTGCCGAAGAGCAAGAACCAGTGAGGGCGGGTAGGCAGTGGGATCTGAAAACAAATTAAAAAGGCCTTAATTAGAGATTACAGACTACACTTTAAGCATTTTCACTACTATTTTCTTGAAAACAAGTTACTAGTGGTAAAAGCCATAGCAAACTGAAGAAAAATTAACACGTACCTGCAGGGCTCTAGCAGCGAGATAAATGCAAGCACATGCTATGGTCTCTGGCTGAAAGCGAACAAACACATTTGTTCGAAGGCTGTCATTCATGTAATTCCTAAAAAAAGGAATGTAGGCAAGGTTGGATCTTAGGTTTCCATCCTTTTCTTTAGAGAGTAACAGTTCTGGAGACTCAATTGACTTTATTATTTTTTCTCTTATAATATTAAACACAGTTTCTTTAGAATTATTGCATTTGATGTTTACATTTGTTACTTCTGTAAAAAGAAGTTTGCTCCATTGCCATTGTTTCTAAACACCAATGCAAGTTAATACCTTCTCCCCAGTTACGTCAAGTTGCACCATGAAGTGTCCATAGTTAACAGTCTAGCAAGTACTTTTCATCTGTCCATTTGCTTTAAACACCAATGTTTTCATATTTCAAAGTCAGTATGTTTCAAATTCAAATGCAAGCAGGAAAATACAGGATATTTTCAACCTACCATTTTCCAGAGGCTAGATGCAACCTATGAAGTTCATAGAACATCACATTTAAATCCTACGTGCACCTTGATTAACATTAACTTCATCCAGAAAGGGAAGAATCTGATTTGCTCACTGCACTCAAAATCTTCACATTAGATAAAGACCTACAGGTTAGTACTGGAACTACTCCACTAAGCTACGTTTCTTCCAGCATGGTGGCACCGCCATGAAATAGATGCCAAGAGAGATGTTTAAACAGCAGAGACCTCCAGCAATTTCTAAATTTCTGAGCTATGGGGAAGAAACAAACAGCAGTCAGGAATTATTGGCTCTACGGAACAGTGCCCCACATGGATACTAAGTGAACATGCTGCATGCACTGTATTTTTTTTTTAAAAAAAACAAAACAAATCAAAACAAAAACCTTGAGTCTAGCCAAGTGTTAAATTAGCTGAATTTATCTTGGCAGAAAATCTACCCAATGTGTCCACGGGCCCTTTAAATGCACTACAGTATACAGTAGCTAGGCAATAAACACATTTAGAGACATTGTTAACAGGTACTTCTAAAAGCAAATATACAAATCCTTTTGACACCCCGACAGAACTAGAAGATGCTGCCCGATGGATATGGACCACTTCAGTGAATCTCGGATGAGAGCTTGCACTGGGTAGGCTGGAGAGAAGGGCAGCCAAACAGGCCATCCCCAGGTCATGGGCTGAGGTGCAGAGGGCAGAGCTCTATGACTTACCATCATGGACTACCCTTTAATTAAAGAGTAGAAAAAAGAACAAAGTTAAATTGAGTTCTCCATTACAGAATGAAATCAAGCCATGAAAATAGTAAGCAGAAACAAGCTCCAGAGTATTTTAAAAGTATGTATTAATGTAGAAACTTACATCTCATTGCTTTGCATATGGATCATCAGGCTTATTATTTCTGCTACTATTTTCCTGGCTAGGAAGAGAACGGAAAACAACTTACCAGGCCGTCTGTACCAGGGTTTGATTACGTTCACATTCTAAGACTTGTAAATACATAACAATGATCTGAGGGAAAAGGGGGGAAAAAAAGAGACTCAGTTATAACATATAAGGCAACAGAAAGGAAATAACTATGCTAACCAAACGGCATTCCAAAACAATGGTGTCTCCTCCTTTGCCGATTCTGTACTCTAAGCCCACACACCATCCCATTGTGTTCAGACAATGCTCTATTTTGCTCCTTTTCTGTGATTTTGAAAAACAGTCACCTTTAATGCCTTCCAAGGAAGCAATTTCTACCACAGTCAATATGGCTATTAGCTCAAACACTCTTGCAAATACATTTGTGATGGCTACTATGGAATAAATAAATGAAATCAGATCATATTTACACCTGTGATTTTGTCCCACACACAGCTCACAGGGCTGCCTTCAAGGTAGAATAATATTTACAATTGCATTATTTTTGATGACTCACCTTATGCGGATGCTTGACATGAACACAAAATCCCAACTCCTTCAGTACCCTCCTTTCTGCTTTGATTACTTGATTTTTGGTGTTTATGTAGTTCTGATCAAGTATCAGGGGGCTTGGAGTCCTATAGTTTGCAAGAAATAAAATCAAAACTGTTTTGCATATCCAAAAATAGTGCATCTCTGTTTTCCCTTCCAACCAACTAATGGCAACAGAATCCGGTTTTCAACTCCTGCAAGCAAGTTTAAGCATTAATCTTGTGCTGTCCAAGTTTAGATAAACTAGTTTAGTTTCTGCAATTGACTGCTTCAGATTAGATGGCTAAAATGAAAACCAACTTGTCCTACTGTGTATGCAAACTACGTCGCTCCAGCTGCTGGGATGGAAGCCACCTTTACGGTGAGGATCTCAGGGAGCCTTTTTACTTCTTGATAGCGATGGGGGAAGGAGCGTGAGGCAACTACCTTAGCTAGGCAGAACTTCAAAGCAAAAACAAGCTAGGAGAGCTTTCTGAACAGTTTTACTGACGTTAAAGTGGCAGGCTTGTGCTTTTCCAACTGCAGTTTTCTATGCACCAGAAGTCAAAATTATTCAGATCTTGAGAGGAGACAGCCCTGCTACTGCAACGTACAAAAAGCCTGTAAAACCATGAATTTAAACTCTAAGGTGTGCCTGTGGCTCTGCACACTGCATCCACTGATCAGTATGTGCATCTGTAAACCAATCACTCATTTGACAAAGAAAAACTCCTAAGTCTAGCACTAGCATGTCAACTCCTCATTCCTCCCAAATCCACAAACTGAACAAGGCATTTTTTTAATTGCAGCTGAAGTAACTTGCCGTATGGTTTACCCACAAGCACCATACCTCAACTTGTTCATCTTCCCAACTCCTCAAAGAAAGCTCAACCGTTGCCCTGTCTTACTACACCTTACAGATCCTCTGTGCTTTCCAGTGCAGAACAGTATTTGTGCAACTAGTTACGCTCTAATAAACCACAGACTGTTTACACCATAAACCTCGTCCATTCCAAACACTGGTGACAAATTTATTTCACATTATCTTGAACAGAAAACAGTAAGGCAAAGTGGATGTCAAATACAGCGCCTATTTTATGAGACGAAGTGTTTCACTGGTAAGTTGTCTTTTTGGACCCAATGCACGTTCCACACCTTGGTCACATTTCTTTTCCCTGACAGGTCAGAGCACAAGGAACGCTCAAAAACCCTTCCAGGTTCCCATCCCAGGAAGAAAGGGTCAGCTGAATCACAAGGCTGACTGAAGGACTCCCCGGCTGCAGTAACCCACAATTTACACTAGGCAAGGTTTCTGCAGCCACCTGGAAGGATGCTGATCACCACTGGTTAAAGGAAGCAGGAGCTCCCCCCAGCTCTCCCCAAAGGCGAAGAGGAACAACTCCCAGGACATCTGAAATCAACTCCTGCAGCTTCATGGTGCCAGGAAGGACCCGCAGCTCAATAGGAGCCACACCACTTGTCTCAGTGCTCTCTGGTACACAGAAGTCACTTCTCTCATTCATTCAGTGCGACTTTCATCACAGCAAGTTTACATGGCTTGTGATTACAGCTATTTTAAACATGACCCAGTCAAAACACGTAGTTTTTCAGAAAGTAACTGGAGAATAGACTTGAAGTTTAATGTGACTGCTTCTCCAGAGAAGTTACGGTATTATTTTACTCATCAGAGGAGTCTGAACTTAAAGCTCTGGGGTAGGAGGAGGCTGCTTCAGAGAACCACCTTAAGTTCTTCAAAACAGTGAAACTGATTCACTTCCAACTGCTTTCACCTAACAACACTGAGTTTTAAATAGCATTTCTTCACAATTTTATCTAGCCATCACCAGCATAACAGGGTCTGCGAGTCATCAATGAGAGCAGGAACCTAAGTTTAGGCATCCAGGCTCATCTTAGCTCATTAGCACCACACTTCAGAGGCATCCACCTCACATCAAACAGCCAGAGCAGCTGGGGTTTAAGGTCACGCGTGAGACAGCGTGACCAGGTGGGATCACTCAACCACCTGCAGCAGGCTCCCGACCCTTCACAGGGCTTTCCATGCTCTGACAGCTCTTTAAGGAAGTCATTACCATGAAAACAACAAGCCAGCTAAAAGTGCAACAGGAAAGGCTGTAAAGCTTACTTCACCTGAAGTTTTCACAATCCTACATGGCAAGAGGATCACTACAAACTGCTCATACATGCTCAACAGCTAAGTGTGGGAAACTCACAATTAATAGACATTGGAAGTGTGCTTCACTCTCTTGTCTTGAGTTACCTTGGCCACCTGTGACATACAAGTTCTAGGAATCTACCACAGAAGCCATGAAGCTTTAAACTGAAGCCATCAGTTTATCTGACGGTACTTCCAGAAACAGAAAGAAGTTGTGGCCTTTTATCTACTTCAGCAAATTTACAGATCTGTGTAAGGCTTCACTGCACCTTGTTATTAACACGAGGGAAGTTCCCCCCTGAAACAGGTTGGTCAGTTCAGCACTGCTGCCATCAACTCCCACGTGTTGGGACGTGCAGTTATTCACAAGTTTCAGATTCACAAGTATTCAGATGTTTCCAAGAGGAAAACTCCTGAGCCTTCCTACTCAGAAGGGCAGTAGGAGGAACTTTGCTCCTGTATTTGCTGCACTTAGCTCTCAGTCCAAGCAGGAATTGTTTTTAGGCCCAGGTAACAAGGTAGAGAACATTAATTTGTAAGCTTATACATGAAATATAAGCTTCAAGCCCTACATAGCAAGGCACTATTACAAATTATCACAAATGCCTACATTTTCTTATAAACCAGCACTAGTGCTCCAGATGAGACCTTATAGAGAGCACAGCGCCCGTTCTGGTGAGCCCATCCAGTCACAAAACTTCTGCATTTAGAGACAGCACAACAACCCAGAAGGTAAACAGACCGTAACATGTTTGCAACAGAATTATAAATATCCTTTTTTTAATCCCTCTGACAAACAAGATCTGTGCTCTTGACACAACCACAGCTTCGTTAGATGCAATATTAAAATTGCATGTCTTTGGAACATCTAACGTGTTGGAGGAAAAGTACCCTGCGTGTGGTTTTGTTTAAAGTGCAACAAGTACTTCTGGTAAGTGCAGCGTAACGTCAGCATCTCGCTTCAATGACCAGACAGATCTCTTACACCACTCAATGTGAAAAGAAGTCAGGTTCTACGTTTGTCTCCAACACCATAAATACAAGCACTGTGCATTTATAGACCAGTTAAGAAGGCTAAGTTTTGTGAATTAATGCAGGCCACTTCAACGTAAGTGTATAAACCTGACGGCTGCAGCAGAGGTGCAGAACAGCTGAGTAAGCCTCAGACCAACGCTTGGAAGGTCACAGATGACAGGAGTCACATTTGGTTGAAGCCTCGCGAGGCCTTTCTGCAGCTTCCAGGCACATTTAAGATAAATAAAATCAACTTCAAACTACATTCTGCATGTTAAACATCAGTTGTACTTGGCTCAGAACAGACGTTTCAGCACACATTTGTAAAAGCAGTGTTTTCATAATACGAGCTTTTCTTCATGCACACAAACATTTCACATGCAATACTACATGACATATGCTTGTGAAAGATTCCAAAGAAAACGTGCTTGTCCAAAACACTTCTTTTAAAGCTTTTTCTTATTTCTCAGTATTAGAAATACCACCTAATAGCAACTCGGTTGACTACAAGACTTACAAAAAGGAAATTCCAATGCAATTCCCATTCTGCAAACACACACATGTAAGGGAGCACTTACATCATCATTTATATAAAAAAAACTTTACAAATGTAAGACTTCTGTACCTTTGTGAAGGCAAGTTTTACTACGGATTCAAGCTACAATTATACAGATCCAGAAAGTGGAACCAAGAAACCAAAATTGTTTAAGAAAGCAAGCCCACTCAGACTACTCAACCTTCACGTGTGGGGTTAAGAGCTTCAGTTAACAGAAATACTAGACTAGAAGCAAAAAAAAAAAAAAGTACAGCAGCCTAACTTCATTTCAGGTCTGGGTTGTGTGTGAGAAACTAACTACAGCCTAAGTGTTAGCTTCAGATAAAAGAAGATTAAGCTAGTATTCTAAAAACCTGGACAGCAAAGAAAAAAGCTTATAACAAGATACAGGAGTTCTTCCAAATGGTTCACCAGCGGCCAACCTGTTTGTCCCCCGATTCCAGTGACCTATTCTCAGAGCACTGGCTTCTCCTTGGGGATTTTCGATACTTCACTCACTGTTGCCATGACGACAGCTTCATCTTTATGTACCACTCCACATCACCCAGGCTTTGGTAAATGTAGCTGGTCGCTGTATAGTCGGTTGCAAGGGAAAAAAGAGTTGAAGTTAATAACGTGTACAGATTATGCGATTGTAATCTTGTAAAAAGTACAGAAAAAACGTTTACATCCTGCTTGTAAAAAAAAGAAAAGCAAGCCTGAATGTCAGGCTTCCGCATCTTTAGATTAATTTCATGCAGATTCACTCAGAATCTCAGAGCAACAATACCCATTTCTCCAGAAAATAATGGGTAGAAGTGCACGATTTCTCTCGACATGATGCGTTTTAGACACCATGTAACATGCATAAGTGACATTCTGATTTGGAACAGGCTAGCTGGAAAGATTTAAGTTCACAGGTTAAGTTCAGTTTCTCTGATCCTTTGCATGGCACAAAGAAACGACTAATTTGTGTTCTCCTTGCAAAGAAAAGCATTGCGTATGATTAATTAACCTTCAACGTCTGGATCAAAGCCAAAACATTACAAATCTCTGAACCAGCTTCAATAATCTAATAACCAGACTCCTTTCTCCCAACTGTGGTTAAGAAGCAATACTACAGAAGTCACCTTCAGTGTAACTTCAAAAAAAAACTCTCAGGGCCAACAGCTTCAAAGGAAAAGCAAAGAAAAACAACCCAAAAACCTAAGTTCCTTTCATTGTGTAACACTAGCCCATTCTTCTTTTATCTGAAGCTAACTAGCAGAACTTAGCATGAGACAGTAAAAGCCGACATTTTAGATGCCACAGAAGCACAACCAGAATAAACGTGCTGAGAAACAGCTGGCTTCCCTAAGGGATTTCTACTCTACTTTGAAAAGTTAACACAACTCAGTTTGAGCTCCTGTTAACGATACTGAGCAAGCAAGAAAGTGTGAATTTAAAGATCTAGGTGAAAACAACCACTTCTCTACAACTATAGATTACCCCAAGTTCTAAGCAAAGCTGTTTCACCACAGCTGAAATCTCCAACCCGTCTATAACACTGCTGCACCACGGACTTTAACAAATCTGATGTTTAACAGTAACCCCTTCCTTTCGGCCATTCCTTGCTCCCTCCAACGCACCGTGTTAATTTGCTTTCCACATGAGAACATCCATCACTTCACACACAAAAAGCAGCATTAGGCACTTGCAGCTGAGAACAGCTCTACAACTAGAGCACACGCATTATCCGGATCTGCACACAGATCAGGTGAGCTCACATTCCCACTTCACTGACTGACACAAACACACAGTGCCATAAGAAACAGAAGTCTCACTTTTCGCAATTAAAGATGCCTTCAGCTTCCCAGGCTCAATTACACATTCCTTGTTGAAGTCGTGTCATTAAAGCTGTAAACACTGCAGGCCAGACCAGACTTTCTTCAGATTCTAAAACCGCTACTTCTAAAAAGCAATACTGCTATCGCTGGCAGAGGTTCAGCTTTCATCTTTTGTAAACTGGTGCTTTATTGCCACTATAACCCCATTTGGGTGGGCACACGCTATCATAAAAGCATTAGAACTGCTGAACATTGTTAAAAGCCTAGAGAACACGCAGCAAATTGGCTCATCACACCTAGCACTACCTTTCAAGAACTGCAAGGCACCAAAAAAATCAATTAGCGGTGTACCTAAAACTACAATCACGGACCTAAAACTACAACCAAGACTCAAAAGACTTGTAGCTAAATAAATAATAAAAGAGTCTACCAAACGGTCAAAAGTAACATTCGAAGAGGTCAGCACTGAGCTGTACTGCCTACAGAGCAGGCAACGCGCGCTCCTTTCTCAATTTTAGGTCGTTGAACTTAGCCTGGAAAAATACTGTGAATCGAGAACTGCAGCGCACATTAGTGACAGAAGGTGCTGGTGCCGAGAAGGAAACCACCCTTACCTTTTTGCTCTGAGCTGGCGCAAGTGGTGGAACACGTTGATCACATCCCTTATCCGCCGGGGCGCCTCCTCGATTTTGGACGCAAGATTGATGCAGGCCATGGCAACAATCTGAAAGGAAGCCCATTTCCACCGGGTTACTTAGGCGGTGACGAGAGAATTAACGCTAGCTAAGGATTAATAGCGTACAATTAAAGAGAAGCGCGGCCTGGAGGCCGGCGGGGAGCGGCACGGCGCCGCGCTCACCTCGAAGCTGTGCTTGACGAACGACTTGGAGTAGAAGAAGCGGTGGAACAGCACCTGCCCCGTCGCCATGGCCACCTGCGGAGAGGGAGCGGCGGCGGGTGAGGGCGGGAGGCGCTGGGTGAGGGCTTGAGGCCCTGAGGCAGCGCCGCCTCAGCCCGCCCGGCCGCCATTTTGTGCCGTGCTCCCGCCGCCCCCCCCCCGTCCCGCCCCGCCTCACCACAATGGCGGCCGCCCCCCCCCCTCCTCCTCCTCCTCCTCCTCCTCCTCCCCACAGCCCGGCCCGGCCCGGCTCAGCCCCCCCCCGACCTGCGGCAGGCGGAGGAGGATGCCGGCCGCCTGGATGAGCTCGCAGCCCAGGATGCGCAGGTCGGTCTCGCACTGCAGGTCCAGCCCGTCCTGCATGGACGGCGTCGGCGACAGGCGCTCCTCGGGGATCAGCGAGTGGTCGATGGTCAGCGACACCTCCGAGTACAGCCGGTCGCCGATCAGGATGCCCGGAGCGGCGGCAGCCGATGATGAGGACGAAGCAGGAGCCGGCGGGGCGGCGGCGGCGGCGGCTGAGGCGGCGGCGGGGGCGGCTGAGGAGGAGGAGGAGGAGGAAGAGGAGGCGGCGGGGGGGGCCGGGAGAGCGGCGGCGGAGGCCATGATGGCGCCGCGCGTCCGCACCCGCGGCCGGCCACGCAGCGACTAGCACAGCCCCGCGCCGTGACGCAGCGCCCCGCCGCGCCGCGCGGGGCACGCCGGGAAAAAAGAGTCCCCCCCGCGCCCCGCCTCAGCGCCCTGACAGAGCCTGAGGGGGGGCTGTGGGGAGCTCCGCCGCGCTGCGGGGCGCTGTGAGGAGCCCTGGGGGTTATGAGTTATTATAAACACGTTTCCAAGCCAGTTCTGAACCCACTTTGACTCATTAAAAATGTTATTTCTGCCCGCTGCACCGTAATGGTGGCTGTTGACTGCAGACACGCTGCGTATGAAGCGTTTATTTCTAGTAACATTACTGAAGAGCTGGAAACACCTCCCTGTGTATCAAGCTGTTATTACTGTAATAGTTTACTACCACCGTTGTCTGTGCTGCTTGAGGAACAGCTCTGTCAAACGCCAAAAGGGCGGTGGGCAGCTGCGTACCCCATCGGAACACACGGTTTTACAGAGCCCAGCCCCGTTTCGGCAGAAATGCCCCCAGAGCTCGGCACAGCCGGGCCCCGGCTCCTCCCGGGGGCCGCAGCCCCGCAGCAGCCCCCTCCCGGCCGGGCCGCCGCGGGGGCGGCGGAAGGACACTTCCCGTCTTTCGCGTCACTTCTCGGAACGGCAGCGCCGCGCCCGCCTGCCCGCCCGCCCGTATCCTTCCGCGGCCGCGCGCCCGGCCGGGACTACCCGCCCGCAAGGAGACGCGAACTGCCAGCGAGGCCCCGCCCCTCAGCGGGCAGCTTCGCAATCTGATTGGCTCCCGCGGCGTGATTGGCAGCTCCCTGTGCCGTCAGCCGGCCGCCATGTTGTGTGCGGGGCAGGGAGCGGCCGCTGTGGGGCCGTGTCCTCGGCTGGCCCCGGGGTCCCCGCCCGGCTCTGAGGGCAGGCACGGCCCAGTACGGCCCGGTACAACAGGGTCCGGCCATGTCATATATTTCACACAAAGCACCACACCACACCGCAGCCCCCTCCTACAGCCCTGCTGCCAGTTCACCAGCTCACCCCACCCGTTCCCCCACAGCTCCTCACCGACCTCCTGTGGGTTGTGGAGCGGGACAAGGGGCCCCAGCAGTGCTCAGCGGGGATATCCCCACAGAACAGGCTCTAGGCCCCCAAAATGCACCGCCTAACAGCTACCCACAGCAATTTGGTGCCTCTCTGTGGGCTGTGTCTGTCAGGTGTGCTCACCAGCACCGCTGTGACCTTGTGGGACAGGCAGAGTGCTCTGCAAAGATGGTTTTCCCCCTCTGGTTATTGAGGAAGAGTAAACCTGACAGGAGCAGAGGGCTTGGAGAAGCATAAGTTTGCCCAAATCCCAAAGAGTAGGGCCAGGTTGCCGTATAGCCCCTGACTGCGCAGAGCCAGAGCAGTTCCCTGCCTCCGGGGTCTGTTACACTGACAAAACCTGAGATAGGAAGGAATTTGTGGAGAGACACAGATCCCAGGTTTCAATCGGTGACAAGAGATGGCTGCTGGACCTGTCCTGGGAGGAAAGAGCCGTGGGTGCTGTGCCTGGCCCCATGGCCGAGGTGCTGAGTGTGCGGGTGGGGCAGGGCGGCCGGGCAAACATTGAACGTGACAAAGCCCCGTGGAGATCACCAAGTCCACAGTCCAACGTTTGTCTGGAAGCCTTCCTTTCCCTTCCTAGTTTGGGCTCTGAAGGCCAGTCTGTACCTATTATCAAAACAGGGCCTTTTCATAACCATTCAGTTGCTTTTCTGGTTTTCCCCAGTCCTGGGAGGTGCTGGGCTTTGTGGCTCAGCAGGGGTTGTAGGAGCTGGGAGGGTTGGCGTGCTCACCCAAGCTTCCTGTGCCTTTCACAACTTCCCTCCCTGTAGCCATGTACTCATACAGTCACTAAGAAATAAAAAATACAAATACAGAGATTCGAAAAGCCCACCACCACTTCAGGAAGATCACTGGTCTTTTAGAAACCTCCAGCAGCCCTCTGTGGTGCACTGGACTTCCCTTGGCTGCGCAGTGCACACACAATGCTAGTGCTAAGTGTCTCTGCAACCGCAAAAACAATTTACACAACACTGAAAGTGCTAAAGATCAAAGGAATAATAAAAAAAAAGGAGCTGGGGAAAAATTACCACAGTTGTTTCTGTTCTCTAGCCCTCAGATTCTGAAGGTGAGAATACCAGGTGGATGGGTGTTTGCAGGAGGTGAGCAGCTCTTTCCGTTTTCAAAGCAGTTAGCGATACGTGCCAAAAAGTCTGGAAAGAAGGAAAAACAAGAGTCATGTAAGCAGCAGGTGTCACTCATTGCAGTGGAATTTGCCTGCTTTTTTTTTTTTTTTTCCTTTCCCCTGCTCATGCACACACCCATGGTGTATTGGTTTTTATTTGCCCCAGTTTTCCAGTTGCGCTTCAGTGGTTTAAAAACCCGCATGTATTTTCTTTCATTTTCTTTCTTTCACAGGCTCACACTGCTTGTACCATTCTTAACAATTCTTGTCCTTTTTTTTCTTTTTTTTTTTTTTTTGTGCAAATATTTTCTTTTAATTCAGTAGAGTTGAGCAATGTGTTGTCCGCACAGCTGTTGTGCAATTGGAAGTTTTAGCAATGCCAGGAAGTTTTGCTGTAGCAAGTTTTTTAAAAAAATAAATAAAAAAAAGGAACAGTCTGCAGGAGCTGGTGAGCCGGTACTCGATGTCTTTGGCCGGTAAGGTGGGGTTGCATTAAGGCTGTGTTTCGTAACACCGTCCACAGGAGGTGAAGTCCCTGTGGCCTCCGTGCTGTAGCACCACACCTACATGCGCACTGTAGGCAGCCTGAGCCTGTTAACAAAGCCATTTTAATAACTTTGTGTCTCGTTGCCAGGAACCAGTACACTGCCGGAAAGTGATGGCGATGAATAATTGCTGGTTGAATCATGGAAGTCAGCACGTTAGCGAACCGAATTCTGTGCCCTTTGGCCCGGAGCTGTATTCGTAAGCTCTTTCTTTAAACCCTCTGCGTGCAGACAGCTACTGGCACAAAGAGGACACCAAAAGGCCAGCCTTTGGTTTCAGATGCTCACACGTCACCGGCTACATTCACGCACAGCATTGGCAACGCTGGTGCCCAAACAGATCTGGCATCAGTGCCGTTGTGCCTCCAGCCAACACAATTGTTGTGACAGAGGGAGCAGTCCCTGGCTCATCTGAGTGGTGGCTACGTGGGGCTGGATGCGGCGGGGTGTTGTGTCTCCCAGTCCATGGTGTCCATCCCGCTCCCCTTTGCCCCCTCGTGCTTCACCCCACAGCGCTCCTTCCCTCTTCCCTGCTGCTGGCTGTAGAGATCTTTACTTCGGAGATCTTGGAAAGTCTTTTTTTTTAACAAAATATTTTAGGAGAATGGCTTCTGTTCTTCATGTCATCTCTAATAGGACTTCTGATTGCGCATACACTTCCACTGTGGATTAAATGTGAAAGAGCTTGGCACCACAAGAGCTGGCAGTGCTGGAGAAACAACACTTCACTCTGCCAAATCACGACTTCAAGAAGAATGCTAGGTACTTATACAGTACACCTGGACTCCAAATTAACAGCCCAGAGAAACAATAAAGATTATTTGAAATGCTTCCTAGGGGGTGATTTCTTTAAACCCTTACTCACTCGTTTTGAAAGAGAAAAGAGGAATTCAGGAGCATAAGTTACAGCCTGCAGACCTTACTGTGAATAACGTGGTGTGAAAGCGGAAGCGTCATTATGAACACCGCCTCTTATTTCAGGGTTTCTCTGTTTCACGTTAACTGATTCATTACCTTCCACTCCCTAAAACTCTCATTCTGTTGGTTTCAGTGGCATTCCTCCTGGCATTACTCATTTCTTGCCAGTGGAGCTACTGCCGGTGTCTGGTTTAAAGTCTTTATCAAGAAGAGATTCAGATATCACCCCTGTGTAAAAATAAACCTTTGTATTTATTTATTTATTTTTATTTTCCCCAACTCTTATCATCTAAAATGCCAAAGTCTTCAAGCCTTACACTCCAGCTATAATATTTCCTGCCTTCTGTTCTCTCCCTAATGCTGCGTTTGTGTAAAAGTGCTTCATAGATTCTGTCATCAGGCGGTGCAGCATCGGGGTACTAATTTTAGCACGTGTCTCGCGCTCATTTTTTGAGCTGATGGCAAAGGGTCAGGGCGTTAGCCTGGAAAAAATCCCACTGGGGTCACTAGCACAGAGCGAGCAGAAGCAGGCAACCGGAGGGGTGGAAAGGAACAGGCTGTGTCCGGGCAGGCAGACATCAGCAGGACAGATTTAGCTCTGGTTCAGCCAGGAGGAGATTTGTCACTAGAGGGACAGGCCTAAATTATTTTTAGGGGTTGCATCATGAGTCTGCAGCTTTAAAGGACAGCGAAGGGAAGAGCGGCGTGCCCGGGGAGGGCTTATCCTGTTCTCTCAGAGCAGGGGCGATGCGCACACAGCCTGGGACGCTGAGGAATGTGCCAGCACGTGGAGACACCGTGTGCTGCTCCAAGCCCAACGCCAGCTGCTGTTCCTCCTGGCTGGGACACCGGCAGCCTGCAAAACCTTAAATCTCGTGTGCTGCCCTTACGCCGGGCAGGCTGAGCCCAGCAGGACAGGTGGCATTCCCGCACACCCCAAGCATCACCATCAGTACCTGCACCCCGCAGCCGGGCTCCTGGGGCAGGGGAGGCCACGCTGCCGAGCACGTTCAGCCCGGAGAGCTCCGTGCTGCAGCACTGGAGATGCACAGAACCACATCCTGCACCGGGCTGGCCGTCTCCTGAAACGCCACCCGCTAGGAGCAGCTGCGCCGTCGAGAAAATGCCCCCTCGCCATCGGTTCAGGCAGGTGTTTCCCCTACAGGCAAATAAAGTCGGTACCGAAAGGCCTCATCTCATGTAAATAGCAGGCAAATCTTTCACCGCCGTGCCCATTTGCATGCGTGTGTTCAGCAAACTGTATTCAGCTCTTCGGAGCATTTTGGAGCGTCCAATTAACCTTAAATGAAGTGGTTTACACTTTTTTTTTTTTTCCTTCTTCCTCTAGAAAAAGATTTGAACAAGCAGGTTCATCAGGTCCTTGCCTCCTCACCCCTGCTTCTCCTCCAGGGATCTTGTTTCTCTTCCAGCATTTCAGGGAAGCTCTGGGCCCCTGGCACATTGTGCACTGATGGCAGCAGCGGGTGAAATCCCGTCCTGCGCAGCACAGGGCTGCTTTAGGCAGAACAGCACCGCTGCTGAGAATATATATGGGGTGTTACCAAAAGAAACCACTGGGTAAAGTGCCAACTTCATCAGAAAAACACTTTGAATGTGAAAACATTAAATATTATGCTTGCTGTTCATGGTGGTTCATGGTCTGAGCTATGGGAGAGCGCATGCTGTAGCTCATGGTCTCAGCACATAAATGAGACCTTAATAACACAGCTCGCTAATGGTTATTAGACAACCTTCAGTGCCTCCCGTGATGTTAACTGCGAGGACGAGCTGCCTTCCCTTTGCTGTCTATAACAAGCGCTGCGTTTCTGGGCTTTTGGCAGGGGCCGTGTGCCATCCAGTGGGCTGAGGCCGTGCTGCAGCAGAGCAGGAGGTGGCTGCTGCTGCGTCACCAGCAAAGGGAGAGGAAATTAAACCTGCAGTACCTGGGCGAGAGCCTGTTTTACTGACGGAACCACCGGCAGTATTAAATACAGACAGATTTCAGCCCTGACAGGCCGCAGGCCATTTACACCCCAAAGAGCCTGCCATGCACAGGCTGCCTGGCCCCATAGCACTGAGAAAGCTGAGACACCGACACCCCGCACTATTCCCAGCACCAGTGGGTTAGAAACAAGGGAGACCCTGAACATTCATGCTCTCTGCAATGCTCTCTCCTACGCTTCAAGTGAAAACCGCTTTATAATTGCGGAAGAAAAGCCTCACTGCGGTGCCTCTCACCCAGCAGGAGGCAGCACTTTACTGCAATAAAAGAACCCAAACTTCATGACCTCAGGTAAAATCTAGACATTAAAGTGAACAGAAAATCACAGCATCGTGCCATGCCTGCCTCCAGCAGTTTTGTGGACAGGGGGCTGCTCAGTGAGCACAGGCGAGGTTTGCAGTGCTGGCCCTCCAGCCTTAAATCGTCTGCTTTGGGGGTAGGAAACCGAGCGGAGAACTTGGGGAAGGAAACCCTGCATTTATCCTGTGTTGGTTGCAAACATCACCGTACTCAGAGCGGGTTATATCAGATTAAAAAATGAAATCATTAATTTTAAATCATGACAAGGAAGCATCCCTGTTTTACACATCCCATGGCCTGTCTCAGAAACGACGGTAAGCCTGCCTATTTTTAGGTTCAAATACAGAAGTATTACCAGTCGAGCTGGAAAAAGGACTTTCTGACTTCATTTTGCAGCGAAAAAACCCTCGTGCTACCTCAAAGATCACCAGAATTTCGCTCTGGAGCTGTGATGGGACCAACAGAGGTGATCAGCGTAGGTCAGCCGGCTCCTTTTACGGCTGGTGACATACACCATTACAAAAATAAACATAAAAAAATCATGGTTTTCCACAATTATCATTGTTAATGCATTTGATCTTCATAGAAATCACTCAAAGCTGCAGGTCAGCTCCGTCTCGCAGGCTCCACTCCCCCAGGTCTCTGCTCCTTCCCCGCAGGGACCGGAGCCGAGCGAGGCCTCCCCAGGGCCCTGGCTCCTTTGAAGTAACTCGCTGCATATTCAAGGCTCCACGCAGAGCAGGGCTCGGCCAAAAAAGCCCCGCTGCATGCTCTCCTGCTTCCTCTACACAGCCAGGGGTGGATGGTGATGGAGCCCACGTGGAGCCCCAAGCCACTGCCCGGCTCCTGCACCAGCAGACGCTCCCCGGTACACCCCTCTGAGTGCTCCCAGGTGCTTTTTTTTAAGTGACACTTCCTAAATATGCACATCCATCCTAAAGATCCTCCCTGCCAAACAAAGGGGTGAGTCTGCGTGCAGGCAGACATCTCTGCCAGCAGGTTTGCTCCTTCCCAAGCCAAGGGGTGACCTCTGCCTGCAGCTCAGTCCCTGATGCTTGGTGCTTGCCCTGCTGCAGCCTTCATTAAGCACGGTCCTGCTTTTAGGTGTGGCTCCAGGTGGGCCTGATGATCTCAAGTCCATTTCCCATCAACTATTCATCAGAGAGCCAGCACCAGGAGCTCAGCCCTGCCGTGTGCTGACCCACGTGTGTCGTGCCCCAAAAATCCTTCACAGTGCCCACCAGGCTCAGCGTGGTGGGCAGGAACCTCAGACAAAGCACGGACGTGTTCTCAGGTGCCTCCTGCTGCCAACCCACCAGACATCACGTAATTAAACGGTGGGACTTGGCCACACCGGGCCAAGGAGGTGGCTGGCTCCACGATTCCACAACACCCTGCTGCTGGGAGAAGCACCCAGTGCCCGAGAGCCCTGAAACCTCTGGAGGAGGCAGAGGATGGTGCAGAGAGGGGCCACCCCACCTCTGCCTCCTCCCCATCTGCTCCTGGTTGCAGTCAGGGGCAGGATGCTGGGCATCTGGCTCCCAGCTGAGCCCACTGATCCATTGATCCTGCAGCTAACAGGCTCGTGGGCTTTAGAGTTTAGTACCAGCCCTGATACGTTACACATGGGTTTTACTCCTCATTTCATAATAGTATGTACAACAGGCTGCTGATAAAATCATAATGTTTTCCATCATCCTTCCCCACCCCCTCTGCAGTGCCCTTGTCAAAGACAATCCGAGCAGCGGGGGGCTGCCGGCGAGAAAGTGAATTGCTGTGAATGGGGAGAGCTAACAGAGAGCAGGAAGGGAAACCCAAAAGCAGAGCCCAGCTTTTTGAAGAGGCGACTGTTTTTCACATGCGTTCTCATTAGCGATTAAATGGACCAGGATACGGCCAGATGTGATGCACTCAACACAGCTGAAACAGTTTGCAAAAATAGTTCTGGGTACTCAGCTTCTATTCAATTTGCTGCTTTTTGTTTGGCCAAAAAAAGTATCTGGAGGGCTGCAAGGTGTTTACCAAGCTATTGATGAACTCCGGCTGGAATAACTTTGCACAGGACAAACATTTCTCCCCAGCCAACATTTACTAACTCTCTCTCTTTTTTTATATTCCTGCCTGCAAACCAGCCGTTCTGTTGGGAAGCAGGAACAACAGCAAGGGGCTGATGGTGTATTAGGCGAAGTGAACCATTTCTGGTAATCTATCCCCTGAGATTATGAGACATGGTCGAGGTGGTTCAGTGTTCTCCCGGCAGTTTCTCCTGCACACCTTTGCTTTTAGCCTCCAGATGATTTTGGCTGATGGAGCGAGATGAAACTAGGGTCCTGTGGCCCTCTTCTTCTTCCATGTAGCAGGAAGGAAGAATGAAGGATCCTGGGGCTCAAACCGTGGTATAAACCACCCAGCCGTGCCCCTTGGTGGTGCTCGGTGAGCTCTGCTGAGGGCTCAGGGCTCATCTCTGCTTTTTGGGAATATTGACGGTGGTGTGGTGGGTAGGATGGACACAGGCCCACTGCCGAAGATCACGGCTGTACCCTCGTGAGAAAGGACTTGCCCCCAGGACTGGTGTCTGGTGCCCTCAGCCACAAACCAGGGGTGCTGTGGGGCTCCTCCACGTCCCCGTTAGCCCGACTGATGGCAATCTGAACTGGCTGGGCTCAATTTTCCCGGAGACATATCGTGCTGGATCCAAATCTGCCAGGCACATGGCGAAAACACAATGAAACAGATACTGCACAGCCCCCGGCAGGGAGCCAGCGGAGCAGTCACAGTCCCGTGCACACATGGGATATGTTTAGAAAGCGCCTTTGATTCCCTGTGGTGTGGGTTTTAGTGGATGTTTTAAAGCCGTACCTCGTAGGTGTGAGCGGACAACCTGCTTCCTCCTCTCCCCATCCCACTGCTGGTGCCGGTGGCTTGCTGCCGGGGCGGGGGAACAGAGGGGTCCCGGTGAGCCAGGTGGGGCAGCTAAGCACGGATAGGGTGTAAGAGTTTTGTTTATTTCTTGAATTCTGTTCCATTTTGGAGTCACTTCCCTTCCAAACAAAGAGCAACCGTGGCGGATTGCTGAGGGGCAGTGTGAGAACAGGGAGGTGAGACGGCGTAAGGGCCAGCAAAGGCGAGAGGCTGAAGGGCAGAACCACGGCCACGCAGGCTGGGACAGCTCCACGGCCAGCACACGGTGCCGCAGAGCGCAGCGAACCCACGGCCGCTCGCTGCTGGCACCGGGGCCAAGGCGGCCGGGGCTCAGAGCTCGGCACGGCCGTCAGAAAGCTGGCGGTGGCTTCTCGGTGTCAAAACTCAGGCACAGGCACGGACAGCTGGAAAAACATACTCTGCTGTTGCCTAAACACCACCTGCACTGAAGCAAAGGGTTTTCACACGTACATTCTTCAAAGGAAAAACAACAGCACTTGCCACGAGTGTTTTCACATGGGCTTGAAGTCCCAAATCGCAACCAAAGATGTTTGGTCGCAGGGCTGTTCTGTGCCGTGTGACACACCGCCTCCTCCTGCAATAAAGAGCCGGCCCGTCAGGGACGTGTCTGTACCCACTTGCAAGTGTTACCTGGGTATGTAAAGCTGTCCATCACAAAAATAAAAATAAAAAAAATAACCACTGTAAAAACAAAGATCCCTCTTATGGACACACATATTTTCCATGCATAACTAACAAGAGAAGGTTTGACCACCTGAGGGTGCTGGGGCTCGGCTGTGCCACCGGGGCAGGGGGCTCAGCCCGGTGAGCCCAGTGCAGGGCACAGCCACCACGGTGCCCTGTGGGGCTGTTGCACGGGCGAGGTTTCCACACCGAAGTCAGCCTTGGATGGTTCCCAAGAGGGTAATTTTTTAACTCTCTTGAAAGGAAGCTGGATACGCTTTTTACTGGCAACAAAAGGCATTGTTTGATTTGCAAAGACCCCTCAGATTCTAATTTCCTCATGCTTTGTCTACAGGACATACAGAACTCGTATGTCTAGTTTGATTTCCCTGCTGAGGAAGAGCCAGAAGAAGTGGAGGGCAGAGACCAGCAAGCAAAACTTGGCCCCTGAACAATAGCTATTGCTTAAACAAAACAGTACTTCTGTCCTAAAAATGTCAAGTGATTTCAGTATGTATTAAAAGTTGCAGCTAATTAAACTCCGGGATTACCTTCCGAATGATTTTTATCCACAGCAGACAGGCAGAGAATTTATACCGGAGTATCCATGCTTACAGAAGCAAATAAACCTGACCCTTGAGGTGCCCCGAGGCTGCATGAGACACATCGGGGCTCCCCAGGACAGGGGACATCCCCTGGTGGGACCGGGACCAGCACCAGGACATGGGCATCCTGGCACAACCGACCCAACGTGGGCAGTTTGGAAAGCTCCACATCATTTCAGCACCAAGTCCAGTTTTGCCTCTTTCTTCACCTAATTAGACAACGGGGAGATGTGTGGCATAACTGAGCCAGCTCAACGTGTTGGCAATTTGACGTCTAATTCATCACCGTCCACTTCCTCTGCAGGTGCAATCTAAATGCTCCCTAACTGGCGCAGGCGTGTTTCTGCTAGGGCAATAGCCACAAAACCTGCTTATCTCCTGCTTATCTCTACCCCTCGGCTGGGGGAAGCTGCCTGGAGCACCACAGTTGCCCCAAGCACGAGCGGTGCTGCTGTGGGGTGGATGTGTCCCTGGAGGAGCAGCACCACAGGTCACTGAGCCACGGCGATGCTCGAGGCTGGCAGGGGTGAGAGGCAGCCCAGCCCTCATCACATCGGGGTGGAAGTGTCTCTATTTCAGCTGCTGGTGCTGAGGGGACAGGTCCAATTATTGCGGTGCTTGGGGGAGGTTTCGAAGGTAAGGCTAAGACAGGCAGCAATCGTGATAAGACTGTGGCCCTATTAGAGTTAATAGGAGCTTTGTGTCTGACCTCGCTGGGGCCAAGGGTTTCAGCCACGCAGGATTAGTCATCAGCATCAATATGAGCTAGATGAGTTGTCGACAATAGGCAGGCAAGGTTGTTCCTGTGGGATCAGAAAACCTGGAAAATCTGGGAGTGAAAAATAAAGTCCAGCTTGTTCCACTTATACCCACAGCGCCTGCGGTGCCTGTGTGCAATACCTAAGCATTTATCGCCTGTTTTATTCTGTTCCTGTCAAACGCGATGGAGAACTCTTTGTTCGAGGAGGCAGGGGAGGAATCGGAGGGTAAACTTTCCTTGGAAAACTTCCCAGAAGCGGGCTCAGCTCTCATAAACAAGTCCTGGGAAGGCAGCTTGGGAGTACAACCTATGGCTCACGTTTCTAGGAACCGCTGCCGAGCGGGGCTGCGGGCGTGGAAGTGCGGGGCCTGTGGAGGCTCCGGCCCGGCCCGCACCCACTTGGGCAGGCTGCGTGTGGGATTGTGCCCTCGTGGAGCACAGCAAATGTCCCGGCCTTCTGCAGTTCGTTTTCAAGCTCAGTCAGTTCGGCCCTGGGGAGGAAAGAAGGATTTTACAGGAGGGTTTGTGGGGAGCGCTGCTGTCGGCTGGCTGTGGGCGCTGAGCTCACACTGCTGGGACAGAGCCGGGACAGAGCCATGACCAGAAAGTGGGCAAAAGCTGCCGTCTGCAAACTGCCCAGGAAGAAGCTGCAGGATTTTTCAGAAAATATCGGAACAAATACACTTGAAAGGAAGCACTGTTTGCTTATGAACAACAGAAAACTGGGTGAAGTTAAACACCGTTCATTGCCGTGCACACCCTGAGTCATGGAGCTACCTTGTGGGACACCAGGTCTCCCACAGAAAAGTGGATTATTTTCTTACACAGAAATGCTCGAATGAGTCAGTGTTTGCTTCCAGGAGAAACTACGCTCATCTGTAAAACTGGGCTCCAGCCTGGGAACTGCTGGCATTCGGGAGCATCCAGATCCAGCGTTGGGTCTGGTTTCCTCAGGGATGCCGGGCCGGGATCCTGCCCCAGTCTGTTCCCGGCCACCAAAGGGCTGCAGGGCACTGGTGTGGGCTGGGAGCTCTCCCAGCTGGTGCCTGCATCCCCTGGGGACATCCCATGGCCATGCTGGGGGCAGTGCCACCCCCAGGCCCCACCACCAGCCCCCGCTGCCAGCCTGCCCTCGGTGCGTCAGGAGCGAGTGCGGCGCTGGCTGCGCCTGGCGGATTTAGCATCCCGTACAGCCAGGGCTTGGAAAGCATTTGCTGCACCCCTCTCCACAAGACGAAGGCTGTTTTCCTTCACCAAACACTTCCTGAATAATGGCGTCCTTCAGCAAAGGTTAATTCACCCAACAGCAGAGTGCGACTGACATCCTTTGTGCTGAGCGTTGCGCAAGGCAGCCACTTTCCTTCCTCTCCTGGAAGGGAGGAGCAGCGATGCTGTGCTGGGCCTGGACACTGGGTGCCAGGGCACTGGGACGCTGCCCTCGTCCCCTGCGGGCAGCGGTGGCTCCGGAGAGGAGCACACAAAGCGGGGTGACGCAGCGGGAACCGCCGGAGCGTGCCCTGGTCAGAGGGCAGCGGCCGTTCGGAGTTAGAAGGTTTCAGTACATGGCATTGCGAACAGAACCAGCAAAAGCTATTTATGCATTTGTTCAAGAAGAAATCTTGCAACAGTGGGATTTTTATTTTTTAATTTTTATTTATTATTTTTAAATCTCCTCGCTCTCATCATAACTAGATTGATGATTTCTGTGTTTCTCCTTTTAGGAGGATGACTAGAATAAGTTGCCAGCTGAATTTCTCTTTTATTTCATTCCAAGTTTTAATTTAAGACAGGAGAAGTGTGGCTAAGCTTCTTATTTTATGTAATTATTTCTTGGCACAGACCCCGGGGTCTCTAACAACACAGCTATGCATTCCATATTGTTCCAATCACGCTGGGATTGCGAGGAAGGACGTGAGGGACGGACGACAGCGAGGTGCTGATGACAAAGCTCCGAGGCAGCAGGTGAAGCAGCCACAGCCTTGTCCCATATCGCAGCTTCATGCTCATGCAGAGGAATCACTCAGCAGTGCCCTGGATTCTCAGCTGCAGCACCCCGCGGGCTGGGAGCTAGATGCAAACAAGCAGCGTGCTCTCCTTGCCTACATGCGCACGCACAGGCGATCAGGTGCCTTGAATTGATGCGTAGGTGCCAAATGATGATGAGGAAATGCAGCCCATCTTGTCCATGGATTTTTTTATTAGCCAGCCTGTTATGCCCCTGAGCTCCAGTGCCGTGACCTACGCAGATGCCACCAGACTTGCTCGGAGTGACTGGGTGCACCCCAGGGTACGGTTGGCCCTCCTGGCTGCCAGGGCACGCTGCTGGCTCATATTCAGCTTGCTGCCAACCCCAGCCCCCAGATCCCTCTCTGCAGGGCTGCTCTCCAGCGTCTCATCGCCCAGTCTGTACGTACAGCCAGGATTGCCCCATCCCGGGTGCAGGACTCGGCACTTGCCTTTATTAAACTTCATGCGGTTGGTGATCGCCCAGCTCTCCAATCTGTCCAGATCCCTCTGCAAGGCCTTTCCACCCTCAACAGAGTCAACAACTCCTCCCAGTTTGGTATCATCAGCAAATTTCCTCAAAACATCTTCTAGTCCTACATCCAGATCGCTTATAAAAGCATTGAAGAGGACTGGCCCTAAAATGGAGCCCTGGGGGACCCCACTGCTGACCGGCCAGCAGCCTGATGTGACCCCATTAACCACAGCCCTTTGAGCCCTGCCCGTCAGCCAGTTGCTCGCCCATCGCGTGATGTTTTTGTTTAGCTGTAGGCTGGACACTTTGTCCAGTACGATCCTAGGGGAAGCCGTGTTGAAAGCTTTACCGAAACCCCTCAGCTGCTTTCCCTTGATGGGTGAACTTTCGGTGACTGGCTTTAACAGAGCTGTTCCCATCACTCTGCGGCACTTCGTGATCCAGCACTCATCTCCGCCTGGGAGCTGTTACAGGAATTTTCAGGAACTGGACCACGTCGAGCATCTCCCCGGAGAGCCGAGACACTTGGGGAGGCTGGAGCTGGTTTCCTCCTTCCCCTACGATGCCACCAGCAGCGATGCAGATTGCTTGCTTAGATCCACAAACCTGTGGCCGGCTTTGAAGCCCTCCCTCCAGCAACACAAAATCGACTTACACGAACTCCCAGCAGACGATAAGGGAGTGTGAGAGCATCCAGAAGGGTTTGCTGGATTTGTTTCGGTCTCAGAGGGTTTGGGGAACACGCGGAGAGCTGGATAAGAAAGGAGCTGGGTGCTGGGGGGGCCTCCTGGGCTGGGCGGCCGGTGCTCAACAGCAGCATCAGGAGTAAGGGCGGGCAGCGAGGTGGCACCGGGCAGACCCAGCATCCCTGCCACCAGAAAGCCCCTTCTGCAGCCTGGTCTCCTCGGATCACGCTGCCCCAGCCAGCTTCGAGCTGGTTTGTTTTTGTTTCCCACCCTCTGCTCCCCGCACCAGGCCCACGTCTGTCCCAATAACCAAATCAGAGCTCCTGATGGGGGTCACGGCTCAGCAGCAACGGCTCGCATGAAACCAGGAGAGCTGCGAATATTTGGGACGGTGCAGAGATCAGGCTGTGAATTCGGAGGCAGGCATTACTTCTGTCCCACCCCGCTGGAGAAACAGCAGCTGCCCAGCATTGCTCTGCAAGGAGCTCTCTGAGATGCTGGGGGCTCTCCTGCTGAACGGAAGATCCATCTGTCTGTAAAATCACCACAGGCAATTTTTTTGGAAACAACTTTTTCCACAAGATACATTTTTCTAGATTTTAGGCAGATTGGGAAGTTTAAGATTTTATATATACTCAGCTTTGATCTCCAATTTCTTCATCTACAGACTTCTCTCTCATTCTTTCCCTCTTTTCCTCTTTTGCTTTTCATCTTTTCTGCAGTGCTTTCTCTGCTTTGGAATTACTGGAGGGTGACAACAGCAACAACAAAATACCTGGGCATTTTTCAGTGTTGTGGAACAGTGAAGACAAGTAATTAAAAAAAAAAAAAAAAAGGAAATATTTCTATTTTAAATTACATTCAGTTACAAATAGAGGAGAAAAAAAAAAAAAAAAAAAAAAAAAACAGGAGAAAGAAGAAAAAGCAAAACATGTAATATAGAATTTTATTTTTCAGCACTATTAAACCTTTAAAATTGCCCCATCTCAGATCTGAAAGAAGAAGCAACTATGATTTTCTTTTCATGGGCACATAAACAGTAAAAAGGTAAGGTACATTGAGATTAAATAAGAGGGAAAATGATCTTTTCACAGACGGACAGTGAGTGAGGAACGCAGCAAGCCCTTACATCCTCAGATGCTCTCGGCAGTGTCCAAAGCCGTGGAGACCTCATCTCTCAGGAGCAGGGGGGCCAGGGCTGGGCTGTTTCTCACCACGTCTCCTGGCCCTGAGGCAATTAGGCGGAAGAAAAAGCTGCATTTCGCTTGCGGATGTGCAAGCTACGTCTACACCAGCACACGGCACAGTGCTGGGTCCCCCGGTGGTGTTAAAGCTGCCCCATGGCCAACCTGGCCCCTGCCAACAGCCTCCCCCCAGCTCCCCACGTCCCAGCAGCTGGGGCTGGGGCCGTTCCCCTCGAGCAGCCTGCAGGCAGCTGCCCCGTCCTGGAGGTGCCACAGCCCTACAGGTAGGTGGTGGCCTCTCTGCTCTCCCTTTCTTTTGCCTGCGCGACGGCGACGTTGATGCACTGGAGCCATTCCTCCGCGTTCTTCTCGTCCTTGGCCTTGAAGACGTAGGTCTTGCTGTCGGTGAAGATTTCGAAGGCCCGGGGCAGGCTGCGGTCCCGGCGCTTCTTCGCCACCACTTTAACGCTCTGCACCTTGCTGAGCTCGATGGGGCAGTCGTCAGGGTCGTCTTTCTGAAACACAGGAGACAAAGAAAACCACGTTCATTTGGTACAGCTTCCACCACCCTGACGGGTGATCAGCAGTGTTTGCTTGAGAAACAGGAGCCTGCTCTGTCTCTGAAGGAGCGATGAGCTGTCCCCCTTCTCCAGCTCTCCCCCAGCAAGGGAAGCAGCAACTCCTTGTCCTGGTTGTAACAGAGCAAATGCTTTGTGTCTGGCCTGGGACCAGGAGGGAAGTCAGGGCATTTTTCAGTGGGGAGCGGGGAACATGGCACAGCTCAGATGTAATGTGGTTTGAAAACGTACAAAGTGTACATCTGTGAAATCTTGGCGTCGTGGTAAGGGTGGGAATGTGATGCGGGGAGCGTAAGAGGTGATTATGCAAAGTCACAGACGTGTCCTGCAGGAGATCTGTGAGCACAGATACCAAGTGTGGTTCCCAGATGAGAAGTTTAAACACAAGGCTCCGCTTTGTCAAGACTGCTCAGGTTTCTCCTGTTGAGCTCCCTGTGCTTTTAACCAAGAGGAGTACAGCAGGTTTTCCAAAACCTTTCTGCTCCTACCATGCAGGCAAGCAGCATCAATTCCCCATGCACCAAGAGAACTGTGCACCCCGTGAGCAGCCCTGCGGACACAGATGCCTGCCTGGCAAAACCAACCCACTCCCTTCATGTTATGTCATGGCCACACAGCCCTTGACCTCAAGTTGCTACAGAAAGTTGAGAATGTACCCTAGGCACATTTCTGTGGAAGGATTTACCACTGTTTTCCAGGAGTCTGGACTCATTTCAGACCTCTTCTATTTTGGTTTTCTAATTCCGCCCCTTCACCCACTGGCCATACGATCGCTTACGCAGAGCAAATGTTGTCCTTCTGGTTACTTCTACGAAGGGGAGGTTTGTAGTGGGACTCCGGGAAGAGGCAGGCACAGCCAGCTGGCTATCTCACAATACTTCCTCTGTGTTTGGTTTGTGTTTTCAAGCGAGCAGCGTGAAAAGTCCAAACACCCACGCGGCGCCTGTCCCTGCTCAGCGACGCCAGAGATGAAGGGGCAGAGCTGTCACGCTCAGCCAGGCAAGGCCTGTGCTGCTTCGGGCACTGCAATCAGCACCAGATGTGGCCGGGCAGAAACCTTTCCTTTTTAATACAGAACCATTCACCGGCAACACCTCAAGCTGCCTGGGCACATCGGTGCTCGCGACTGCAGCGCTTTCCGTGCATCCGCTGCCTCCCTGCTGCTGGTGGCACCTTCCCTCCTGCCGCTCTCTGGCCCAGCACCAGCACTTTGTTGCCTGCTCCCTGTCTGACACTGACCAGACTTCCCCGGCACCGAGGGGCAAACTGCTTCACCCCAAAAGGGTGCAAAGATGCAGGATCTGTGCGTGAGAAACCACTGAGCCCAGCCTGGGACACGCTCCCTCGCAGCTGCAGAGGAGCATCAGGAGCCTGGCTGTCTCCTACGCCTGCAGTCAGGGCACACTCAGCAGAGCGGGATTTGAAAATCTTCTTTTGCACATTAATTGTCTGAAGCACTTCTGTGCGGTGTCCTAGCTCCAGCCCTGCTGCAAGGCAAAGCCTTTCCCTTGGTGTCTGCAGCAGTCAGCTCTGGGCATGCACACAGCGCAAGCTGGAGGGCTCAGGGGGTTCCCAGGCTGTAGCCCAAGCAATGGTTAACAACAGGACTCAAATCTCTAATTAAAAAACAAAACAAGCAAACAAACAGAGCCATTGAAGTAACAGGATATAACGCAGCAACTTGAAAGACTGAATGCCCGGGCACAACACCCCGCTGCTGTCCCCGGGGGCTGGACGCCAGCCTGCTGCTCGCAGGAACCAGATATTTTTGTTCAACTTTAGAAAAAGCAAAGAAAATTGGAGTTTGCCAGCTAAAAAAAGGGCAGCTAACCTATATAGACTCTGCTATTAAGCAGAATCTGCTGTTTGACAACCTAACCTGCCAGCAAAAGGCTGAACATTCCTCACGTTAACAAGAACACCGAGAATGCAAATGCAAGGAGGCAACTGCTACATGCTAATGGCATCCCAGGAGTAATCAAGGTATTCTGACGTGACTTTTGCTTGGCTTGTTTGCAGAGCTAATTAAATCCATTCCATTAAATACATTTCTTTAAGCCAATCAAGTTGCTAGGAAAGTGACAATTATTCTGACACCTTAAGAAGGAAATACCAGCCAGTGCTGAACTGAAGCTGGAACACTTGTATGGGTTGAACCGTCTTCAGGATCTCAACCAAACGTCAGAAAAAGTCACTAGAAAGTAAAGGAAAGGCCGTTTTATGAAGTATTTGCTCTCAGGAGGGTCGTACTGCCCCGTGAAAGGCACTTGTTTCTCCTAGGCTGGATGCCCTGATGTGTTTCTTGGAAGAAGGGACTCAGGAAGCCATTTCAGAAGCTTAAAGAGCTTTGCTAGGTTTCTGCAATAAAAGACATTCTTTACCAGAAATATTGAGGCTTGGTTTAACTGGAAGATGCTGCTATTTTTGGTTTATCTAAGGGAGAACTATTGCAACAAAAATAAAAGGACTATTTTGCACAACGTTTGATAATTTTCATTGTGAACAGCTGAAGAAAGTTAGCTTCTAATGACTGACAAGTAATAATTATTGAGGACTGGATTCAATTACCTTCTCTTCTATGTCCAGAACAAACTTGTCATGAGTTTTGGTGGAAATTTTGAACAATTTTGCAGAAATTTCAGCAGAGTTACCCTGAATTTAGGTGAGGGTAGATGCGAAAGAACAAATTTGGTTCCTCTGGGAGAAGGGCACTTCAGCATCACCTCGCTTTAAGCAGACCTGCACCTCCTGTACAAATAACACCAGTCGTAACGCCATCACCTCAAGAACTGCTATTAATGTACAAAAGCAGGCAAGGCTTTAAAAAAAAGTGAACTGTTGTTTCATTTAGGGGACCGCCCTGAGATGCTTGGACGGGCCTGACTTCCTAGACATGCTGAACACAACCGTCCCACCCTGAGCTACTGCTTATCCCACTGGAGTCCCATCAGTAGGGGATGCACTCGTGAAGCAGGAGCTTTGGATCACCTGGGAGCTGGTGCTGGGTGCCTGGAGGCAGCGGGGGCGATGCTCGGGCAGGGTTTGGGTAAAGCACCGAGACGTGAGGGCTGCAGCAGCCATTAGCCTGCAGAGCAGCACTGCCAGCCTCACGCTGAGCCCTCTCCAAAGTCTCACGCTCCCGATCCAGCCAGAAAAGCATAAACAGACCCTGCGAGCAAGCGCTTGGCTGGAGTCAGCCGTGTGGTGTACAGAGCCCATGGAAAAAGCTGAGTGGTGAAAACCTCTGGGAAATGGTGATGCGGAGGAGGGAAACAAAGGGATCAAGCTGACGTTCTTCTGACTTACGGATTTTCCTTTCCGAAAGAGCAGCTGGTTGCCAGCCAGGGTGAAGTAGCGAGTTTTCCACCTTTTGATAAACTTCCAGCGGACTTGCTTCTCTTTGAGCTTGCCTTCCATCAGAGGCTGGCCATCCTGATTTACCACTGCAGAGGTGAACACACAGCCAGGGGTTAGTTCTTTCCTCTCGGCATGCCAGGTTTTGCCGCGATGCAGAGGAGGTTTCTGCAGCTTGGCCGTGTCAGCGCCAGCCTGCATCCCTCCCCTCCTCAGGCCCTTGGTCATGTTTTACTTGGGAGGCCTGGCAGATGGAGCCGATGGCTCGGCCCACTCTGCCTGTCACTTTTTTTCTATTATTCCCTTATTCCCCGTGTACTTCCCCCACCGTAACACCTCCCAGTTGTTCCTCAGCCCCGTGATAATAATTGATAGCTCTGCAGAGCTCAGTGCTGTTGTGCTCCTGCTCTGGGGTCTGAGGGACAGGAACAGCTCGGGGCTGACCCTGAGCTCCCCTGTGGCAGCCGTGGCCCCATGGAGGGAGATAGGAGCCAGGATTTCCGTGTGGGCTGGCAGGCCAGGTGCCCGTCCCATGGGAGCCCCACCAGCACGGCTTTCCCTCCTCATCCTCCCCTCCCCTCCGTCAGGACCGGGCTCCCTCAGTGGTAAGGACAGAGGTGTTTATTGCCAGCCCCCTCTTCTCTCTTCAGGGATATTTCAGAAGTCATTTAAGGCTGGTGATCCACTTTGTAAAAACCAGCCCTTACAGCAAACCAAGCGGTGCTTCTGCCCTGTAAATCTCACAGCACTGACCCGCTGGGAGTGTGATGCTTTCTGTCGCTTTTCCATGTATAAAATAACACGATTTATTTTGATGCTGGCCCACAAAGGCCAGGGCCTCACAGCTCGGCCCACGCAGGGGTCAGTGCCACCCCCACAGGAGCAGTCAGGGCCCTCCCCTGTCACCGCTTGGGACAGCCAAGTTTTTAGTGTCTTGTGGCAAAATTTACTTACAGATAAACTATTAGCATGTCATCGACCACTAACACTGCTTTCAAACAAACTGGGTGGGAATAATTATAGCAGCACTGGTGCCCATGTGCAGGTGAACGCCACCCGTACACAGTGCACATCAAGAGTCAGCGATGAGGGAGGAGGAGAGGGGAGAAACAAAAGCTTCTGCCCCCCGATCAACTGCACTACAGCAAGTTGTACATGAATAATCTAAAATGTGATTAGAAATAAGCAGCGTGCAGCTCTCAGTAACCGCAGGGAGGCAGTGGGCACGGACACAGACACACAGGCTCAGCGCCGTCCAGTCCATTCATCTCCCACAGTGGTCCGAAAAGTGACTCCAGCCTGCCTTAGAAAAATAGCTCAGGTTTGTCACCGCAGATTTTTCTTCCGTTGATTCCCTTACAAAGACCAAATAGAGTTGTTACTGCAAAAATACTGTTATGTTTAAAATTACTTTGAGAACTCAAAGCACTGCATGGATGTTGGGAGGCCCCGTGCTTCGTTCATGGTGTGGTTATAAGGCTGGGCCTCCTCCACCATCAGCCCCATGGCCATGGGGTTTCGGGAGCCGGAGGAGTGTCCCCTAACCCTGCACCCAAGGAGGAAGCTTCCAGCACAAGGAAGGCCCAGCAACCACGAGGATCACCCTGGGCTCCAAAACGCTGCCCTCGGAGCTGCCTCGAGCTGCTGCCCTTGTGCACGGAGCGAGCAACTCTTAACTTCTGTAATGCCACTGCTGGTTCTTCTTTTCTGCTTTCTCTTCTATTTTTAGTCAGACAGGACAGGACGGATCAGATGGACTGAGGAGCAGGCCAAGGCGTAAGCAGCCTGAGAACGGATGTGTTTTGATGTGCTGTTTGGCTTGGAGTCCTTCCCAGCATCTGTCAGATAGTTGGTTATCCTCTGGCTGGCCGTTCTCGCATACCTTCGTGTTCAGCTTTAGCCAGCAAAGCTTTTTCTCGAAAGCCTTTGCTGTCATCTGTGCATGGCCCTTCAGAGCCCGGAGCACGAGGGGCCGCTGTGACACCGAGGCCCTTGGGAGGACACGAGGTGAGCGCGGTGCCCAGGGGCAGCCACCACAGGCAGTGCTGCTGCTGCTCTTGGGCTTCACCTGGGGCTTCAGAGGCTTTGTGGCTCTCTGGACACGTAGCTCTTTTCGCTACCTCTGCTCTGGTAGTGGGAAACAATGCAAACGCAATTTAGATAACTATTTTAGATTTAGATAAAGAATGTATGCTTTCCCCAGCGCTGTTTGTGTTGGCAGAGCTGCAGGCATTGGGGGTCTTCAGTGCGTACTACTTCAATTTCCTCATGAAAGATGGCAAATATTTCTGTCTCTGCAGACAGCGATTTTCTGGAAGGAGATACGCTGAATGAAGATGGGGGTGGCCAAGTTGCAGCCACGATGGGGAAGCACGCCTCTGATTTCTGTGATAAAGAGGTCGTTCTCCCCGCAGCACCCTGAGCTCGACGTGGCAGCTCGTCTCTGCAGATTTTCATGCCAGCACCGATGCATTACAACACCCAACCTGACACAGTAAAAGAGAGGCTTATTTTCTCCCCGAGAAATTTTTTGTCACTGCAAAACCGCACAAATTTACGGGGAAGTTGGTTTGGGGCTGCACCAATTTCACAACATGCTTTCCAGTGGGACAGAGCCACGTTTTACAGCGTGCCCCTTAATAAGAACTTTTCAACTGCGTTAAATATTGGTTTCAAAACTACTACAGATACACGTTTTCCTTTGTTCAAGAAATTTCCTCAGCTGGCAAGCTTTTGTCCTGGGCCTTCCAGAGAAGTGTGGTTGGGGCAAGGGCAGTTTGGAGATCAATATTCAGCTGATGTGAAAATCCTGGAGATCGGATCAAGAAAAATGCATGTTGTTGTCAAAAGGTGAGGGGATTTAAAGCCTTCCTTGGGCACAAGGATGTTACAGCATGCAGGGATGGGGTGCCTCTGCAACACCTCTTTGCTGACAGCGGCCCAGCTGGCTGCTGGGGATGTGCACAGAAACACCACCGGGAATGATGGAGCTGGGGCTGGGAATTAATTGAACAACCTACAGGCTCATACCTCCATCGTTCCCATTATTTGCCATTCACATGTGCAGGCTCTTGGTGGAGGATATTTTGCCACCGTTAGAATATGCAGTTTGACGTCAGGGAATACTATCTCAGTAGCATGGAGGAGATAAAAAGGGCACGGTTCCATATCGCCTCCCAAGAGAAAGTGTCAGAACTGCTGCGACAAAGCCCACTCAGTGAGTCAGAGAGCAAAGGATAAGACAGGGTAGGAGTTTTACTTCTAAATGAGAACTACAAAGAATTCATAATGTGTACAGTAACTCTCAGACATTGATGGCAGATGTATAAACATCTAGATACAGCAAAACACAGTTTTGCTATGAAAAGACAACTGCTCAACGTCTTGTACACCTACCTGGCTCCTGGTGCCAGGGAACAGCTTTGATACCAATTCCAGTGCAGAAAATGTTCTAAGCCAAACTGAGAAGCTTTAAAGCACAAAGTTTTCTGCACTGGAAGATACTGAGATGGCTGGTGGTCAGGAAAACAGCATGAGAAAGGAAGTTGATGTGCAATTTTGTCCCAGATTGGATATTTATGGCCAAAATCTTTCAAACACTGGATTTACTAGAGAAATGCTGGTCTGCCTTTAAGCACTCAGTGGCTGGAACCAGGGATAACAGAGCACTTCTTGTGTACATCCACAGAGAAGTCCACGGGGAATTCCGCTGTCAGCTTCCAAAGTTGTCATAATGAAGCAGATGCCAGTATGTCTGAGGGGCTGATTAGAAGAAAAAGATTCACAAAAGATAAGAATGAAGCTCTTTTCCAATATTTTTCTAAGTCCTTTTGCTTATTTTGATTGCGGTTAGCTTCACAGAATGACAGAATAATTCAGCTGGAAGGGAGCTCAAGGGGTGCCTCATCCCACCTCCTGCTCAAAGCGAGGTCAGCACTGGGGTCAGGCTAGGTTGCTCACGGATTTATTGATTTGGGACTTGAAAATCTCAGCAACCTCTCCAGGCAAGTTGTTCCAATGCTCAATCAACCCCACAGTGGGAAAGTTTTCCTTTATAGCCAGCCTGAACATCTCTTGTTCCAGTTTATACCTCTTGTCTCCTGCCCTTGCACCCTTGGAAGAGCTTGGCCCTACCTTCCTGATCACCTCCCCGCAGGCATGAGGCCACTGCCACGTCCCCAGGCATCCTGGTGCAGCCTGTCCTGGTCCTTACTGGGATTTTACTTGGTCACCACTGTGGCCACTGAGCCCACGGTGTGCAGAAAGTGGGAGTAAGTGCGCAGGGTTCTGTTGGCAAGGGGCACCCGAGCAAACCCGTCCTGCCTCAGAAATGCAGTTCCTCTTCTCTCTGAACTCTAGCCAAAACCAAATGCAGTCGCTGGTGGCCCCGTTGCTTACCACATGGAAATACCTGCATTTTTAATACAGTTAGAATAATTTAAAAAATGCAAACAACCGACAATGGGTACGTGCACATTCCTCACACACACATCAATTGCTGGAAACCCTCTGTCTCATTTTGATTTCTTCACCTCGCATGAATCTAGACAAACTAAGAAGACTTCAGGAAAGTCATACAAGAGTTTTTATATGATTATTCGCATCATGGGAAACTAATGAAGTGCATTCTCTTTAATTTCCTAAGCAAAGTTCAAGATGCGACACGATAAAATCTACACAGAGATTTTTCTCATAACAGGGAAGGGCCTAACGTGATCCGGGTCTGAGAGACAGCCCGGAGATAAGCCCATGTTTTAACAGGAGGTTAATTTACCTGAGCAACAACTCACGGGTTCTCCTTCACTTGACTGTTAAAAAAACAGGTTTAGACATCTTTAGAAACATACACTGAAGTGATACAGATCAAAGAGAAAATTCTTTGACATAAGCATTATCGGACTGGATTCTTTAGCTGTTGTTTTAGAGAAGGTTAAACCAGGTGATCACACAATCTCCTCTGGGTTTGAAATCGCAGTGGTGTGCTGACATATCATGAGATCTCTAGCTAGAAAAAAAAGGAGTTGAAGGATTCAAACTATCTACTATATATTTTTCATTACATTTTTATTTTCCTGAAGAACACCCAATAAAGCTAAAACTATTGCCTAAGCTGAAAATGAATAATTACTTGCTATAATACCCATTGCTTCTTAAACCATCTCAGGAAAGAGAGACCAGCTACAAAATCAATTTAACCCTGAATAGTACCCATAGATGTAAGAGTCCTCCATGACATAAGTTGGAATTATTTTCTCCTGATTGTATCTTGCTTTCTTTGCAGAACTACACTGCATCAAACTTGAAGTAGTTTGGGTAGTGAATAAATAGAAAACAAACAAAAAAACAAAACCAAAACCAAACTCTTGCAAGATGAACTCAAGTAAGAAAAAAAAAAAAAAAAGTATTCAATCTTCCATTTGACGAAACAAAGCCATCCACAAAAATTCAGCCCAATCATGAATGATCTCAATGATAATAAGCTGCTCTTAACTTGAAAGAATGAAACATGTGGGTGGTAAGCAGAAGAAGATAAATGCAATTAACCTAAGGGAATATGGATTGGCTCTCTTTCATTAATTATCACATTTGGTTTTGTTGAAAACCTGGAAAGGACACATTACTGAATGCCACTTTTTATAATTTTCAAGCAAGCATTATAGCTGGGATATTCCAGTTCACTCGATAATCACCACTGCTAGCAAAAGATAAATGTATTCAGAACTTAATATGGTGTAGGCTATTCTGAGTGAATTGCTTTTTTAAGGAGGAATTCATAAAAACCCCTCAGTTTTACCCGAATCATTGCCCATGGGCACAATGTCTCTTCTGCAGCCCACAGGGATTACTGCAATTTCTTTGTAAGCTTCCAGAATCTGGAATGTACTGCAATTCCCTCACAGGCTATCAAGTGGTTTTACTGAATTTTTTTGTGCAAGAGCTTGTGAAGCCAACTGTCAATACAGAAGGTTATGTTGAAATGAAGCTCTTAAAAGCCAGCTTTTCCTAACAAGAGGCACACTGTATTTACTAAAATTTCAGATGCCTTACGTCCTTGCTTGAATGGTTATTGTTAAAAAAAATAAAATAAAATAGTGCAACTTGGCTTCCCTAGCTCTGGGACCAGCCGCACAGTTAGGGCACGTACGTGTATGTGGGCAGATGAGTAGGGTTCGCAGGAATGCTCTCTCCCTCCTTGGCTCAGGGGTAGCAGGAAAAAAAAAAAATCCGGATGATTTAACAGCTCTTCTGGAAGAGTGTGGTTGCCTAAATAATGCTTTAAAGCCAGAAGAATGCATGTGAAATAGGCAAACTTTCTCTGTATTAATTGCCACTGCCTCTTCCCTTGCTAACTCAGCCTCCCAGCAGAGCGCGGCTCCGCAAAGCTTCCCCACTGCATCTGCAAAAACCATCACGGAGCTGGCATCCCGAGGCAAGAGCCAGGCTTTAAGGCATAATCCCTCCCTAAGTCTGGGG
The DNA here is from genome assembly GCF_965140915.1 of Aythya marila. Taxonomy (NCBI): domain Eukaryota; kingdom Metazoa; phylum Chordata; class Aves; order Anseriformes; family Anatidae; genus Aythya; species Aythya marila. Next base: position 25,132,010 of record NC_139050.1, on the reverse strand, counting down.
GATAAATGGCATCTTGCAACACGGTATCCAAAAAATGTAACAAAACCCGACATTAACAGAAAACAAAAGAAAATAATAGAAAAAGAATTTCCCTCTGAATTCCTTCTTTAAGAAGAATTGGGTTGCTAAACAGCATTGCTGAGAGGGAGAAATTATTTTTTGTGTGTCTTTCAGAAGTACTGGTGGGTTTCAACAGGGTCCGTCCGACTGTGGAATGAGGATGAAAGATGCCTCACAGCTTTACATTTCTTACACGCTCAGGGAGATCTCTGAGCCCTCTGTTTTCTGTCACATCTTATAAATCCCTGAAGACCCCCGAGTGTCTCTGGCACGACCTCTCCCAGCTAACCCAGACCTGCATCTCCAGCGCTAGGAACTGCCCATTCACCTGCAGGTTTTGTCCCGCGAAGCACTACCTTCTGTATTCCCTTCACGTGTGTTGACCCATTAAATAGTTCATTTTCTTTGACTTCTGAAGGCCTTGAGGTTCGAGAGGCAAGCTGTGATATTCACAATGTGCCGTGCAATTGATTGATTTATTTTTTTTTAAACTGAGACAAAGAAATGGCTTACAAAAAGAACAGACAGTTACAGCCCAAAAATGTTGTGTGCTCAGTTCCTCCTGTTCCCATCCATCCCCGAAGGCACCCCATAACTCACAGCCCTGGCTCCAAATCTGGGAGTCAATGGTGATTTTGTAGATGCTGATATTTATTAAGGTCTCCCCTCCTCAGCTGCGGCAGTGGGGACAGGCGGGTGGCAGGGTCACCGAGGGAGGCCATACCCCTATAGACATGAACAGGGTGATAAAACCAGTGGTGAAGATGACTGCTGGGTTTGGGCACGTGGAGATACCTGCATGAAGCAGTAAGGAAGGAAGCGATTGGGAAGGACAGGCTGTGAGGAGGCACATTTTCCTGTCGCATGGAGATGGACGCTTTGCACCCATCTGGCCAAGAGCTGCTGCTCTGGCACACCTCTGCGCCAAACCCAAGCCCTTTTTGTGCCAGCCCAGCCCAGCACAATGATGTGTAAGCAGGGCAGAAGTGTGCCAAACCCTGCCACGGGTGCTCCAGGGCACGCGTCAGCTCCCACTTCCCGGGGGCTGTTAGCGCCCGGCACCACGCACGGTTTATGCTACTCGAGATGTCAGCTCAAGTGCTCTGGGAACAGACTCGAGAGCCTCTTGTCAGCAGCACAGAGACGTCCCCACGTCTGCACGCTCCTGCTCTACTCACCCAAGAGCAAGGAGTTCACTGGGAATCACAGCCTGGCATTGGGGTCTCTCGTTGCTGTTCCCCCTGTGTTCAGAGCCCTGAGTTCACCAGCCCCATACTGCCTGTACGGGATCCCAGCCCCAGCACCACTCTCACGGGGTCCTCTCGTGTCTCCAGACTAGTGCCAACAGCCAAATCCATGGCATCAACAAGAACACAGTGCCTCATGTCACTCCGAGGACTGACTTTGCCACCTTTGTGCAGTCCCTTGGCACTAACAGAGCCACCCCACCAGCACAATCAGTAACTTGCCACGAACACTCCTCTTTTTGGGCACACTGAGTTCTTGAAAGTTCAAAACAAAGCTGTTTTGTTAGGTTATTTTTCAGACAGACTCTGTCCTTGTGGCCTGACACACATCTAACACTGATGTGAGGGACAAGCCACAGCACGGCCACCGTACTGAGGTGAAATCTCAGCTCAAAGCACGACTCCTCTGGTGGGAGGTGAGTTCCACCTGGGAGCTGTGGAAGGAGGAAAATGGTCAAAAACCCCATGAAATGAGCATAGACAGCTGTGCCACCATGCTTACAAGACTTACTAGATTCAAGGTTGATGAAATATAAAGAGATGTTAGCTGTTGAAATAAAGAGCTGAAAAAGCAAATTCTTCAAAGGCTTGGCCAGAATACTCAGAATTCTTGGCCAGAATTGTGCGGGCTATCACAGTGTGGCAAGAAAATCTAAGAAAAAGGCCATCCTCTGAATTTCAGTGCACTGATCTAAAACACATGGGTAGCAGAGAGCTTCAAAACCCATAAATCACCAGAATCTTTTACCTTGGACAAAGTTTATTGTCCCCTCATCCTGTTTTCTAACACAGTTTCAGTATTATGGCTGTTCTTGAGAGTTGCCTTGTTCTTAAAATGTGCACTATGGACTCAATTATATTAAAATAAATAATTATGCGGAAAACCTTGGCCACCGCTCCTCGGGATGCCCTGTGAGTTGAGGAGGACATGAGTTGGCTGCAGCACTTATGCCAACATCCCCTGATGCGTGGCACCTGGGCAGTCTCCGGTGGACCTGGGACGTGGTCCAGCAGATGCAACTCCTTTATCTGGTGCTGCAAGATGGGTGCAGATCCCTCCCACTCCCCAGGCATTAGCAGCCGTGCAGATTTATGGGTTCACATTAATGTTGGATGGTGTCCCTATGAGCATACACCAAATAAGGGTTGTGTTTGACTCTCTCTCTCAGCAGAAATGCTGAGACAGAAGGAGTTTAATGGAGAATTCCAGTTAAAACAGACACTGTCAGTGCTACGCTGGGCACTTTGCTGTACTTTTGGCATAGCCTCTACCACCAGCACAGAGCAGAGCCACGCCGCAGCCCAGCCACCGCTCGCAGAGCACTCACCCGTTGCCTTTTCGGGGTTATTGCACATGAAGCACTGCCACGTCCCTGCTTCCTCGCTGTAGCCGAACAGATCGAAGAACCTCACTTCTTCCAGGTGCATCTGCACGTGGTCCAGGTCCTGGGCCAACAAGGAGAGAAACCAAAGGCGCTCAGATGGCGAACGGCTGCAGTTAGCACCTCGGAGCCCCCGTCGCAGCGGGAGCTGACGTCCTTTTGTACATTTTTTGGGGATGAACAGCCTGCTGGGGCAGGTGTGCTCAGCAACACCTAACCCAACACGTCAGGGAGGCAGGGGACTGGGCTGCCAAGGCAGTGCTGCTGGTCTGCCTGGGTCCCCAGCGCAGCAGGTGCCCACCGTGCCTTTTATTGTTGTTTCTTTTGTTAAGAAAGAAGTTCTGGACCCAGCCCCATCCAAGAAGCACCAATACGAATGTTTAATATGAATGTCTCAAAAAAAAATGCCAGCAGGACTGAGTTATCTTACACAGAGCACACCCAGGTAAACGCGATGCTGTTCTTCCACTGACAGCAGTAAGGAAAGTAAGGGTTAGGGAAAGTAAAGTAAGGATTATCCAAAATAAATGTAATGTCCGACCTGATGAAAAACCTACAGAGACTACACCTGCAGCTTCAAGGATGGGAAAAGCCAGGAGATGCTCATGAGGCACTTAAAACACTGTATAATTTCCAAAAAATACTGTTATCTTGCATTTAGATAAATGTCGATGTTAAATAACACCGAGTCTCTCACTACACAGAAGGAATTGCCAAGACCACTCAGGGAACACTCCTATTTGTTTACCTGGCATCATCGGAGATCTGTAATACCGCACACAGCAGCCCAAAGAAAACACGGATTTACACAGTAAATGGGACAAATACCCTCTCCTGCCAGGGACACGAGTTCCGCCCACTGAAGGCTGTACAGAGGGCAGAACTGTCTGATTCAGGCCTTTTCCATTTGCTTCCATCTCAAAGGCTTTAGGGAATGAGAAAGCAGGAGCCTGTGAGTTCTGTGAAACCCAGCAGCACGGCTGCTCTGCTCCCCAGCCTCTAACCCCAGGAAAAAACCTGAACACAGTTCCTTGGCACACAGTTCCTGGCACCAGCTGCCCCCAGTGCCCTCTCTGAGCCTTAGCCCAGGGTCCCGGTGGGTTTCAGGCTGTCTTAAAGACTGGCAAGGCAGCACGTGAGCAGGACTAACATCACCTGAGCTCCAGACAACAAAGGCTTTCTTTCCTTTCCAGTAGGGAAAATGGGCTTCACAGCACAGGGGAAAACCACAGCCAGATGTCAAAGGGCTCGGACACACATTGGCTTTGGTTGCAAGAGGGGGCTGCAGGGCAGCAGAGCCAGGCTCAGCTCTTCTCTCCATCCTCGTGCAGGAGACGAGTGGCCCAGCTCCTTGGTGCTCCTGCCGGTCCCCTCCTCTGGCAGCGTCCCTCCAGTGCTTGGTGCCCTGCTGAAGGCCTGGGGGTGCCCATTAACTTGATTAATTTGCTCATTATGCATTGATGAAGTTCTTACTGTCCTCCAAAGAGGAATTTTATGCATGCAAGGAATTCAGCTGGCTGCTGCGCTGTGTAACAGGAGAGCTGTGCAGCCTCTCTCCGTATTTCTCCCCCCGGTATGTCAGTGGTGGATCTGGTGGTCTGGGCGCCCACCGCCTCCCTTCAGATGCTTCACGCATAGTGTGGGATCCAGAATTGCCCCCCAGGGCAGGAGAGCTGGCTCCTCGGGGAGCAGGACAGACAGACAGACCAGCCCCTTGGTCCCCGATGGAGGGGTGAAGTCTCCCAGCAGGGGACAGCAGCACAGAGCTATCCCTGGGGGGCCGCAGGATGGACAAAATGCTTGGTGGCACTGCTCTCAGCGGGTCTGTGCGGGTCATTAGAAGCACACGTGGACGGAGCTGCACAAAAAGAGCAGGCATTTGCCATCCTGTGAAAAATCTTTCAGTGGCTGCAGTGAGCTGAAGCAGTGAGAGAGGCAATCAGGGAAATATCAACGCAGCAGTCATCCTTTCCCACTCCGTACTCCTAGGACACCTCAAATGAGCCACTTATTTTAGGAGGTGAAGCACAGGGAAACAAAAAAGCCTAACTGGAGAGGAGAGATTTATCTCATCCTCTCCCTACATCATCCTGAAAGCTTCAGCGACTCCATTGTGAAAATGTGGCAAGTCTTTCTGCTGCGTAAACTGAGATAGCAAACAAAGGGCAAGGAAGAACAGAACTAACAACGGCTTAAAAATGTTAATTATTCTCTTGCAACACTGCTCAACAAAAGGCTCTCTTAGAGAATCACACGGGGCTTGTAAAGTAGTCACTGTGTCACTGCTCTGACACAGCATGAGTCAACACAAAGAGTTCTGCAAAGGGCTCACACCAGCAGAGCTTTTATAATGTGGCCTGCGTGTACTTTGATAAAGAACTATGAAGCAACCGAACGGAAATCTGTAAGGATGTACATCTGGAAATGCTTTACTTCTGGCACGTTTTAAGCTGTGTTGTATAAATATTTTTTGTGGCATGAACACGCTGCCCGGTGATACAGGACATTCTTTCTGTAAGCTAGGTATTCACTGCAATGCCTCGCGCACAGCTCAGCCAAATTCAGATAGCTGTCAGTGATTTAAATCTGAAAGCATTTCTCAGAATTTACTCCAGAATAAATCCGTGATGTAATAGATTTTTCTCCAGGTTTACAACATTCTTTAGAATACATATCAAAAAAAAATTGTGAATGCATTTTTTGCAGAGCAGGGGTTGCAGCAAAGCGTCACAGAGGTTCCTGGTGGCTGCTGGCCCCCGAGATTTCCCCACATGCTCCCACATCACCCGGGTTCCTCAAACCCAGTGCAGGTATTCAGATGTCACTGCAACACAAGGCGTAAAGCTGGAACGTAACACAGGACATTGATACTGCAGTGGATTTCAACCATCCTGTTTTGAAATCTCTTGATTTCAAAACCCAAGGGAAAGCGCTATGTTTGCTGAAACAACCACACCTGGAATTTTGCATTCTGCATGACTGGAAGAGGAATAATATTAGCAATATTGTCAATTCATTCGCTGTATTTGAAGTTCTGTTAGTTGCGGGAAGAACTTCTCAAAGTCAAATTTCAGATCACTGAGTAAATTAGTCTGCAGCTTCTGGAGTTTCCAAACTTCTGTTTTCTGCCTCATTCATGAAATCAGCGAAGATCGGTATCTCATTTTCCAGCTCCACTATTTTAGGAACTCAGAGATACTCATCCTGTTACGCAGTGATGAAAGTTCCCAAAATAGGCCAAATGCTAGCATCTGAACAGTAGTAGGATTATGCAACTGATGCGCTGGAGACTAATCACGTTTCTAGGGTGTTGGACGTATTTTGCAGAATTTGTGCACACGAGGCACTACATCTCATTCTAGCCATGAAAGCGTGCTCTTTTCTAAGCTCTTTATTCACCCCAAACTCTTCTACACTCCACCAGCTCTGACTTTCGACTACTAGCTTTTGGCACGGACTCAAGTTAAGGCACTCCTGAGCAGAAAGACATTTCTAATGCCTTTGGATGACTCAGGCAAGGATTTCAGAAGCAGCTAAAAGACTTAGTGTGAGCTGCACTGTGTCTAAGTCAAACTGGCCCACAAGCTGGGTGTCAGACGTGGGGACCCCGCTCCCCTCACAAGCTGCAGTGGCAGTTCCCACTTCAACGCAACGCTGTCTTGGAGATTCAGAAGGTGTTTCTAACAGAACTTCTGTTTTTAAATCACCCATAACCTTGGTAAATTAATCTTATTCAGTCAGACATTTCTATGCCTCAAAATATCCTGAGAGAGAGTATTTTAAAATCATGTTTGACAATTCATTTCATCCAATTTCACTGGATGGAGATGTTTGGGAGTAAATAGATATTTGTTTTACAATCCTATAGCGTTCTTTTCCAAGAGCCTGATTAATAGCTTTGAAATAGCGTTCCCTGAAATCCTGGAGACAGTAAACAGCTTTGAAAGAGTAATCTTTTAAACTGATGGGGGTAACTAATGGTGCACGTGCAAATGATCGTTTCCATAAAATCCAAGTCTGTGTTTAACTAGTTGAATTTCCTAGTGGCAGCCAAACAGCCCATAATGGCAGCTAATCTGAATCTGGAGTTTAAAACTGTGAGCAGGAAAAACTCCATATGGAGCATCACTAGTTTTCATCACCTTGGGAACAATCCACATGAAGCGTGTAGGAGTGGCTGGAGAAGAAGCCTGGAGATCTTTCAAAGCACCACACAAAATAACACCGTGGACCCTCTGCGGAAAATATAATGGCTGGGGAAACGTTTCCCAATCTCCCCACAAGCCAAGTGCTTCCTATAAAGGGCAGCCAGAGGCATGCACTGCAAATTGCCATATGGTCACCCCGCACAAGAGGACTTGGCACATCAGTAAGCTTGGTTCAGAGATGCTTACCTTTTGGTGTGGAAATGTAGACTGGATCATGGCAGTTTCAAAACTGTGTGTCCCCTTCAGCTGTGTCTTTTCCCACAGGGCCTTGAGGACTTGCACAGAATTACTCTGTATTGACAAAGGTTCTGCGAACAAGCTCTGAAGAAAATGTTGAAAACAGCATTTCAAGCATTTTTTACTTGGCCATTAACAAACAGCATCTTGTTCTTATTTCATAGTGGGACAGCCATGCAAAAAAAAAGAGGAATAAGTTCATTTCTCTATAAGGAATTATGAAGGATCGATATGCACACAGTTAGATAAATGCCCACATATTTAATTTGCTTCTGGGGCTTTTTTATTGTACATTACACGTCTCTAAGGTCCTCAGCTCACTGTATGACCATGTATGGTCCTTGGCTCGTTATATATCAGCTACTACTACACACAGCAGCTTGCATGCCATGTTTGTATGCAAATGCTGCTCTGTGGCAATGCAAGCAAGGTAGAACTCCACAGATGTACATCTCAGTGATGGGCTGCTTTGTGGAGAACACATGGAGATGCCATTTACTAGAGATGCAAAGAGATGATCAGCGCCACTGCACACAAAGTCAGTGTTAAAAGAAGAGCACTTCAGTTAGGAGGGCTTAGCATTATTCCTCCACTACATCTACTACATGATCTTGTAAGTAAAAAATGCATCTGCACGCAGGAGCCAAGTTAACAGTGCACAAGCAAATCTGATTTTCCGTATTTTGAACACTCGATTTCACAACGTGTGCTATGTCCTGTTAATGCAGATTTCCTGGGTGGATGTTCCTTGTTCTCTTTCTGAACTGAAGCCTGCCGATCCCAATTCCTCAGCCCAAGCCCAAGCCCTAGCCCTACCCCCTACCTCCTGGGCTGCACACCCCCTGCCAGCCTGGGGATCCCCAGACCCTGAGCCCCCTCTGTGCGAGCTCTGTAGGCTCTGAGTGGAGCTGGCAGTGCTGCACAGGGATGGCCAAACCCTCTTGCAAGCTGCTCTGCCTGAGCAAGCCGCCTGCTCCTGCTTCAGAGCACGTAACGTAACCAGAGGTATTGAGCAAGTGGTCAGCAGGCATTTTTTGTGTGGTCGGGGAGATGCGTTTTTTTTTCCAGCTCTGCTGTCAGAAGCAGCTGGATCACTTTGTGCAAATTAAAGCTGAGAAACAGTCAGCGTGAGGCAGCACCTGGCACGGGAAGACTGCAGCCCAATTAACCTGGCTTTGGTGAATTTATGAACAGCTGCCAGGAAGGCACTGGAAGGGGCCACGGCAGGCAAGTGGCTCGCTTGCCAGCGTGATGCAGCACCCTGACGAGACAAATCAAACCCCAAATCCTACCGCAGTATGGGATGATTTAATGAATGAATCTGGGAAATCAAGCACCTTGTCTATCGAGTAACTGCTCTATTCTATTCACCCTTATTCTGATTTTCTTCCTTTAACCGATAATCGTTTTCCTGTACGACAACTCCTCTCTCAGCTCTCCATTGAAATATGCTCATCTTCCTGGCCAAAAGCTGCTCAGCTGAGAACACAGGAATAATTTGCAGTTTCACAACTTCCATCTGAGGGTTTCGAAACATGATACAACTACTCGTTAAAATTTTTGAAATTAAATAAAAAGCAGGGTCTTGAAATTAAGGATATGTTCTGGAGACCTCCGAGAAAAATATTTCTTGTTTCTACAGTTGCAGAATGCAATGTCCAGCAGAATATAGCGTGACTGGCAAGAAGAGAGTAAAAATACAGTAACTTGTACAGATCTGCAGAAACTGTGTATTAGCTGTCTGTTAATCTATGACAAGTCTGCTGAAAGCTACATTTTTATCACCAGTCTTTCATTTAACTCATTATTAACACACTATAAAACATATTTTATGTCAAATTTATCTCTTGTGCAATTTCACAGACGTAAATAATATTTTTTCCAGGGCCAAATTCAGAGCAGTGTGATTTAATCATAGTTAGGTGTCCCGCACATAAAAGCTTTAGGATTTCAAACAAACAAACAAATTAGCTCACATGAGGCACCACACCGATGCACTGCAGGTTTGGGTGCAGAGTTCTTTTTTCACAAGAGAAAGCATGAAGTGCTGCGTTTGCAGGGATGCTTTGGGGAAGCATTGGTTAAGAGCTTTTTGGGCAGCATCCTGAGGAAGCAGGGTTTGGCCAGGGCAGGTGGAGATGTGCAGGGGGCAGCAAGGACCGTGGGTGTGAGCAGTGAGTGCAGCGTTGGTGCACTGGGTGAAGCCACGGAGCACCAGCGGGGTGAGGGTCGGTGGTGGGGTTGGGGCAGCGAGCGAGGTGCTTGTCCTCCTCGTGTCCACTTCTCCTCCTTCAGCTCTGTGTGTTGCAGTGCTGTGCACATATTTCTCAACATCTGTTTCCCTTGCTCTCATTGAGAACAAAATGTTACATTCGTAACATAATTTATTTAATCTCTCTAGGCTCTGTTTAAATTCAACCTCCTCCTCCAGGCTTTCATTTACGGAGTCCCTCACCCCCTTTATTTTCTCCTTCCCTATCATCTTCTCATTCTTGGTTTTGCTGCTGCCCTTTTCTGCTTCCTTTTCTCTCTTCTCTGACCTCTCCTTCCTGTTGTCTGTTACCCATGAGTAACAACCACACTGGATTTTTAAAAAAACATTTTCTGTATTTACTTCTAGGAACAAACACAGGGAGGAGTGACCTGGCCTGTTAACTTCACAGTAACTCACTAAGCATGTTTTAAGTTTCAGACAAATCCTTTGCATTTCTAAGTTTGCAGTAGGGTGGGGTGAATGGCAATGGCCAATTCTACAAAGGATAAGAAAACAAACTTAATCATTTTATTACAGAAACCTTTTGTTTCATCTTGAACTGTGAAGGTGAGGTATTCTTTTACAATTTCACACTATTTGTAACCTATTAGGAAATCCCATACACATCCAAGTAAGGGGCCGCATTTGGAAGTGGCATGAAGAGTAGGACAGTACTTTTAGGGCTGGTAGGTGAACAGCACTGATCTGATTTGCAATTCCTGCTCAGTCAAAACTTCCAGAGCAAAAAAAAAAAAATAATTCCAGAGGGTGCTGCCCCCTGAACAGCACCTGAAGTCTCTGGGGTTGATTTTGCTTCCAAACGAACCAACTGCGCTTCTCCTGTTCAAGTGCAAAGCAGCAGGACGGCACCTAGGACTTGCTGCAAGCTTTGCCTGAATCAGACCAACAAGGTTTGGCCCCACACTGTGCTCTTTAGGCTTTGGAATCCCTACAGACAGTTTGAATTTGTTACATTCAATAGAAATCCGTCAGCTGCAAAATCACTTCAACCTGCTGTAACGTACCCACCGTGGTGAGATCCACAATAAACCTGACAGCTCCCTGAGAAATCACAAGGCTCACAAAAACTCACATTAACAGCACCGTGGATTAGAAGCACATTTCGACAGATTAACCACTACAACATTTTTTCCAGGTACAACACGAAAAACGCAGAGGTGCCACTCATCTGCACCGCACGCACCTGCTGGAAGAGAAACATGATGTGGATCCAGAGCGGGGGCTGCCGGCTGACGAGGGTGAAGCTGGATTTACTGTACAGGCAGTAGTGGCCCTTCAGGGGACAGCTGAAGAACAACTTTGCTACGCAGCTTCTCACGGTATCTAGAAATAAATACAGAGAAGAGTAAAATCAGCTGCACAGAAGGCAGAAGCCAGGTGCCTGTGATGAGCGGGGATGCACTTCCAGTGCTGCTGCACCTCCTGCTTGTTGCATTTCTACTCATCAGGCAACCACGGCATCCAGAAGGGCACTGCTGTGTCTGTGCCCTCAAATTAAGGACAAGCCATGGGACAATACTGGAGAAATTTTGTCTCAGGTACTTTAAATCCTACATGTTAGGAAACAGCTATGGGCTCTGCAAACCCCGCTTGTTCCCAAGCACGTGTGGTGCAGGTCTGCTGGGCACACCTGATCTGTGCATAAACATTACTGACCGAAATCCTGCAGTGCTTACGTGGGGTCCAACAGTGCCTTTTGGGACCAGCTGCTCAGCACAAAAGCTATAGCTACGTAACGTTACCTGACTTGAACTTCCCATGCTGGTTTTAACTGGAAACAAAGCCCCGGAGATACGTGATCCTGCTTTGGAAAAATATTGACCTCGAGCCTTCACTTTCCGTCTTGGGATGACGCCTCGTAATGATAACAGCATGTCAGGCATAGCCTCCTCAGGCTGCTTTACTGGCTTAAAATAATGATATCATTTTATAGTCCCTTTGAACAACAACAGAAGAAAGAGAAGGTGGAGATCCTGAAGTGAAGACCTCGGTGCTGCACCCACATCACCCAGCTGGAGAGCTGGGCTTGACGGGGGGAGAACAACCGGTCCCAGCGGCTGCTGCCAGGCTTGCTTCCTACCTACAGGCACAACAGGCGGACAGACAGCAGACAAGCTGCCCTGCGCAGCTGGTGAGCTGTGATAGAGTGAGTTGTCACTGGAAATGTGGCAAATTAAAGCCTGGGCTGCCTGAACCTGCCCAGTACGCTGCAGAGGGAGCAGGTGGCTGTCAGGGGCTGGGAGAAACTTCAGAAGCTGGCACGTGGAAGCCGCTCTGCTACCCTCTGACAAGGCTGCTTGAATTTGTCGAGGAAAGGAAGTCACCTGCAGCAAGTGGGGACTGCAGAGCTCGCTGAGGCTCCACTGCCACAAGGAGAAACGGTGTGGGATGTAAAGGCAGAGGAAGATCAGAGTCAACAAAGAACAGCAGAGGCACTACACACGCTGCAGGGAGGGAAACACGGGCAGAGGCAACGCATCATGTTGGGAAGTGAAGGCAAGAACTAAAACTGAGTGTACAGGCTGCAGGGAAAGGGGTGAGAACAGCGCTCCTTCCTCGGGGTAGGGCTTACAAGTTGTAATTGGCAGCATTACCAGCTCGTCCCTCTGACCCTCTAGCTCCTGCAGCTTTCCTTTCCACACAGTGTCACCCGTTCTGGCCCCACGTTGGCTCGTGCACCTGCCTGTGGTTACGGACTGATGGGCAACCCGGTGGTGTCCAGGTAACCCAAGCTTCATCAGCTGTAATGCTGCCAATTACAAGTTGGGGCTTAAAGTTAAGCTAACAAAGATGTTAATGCTGCTAAACTGAGTTGATAATCCTGGAAAAGAAAATTACCTTAGCTGCAGATCACAAATGTACCATGCCTGCGAGCAACACTCCCACCTTAGCAGGGAAAATAAAGGGCAGAAAATCCACTACTCTTGGCCAAGCAGCTGTGGGGAAGGCCTGAGTCTAATCTAATTACCCAAGCCACTAACCTGACAGTGCTCACATTCAATATACAAGAGGAGTTTGGGAAGCTGAAGGGGTTAATTAGAGCGACCCTAAGTCCTGGGATGTATTACAGCACAGAACTGAGCGCTGCCTCCAAGGAGCCTGTTGACAGAATGCTCCTCCACCAGCATGGTCCAAACTAAAGATCCCTGGCTTATGCATCGCAGATGCTAACAAAGAACCTTAATTTCAATATACTCCCCCAGACGTAGAGGTTTGGCTTTGGTCCATGTGTGTGAAAAGTTTAATGCTTCATTATGGGAAACTGCTCTTAGTGAAAAGTGACCATAAAGCACGTTCTGCCACTGCTACAAGGAGCTGGCAGTCAGTGCCTTCCTCTCCAACGAGCTCGGCACTTCTTTTTTCATTACAAACGTAGGAACTGACAAGAAACCTGGGAGGCATGTGAAGGCTGCAGGCTAGTGCTGGAGTGCCTTAAACGACTGTGCAAGGCAGCAGAGCCCGGAGCTGGAGCTCCTGTCCCCCACGTCACGTCCACACGAAGCTGATGAAGCCCCGGCCGTGCTGTCTGCCACAGAAGTCACTGCTGCAGGTGGCAGAGCCCCGGGGAGCAGCTGAGAAAGGGCACTCGGTGCTGGGTGGGACTGTGCTCGATAGGACCGCGAAGGAGGTTCCTGCATGAACAAAAACTGCATGGGATATATGGAGGGACACCAAAATCCAAGAAAACGCTTAGCAAGACACTGGATGACATGGAAAAAATGCTGAGGCTGATAACGCATGCCAAAATAAACGTCAGCTCCAGCACTGGAGCCTGTGCTGGCTGAGCAGAAAGCTAATTCCTGGAAAAAAAGTAACGTTCATCTGTCAATACCAAGTGAAAAAAAGCCTCCTACTCAACTCAGACAGTCTTCAAACCTTTGGTACGAGATGAGCAATTACTCATAGCTGTTTCTACTACATTTGATATGCTGAATGTGGCAATATCTGGTAACAAGCCAAAGTTTACTACACGCAGCTCTAAACCGATGGCACGGAACTGCTAGTTTCAACACACAACAGCTAATCTCAGCTATCCCACTGTTAGTGGGGAGTGATATTAAAATAATAAACCTATTTCTGAGGGAAACTAAGATGACCCTGATACCTATCTAGCAGAGTTTCACTGTACTTGGCTCAACTGCCAACCACAATGTCACTACCACGGCCATTTATTCTTCTGGTTGTGGGAGGCCTTTAATTAGGCAAGGCTACGTGAATTTCTTATCGTCCAGGCACATGAAGCTGCCACTGTTTCAGACAACTAGTTATGCTGTGCCATTTCACAAAACGTTTAAAATGGAAAAAAAATATACGGTGATTTTAATTAACAGCATCATCAGAGACCTACATGCAAGACTGATGCCCTGGATCTGCAGACAGGGCAGAAGAGCAGTGCAGGATAACCAGCAGCCCGCTGGATCACATCCCCCACCAACACCCTCAGACACAGAGCTCTAACTAAAAAAAATAATCCTAAATCACACAGGGCGAGTCATGGTCCTTCAAAATTTGAAAGCATCCATTGAAATGCAACCATGTCGATAGAGTTCTCTTCACCTCCATCCCACGTAAAAACATTGCAGATACTGTAAATATTATTCAAAACGCTATTGGAGCCTGTCTAGTTCAAAACGCCCCCCAAAATGTTTGTATTATATAGTATTATCCTACCACCCAGCTGTTAGGCACTTTTGTATGCTACGTTTTTAAGAAGCTAAACCAAGGCACTGTTTCTGGAAGTGACAGTACAACTCTTTACAAGTATTTTCCCTCTCGTGTAGGGATTTCAGTTCAGAGTCTCAGCACTATATCCCACTGCAGCACAGAGTAGTAACATTAACTGTTTCTTGACACTACCAGTATAACATTACACTTTTATAGCATCTTATTCAAGGAACCATGAATTAAAGCTCAAAGCACACATTGCAATAGGGCATTTTTGCTGTACCTTCTGGGTAAGTTAGAAGACACGCTCCGAGAATGGAAAAGGTACTTCCAAAACCTGTGTAGAATTAACAAATTACATGTACTTACGTGCTTAGTACATGTAGTTTAAGAAGACACATTTTTGGGCTTTCCTAAAGCACATCTCCATAAATTGGCTGAGCTTTAGGTAAAGTATGTTTCGTACTTTTTCCAGTCCCTCATTGCAATGATCTATGAAACACTATGAACCAAATCTCAACCTTGTGTAATCCCAGCTGATCCCAGAGGAATTAGAGCAGAGATAATAATGCATAGCAAGACCTATTTGCACCTGTGAAACTTTAAGGCAGCCATTTCTAGGGAAAACAACTCATTGCATTTGCATTTGGCAGTGCAGAGCGGCTGACAAAGGGGAATGTGATGGCTGAACAGGGACCAGGTTCACAAGGCTAGCTAGGAAAGGGGAGCAAACAGATTTTTGCTTAAAATGAGCAAAAATAAATCATTTGCAGGCCTGAATCAGAGAAGAAAAAAGCGCTGAATTCACGTAACAGGAAAACACACACAACTGAGAAAAACGCTTCATTTAGTGACCTGTCCCATCTGACCTAAATTAGGATTCGTCAAAACACCATTTCAGCCATCAGAGCTGTGACTACTGCACAGGCTCATAAGAGCTTTAACTGCAGAAAAAGAAGAAAACCC
Organism: Aythya marila; assembly: GCF_965140915.1. Classification (NCBI taxonomy): domain Eukaryota; kingdom Metazoa; phylum Chordata; class Aves; order Anseriformes; family Anatidae; genus Aythya; species Aythya marila. Next base: position 25,116,970 of record NC_139050.1, on the reverse strand, counting down.
AGCAGACAGACCTGTCTTAGGACTAGCTTAGGAGTGCTAGCCCTTGGAGCTGGACAACAAATGTAGTCATTTTACTTGGGCCAGGAAAACCTCTTGGACTTGTCAATGTGTCAAAAGACACCAAAGGGTGATCAGGCTCCCCTGGAAACACGACTGCTGGTCAGGAAGCACTTCTCACCACCACGTCTGCTGGCAAGTCCAAAACTCCTAGCAAGAGAATAAGAACCAACTTATTGTTTTTTTTTTTTCTACAAGAAACAAGAGAATATATGTTGCAATTTTAAAGTTCACTACTAAGTGCTTGTGCCTGGGGAAAAAGAATATAAGCACAAGAATTTGTCAGAGTTGTTTTGTGTTGTTTACTCCAGCTTACCACGCGGGGTAGCCAGGAGGGATGTAACGTGGTCAAGTAGGTACAGAGTCACTGGTTCTGTGAACAATTCACGCATTATTTGATTTACAGTGGTAATCCTTTACTATTAAATAAAGTCTGTTAATAGGAGTAAAAGTATGCTCATAAACTTCCCAAATAGACTCAAACCCACCCATAAACATGAAACTGGAGAATAAGAAATGGATACAACTTCTTAAGTGTCAGACCTTTTTCAGCTTCCTCAGTTTCCTTTTCTCTTCAGTTTAGATTACAGATAAAGATGCAAACAATACATATGTTTGTAGGAGAAAAGAGTAATTTTTAAAGCAGCCAACTTCAAGAAATTATTTTTTTGGAGCACTACTAGCTTTACATGTGTGCCATAACTCAGCTCAGTGGGTGCTTCCCCCAGTAAGTCACCCAAACTGCAACGCAGAGGTACGATGTCAAGGGGCTTGGGGAGCCCACCACAGTGCAGTCAGTATGCAGAGTTCAAATCTAAGTGGTAAAAGCCATGTCTGAGAACTTACAGATTTGCTTAACTTCATAACATTTTCCAACTTCCTTCTCTTCCCCGTCAGGGTAACGAAAAGCCTGTGCCATGTGGGAAGGCCTACCTCTCTCACGTCATCCCATCTTCAGCAGCAAGAGCGTGCTTCTCTTTCTGCCTGAATCGCTGACTGAAGCACAAAGAGCCCACGATGCCCGTGCAGGACAGCCAGGTCCTGGGAAAATGTCCCCATCCCCACATCCCTCGGCCATCTCCACTTGGCACCCACAGCCTGGCGGGGGGCTGCTGCTCACCCCATGGCATGGGTACCAGCCATGCAGGGCTCTTCTCTCCTGCCAAAATTGGAGCCCAGGTGCAGTGGGTAGGGCAGGGCAGGGTTGTTCTCCTGGTGAGAGTGCTCCTCAGAGAAGCGTGGAGTCTGTCCTGGTCCTCCTCACCTGTCCCAAGTCCAATCCCTCTGGTTTGCCTTTGGAGAGCGCTAACAAATCCCCGTCAGGAATCCCTCTGCTACCACCAGGTAAATCGCATCTGGAGGTGGGCCTGTGCCAGCAGAGGCTTGCAGACGAGCACAGCAGCTGCTGTCATTGCAGACACGAGGGCAGGCTGCTACGAGCACCTCCACACCCCCGTTACGCTCCTTGCACCATGGGGGCTCTCTACGCAGCCCATGGCCCGCATCGCCGCGAGCACAAGGGCCAGGCCGAGTTCATGCCTCCATTTTCACCGCCTCGCCTGACATTTGGGACAGATTTCAAGGTTAATACCAGTTCCACGGGATAAAACACCAACTAATATTTCTTTGGCCCAGCAGAAACAGAGCCGATCTCTGGCGAGGCGGTGCCGCTGAGGGAGTGGAGGTGCATCTGGTCCCAATCAGGCCGGGCCGAAGGAATGCTGGAATCGATCGGCCCGGTGCAGAGGCGAGCACTGCAGGGGACCAACGAGCTTTTCCATCAACTCCCTCATGTGGTACCAATTAGCTCTCGGTATGGCATAAAACATAACAACAACCAGATTTCGGGCCAGCGTACTGCAACCTGTTTCCCCGGCCGTCTCCTCCTTTATCAGAGTTCTGTCGTTAAGCCCGCAAAATATTTGCTGTTTATATTTCCTCCTGCAGGGCAACAAGGAGCCAGGAGCGGCTCGCTTCTATATAGCAGCTATAACATCATTCGTTGAATTTTTAATGTGGCTTCAGTGCCCGAGAATTGGGTGATGCATCCGATGTCCCTGGCCTCGGTCCTTCTGAGGGAGGCACAAATCCCCCCTGCCCTCTGTGCACACGTCGTGTTTTCTTTCTGGTGGCTTGCTTGGCAATGAGCTGTGGGCATTCACAGTGATGATTTTACCTGAATTGTCTGAAGAACTAGAGGAAAAACAAGGATTTCCCTCCAATTATAGCCAAAATGAGCAGTTTCACAGGCTGTTGTCTGGGAACTGTTTGACACCAGCCACTCCCAGCCCGGGGCAGGCCACGCAGCCAGGCATTTGATCCGCTATCCCTTCATGTCTGGGAAAGGAGAATACCTTCAGGCTTATCCAGCATGCAGGGGTCAGGATGAGGCACAGCAAGGCTAGAGCACACAGAGCCATCAGCTCCATGCTGCGTGCAGAAGTTGGACTAAGCCAGGTAAGACATTGACTCAGGCCTTGGCTGGATGGTGTGGCACTGCTGAGGTCAGCTCTGGCAGGTCACACCACCGTTAGTGACCAACACAGAACACGGTTTCTTGTTCTCAGTCACCGAAATTCCAGTGGCACCGAGGTGATGGAAATCCTGCCCAGCGTGTGCTGAAAAGCAGTAGCAAATCTGGGGAGCATTCAGGAAATTAGAGAGGCACAGCTCTGGGCTGCTGCCATCAGCAAGATCCCGGAGGTACCGATAAGACAGAAGATCACAAACCATCTGGAAAAATATGGGCTGATGAAAACTGCTTAGCTCCATGGAAGCTAAAGCATTCAACAAATACAGTGGCTTTTTTTTTTTTTTTTTTTTTTTTTTTTTTTTTGAGGAAAAGGTCCACAGGATTAAGAGGATTTAAGTGATGAACATGATATAAAAGAATGTCTCAAGTTGCTTAAAGCACAGCAGAGATGAGAATCCGTGCAAGGTGGTTGAAACTAAATGGGAACCGAACCAAACCATCAGCCCCAAACTGAAACAACCTAAAATAAAAGGATTTTTGTGGTTTCAGATGCCTTCTTTCTGCACCATTTTAAATCCCCTCTCACACAGTGTAAGTTCCAAAAGATTCACTTATGCACGTACACAGGGATCCAGTAGGTTGTTGGGTCTTGTCCATTCTTCAAAACCTTCTCAACTTGACCATTTCTTTAGCCTAAGATGTTCTGCTTGTGCTGTAGCAACAGCATCCAGTTCACGCCTCTCCTCTGCCTGACACACATCTAGCCCCAAACTGTAAAAACTAACTGGGATAACAGAGCTGAGGACACATCAATGTGCATGGGAGGCATCTTCAAATTAACTGTCACAGACTGACCATGGATCCCCTCTTACGGTTTTTAACCAGTATCCCCTTCAGAGTTGTAAAATCCATCACTCCAGTCAATATTACATAAATTTTGACTATAGTTTAAATTGAATGAGCTTATAAATCAACAAAGAGACTGAAAAAATACATCCTGTAAAGGAAAAATATTTTGCCACGGCTATGAAATACATACCAAATGCATGAATCAACAAAAAAAGGAAATTTGCAGAACGGAGCAGAGATGTAATCAAAGCCACGGAGGGGAACTGGAGCGGCCAGCAGATCTGCCTCCCGACCCACGGTCGGTCTCCAGTGCCTGTGACGCTGGAGTTGTAGCCGCAGGCTGGCTGGTAGTGCAAGGCAGGGACGAGAAGCAGTAATGTCTTTTATTAATCCAACGGGTGTGTGTGGAAGAACCAGGAATGGTTGAGGGGCCACCAGCCATTCTTCAGCTGTGTCAAACCCAGAAGCCAGCCTCTCCAGGTTTCCTTAACGTGCTTTCAGAAGTCCTCCACAACCTCCTCTGGCAGCACAAGATTGTAGTGCTTCTAGAGAGCTTTTCCTACTGTTTGAGCTGCATTTTTCTTGTTGATATTAAAGCTCATTGTCTTGTTCAGCATGGGCTGTACCTTTGAGTTTTACACATAGCTGAGAACCATTATCATGTCCTACTTCAGCCTTCTCCTTTTCCAGTTAAGTGTACTTTTTTCCAATTTTCCTCACAAACCATGCTTCCCTGACCCGCTTCCCTGCGCTGTGTTCAGTGCTTGGGCAGTACCCACAGTCCCAGTCCAGTTCATTTTTCTTCGTTTCAAGGTCTCCAATTGAGCTTATACTCCCCTTAACAGGTCTGCTTTGTCCTTCAAGCCCCAATTAATGCAGACAATGACATAACGCATCATCATGCGGTATCTGTTGTTCTTAATTTTTCCCTGGTCCATTTGCTTTTCTGCCTGCTGCTGAGAACCGAGCTGAATGTCCTCTGTTGTTCTGCAGGGCAGTCACGCCGTATCTGGGGAACCTTTGTGACCTCCTCGTGTATGGGAGCTCACGCTCAGCACTGCTGCCCCCAGGCCTGACCACGCTGCATCCACCAAGCCTGGCCAGCACGTAGGCTGCTTCTATCCTAACCCCTGTGGCTCCCAGACTACTTCTGGGGACAGCACCCAGTCTCAGTTTTAAGCAGTGAGGAATTTACCATGCTCACAGGCAGTCTGGCTGAAGGTTAAACACCTCCAGCACCAGCAGTACAAGCATGGTTCTGAATTTTGCTCGAGTGCACCGAACAGAATTTGGCCCATCACCAATGAGAAGTTCTTGTGACTGACGTTGACACTTTTGACCTGAATGTGAGCTGCCACTTGACAGCCCAGGGAAGGCATGACTCTGACAAAGCGGTGGAATTTGGGGAAATTTGCACTCTCCATTGTTAGCAATCTGCAGCACTACCTTGTTGCAACACAGTTTGCCAGTATTTCCTCCCAGTTCTCTTTCATGGTGAGACATTGCTCTGAGGTGCCTATCTTTTTATATTTTAACTCCTTTATGGACTAAATTTCCAGTTCAAAAATTCCTGCATAACCAACATAAAATATTTAGAAATCTGCTAATATTTTCCAACATTTTCTTAGTATTTGCTAAACATTTGATTTGAAAAGTAAAAACAGATACATTTGAATGAGCCTTTATAGTGTGTGGGAATCATGGAAGTCCAGTAACTGCCAGGTTTTTGATGGAGTTCTTTATGTAATATCTGAAGTATTAACAAAACTGTCCCCTGTGTAAGGAGCCAGACTGCAGTTCTTTGAGCGTATTTAGAGTGAGTCACATAAATCTCCTGTTCTGCACATGTGTCCCTACTCAAAGAATTTCCCTAAGAATGCTAGCTGTGGACTTCCAGGAAATTACAATAGTTTGAATGAATTTTGAAATAGTCATATGCTTAGAACATACCATAATAGGTAGTTCAGAAAGGAAATGGAGCAATACATTTAAAAATATTCAGAGTATTGCACGTGATTGATGCAAGGTCACAGCATTCAGCAAGTCAGGCCGCATTGTTCACTTTTACTTTTCTATCGTATTTTTATGAAACAAAAGTTTTATCGATAATTCTAACAAATAAGCTTTTCAAATAGTAGACCTAACACTTGTCATTATTTAGAAATTCCCGCAGAATAAATTTTAAAATATATATATACATGTAGTTATATCCCTTTTATGGGTGGAGCCTGATTTTCACATATTGACTATTGAAAAGGTAAACAAACAGTTGGTAAGAGATTTGATGGAAGTTGCACAGTATTAGAAGATGACATTTTAAGTGATCTCAAATTAATTTATAGAGTCAGTTCCTCTTTACCATCAAGACGACCCATGAAGGGCTGGACTGTGAAGTGCCCACGATCAATGACAAGCGGTTAGCTGCACACAGAGCTGTGTTAAGGTAACTGAGCACTGCTCAGTATAGGCAAGAGACTTACAACCAAACCTAAATAACTTTCTTTCAAAGAGCATAGAGGATCTATTTTGCAGCGTGTTGCACCCCTCTGTCACCCTGCAGCCTCACAAAAGCAGACAAAACAGCCTTCTTGCACTTAAGAACAGATACCTGCCTGCCCTTGATGAAAGCAGAAAACATTAAAGAAGCCCAGGGAGGTGGTGAGGTAGTATCCAACCCAACCTGGAGCACCAGGATCTCATTTTATTGCTTTCAAGTAGCTTCTTTTCAGGGATGCTGCTGTGAGGTTCCTGACCTGCTTCATCACTGGTGTAACTTGTAACTCACATGATTTAATAATGTCACATTAATGAGGGAGATCCAGGTCTGCTCTAGACCAACCCAGCAGGCCAAGAGGGGTCTTTAAGTACCTGCATGTGCTACAAGTCCCGTTCTGTGCCCCGCAGGAGGGCTCAGGTTTTAACTTTCCTAGGAGTTTGGGAGAGGTCAGAGCTGCCCTATATCCCTGAAGGAAAACAAAAGTCTTGGAAGATTTCCAAACACTACAATTTGTGAATGGTGTTATTTTATAAAACTTAGCTTCCTCCCCACCCGTAAGCTTTGTGCTATACATGTAGATCTTTGCTGCCCATTTGCCTGAATTGTGTGACGACATTTAGTGTCGTGTTAAAGTTGTAGCCTGAAAGGCTCAGGCCTCTTACCTTCAATAACACACTGGTCAGGGATAGGAATTTTCTTCCCCATCTCCATGACGTATGCTTTCACTTTACCCAAGTTCTCCTTCAAGTGCAAGTAGAGCTTGTCTTGGTACTCTGCAGGACTCTTCAGCACCTCTGCGCTTTCTTCATGGGCCTTTTCTCCAGCGAGTTCTGGCAAATTTTCTGATTCTGTGCAGTCAATACTTTGGTGTGAAACCAAAGAATTTCCCAGTTGCATTTCTTCGGCATCAACACCAAAAGGTAGCTTCTCGTTTTCCTGGCTAATGTAGATCTCGGTGAAGGAGATGCCAGCAGGTATGTCCCCGTTCTCCTCCTCTTGTCCACTGTCTAAGTTTACCGACTTCATGCGGACTGCATGCAAAGCAAGGCTTTTGGACCTGGAAGGCAAGTAAAGAAGGAAAAGTGCTTCGGAACAGAGGTAAGGTGGAACACAACACGCTGAGCAATGAGACAGAAATCATTTGAACATGTGCTCTTCCGAGTTACCTCTATGCAGCTAGTTTGGAGAGCAGAGTGCAAGGCTAACTTAGCCAGAGGCAAATACCTTCTGATAAATATGCATTTCAAAAGCAAAATGCAAGCCAGTTTTAATAAGCAAATGAAACTAAATAATATCCATATATCACAACATCTGTGTGCCATGGAAGGAGCCAGTCAACCTATCTGCAAGGAACTTAAAACCCCAGCACTGCAGCACACGCTTTATTGATCACATCATAAAAATGCCATCCAGCAGAGATTTAACTGCACCAAACCTGAACCTGAACCAAGATTCAGCCTCCAGTTCTTCACTGCCCTGTATCTATATGCTAAACATGAAACTGAAGTCTCCTTAAGAGCAAGAAGGCTAAAAGAGAAGTGCCTGAAAGCACACACGCAGAGGTGAGGTGTGCTTGCAGGGACACTGAGGGCACACAAGTGACCATGCCCTAGTCAGAGCAGCAGGGGACGAGGCAGTGTCCCAGTCTCACCAGGGCTGTGGTTACCTTTGCTGTCAGGTTTACAGCAGGGTCTCTGCCAGAAATATTGGAGCAGGAAGCAGCAGCCTCGGCTGTGTACCTGTGGAGCACACACGGCCAAGGAACTTTGTGGGTGCTGGTGAATGGGGGGCCTCGTCTCACCCAGGTCCTGGGAGAGTCACACTCATCCCAGCATGGAGCGTGGGCAGACCCACCGGCACAGGATTTGATCAGTCACAGAACTGATCAAAAAAGTAACTTTGAAAGATTTTCCTAACCTTTAAATTCACAGACATTAGACTTGGTTAAAATTAGACTCACGATGCCCATAGCCATCATGCAAGCGGACCAGTTTCTCAATGTTTGAACAAAGATTTCTTACAAAACTGATATTCACAAAAACCACTCACGCGTTTTACAGAACCATACCTGTTAAATCTCATATCCTTCCTTTCTTCTTTAGAAACCTGGCCTAAACTGTATCTTCTTATTGAGCCAGGAGTACTGTTGTTGATGTTTATTTTTTCTTCAAAAGCCTGTATCTTAACTTGAAGCTTTTCCTCTTCTTCATTTCCATTCATAACAGATTTTAAATCATCCAGTGGTACAGGCGATTCTATTTCAATATCATTTTCTGTCCTAAGAAAGCAGAAAGCAGAGATTTAGCTCTGGCACACTTTGCTCCTAGGGATGCTGACACTGCATTTCTGCCCTTGACCCCTGTTATGTGTCTGCTAAAATAATTATGTTTCAGCAGAGATTTTCATAGAGGTTGATTAATCATTTTCAGAAACATCTTCTAGATCAACATCTCTGTCAGATGGATCAGAAACACTGAACATCTCTGACAACAGTGGATTAGAAACTGCATGTGCTGTATCTGCATAAGCAAAAAGCCTCTTTTCCTGATAGTCCCACAGGGAAAAGGTTTTCAGCTGAACTTAAACTATTATTTCAAGCTTGCTAAACAGTGACTTATTGCATTATTTTCATAAACCAAAACTAGAGTTAATTGTAGAGTTTATAGAAGTCTGTGGTTTAAAATGTTTGACGAAAGTACACGCAGTTTGTACTGCTTTAATGTACTCAGAGTAAGAAAAATATATTTTAAAATAACTCTGTGCATGGAAAGGAACAGGCTCAGGAAACTCAAACCTCAGGGTACCGTGCTGGTTCCTGGGATGGAAAACAGCACACTGTCCCTCCCAGATCCCAGCTTTGTGCAGCCACGGGGCCACAACTTTCCGAAGTAACCCAGGCTTGAATGAGTAACCACATCCCACAGGTGTTCGGAGCTGAAAGCAGCCTGACCCGTACAATGCTCAGAAACTCCACAACCAGAATCCTCCTAGAGAATGAAGGGATGTTTGGCAACATTTACTTAGCTCTGTAGTTCAAAATTAAGCTCATTTTCCTCTTACCCCACCCCACTTATTTTGTTCTTCCTTTCTGCCCCCCTTAGGAGCAAGCATCTGAATGGCTCAGTCTGTGAAATGTGAACACTGAAAGCCACAAATGAGAATTTTAACACGCCACTTCCAAAGCAACAGCGTCTCAACAAGTCACGCTCACAGTTGGGAAGCCTATTAAGAAATCCCAAATGCTGCAAATTACTAATAGTGGAAACAAAGCATGTTTGGAAAAAAACAAACAGAAAACAAAACAAAAAAAAAAAAAAAAAAAAAACAAACCAAAAAAGAACAACTGTGAATAGTGAGTGCATCATGAAGTGTGCCTTTTTGTTTGTTTTGATAAAGGCAGTTCAGGATATTTCTCAGGAGAGTTGGCAAGGCTTTGTCCTGTTTTGTTTTTAAATTTAGGCAATACCTCATAATATATTAGCACCACAGAACATTTCAGAAAAAAAAGTATTTTTTTCTAATAAAGAATCATGGTATGACCTTTGCTAACAAGTCTTCCTGCAGATGTAGGACGAGATTTAATTCCTTAGGAAAATGTCACTCCAGCAGCTCTACCAGCACTGCTCTTGTTGTGGGAATCAAGCAGCAAGGAAAACATCTGACACATGCACACACATACAGCCTGGCTGCAGAGGATGGACAGACTGATGGGGTTTATGAATGACAGCCCCAAGCCAGCAAGCCTTGAAGACGTTTGGAAATGAGAACAGACTTTCCTAACTGCACTTTTTTTCCCCCCAGCGTTCTCCGGGTGAACCTTGGTGCCTTTGTGAAGGAAACCCAAGAAAATGCTACTGATAAAGAAATGCATCAAGGAATCCTCTCTGCCATGTGCACAGCAGCAAGTTAGTAAATATAGGGCTCATCACTGGTGCTCACACCCCACCTTGGTTGGGACCTGGCTGATACCTGGCATCTGGAGCAACTGTGAGCACTGCTGGCTGTGGGATGATGCACGGCACGGCTCCTCCGGGGCACCACCAGCTCTCACGTGTACCAGCCTCGCACTCACATCGGTTCCCAGGAAGCCAAAAGCACATGCCCCAAGAGAAATGTTCAATGAAGCCTCCACCCCACGCCCAACGGCCTGCCTGGCAGGCCTTCCTGCTGGCCTCCCCTTGCAGCAACAGTAAAATAAACTATTGTTTGAAATCTTGGCAAGAGGCACCCAGTACATTGCTGAGGTTGCTGCAGAAGGATCAGCTTACACCAAAGCTTGGAGTGTTTCAAGAGGAAAAGGATGCACAAACTTATCGTGAATCATAAGGACCTTGCTGGCAAAGACCTCCACGTTGCTGTGCTCCTCACTGGTGCACTGCGTTTAAATGCTCTTTTGCAAATTTTAGAAAGATACCTAAATATACAGGGCAGCAAGTCAAGAGTGATGTATTAATGTGAAGAGTATTGCTCCAGAACACCAACAGCATTATCAGCATCATAGTCAGGTGCTTAAAATGGGCAGAAGAGCACACACGAATAGAAATTGCTAAAAATACACTGAGATGGGACTGGTTCCAGGATTCAACTCTGTTTGGAAGTAACATGAATGGCTCAAGTGCAGGTCCTCATGGTTCATCAACGTACAGCCTCCAGCACCTCCTTGAACACGACGGAGGTGCAGCTTTGCAGAAGTGAGCAGAATCTCCAGCTCACCGTCAGGAAGCCCATCAGGAGCTTCCAAATATTGCTAGGAGCCGATTATGGAAACGTCATCAGCCTGGTAATGTCCAAGGCTGAGGTGCCCCAAGGAGCTGCAGGCTGGTCAGACGCACGGCAGCTCACAGCCTCAGCACTCCTGGGTGGTATCGAGGGAAGTAAAACACACGGAAATCTTAGATGTTATCCCAGTTCTCTTCACCACTGTGAGTGTTGATTTAAAGGTCAAATACTGTAGAAAATGAAAGGCAAATGAATGGTAAATGAATGGTAAATGATGCTATGTGCTAGACCTATGCTGTCCTGGAAGGAAGAAAGAATTTCATGCAGCCACCAAACTGAGCAGCACGAGTATAGTCTGCTGGGCTCAGTTCTTACCCAGAACGATGGCTTGGAAGCACCATTACATTTTCCTTCTGCCCTTTCTTGCCTTCTTTTAATAACCATGCTACACTTGCAGGTTAGATCAGTCCATTAAGACCCCGCATGTGTTCTTAAAAAGCCCCTCCGAGACCGAGTAGCTTGCGATTTTGTGACAGAGGGGCAATAGAGCATCGCATGGTTTTAATTACACTCTCTACTAAACGCATGTAAAATTCCCAGTGTCAAACAACTCCAAGCCAGCCATCACTCTGCAGAAATCAGTTTCTTCTTATGTAAACACATGATTCTGGAAGGAATGGTTATAATCCAGCCACACATTTTAAAACCCTGTTTTCCTTTCACAGCACAAACACTCTGGATTGCTGCTCTTTAAAAACCACTGCAGCTCAGTAACTGCAGCAGCTCTGCAGCCAGCAGTGGATTTCCATGTTGATCTCTGGATCCTCCCCACTTAACATTCGTGCACTTCACACAAGTCAGAAGAAATGCGGCATAAATCAGTGGAGAGCTCTCATTTTACCCTTAACCGCTGCTCTATACTTGTTCTTGTCTGAGTCAGCTGATATTATGCTTGATAAAGGCTTGAAATGCAAAAGCAAATAACAAATCTATAACTGCAAAAAGTCTGCCTTTCTCTCTGCTCACTCACAGCCACGCTGAGTTAACACAACGGACCCCAGCTGCCAGCCTGCAAGGACCAGGGTCACAAGGGATAAGGCAGACGATGAAGGAGAAATCAAGTGGAAAATGGAAAATAAGAAATAGTTCCAGAAAGGTTGGTTTGAAAGGGTCCAGCACAGCCACTGGTCCAGGAAAGAGGCAGACACGCCTCTTTGTCACCCAGAGCAGCACTGGGAACAGGATTTTATTTGTATTTTATTCTGGTGAAGCAACACAAATTGCACCTGCCTTGTGGTGAGAGCACCTGTATTGCATCAACTGTCCGAGCTCCTAACAGCAGCAATTTATCACCAGAAATATTAAAAACTGATAGCAACAGCAAAACAAATTGTGGAGGAACTTGTGTTTTAAGTTCCCTCCACTGCAGATAGAAAGCCAAACTCTGCCCTCTCCTCCTCCCCCAGGCTCCACACACAAAACTGTATTTTGCTTCTGAAACCATGCGCATACACAGCTCAAGCAGCTTCTACCCCTCAGCAAAGCAAGTCCTTAAAGGGCAATTTTACAGAGAAATAGAGAAACACAACAACAATGTTCTAACAAAAACCTTTTCCTGTTTTTTTTGTTGTTGGCTGGTTGGTTAGTTGTTTTTTTGTTTGTTTGTTTTTGTTTTTTTGGGGTAGGGAGAGAGGAGGGAGGAGATCCACTCTAGTGATAAATGTTAGGCATAGAAGGTAATAAGGAATAGGAAAACCATAGCATTTTAGCAAATAAAATAATTTCTCAATCATAAATCAAGTGACCAGTCCTGGGCTGCAAGAGTAATTATTAGACTTTGTTACTGAAACCTCAATTCCTGTCCTGTTTCGTTACAGTTCCCACAACATGTGGCATTCTTCTGGCCCCCTTCGCTGCGACGACTTGCCTACTCGTTTTTGTAGTTGAACTTGACTGGTTTGAAAAACACGTACGTCATTTCACGCTCACTCGGTTATTTCCACTTCAGTTTTTTCACTGTCTTCAGTGAAGCTTTTCACAAAGGCAGTTCTGAGGGCTCTGTTTCAGCAGATTTGTGCCACCAGGTGATGTGTGCACATTTATTACAGCCTTGTAAAATAAGTGGCTATATCGGGGTTCCTCTCCTTTCTCATTTTTAACTCTCCAGGATATCAATTAATTGTTTCTCAAATGACCTCAATGTTTTGGCTCCAACTCTACCAGTCTGTCTCCAAAGCTATCCTTCATGGTTATGAGTTTTCTGACATCTGTGTTAAATTTTATATCACAGGATTGCTATTCCTTCGTGCCCTCTTGACCTATTTCAGTATATGCAATGCTAATTATAAGTCTCTCCCTAATTAAAAGTGACTACTATCAGATATTTAAATAACACGTTCTTACTGTGACAAATGCAGCAGTGCTCCCAATGCTTTAATCTCAGGATACAAGTTTAAGGAAGCTAAGTGCTCAGAACATTTTTGTACACGCTTGAGAATATTTTTTCAGACTTGTTTAGCAAACCTTTGTTACAGAGCTGTGCCAGTCATTGTTCTCCTAGCTTCAGTGGTTATCTTCTAGAATAAACTCGGTGGTAATTGTGTAGCCTGACTCCACCGATTTATTTTTAACTGAAGCATTTCAGATTGCCTTAGTCTGCTTATCTGGGATGTAGCTTTCTTTCTGCTCTTTTAGAAGTGCTAAAACTTTAGCAGCTTCTTTTTTCTCCCTTGCCAAATGACACAGCTGCTGCTGCGTGATGTTCAGAGGCCATTCTGCCTGGTAGCGTGCATCTGGCATCTGCAGTGCACCTAGGCTCTTACTGACATCCTGGAACTATGGATTTCTGCTGTAGTGTTGATCGTCCTTATTCCTGCGTTTGAAATGCATGCCTCAAGTTACTTCTACGAGCACGGATGTTCTCCATCAGGTGTCTGTACGCTTACCTGACCCTATAAATAATGCAATCCAATAGCTGAGTGAGTGTACACTGGAACAATACATGAGAGATACCAAGATCAATTTGAAAATAGAACTGCAGTAACTTACAGGAACTGCAGTACAGCTTGTTTTCAGCTGGATGCTCTCATTCATTGCAACTTGGGTGTATTTAATATAAATTCACACTGCCTCGCACAGCCCCTGGGACTGGTCCTCGTCACACAAAACCCAGCGTTACCTGGCTGCTGACACGTTGTCATTCTCCAGCTGTCGGACGAGGAGCTTGGCTATGGCAGTGAAGCTGTTGCTCATGCGGTAGATATCTCTGCTCTGGGTGCCCAAGATGCTGGAGAAGGTGTCAGTGAGACTCTTAATTTCCAGCAAAAGGATGTGGTGAAACGAATGCTCCATGTTGGCCAGATGGTTCACCAAATACATCAGGCACATCCTGGCTCGCTCCTAGACGACATAAGGAGATAGAAAAACAAATTTTAAGCAAATGAATTCAATGTTTGCTTGCACAAGGCTGGTTTGTGTGCATGCTGCTGATTAAAACATTGCCATTGGGGAATTAGGGAATAGTGGCTGCCCCACGACTAACAAAAAGGCAGCTGCACCAAAAGCACAGTTTCCTTTTGCGTGCTGTCAACATCAAACGTATTGGCCTTGGTGCTGCCCAACCTGGCTTAGCCTCCATACACCTTTGTGTACTCCTCAACCCAGAAGTAGAGTCCCCAAAGCCTTTGGAGGGCTCTGCATGGCCCTAGGGCAGTAGAGCACCGGCAGCAGACTTGGCTCCCATTTCTTCTTTGATGGGCCTTGTGAGCCTGGCCAAGCTAGCTCACCTGCCCATAACCCAGTTTCCATGCCTCTTTTTTTTCTTTCTTTTCCTTCCTTCTAACTGCTGGGCTGTTTCTGGCAGGCAAACCCTCGTGCTCGTGTACTCAGCTCAGCAGGGAGCAGACCCTGTGGCTCAGGGCTGCACTGCACAGCCCACGGCTGACTCCATTGGTGTGGCTTTGTTACAGACCCATTGCATTTATGGGCTAATTTCCAGCTTATTGCCTTATCCACGTTATCCTCCACAACTGCAACCATTCAAGAGCCACCAGGCAGTTCGAGTGAGCTCTGCGCATGCCACCAGCTGTGACAAGCACACAGCCGGGAGCAAATACCCATTTTTCCAGAGCACAAAAGTGTTTCCCAATCACAACTTCCTTTCTGGATCTGCCGGGTGTTGCCCATTTGCTATATTTAGCAGTGTCACCCCAAACCCTCTCTTCACCAGCGCTCCCCAGGCCGAGTGGGACTCCTGCAACAGCGTCCTGCAGAGGAGAGCCAGGGACGGGGGTAACGGCGAGGGGTTGCAGGGCCTCAGGAGTCACAGGGGCACGCTCCTTCCATGCATTACATCTAGGAGCAACGCTCAGGTGAGACCCATGACCAACAACGAGGGGTTTAAAATGAGATTTCGTTTCATGATCTCGCCACACACGCCAAGCTGCTGCCTGGCAGCTGTGCCAACCCCTGCCAACACGCTGAAGTCTGATATGCCCTCCGCAGCCAAAGTTTGGCTGGGCGATTTATCACCAAGATCACGTCTCCCACAAACTACAACTAAAGGGGCTGCTCCAGGTCATAATGTAAATAAATAAACAAATCAAAAGCAAATATTTGCTAACAAATATGTTATCTCTGCTTGGCAAGTGCACACGGTTCCAATTCCAAGTATCTCTGTTTGCACATGTGCAAGTTCTCACACTAAAACACAGACCCTGAAGGTAAAGAAACGCATGAGGGTTTCTTTGTTTTCTTATAATTGTTCTAGGCGTATAAGGTTCCACAACCCTACAAATACCTAGGTGGTAAAAGCAGCAAAGAGCAGCAATTAACTCAGAGCTCATATCGGATCCTCCGCTGGGATGCTCCCCGTGGTGAGACCCACTCCACGCTCAGCAGATCGTTACAGAAACCAGGAGATGTTTCGCTGTTAGAACCTGTGCTGAAATGCAAGCAGAGGCACTTCAGGGAAAAAAAAAAAAAAAAAAAAAAAAAAAAAACCAACAACAACAAAAAAACACCAAAAAAATAAATCTCTTCTTCCCAAGGATTAGCAGAAATGGAGGGGAAGCTGCGTGCCATCTACATCCTCCCAGCACTGCAGGGCAACAGCGTTATCGCCTCAGATTTCAGAAATAAAATCCCAAAATTCTTCTGGGACTGTGTAACAGGAGAAAAAACACTGCCCAAGGTTTAATTCCAAGTGTAGCCGGGCCATAAAAATACATGGGAGACTTTGGCAGAGCGTTGCCCAAGTATCACGGGTGAGACACGTTTTGAAGAAAAAGTCAACTTCTTTCAAACAAAAGGAGATGGGCTGCGCCGTGCCGTGACAGAGATAAATGAGCACAGCTTATCGGACAAATTGCTTCCCCTCAGCCGTATGTGGAAAAACTACGGCTACTTCTGCAGGCGGGCTGGGCTGCTGTGACAGAGCGGGCCTTTTCCTCAATGGTTTGAAGGGGGCTGACTTTTTGGTAAATACTCACTAGCTTATTTGGAAGACATTCCTCCCTCCAAGAGATAAACATAGGCTCAATTAACATTTAAAACACATTTTTGTTTCCTAAACAAACTCTGCAGCAGACGCAACTCGAAGAGAAGTTGTGACCCTTTTCATGTCACTTTGATCCAGCTGGAATGTCTCCAGCCACGCTGAAACGCTGCTACTCGCCTGGAGTGAGGTAAAAGAACAATAAACTCCAGTGAGTAATATAATATGGAACTGTTACACAAAACAAAATTACAGCAAAATAGCTCAACATGAAAGCAGTTATTATCTCTGCCGCAATTTTTACCCAAAAATATTCAGAGAGCCTGTTTGGACGTACATAAGCCATTGTTATTTCAACTGTGCTTGTTTTCTGTGTTCATGTGCTTTCTCCTAAGCTCATCTCACGTTTTATGGCCAGTAGGTGAAGATCTGAAATACAGGCAACGAGGTGTGGCAACAGAGTTTGCTTTTTCTTAAAATCAGGCTCAGGAGACTACAGAAGAGACCAGAATGATTTCAGAAGAAACTGCAATTTCCAGTTTGTCCAAAACATCTTAATATATGTGTATTTCAATAACTACATATCCAGCTGACTTTTGCCCCAAGATGATGCTTTGCTTTGCACAAATTGCTGGTCAAGGGACACGTCCCGATTGCAGCTTCACCCGTGAGACTCCCCCTGACATCAGGGGAAGCGGCGTGCATAAACAAGGGGACCTCTAAAATAAAGGGATCCGTTCCCAGCCAAACCTCTCATCTCTCCAGGGGTCTGCCTGAGCTGCCAAGGGGGAGAGAGCAGCTAAGAAAAAGCACAAGAGCTCGCTTCTAGAAGCCAGCAGAAGACATTTTCTGCTCACGTTTGCAATCCGCATTACGAAGGGCCAGCCCTCAGCCCTTGCCACCTCTTTTCACCCACTAAACCGCCCAGTGAAACAAAACACCAACAAATACAGTTCCAACACGCCGTCATCATTGCGTTTCTCGCTTGCTTTGCTCGGCCAGCAAGGGGTGGCTGGTGCAGGGTCCCGTCTGCAGGCAGCAGCTCGCGGTGCATCTGCAGCACAGCCCCGTCGCAGGAAGCAGCCGCAGACGTGTTCAGGAAGGCACGGCCGAGATAAGGGACCCCATCAGCACGCCCGGGCGTGCGGGGCCCGCTGTGCTGCTCACACGCTTCTGCCGGGCCTACATAAATTAGCCGTCTGCAGCAATGCTTGTAACCCGGCAGTTCCTCTTAGATCAGTGGTGCTTGAACAATTTCTTTTGGGTAGACTCATTTTTATCTGCTGGACCTTTACGATCGGCCCGGCTTTTATGATGCCAGATGTGTTTCTGCTATTTTATCTGGGTGTCCACGCTGCAGCGAGCGCTGCCTTACACATCAGTGAAGTTCATGGGGCGCTCACAAAGGCTTCTCTCCTCCCCTCTTTCGAGGTGCCCAATCTGCACGGGAGTACCCACAGACCCCTTTGCTGATAGTAGGATGGGGCAAAAATCTGCAAAAGGAACAGCCAGAGTAAAGCAAGAAAAGAAAGCTTCATGGGGAGAATGAGATCTGTGCGTTACTGAACTGGTGAGAGGGGCAGGGACCCTTCGGTCACTGCCTGGTCTCCTGCAAACCCAGGCGATGGGCCTGGACCAGTGAACGGCCCTCCAAATAGCTCCTCATACCCCCAGAAAATTGTGCAACACAAAGCACTCGAGTTCCCTAAAATACAAAAAATAAATTTAAAAAATAGGATAAAAAGACAAAAGCCGCAAGGAGAAGGTGTGAGAAAGACCTTGAGCTGCAATGCTGAAGGAAAAGGGAAGCCGTCAGGTGAAGCCAAGCAGGCGATGCAGGGAAGCAGACCACGTCCCATGTCAGAGGATGCAAAAACCATACAAAAAAAAACATTTGGACATCTTTTTAGAAAGCAAACCCAGGAGAGCAGAGGAGCCAGCTGTCACACTGCAGAGTTCACCTCTGCCACCCTTTGCACGTCACTTTTGTAAATGGTTTTTGGTCAAAGGGCTCCTGGGTGCCGCTAAAGCAGAGCCACACAACCAAGCCAAGCGCGTGCCCACCTCTCCAAGCAAGCACCACTCATGGTGTGGAGCTGGGCTGGAACAGGGCACGTGGCTGTCAGCAGCCTGCAGCCCCTCGGACACAGCAGGCGTACGGCATGGGGCAGCACGGAGGGTACCTGACACTTACAAGACTGGAGATTAATTATTCTGTGCAGGTTTGGCCCAGGCTGTGCATGTAAAAGTTGGATGTTACATGTATCTGCAGAAACCCAGGGATTAAAAAAATATAAGAAGAAAGTGTTCTGCAAATTGTTTCTTTGTAAACTTTACAGTAGTCTGTCATTTCCAATAATACACAAAGCACAACACGTCCAGGTGGCTGCTTGCTTGTTCTTGGTATAAATCAATGAATAAGTAAACAAATGCAAAATAAATTCTGTCCCTTTTAAGAAGGGGAACACAGCAGAAAGGCTGCCTCAGATATTTGCATGGAAGAGCTGGTTCATCATGCTAAAACACAGCCCCAGAATTAAATCCTCGAGTCCTAATCCCAGCTGTGCTCCTTCAAGGATGGACCAGTTATGAGCTGTAAAGCTTTTAGGAGTCCCTAACTCTGAAGTAGCGCGCGCAGAAATAAACACTGCCTGCTGCAGTTCTCAGCAAGGTAAATTTTACTGGGGTGATATAGGTAAACAAGGAGGGAACAACCAATTTCATTCATGCTGGAAGCTGCAACCACACAACACATGTGAGAGAGTCTGTGCAGAACAGCACAACATTGCCCTGCGGTGTGCCACGTGTCCCCAGCAGCTCCGTCCCCTGCCTGTGAGCCCTTGTGCCCCCAGGCAGGACCCCACCTCTTGGGGAGGCTTTAAAACCTTTAAGATAGTCCCCCGAGCCCAATCCATATACACAGGACCAACTTCTCCAGCCTGTATGGAGACAAACACCAGTTGATTTGGTGCAAGGATCACTGAAAGGACAGGGAAACTACAAGGATTCACCTCTGCTGAAATAAAATGACCCAGGTTACTGTATGGCAGCATCAGTACCAAACTTCAGCAAACAGATTTATTACATACTATTCATTTTTTGTCTATATAATCAAGTTTTACCACAGCCACGGAAGTTTGAATTATTTAGCAGGAGCTCCATGAATTCAGCAGACCATTATTTTTACCTTCACAGAGCCGTGATTTGAGGCAGAGGGAAAATGTTTATTATTAGTGGCAAAAGACACATAAACTTATAACCAGGAATGAAAACAAAAGTCATATTAAAAATCACGGTATATCATAAATGAGTCTAGCTAGCTTGGTGTCCTCAGGACACCCAAAGTCTCGAGCAGTCAGGTAGTTTGCAGGCTTCGCAGTGGTTGCCTCCCTCCCTCAGGCTGCATTTTTAGGAGCTGGGGATGGCAGTGGGGTCTACGGTATTTCTCAGTCCCAGTGGGACAAGGGTAACAGCAGTGCTTCGTGAGCAGCACCCCTCACTGCTGGGGCCATGGGTAGCTGGGATTTTGGGGAGGGTGAAGGGCTGGGACCTGAGAGCTGCTCGGCGGTGTCTGTAGCACACTGAGCCTGTTCGTAGCACCCGGAGCAGGTGAGCATGGCTTCCACATCCAGATTTTATGATAGGAAAAAAAACTCCGTGCAGATTTGTTACTCTGTGATGAAACTCATGAAACAATTTTAGGAGTTTGTGGCTTTAAATCCTTTTAAAGCACAGTGTTCCCACTGGGTCAGGTCCAACCATGAAAATGTTCCTGTGATGAGGCTTGAGTCCAGCATCACTGCCGGGCACTTTCCTTATAAAACACTCGTCAGAAGCATTCAATTACCCATGGTTACACATGCAAAAGAGCTGGATTACACTGGACTAGGGAGTTCATATTTCCCTACAAATGCAAAATAGCTGGATTACAGCATATATTGGGCAGTTCATATTTCACTGCATGATTGCAATGTTCCTGAAGACTATATGCATCTAAAATTCGGTGTCATACCCAGGGTTTGCAATACCTAGTTTGGAATACTTATGTGTATTACTTTGTACAACCTTTAACAAGAGAAACAAACGAGCACACACACAGAGCCATCCCCCGAACCAACCAACTTTTGTTTTCAGGCTTACCTCATCAATATGTCCAACAGCTCCAAAGATCTTTGCCGTTTGCCCAATCAAACTTGGAAAACTCTCACCAATTTCTTTTAGCTTTGGAAGAAAAGCAGCTAAGGCTACCGGGTCATAGCCAGCTATTTCTACAAGTATGTTTAGAATAACATCGCTATGGCTAGGGTCTCGTAAGTGTCCCAGTAGGCACGGAATACACTCCTTCAGCACCTATTTAAAATAAAAATGACAAAGATTGTGAATATATTTGAGAATTGTGAATACAGATAACCAAAAGAGGCGTTGTGCATCGGAGGGATAGAACTAAAATGCCAGACTTTGATTTAGCACAATAGTTTTCCACCTTTGTTGACCTTTGCACAAAGCTATTGCTGAGGTCAACAGGAGTTCAGCTCAACATATGGAACAAGGGTATGCTGTAGCCTTGAAATATTGCAGTTATGCATATTTAAGTAAGGAAATACTCAATTGTTTAAAAAAAGGCAAAAAAACCCTCACCAAATATTTCCTTTGCTCTGGGCCAATTCTATACTTTATGGATTAAAACAACATAGGTCTTCTCAGTCTTCCCCAGTGATACAGTAAATTAAAGTGCTAGCAGAAAGTTTTGATTTCCCCCAGCAACCAAATAACTTGACAAGGTTAATAGCTGGTACAAAACTAAAAATAAGGGGCAAGATCCTAGCTGCACAGAAGTGCTGCAGGCAAGTTGTCATTTCTTACAAGACATTTTTCAAGAGGTTGAGGGTCCAGTCCTTCAGAACACCTTACAAACAGGATGGAGTGTGATCAACTACCAACTGAGTTATTATTTTACATGCATACTAATGCACGTCTACGTGTATACTAACACACTTCTGACTGAAACGGCTGAATGCATGGAAAACACATTACAGCACAGAATGAGGGCATAAAGTGATTTTCTTTTTTTCTCAAGTGGACGATCAGTTTTAGCAAGTTGTTACCAATGGCTCTGCCAAAATATTGCAGGTACATGACCGAATAAATTGTTAACAGTGGTAAATGACACCTCTTTGGATTTACGGAGTGTGTGGCACAGAGGCAGAGCACTGCACAAACATGAAATACCTTAAAGCTATTACGGCTCACGACTAATGATTTGCATGCTATTACGACAGACTGGTCCCACACCTGCTGAAGCCAAAGGGAGGCTTTCCACCAACTTCCCAGGGTTTGGGAGGATGCTCCAAGTGCTCACTCGGGCATTTTTTGGCTTATACACCTACTTTTCACCAGCTCAGCATCTCCACACACTTACAGGGCCCTTTGGTTGACGACTCTCCTACTTGCAAGAGCAGCCCTATTTCATCTGTTACAGGGTATTATGATGAAGTTTCCTTGGCTGTCTGGAGGAAGGTATTAACTACTGCTGATTCCTCTTTTCCAAAGATTTTATAGATTCCATAAATTTACAAAGCAGGTAGCTTTGTGTCTTGTTTGAATGTGCTGGGCGCTGTCCTAGAATTTTCGAAGCACGGGATGCTTTGCCTCAGTTAATCTCTAGTTCACTCTTAATCATTTCCTAACTCATTTTTAGTTTTCCTTGATATATTACTTAACACAGTTCACTTATTCCAACAGAAATGTAGTTATGGGAATTAAAGCTCAGCTCATGGAGGAAGAGCCAAAAAAGTAGAAAACAGTTCTGGTTTAACACAACCTTTTCGGTCCAACAGAATCACTGTTACGTCCTCTTTACGATCAGATGGAGAATTTGAAATGGAATTAAAAAATTCACAGGGAAATTCATAGGAAAATCATAGGAACGCACTGCCATGCATGTTACGGGACTTACTGTTCTGAGAGCAGCTAGCAGACAGACTTTGCCAAGCCATCTGAACCAAATAACCTCCCCCAAAAGGGGGTGCAATGTGTAGTAGTGAGATATTCCAAATACAGTTTTACCCCAAGTTCTTTCTTCCTCGCCACGACCTGGAGGAGCCTGAGGAGGTGGTGCTGTTCGGCGTGGTGCAGCTGAGCCAGCAGGGCCACCAGCTCCCTCAGATGGAGGTTTATCGGCTGCGGCTGCTTCTCGTACAGGGAAGGCAGGACACGGAGCAGCATCGAGTTCCCTGAGAACAGAGCAAACGAGAGGCCGGTGACTCGGTGTATGTCAGTGCCCCACAGGCAGGGAGCGCCCTAGAAAATCAGCACACGCCTGGAGACACCAGTTTTTAAGAATCATAAGTACAGAACCAGGGAGGTGTAAAATTCACTGCAGGAAATCATGTACCGTGCCAAGAAGCCCAATAAATTATCTGAATAGAATGAATTATTGCAGGTATAACAATGTACATGTAAAAAAAAAAGGATTTCCTATCTATTATAATTGTCATTCTCAATCACAATACCATGAGAAGGCCACTTAACAAGCTTTCAGATTTGGATGATAAACTGGTCTAGGGCTCCACAGACTAAGTGTGATTTAAATTAATAATTAAAAAAAAGCTAGAAAGCACATAAAAGCTCTATTTCTCCTTTGTTGAGATTAAGGCTTTCAAATTAAGTAACCAGCATATGGAAAGAATAGTTGGTTATTAAGAGAACTAAATGTGCATGACAGTAAATTTGAACATAAATAGTTAAGGATGCCATTTCCAGGAATAGAAAGAAACCAGAGAGAGTCAACTGCAGACAGACACAGATATGCAAAACCCTCTCTCACACATTTTCTTAAGATGTCTGTGCATAATTCAATTTGAAGCCCAGGCTCATACCAAAATATATAACTTCACATCGCTGTACATGCCTGCCTCAATATATTTAAGTTTCACTTGAACAACATATGGAAAACATCTGCCTATTGCAGTGCAGTATGGCTTCTTTTTGTAAACCCTTGAAAGTCCTTAAGGTCTCTTCGGATTTGGTTTCCAAGAGGAACTCGCACTCTGGCCTGCTGCTTTTTCTCCCACTTAAATCCAAGCCTTATAATTTTGGAAGATAAGCAGGTCAGTTCATGGATGGTAGAAAGAGGATACATGGGTCAGACTTGATCGCATCGTGCTCCTGCCAGATACAGAAAGAGCAGCCCACAACACTGTTAGGTCTTACAACATTGCCCCTGAGGCAAGTAACCAAAATGAAACTCATTGCAGACTCAAAACTTTCAGGCAAAGCAGCCTGTAATGATCCTTAAGGGGTCCTTATGCTTCGGAGGAGTGCCTCCACACTGTTTATCCAGCCTCACTTCTGCATCCTCCCCCGAAGCATTTATTCTGCTTGAAGAGTTGTTGGCTTCTTCCCGAAGGCAGAGCTAACAACGAGGTTCAGACCCCACCTCAATTCCCGTGGATATGAAGAATTTGTCTTGTTCTGTTCAACAAACAAAGCACAAAGGCCAGCTGCAGATGAAGGATATTTGCTGATGGATTACCCCACACAGATCAGCAAGCAGCTCAGCTCGGGCCTCTTTCTATCCACACCTTTTTACACATCTCTTCCTGGTGCTACCAGTCTGGAAAAAGAATTGAGGGGCACAAGAGTCACTAATTTAGCAGGGGACTCATGCTCCTAAGTCACAGAGGTTCATTTGAAACTGCCTTTGACCTGCACAAGCAGCTGATAAATTTTATTTTGTAATTTTTAAACTAACCAGGATGGCAGCGGCAGCTGAGCACCAGGAAAGGCAGCGGTTGTGAGTAGTGCAGTTAAACACAGCCATCACAGCCCCAATTTGCCCATAGCTAAAACCAAAATGTTGAGATCGATTTACTTGAAGTTTTCTAGACTCACGTCCGAGTTTGAAATTGAACAATCTTGTAAACAAATGTACTGAAAAATTTCTTGTTCTCTGGATAATTTTGTGTTTCCTGAGTTAAGCCCTTTCTTTGTACTTGTGCATGTTTAGTTTCCACTGGAAGCTTCCTGCCCATGCGGAACAGACCCCTTAAGCTCCAGTCAAATTTTCAGCAGTGGTAAAAGATGAAATTTCCTTGTTCCCGGACAGGCAAAATTCTTGGTTGTAAATTGTGGAGGGAAATGATTCAACAGAAAAACAAAAAGTAGCAGCTCTACATGAGGAAAGACAGCAGCTAGCCTGAGATTCGCCATTGCCTAAGCCAGAATATCACAGGTAGGAAGATATCTGGAAGGTAAGACCAATTATTCACCATGAGAAAGCCACCATTTTAAGCATTGGACGCATTAGAGGAGGCGGTGTAATTTGCCCTGACATGATGGATTGCAGTTATGAAATACTTTGGACAGAAATACTTTGTACAGAAGTAAATTTGGGCAGCTCATCCAGTCACCATGCAGCAAACATTACTGCCTTTATATTCACTAACCAGGATAAATAAATAAAAAAAAAAAAAGGGCAAATTTGAAGCTAGCCCATCACTTTGGAGCGACGTTTAAGTGGCCTCACTGACACGGAATCCTTTTTAATTGAACAACCCCCACACACCAACCTGTAAACCATCCAAGCAGGCACCACAGTTTGTGTCTGTTCTTCATATAACTTAGAAAGGGTCATAAAGCATGCCCCAATTCACTACTTTCTCCTGTTTGCATGTTTCCAGCCAGCTCTGAGCACCATTTGCCATGCCTTCCCGGTTTCTAAGCAATTTCCCCTCGTGCAGCTCACCGACCTTTTGCATTCTCAGGGTCTGGCTGTGGCGATGCTCTGCCCACTCCCAACTAATTCACTTTGCTCCATCTTGCTTCCTCTCTCTCCGCCTAAACCAAGAGCCTGAAAAGCACATTTGCTGTCCGAGGACGGAAAAACATTATACTCAGCTCCTTAATTACCTTCTCTCCCTCTTCCTTCCTTACCACCCTTATCCCCAATGCTTTCCAGATTAGCCTTGCTCAGGCGTTCCAAGCAGACCACACACTGGGAATTATGCAACCCAGGCAGAAGCTAACGTACAGTTGGGGACATCCGATGGCTGAGCCGGGCTGGCTGCGAGTCAGGCAGGGCAGAGGCACGGCCAGCAGCAGCAGCCACAACGCCAGGACCACGCCGCAGGCACGTTGGCCGATCCCCTGCGTGCACAAGGAGTAGTAAAGGTGTCCACGTGCTCTGTCCCAGCTCTGCCCCATCCACGGCTGATCCCAGAAGCGCTGTGTAATGAGGCTGGTGGTGCTGTGTGGACGTACAGCCCTGTTCTGGCCTTCACTCCAGGAATACTCTGGGAAAAGCGCTTGCCCCAAGAGCACTGCGCTCCCTGGGTGTCCCAAGCTGGGCAG
Organism: Aythya marila; assembly: GCF_965140915.1. Classification (NCBI taxonomy): domain Eukaryota; kingdom Metazoa; phylum Chordata; class Aves; order Anseriformes; family Anatidae; genus Aythya; species Aythya marila. Next base: position 25,091,530 of record NC_139050.1, on the reverse strand, counting down.
AGAACTCTGCAAGTGTTCACCTCCATTTTACCAAACCTTTGCAGGACACTGTGCCAACACTACCATCTCTTTCAGGTGGCAGGAGAGCAGCTGGAGGCCCTGCTGTGGCAGGAGCCACTGTCACACTGCGGAACAGCCAGACGTGGTGCAGGGGAAAAGCAGCACAACACGGCCAGCAGCATGGGGAGCTCAGCATCATGCTCAGCAGTGCCGGTACCTGCGGTGTGCTGAGGCCATGCACACCTCCGTGCTACCTCCCTGTGTCTCCTGCCCCTGAACAGAAGCCCTGGTGATGGAGCAGGGCAAGGAAGCTGTGTAGGGGAGAGTGGAGCCCTCCCTGCCACAGCTGTGTGCAGCGCTGAGGGGCTGGGCCTGGGGGTCCCAAGCAGAAAGGGAACAGACTGCACGCTGAGTGTGGTTATGTGGGGTTTTTCCCCCCAGTTTCCTAAATATTTGGAGCCAATGTGTAACTTCTACCATCAGCATGCTACCCTTAATCTCAATTCTGGAATAATCAAGGGCCCGTTAAGCTGATAAACTTTCCAGAGCTTAAGTGAGTCACCACCACTACCACCACTGCTTGTCACTGGATTAACATCTAACCCACGAGCCCCTTGTTTTGTTGTTTCCAAGTGAAGAGAAACAGCTCTCATCCTGCAGCTGCTAACCTACGGGCTCCTGAAACAAGATCCTAGCAGCAATGCCTTATCACCAGTTACAAAGCTGTTACTGGTAATTAGGACTAGAAAAGCAAAACCCTAGCAAGCTGCCTTTAGTTTTTTCACAAGTTCTCCTTTGTTGTTTAAGGCAGCAAACCACCAGTATAATAGAAGTTTTTAAATAATAAAAAAAATATATTAAAAAAAAGTGCTACAAGATCTAGGTGAAACCGTTCGTGTGCATCTAAACCAGTTGCAGACCTATTTATTTCTCTACCAGTCCCCTCCAGAGCCCTGGCACACACCAACTGCCAAATGAGTTTGCAGAGAACATTTTCCTTCCCACAAAGGACACACAATGGCACGAGCGATGCAGCCTGGGCTTTTAGGCAGCGATCTCCGAGTGATTTCATCCCCCGCTCTCAGCCTCGCTTCGCTGCACGTTGCGGCAGCCTGCTCTCGGAGGGGAAGCGGCAGCTCGCAAGAGCAGCTTTCCCCATTCCTTCCCCTCCATGAGGCAGCCCTTCTCCCCCCAGCGCAAACCTGGAAGGCTGAGATTGAGCAAGCTGCACGCCCCCTTCGCCTCGCCGCCAAAACCAACAACCAGAAGTGCTCTTATTACAACACTGGCACTAGCATCGCTCATTCATTCAGGCTGAGACACTCGGAGCATTTATTAGGGGCTCGCCGCGGCTCACTCGCAGTCTCGTCTCCGCTGAAGTCTGACTTCGACTTTAGCTCCAGACAGCTCAGCTATTTTCAGGAAGCAGCTGGAGAATGCTGCCTCAAGGAGTGCTTTCTCTGCTCACGCTGTTCTGTGTTTTCAGGGCTTCTGTCTCTGTTCTGGATGAAGATGACGACTATGATCTCATGTATGTGAATCTGGATAACGAAATCGAAGGTCCGGTTCTTGGGACTGAGGAAAGTAAGTAGATTAAGTAGATTTAAACTAAATTTCTCTTAAGTGCAGTATTGCATTCTTTGTTGCTTGCTCTTGTACCAATTGTTACAAAAGTTTATTCATTGTAAGAGGAAGAAGCGTGTGCTCATACCAGGAGATTATTGCGAACAGCAAGCGCTACAGTACTTGGATAGCGTGCCTTGGAAGTTTGCTTCACACTATTGTTCCTGTTTTCCTGCAGAAGAGTGGGGTTGACAGTTTCAGAACTGCTCTGATACACACTGCTTTACCTTCCCATTTTGATACAGAAGGAAATGAACTGGCAGACTGGAGCTCATAAGCCCTGTACAGAGCCAGGTTTTGTTAAATACCCCTTCTGTTTAAAACCCTAAGTGCATCTGCATCTTGCATTCCAGCTTCGTGTGACTGCCAGCGAGAGCACACCGAGTGGGACAAGCTCTTCATCATGCTCGAGAACTCGCAGATGAAGGAGAACATGATGCTGCAGACAATGGACGACATCCTGAAGGTGGACCTGCAGACACTCAGGGCAGAGCTGAGCCAGCTCGCTGCCAGCCTCGCCGGCACCTTCAGCGCTGCGGTCGAGAAAGTCACTTCCCACGTCATCTCACAGGCAGAGCAGGCGCTTGTGAGGAGCAGTGACCACGGTGCAGAAGCCAAGGGGCTTCACGAGTCCCAGCAAGGAAAGGTTCTCGAGCACGTTCTGCTCCTGAGCCACAACGTGTCCAACAGACTCAGCCGCCTGGAGAGCGCTTGCCTGAGGAGGTCTGAGGCGGAGGCTCAAGAAACAGCTTTTCAGCAGGACAAACTCGGTCCCACCAGAGAAGACAACCTCATTTTGACCTCCCTGTGGAAAGAGCTACAGCAGATGAGAGCCGAACTGAAGGCATCGCAGAAATGGGCAGCTCGGCACTTGCTGCCAGCGGGTAAGTCCACACACGTTATTCTTTCCTGGCGAGCTCTTTGGTTGGCCTGTCAACGCAGACATGCTATGAACATTGACCTCCACACAGGACTCCAAAGCAATCTTATGGGTAGCCCAGGAGCTCTGAGCAGTCTGCAGATACAGGGAGGAAACCCAGTAAGGGCTCTTGAAAAAAAGAGGCGTTGAGCTTTTCAAAGAAGGGATCAAAGCAGGGTTTAATCAAAGTCCTTGCACAGGGCAAAGCAGCCACCCGGCTAGCATCCCACCTCCTGGAGGCTCTCCTAGATCAAAGAGCATAGAGCAACAAACATATTTTAAACACACAGAATATATTCTCTCACCTTTTACCTTCCCAGCTGGTAACTCCCACATACACTCGCTAGTCACTAATGCTCCTGTCCTGCTGCATGTACCCACCTCCTCCTTCCTCCTGAGCTAAGCGCTGCCTCCTCCTCACCAACCCTGATGCCCAAGAGCAGAGCCAGGGCAGAGGACGTGCTGCTGGGGACAACCAGCCCCAGCCACGCACGCTTCCTGCAGCAGGGAGGGCACGTTCACTGCACCCAGCTGTCAGGGCAGAATGCCTTCCCCGAGCACGGGAGCCTGCAGGTAACACAGCACGACTGACACGCCGAGTTTTTCTTTCTAAAACGTTGGTATTGGTGAGCAAGCGAGGTAGCCATAGAAAGACGAGCTCATATCTCAAAACTCATTGCAGTTTTTCTGTGCACTGTAATGTGTCACCCAGCAGAAGCAGCTCCAGCACCTTGGGTATGGTGGAGCAAACCCCTACCTAGAGGGTGTGGGTGCAAAGTTGCTGCATGCACAGCACAACCACGTTGGATGTAACTACTCAATAACTGGTGCTGCATGTTTTCTAAATGCTGGCATATCTTTAATGATCACATTTTCCAAACAGAAGTATTATGGTAGCATAGAAAACCCAAAACACGAAGCAACCTACACTCACAGAACCCCACACGTGTGAACAGGGAGGTGGGTGGTTACTCCAGCCTTGGCAGGGAGCCCCGAGCAATGCCACCAGCGTGGGCTCTTACACAGGTGAGCAAAGTGTGAGAGCAAAGTGTGAGAGCAAAGTGTGAGAGCAAAGTGTGAGAGCAAAGTGTGAGAGCAAAGTGTGCTTCTTGCAGCTGCAAAAACCACCACCAACTTACACCAGCCTATTACGCTGCAAACACAGCATAACAATACTTTATAACAAAGCATTTTGCAATCCAACAAATCCATCCTTTAACGGAGAACATTAATTCAGCTTTGTAAGTAACTTGCTTTTACTTCTTTACTGTAATATTTGGGTAATCTGCACGTCCTGGTAGGAGCTCTTACAGCATATTCCTCCTCCCTGCCCTCCCCCAGCACACGAATCTCGCCTTCCAAAAAGCATGAGCTCACCCTTTATCTCCCTGTAACACGGCCAGCCTTGCAGTCAGTCACTGTGTGCTGGGTGAGAGTAAAAAAACTCGCTCAGCTTTAAAGATCCCAGACTCAGCACTGGAAATTCAAAGTATTTCCACTAGTTCCTGCATGATTTTATAGGGAGCGTTTTGTATTTTTTTTTCCTTTCTTAATTTAAAAGACACATTTTAAGTACTTCCAGGGTCTCCCTCTCTGAATATTTTTTTTTTCAAGGGAATTTTTAGCAACTGACTTTAATTTCTCCCATCTTGAATTACTGCCAGACACTCTTGAGGGATTTTCAAATCACACTTTTTGTTCTTCAGCGAGGCTGTTTTTAATTTTGTTTACTCCTTGACAATAAAGCCAGAAAGCTTGCTCATTAAAAGCCATTTCACAATAGCACTCATAAGTAGCACTTTAAGGAGCATCCCCAACAGTTGCTTGCTGCCCCTCAACTAACTCTCTCTCAAAAAAAAAAAAACACGAAGAAATGTAAAATCTGCCCAAAGTTTAAAGGAAGCAGTCTATGAAATAACACAGCAGCACTATCCAGAAGGACACAAAGAGTCCTTCATGCACTGAAGCTGAAGTTTCCACACACATTTTAGACGTTTTAGATCCTCTAGCTTGTTTAAACAGGAAACGAAGCAGCTTAATTATAGAAGGGGGCTGCTTTTCCCCCTCTGGCTTGGAGTACTGAGTTATACCTAAGGACCAGGGAACAGCACGTTAGAATGCCAAGAATGTCTTGTGTTCAGTAATCATCAGATACTTCTCTCATAGCCATGAATTCCTGTTAACAGCTTTAATAACCTAGTTTCTCTTGCAACGTATTGATAAATTGGAGAGGGGAGGGGAACTGCTTTAAAAATACGAAATAGTGGGAACATGAGAAACACCGAACCAGTGCATGAGTTACCAACAGCCCTAAAGCCAGGGTCAGAAAACGAATTGATAAAAAATTCAAAAATACATCTCAGCATGCTTCTGCCGACACTCCCCACTCGGCTGCTGGAGGATGCTGCCTCAGACCAGTTGCAGGAAATCGCAGGGACAGAGGGCACGGGTTGGCAAGGGACAGGGGAACCAGCCAGAATCTGAAACTGCTCTCAAGTAACTTACTTAGTGCGAGATCCTATTTGTAGTTAATCCAGCACAAATCCCCCCAGGTGCTAGCTGTGCAGCCCTGGGTTCGTGCTGACATAGCCGGACAGGGCTGGCTCAGGAAGGCACATTTTTAACTCGTGCTGTTACGGGGCAGCAACACCAACAAACAGCCCGTGCTGCTCCGAGCGCAGCGAGCTGGCAGGGCTCCTCGGGTCACATCGCAGCCCCGATAACCGATGACATTTCCTGAGCCAGCAGCAGGACATACGAGATCAAGCCTTGCCTTCTGAAGTGAGCCTAAATATAGGCACTGAAACACCATCAGAAATCCGACAGGCAACGCGTCAGCGCATCCATTCGTCCCTCGAGCCTGAGGTGCCCTGGTTTGGATGAAGGGCTGCGGTGACAGGGCTTCCCCAGGGCCATGCTCAGCTCCTGGTGGGCACCATTCCAGCGTATTGCGTTGCACAGGACGGACATACCGAGCCCTGCTGGTACTCGGAAGGCCGTCATCAGGTATCCAGCCCAGCAGGACACGCTGCAGCTGCTGGTGACACAGCTCTGCGGTGGCTCTGTGCCACCAGCCCCGGCAGCATTTCACACTGCCATCCCAGGAAAGTCACAGTACGTAAAACTTCCAGGCTGGCAGATTGGCAAACCCATCCCTTTACCGTAACATGGCCAGGACAGGCAGGTAGGGTTAAAACTAAATGATATTTTGTGTGCTCCAGGACAGCAACGTGCTTTTACAGTGAAGGGAAGGTTGGGTCTTGTTAAAGCAGCACGATTAGCCCCTCAGTATGGCTCATTGCCATACCAAGGGCTAAGCAAATTCATCCGTCAGAGCTGCTACCTTCCTCAAAGCACCCCGTAAGCGGGTCCCTACATCCCACAGGATGAGCAAAACCCACAGCTCCCTCTGAAAAGTTCAGGGGTGAGCATACACCAAGGGTCCTAGCTGTGTCCATACAAACCTTTACTTACATAATCTTTCTAATTTACTTTTTCAGGCTGCGAAACAGCAATTCTATTCCCAATGCGTTCAAAAAAGATCTTCGGGAGCGTTCATCCAACCGCTGAGATGACCCTCCGCTCCTTCACTGCTTGCATCTGGATCAAAGTGACTGAGGTTTTGGACAAAACTATTGTCTTCTCCTACGGAACCAAGAAAAATCCGTATGAAATTCAGCTTTATCTCAGCCACGAGTCTGCAGTGCTTGCTGTAGGTAGTGACCAGCACAAATTAGTGGTCAAAAATGTAATTGTTCCTGGGGAGTGGATCCATCTCTGCGGCGCCTGGAGCTCAGACAATGGGACCGTGTCCCTGTGGGTGAACGGAGAGCTCGCGGGCACTGCCGCGGGCGTTGCTGACGCTCACACTGTTCCAGACGGAGGAATTCTGCAGATCGGTCAGGAGAAGAATGGCTGCTGTGTCGGAGGTGGATTTGATGAAGCTTTAGCCTTCTCAGGAAAATTAACAGGCTTTAACCTGTGGGACAGAGTGCTCAGCACCGAAGAGATAGCAGCGCAGAGCGGGGAAGATGCGTGCAGTATCAGGGGCAACATCATCGGGTGGGGAGTCACAGAAGTGCTGCCATACGGGGGAGCTCAGTATGTTTCTTAAACTCTTGTAAAGCAGTTTTTGAAGCAGAGAACGTATTCCATTAAGAGCAGCATGCCAATGCATACAATACACAGAGCTGAAAGAGCCTGCACCTCCCAACCTCCCAAGGAAGATTAGCACTGCAAGTTTACAGAATGAGGTACTGTGGAGATGGGATTTGATCTCTGCCTGCTGTTTTGGCAAAACACTGAAAACAATACATCAAGGCTTGACATTGGAAAAGCTATTCCTGAGGTCAGACGACCGCTGTCTCTCTAGCTTACGTATAAAAATGAGTGCCACTGTGGCCTGAGCAGAACCGGACTCCTGCAGTTCCTGCTAAGCTCCTGCACGTCTCCGCAGAACAGATGCAAAGCCACACATCTTCCAGGCTTCTCCAGTCGTTGGTTTTCAGAGTGCTCATGTCAATTGTGCAGAGGAACCACAAAAGCCAAGAAGCGTGTTGTTTATTAAGTGTTGTTAGTAATTTGTAGACTACAATAAAACTAGCTTCTTGTTTAAAGCATTATTTAATGCCACGGATTGACCTAACGTATAAAAGTAATATTCGCCATCATAATCCGATGTTACATTTTGAGAAAACGCAGCTGTATTATACTGTAAATTGACTTTGTAATAATTTTATTGAAATTATTTTTGTAAAGTTGTTCTGTAAATAAAGATACTTTACTAAACTAAGATTTTCCATGGCATTCATCAACTGGAACTCTTGAAATAAATAGAGAATCTCTTGAAATAAATAGAAAATGGGATTTTTTCCATGTTGGTAACCACTCTGTTTTAGTTGCTAATAGAGAGAAACACAAATATTAACGTCTCACACAAATGGAGAGACCTTCCCCTCAGAGGAATGACCTCCAAGCACTTGGCAAAGACAGCTTTACTGGTCTGTCATGGTAACAAGCCCCCCGTGGACACTGGCCCTTGGAGGGATCTGCTGCTCCAGCAGCTCTCCGTCGTGGCCAGGGCTGCTCGTACAGGAGGGACGCTGACACTGATAAATGCACATCAACCTGAGGGGATTCCTCACTGTTTGCTGAAGCCTCTGAACAAGTTATCTTGGCAAATGTCTTATTCAAAGCAATTCTCACTTCCACGGGAAACAGCACACCTTTCTGCTCTAGTCACATTTCTTTCTCACTCTACAGATGTCTTACGGACACGCTCTGAAAAGTTGCTGCTATGTTCATTCCCAAACACAACGCAGCTACCAAATCCTTCCTTCCGCAACACAGAATAGTAAGAAAAAAGCTATGACAAGGTAATTTCCACTTGACTACGCCATTCAAGGGTTTGACATTCAAGGTTGTGCTTTGCAGCTGAAGTTACACAATCTGCTTCAACATTTTGGCAACGCTGTGTATTTAAGGCAAAACTAACTTCTCAGAAGGCTGGAATTTCTCCTACCACTTACAATAAAAATGTAAAAAGCCCTTACTAAATAATAACTGCAAACAACCTGAAGTACAGAACAATGAAAGGTTACCTCTGTTCATCTGATGTCAGCCAGAAAACACATCTTCAGAGTTAAGAAAAGCACTCTACTTCCCAACATTGTGCAAGCGCAAAAATACTCTCAAATCCTCTTTCCATACACTGCCATCCATTAAATGAAAACAAATGTCCGTGAAATATAGCAGAACAAGCGAAATCCTCAAAAAGATTACCGAAAGTCATTCCTGGCTGCTTTTCTTTACTGTTCCTCATACCTGAAATGCTTTGTCTTGCAAGTATCCTTTTCCTACCTCCGCACTGGTCTGGCAGATTACCAAACGCAAAGCCAGTCCTCGCGTTCTCATCGGCTCGGCTCGAACACCCTCCTCTTTCCAACCGCTTTTCTTTCCCTTTCTAACCTCCACGAACAAGCAGAGCTTTCCCACGGCCAGTCTCCTCCTGCCCAGTATGAGGCACCTCCACCACCATGCTTCTCTTCCCTTCGGCGCTGAACTACATTTTTCTTTGTTAACAGTTACTTGGCCTGTTTCAAAGACACAGAGTAAGAAGTATCTGGGGGGAGTTTGGTCTCCAAATACAGAAGAGCCTCTGCGATCCTGCTCCTGCACTGAGAACAAACTCGAGGGAGCAGAGGTGAGTCCCATAACCTGGTGTGCAGCGTTGAGCTCAGCCCTGCTCTGTAGCCAGCCTCTGCCCAGCACAGCAGCACGTGCACGCTGCCCCAGCTCCCCCAGAAGACAGAGCAGCAGTGGGACCCTCAGATAACCATACGGTGGTTCTGCTGCCATCCCCTGGAAGCAGGAATAAGGCTGCCTGGTCTCTTATCCTGATGGAAGGTGCCAGCACGCGGCCTGTCAGCATCACGCGCACGGCACAGACACACACGTGCTTAGAGGCTGAGTTCACACTGCACAGAACAGAGTAGTTACATGCTCACTCTAAAGAGCTCTCTTAACTAGGACGATAAGAAACTGATTGTGCAGCCAAGCAGTTGCCCCAAGTAGCCAAAAACCCAGTCAGCTCTCAAACACTCGCAGGCAGCAGACCAAAGCCTGCTATCAGTCTCGCTGGTGCCACTAGGCTGCACCCAGTCTGCGCAGCACCAGAACAAGGCCCTTTGTCTCTGCACTGCTTCGTAAAGCCATCTTTAACACCCTCTTGCTTCCCTTCTCAAACAGCTTCTTCTCGTGGTTCTTAGCCTGCTGCACACCAACCTTTTCATGCCTGAACCACAAACTGTGTACGGTGCCGTGAAGCCGGTATGCAGAGCAGAGCACTGTGCCTGTGCAGAGTACTCTCCTCCAATCTGCAATTTCCATCTCTGATGTCCACAGCAACATCTGCTGGTGGAATAATATAAATGCATGAAAACCAGCAGGCACAGTCAAATCCTTCAGTTGTGGGCATTTGTCGCTCTTTTCCTAAACTTATGGCTGTGCCCCAAAACTTGTGTCACTTCATCTTGCTGTTCATAGTGCCCTGCTTCCCCGGCAACATACAGCATAATTAGACAGCTATTTGTACTCATTGCTATTACCTGTGCTTGAGAAAACAGTGACTTTACTGCTGCAGTAGCACTATATTGCAACGAACACTGTGAACTTTACTACCTTTACTTACTTTTGCAGAGGTATGAATATTTTTGGTTTCTTTTTAAACCACAAAAGTAAAATTTACGGAGTTTAGCAACAAAACTGTCTAAAACTACTGATGTGGGCAAGACTAAAGCATCACCATAAAGCTTTTAGATCTTACATCTGACTACTTTGCCACAGAACGGGATTCATTTCATCCTCATTTATATTTTGGAGTATTGCCAATGACACTAATAGAAAGGATAAGAGCCCAGTAACTAGTGTCTCCTAGCACAGCTTATTATTTGAAGTCCATTAGTACAGTGCAATAGCAACTACAGATATATTTCCTGCCCTGTGGGTCATCCAATCTGCAATGAATCTTCCGCAGTCAACAAGGTTCATTAAATTCACATAGTCTTAGAAGGTGTTCCTTGATGCACTCTGTTATTTTAGATTGCATCTGATATATTTCATCAAATGCTTATGAATGCTTGCGTGCACGTTTTATACATACATGTCTCGTAAGTGTTTTTGTGCATAAAACGTTTATTTGTATGTTTGTATATACACCTACTACAGACTAATTAATAATTATGGGCACACTGCAGGACTAAACCCAGAATCTCAGTGTGTTCATACCTTGAAGGACACTTTTGACGATGGCATCTGTGTGATCAGCCAACAGGTCCGCTTTGGCTATTGCAGCCAAGGATAGGTAACTCGACATGTTTCTGCACAGCTCCTTATTGCCTCTCTGGAGAAATTTCACCGCCACTGGGACAGCTAAGGCCATTACTGGAGGTCGATTGTAGTTCTGGAACAACATGAAGAAACACTGAAAAATAAGCAGCTGAAAAAAATTATTAAAATGAAGTCTCCTGCTGATCAGAATTGGAGGAAGAAAAAAACAGGTCAAAAAAGGTTATGTTTTGGTAACACCACTGGAAACAGACTTCAAAGAAAGAGCACATAAGGAAACTTAAAACTGCTGCAGCAGGAGATGATGACAATACATCCATTTTTGTATTTTGCAAGAGGAGGAGAAAACACAATACTGAGTGCACTACTTAAACGTTAACTGCTGTAACATTTCTAACTATACGTTCTGTTTTGTGCCATCAGAGAACACAGCAGAAGCCGCATCCATTATCCAGACAGAATAGGTAATTTTCACCCCAAAGCACAGGAAATATTTCAGAGCATCACTCCTGCTGTTGACCAGTAAATATTGCTCACCACCCTAGCAGACCCATTGCTGCCTTTCACCCCAGCAGGGCAGCCCTACCTGCGGGCACAGCATCCAGGCAGCATTTTGCTGCTGCTGCTGCTGAGAGGTTTGCTTCCTTCCCCTGCCCTGCATCCTCCAGTGCCCTGCTGCCCCTGCCCTGCAACACCTACCCTCCCCAGAGGCCACCTGGGGAAAGCTCAAAGGCCTGAGCTGCTTTCATGTCCAGAAACGGCATCAGAGCACAGCACAAACATGAGGAAGAAGACCCTAGAACCACGCGGTTCTGCAGCACAGGGTCTCCCTTGTATTTGGCATAACTATGATGTTTCTGTCCGAGTTCCTCGTTTGTTTAGTTGTGTTCCTCAGAATTTACAGCAAGGCATGAATATGGCAGCCATGTGTGAAGACAGCCCAAAGCTGTAACTCAAAACCTTACAGCACAATTCACGGAATATTGAGAGCTCTTTTCAAATTGCAGCTCCAAGTAAGTGAAAACAAAGAAGCCCTTTTTGAAGGACAGGGGGTAGATGTAATTAACTCTGAAATCAAAGGCACACCTGTCAAACGAGGAAAAGAGTACACGTGAGGACGTGTTCTGGAAGGCTTGTTCACAGGGTAACCAACTATTTTTCTCTGATAATTAAGATTTCCCTTCTTAAATTCCAGTCAATTCCTCTGAGCACCAGGGTCAAATGATTTTTTGCCTACACTTGGGACTAAAGACAGCTGACTTCTGTCCTCAAAATGGCATCGAGCTTCAGTGATCTTAGGGTTACCTGCACACATACTTAGGTTTTGAGATTCGGGTAAGGATTTTCTGCAACTATTTGTGTGTGCAAAATTGCGTGCACAGATTATAAACCTCTATTACCTGTTATGTTCCCGAGTTAAGTTACCTCACTGCTCTTGAAACAAGCAGGACATATTTGTTTACGTGCAATTGAGGATCTACATTCTCTCTGAAACCTCCTTAATCAGTGCTTTTCTCTCATCTTCACTCAGTTTTGAATATCTCTTTGAAACCAGAGTACGTCGTTGTTTTTGAAAATAGTCCTGCAATATGATTAGATTTAATTAGCATCTGAAATCACAGGCAACCACTGGGACCCAGATGTTCCTGAAAGCAACAAAGTAGTGCAAGGGAAGGCAGGCCAGACTTAACACATGCTCATTCTGGAGCAGCACTGAAAAAAATAAATTTAAACACAAGAAAAAACCACAAATCTATTGTTCCATATACCCAGTTACGTTGCCTGCTAGGCCAGCTCTGCCTCTGTGAGTAGTAACTGCCTTGGCCATTAGCCTCACGGAGAGCACGGCTGACCCTAATTAAGGCTGCAGTTTGCTGCTCAACCAATGCAAAAAAGCCAAGTTAACCGGCTGTGAGGACTCATGCCTGCAACAGAGACCTGCCAAGCAGTGAGTGATGCAGCAGCTCTGGGATGGCCCCTTTGCACCAGCCCCTGAGGGCTGCAGCAACACCTAGGCACTGCCACAGCTCACTGGGGCAACTGCCACATGACCAAATACTGCATTTTCACAAAAACCCTTAAAGTGAATAGACCTTCAGTCAGCAGCACATTTAAATCAACATAATGCCTCCTTGCGTTTGGAGGGGAGGCACTACTGAGTGGGAGCCAAATTCTGCCTCCATTTTATACTCTAGGGCTCCATGGAGAAAGAAGGGGAAGATAAGACTTGGCCCTCTGACTAGTATTAAAAAGATCTAAGAAAATTCCAAAGAATAGGATTTTTATTTTTATTTTTTGACCTATGATAAAGGTGAAATAGTTAAGAAAAGGTTTTAATTCAGATGGAAGGAGAAAGGTTCCATTTGCGCCTTTATAAATAATATCAGGGCATGACAGCACACTTATGTGTAGGTGACAATGAAAACCAGATTTCAATAATATGATATAGTGCTGTTTGCAAACCTAGGGGACCTCCCTGCTGCTAATATCAACAGAAACATGCTGTGAGATTCAACCCAGCTGTCAGATATTCATTACTACTTCAACTAACCCTCGCATATTGCATAAAAACCCAGTTTATGCCTTTCGTTCTTCTTTTATGCGAAGAAACTTGCTCAAAGCAGCTCTGTTTTTATAATTCCCATTTCAGTGAACTCCTCTCTCAAAGCAATCTGTAACACAGTGCAATCCCGAAAACATTTGGATAAGAGCTCGCTTGATTTCGGCACGCAGTTGCCAACAGCGCAGACTGAAGGCTTGGACGAGCCGTGGAGCACTGTGGCATTCCTGTAAAGTACGATATGATTTTACAGTCTACAGCCTTTGGTCTGGGAAGTTGAAGTGGTGCTGCAGCCAGCATCCAAAGCCAGTTCCTGCCTCACCCCCAGGGACTCGAGACAGAAAGGGAAGTGAGCAGCACCCCCTGCGTATCGGGGGCACGGCCCTTGGCAAAGCCAGCCGTTCACAGAGCAGGGCAGACACGATGTGACCCCCCCAGCACACCACTGACCTTCAAAGGATGCTTTACCAGGCCCTGCTCCTGCAGCTTACGAATCGCAGCTCCCAGCGCAGCACAGAAGGAATCCTGCTAAATCTCATCCACAGACTTGACTATGTCTGGCTAGAATAAACTCCTTCTCTTCCCAAACCAATATCGGCAAGAAGCTGGCTTCAGGCAAGGAAGTTTCATCCTTTTTTTTTTTAATATTTTGTTGTAATACTTCTTTGTGTATCGTCAGTGACGGACTAAGAGTAAACAACTGACCACAAATCATTGTAAACTAAAGTTTAATTGAAGAAAATTCATTTTTAATTCCACTTTTTTTTTTTTTTTTTTTTTTCCTGAAACTTCTTGTTTCTTTTGGATTTTAAATACCTTCAGCAAAACTAGATGAGGAATCTCAGGAAGTTTATTGAGCAATCCTACAAGGGGCTAAGCAGCAGCTTTCATGGGACAGTGATGTACGTGTGCCAGTACCGCTGCAATTCTTACAGTGAAAGCACTAGAAAACCCACATCTGATTTTAAGAGGTACAGAAAGGAATTATGAGACAGCAGCCATGCTGCAAACACCACCCCTAAGCAGTCCACACAAACACACACTCATGGCATTTGGAGAAACGACTGCTGTGTCTGACCCATACATTGTACCTACAGACGAGACTCTGGAAAGAACCCAGATTTCTGCTCCCAGTTAGATAACTGTACACAGCTTTCTCTAAGGGCCCATCCAGTGTATGACAGTTTTTTTTTCCCAACAAGAAATAATATTGCTTGTAGTCCCTGCTTTTAAAATATAGTAATATATATATATCCCATATTAAATCAGCTTGGGTCTTAGGAGGATTTTTTTCCTCCTCCCCATCTTTAAATGGCTTTTCACCCTAAGATTACCTTCTTAGAAAGCCTTGGAACAGCCTACTCCTACCCTAAAAGGCTGCTGTATACTTTGAGGTCTTATTTTTAGTCTTGCATTTACAGGGTTCAGACAGGACCTATTTTCAGCTGTTCTTCGAGCAAACATTTTTGGGACCTAAATACTTTTTCCATATTATTGTTGCTGCCTCCAGCATTTAGTAAAATATTCTAAGAAATTATTTCAACACTCTTGACCAGGGCATAACCTCTTTCTAGTCCTCTGCTTAGAGCAGTAGCAATCAGCAATCAGGTTTTAGGTCAGAAGGCAGTTTCCTGCATTGTATCTGGACTCAGCTTTTGCAATCCAAATTTAGAGGGAGAGTCTCCTTGCTGACAGGATATCCAGTGACCTAAATGCCACGTTATTAAAATGTCTTCAGTATTTTTCTGCCTTCCAGAACAGTTCCAAAGAATAACCTCTTTCCCAATTTAAGTGCTTTCCAATGAAACTTTCTGTAACCACAGAAAATGGTAGCCCTGTGTCTCCCACTTTCTTACATTAAATGCAAATACTTGGAATTGACAAGCATTAAGATAACAACATCTGGCACTAAATAGTCACAATATTTCTAAAGATAAGTAATCTGCCAAAACGTTTGATTCATCAGAATATTACCACATATATGCGATAATGTACATTAACATTTGGGGTCATATTCTTGGTTTTAAACAAATGCAACTACTCTCATGCACCCTTAGAAAACATGAGGCACAACTGCTTTTTCAGAGATAAATCTGGATAGCTGAGGAATGCATGACACTCCCTTGTTTTTTCCAGCTCGTTCTTACCTGCAAGATACAGCTCATGATATCAGATGCTATTTTGGCGTGTGGTGTGTCCTCATCTTTTCCGGAAGGCTTCAGGTTGTGCTCCAGGCACGACTCCCAGAGAGCCACGAGGGCTTTCCCGTGCTTCTCGATGGACTCGGTCTCCCTGATGGCAGTGGTGATGCGAGTGATGCAGATTTCCACCACAGCCTGGTCGTTGTCGTTGGTTTGGTAGTCCTGGATCAAATAAAGACATCAGCCAGTGAATGCACATCCTTTATCAGACCCCATAAAACTAACCAGAAGGCTTGAGATTTTTGTAGCTGCCTATTGTTTGCTCACTTCCACCTTCAGAATTAGTGTTTAGCATGAGTAAAAACAAATCAGCCACATCATAGATGATACACTTGCTGTTCCTAGTCTTAATTCTCATTACTGTTAAGATACAGGTTATGTTATCACACGATTTTTAGCAGACTGTCTCAAAGCATGGCCTTCTTGACCACAGACTGCAGCTGCATGCCTTATAAACACTCGTGTGGGCCTCTTCTCCCATAAGCATCCCAAAACTCACACTGAAATTGTTACCTACATACAGCCAAATGCAGGGTCCCAAATATTTCCCATCATGTTAGGTCCCTGGTGTAAGCACGGTTAGTTTCAATTAGTATTAACATAACACGAATAAAAATTAATTAAACAGGCTTTATTGCAAAGCCCTGTAATCCCCTGTAATTACTGACACACAAGCCACGTGGCAATGAAGCAGCAGCACTGTGTGATAACATAAAAGGCTGCTGGGGAGAATCATGGAGTCAGGTCTTGTAAGGTTTGCACATTGCCAAAACTGATTTTAAAAATCACAATGATGTAACACACCGGAAAAGCACAGCTGTTGGAACAGGTATTTGTGTTGCTACTTGAGTATCCTAGCGCTCCTAAGAGCTTGCCCTTCCCTTCTGGCACACACTCCAGCCAGAAGTGCATTTGAGGGGTTCTGAGGCTCTGGCTCAAGTCTGCTGTGAAATATAATTAAGGACTGGATGAGCTGATCATTAAACTGTGCACAACTTGCTCTGTAACCAGACTAGTTAAAGGCAAAACACGGGGACAAAGAGGTGACAAAGGTAGTCTGAGGAGACATGGGGCTGGACTCTGGTGCTGGCAGCATCATCCTGCCTGCTTTCAGAAGCTCACCAAGCATTTTGTAGCCACACACACTTCACCTCAAAGGAGCCAGCAGTGTTTGTGTAACCAGCTCACTGCAACAAGCCCCAAGCCTGGAGCTGTCCATGAATAAATGCAGGAGCAAAAGCTGGACACTCATCTTACATTTTGTATGGCATTCTTTAGTTTAAAACCTTGAATTGTGTATGTCACCACTTTTAATGCTTTGTTTCTATGATATATTGAATCACATGAAAAATTATTAGAGGACAGTGTTTCACTTACAGGAGATGAACTAATTATTCTTATCTGTTCAAGAGCTTCCGAAAGGCTTCCTTCAATTTCAGCATCATCTAAGGAGAAGAGATCCCCTGCACGTGAAAGGTCCTTCTGTGCCAAAACCAGCCCGAAGAGATGATGCATGGCTGTGTTTGCTGCCACTCAGCCAGGCCTCCACATGCAGCATATGAACGAAGGAGTTAGATGAGGACAGAACGGGAACAACCCTGCGGACTGGCCATCACTGTAATATGAAGAATAGATCTGTGGCACATTTCAAGACTTCTTTGGCCACAACCTAAAAGGAAAATAACAAATAAAAAATAAAAAAAATTAAAAAAAAAGAAGGAAAAATTAGCAAATACATTCACTATCACCCAGTTTAGCAAAGATTTTTAAATGATGCATGTAAGCAGTATGCAGAATCCCTAATCTAGGGATGTCCTCAAGGACCTACCATGAACCGCATGTTGAATTTGAACAAGAAAGTTTCAGCTTTGCCACTCATGGGGTTGGCTTTGCAGAGTGCAAGAGACTCATGACTGTGAGTCAAAGGTGGTCAACATAAAGGTATGACATTAGACACCTGCTAGATATGGTCCTCATTTAATGCACAGATTTGAGTTGGTTTCAAGTGTTATGCACTGGAAAAGCAGTGCTAGAGCTGGATTCGAGCTTCATAGAGCTTCTATGCACATTGCAGAAATAGCATGGTCTGTGTTTCCAATGAGCAAAATTTCTCTATATTACGTAGAGGGGTAAAAATGTCTGAGATTTGACACTTAGCAGAAGTAAAATACAGGAGAAAAGGGAATCTTATGACAAGTAGGCAATTCATAACCTGGACAGCGAGATGAAGGAGCTGGATGAGCACAACAAGTGTGGGAATCGAACAGCACCTTGCTTTCATGCAGGTTTGGGTTAGCTGAAGGCGTGCACAGCCACACGTGCCCCAACGTCGTGCCGACAGCTCAGGTGCTGCAGCAGGAGCACAGCAGCTGGCACCGTGGGCTGCAAGCAGCCCTGGCTATGCACCTACCCAGCCTGAAACCTGAGAACACAAACATTACGTCACAGGGGAAAAAATTCCCTCTGTCTTCACTTATTCATATCATAAAAAATATTTACTGATTTGGAGGATAGCAAGAGATCTACCAAGCACGCTTCCAGATTGCCCACGTGGTGCATTCATGGGCAAATTCCTCTCCTGAGCTGATGAACATAGTTCATCATGTAATTATTAACTGAAATATATAGAGTATCCTTAATTCCTGTGCTCTATTTTACACTGTTTTTCAGAAAAATAATGCAAAACATCAAGTAAGGGCAAAACCAATGCAAAAAACTGAGAACTTTCCAGAAATAGTTCATTGAAACAATCTCTATTTTAACAGAACAGACAAAACCCCGACTTTGATCTCCCATTAGCCAGTTTTATAATTTAAACTATTTAACTATTTAAAATGATTTAAATAGTTAATTTAATAGATAATTAAGAAAATCTATCAATATCATTACACAGTGTTTTTGTTTTTTTTTTGTTGTTGTTGTTGTTTTTTTTTTTTTTATTTGCAGCAAGACAAAAGCAGAAAAAAGCTAATGAAATTCTAAACCCCAAGGCCCAAGGGGCTCAATTCTCCTGACAAGCTCGAAGACCTAAACCAGCAGTCACCAAGTAAGGTGAGGGTGCTCTGTCTCCAACAGAGGAGACCAGGCCCATCATACTCCTCCACAGCAATTCAGCAATTCTCAAATTTACAAATAAAACTTCAGAAAGCCATAGACAAACTGATTTTTTTTTTTTTTTACCTGTTCACGATTTCCCAGTGACATCCCCACTGATGTTTACAGGTGTAAAGTTTGTGCTCTTCGAAACAAAGCCTGTTTGCTCTGCTCTCCAGCTCCCACAGGCAACATCCAAGGGCACGAGTGGAAAGCTGGGGAATCTGGTGGTAAGCAGTGAACCCGAAGCTGTTAATTGCAGTGCCAGGAGTAAAGCATTCCAGGAATGCAGACTAAAGCAGCCTAAAAGTTACCAATCTCTCCGTCAGGTGACTAAATGAACCTAAACGCAGAGAGGCCTTATCTTTGAATGAAACGCTCTGTTTCTAGGACAAAATACAAAGCCTATTCCACTTGACTGCGGTTGTTTTTAATAGAGAAAACAGAACTCTCTGTGTTAGTGGAAAGCTATCCTTTCCTGGGAAGAAGGGTAAAAAGAAAAACTCAGTAAGCTCACACTGTTTTGTTCACTTGTTCTTGTTCTTGCAATAGAGGAGATTTTTCTGTCCAAAGGAATAAATGCTATCATTCTGTAACACTTTGCATGAATACAAAAGAGGGTCTGAAGTTTTTTGGCTTTTAACATTACTTTTAGAAGTGGCACAACAAAATCTGGATAGAGAATTCAGAAAAATGCTTCAGGTATGGAGATCCCTTTGAGTCCTGCCTTTGATCGGATGCCCTGAAACACAGCTACCTTTTCTTGGCCTTTTGCAAATGAGATTCTTTCTACTCAATGTGCTTCTGCAGAAGAGTTTCTCAGAAAGGTCCTGTTCTCTCTGATGGAATGGTTCCATTTGTACGTGGTTTATAGACAATAAAGACAATATTGGAAACATTTACTTAACCATAAGCTCTTTGAAATGGAATTGTATTGTCATCTTATTACTTAAATTATGTACAAGTGCCCAAAAGACTCTTCTTGCATAGGTCTTACAAGGAGAAAATTGTTCTTTGAGCATCTCCTTACTCACTACAAGATTTCAGTTTGCTGCTTGTAGGTAGCTGCCACTGAAGAAAAGATGAAACATAATAAATGTCTTTTATTCTTAAAAAATAGAACCTGGTTGGACAATTAAATTGCTTCAGAGTGTGGTTCCTGAGATGCCTCATCAGCTCAATTCCACATCGTCAGAATCTTCTTGTTCAACAGGACAGACATCCCTGTCTGATCAGCATCTGAGATCAGACTTACATTTGTACCTCACGTACACAGTTAATAGAAAATAGGCAAAAGGACTTGCCAAAGTTCCTCCCTCCCTGTCAGTGCTGTGTCCATGGGGGCAAACAGCTGGGATCTACACCTTCACGTGGTCAAAACATGGGAAGAAAGCAGCGACTCTAGCTCTTGTAACAAACACCAGGTCATCATTATGCATAAAAAGAGACAGCTGATACCACAGCCCATTTCCACAGGTTCATGGTGCTCTCCCACATTTAATTCAAATTTTTTATTCTGTTTTTTGCTACACCTAGATTCCTTTTTCATGACAAACTTAAAGAGCCACGTGTTCCCTGGGACCTTGAAGCTGCTCCCCTCCAAGGTGAGTCTCTTAACTTGCTGGAGGCACAACATTCTTACCAAAGCTCCTTATCAGAAGCAATCAGAACAAAAGCTAGCCTGACAGGTTTCAGAGCTTGAAGCAATTGAATTGGTCTGTTTGCAAAATAATTCCCCCAATGAAAGAAGATTAACAATAAAAAATTCACGTAAAAGGGCGGTCGGACCTAAAGGCATCCAAGAGCCAATTGAACTCAGCTAAAAAAAGAGTCATAGTTTTATCAGGAACTCAGATTCTGCAGAAAGACATTAGAAGGACAAAAAAAAAAAAAAAAAAAAAAAAAAAAGTATTTTTGGAATCAGAGAGGAAGGGAAAGGAATAAGATACGTTGAATTTTTAGTGGGGCAAAGGCTGCAAGAAGTTAGAGTCATTTCCATAACTCGCAAAGGACTTGAGATGAAAGTATGGTTGCTCAATTTTACCAGATGGTTCTATCCCACTGAAAACAAAAGGGCAATCTCTGAAGAACTGTGCCATGTTGTTAATATAGCTGTACACTAAACAACAGAAATATGGAAAACCCCTCACTATACTTAAGAAATTTTTGGAAACGCAGGCTACCTGCAGTTAACGTTAAGTGAACCTTACAACATCTTCCAGTTTCCTCACTAGAAAGCAAGAGGCACCTAACCTCTTACTGCACTGCTCAAGCAAATTAGAAGGGAATTTACATCATACTGCATTTCAGAACAAAGTTAAACATTACCGAGTCCTAAGCTAACTCATCTCTGCAGTAAAATCCATAACCCACAGCCATGAGGGATAAACTCTCAAAGCCTCTGACTGGTTGCTGTTGAGCACATTGAAGGACAACAGGCTGTGAGGACGAACCTTGCTGGAGCCACACCAAGGACAGGCTCTACTCCTAAGGTAGTGCACAGCAAGGGCTCCAAATTCTTAATCTGTTCAGCACTTCCCAAACCCCATTCTCTTCCACCCATTTTGCCACAGGCACTGAGCATGGTCTTCCTCAAACACCGCAGCACAGCTTCAAACTAGAGCCTTGCCAGCTGATGTTTCTTCTTTACTGATGGATCAAGCAACCCTAAAAGCCAGAACTCTTTGATAAAGAAAAGGCAAATTTCCTTTTCAGTATAAACTGAACACCCAGTGCAAAAATTATTTTAGATTTAGTTGTCAAGCAAATTACACAAGAGAGAATTCTCCTTAAGTGAAGAGAGTTGTGTTAAAGGACTGGGAGGCCAGAGGTCTTGCTGTACCATGGCAATCCCATGCAATCCCAGCCCAATGCTTTGACTATTCTATCAAGAAAAAGGAATAAATAAATAAATACATAAATTTCCTTACCTCACAGACATGTTGCCATGCTTAATACACTGGATTGTATGAAGTGCTTTGGATGCCTTGGATGAAAGACGCTACAGGAAAGCAAAAGCACAACTGTGTTAGTAACTCTGCCTTTTCAGCACTGGGTGTGCAGACTATAAAACATGCTGCATGATACCACCAGGAGTAAGACTGTATTTCACTGAACTGGGTTTAATATTTAGGACATGGTCCTATTAAAAACAAAAAAACACAGGAAAATAAATAGGACAGCAGCTCTACAAAACCCTGTGGGAGTTTGATGTTATTCACACACGCATGGATTGAACAAAGAGAGGTTTGGATTCCCATTCTCTCTGGGGGTGGGGACAAATATTTCCAACAACTGCACATTTAGTTTTATTTTACTTTTCTATGAATAGGAGGAAGATTACAATCACCTTCAAAGTAAACTTTCTCTCTGTGTATACAGCAGGATTCCCTTCTCTTGAAATCCTTCACCCCCACCTCACAGGAAAAATCTGTTCTGCGGAATTAGAAAAAGGATGTCTCGGTCACAACAGTTCCTAATGTCTCCAAGACTGTTGGATACTTCCTTCCCCACATGCATCCATGCAGGAAAAAAAGAAAGCACGGATACATTTCCTGATTATTTTGGGCCTGAAACTTTCCCAAGAACATTCACATACGTAATTTATGGAGAGAATATTGCAAGATATTTTGGACAACCGCCCCCCTCCGTGTTACAATAATAATTTGATTTATTTTTGTATTTGAAACACATTTACTTACTAAAATAGAGCGCTCTTTCGAAACTTTTAAATAAAGTTCTCACATTTTTCAGTGAAAGAAAAGGATTAAAGATTATTTTGAAAGAGCATCATTTTCACACAGGGTGAATAGACTACAGCAGTTCCCATGGGATCAGCTGCATATATTTAAACTCTTCCCACAAAACAACCATTGTTTGCTACAAGCCTCTGTTTTTTTTCTGTCATGACAGGTTTCCACACTTCGTGTCGTCTAGAGATCCCATGGATGCTGAGCTGGACCAGATGATCAAACAATGAAACATTAAGTCTACTAATTAGGATTTATTATTTTTGGGGGGGGCTAACGAAACACCTTGCTGCAGTCCTGGGAGCTGCAAACTGACTAATGCCCAGTCCTTATACAAAAATAAATTGTATTCTTACTGGAAGCAACTGTAAAACAATCAGAGGAAATGTACTGCCTCTTAAGATCCATCTCTTCTAACAGGTTGCAGGGCTTTTAGGGAGGTCTTTTCCCAATTTAAGGTCAGAACTCTTCCTTGACATGCAAACCACCATGTAAATATTCTCCCCTGTGATTAACTGGCTTAATTGGTAGGTTTTACAGCTCAGATGATGCTTTAAGTGAGCCAGATCTCACGGATTTGTTGCAATTTGGGCTGCAAAAATCCATGTAGAACAAAGCCGACAGAGAGTGGAAAGAATGTACCTGTAAAGCTGTTAGGTGTGCCTCTTGCGAAAGGTTTGTAACTTGACCAAAAAAAAAAATCATTTAACATATCTTCTTGATAACCTATGTACTATTAAGAGAGTTTTCTACAATTTTCAGTATAGAAATAATAAAGTCAGAGGCTTACATGTGGCTGTTGTTTCAGAACACGCTAATGCCATAAGTAACACAGCAAAAACATTTTTAAAAATTAGTAAGACAGATGTGCAAGAAGTCAATTTGTAAGTAGCTTCGTTAAAATATTATGCTAGAATAACATTGCTTACGTATCCTAAATTGCTTCATGTAACAAATACCAATGCACTTATTGTCATGGTGATGCTGTCAGAAGTTCACCATTTTCAAGTATTTCTTAGAGAGAATCCATATACATGACGGGTTTTCAACGCTATAGAGACATTACAGGAAAAGGACATGTTAGAAAGTTTTACTCAGTGTAAAAACGTGCATTTCTGTCTAAAGAGCACGAGAGACTAAACAGAACAGACCATCAGGAGATGACAACGGGATAAAGTCTTCAAGAATTTCACTCTGGAAGTAAAAATGGGACTAGAGTGATTAAAAAGTAATAATAAATCAAGTCCCTGTCCTTCAATGTCTCCTGAACTGGCAGGCACCAAACAATCCCTGAATGTCCTACGGTTCCTCCCAGGTATGTGGCAATCCACTCCAGCCTCTCTTCAGTACATATTTTAGTACAAACAACACCTTCTCTAGTCCGTATTTTCCAAGTTCCCCTAACGTAAGGCAATAATCCCACAGCACGGGGTGCAGAGTGCCTTCAGAGAGCGGGGAGGAAAGCAAAATGCATTTGAGCCCCAAGATGAATCAAGAACGCCGCGGGATTAACGCCCGTGCTGTAACACACCCCGATGCACAGGCACTGCTTTTTCTCTCTAGTCAGCTACGAGCTAATTTACAGCAGGTTTTTAACAAACATTATTGTAATGCATTTATACATGTAACAGCCACAGTTCCTGCGTTCACAGAAAAAAAACAGTCACTTAACCAGTATTAAAGACAACATTTTATACGCTCTCAAAAACCTCTTCCATTATTTAATATTTGGATGTGCTACTCAACTTCTTTCCATGCAGTAATTTATTCATTATTGAAAGTGTTACATGAATGCATATTTATTTAAGTTAGTTATTCATACCTCTCAGGAGAGAAACCTCTGAAAAACATTAATAATTGAAGGCAAATTGTTGGTCTTTAGAGAAATTCTGAGAAAATCCATTACAACTGTCAGTTCCCCTTCCATCCCCCTGTCTCTGGTATGCGAGGCTGCTGGCTCGGTGCACAGCCTTGTCAAACCAACCGTGCAGTCTATTCAGTTACCCTGGAGTTGTCATGTGGAATCAAGCAAACAAATATCTTCTCTCCATTTTCCCCAACTCCAGAACTCAAAAACAGCTCAGAACTAATTCTTCCCAAAAGCTTAAAGTCGGCAGCAGCTTGAGTGGAAATGCTCCGAGCTCGATATGGAATTTGAATTAGTTAAAAGGATTTTATCAACAGCCAGTGGTTACATTCAGTTAATTAATAACTTGCTTAAGAGCAACGAGGAAATTGCAGCAGTTAATATAATATCATATGGGGCCTCTTGTCAGAAGTCGGCGAGAAGGCTGGGCTCTGTGTCTTTGGAGGAACACCAGCCCAAGGAAAATTGGGGAAGGAGCAGGATGCCAGGCAGGACGTGCATCCTTTCAGGTGGCACCTGTCCTGTCTCGCCAACCCACAGAATTTCGGGCAGCCCTCACAAAGTGCCGCCGCCCGGCTGAAACCTGTGCTCAGGACCTACCTCACCACCTCCAAAGCTTGGCAGCTGCAGTGGAGAAATCATTTCTAAATCTGCCTGGCAGATTTCTCATGCCAGCTGAACGTGCTTGCCTTCCACATTAAGCATGTCTGTATACTTCTCCCTTTAGCTTTCCTTTGATAAGTAAATTCCACATTTCCAAAGCATTAACCGTAACTAAACCCTACCCTACACACAGGCCCACGGGGAGCTTGACAGAATTTATATTGGGCTATATTTTCCTCTCCTTGCTGAGCATAGGAGCAAACCCACACTGGGAGTGTCCCAGCACTGGCATTTTTCTAATAATGGTTATTTGGATATGGCTTTGGCCACCTCGCAGAACAGCAAGGGGTAACGTCGAGCACTCTCAGCCAGCTACTTATCCAGAAGAAAAGAAAAGCTGTTTGCCCAAAGATAATGAGGAGGCACGTTTGTAGCATTTTTGTTAAGTCCTTTGCCTTTTTGCAACACAGTAAGGATTCATAAATTCTGGTTTAAAAAAATCTGCTCCACAGAGTATACAATTAAGTTACGAGTCCTTGATTTTAACAGTAAGCACTCAGAATAGCTTTGTGGCTCCAGATCATTGCAGCATGGCCTCTACAACCAAATACAGAATTAACGGTGGGTGAACACATACTTTAATGAAGCTAAGAGACTTTTTTTTTTTTTTTTTTATGATTGTGTTCACTGTATCTTCCTTTTAACTTAGTATGCATTGAAACACACAGTTTGCTTCCCTCCTTCCTCTGTGAGGCTATGCCAGACTTACAGGTTGTTAGCAGAACACAAACCTTCACTCTAAAAATTGTTTTCTAAACATGAGATGTTAGAAAGCATTTTAAAAAGCAGCATGGCCTAACTACTGTCTTAGGAAAGCATAAAGAGGATCTTGGATTCTACTTCTGCATCTGATTTAGGTTACTGCACAGTGGGAATTAACAGGTTGATTCCTTTACTCACTGCAAGCAACAGAAGTAACATTTCCCCTCGGTGTCTGACAATCTTTTCAAATTTTTATACAGAAGGAAAAGTAGAACCACAAGCTGGTTTTGTGCTTACTCAAACACAACTTCAGTCAGAGCTAATCACAATCCTGAGAAGATTTATGTGGAAAAGCTCTTCTGATAGCTACACTAAAAAGGAGAAGATGAACGTTGACTACCTTCTCAGACAACCCATTCCCTTAATGCCATGAGGTGGACAGCAGCAAGGGGTCCTGCACAGAATATATCTTACCCTGGAGTCAATGTTCTCTGCTCCCAGAATCATCTGTATAGTCAGGGAGAAAACCAACAGAGACAGCTGACTAAGGAGTATAAGGCAAAGCAAAGATCAGGCGCAAGAGACCCAAACGAGCTTAGAAAAGAAGACTGATGGCATTACCTTGAAGAAAGACACAGCAACATGGCACTTTCCTGGCTAGGGCTTCCGTCCCTTCCAATCTGTTTCCAAGCTGTACACTCGCTGCAGGGCTTTGCCATGCTAGCATCACCCTTTATAACCCTGACATATTCATACCTTAATTAGTTTGTTTTTTCATTGATGGATTCATTGTTATACACCACTGATGTCACTAAGACAATGAAATGTTAGTTAATGCAGGATTGGACGTTAACGAATGTCACGGGAAGCCTGAGTCAAGCCACCCGCTGCAGTCCTCTTGAATGTTCTTCAGCTTCCCTCTTAATGTTTATAAAAAATGTAATCAGCTACACAAAGAACACCGAATACCACTGGACCAGGATATGCTTGGAAAGACAAATGAAATTAAAGACAATAAATAGCACTTGTGCAACTCGTGCCTCTGAAGCATATAATGCACACAACAAACAATGTATTGCAATAAGGCAAAAAGACTTACATGTGTATTTCACTATCTGGAAGAGGAGAATTGGCTTTATGAAGAGGTTTCCCACCCTAGAAAAAACTTGGTTTTAACCTTCATAATAGCTGCAATGAATTTGTGCCCTTCTTAAAGTATTTTGTATATTGTATTTTGTATAATGTATTTTGTTAGACTTGTTTAAATAAACGTCTTGTTAGGAAAGAAAGATGCTATTGTTCTCTCTGACTAATTGGTGAAGAGAAACAGAATATTCTGTATTCATTGCGTTTAGCCTAAATGAGTCGTGTTATCTTCTACTCAGACAAAGCAGTTTAATTTTAATAACAACAATGCTGACAGCTACAATACTGTTCTTGCAGAAGTTTGCTTGTAAATAATTAACAATTGTTGTAGAATGACAGTGGGCTTTTTGATAGCTCTATTAATTTCACAGTCAAGCTGAAGTCTCTTTAATTTAGTGTTCATAAAAATCCACAAACACCCACAACCTACTAATGTAAAAAGCTAATAGGAAAAAAAAAAATCAGGTTTATGTCCCTGCATACATCTAGATGCCAGAAATCTGTTGTATGCCCAAAATCTGCCACAGAAACCAGTGAGGATAGTACAGAAGTTATGGATCATGCCTCCAAATAGTTTACATTCAAAAACTTCAAAATCAGGCAATTATTAGTCTGAAGTCTGCGTTCAGATGATCAGCAAGCTCAGATAACAAAGTTTAGCTCTGTGTTGTAGGGCCTGGTGGTCAGCCACCCCTGGTAGCATTAGGCAGATTTAGCCCAGATGGCGCAGTGCCTACTGCTGTCCTTCAAGTATGTGCACTGATGCCTCAAAATCTTGCTAGGCAAGACACTGATGACTGTTTGCTTAATCCACTCAGATTTTTAAAATCTGGCAAAATTCCTCTGATTCTGATGGAATCGGCGAGGACACAAATACCTTGAGGAACACGGAAACATTTCCTTTGTTAATTATGTGGCAAAGAATTTACTTACTAGTTCACAGCTGCATCTTTTACACAGATATTAGCAATTTTGTCCAAGAACTATAGAAACAGATTCAGTGCTTCCTCTACCATAATGAGATACATATAATTTGATTTTGTTTCCTTTCAGATAACATATTCTGGTGTGTCCATTCCTCTGAGGAACCTCTCCAAAGCTCACTGAAGTCAATTGAGCAACTCTTAGAAGTTCTGTTTTCAACTTTTGTTCTCCCGGTAGGTATTTCCACAAGTTTCCTTATGCCTATTTGCTGCCCCAGATAAAGAAGTGAATAATGACACAGGCATTTATGAAGTAATCTTTGGTTCCTATATGGACTAGTTTACAAAAAGTATTTCTGGGCCATGCACTTGACTGGCAGCAGTCCAATAATTCATGTACTTGCATAATTTCATACACTGGATTATTTAGGATAGTAAACTCTCCTGCCAAACAAACTGTTAGTTATCAACCTAATATTTCTATCAAATTCGATATTAACACTATTTTTTTTAAACTATTCTACTTATTATTTGTACAGTAAGGATTGTTTATACTCCAATTACTGACAAAGCAATCTGGTTTGACACTTTTAGAATAGCTGTTTATTTCTAAAGGCCAAACCCCGTGTTCCAAAGTCAAAGCTGCTGTTGATTAAAATAGGTTTTCCCTCAATGAAGACTAAAAACCATAGGATTCGACCCGTTGTCTCAGAGGAACCAGACTCTGCCTCAGCACTGTAGCTGTTCGTTAGTTGGGTTGGTAGGTGGCTATTGCCTGGCAGCCCTATCTTGTAACAATACACAGAGCTCATTATCAGCTGCACTGCTCCAAAAGGCTCATCTGCATCACAAAAGACAACATCTGCTGTGCATCGAAGTGCCATCTCATTGATAAACTATATCAGAAACAGAAAAGTTTGAATACTTATTTCTTGATAGCCAGTGCTGTTTTGGAGAAAGTTCCAAAACACTCACAGGCAACAAACAAATGTCACTTCAGGCCCGTCTGACGGTTCTTCAGCTGCTCAGCATCCTTCCTTGCTGTGATGGACAAACTGTAGACACACCCAACCTATTTTTACACACTCACATGCACACACACACACACACACACCCTCTCACATTCACATTTTGCATATCAGATAGCATATTTTCATTACCTACCTGAATCATTTTCCAACTGAACTGCATTTTTTTACTTCAGGCATCTATTTCCATTCACATTGTTTCCCATATAAAGGGCCTTCTTAATTGAGCTGCATAGTTTATGAATTGTGGTAATTGAGCTGCATAACTCCACTGCAGTGTTTATATACTGTACCAAGCAGCATATTGAGTGTGGATTTGCGCCTCCGCAGTTACAAGCTCTGCAAGTTGAGGAGCACTTCAACAGTTCCGTTGTATTTTTCACTTCTAAATTTCTGTATGTTTTTCCTACTTTCCTACCCTTTCAACCCTGAATGGGCAGAAATCTGCACTTGGCTTAAGCAAAGTCTTTTTAAGGGTAGTCAGGCAAATGAATTAAACTGCTGCTGACAGCCCAAGTAACCCTTGTATTCTGTCCCTGAGAGCAGAAGTCAAGAAAACTTACCTCAGGAGAGCAAAGGCAGCTACTCCCACACAGAAGAAAAAACTGCCTGACTGCAAGGGACTGTTTCAATAGGCACTCACGCTCTTCATTTCTGGTTAAGAGCCAGAAACCTTTTAAAGAGTCCCAGAACCAGGGAGGAGAAGCAGTATTGATAAGCAGCAGTGAGGACATGCTGTTCTCAGCTGCCTGGAGACAAAAGCTCAGCAGCCAGGACGTGCCTGCTGCAGACAGGAACAGCATCTAGAACCAAGACTGGTGCTGCACAGCATCCAGACACTTCTCATCCTAATTAAGCTATATGCTAACAGTGATTATTAATATTAAACACCTATCCTCTGAAGCTACTAATGATACCAGATAATCCATTCCATAGCTCCGCATTTAAAATTAATACAAGCATTTCTGCTACCTTTTGAGAAAGAAACGCAGCACACAGTGGTACAATGAGCTCATGCCTTTCCTGTGAACAGGTTCTCCTCTTGGCTATGGATAGATGCCAAAGTAAGAGTCAGTATTTAAAAACTACTGAAACATCTGTTCAGGATATAATACTTCAAAAGCTTACCATCATTAATTCTATAGCTCACAGATGAGCACAATGCTTTGAAAGATACAAACATAAGGAACAGTACTTCCACCAGGAACGCTAAAGTCAACAATGGCAGAGCTGAGCAGTGGCACTTATTTCATGGCTTAAGGAAACCAGGCAACAGAAAAAAAATAATAAATAGACAACACCTCACGGGAGAAATTATTTAAATGAATTAATATCAGCACTAGTATGTATGCCTAGGAAAACTGCTTTCCTAGACCTAATTTTGTTTGCTACATTTGCAGAAGAAAGTCTCTGTATAAAATGAGCGTGGAACCATAGAAACGTAGGATTGGAAAAGCCTCAAGATGTGATCTAACCTACATCCTTGTGCTGAGGCAAGAGCTGTCAGGTATAGACACACCTGATGTTTTTCTGCTGTTACTGCTTCCCAGAGGTAAATGTTTCAACACTTCCCAATTAAGAATTTACCCAGTAGCCAAGCACTTCTCCCAATTTCATTAGGAGCAGTCGATAACAGATCACTGTTTTGTTACAGGGCCTCACTTTCTCAATGATTCATTGCTCTCTCAAATGCCTCTTGTGGAGCAAACATCTCATTCAGTTTCTCACCTCTTTCACATCCTCTTGTCAGTTTCCACCCCACCCTTGTTGTATCTCTCTTGTTGGTCTCTCTCTTTTCTGGAAGAGATGCACTGAAAACAGAACACCACAGCCTACCCCAGGCCTTTTCAGGTGTAATTACAGTAGGATTACAGCCTCCCATGTTTTGCAGCCATCTCCCAATGAGCACACTTCAGAGCTACAGCTGCTTTTCTCCACAGCGTCATGCTATTGACTCATCACTGTGCTGTAGCTTGGCAGCACCTCCCTCATATACGTAACCACTGTCAGCTTCTCCACCATTATCTGTCTCATTTGGCAATTCCTCATGTTTTGCTCAGTGCTTTTCCATGTCCTATTAAGTTAATTTAACCTTAGGGTAGGACCTAAGCAAAATTTGCTTCACAAAGCTTTCATGACCTCAAAAAATTCCTCATTTTTTTTTTTTTTAATTTATTTTTTCCCTCTATACTGCTATACGTGTTGTCCTTTTCTTTAAGCATCCCCACTCACCCAAGAACCTCCTACCCACAGATGTGGCACACAGCTAACAACAGGGGTTCCAGTACGAAAACAACTCCCTGAAACTTCAAAATATTGCAGAGAAACAATTTTTTCCCCTCAAACTAGAAAATTAAACCAATAGTCTCTGCAATGTAAGTCAACATCTGATCCTTTGTGTCCAAAATGTGATTTTCAGTTTTTCCCCAGAAGGTCTGAATTTATCAAATAGTGAGGTGTACACATTGCATTAAAATGAAGTAATAGAAAATTCAGTGTTCACCTTTCACGTCCAACTCGGTAGTAAACTGATCCAATTTTTCTGTCAACTATGTTATGGGGAAAAAGAAGAAAATAAGAAAAAAAAATCAGATTAACACATCCTGAGATAAATGGTATTTCAGCTAAGTTTAATCTTACTTTTGAAAGGTGCAAACTCATCATATACATCTATATGGAGGATTCTGCAGAATACCTGGGAGGCTCAACATTATGACAGCTACACCATCAAACTGTATATGGGTTTTCTCCACCCCTGCCCCTCAGCTGGGCTCATGGGGCAAGACAAGAATTTAAGCTGGGGCCTGAAAATCCCATATCCAGTCCAACCACATTTAAACATAAAGGTAATTTTCTCCTAATCACCAAGACTGATTACCCCTTTAGTCTTCCTCATCAGACCGTAAATAGATGTTCCTCTGTCTTCTTGGAAAAAAAAAAATACTTAATTTGACTTAAAATACAAAATAGCTCGATATTCTAGAGTTAAATGTGATCAAGCAGAATTTTTAGTCTTACCTGGAAGTTTTCTAATGGTTAAATAAGTCTTCCCTGAGTCCACCTTCTCATTAATTCTTGCAAAGGATCTCTCTCTTTCCAATTGGTTACTACAAAAATGTTCAGAAAACAGAGACTGTCAAAAAGAACAGCATTTTCTTGTCCAAATAATATTCAGTACGGATTCAATTTATCACATCTCATTAACAAAGTTGTAGAACCATCCTGAATGTCTTCAAATCTTAGATGAATCTCATTAGAATCCTTTCACCTTAAAAATTATAAAATCAACTTCAAATTTACAGTCTCATAGTACCTTCACTCACACTACACTGTACTCCCAGAAAAGGGTTAATGTCATGCATATACACAGACCGAGGACTTTATTTTAATGGCAAGGCAACAAAGAAGTTCACTTAATGACAAGTTCTTGGACTAATGTATTATTCATTTTGTTATGTGACAGTAGAACAAAATTGTGTCCATAAATATATAATGCTGTACATCACTTTTTAGTGTAGTTTACATTTATGAAATAATTGGCTGTCTTTCAGCACATTACCCTCTCTTTATTCACTTTTTAAAGTGGGTGTCATAAGATGCAGCTCATGACATACAAGATACGCACATTCTAGAAACAGAAGCAGCAACTGGCCTGGATAAACCTGTGAATTTCAAGCTCTCTTTCTGGAAACATTTTCTAGCCTCTAGAAGCATTTTAGAGGTATCATTACAGTGCTCTTCCACACCTAAATTGCTAGTTTTCTCATTTTCCCTTACAATTAACATTATAAAAGTATATAAATCTGCATGCCTTTGCCAATCAGCAACAGATGAGCCTCGTGGACATAAGCGGGGAATTTCACAGTGCCAGACAACTGCTGCTCAGCTGCCAAACACAACACTGAATCATCGCTTGAGCAGCAATTAAACCAGAACAATACAGATACCCAAACCCTTCCTTTAATCAGTCTCCCAACCCTGTGTTAATTAGCTAGGCTGCAGTAACTACAGAAATGATGAGCCTATATGAGAATAAAAGCAAAATTCTATTAAAAATTCAGTAAATTATACAATATTCCTTCCTATCAAAATATTTTAAAATATTCATGCTTAAAAGTGCACGTCCTGTGAAGATCCCAGGATTGTTCATTAGGCTCCTTTGTCTCTCGGATCACTCCCTGCCATTACCAATTAAACTAAAAGGCAGCGCCTGAGAGCCGCCGGCAGGTCCAAGGGGCACTAAGTCAGCGGTGAAAAGGGCAGGTTTGGAGGCAGCAGAAAGCTTGTGGCTGCATCCCAGACCGAGGCCAGGCCTGCAAAGGGCAATTTGGGCTCGGCCCTGCAGTAAATGAACGTGTGTTGCTCTTCATTCTGGGTTGAACCTGGTTTTTAGGCAGTGGGGATGAGACGCAAATTTCTCAGTTTTCAGAGGGAGACCCAGAAACTGACTGGAGCCCACACGGGAGCTCCTTGGAGATGGCCAGCTCTGCAGGGACAGCCTGGGTCTGCACCTTGGAGCCTCTGGGGGAAAGAGGAGCCTCCAGAAAACCAAGGTGCACGTAGAGCATTTGCACGTGAAGCGAATCTTGCCAAGATTTAACTTCTGCTTCCAGGCACCTCAGCTTGTGCTTGTCAAGGGCCGGGGGGACACCCTTGTGGATGAACCTCTGCTCCAGCTGAAGGCAAGCCATGGAGCAGTATGGAATTATGGAGCAATATGGAATTATGGAGCAATATGGAATTATGGACTGCTTGGACCACCTGACAGATTTCTGCTTTGCCCTCACAGCGACTGCCCTGGCCAACAACACGGAGGCAGACCTGGAAGCCGCGGTGCTGTATCAGAGAGGGGCGCACCCTCGCAACAACCACCCTGGCCTTCAAAAACCCCCAATTTTCCCCAATCCCCCTGAGGGGTGCAGTTTTCCCCCTTCAGGCAGCTCCGCAGCCCCGGCAGCCACCCGCAGAGGGCGCCCGGGCCCCGCGGCTGCCGATGGCGGCGAGGGGCGGTGCGGGGCGGGCGGGCCGCCTGCCTCCCCTCCCGTCACCCCGCCAGGGCCGCCCGGCCGCCTCCCTGCCTCCCTCCGCTGCCTGCCTCCGCTGCCTGCCGGGACCCTCGGTGCTGGGCCGGCCGAGCCCGAGCTGGATCCGCGGAGCAGCAGCCGCCGTGGCCAGGTCGGTGTCCGCCCCCATCGCGTCCTTGCAGCGCCTCCCTCATGGCCCCGGCCCCGGCCGCCCCGCGGGGCCGCCATTACGCGGGGCGGGGGGCGCCGGCACCCGGGGCTGGCGGTCTGGGGCTGGGCGCTTCTTTGGGACGGCGCTTCTTTATCTCTCGTTTTTTTCTGCTCGTTTTGATAAGCTGGGGGCTTTCTGGGGGAACGGGACGCGGTTTGTAGGCTCGGCGTGGCCGTGCTTTATCATCAGCGCTGAGGAGGCAGCGTTCACAGCTGGGGGACGATGCTCTCAGGGAAGAGCCAGGGGTCGGGTGAATGGGTTCATGCTGGGAGCGTGTGAAGAAGCTCCGAGTTACTCCTTAACTCTTCTTTTTATTTATTTTCTTTTTTACCCCCAGTAATAAATTACAAACACTATACCGCTGAGCATCCTTTTGGGTTTCAGACTGTTACCAGACTTACAGGAGAAGCGTGCTTTGCCTCCGCACCGTGGAGCTGTTCTTAACATAGAGGACTTCACCCTTAAAATACTATTTATTTCTGTTTGGGTATCTCTATTTCGTAGTAGGGGATTAAAGTAAAAGTTGTCCAAAGCAAAGTCTCAAGCTACTGATTCCTTATAACTAAATATCCGAAACCACAATGGTTTTACTTCCAGCTAGACAAACACTGAGCCTTTTCAGAAAGATGTGGTGTCAAGCTTCCAGGCTAACACTTAATTGAAAATAATAAATAATACCTCTACTGCAACTTTTTCAAATGCTAGAAAATACTGTTTGGGCAGTAATCAGAATGAGTCTGTAGGTGTTAAATTTCTATAGGGACATAACTCACCTTTTATTTCCTCATCAATTCTAATATTACAGGAAGAAAAGAAATGTGACGGCAATCTCATCCTGTTTTCAGGTGCAAAGCATTTCATGCAACAAAAGAGAAGTAAGAAGGGTTTTGTGGCAGATAAGTTTAGTTGAAAGCATCCAGTTGTTCTACCCACGGGTGAAATTGCTCTTGGTATAGGGGCACAGTATCTTGCTGGGGATTATGAAACAAAAAAAGCACACTGTTATTTTAAGACTAAAAGTATAGTCTCAAGGGCCGGCAGCACAGAAGTTACCCTGCTGTATAAATGTTAAGGAACAGCAACCCGAGAATATCCACGTGCTTTAAATGTGTTAAGTGCAGCGCGTGGCAGGAGGCCAGCGCACACGGCTGCAGGCATCTGGGGAGCGTAAGTGGCCTGACTCCCACCACTTCTTAAACTGTTTGGTTTTCTGTAGCAGCTGCGGGGGTTTGGAGCAGGGTATAGCCTGAGATCAGGTGGTTGAGTCTGAATTGCCTCATTTAGACTTTTTACCCTGTGATTATTTTTTTTAAGAGAACTTCTAATGCGTGAGTCAAACTGCAGTCATGACATTCAGGCAGAGTTTTAAATACCATAGTCAACTTTGTTTTAAAATGTCTAATATTTTGCATTTATCAAAAGGGGCATTTTGGGATGAAGTTGAGGTGCAGTGTTTGCTGAAAGCTAATAAAATTTGCGTGTTTATTGTTACAGTGTTTATAGATAGTTGAAAGTTTGTGGCCTAAAGTAGCATGTGTACTTTGTTTCTCCTTTTTAGTGGATGGTAAGACCCTGTTCAGCTGCAGAGTACCAGAACAGGCAGCTTAATTTAAACATTACTCATAGATATATTTTTTAACTTTAAAAAAATATTTTCAAAGATGACTACAAAGTCTAATAACTTCTCCAGTATAAGCTAAATATATCTAATAGACAAAGATGAATTCTCAGCATATGAAAACATGTTCTTTTTTATTGTTTATGTGGTTTAGGTCCCATGATGACAGCTCTCTTGAGAGGCAGCCAGTTTCCGCAGAAAACTTGTTGCAGCACCGCAGATACTTGAAGTCTGGAAAGAAAAAAGATTTCCTGATGATTAGCAAAGTGAGTCCTAACATCACAGTGAATGATGCTCTACGAAAACAAACACTGTGAACCTTCATCAAGGCTTGAATGTAGTTTGCATAACGAGAGTGGCTCCAACATGTGTTGTAGGAAGGGTAGAAAGTTGAGCCCTTCCAAGCCCTGTCCCATCCCAGGCACAGGGTATTATGAACATCAAAATCCCTGCCACAAACATGAGGCCTTTGGGGACTGTTGTCCTCAAGATATGTAGTCACTTACAGGAGGATGCCCTCATGCCTCAGGGTTACTTCTTCCTGGTTTCTGAACTTGCTGTGCTTCTGAGTTGTTCCCAAATGGTCTTAAAAATTCTCGTTGTCTTGTCACTGATTTGACATCTGGCTTTAAGTACTAAACAGGCGAACCTATTAATACAATACATATATATTTTTAAAAATAATTTCTTAAAATATGCTGTGGCTTTTTTCATAGATTTGAGACTCCTCTGCATGGGAAATTATTAACCCTTAGAGAACCTAAGTATCATCACAGTGAATCAGTGAATGGGAAAGCAGCTTTTTTTTTTTTTGTCAGCAGTAAATCTCAAAGAATAGTCACAGATAATTCCGCATTTTTGCTTTAAAAAAAAAAAAATCTTCAATTTTATAGTGGTTAGCCTTTTAGGGAAAAAAAAAAATATGATGTCCAATAGTATGAATATTTCAATAGGAAGAACAATAAATATCCAGAATCATTATAATTAGCTATGACAAGATATTTTTTAAGGTCAAAAGGATCTTGTGCTTCAAAACTTAAGCTATGTTTTACTTCATGTGCTTCATTCTTTGTGGTTTGGGAGTGGAAATACCCTACATCTACCTTACGAGATTTCTCATGCTTTCCCTCTTTCCTCTGAAGTATTAAATAATACAAACTGTCTGACACTGTATTGAATCACTAATTAGGCTGATTGTGCTACATATATTCAAGTAGAGCTTGGAGCTTGTCTGCAATCTGTGTAAGAAATAACTTCTCTTTCATAATATTAGCTGGGAATTAATTGCGTAGAAATGATCACTAAATTTATGTTCCTTAAGTGTAAATAGAGCGTTCAGGATGGATACTGTTAAAGAAGGCACTGTTGCTTCATTGCAATAATGCTGAATGTGAAAATCAGTGTTTTGGTGTTAAGTGTGAATAAATGGCTGTGTTTACTTTACCCTGTAGCAGATTTCTGGCACCTCTCTATCTAACACAGGCTCAGGCTAAAATGCTACAGTGATAAACATCTGGAATGTTGCAAGGGTTAATGAATGCGATGGGCTACAAAGTATTTCTCTTTCTTGGAAGTCTTAACTTCTTTTCTGTAAGCAATAAACATGATCAAGCATCTTATGGTTAATGTCTTATTCACACTGGCTATATTTATTTCTTTGAATTTGGCAGGTTCATTTATGAGATTGGAAATAACTGCGGTATCAAGCATCCGTCTGGATGCAGAGGTCTTTTCACAGCGGATATTCGGCATTGGTAAACGGATTTGCGGATTTGCATGGGGTAAAAATGGAGGCAGAAATAAACTTCTGAAATTGAATCTCAGTCCAGAAACGATGGCTTCCCAGCTGTATACACATGCTTTCAATATCTCCCCAATAGAGACTAGGAGACTGTGTATAAATGGAACACCATGGATTTGGCATCTTCTGGAAGAATGTGTTGAGAATGCGTGGGAGTACTGGAGCGTTGTCATAGGACTGATTTCCATTGTCTGTTTTCTGTTTGCTGCACTACCGTAAGTTTAAAGTCTTAGGCAGTCCTCAGATTGAGACATGAGTAATCTTGCCTGAAGCCTTTTTCACAAGCTGCCTTTTTTTAGTTTATCTTGGATATGTTTCTCTATCTGCATAATACAGATATAATATGCCAGAGAAGCATGTTGTTCATGTTTAGAACAATATTTGGTGGTTGACAAATGAGCTTGATGTACTGTTCTGTTGTACTGACTTGACACTAATCTCTGCCACTTAGAGCAAATGAGAATAAATCACCTCTTCTCTCTTATCTTCTCCACCCTGAGATGTGTGCACACGCAGCACACTTGCTGCAAAAACTGGCTCGGTGTTTATTTAAACCACATGCCATGTCACCAGTACTCTTGTGCTGGCTCCTGCCAATGAAGTTTGGACTCAGAAAAGGTCAGAAACAGCACATGAGTTAGCACTTCGGTGGTGCTAAATCAGTTGCTGTTTGGTGGACTGGTGCTGGGTTCAGGTTTCAAACGTAGGTAGGAGATGGCAAAAGAAAAGCAGAAATGCTGCTAGTAGATGAGAATGCCTGAAACAAAATGGGATTGACTCCAAAGTCTGTCCCTATAAGGGAAATATAATTTACTGAACTAATAAAAATGTGATGGAAATCAAGCAAAATAAAAACACTCTTAGCAAGCTGTTGAGCTTCAGAAATATTAGTTGAAAAGGAACTTTACATTAAAAGTGTTGTGTTAGTGGGTATGGAATTCATCAAGACATGTCTAATGGACTTAAATTTGGGATTGCTTCATAGTCCCTGTTATGAATCTGAGTAACAGCTCTCCAATTTGGAAGCGTGAGTGTAGTTGTCAGCTCTTACAGGAGCTTTGTTCGTTCTTAGCACTTCTATGTTAAGTGTTTTTCTTCTTTCGGTATCTTAAAAGCTAGTACTTACACCAGAGGAATATGAAATGATGCTGGCATAGTTCTGGTGTCCAGAAAATAATACTTCAGTGCAGGACACACAAAAAAAAACAAACCTCAATGTGAGCTGTAATGGGGTTGTGATTTCAGCATCTGTTAGAGTAAGACATGGTGAGCTGTAGTGAATCTGAGTTCTCATTCAGACTGTAAGTGGGGTATTGCTGTGATGGGTCTCTTGTAGTTAAGAGTTTTAATTTTTCTTTATTCAGATTTTGAAAAATGTATTTTCAAGCTTGTCAAACATTTTTGGCTTACGATATTTTATAATTACTTCTGGAATTTGTGCCAGTCAAATTTACGTTGCCTGTCAGAATGGAAAAGTGGATCAAGCGCTGTCTTTGGGCTTTCTGCTGTGTTGGATAGCTGGAGATCTTACAAATTTTATAGGCTGCTATTTAACAAATCAACTACCAATTCAGGTAATCTGTTGATACTTCTACTTTTTGTTATATACTTTTTGACTGTGTTTTTAACCTCTAGGATAACTTAATATTGCACATATATGTGATATATATTTTGAGAATTGTCTTTTAACAGCTTTTTTGAACTAGACCTTTCTCGTTAATCTGTTAAAATTTGAAAATACAGTTCCAGCCTTAGTTGTTAGTGATCTGTTAATTGTGTCTGGAACTTTCTTGTCTGCTGTTTCTATTTTCAATTTGTAATGAAAGAAAGATGTATGTGTCAGTCACAGAAGTTTTCCCAAGCTGGAGATGGACCCAAGAGTGGATAGAGTTGTCATCTAGTTTACAACTTAATGTTGTCTAACAGTTTCATCTGCCCCATTGTAAAAGGGAGAAGAGAGAATGTCAGCTCTGTCTTCTTGAGGCAGGAGGCACTAAGCAAGACTGATAGATTCCAAAGTGCTGGGAAGCTGGGTAGAGTGGGCTTAAGCTTCTGGGCAGGAAAGGATTTTTCAGTCTGCCCAGGCAGGAATTTGTGCCATGCATCCTGGAAAATGACAAACTGTTGTGATGGTGTCAGCATGTCACCATTGCACAAGCTTTACATCGCATTCATCTGCTGCTGTCTAACTTGGTAGTCGTTGTTCACATTATTGTTATGAAGCACAGTTAAGTTGGGAAAGTTTTTAACTTCTTGTGTACTGAACGTGCAAATGTATTTTTCTCTTTCAGACCATCACTGCCATCTCTTATGTTAATATGGATATAATCATGATTTCACAATATGTATACTATAAGCTCAAGAATCAGAAGATGACAAAATGTAAGATTTTTAAGCACTTAATATTATCCATTAAGTAGCACATTCTTCACTGTGATGTTTCCTATAGCATTTAAAGAAAAGCTCCCTAAAAATAAGATGCACAAATTCCAACTGGAGTTGTTAGGCGTATTTCTTGCAGTTTTCTCAGTCTTTTCATGAAAGTCCTATTCTTTCTCTACTCTGCCTTTCTGCCCTCTTTTTACCCACAAAATACCTGTACACATCTCCTATATAGTGCTTTCAGTTTATATAGACATAAAAATATAGTTTTGTGGAATCTGGTTCCATTTTCTAACTTGCTCCATGGTTTTATTATCTACTTTCAGCCATCTAACTGTATGTGTAAGTTGAGAGTAAGCTTTCATTATTGCTTTGTGTGGCTCAGTTTCCTTCATGTTGATTAAAACAGGACTTTATTTGCTTATAGCGTAAAATACCTTGACATCTTCATGCGTTCTGTTTCAATACCCACAATTAAGAACTATTAATGGGAATGAAATTGCTTGAGTTGCTTCATAAAATCCTGGCAGTAGTTGTAGCATTCAGCCTACCGAACGAACTACTGTTTTGACTGCAATGGAAGACAGAAAGCTATGTTCACTGTGCATCAAATTAAAAGCATTATTTCATCAACCTAAAAAAACACAAAACCTAAAAAAACACAAAACCTAAAACCCACGGTGCAGTGGAGGTAACAAAAAGCTGAAGCAAAACAGACGCCTGCCCAGCAAACTAAATAGGGATAAAGCAGATTCATTCAATATGGAACTGATAATAAGCCTGGAGATAGGTCAGTGCTGAAGATATTTCCTTCCTGCTGCCTGCTGTTGAAAACAAATGCAGGCTCTTGTGCATTATAACTGTCCATGCCTGCTTCAGCTCAATTTTGTGCATAGCTGGAGAGGAAGAAATGGTTTTGGGAATAAAGGAATAAAAGCTTTTCAATAGCCAGTTCTAGAGCTGTTACTGCAGGCAGGTCGGTCAATTTTGCATCTTCAAGCCTCTGAACCAGCAGTATTGCTTCCTGTGCCTGTTGTAGAGGTTGCAGGTCTTTAGGGCAGGCCTTCTGATGCTATACAGCAATTTGTTCCGCAGGTAACAGTGACTGTAGGAGCTTACCACTACCTTTTAAATACAGAAGATAGCATAGCTCGAGAGATCAGTAGGATTGTTTATCATTTTCAGGTTGTCCTGTAGATATTTATGGAAACTTATTAGATGGAGTCTTTATCTTTGTATATGTGAGCCTCTGCATGTAAAGATAAGGTTTCATTTCTAGCTAACCATGGACATAGACACTGGTCCAGCAGAAGACTTAAATTCAAAAATATCTTTCAGATAAGTAAGTAATCTAAATTTCAAATATTGTTGCTTTCATGTTTTTAAATTGCAATGTGTTGAAAGAAACTGTTGTATTCTATTCTTAGCTGCTTTCTGTTTATCAGCTGTTACATAAAAGTAAATTACTAGGAAATGAAACTATCTAAGAGATGAACTGAGTGTGAAAATAGTCTCAGTAGCAATGCCTGTGTGAGGAGCTCCCTCCTGCTCCTGCACTGCTGCCCTCAGGTGGTGCATTAAGACACAGTGCACAGTGAGCAGGGCTGGAAACGTGGCCCGGGAGAAGAGGAGGACTCCTTAGCCTTGAATTGTTGCTGAGAAGAAGATAACCTGGAATTGTACCTTTAGATTTGCATTTTTATGTTGCAGATAACATCTGCTGTTAATTTAAAGTTACCTTTTTTTCAGCTAATTCGTTTGTATGTCATTCTAGGCAGCAAAAACCTGAAGAATTTCTGTGTAACCTGGATCTTGGTGTGTATAGCCCTGTGCATCGTTCTGCTCTGCCAGCTGCTAGTAAGAAACCAAGACCAGAGTTCAGTACTGGAAAGAACTAATGTAAGTTCTTAACCTGCTTCCATTCTAAAACAAACAAGCAAAAAAAACCAGTGTAAGTGTCTTGAAAGGATTATGTGCTCTGAGGTTTAAAGAAATTTGGATGCTGTTTTTAACAATGCCTTAGAAATCATAAATGTGGCGCTATTTGGACATTTTAAGTATGTACCATACATCCCAAAATAAAGAAGTTACAAAAGAGCTTCTTTTAGCAGCTTCCTGTGTTTTGGGCTTATTCTGTCCCTTGGGTTATTAGGATGTGCTGCTTTGTGAAACAACATGTACACGTGTTGTCTTTCTGCCTGTGTTAGATAACATGGACATCCATGTAGAGACTATGCAGTGAAAAGTGAAATCAATAAAAGTGGAAAATTACAATTGTACCTGCTGCTGCTGCTGTCACTTCACCAGGAAGGTTCACAGGCTATGCTAGCAATTTTGCAGCCTTCGTACTAATGCCAGTAAAATAATTGTAATCCAGCAACATTGCTCAGCAGGGAGGCAGCTTATTTTCAAAATACAGCTAGTGTGAGAAAACTAACAATTCTCTTAAACTGAAAAATGAGTATTTTGCTTTCTCCAGACAGGATGATTTTTTTTTTTTTTTTAGTAGCCCTAGCTACAGTTTTTAGTTTTGGCTTGAATTATTGTGTCCAAGCATCTTGAGCAGAAGGATTGGATTGACATTAGTGTTACAGCCTAAAGCCTGGCACTGGTTTTGATCTTAGTCATGGCTATGACGCAGCACTGTGCATTGTTGTAAGATAAAGATTAAACCTTTTCTAGCCCTTTTTGGTCATTTGAAGAGCTGTCCTGAACCGCTTTGAAGGGAGTTCTGTCCAGAATGATAGCCTGTGGCCTCTCTAAGCCTCTGAAATGCTTGAAAACATTATTGCCAAAACATATGTACCTTTATTTTTTCAGACTTCCCTTGATATGATTGAAATGTCAGGCTTCATTTGTGGCTATATATCTTGTGTGTTTTACTTGGGAAGTAGATTTCCTCAGCTTTATAAAAATGTAAGTAGTTTTTTGGCTAAGTATACTTGTATAGTTTACAAAATACTCTCCGTTGCTTGACATTTTGGATTCTTCCTAGCAGTGAGCCCTCAACATCAAAAGCCTGCATGGCTTTTGTGACTCTGTAAAGAAAAAGAAGGGCTTTGTTTTTCCATTCAAAAGGGAAGAGGGTGGTGAGAATTTTAGAAAAATGATGGTCTTTAATTGATAGGAGAGGACTGATTTGCCAGAAAGAGGAAAGTTGTGTTTTTTTTTTTTTTTACACAGTTCAATCAGATACATGAGCGGAAGCATGCTTTGTGTGATTGGTTGCATGAGCAAGTGGTATCTCCCCTTTTCTTTCTCCAAACTGTTCTACCTTAAGTAAACAACTATATGATCAAAATTTAAAATTAGAGGAAAATTAGTTTAAAGCTTTAGGCTATTTTCCATGAAGATGCTATTACTGACTTTTTAATATACCAATAGTGAAGAGTCTGCGGGAGGAAAAAATGCTCAGGGTTTTACATAATCAAATGCATACAGGTATTCTAGCAGAGTGTGTAAATGGTTAATTCATTTCCAAGCTTATTCCTGTTCCCCCCCTTACCTTTTCCATCCCAGCCAAAATACTACAACATGTAATCTACTGCGGTGAATGTTTTAACATATTTTTTTTTTTTCTGTAAAAATTCTTTGTATTTAGTTTCGAAGAAGATCAACAGAAGGCACCTCTTACCTGCTGTTTGCATTAGCCATGCTGGGAAACTGTACATATGGACTGAGCCTTGTTTTAAAGATGCCTGCTACCACATCTTTCCAAGCTCTCTACTTTTTACACCATCTTCCGTGGCTCATTGGGAGCTTTGGAGTTTTGTTTCTAGACATTTTTGTATCCTTTTGCTGTTACAGCTGGAGTTTTTCAGGATGGGCTTGTTAATAAGTAGATCAGAAATTAAGTGGAATTTAAAACTAATTAAAAAAAAAATCTTCTTTCAGAACAATAATTGATATGTTTTCTGTAACAATGTTTCTATAACATTATAGAAAATAACTACATTGAAGCTACATTGCACAGGTTAATTTCGATGTTGTAGTCAATATATAGTATACTAAAAGTTGGAAAGTGGAATTTTGCAGTGTGCTGTTCTGTGTGATATCTGATAAATGTGAAAAACAAAAAACACCTCCAAAACTGCTTGTTTTTAAATGGAAATATAGAATTATAGCTTTGAGAAGTTGGCTGACTCATAAATGCTATTGGAAGAGTGCATTCACTTGAGAGACAGGCTGTGAGATTTTGGCCAGCTTTGTTTCAAGAAAATAGCATATAACAAGGAAATTCTGCAGCTACCCTTAACTGTATAATTTGGGGCAAAATCAGATGCATTGAAACACTGAGTGCCTCTGCAAACCATCAGCTATGCTCACTGAGTCGTGCTAAGAGCTGCCCTACTACTACACAGTTACATAGGTTAGTATGTCTGTTTCTTGAAGTCCTGAGTAAACTTAAGCAGTATTTTTTTTTTATTCTTAATTCAGGGGACATAAGTAAGATGTTTACAGTGTTTTAGTTATTG
This sequence comes from Aythya marila, assembly GCF_965140915.1. NCBI lineage: Eukaryota > Metazoa > Chordata > Aves > Anseriformes > Anatidae > Aythya > Aythya marila. Next base: position 25,047,700 of record NC_139050.1, on the reverse strand, counting down.
CTAGTCATGCTGTTTCTAGATTGAGCATTAGCATTCTGTGATCAAGAAATTAAAAGTACAATATTACCATAAATATTTTACTTTTTCTTTAAAAGTCTAGTGAATGATAATGTGGTATTTGCTGTTCTTCTGTTCATAGTGTGTTTATAGCCACCTGCCTGGATACTTTTGCTTGCAGTTTCATTTAAAATAGTATAAACTGGAGATTTTCTGATCTTTCCTGGAGTAAGAATTTTAGTTTTGTTTCTTAAAACATCTTGGTACTTAGCTCCATTAACTCCAAGTATGAAATGGAATAGAGTAAAGAGGGATTTCAAGAGCGTGCTAAAAAAGCATACTGTGCTAATCTGTTCCATATTAGAAGGAAGCTCTTTACCAGATTTACCTGGAACAGTTGAAGAAGTTGTGATTCCCAGGCACCAGTCTTGTCTTTCTAATTAAAGTAATTTCATAAGGCACTCCAATTAGCCTGATGATAGGACAGCTCACCCTCGCCTTGGATGGGCTGTCAAATGGTACTGTCCCTCAGAATAGTATCCGTGCTTCTTGCGTTTGTAAATTTAACTTTTATCTTTTGAGACAATGTAGTTTCTTTTGCCTGAGCAGACTGCAGGGCTTCGGGGTTGCTAGCCCATGTGGCTGGTGTGAGTGCTCAGGCCTTTTGTTCCACAGTTGAAGTAGTGACTTTCTTTTCCTCTCCACAGCTGGAAACATAAAACTGCCAGTATTTATTTACCAAAAAAAAACCCTAGAATTTGATCTTGATGACCCTTACAGTACATTATGTGCATATTAGCAGATGTCTCTCTGTGATGTACTCAAAAACTTCTACGTTGGCCACAAACCTCTCCCCTCTGTGAGCCCAGCCCCGGAATTGCAGTGCCAGTGTGCACATGACATTCATTTCTCTGCTCCCTCTTGATTGGAGTCTGAATCCAATCTTGCTAATAGTCTTCCAGTTCAAATTATATTGGAAGCAGATGCTCCCAAATCAGGTTGGGGAGCTTATAGAAATCTAGTCAAGTATATAGTGTTAGTTGAAAATGTATGAAGTATTTGTAATCAAGAGAAAACAAAAGCAGACCTCCAGCTTTGAGAAGCCCTGAAGGTATGGAAGTAAACGCTATTTTTTTTTTTAAAGAGAGCTTCATTACTGTCTCTTGCCAAGCAAGAAAATCAAAATTCTAACAAACCGATATGTCATGTTAGACCTAGACCAGAACAGGACCACTCAGGTTTTGAAAAACAGAGGACTTAAATGAAAACGTTGTAATTTCTACAAGAGAGGTGTCTCGTAATTAAGCATTTGTGCAGCAGTCTCTGGTTTGAGAAGTAGTTGTAGAAATTGTCTAATTCCAGCATGGTTTATTCCTCAGAGTGTGCAGAGTTTCATTAGGTGGAAGATAAGCCCTCATTCCTCAAGGTCCAAGGAAGGATTAAGGGTTCACTTACTCTGTGTCTGCTGCAGTTTTCTTTCTTGTGCTTCCGCCTGCCGTGGCTGGCGTTGACTATTTTTAGAACCCAATGGACTCCCGATCGTAGCTGGAACAGCAGCTCCAGTGTTAGGTAGTGCAGGATTACACCAGACCCATTTCAGCTTACTTTAACAGGATAACGTGGTCATCCTGTTTCCTCGGTGTCTAAAGCTAGTTATTTGAGCACACAATAAGCTAGTTATTCTGATAAATAATGGAAGTGTGCAGTTGTTTCTAAAGTATGCGTTGTCCTCTTTTTCATTTTAAGGAGTTTCATAACTTTGCACATTTTCATTATAAATTGGACGTGATTGTCTCTTCCAGTAATTGTTTCCTTCCAACTGCTGCTTTGCAGAGGAAGGTGGCTGGAGTTTCCCAAGGGTTTTTAGGGGAAAGTGCCCCTGCCTATAGGGCAGAGGGGTTGGGATTAGATGGTCTTTGATGTCCCTTTTGACCCAAACCACTCTGATTCTAAGAGACTGTGAAAGACAAGGTTTGCTTGTTCCTGATGGGGTGGGGTTCCTTATCTGGGAGAGATGCTTAAGTCCATATTTGCCTATCTTAGGGTTCCATGGTGCACCTCACTAGAGCTTTATGTGCGTGATTATTTAATGGCTTGCTTGTACACGAGGATTTAAAATATGTAGTATTAAAATAATGAGGTTTTGACCACTTCTGCCCTTGCAAACAGTGTTGGCTGCTGCTAAAAGTCTTAAGAGACTGACTTTAGCACAACTTTTCTGGAAAACTTTGTCCTTTTCTCTAAGTGTCCTCTTTCACCCTTGCTTCTTTCCCCTCCTTGCCCCCAGCAAAAGCAAACAACTCTGCTTTGTATTTAGATTCAGGTAAGGCCCTTTACTAAGATTTTTGCCTTTTTTGTTTGTTTGTTTGTTTGACATCACCCTATTGTCAGAGAGGGATGTTCAAATCCTCTGCGGGTACTTCTTTTCATTAAGTGTAGCCAGGTTATAACTAAATAGCCAAAGGATATTCAGCAAGAGCCAAGCTGCTGTACACGGACTCTTTATCTTGCACCTTTTGTGAGCTGCAGGGCAGCCACTTGGAATCCATTATATACTTCTACAAAACATCATGCTTTGTAATTTAATTACACGGTGCAGAGAATGTAAGTCTGACCTGACAAGTCAGCAAGACTTTCCCAGCCAAACTTTTCTGTGCTCCTGTAACTACCTGCTGTTGTCTCAAAAGTACTGCATTACTTGATTTGTCATTAAATTGTTTGTAGGTTTAATGAAACAGATTTGATGAACGTGTTCAGTGGCTGTCATAAACACCAGTGTTGAGTACTCAGCTTGGTTCTCACCTCCAGTCTGGGCTCTCTGCGTACAGAGGCCTTGGAGTTTCCCCCAGAAAGTCACAGACTTGAGCAGCAAGCATGTTTCTATATTAAGTAGTCTTGGCAGTCTAGCATTGATTTTAAAAATACAACCAGATGAGCACATATGCTTAAAAAAAAAAACAACAACACACCAACATTCTGGAAATACTTTTTGGTGAATTCCACAGAAGGATGGTAAGTTACAGAAATTAAGAGCTCTGTTGCTGCTGCCAGCTTGGTGGCTAAGCGGTAATGCAGCCCAGTCCTGTTCCCAGCCCACGGTGTGATTTCAGCTGGTTTGATCCCCAACCCACAGCAGCCTTTTCTACCAGTGCAGCTTTTAAGACCTGGGGAGGTGTTTGGCTGTTTGAAAAAAAGAAACAGGCAGGAAATTTAAGCGGTAGCTACATATGCTGTAACACTAATTTGCTAAACTTTCTTCTTAAAGTTTCCTGCATAATACTGCAGAAGGACTTGAAATGAGTGCTGGTCTGCTGTCTCTGAAGGAAATCCTGTCTAGTCTTCAGCTGGGAGGCCTTAGAGGTGGGATGCAGGAGAGCTTTGGGAACGTGGGACAACTCTTGGGGTGCTGCCTAAGAAATTTGTAGAGAATTTCCTCTGCTTCCATCCAGGCCTCCCAGAAAGCTTTTTATTTTTAATTCTTATTTTTATAAATAAGCATGTACACTAGCCTCAGACTTCTCACAAACATTGTCTACCAGCCAAGTTATTTTAAGTGGGCTGAAGCGTTCCTGGCAAAATTTTATATGCCAGGTTTCCTCCCAGAGAAATGCAGTTTCAGTTTAAAGTGGGGTTTTACATGTAGTAGTAGTGGTAACAAGTCTCAATTAAAGCTGAACGTAGATGAAGCATCCACTGCCCTTTGCAGAGGGGTACCCAGGTATACGGATGGCTTCTTGTTTCCACACCCTGTACTTTTAAGCCTGCTTCCAAGTATAAAACTCAACAATCAGAAGTTCTGAGGAGTAAGGCATCTCTTATTCTTTCTAAGTGCACATCCCCATTTTTTTTAAAGGCTAAATATGCTCAAAATCAGTAATTTTGTTTGAGAGCTGGAATCGTCAAGAAAAAGGACAAGTACATACTTGTTAATTCTTCTTAGATTAGCAGTATTTCCAGTGGTCTAGTTTACAATAGAAATAAGCAGTTATGTCTAATTGCACAATTCTGTGTTGAAAACAGTATTAAATAGTGAGTCACAGAGCTGTTGGCCTGTCATTGCCTTCCAGTACCAAATGAGGGAGAATTTTGCAGGAAATAGGAATTTTGTTTCCTGATCATGCCCAATTGATCCACCTCTAAGAAGTTTTTACCAACTCCCCTCCTTACCAGCAGCCCCATGTGGGCTCCCCAGGTGAACGATGCTCCTCTTGTGCATCTGATGAATTTCATGCTTACGACCCTTGCAGGCAAGAGATAGCAAAGGATATTCTCATTTGTATTTGAGCCATAAAGCTGAGGTTTTAAGTTATTTTTTTCCCGTATCTTCCTTTTTTTTAGTATTGCAAATAAAGTGATTAAATGTTTTGTCATTTAAAAAAAAATACTGAAAATGAGTATTAAGTAAGGCTTGGAAGAGCTTGTATGATAATGTAGAGGATTCCACAGTTAGGATTAAATAAAATGGATAATGCCCCTCAGTATGTGAATTAGATTAAACAAGTTTTAAGTTTTTCCTCTGTGGACTGTGGTGCTCAGAGCCTGAGCCAGAGCTAAATGGGTGGCTGCTTTTATTCTGTGCGACTTTCTGCCGTTCGCTGAAAGCCAGCACTGCAAGTGCTGCCTCTGCATCCCAGTTAATTACTTCCTTACCCCAAAATAACAGGTGACCGTGCAGTTCCTTCTGTATCGTCAGCGCGAGGAAGGGCAGCCTGGCGTGGTGGCGCTGGAAGTGGAACCGCTGCTCCTGGGCGAGGAGACTGCCTAGTGCGGGGTCGGGGTCGGCTCCTGCCTCCCGTGCACTTTGCTCTTGGCTGACTTCAACAAACAGTTGAGATTGGGTGTGCTGAGGGACCACATTTGTTACCTTATTTATTTTGTCATTGATTTGTCATTACTTATTTGAAAAGGATATGAAAATAAATACTTAATACTGTATTTCAGTATGATATCAAGTCTTTTCTCCTCGATTTTTTTTCCCCTCCCCTACATTTTTAGGCTGTTTCTCCCTATCATGATAGGGAATCACAGCAGGGACTGCTTTAGAAGTATTTATTTGATGTCGTGATACAATGCATATCACAAGGTGACAATTTTTAGATAAAAATCTACATCTAGATAACAGTAACGTGACTGTTTAAAAAAATGCAGGATCCATTGTTGCGCTTTTACATCACTCTTGTAAGCTGGGGGGATCCTCATGTACAGCTCATTGTAAAGTATTACTGTCCTTTTTATTGTTCAGTTAATTAAAACATTTATTCGTCAATACCTGTGTGTTCCATGGAATATAATTACTGCATGCCATCATACACTGCATGGAAGGGTTTTCTTTTTTTTTTATGACTTGCATTTCTTTACAAGCTGCTGGTCTAGGTAAGTACCGGAGGGGGGAATGCTAAGATTGTACCTTGCAATTGTCTATGGTGTGTTAGGTATGTTTATTCAAAACTGTTCTGTTTGAAGAAAAGTTTAATAAGATCTCAGAATAAAATTCCAGTGCATATTTCATTATACATGTGTATAATGATTCACTTCAATAAATAACTTTGCGAACAAAAGGGCTGTTTTTTTAAAGTCAGTATGAGTCAGTGCATTTGTGGGCTTATCATGGAACTCATTCCCTTTGATTTCAGATAACTTTGTTGAAGGGACATCAGAAGAGATTAATAATAAAAAAAAATAAACTGCGTACAATTGATCATATCTAAATCTCTGCCAAAAGTGCACGCTAAAAGTGAAGCATTTTTCTCTTCTCTCTGGATGTTCTAGAACGTCCTGCACTCCAGATTAAAACAACAACAATAAAATAACCCCCCACAAAATAGGGCTTGGGTGTTTTGGGGGTGATGTCATCCCTGCTGTTGGATAGGGAAATGTGAACTGATCTCACCCTGTGTCCCAGCAGTCACTTACATATACGAGTGACCAAATTCTGTGATCTTGGCAAATCCCTTTTACGAATTCATTTCCAAACAGTATCGTGGAAAGCTGTGTGCTTCTGAACTGTGTTACAGCCCTGCACGGCTGGGCTCCTGGTGAGCTCCCCACGTGCAGGGTGCCTTTATTGGCCTCGGTGTGTACGCAGGCTGAACATGCTTTTCCTGGTTTCTTAAGCTAGCAGAGGGTATTAGAAGTTAACCTTTTCAGTACATAAATTAAAATGCAATTTGTCTCACTTGCAGATTTATATGCTGTACACACGAGATTATCAGCCGCTTGCCTGGCTGCTGATTGAAACCATGACTTGTTACTTTTTAATGCAGTTAGAATTCGGTCTTGCATTATTTCTTCAAAGATTATTTCCCTTTTTATTGCTATAAGTAATCCTATTTCGGGTTGCCTTTTTATCCCTGTTTCATACTGCTGTTTGTTAAAACAGCTGAATAGGGGATGTATAAAGTTACTGTCATTTAACTTAAGAATTTCAGTGGAAAATAACTTTCTAAATGCAAAGCAACGATAGTTTGTTTATTGATACTTCATTTATCATATATTTCATATATAGGTTAACTGGATATTTGAGGGGGAAAAAAAACAACGAATTTGCTGTTGAGTGGTTTGGAGGGGCAGGGGATGGTTGTCCCTGCTGTTGGACATGAAAATGTGAGCTAATTCCAGCTTCTGTTCCAGCAGCAACGTACACGAGCAGTGCCTGCTTGGGTAACCTGCCATCACACAATTCTCATTGCTGTTTCCTGATGCCTGCTAAGACGTGAGGTTTCTTTGTCGTCACATTGCTCAGCCCCTATTTGTTTTTTCTCAGAAGCAGGCTCTGCCACTTCAAAAGGAGAAGTTTGAGCTGTGCCAATGCACCAAGTTAGGGACGAAAGGACAGCTCCTGATTCCCTCTTTGTTAATCTCAGGCAGCAGAACACGGCGCATAGCCTCTACCACGGCTATTTTGTTGAAGAGCAAAGTGTCTTAATCTTCCTGCTTGATGCCACTAAGTCTTCTGCCCGCGTTGCGTGTAATCCAGGATTAATGGCATTGTTTTCTAATGATATTTTTTAACTATCATGGAAATCTCATTAACTAAAGGAAACATCTAAAATGCCTTGTGCTTTATTTTTATACGAATTAATCAAACAACTTACCTAATAGAGTTCTTCAGTCCACAGAAGAGTTATTCCTGGTCATTACATGCTGATCTTGATTGCTTGTTTAGATAAAAATGTGCTTAATTCACCACTTTTGACTAGCTCTTGAAAAAGTAAGTTTCCCAGCATTTTTTCTAAATGCACATTTGTATTCCTGCTGATTAAAAAAAAATGTTGTATTAGTGTACAGGAAACATGGTTTGGCTGCTCCACAATCTCCTTGCCTCCTCTTCTGCCTCACCAGCTTTTAAGCTCTGCAGCATCTCGTGGCAGCAGCAAACGTGGTCCCTGGAGGTCTTAGTACGATACCTTTCAGGGGCTTGGTTGCAGCTGCACCAGAAACACAAGAACACAGAAGAAAAACAACCTTATTTTCAGGTACAAAAAGCAGAGCCTGCCTCCGTCTCATGTCAGCACTCAGACAAGAGCTGTACAAGGTCCCTGCTTTATTTCGCTGCTCTCTGTGGCTCCTTCTGGAGCCTGAGCCCTTGTGCTGGGTGCTGGGATGTGCCCTGGCATCCTGCAGCCCCAGGACCCTGCAGGAAGGGCTGCTCTGGCTTCTCCAGCCTCCAGTTCATGAGCATTTCCAGCCAGGTCTTCAAACTGGGTCTGCTGAACATCCATCCACTGCTGCTGTGCTTGTTAAAGCTCTTGGAATGGAGGCAGGGACAGTTCATGGATATGAATTGCCTGTGGTACTTCAGTGTCCATCTGTGTCACTGCTTGCTAAACGCAATATAAAAACACCCAGCGTGCAGCCAGGGCACTGATTCACATCGGGGCGAGGGGGTTGCCCTAATGGGCTCCGAGCAGCTTTGAGATGATGGCTGCAGAGGAATTAAGACCAGCTCAATCCAACTAAATAATGCTCCTAATGATAAACAGTTAAAATCTAGCTGGCTTTCAGATTCTAGCAATTGTATCAGACAAGGTGATTGTACTACCCATCAGCACTGATAATCATTAGAATAGATTAAGCCACTGGCTGAGGAACAAGGGACGCCGGCGGGCTCCGATGTCCCAGCAGCGCCGCTCCAACTGCACCAGCAGAGATTTCGTGCAAGAGGGCAAAATGATGAGGATGATCTCGGGCCCCTTGGAGGAGAAACATCTTCCAAGATGGTTTCTTGGAAGAACCGTGCCATGGCATGCTCCAGAGCCATCGTGGGGCTGCCATCGGTCGGTGCCGTGCCCCAGCCCCAGCTGGAATGGGCCAGGGGGTGCTGCTGGGGGGAGAGCAGCCCCTGGGCTCGCCCCAGGCTTTAATTGATTGCTGCCCTGGCTCAAGGTATTGTGCGATCCTGGAAACGTAGAGAGGAGATGGGCGTTTTACGATGCCTGACTTTCCTACAATATTTTTTTATTAAGCAAACGGTAATGGAAATATTGGGTTTTCATTTCTTGCTTGCTTCTTTTCCAACAATTGTCAGTAAATCAACGTTGCAAAAAGCCATCTCCTCCTCTGCAATGTCAGAGCTAACGGCAGCCTGGTGGTCACTTACTTTTGGAAATGATATCGCCTTATTTCCAGACACTCAGCAGACTTTAGTGCTGATGTATTGACCCTCGCAGCTTTCAGCCCAAGGAAATATTAGAGGACAGCATCTCCAGTGGAGAAATGCCCATATTTTAAAATGAGGACTGTGAGCTGTAGTTAAGCCAATTCACTGAGATACAGATGTGCCAAGCTTAGCAATAAAGCGAGTATTTCTTCCCCTGGCCTTCCAGCATCTCTCTGCTTCTTCCCATAAAGCGACCGGGGATGCTGCTTAGTGCGGGACAAGCGGGGCTCTTCTCACTCACTGCAACCAAAATGCAGATTGTGCAGAGTTTTAAACCAAGAACTGTGCAAGGTTTAGTGAGAGCTGACGTGGCCGTGGCTCCGGGTGTATCTCCTGCCACCATCTCACAGCAGGGCAGTGGGGACATCCCTGTGGGACCTGGGGTGGCAGCGGGCACAACTGGGGCTGCGCGGTGCCACCAGGGTGGTGGCATGGCCAAGCTGTGTCCCCGTGGGCTCACGTGGGGCTTCCTGAGCTGCAGCAGGCAACCTGTTCAAGACAGCCAACCTTACAGCTTTGTTTTGCTGTAGCTTTAAAAAAAAAAAAAAGAAAAAAGTTCCTAATCCATCTGGCTTCCTTGCGAGCTTTGCATCGTGCCACGGACTGATGGTGCCTCCGTCCCCACGTAGGTCCTTCCGTGATAATCAGGCTCAGCTTCTTCATCTGGCCTGCCAGAGATGAGGCTCGGGTCAAGGTGTCCCCAAAAGCTGGGAAGCTCAGGCTGAGCTCCAGATGTTGTGGCTCAGAACTGGCTCCGTGCTGGTGAATTGTAAAGTTATGATTTATTACCGCATGCAGCGTAATTCATTTTTACATTGAAAGTAATATTATGTTATATAATCAAATCTCATTTGTTATTTATTGCCTTCTCTCCCCGCACAGATGTGGATGCTTCTCCCTCTCCCCTGACTGATAATTTCCTCTGTGCTTCTCCTGGTGGGGCCGCGGGGACCAGGGGGAGCAGCAGCGTCGGGGGCTGGAGGGATTCAGTGGGGCAAAGCCACAGGAAGCCACCTTCTTTTGCCCAGGTCTGCTTATAAAACTGCAATAACTCCTGCAAAGTGCGACTGGGGGCTGGCTGGCAGCGGGGCAGGAGCCAGGGCTTGTGCCGACAGCCCCGCATCTGCAAAAGGTTTGCAATAAGATGCTCGGGTTTTGAGCTGCTGCTCCTACAGAGCATGCCAGGACCCCAAAAACAACCCCAAAAGCTATGGCTGTGCCCCATGTCCGGGCTACCTGAGAGCTGCTTTGGGTGAGAGGGGCTCGGAAGGGGGCTGGCGTCGCACCACGGCCCCAGGTCTTTGGTGCCAACGCCAACTGCTGCACACACAGCGTTTAGCTCGGAATAGATTCCCATATTATATCCCTGATGCATTAAGCTTTAGAGCATCTCTTCCCTCTGAATCTTCCCCATGCCACCGTGGATCAGTTCAGATCAGTTCAGTCTTCCCACCTGCACCAGACAAATGAGCTCAGCCGTGCTTTGGAGCCCCACGGGCAGCGCATGCAGCCGGTCCCTGCGGCTACCCCGCCACACGGAGGTGCCCCAAGCACAGCTCCAGAGACGGGTTTTATGTTAAACCCCTGAAATTCAGTATTTCACTTCATAGTTAAAAAATGGGCATATGATGAGGACGTATTAAATGCTGATCTTCTTGCTCAACTATCTGCTAATGTGATTTTTGGTACCACATCACGGGGAAACTGTGAATTCTTTTATTTTTATGTAAAAGTGCTGTCACAAATCCAAGCAAGTTTTCAGTGTGATGAGACCCTTGAAAAGGAGCGTTTCTCTCTCTCTCTTTTCTCTCTCTTTTTTTTCTTTTTTTTTCTTTTTTTTTTTTTTTCCCTGTTATTGATGTCTTCTGAAAAGGATACCCTTAAGATACAGGGACAGCTCTGGCTGCCGGTGCTCTGAATTGCGATGACGGCTGGTACCGTCAGGAGAGCGCTGACAGTGATGGATAGCCCCGCAACTTCGCAATAGCGGGATTTGTTTATCCTGCCTGCTCTTTGTGTTTGTGGCAGGTTTTTCACTCGGGGCTACGCTCAGCCTCTGAATGCCGGCTCCGCTGCGCTCCCTCCCCGGGAGCAGCCCTAGCCTCTGGGGGCCGTATCCTGTGCCCTGGCAGGCAGGGAGGCACCCACAAGTGGGTTTTGGGCAAAAATAGTTGTTCCTGACCAACTCTGGGTGTGCGGCAGAGCAAGCAAGGCCATGAGCAGCCAAATCTTGCAGGAGCCTCTGCCCCAAGGCACGCACCCGCTGTGCCTCTCGCCTCTGCAGCCACTGGGACCAACACCATGGGGCTTTCCACTGCCTCTTTTCTGTGACTGTCTTCTCCTCGATACGTTGAAGCTCTCTGGTTTTGGTTGAAAGGTTTTAATAAAACCACTGCTGTGATACAGAAAGGCTTTTCTCAACAGCTTAGCAGCACTTGTATAAACTCACGGGTTTGTGGTTCAGTAGTTTCCATGAAGATGACCTGGTGAAAGCTGGGATGTAAATGTGTGTGTGTGTGTGAGTGAGGGTGGAGGAGAGTTGTTTTTCTGTGTTTGAAGTCTTGGAGAGGGGACAAGTGAGAGCTTTGGCCATATTGCCCGAATAATAAAACCTTTATAGGCATGGGACACGGCTCATGAGACTTTGTAAAAACTTCCTCTCTTAGAAAGAATTGGCTAGGCAGCAACTCCAGAAAGGAAAGAAGAAAAAGATGTGGGAAGAGGATCGACAGGTACTGGAGCAAAGGCTCCGATAATGGAGCGAAGGCTCTGACACCCAGAAGGTGTCATCCTGGGGTTGTCCCTGGGGCTGCCCCGAGGCGGTCGGCTCCTCTTCAGCACAGCCACCGGGACAAAACCTGACAGCACCGGGGCTTTGGGGTGTTTGAAGGGACACAAACTGGCCGGGTATTTCAGAGCAACCCCACCTCTAATTAATAGCGGTGTTTGTTTAAACAGATCAATGCCTGTCCTTGACCTCAGCGCACGATTTGAGCTATTACCGTATCACTAAATATGAAATGAACTATAATACATCTGAGAGGCAAACCACTTATATCGAACCCAGCAATACAGATGAGAATCTTTTATTATATCAAATGAAAGCTGTGTGGTTATATTTAAATACTCCGACTGCTGAAGGCTGCAGTGAAAGACTTCTCCGCAGCTAATTCACCGAGGAGCATCGCGGGGCTAACCTGTGCCTCCAGTGCGCATTAGCTCTCCCGAGAAGAAAAATTGTTTTGGGGGGAGAAGCTCTGCTACTCGTGATTAAAATAACCCACTTAATGTGTGCTGAAAATAGTGCTTACAGTAAATGCAGGGAGCTATAAATTTGTGGGGAAAAAAGAAGGGCGAGGTATGAAATACGGTGAGGATTTGCACCGCGGGCTCGGTGCCTGCCAGGCGTGGAGCTTCCCCGCTGCCCCGGCCCCTTGGCTCGGGGCAGGGATGGGAAAAAAGAGAAAGGAGAACAGGAACAGCCCCAGAGCTGGCCGAAACCAGCAAACACCTGGGTGAGGGCTCACCTGCAACGGGCACGATGAACAAAACCGGTGGTAGCTCCGGCACTGAAGGCTGTCCTCAGAAGCACACCTCTAATTAGCGGCAAGTTTGAAAGCCTCCTCCATCACATGGGTAAACAATCTCCTGGCGTAATAGAGCAGTTGTCAATGATGCTTTTATGTTCAAAGAAGCCTGTATTGTACCGTGGGTCAATGAGAAGCTGCGAGAGGTGAGCACTGTTCAATACTCATGGCCTAAGGTCTGCAGAAATTTCCATAATATAAAAATGGGTTCTGCGGGGACAGGAATGCTAACGCGCAGCGCTACGACTCCGGACGGTCACCGGCATGTGGCTGCACGCACCATAAACATCCCCAGTCACAACACTTCCCTGTAACACCTCCTCGAAGGAAATAAAATAAAGAAGTGGAAGTGTGAGGAACAGCCAGCAGCGATGGTGGTGCCTCGGGCTGGCCTTCTCCTCTCTCCATCCTCCGGCACCTAGCCCCAAATATCGGCCGTGGTGCACGCTCCTCTCCCCGACTGCCTCTGCCCTGGCATTGCTCCTGTGGCCGGTTCTGTGTTTGCACAGGGCTGCGGGTTGCACTGCCACCAGCTGCTTCAGGTCATTTCTGTGAATTCATTATATATTTGGGGGGAAAATATGGAAGTAGGGGCACATTTCCTCTCTGCTCAAACCTTATCTCCAGCAGCCCCTCCCTGCGCTGGCTGCTGTACAGAATGAGGGTTTTTCATGCACGGTCCCAGAGGAAAAGTTGTTGGGGAATGCTGATCATTCCTCTTTAGTCTAAATTAATTAAATGACACAGTATCTATTGTACGAAATATATGGGGATCGTTTTACATGGTATGCCGTATGCAGTGATTGTAATGCACGATCTTTCTAGAGAAATATGGGAAAACAATGTCCTGTGCTGGAACAGGCAAGACATTCCCGGGCCCTGTAACACATCTCCCCGTTAAGCAGCAATGTGATGTAATCCACAGCGGCTTAATAACTTGCATGACAGATGCATAATCTCGAGCAGTGTGAGACACTGCGAGCACGAGATGCACGCGACTACCCTTCATCCGAAACGTGGAAATCACCCACACACCTGAGCCCAAAATGGCAAATAAAAGCGGTGCTGATGCCGATGGAAGTGCCCAGGATTAGCGTCAGGTCCCCACTGATACACATCCCCCAAATGAGCTGCTGGAAAGCAAACCAGGCTTGCTAGGGCTGCAGCACCCTGCCCCGTCTGTCTGCTGCACTTCACAGCACAAATTATGGCCAAAACTGAGGGTTTGCTTGGGGATAATTATCAAATCTTGAGAAAGGGTTACCGAGAGAGGAGCAGCAGCCAAAATTCCCCATAAATCATTTCAAATAATAACCACAGTTAATAAAACACACGGAGGGGAGGAGTTTGGGAAATTCCTTTGGAGAGGCTCCAGCTCCTCGCAGAAACATCGCCCTCCGAAAGGCTCAGAGAGCTGGCGAGCAGCTGAGCAATGACACGGGCTGCGTGAACCTACGCACCCCCACGTAATCGCAGCACCTTCTGCTGAGAAATTTTCTGTAGCATTGTCCCAGAGAGGAAAGAGCTCTGGAGCTCCGGGCTCCTGGATGCGTCCCGTCCCCAGCAGCTCCACGGGTGTCCCCGCAGGACACCAAAGCTACCCAGGGCAGGCATGCAGCCCCCATCCCCGCCTGCTGCAGGGTTTGCAGCACGGGGAGGGATGTTTCTGAGCCTGGGGGCTCAGGCTTGTCCAGATATGTTGTCGATAGCATTTTTTACAAAACGCCTCAGCACTTTGTTACGCAAGCTGCTGATTTTTGTTTTCAGAAATAGCAAATGGTTCTGCGTTTCCCAGCCGCGATAAACTTGGACGCCCGGCACACGATAAAAACCCTGTCCCAGCTCATCTCTTTCCAGTTGCCCCGAAGGAAAATGGAAATATGAAAGAAATATGGAAAAAGGGGAAACAAACAGAGAACAAAGAAACGAAGAGCCAAATTTTCGGGAGAGATGAGCACTTCAGCACATGAAACTCCAGCTGCTGCGTTCTCTGCATTCATATATTCTTATTTTGACTCATCATATATCTCCAGCTGTGTCAGAAAGCTTCTGAGAAAGCAGCTCAAATACAAATTTTATGTTAAAGTGGAGGAATCAACGGAATTATTCAACCAGCACAGAAGCAGCCTTGGTAAAACAACTGCTTGCAGCATTCCAGCTATTAATGTATTATTCCCTAACAGCGCTTTTCATTCTTTGAAACAACAGAAATGCCAGGATTGCAGGACTCAGTTTAAATAAGAAAAATAAAATATGCAAAGGTCTTCAGAGTGATAGGTTTTATTAATTTCTGGGGAAGTCACATGGAAACCCTCGCAAGGATGCTTGGCCCCTCTCTCTGCTCTCATCCCAGGAGCTGCCAGTGCCCTGTGCATCACCTGAGCACAGGTACAAGGGGTGCTCGGTGCCTCCTCTGCCTGACGACTTTGTTAATTAGTAATTAAGTACCAGGAGCCACCATGGCACCGCTGGGCAGCCGCTCACTGAGCAGGCAGGGCAGCAGCAGCTGGACAAGGCCTGTAAGAGGCCAGAAGCACAGAAACACAGAAGCACAGGGGCTGGGAGGGACCCCCGGAGCCCACCCAGTCCAACCCCCATCGGGTGCAGCCCCCAGGTCTGGTCCCTGCCGTGCCGCAGCCCCTCGGCCCCGCGCTGATTGACACTGCGGAAGGCAGAAGTGCTGAAATATTTATATAAATACTTAAACCTCGCTTACGGCCTTCAGCGCCTATTTACTCGAAAAGATCCCCCTGGAAAGTTTACTCGACATGATCTGCAAGCCAAACAACTTCTCCAAAGGCACTTGGAGGAAGGTACAAAAGAGCCAAACTCTCTTTATACTGCCGTATATATATGTTGAGGCACATTTTATGCCTGCTTTAGAAATGGTGGCGAGGGCCAAGTGAGGCTGAGCTGGCCACGGAGGGCTTTGGGGTGGCTGGGCCCCATCCTGGCTCGCACGGAGCCGCCCCGGCTGCTCCCCAGCAGAGGCAGCCCCAGCGCAGCCTGGGGAGAGAGGAGGCACATGAAAGCGGGGCTGGATTTGCCTTGCAATGACAGCTGCATATTAATCTAAAGAATTTCTGAAAAATCAAAAAGACATTTTTCAGCAAAATACACCCCTAGAGCCTCGATCATAAAGCAAGGGAATAAACTTGAAACAGGATTGATTTCATCTTAAAGGGGATGTTGCTTTGAAATGCTACCAACTGCAGTTGTCTTATTTGGTTTTCAATACTATAACAAAATTGTGCCATATTGTGTCAAATAAGGAGATAATATAACAGCTTTAAACAAATTTTGTAATTATGGGATCAATCGGGAGTGAATTAAATCCACGTGCACCGCCTGCGCCGTGCCGCTGAGCAGCTCCGTGCCACCCCGTGGGCCCTGGGGTGCAGGTCCCACACTGCAGGGCTTCAGCCCATGCCAGCAGAAAATTGGTGTCCGTGTCTATAGGAAAAAGGCATCGGCTGTTGTGCCAGGCACCACACATGTGCACACTGCATCCCCGTGAAGGCACCCGTGAGATTTCAGCTCCCTTTGCCAAACAGCAGCAGTCTGAGGTGCTGTTGGGTGCTTTGGGGCCATTTGTTGCCAAAGTTTTTTCCACTGCGGACACTTTTGTGTAAATATTTTCAGGGTGCAGACAAGCTCCGTGGCCCACAGGGCAATGAAGGTGTGAAAATAAAGGGTTGGGGGGCAGTGGTGTCCTTGCACATCTCCCCATTCAGGGCTGCCGTGTGGGGCCTGGACACCACCTCCTTCTCCTCAAGCCCTCGGGGCAGTTGTTGTCTCAGGGGTAACCCCATTAAAGGCCATCACATCCCCTTTTTTTTGCATGCCTGCAAAAATTGATAAATAGCAGTGACAGGAGTCCTAAAGACTCAGACATGAAGTTGCATCCACTTTCCTTAGCGGGTTTACCTTATGAATATTTTGATTTCAAAGTACTCATGCCAAAGGGGATGAAACCTGCGTGGGCGCAGCACCAAGGGTGAGGATGGGCAGCCCAGGGGGCAGGAGGGGATGCTGAGGGCTGCAGGAGCTTGCCCTTAGCAGAAAATAATGCTTTTGCTTTACAAACGTTATCAAGGAAAAGACATCTCTTTCTGTTTTCTTCTTATTCATTTAAATAGGAAGAAAAGAGGGAGAGGTTTGTGTAAGTGCTCCTACAGGCTCCAGAGCCTCCCAACAGGCGTCTCCCTGCACACAGAGCCGTGTGAGGTGGGAGCAGCCCCTAAGAAGGGGAGAAGCATGGCTTTGGGGGGCCTCAGGGGAGGCCCACACATCTCCCTCTGCTCCTCCTCCTCCTCTGGGCTCAGCAGCACAACCCAAAAGGTGCAGGTCTTATAAATACACAGCATCTTCACTCCCATCGCTTGGTCTTTGGCACAAAATTCCTCAATACCAAACAGCTGCGTCAGCTTCTCAAAGCGAGCTGAGTGCCAGGGGTATCTGCTCGGTGGCACAAGGTGAAAACAGCTTCAGGAGGAGGCACCAGGGGCCTGGGGCCAGGGGCACACACGTGCAGGGAGCCCTGGGGCAGCGTTTTGGGAGTGCTGGGGGCTGCAGGAGGGTCTGGTCCCCACTGCGGGGTGGCGATGGGGAGCCCCTGCCCTCTGGGCTGCTGTAAGCTTGGCTTTCCAGCGAGCCCGTCCTGCCTTCTGCTGGCTCGCAGCACGGCGAGCGGACGGCTTTGCAGCTTGTCGTATAAATACAATGTTTGTTCTCCGTAATGGATTTCAGCAAGATATGGTAAATATTAACTCCCAGGTGGGGCAAATGCATAATTCATCACCTAGCACACTCCGACGGCTCTGTCTCTCTCATGATTAACATGTAAGGCATTCATTATATTTTTCAGCCGGTGCACAGGCGAGCACAGAAAGTTATGCAGATGAATACCAAACACCTGGGTTATAGAAAATCATCCCGCTCCATCGCAACGTCTGCTCCGCAGCCAGCTACCTCCAACACATCCCAGCACTGTGCTGTAACGCAATGTGAGATTTGGGAGGCTGGGTGCTCTGGGGTTGGGACTTTCCCCAAACCGTGCAGCCCAGCGGTGCCCACCCCTGGACCTCGGCGTGCACCCAGGGCACCGACATCCCCCTGGGGTCTGCATCCAGCTGGGGCTGGCAAGCAGGGACCTGGGCACCGGGGCACAGCGGGACCCACAAGCCTGATGCCTGAGCAGTCCCCATGCTGATGGGTCTTTCTCCCCATCCGACACATCTCTGGCAGCTGGAAGATCCGTTTGCCCAGCTTTTCCTTCTGAAATCTCAGCACACATGAAGGTGGACACTGATGAACTCAAGCCACAAGACCCCCAAGAAGCAGCGAGCTGCATCTTTCTGCATCACCTCTCCCGACCATGCAGGCATTGCCAGCCACATCCTGGCCCGTGAAATGTGCACTTCTCATGATTAATCACACCGTTTCCAGCATCTGATAGAGGTGCTGCAGTTCTTGCTGTCCCAGATCCAAAATAAGAAAGTCAAACTTTCCACCTGCTTTTTCCAGCCAGAGGACTCTTACACTTGCCATGCTCTCCTGTCCTGCAGATGCTCCTAACCAAGAGCATTGTATTTTGGTAATTAAACTATTTTAACCCACCGTCTCACCAAGTCTGAGGGCATGCAGTGCCAGGGAATCACTGGCCTTTTCCAGGACATTTTCTCATGATCAGAAAACTTCCAGTGAAGTTCTCCATATCTCTGCTTGTCATCTTTACCCACACTGAGCCACGTTCAAGTCCTGAAGGATGCCACTCCATGGGCTTGAACTGATGCTGTGTCCAGGGCCATCTGTGACTACGTATTTCTGGGGAAAGTGGGTTTTAGTGCCTCTTAACCCCTCCCGTATGGTCTGGGATCCATCAGAAGTCAGACTCACTGCTTGCACCCAGATAACATTTTCCCATTCTGTTTCTCTTCCCAAATCCTGGATATTCGTAAGTGTGGGCTTAGTAAAGTGCTAAGGGCTGAAAACTGATCTTTAAATGTGTAATTTAACCCAATTAACTTCAGTGAAGTAAAGAGGATTTCAATTTGAACTTGAGTGATTTTGTGAGCGAGGAGACACAGGCGGGCCTCCACCTACTTTCTGTTAATGAGACGTCAGCTCATAAGCATTTGCCTCTGACACTATCACAACTGCCCCAGAAGCAGCTCTTAAGCACTCCTCCAGGGGAAAAACCTGCATCCTGGTTCTGGCTGTCCCTCTGCACCCTGTGCACCAGCTCCAGCAGCTCCCATGTCCCTCGGTGCCCCCCGAGCACTGCGAGCATCCAGCCTTGCGCTGAGCAAAGGTTGGAGCCAGGGCTGGCACACCGACTTGCCATGTCCCCATTTTTCTCCTTTCTTGGGCATTCTTTGCCATCACGTTCACGTGGTGACAGAGCAACAAAAAGCCATCTTGGTGAATGAAAGAAATGACATTCAGCAATGCAATTTCAGACCTAGATAAGTCAGATGTTAAACACCTACGGGGTATAATCTCCTTTTAATGTGAGCACAATTCCCATTAACATTAATGGGGGGTTGTACAACGGCTTCAAAAGGAGAATATGCACCTAAAAGTGCAAATTAGCACTTACAAACTCTATTGATAAATTATTAAAGAATATCATTAAAGCATAGCCACACCTCCAGATCATTAGAGCAAGCCCAAACCAGCAAGGCGGCATGCGCAGTACCCGCTCATTATAACTAGAGCTAAAATGCCATTTAGTCACCGAAATGAATCTAGTGTAAATATTGGTTCATCAGCCCTCATTTCCTGCAGAATTTGGAGTTTTAAGAGCTTGAACTTCTCTTCTTTAAATGCAAATGAGCACCAGGAAACGCTTTTAATGGGGGTCAGCGCTTAGAAAACGGTGTTTAAAAAGTAAATTAAAAACAAAACCCCCAAGCCTTAGGGACCACGCTGTCATTGGAGCTCTTTGTTGCTGTTTATGTGGCACCAGGACCGTGACAAAACCACCCCATCCCTGCTCCTGGGGGTGTCAGACCTGAGTTAGCAGCCCTACCACAATTAATCCTCCTGGTTGTTGCTCTGGGGAGCGTCCCAGAGCCATGGGTGGTGCTGCCCAGCTGGAGCTCCTGGTGTATTGCCCCATGCAGCAAGCTGGACCTTCCCGAGGACCCTCACGGTGCTGTGCCAGGCATTTTGCAGGCTGGCGCCAAGTATTCCACCCAGCAATTACCACTTGGAGTGGGCACAGAGAGTGGAGCCGCTGTGCCCTGTGCATCGATGGAAATGGTGGGGAGAACACCAGGCACCACGAGGGATGCGCGTGGGAGCACCAGGATTTGGCATCTCTTCATGCAGAACCCCACAACGGCCGAGGTTGGAAGGGACCCCTCCCAATACACCCACTGCTAACTCACATCTCTGACAAAATGCGAAAGCAAAGCAACACCAACAAATGAGCCGAAGTCCTTCACAACCCCAGGCTGCTCCCATATCTACCCGATCTATCCCTAGAAAGTAGTCAGCCCATTACCTACGGCTTCTAAATTATTAACTGTCTTTGACATCTCATCCGCATTAATTCCTTCCCTTTTAGGACACTGTATCTCTCAGAGATTACCCTTTTACTCTCCTTTTTGTTAGATTAACCAGACTTGGGTGTCTCCAGCTTTCTCCATAATTCATGTCCCAAAACAGAGCTGCCCCCGCCGCACCTTTACAACCTCAGCCATGTCTCCCCTTTCACAGGGGGAGCAGAATTGTTGGCACCAGCCTAAATCTCTCTCCAAGTTAGGTTTTATAGGATTACAATCGCCCTACAACCCAAGGAGGGAATTAGGTAGGACATAGTCCTCCTTTTCTGTGAGGGTCCTATTCGCTCTATCTGTGACGATTTTAATGCGCTAAAATAGTATTTCCTCCTGCATTTCAACATGCAGAGTCACGTGGCTCACAGTGACCAATGTTCCTAATTTCTAGATAAGCAGCGACCTTCACCCTTCAAAGGATATTTTCTTCATTTTTTAAAAAATATATTTTGGGTTATTTGCATATCAAGGGTATGTTGTACAGTGTTATAACCACTGTCCTTAAATACAGGTTCCAAACATTAAACCCATTCCTGAACCCATTAACAAAATTATTTTTGAAAGGAAATTATTCATACTAACATATCAGCACAAGGAGCAGATGTGTTCACCTCAGCAGCGATGGCAAGTTTTAAGTGATGCCAATTCTTTATGTTGCTGTGAATTTTATTGCAGGTGAAGTGAGTGCTATAAGTCCCAGTTCTTGGAGCCAAGTTAATGTACAAATTCAGCTGCAGAAGTGGAACAAGAAGAAGGAAAAAAAAAAAAAAAAAAAAAAAAAAAAAAGCACTTAATTACTATGAATAAAAGCTGTAAAGTGGTAAAAACATGCCTAAAACTCAAATAAAAAGTAAGATTCTGTTTTTCAGACTGGCTTAGCTAAAAACCAGTCTTATGAACGTGGGGCGGCTGGCCTGATTCAGCAGGGCCAGAAGGAGCTGGCCGCACCAGCTGCGCTGTGCCTCTGCACATGAAGCACAAGCCGAGACGAGATGGGAACAGGAGAAGCAGAGTGAGATGAAGGTTAGAGTGACACTTCCAGTGATGGCCTATAATGAATTTTTCAAAGTTTTCCAACAAAGAGCAATAAAGGTCAGCTCCCTTCCACTGAATTCACCTAATACTTTATTAATACCAATTGAAATTACATGCATATAGCAAAAGAGACAAGTCTGTATGTATTTGGCTAGTGATGAAAACTCACTTGCTTCATCTCTCATCCTGCTCTAACCAGACAATATGAAGTATCACGCTCTCCAGAACATATCTAGAAGTGTCTGGTTTTGTGGTGCAACTCGAACATTCAAACCCAGAGGATGACTACACAACATACAACCTCTTCTTTGCATCTCCCGCATGTAGGTTTGGTTCATCCCAGGCTCTGCCTTGCCATGAGACCTCACTGACAGCTTTCTACCCTACTTTTCAGCCCACAGATCCAAGATCAGCTGCCAAACAGCAGCTCCCCATGTTGCAATGTGATGGAACACATGTGGCACATCATCTCCACCAGCTCCTGCCATTAGAAGACTTTGGGGTTTGGGGACATCCCTAGAGGGAGACAAGATAAGAGTTTGCTGTAACATTGGTGACAGCTGGTTGGTAGGATGGTGCTGCTATAGTGGTATTTTCCAGGAATGCTGAAAACATGGACTTTTGGGGTTGGGTTTAAGGAAAGGTCAGCTCACAGTGAGGGTCTGGGTGCCCCAGCTGCCCAGGGAACCTGCCTGGCACTGCTACACGTCGGCCACCAGTGCCCACACCACAATCTGCCTTACATACCCAGTGAGTCTTGTCCCCACTAAATAACTTCTAATTATTCCACACATTGCATTCAGAACATTCCTTCCTTTTTAAAAAATAATTATCCTGAGAAAATATGTTTTATCTCTCTAATAAGAAATCATTAATTAGGAGATGTTGACCCAATGGGCTGTGATAGTTTGGTGGATGATGAACACCGCTTTTAATCAGACCTTTTACAAGAGAGTGGATGTTAACTTCTGGCTGTTAATTATTCACACCTTCAAGTACTAAGATGGTTGGAATATTTCATGAATGCTCTCTTTTTATTTAATAGTGACATTGGATTTTATGAGCTAGGAATTGCACTTATTAATTTACAGTCATTTTGCACTTCTATGCCAGTCATTTAGCATTAACTCTCTATTTAAAAATAATAAATGACCTCTGACTCCCTATTGTCTGTCATAATTAGCATACTGTCTTTTAAAGAGGAAAGCATGTTTTCTCTTCATTAACAGTAATATTACCTAGGCAGACAATCAGTAAGTCCGTGATCTAGAAGCTGCTGTGGACGCCAAATTACCCTCTCTACCAGGACAAAATCAATTAACACCACTAGGGATGTCATTATTGTCACATTATGTCACCGGATATACTCCAGGGTAAATAAATGATTTGTGGAATTTTTAATGCTGCTGCTCGAAACCCAAAGCCGAGGCTCTTGGGCGGTGGGGCCGGCTGGGGGCTGCGCTGCGGCACCGGGCATGGCTCTGCCCGTCCCATGGGACATGGGGCCCGAAAAGATGGGGGGATGTAAGGGAGGCCAGGCACCGTCCCACACCTAGGTGCCACAGGTTTGGGGTGAAGGTGGGCCAGGGCCAGGGATGGGGTGACAGCAAGGGAGTGGAACTGTTTGGCAAAGAGCATCAGCCAAAACCATTCCTAATGGCTTGCTGCTCCTCGTGCCACCAGGACATGCCAGCTCCATCCCTCGCCGATTTTGGCAACCGTGGAGCTTTCTGGCCACACAAAACCCCCGGGGGATGCCATTTTTAAAAGTATCCCCAACTTCCATATTTTGGCCCACGTCGGGGGGTATTTAATTAAGTCTATTCTGTCTAACACGATCTGATGTCATTGTACAAGGAGATGTTCTTTGTTAGCAGTGCTCTTAGTTTCAGGCTCCTCTGTGTATTTGAAACCATGGTAACAGAAGAGTAAGCTAAAGCCAATGAGATAATGAGATATTCTCATTGTAATTGTGTTTCATGAGGGCACACGCTCCCATGGGTGGGATCCGACTGTCTTACAACTGCTAACAGAATTTAAGGAACAGGCATATATTAGCGCGGGGCCGTTTTGCACAACAGCCATGTAAACACTTCCGACACAGCATTTGCTGTTGTTTCCAGTACATAACAGTACATAATGTGCGTCTGCGTCGCAGGAACTCACCCTGTTAATGAATATCAATATCTTAAAATCCTCAGAACTTCAAGGAAGTTCAGGTCTGAGGCGCGGTAGCACGGCTGCGGGTGCTGGTTTGCATTATAATTGGGGAGGAATTATAAATGGGGGAGGAATGGAGCTGGCGCAGCCCCGGGCTGCAGGTGCTCCTCGAGGGGCCTACACGCAGCATGGCACAAGCAGGCCCATAGGACGCTGCCTCTTGCTGCATGGGACGTAATGTCTGCAAGTTCAGTGAGCGTTTTAATTACAAAACTTTCTGAAGGCAGTCACAAGGGGAGGTGTTTGTCTTGCTGCACTGCAAAGAAAGAGGAAACAAACTCAAATGGTTGCGTTCCTCAGAGCCCTTCCTGAGTTTTTAATTTTACTCCCAGAAGTATCGAGAGGCATCAGCCCTCGCTAAATATCCTGATTTACTTCGTAATCCTGAACTACTTTGTGTGTTTTAATCATGATTTCTAAGCCAGCAGATTATCCCAAACTGCCAAATTTGGCAGGGCTGTGGTGAGGCTCCTGGCTGAAACAAAATGGCTTCCCAACCGGCCGGTGGGCGCTCAGAAGGGTTTTTGCACGCCTTGAAGACACAAAACCATCCTGTCGAGCTCCAGTCTCGCCGGTCCCCACAACCTCTCACCGAGGCACAGCTCCTGCAGCTCCCCCAGAGCCACCTTTCCTGCCTTCCCCTCTCCAGCAAGAACAACAGCACGAGGGCCGCAGCTGACAGCGGCGCAGCGGATGGCGCCGGAGAGGGAGCAGCGAGAACTTGCTTCCCGTGGTAGTCAGGGATGATTTTTCTTCTTATTATTACTATTACTTCAAAGAATACACTTCTGATGAGAGCTGACAAGATAAATCATAGCTGTTGTCAGCTGCATGTACAGACCTTCATGGCACTTTAATTAAAACCATCAGCCCAGCGTGGGTTCCTCGCTCTGTTTTGGTCTCCTTCTGGGGACGGTGGCAGGGCTGAGCTCCTGTCCCGCTGGGACCACAACACATGCAGCAGGCACTGAGCCCCCTGAACACTCATGAGTATTTTACTTTTAGTGCCTGCACCCCAAAATTAATACCCTTTTTTATCTTTTTCATACAAAACCGTTAAAGTGCATTCAGTATTTTAGATATGACAGACACCGCTTTCGGAGTGGGCAAAGTTGTCCACTGTGCAGTACCAAAATGGTTGTAATGAGTCTATATAAAAATGACCTTTAACTGGTAAAATATGCTGTAATTTTCTCCTGAACATGAAAACCAAAGGAAATCTACTTTTTGTTTATACTCTTAAAGGAATATTATTTCCAGCTCTCTGGCTTAAAGCTTAAACAATTCAGCTCTAATAAATTGGTAAAATGGCTGAAGTGGCGTATTTCAAAGGAAATACAGTCTCTATTAGGCAGTACATTAAAACAACTAACTGCACAGCCCCTAGACGTGTGGGGTGAGAGACAGACAGCTTGAAATATGCAGGAAAACGCTGGGGAAGTGTCCCGCTCTCCAGACACATGGATCCGTTTTATTCTTCTGCAGGTGCTCGGCCAGACGACACATGTGCAAGCAGAGGACAATAGATACTCTTAGAAAAGTACATTTTTTAACATCATTTGCGAGCACTTCACTGATCCTGTATTAACCCATACATGACATGGCAATACGAGTCCTCTGAGTGACTTTGTAGATTTGTTGGGTTAATCATGCCCAGCATAACTGCGGGGCAGAACAGACTCCGAGTCACATCTTCGACCTTCTCTGTGAGCAGCCTTTTGCTCCTTCGCCATTTCACAAGGCCTGAACCCCAGTAACTGCCTCTGAGCCAGCCATGCTGCAAAAATTGGGATCCCAATTGACGAACGCTTTATCCAGGTAAAACCACAGAAATAATTCAGAATTTAATAACAGAGTGAAGCTGTGGCCATGAGATCACAGTCGTAGTCCTCGAAAGCAGCAGCAGTAAGAATAGGTGGGATTAAAATATGTGATTTCTCTGAAATAAGAGGGGAAAATATTAAATCCCCAAATCCAGTAATTAGAACTGGAGAAAGGACACCAGAGTAAATAAAACAGCTCTTCTTCATTGTGCCGGCAGAGCCACAATACCCAAACCTATGCTGAGGAGATGCACTATATTGGAGAAGATCTTAACTCCTCTCTCCCATTTGCTTCTAAATATCCAACTACCCAAACGAGTGTCAAGCAGAAGCTCAGTTTGCCTTTGCAGCTCCATACTGACTCGTCTCTTTTTTTCCCAAGCTTGTTATTACAGCTGTGGATCACAGTTCGCACTTGTAAAGTAAATCTGTTATCGTAGCTTGCATACAATTAGTGCTAAATGCATGTGGTTTATTTTCAATATCAAGATCCACATTAGGCATCAAAAACACTTATGATGCTGACTATCACCGCGCTTTATGACTCTGTCATTTACTGACTCAAGGCAACAAATATTTAACGTGACAGCAACATTAAAATACGACTTAGCCGATAAAGAAGCATGTCCTGCAATTTGCATTGCATGATGCAATGATGAGCCCTACATATTAACTATGATGCAGCTTGTCTAGTTCAGAAAGCCTTTGTTGTTGAGCCACAGAGATCCAAGGCATGTGTCATGCTGGCAAGGAAAGGACAAACATTTTTAGATACTGATGTAAATAAGCTGCCAAGATTAGCCTGCATTTCAGTAAAATTGGTCAGGAGATGAGATGCGTTCATAGGTATGTAGTGGCTGCCATATGAGATCTCACATTAATTAAAATTTGTGGCGTATCTCCTGTGAGCGTGCTGCTCGTGTGGGTGTGCAGGAATTCCTGAATTTTCAAATTGCTCGTTTGCTTTGCTGGTGCTTGTGGGTGACTCTGGAAAACAGGGGAGAGACCTGGCAAGCTTTAAATCCCCAAAGCAGCCCCAGAGGGGAGACCCAGCTTGGTGCCTGTCTGCCATCACCCTGGCTGTGGTGAAAGGGGGCACCCTTGGGTGCTGCTCGCCCACAAGGCCAGGCCGGGTCCCATGCCCAAAGCCACAGGACAGAGGGGGCTGGAGGCACCATGGCCTTGGGGACGGACCTGTTTGAGACTTGTTGAGTTTATGATGTTTACATTTTACGAGTTACAAGCTTTTTTATGAGGTTTGGCTCCATGTTCCTCCAAACGCTGAAGGTGTCTGGGGGAGGTTTGGTTTGGGAAACTGCCCCGGGCCAGGCCTGGCCCTGAGCTGTGCCCAGCTTCGCTCCCTGCCTGCTCAGCATGGCAAGACCCGTGTCAGCATCACCGCCACTCCCAGCCAGCGCCTGCCCTTCGTCACCACCACCTTGGCCTCCCCTGGCATGTGGCGGGGTGTTCTGCAGCATCTCATCCTCTAGGGCTTGCTTGGGCATCTGCAGGTATAAATATAGAGATGTGTGTATACACATAGGTATAAACCACCTCTCCTCTCTGTACAAATATGCACATGCAGGCACATAGGTGTAAGTACAGGCAAGTATTTGTGTCTGCGTGTGCACATGTAGGTGTGTTGCCTTCCTGAGTATCCACTGTATGTGTAGGTCGCTCCCAGCCCTGCTTCCCAGGACCAAAGCAGAGGAAGGATGCTCGAGGCTCGGAGCTGCGTTGCTGTAAAGTTGACTTTTAGCCACCCACTCAAACCCACGAGGTGAGAAAATGTATTTTTTGCTTGTTAAAGTCTGCTCATCCACAGAAATTATTGAAGATTAAAGGTCTGCAGTTGGGTGCAGGCAGTGAGGTCGCTCAGCAGCGGCTCGGGTGCAGCAGCCCAGGGGATCTCCATGCTGGCAGAGCTGCTGCCGAGCACTGCCGTCCCATCCCACTGGCAAATAAATACAGCAATAAATAAATAAATACAGCAGGCAAATAAAGACATGCACAATGTCCCTGCACCCGCTGTGCCGGTGCCATACAGGTGAGGGGTGGCACCGCGGTGGGGCAGCAGGAGGCCGGGGATGCCCCGGCACCGCCGCGGCTGGAGCACGCCCTGCATCTGCCCCGCATGTGGTTTGGATTTAGATGGCAATCCAGATATCGCCGCGCATGAGGCTCCGGCGCTCCGAGCCGTCCGTATCAATTGTCTGTCGCCAAATGCTGGATTTTCAGATGTTTACAGATGCACTGGGAAGGAAGATTATTTTAGAAATTGTTCAAAAGAATCCTGTCCAGAAAGAAATACGAACCAAATGCTAATGAAATTCCTTCTTTCTCCTTCGCTAGCATACCCATGCGCAGAACGAAATGGCAAGATCCGTCTTGCTGGATTTACTGCAGAAAAAACTATTTGACAGTCTTGTACAGGAAATCAGAGTTATGTTGCATCTTTTTTTAATTTAAGCAATATACACAAATCAAGTATATTTATTAAATCAATGTATAGTCATTTTTACAAGGAAGTGTAATTTAAAAACAGACATAAAAGATTTCTAAAGTAATGATACACATCTCTTTTGGACAAACGTTATTTCAGGGATTTATGATAATTCCTTTTCTGAAAGAAAAACGAAGCTAATTGAAACAAACTTTGTACTTTATATTAATGCCATTCGAATACAGTATGTGCTGCCAGTTATAAAGTGACATTGAAAGCTGATGCTGTTCTCAACAACACCACGGTTTCTCAGTTTTATGTACTTTTTAATTTCCTCTGTGGAAAATCTGTTCTTCATAAAAGGGCTGCTAAAGAAAATGTGGAAAAAGTTGATTCATTCCATATTTACATTCTTGCTAGTACCTGGAAATGAACCAATTACCAATGTGAGCCAAAAAAGAAGTTAGAAAAGTCATTTAGAAAACTCATCTTCCTACAGGGGCTGTTTCAGAAGTGCTCTGGGAAAGTGCTGCTTTGATAGCAAACACCTTCCATCCTAACACAATTTGGGGTTTTCAGCCCCTCGGCTCGTGCTGCCTGCCTCTCGCTGCTGCTTCAGGCTCTCCTGGGCTGGGCGGCTGGTGTTGGGGCCCACCCAACCCAAACCTGAGCCCAAATCCAGGCCTGGCCCCCTACATGAACATGAAGTCAAACTATAATGCAACCCAAACCCAACCCAAACCCCAAACTGGGCCCAAAACTGAACCTGAAACTGAATCTAACCTTTAACTTGAACCTGAATCCAAACCCAAAGCAAAACTTGAACCTAAAACCAACCCCCAGACTTGAGTCTGAACACAAACCCAAACTCCAGCCAACCTCATCCCAAACCCAGAGCTGAATCTAAATCAAAGCCTGAACCTGAGCCCAGCTCAGACACAAACCCAAATCTCAATCCAACCCAAATTCAACCCCAGGCTTGAATCTGAACCCAACCCCAACCCAAATGCAAACTTGAATCCAACACAAACCCCATCCAGCCCAAACACAATCCCAACCCCAACCCCAGCCCAAATCCCAGCCTGTTCTGACCTAGAGCATCCCGAGACGTGGGGATCTGGGCACTGCCAAGCCCCAGGCAGCCCCGTGACACCCCAGGGGTGCCCCATCAGGTACTGTCGGGGTGGCTGCTTTGGGGACACCCCTCCGCCTTAATGCCAACCACAGACGTGCATTTTGTAGCTGGGGAGAACACGCAGTGGGTGCAACGAGCCCCCCACCTTCAGCATCCCCCTGCTCAATTCCCCCTGCTCAATTCTCAATTACTGATGATGGAGATGAGAAATTAATTACAGCACTGACGCTGCTCTGAGGCTCCCTGTGGGTGATGGCTGCATAGGGGCATCCTGCCAGGGGCTGTGCTGCCGGGCCCTGCTCCTCACAGAGCTCTGCTTTGGGGCCGGGGGGCTCAGCAGCAGCCCCCCACACCCTGCCCACAGCAACGGTGTGGCACTGACCCCTCACGGCCATCCGCACTGAGTGAAAACGTAGCGAATAAATCCCCCAAAAATCTCAGTCAGAAGGGTTGTGTGGCTTTACAGCTGAATTTCGGCATTGTTGGCATCCACCCTGGTGGAGTGGTGTCTGATTTTAGGTGATTTTTCCCAAATTCACCTTAAAGCCAGCACCACGGGCTACCCAGAGGGGCCGTGCCCAACATTTGTCTGCTGCTCCAGCGACTGCTTTCTCTTTGCTCCCAGCCTCCAAGCTGCACATACGCAGATGCAACTTGCTAAAAAAGCCAGTCATCTCTAGAGCTGTTTTGTTAAAAACAATAGCTTCTGCATCTCCTGCTTCATTTGCACCTCATTGCTTAGCTTCTGAAAAAAAAAAAAAAAAAAAAAAAAAAAAGGTGAATTTGTCCCTCTGCAAATAGGTTTGGTTGGCGGAGAGGTAGCGTGGTGCTCAGAGCGTGCATGACTCCACATTTATCCCACTGCAGACACCCCAGCCAACACATCTGTGTGTTGGTGAAGTGGGACACGCCATGCTCTCCCTTCCCCAGGAGAGCTGCATCGCGCTGTAGCAGGGAAAACACTCTTTTTCCCCAGAATTGGGTTTAATAAAGCCTGGCCCTGCAGCTGGGCAGCGCAGCTCCACACCGGGCACACCACGCTGCGCCCTTGGGGCTCGAGCGGGATCCAGCAGCGCGGAGACCGGACAGGATTTTTATTAAATTCTGGTAGAGGAAGAAAAGTTGAAAGTGGAATTTCCAGCACTAATATGATTTTTATTCTTTCTTTTTTTTTTTTTTTTTTTTTTTTTTTCCTGTCCTGTTGGTTTTTTGCGCTCATATTGTGCGTCTCATTTCACAAAGCGGTTTGATGGATATCGCGTGTTGCACTGCTCCTCATTACCGTCGGCACTGCCAGCCCGTCTGTCATGAATAGAAAAGGACAAGCCTCGTCCCACTTCTTATCCACGAACTGAAACACAGCCTCTGGAAGTGTGCGTGTAATGAGGTGGCAAGTTTTGCCTCTCGGACTTGCGTTTTCCTGCAATCTCTCTGTAATCTCCCGTTTGCTTTATGTTGCTGGAGAGACAAAACCCAGCACCAGCCTCCCCCGCCCGGTGCCCAGCCGCCCCCGCGGTGTCTCTGTTGCAGAACAGCTGGAGGATGCAAACAGGATTAAGCCTCTCTCCTCACAGGCATGCATAAAACACTGAGTGAGGAACTTCCCACATCCAGAACCAGGAAAGAAAACCCTTGGTTTCCCAAAGAGGGGAGCAGCGATGAGCCAGAGGAGCTGCACGAGCACTGATCCTATAGCAACAGTCTTTCACCCTTCTCAGGTGCTTCCAGGGAGCCCTGGGAAATCCATGAGCACCACTTTTTGTTCAGAGCCCCTGAAATAACAGGGCAAAACCCTGAGGTGCTCAGGGGTTAGGTGTGGTGATAGGGTGCAGCACCCGACCTCCCGGTGCCGGGTGATGGAGGTGCCGTAACCCCAAGAGGTGGCCCCAGCAGCAGCGAGTCAGAGGGTTACAGCACAGGCTGCCGGGCCCGAGTGTGATGGGCTTTTAGAGCAGAGAAAATTCAAATTGCTTGATATGCAACAGGCATATCAGCTTCCCTGCTACAAATCCTGTTTATAAATACAGCCTCTTGTGCGCTGCATAGGGAGCAGTGAAAGTGGAGTTTGGTTTGCGGCCTCCAATTAAGTTAGGATTGATTTTTTTTTATTTTTTTTTATTTTTTTCTACAGCCAGACTAAGGAAATATCTCTACTTAAAATTGCTTTAACCTCATTTAAAAGTATGCACACTTATACTGTGCATAATTAAATTTAGTGCATAGGCTGTTTATCTTGCTGTTTCAAATTAACTAAAAAGTCAATCGTAAAAGGGAACTTCGGTGAACATCTGAGGAAAACTGTGGGAACTCCAATATCAGCTACATGGACACGTCAGCAACTGCTTAAATACTACAAGATATTGCATGAAACACTGAATAGAGCAGCTTTAAACCCATTCAGCTAAAATGCACTGCCATGGGATTAATTCTGGAGCTAGATGTAGATCTCAAAATTAAAATCCCGTTGTATTGAAAATACAGGTGGGGGATTTGTGTGGTTACAGGGATGCAGCCTCTTCCCCCAAATCAGGGCTGGAGGATGTAGGGACCAGATAGAGATTCAGGGCCCTTTGCAGAGGCAAGGTGCGGGAGGTATTTGGCTCGCACCAGGCAGCAAAGGAGAGCCCGTGGATGCTTGTGCCAGCTTTGGGCATGAGGCTGGAGGGCACAGGGCGCTGCCACGTCTCGAGCAGCCAGGAGGGAGCATCCTGCAATGTGCCAGGCAGGTTGTAAAACTCTGGAGCTATCAGTCCTAATTAGAAAATTACCTGAGCAAAACCAACAGCACCAAGAAGCCGCCACTCCTCGCTCAGCCTGGATTAGGATTTTCCTGTGCTCCCTTTGCTTTCCCACTTGTCCCACTGCCTCCTGCTTATTCTTGGTGATCCTCTATGTATTTTTAATTTCCAGCCCTCCCCGTCCTCACTCACAGCTCCCTCTGCACATTTTCATAAAGCCGGGCTCGTAGCGCAAAATGATTATGCAGCTTTTTGGAGCTATTCCTGCCAGGTCTTATCAAAGTTTTCAGGAGACAGGAACCGGGTAATATGTAGGCTAATGTGGTCTTTCGGTATTAGGGCTGACAGATGAAACGTTGTAATATGTTTGCGAAATTTAATGAAAGGAGAAAAGAAAATTCTCAGATAAGCAAGGGTAGCCCCGGCCCCGGCTGCCAGATGTGTGGCTTCCTGGGCAGGAGCAGCTCGCTCGCTCTGGCTGCGTTTCCCCCGTATTTTACATCTCAGTAAGGGTGTAGGCTGTACACGGGATTTATGTGCTGGCTTTTGTTTTCATTTTGATTTATTTATTATTAGGCTGTGAACTGAGTTACTGCAAAATGTCTGCTCTGTGCCATTTGGATATATCGCTTCTAGTATTTATTGTATTTTTTGCTGCACCAGGATTACACGCACTGATATAAAAAATTGACGGGAAATCAATGTGGCTTAGTGTAAAACATCTCAACTATAAAGATTTTTTAGATATATCAAATATTTACTCAGTGTGCTGTGTGTTTGCTGTATCTCGAGCCTGGTCCCTTGACACGCCGCTTGTGCTAATTGTCCCAGCGTTTGATTTAATTTGCAATGGGAACATGAAAGGGGCGTGCAATTCCTGCTTAGGGGATTCCAATTCGACTTCAGGGGAAGAAAATGCTGTGTACACAGGCGACCACTCGATATAATCCCTTCCATAAATTTGACAGGACCAACCCGACCCCACCGAGGTTGCTTTCCTGTCCTCCTCCTGCCCTGCCCCAGGTGCACGCAGGTGTTTGTGGAGCTGCCGCAGGTCGTCCTTCCCATCACAGGGAACAGAGAAATGGAAACCTGCTTCCAGAGCTGATTCCCTTTTGGCCAGTTCGTGGGCACTTTGTGGGCCAGGGGTGTTTTTGCATGGTAACACCACACGGCGTGATCACTCAGTCCCTTTGAAAAGCTCAGCTCTTCTGGAAAATGCTGGAGTAGGAGATCTGCAAGCGTGCATCTATCAAAACTTTCCCTTTTCCTGTAAAAGTTGTTTGGTTTCACAGCAGAGGAAAATCTGCTGGTATTTCCCAGGAAAAGAAAGTACAATGGATGTGTTGCCAGAGCTCAGGACCCCTGCTCTTAGGAAAGTTGTCTTTATTACAAGTACAGGATGCCTCGAGTATCTTCAGAAAATGCCACAAGCTCGGTCCCTCACTTCACAGCTGCATGGATCAGTGGCTACAACTCTACCAGCCACGTTGCGATGGGCACCGTGTGCTGGAGCCAAGTCGATGGGAGGTTAATTGTGAAAAAATCACGCTGCAGTAAAACCATGCACCGCTCCGGCGGCTCGGGCAGGACGCGGCTTCCCCCGCGGCCCTCTGCGGAGCAGCGCCGGTTTTCCACGCTGCCGCCTCGCTCGTCTGTTTTGATAGAAATTAAGAGACCAATTCCAATATTTCAAACATCACTCAGGCGGCTGGCGGCCCCGCCGCTCTAATCACCGCCGCTAAACCTGCCTTTGGTCACTAATGCATTAAAACATTGCTAATGACACGGAGGTATGACAAGATAAGAACAGTCTCGTAATGAATGACTCCACAAAAGCAAAGTGGCAAAAGTAATTATAGACTCGCATGGGCAGCTGGCCCCGAATGGTCGCAGACATCGAATTTCATGCGCCGCTAAAACACGGCCGAGATAACCTCGCGCGCGGTGGGAGCCGCGGCTGTGTCGCACATGTAACTCAGCTGACATTTGCTGCTGGTAACACGGAGCAATTTGCAGGAAAGAAATAACTTCAATTCTCCTCAATTAATTAGACAAATTAATTAAATCACTCTTTGGTATTCTGAATCTATTCAGGGATAGGATGCTGCAGAGATTTTGTTAAACGGTTCAGAGAAGGCTTATTAACCCTGAAATGAATTCTATCAAACCCTATAAAGCACCAACTTCAAGTGCATTTATGAAGACGAAAGCTTTTCAAATCAGATAGGAAAGCTACAAAAGTGCTGAGTATTATCATAATCTGGCTAGTGTTTAATTTGACACTCTTATGTCAAGATATTAGAACAGAATGGCAAATGGTCTGATAAACGTGTACTTAAGGAACGGCAATCCTTATAATCAGTTAATTTCTATTTAGCTTGTGATACCCTTTTATGCAGAAACTTGTATTAGAAAATAAATAAGATTACAGGGTAATTCCGTGAGCTCTAAAAACACAAAACACCCATCTTCCTCTAAGCGCAGAAGTCATGTTTCATTGTGCCACACTTCAGCAGCAGTATCGTCTGCGCCGTGACACGGGATTGTGTTCGGCAGGGCCCGATACCATCAGCTCCTCCACCCCCAGCATTTCTCCTTCCAGCCACCCGGCAGTGCCCACGTCTGGGGCCTGATCCTGGCACAGATCCTGCAGGAGCCCCAGTGGTGGAAGAGGGCGGGATGGGGATGGGATGGGGATGGGATGGGGATGGGATGGGGATGGGAGAGGATGAGGATGGGATGGGAATGGGACATGGATCCGTTGGGCAAGGGATGGGATGGGATGGGATGGGATGGGATGGGATGGGATGGGATGGGATGGGATGGGATGGGATGGGATGGGATGGGATGGGATGGGATGGGATGGGATGGGATGGGATGAGTGCTGCATCAGGGATGCTGATGGGATGGAGATGGGGATAGGCACAGGATGGGGATGAGCAGCAGCAGCAGCAGAAGCAACAGGCTTGGCCTCTCCAAAGCAGGAGCAAGGCGTGTGGAGTCACAGCTCGGGGGATCGAGCTGGAGTCATCAGAGTTTGTAAGGAACTTGGTGGGAAGAACTGCTGGTTGTTCACATGGGGTGGCTTTGTGCAGAATACATGTAGAAATGTAATATGGTTTACCCATTTAAGGAACTGAAATATTTAAACATTTGCTATGAACTCAGCCTTTCCCCACTACTCGTCTTTTGAAGAAAACACAAAGGTTTCTCTCCTTACTTCCTGAAAACTTTATTATCCAAATAAAACAAACTTGCTGTAAGAGGCCTTGGTGTTTCTTCTTAGGATATAAAACCAAGTTGCATTCAAGAATAATGCCTGTGTGAGCAGGGGAAGCTTTTTGGAGTGGGTCTGTGGGCCAGTGCTGGCTGTGCTGGCACCAAGTGGCCACAGCAGTGCTTGGGCATGCCCTCAGCGGGGCTTTTAGGTGCAAATCCTGATCAGAGAGGCTGAGCGAGATGGTGTTAAAGGCTGCCGGATATGACCCACCATAGAAACAATAGCCAGCCCAGAAGAAATGAGTTTATTATCTGGTCTAAAGGGATTTTATTGACTTGCTGAAAAAAAAAGTCATATTTAATATTGAAGTATAACTTTTAAAAACAGAGATGCTGACTCTATAAAAATGTGCTCTTGAGCTGAGACCTTGACTCCAAAGTGTAATCCAGAGTTTTTTTATAGCCGTGCTATAAATCATCAAAATTAAATGTTTGCATTAGCAGCGCCGAGAGAAGCCCGTGCGGAGCAGTGGGGATGTGTCACCGAGCACAAAGAGCAGAAATTACAGAAACACTCGCCCAATTTTCACCATTTCTGCGTGGGTTTTCCCCTCTTGGGGCTGGGTCTCCCCAGGACCGCATCCTGCCCAGGGCGTTCGGTGCCAGCTGATGCCAGCAGGGCAGAACGAGCCGGGGCAGGGACGGGCACTACCCTCAGCACCAGGCATCGGGATAATTTCCCCTTTTAATGAGTAAATAGCCAGATCCTTTTTGCCAGCCTTGCCCTGGGCAGTTTGCAGCCCAGCCTGCTCGGGCGAGGATTTTCAGTGCTGTCCTGTGCGTGAACCCCGTCTCGCGCCACCGAAAGCACTCTCCGGAGTCCGGCGAGCCAACCTGTTAACATCCTCTCCTTCACACTCCCGCAGCGCCCAGCTGCTCTGCCTAGGAAAATACAGCTGGGGAGGTTTATAAATAGTGAGCTGGGGCTTGCTCCAGCCGCTGCAGCTGGCAGCGTTGTAGGGCCGGGTGATCCATCACCGGTGTCATCCCTCCCTCCGTGTCCTGCCTGCCAGCGCAGCGCCAGCGCCTGGGACCTCCCCACCATGCCCAGCTCGGCTGTAACCTCTTTTAATTTAGCATTTAAACCTTTTTCCTTTTTTTTTTTTTCTTTTTTTCTTTTTTTTTAATTAATTTCACCAAGATAATCAAACTAGCTGAGGATGTGCTGGGCACAGGCTGATAACGGGGGCCTGTTGTGGGGGGTATTTTCTTGCTGGCCTTCAGAGAACATTATTTTGTGCATAGAGGCATTACCTGATGTGTGGCTGTATTACTCTCACCATAGCTACAAGCCCACTGGCAGGTTAAGATCTCAAGCACTCATATAACAGCTGCGGGGTTTCAGCTTTGTGCCACTCTTCTTGAAGTCCCGCGCCCGTAAGAAAACTTATTTCTTTTCCAAGTCCCCGGCTGAATTATTTCCTACTTGCTGAGCTGCTACCTACAGGATATAATCATGCAGCACACTAAATCATTATGCAGTGTCAAGCTGCAAGTGGTTTCGGAGTTAGATCCAGAGCTTAAATCTACGTCTGGCTCCATATTTTATCTCAAACGTAGTTTTTAATTTGTCCATCTGAAATTATTCTAAAGTTGAGGGATATCCAGCAAGAAGAGGAAAAGCTTTTTTTTTTTTTTCCAAATCAATGTGGTTATTTTTCTGCCAGCTTTTCCCTGCAAGAGATCTCAGCCCCAGCACTGAAGCTGCAGCTGCTTTCAGCTCTGGGCATCCTTTTTCTGCCGGCACAAATGCTTTTCTGCTCTGCCTGTGAGAAGCATGCGTTCGGACGTGCTGTCTGTGCCGTGCTGTCTGTGCCGTGCCGTGTCCCCATCCAAAGGCAACCTCCCGCGGTGCCCGGCGGTGGAAGCGCTGCTGCACTCATCCACCCGGGGCTCAGGCAGTCGGGGCAGCTGGAAGGGGATGGGGAGGACTTAGCGAGCCTGCCACGAGAACAGAAGAGCTAAGTCCTCCAAAAAAAAAACATTTTGGAGATTTCTCGGCGGGCCTGGCTGGCGAGCAGTGGCTGGGCTGCTGCACGCTCGCCCCGCTCACTTTTCTATTAAGGAGCTGCCAAGGAGAGGGCTTTGTGCGTGAGTTGTGCTGGAGTGACATTCATGCCTCTGAGTTTGCATTGTCTTCCTGAAATAATCTCCACTTCGTAATTCCACTGTAGTTTTTCAGGCACGTCTTTATTATAAAGCGCCAGGGGAAGGGGAAAAGCAGCATCGCTCGCAGAAGTCCCTGCGCTGCTGATGTTCCTGCACTCGTAGGAGGGCTCAGAGCCCGTGGCAGCTGCTCCCAGCCCCAAAACACAGCTCCACACACCCCAGCATCCCCGTACCATGCAGCGAGGCCCCGTCCCACAGCCTTGGCACCATGGGCAGCAGGACCACGGGTCACCGAATCTGAATTCACACGTTAAAAAATAACCTCTGCTCACGAGGGAGCATCTTTAAACCACAAACGCCAGAAATAACAATTGTATTAAACTGCTTTCTTGAATGCATAATAAAGTCCAATTTGCCATTATTTATCATGTTACATAAAATTAAATTGAATTTATAATGCGAAAGAAAAGATTTCTGTGCTGTTCTGACAATAATGCGAAATCTTTCATGCCACTCACAAAGCATTTGTATTAGCACCAGCGTATGCAGCTTAATTTATTTATTTTTGTTAAATTATCACCGCTTCCCATTGTTCCTTCATCCTCGGGGACAACTCTTATTCCTTCATGTCTTTTTTAAGAGCTGAGGAGGCACATAGACAAAAAAAAAAAAGTGGTTAAAAGCCACAGCAGTTTTGGTTGCTGTCATTTACGGAGTGCTGGAAGAAGTTACGAACCAGCAAGGGGAGGAGGCCATCGCGCTGGCGTTGTGTGCGTGGCTCAGAGCCGCAGCACTTTTCTTCCTTCACGCAGAGAAAAGAGCATCGGGGCCGGCCCCGGCGCTGGGGCTGCCGCCTGCACGCTCGGTGAAACTATTTTGGGTGTCTTAGACGGGAGCTGCACGCAGTAAGCGTGTCGCCCGACGCGAAACAAAGGGCGAATTCCAGCGAAATACTTTCCCGATTCGCTTTTGCTGAATGTGTTTCTTATCGCCGTGTTTTGTGCAGTGGACTAAAATAATCGTTTGTGAATGGAGCTCTAATTACATTATAGCTAATCCATTTTCCTCTCTGAAGCTGGTAGTCAACAGTTTATTCTCTCACCTCAAAGATGAAACCGAATGTCAATTTCCAAGATAACATTGACATGAACTTATGTATCAGGCAAGTAGGCAAATACCATTATAATCATTTATAATCCTTTAAAGCTGTGACTGAGAAGTGGCATTTGGACTGGATTTAAACTTGGCGTTGTCCGTGCAGAAGATTAACCGCTACATAAGACTTTGATTTCTGAGTATTGCCCATTAGAGAGTTTTTACATAGGAAATTGCAGTATTATATATAGTTTTAACGTGGTTAACAGAGTCTGACACAAACAATAACATTCCAACTCCAGTTAATTCTTTCACATCCCATTTACAGCAGGGAAAACTGCGCCGCCGTCCAAAAAGCACCCCAGTAGGACTTTGAAGATTATTCCTGCTTGATGGGAATTACACATCCCGAGTTAATTTCTGCCTGTGCAGATCGCTATCTGACGCGCTCGTGGCTGCAGCCCTCCAGGAGCTGCTCTGAATTAGGCAACGCGCTGTTTGTGCAAACAACGCCAGTCCTCCAGGGGCCAATAAAGACCAAGAAATGCACATCCACCGTGTTGGCCAAGGCCTCCTTTTCTAGGAAAGAAGCTCAGCGTGGGGGCTCAGGGGCTGCAACGGGGTTTGGTGGGGTCCCTCTGCACCCTGGTTCCCCAGCCCCATCTGAGGGGCTTCACGAGGGATGTGGGGATGGCTCTGGGTGGGTTCCTAGGGGTCACCCATGTAGCTACGGGAACAGAAGGGACCTGGTAGCCACAGTCTGCTGGAAGGAGCACAGCAGTGAGCAGAAAGGAAATTGAAACTGTGGTGCCTGCTGGGGAGACAGGAAGCAAAAAGAAGGGGTGAACAAGCAAGAGGTGTACATTGATTTTAAGTGTTTTAAACTGGCAGGAGGTGGTTCTCAAAGGCACAGGTATGTGCCAGCTTTCGCTTTTGATGTCAGCTGGGCACTCACCTGCCCCACTCACCTGCCCCCGAGCATGCATCA
Source organism: Aythya marila (assembly GCF_965140915.1). Classification (NCBI taxonomy): domain Eukaryota; kingdom Metazoa; phylum Chordata; class Aves; order Anseriformes; family Anatidae; genus Aythya; species Aythya marila. Next base: position 25,009,024 of record NC_139050.1, on the reverse strand, counting down.
AAGGGCATGCTTTTCCCATGCCCTTTACACTATTTCCAGAATCATGCCCACAACACCTGAAGCCCCGCTCTTTGCCTTGGGAAGGGATGTGCGAGACTGCAGACAGGTCCCATGGGTGCAGACTTGCCCACCTGGCTCAGATGGGGACATTTTGGGCACCCCAGGCTGCCCGTGCCCAAACCCCACGTTCCCTCCCAGTCCCCAGCCCGGGGACCTGGGTGTCTGCAGAGCCTCGTGGAGGCACATTCCAGCCCATGCAAACGGCCCGATACCATCTGGGTTCAATCTAGTGATAAATGGGCTCCAGAAGTTTCTGAATATTTGTATAAGCCCAAAACACTTCTTATCAAAATATTTCCCACTCGAATTTTCCAGGCTTTCCTCCATCCGCAGCTACCTCCTCCTTCCCTTCTGTGCATTGCCGTGCCCCAGCCATTAGCAGCACTGCGATTTTTCCTCTCCACATGGGAAATATGAGAGAGAGCTTTCCTCCAAAGAGGGCAGCCCGAAGCCTCCTGGGGCTCTCAGGCCATCCTCCATCTGTGGCCATGCAAGTGTTTCCCCTGGGCATTATCACTGGAAACGAAAGAACGAGAAGACACCAGGCTCATTTGTTTTGTGTGTTTAATTTCTTTGTAGGTTTGTGTAAGTACTTATCGTTTTCTCTTCAGAAGATAATTGAAGACAAATGTGTGCACGAGATGCAGGCTTAATGAACGGGGCTGCCTTCCGAAAATGTGGCCCGCGAAATAAATCCGGACATAAGAGAATCGCCAGCTCTGCGCAGCATCCCTGGTGCCTGCACGAGGCTGAGCTTTGGGAAGGGCACCAGAGTTATGAACACAGCCAAAATCAGCACTGCCCCGTCATCAATATTCATACAGGCCAAACAAAACATTTTATTCTGTAGCTGCTCATAAATCAGATGGAGAAGAAGGGGGAAAGGGGAAGAGGCAAAGAGAAAGGGAAAAATATAAAGGAAGGAATGGCTGGGGGACGAGTGGATGATGAGAGGAGACTCTGCTCATTCAGGCTCACATCTGCTTCTCTGAAGTGGAACCACCTGTTAGTTTATTAAATTGTACAATTAATTTATGCGGAAGGAAGGGAAGACTATAGCTCATCAGCAATCTTCCCTTCTTCCCTTCCCAAAGGGAGCCCTGTTATGCTCTGTGGATCTCCGGGAAAATGGTGGAGCGTTCCCAGCACGCCTGCTCATGGGGCACCATCGGCAGGCATTGCCCTGGTGGCACAACCCCTGCCACAGCACCAGACCTGCCTCGCCTGCCCCAGAGCCTGGCCCTGGAGAAGCCCACCTCTTAGCTACCTGTGCTGCTGAGGGCAAGCTTTAGTCAAAGAGGTGCAGCAATTTGTAGGGCTGCAACAACAACAAGGCTCCCTGCCCTCTCTGACCCAACCTCCTTGCACCGCTGCCGCTGCCTCCTTGCACTTGCTGACACCCCAGCAGTGCAGGGGAGGTGACAGCAGTGGCAGAACACATCCATGACAGAGCTCAGCAACCCAGGAGTGCAATCAGGAGATGTCCTGGGGCAGGACCACTGCCCAAAATCATCCCCTGAAGGTGGTCTCCAAAATGCTACAGCCCCGTGGCGGCGAGGAAGGCTTCTCCAAGAAAGGCTTGGTACCGGCCTCTTGCAGCAATGCTCTGCAGTGCTCACCCATGTCAAAACACTTGAATTTTTCATTATCAAAAAACATAAACACTTTAAATAATTTATTTCAGACATCTATTTTGGAAGGCGTCCTAACAGCTCCTTCCTGCAAGCCCTTGACAAAGGAAGGTCCGGAGCAGTCGCGGGGGATGTGCGCCTTCCAGGCTTGCAGGATTGGGCTCCAATTAAGGGAAATGCTCTCCAGATTTGGTTCCCATTATTGTCTTCCTTTGGCATGACTGACTTGAGCACTCGAATTGGAAAGGTCCCAGAATCTTCAGCCTCCTAAAATATTTTCAATAACGTTGAGAGCAATTTTCCTTAGAGCAAGTACGGATTTCAGCGGAGGAGCCAACTTTCCCAGAGGAATGATCCAATTACGAGGACTGGATGCTCTTGTCAATCTCTCCCTCAGGGACATGGAAAATCAAAATTATGATTTATTTTTTTAATGTGACAGTGAGCGTAAAGGCAGAAATCTAAACCATGCCGTTATCTCCCCAGGCACCCCCCGCTCCTTCTGACTGATACTGTTAGCTAAAAATACCGACTCATTTCAGGCAGAACCTCCTTAAATTCTGCTCTAATGACAGCGCCGGCAGGGCCCAGCCTTCGGTACAGCGCTGAATTATGACTTTTTAATGGTGACCTTTGCATGTAAAAATTGAGTCAAAACGACTTCTGCTTTCGCTAATGCAATGAGAGAAATGTGGTTCAAACCGAGGGGCTTGCAGTCAACGACAAAGGAAGGGAGAGGAAGCAGCAGTCCCCCAAAAGCTAAAAATAGCTCCCCAGGGGTCAAAGCAGGGGAGGAGCTCGTGGCGGAGGCGCCTGCGTGCCTTTGCACCAGCTGTGGGCACGCGGGGGCTGCAGGAGATGTCCCCGAGATGCTGGCCCTGCAGCCCCCCAGCTGGGGGTCCATGGGCTCTCCTACACCCTGCTGCCCTCTGGCCCTCCTCATCCTCATCTTCATCCCCTGCCTGTGCTATTCCCATGCACTCTGGCCACCACACAACCCTCTGCGCCTCCCATCGCATCATTTCATGTCCTCTGGTGTTTTATCTTATCCCCTGCTGCTCAAGGAGCACCTCCAGTGCCTGTCATTGCTCTTTCCCCCTCTCTGAGTCAATGCGCTCATGACCTGAGCTAACAAGAGAGGCCCGTGGGGTGCAGGGTGCAGGGATGTGGGGTTGTAGGGATGCAGGGTGCCAGGGTGCAGTGCTGTAGGGATGGTGGGACACAGAGATGTGTACAATATAGGGCTGCGGGACGCCGTTTGCCCACCTGTGAGGGTTGTGCAGTGAGCAGGGAGCTGCCATTGTGTGGCAGGGCAGCGGGGGGCCTTTGTCCCCATGGGGCTGCCTGGCTCCCGGGCCGGCACGACGCACCGTGCTGCTGAGATCAAGGCGTGGGCAGTGGGCTCTGCGCAGCCACGCGCCTCCTGCTCCCCTTAGAAGTTGTTGTTGCTATGGGGCCTATTGTTGCCAGCTTTCCCCTGGCTCTTTACAACCCGCACCTTGCTTTTTCACAGTGCGAACAATAATGCAAACTCCTTTTGCTCCTATAGTTTCCTTTTCACATTTATTTTTCCCTCTTGCGGTCTATTATGAGGGAGAAATCCGAGGAACTGTGCCGTTCTGCAGAAGGTTTTCCAGGACCTGATTGTGGCGCTCCGCTCTCCGTGCTGTTCTGCACAAAAGGCCCAGGAAAATCTGCATATCTGGGGGACGTTATTAATTACCTGGCGTGACATCTCTAACTCCGCAAAGATTCATCTGGCACTAATGAAGCTGTCAGGGGCCGATGCCACGCTGCCGGGAACTCAGGCCCCGATGCAGCAAAGCGCCTGTGGGATGGATCCAACGGGGGCAGAGGAGCAGGATCCCGGCACCACCACCTCCTGTCTGCCCCCAGCAACACCCGTTAGCCAGAAATCGCAGCCTGTAATTGCCTAAACGGGAAGTGGTCTTCGTGCTCAAGTAAATTACTGAGTTGGTTTTAACATTTCAAATGAGGGAAAGCAAGCGGATCGGTGAATTGGCGTGCCAGATCGCCTGGTTCTCAATGACAAATGTTGAAATTAAAATAATTATAATTAAATGGATGTCAAAAAAATGTTTCTGTTTGAGACACGCTTCGCATCCTTATCAAACACCGGACCCCGCGACGGGCTCCAAGGCCTGTAGGCAAAGCCTCTGCAGAGGCCCGCGGTGCCCGCCTGTGCTCGGGCAGATGGCTCTCCTCAATGCCCCTGGGCCCATCCTTTTCCCTCAAGGTGCTGGGGATGTGGGGCGAGAGGCAGGAGCTGACTGCAGCCCCGAAAGCAGGGACATATCCACAGCAGCGTGCCCGGGGCGTCCTTAAACTCTGTTATACGATCCAGTGGAAATCTAATAGGATTTGAGGCTAATTACTGCCTCCTTCCCCCAGCCCCCCATCTAGCACCATTACTGGTTTCGGACTGGGGCCTCGCACTTCCCAGACATGGTAGCAGGGGTCCCCGTGTCCCCGTCCCTGTGTCCCTGTCTCCATGTCCCCATCCCTGTCCCTGTCCCTGTCCCCTGCCGCAGGAAGAATTCCTGCCTCTCCGCAAGTGGGGCCAAATGTTGTAATTGGATCTTAATTACACAGCTCTCCAAGAGGTTATTTTTATTTCTTTGTTTGTTAATGCAATTATTTAGCTGCCCTATTTTAGCCTTGACCTTGCAGGAAGAGGGTATTTTCCAGTCAGCATAATGCTTTATCTTTGAAAGCTACAATCAATAAGGATAATTAATGATGCCTGCTGCAATGATAGCCTCAGCAATCATTATACCACATTAATCCCTGCAGTCAGACTGGGGTCAAGGCCATCTAAATCATTCACCTAGGGGTGGGGAAATTCAAATAATTTACCAATTTAAATCCAAGGAAACAAATCAGGCTTTATTTTTCCAAGCCATTCACGCCGTTATATTTTGAGGACGACGCGGCTGGTTGCAGCTGTGTTTTTGGGAGGTATCCCAAGATGTGGGTGTGCCACCCACACCGCTGGTCTCTGCTGGCACTGGGAGAACTGGGAGCACTGGGAGGGGACCAGAAAGCCCTGCCCCTGCCTGTGGAGCACCCACGGTGTCACCTTCTGTGCTGGTGCGGCTGCCACAGGCCATCCAGGCCCCGGCCTGCGATGGAGCCAGGCACAGGGACCAAACACAAAGTGTGAAACAACAAATTTTCTTATGTATTTACTCCAACCTGCGCCAGGGCCTTGCTGCCCTGTTGGTGAAGGATTCCTTCCTTTTATCTAACCTAAACCTGCCCATTTTCAGGTTAAATCCATGACCACGAGGGGCCTGCCGGGGTGCTCCCAGCCTCCAGGCTTTGGGCAGCCGTGCCCAGCCCCTCGTGGGGCACAGGGGAAATTCAGCGTAGTTCTGATTTCTCCCTGCATTGGGAACTGGTTTGTGTTCCCACCAAAGTCATTCCCCTTGCCCGTGCTGAACTAATTTATGTGAACAACGCCGTATAATTTATATATGGACATACACAATAAATTATGGCCTAAGTATATAATTCTACAGATATAATTAATTACATTAAACATCCACATTTTAAACCTACAATTAGATAACCCTAAGAGACAATCCTGTTAGCATTTTTAATAAATACTTGTGTTTGAGGCTGTTTAACAGAGCACCTGATAACTGATATAGCAGTGTTAACATCTGTTCCATTATTTCCACAGGACGTTAGTTTAACGTAATGCTGCTCACATAAAATATGCATTTGTTCTTGACTGTCAAGTGCCTCTATTATTTTATTAAAAAGTCAAAAAAGAATATAATCAGACTTCATAATTTATGTGTGACATTTTCATTACAGAAAACTTTATGCAAAATTGAATTCTAAAATTTAATTTCCTGTGATGTTTAAATTACTTACTATCTGGCTCCTCTCCAAACATTGTGATCACTCCAGGCCCCATATGAATTCTATTAAGGATATGTTTAGCTGCTGCCAAAGCATACGGGGTATTTTTCTATGTAATTCCAAGAATATGCTCCTTAAATTTATTTTGTGCCAGTTTAAATAGTTTCCCTCGTGCAGGAAAGCAATGCAAGACGTTTTTAACCGCTGCTGTTGTGTGTGGTTTTTTTGTTGTTTCCCCCCCGTTTTGGAGCTGTGCGTTTCTCTCTCTGCTTGGAAGCGGGGCCATGGGTGCGTGGGGTGAACTCGGGTGTCCTGTGGGCTTCAGCACCCCAGGGGATGAGCACAGCACCACTGGCACCAGTCTCCCCATGGGCCCAAGAGGCTGAGAAGTGCAAATGTACCCTGCCCGAGGAGCTGTGGTGCCGGGCAGAGCCCGCTGGAAGCCTTGTGCCACCTCACCCAGAGCAAGGCCCTGTCATGGCCTGAGCTCAGGACATACTGATATGTCAGGAATCGCCAGAGAAATCCACGGAGGACCTTAAGGCATGGCTTTGGAAATCATTTAGCTTGCTGTGAGCCTCGGCCAAGGAGCTGAGCACTGTGCTGTGTGCCCCAGAGCATCCCAACTCCTGCCAGCACGTCCTGATGCATCCCAGCATGTCCCAGCTGATTCCAGTATATTCCAGTGCATCCCTGCATGTCTCGGTTCATCCCACCATGTCCCAGCTCATCCCAGGACATCCTAGAACATCCTGGGATCGTCCCAGTGCCTCACAGATCATCCCAGTGAATCCCTCAGGATGTCCAATCTCATCCCAGTATATCCTTGCACATCCCAGCATGTATCAGCTCATTCTAGCACATCCCAGCTCATCCCAGCACATCCCAGCTGCACTGCCCTGCCCTTGCCCCCAGCTCTCACCCCCAGTGCCCCTTGGAAGTGGCTGCACAGCTGGTAAAGTTTTGACCCCAAAGAAGAGTAAGGCTGGGATGATTTCCTCCCCTAATGAGACTTGCCTTCTCCCCGGATCCATCATCTGTTAGCCTGCAGCCTGGCAAAGGTGAGAGCAGTGCAGGGCATGCGGGGAGTGGCTGGCCCCTGGCTGCAACCCCACTCCTTTCCCAGACACCCCACAAATCCTTCTTGGAGAGCCCGAGGGGAAGTAGATCTCAATTGCCCCCGGATTCTGCCTCCAGAGGCACTTCTGGCACTCCCTGCCATCCCTCCTGAGCTTGGGGAATTGGGGTTAAATTCAGGCAGGGCAGTCGGGGAGCACCCAGCACCCAGCCTGGAGGAGTGGGTGCAGCAGGACCCCTGCTCGCGGGGAGCACGATCCAGCAACAGCCATGGCACCTCTGGGATGCGCTCGCTCCCAGCCTCAGTCCTTCTGGCGCTCGCTTTTGGTCTGGTAAGACAATCCACTGGATGGAAAACCTCACAATTATCCTTGGGTTTTGCTGTAACTGGATGCTAACTGCGGCCAGTTGTGAGCACAGACCTAATAACCGATGCAGCCGGGCTGATGCCGAAGGAAGCCTGAGCAGGAATAGGATGACAGAGCAATATTGCAGGAGGTAGGATCCTGCTGAGTCTGGAAGGGCCTGATTTATTTATATTGAGCTGACCTGAAATATTCAGCAAGAGAAAATCTCCGGGACATGTTCCTCTGCTGCCTCCTGGCCTCGCAGGCGAGGGCGATGCCGCCGTGCTGGCCACGCGTGGCTGCACAGCCCTCCGCAGCTCCTGCTAGCACAGATCCGATAGGAATTTCTCCTCCAGTACACTGAGGTTCACAAATTGGGTGATGACAAAGCCAGGTAATTTATTACCTGTATCTTTATTTATTATTGAACACTTTATTAACCTATACACTTTGCTGCCTGTACACCTTTAATAGGTTTACAGTAGAATTATTCGTTTATCCCTGTGTGTGAAATAGTACCTTCATAACTCACCTGTGGCATCGCGAGGTATTAATTACAGCACCCAGGGGCCTCGCTTAATAACGAAGCACTAATTGTGATGCTGGGACACATTCTCATTCTGGGCAACCTCCCGTCTCCTGCCTCACTTGCCATTTCGGAGAGCGGAGACCCTTCAGTGCCTGGATGAATCTCGCATCTTTATGAATTCCAGATCACTGCCTCTGAGCCAGTTTCGGATCCTTTCTGAATCAGAAGAGTTTAGTGAGGCTGTGATGTATGGGGCCAGGGATTCAGGGGGCAGCAAGGGGAAAGGAAACTTCTGTGCCATTCCTGCCTGCCCCGGCTGGGTGCAAGGGGTGGATCTCAGCGAGGATCCCAGGTTTGTGTCATCCCAAGCACCCCTCACGTGCCAGCACCACACAGCCCTGGGCAGGACGGGTGTTTACGGCCGAGTTACAAACAACCAGGGAAAAAGGAGGGGAGCACTCAGTGCAGACACCGATGTGGTAAAAATAGATTCCTGGGGCAGAGGCAGTAATAGGAAACACGTTCGGAGGGAAATAACTTAACTCTATCACAAACACCCGCCTGATGCATGCCACATAGGCTTCCCTGCAGCACCCGTGGGTGCCTGGAGGACCCCGTGCTCCCCCTGCAGCACAGCAGCCCCCGGGGTGCTCAGCAAGCCCTGGCCACGTTTGCTCCTGCACCAGTGCACCAGTGCCAGCCAGTAAAGCCCATTATTGCCATTAGGCTGCCGATAGCGTCAGCGGGTGGATGGTCCCTAATTGATAGCAGGCTGATAGATTACCCCGAGCTAACGGCCCCCGGCCCTATTCCCCAGCGCACGACTCCCAGCCAAGCCCCAGCAATCGGGCTGCGCTCTCGGCAATAAATCCTAGCCTATCGATATGTAATAGGCACGGATACCAGCAGCCACGGGCCTTGTGTGCCAAGGGGCCTCCGCGGAGCCAACCGTGCTTTATCTGCCGATAATTAGCAGCAGTCAAATCGGGCTCGTGCAGCACGGTGCAATCTTGTGCACTGCACAGGGATGGTAACAGATTTTACAGACATTGGTGCTGGATGACCATCCCCACAGCAGGCACCACCGTGAAGTAGCCCAGCTGCCCCACAAAGGTGTCAAAAGCAGAAATACCTCGGGGACAGCTCTGGGGGGCTGTGGCACCACCACCGAGGTCAGTGGGGTGGGAGGAGAGGGCACTGCCGCCTGCCCAGAGCCACCGCCGTGGGCAGGAAGGAGAGGTGGCCCAAACGAGGCCGTAAAGCCATAAAGTTAATGAGGAAGCTGTGTACTTTTTTACAGTATAACCCTTTACAAACCCTCCTTGGGAGCCAGGCTTTCAGGGTAATACAGTGAACGCTATAAAATGGATGTTTAATGTAGCTGGGGGCCAAGAAAAACATTGTATAATTGTAGTGAGCAGCTCACTAAGTAAAATGATAGCTTTTAAAGGATGAAATACGGCGTAGGTCTTCAGAGCAGCACCAGGCTCCAGCCTCATATTGCTTCAATAACAGTTTCTTCATTTCACTTACAAATGTATCTCGGAGGAGATTTGTTACAAACATCTCTGGGCTTGGAAATAAGATGCTAAGGCAGCCTGCTCGCATTATTCATTGTGAATAAATTACCTGGTACACTTAGGCCTCTCCATGCTCCTGAACCCATCCTGCTGCCTCCAAATCTGCTCCATGCCACCAGTTTTAGGCACACGAGCATGTCCTAGGACAGTCAGCTCTGCCCACCCCACACAGTTTGGCCATTAAAGCATGGTGAGGATGCTACCTGCAGACCATCGATCGTTTTCCATGCCCTTGTGACCAAAGCAAAGTCTGGTGTTAGAGCTACAATTGTCTTCAAAATTTCTGAAGAAAAAGCTTTAGGAACAAAATGCCCTCACCTCACAGTTCTGGGGCATTTTCAGATTGAGAAAACAAACAAACAACATACCTCTGCTTTCCACATGCACACAGATTGTGACATCTCATCAGCCACAATACTTTAGAAGGCAGGAGTCGTGAGATATATCACATGCAAATGGACGCATCATGCAAGCAAGGTGCCATTTATCAATCTCTCTTGGAAACGCGATGGGGCTGCTCTGGGATTATGCAGATGTGCAGGGGCTGGGGGCACAGGGCTGCGTAGCCTTGGCAACCCCAGGTGCCTCCGCACCGGCACGAGGAGCGAGCACCTGATTCCTTGAAATGCTCACAGCAGCCTGCAGTGCGTTATTTTATCAGCCTGTGCCCATTACGCATTTTGGAAGCCAGCTTTGGAAGAAAAAAAAAAAAAGAAACCCACGTTTGCTTGTACGCACCCCCCCCCCCCACAAACAAGTGCTTCCAAATCAAGGCCCCATGAAGCTCAACCAGATCCTGCTCCCCGCGGAGGAAAGGGCATCGTCCTGTGAGCAATTAGCTCAGCGGCAAGAGCTGGGTGGAACTGTCCTTACCACACAGACTTGAACCCAGACCTACCACTGTCAGCTACGATAAAGACAAAAGTTGGGCTCAGTGCCTTCACTCATGCTAAGATATGTTCCACAGCATCATTTAACACCAGAGAGGCAGGAAAAGCTGGAAGTCTCCCTTAAAAAAATCATGAAGTCAAGAAAATGTATGGTTTGGGGGTTTTATTCAGTTATATATGCAAGTATTTTGGATGACCATAAGATACTTTAAATACATACTGCCTTGTACTTTTACAATGAATAATTGCAGATGGAATTACGCTGACTTTCCATATGCCCGCACACGTCGGGCTGCATCCAGCTATGCCGAGAGCTCCTGCATGCTCCACCTTTTGTTTCTTCCATGCTAAACACACATATTTTGGGGGCTGCCTGGAAAGGCACCGCTCTCTCTGCCATCGCAGAGGGCATGCGGTGCCCACAGCTGCCTGCCCTGCAGATGTGATAACAGGTACTGTCACTGACACAAAGCTTTCTTGGAGCCTGAACGCTAGAAATTATGGAGATAACTGAGAATATCAGCTTTTGTTAAAAATAGTCCCTAGAACTTGTGGTCAACGGGGAAAAAAAAGAATAATAATAATAATAATAAAGATTATTTTCTTCTTGGTCTTTGGTTCCCTTTTGCTTTCCAGGCCCCAAATACTCAAGAAATTGGATTCCACCTCCACAACCCTTTTCGCCATCACGTGCTGGACACAGTGGGCAGCTGGTGAGCCTCGTTGGGGGTCCTGGGCTGGGGGTCTCTGCATTCCCCTGGGAGCCCCAGCACCCACGCTGCCTCCTTGTGGGGCGGCTCGCTTTCTGTGTTGTTGTGTTTGTGTTTTTTTTCAACAGCTATTAAAGAATTAGTGTTTCCATGAGCGCGTATCATTCTCATTAAGTATTTCCAGGTCGTCCTGAAAAGCTCAGCAGTTTAACCAAAGTGGGGCTGAAAGCGGTGGATCTGAAGCAGGCAGCCGTGTTTATTCAAAATCGCCTTCTCCAATGGCTCTCCCGAACGAGCTGGATTAATTGTTCAGGACCTACAGCACATGCTTCAGTGAAAATAAATTACTTTATTTCTATTACACCACCAGTGGCTGTGTAACTTAATTTCATTAGCTCGAACCTGTTGAGAGTGTTCAGATTTCCATAGCAGGACGCACTTGAAATGAAAAGATGCTTTCGATTCTCAATTAACAGAATCGTTCCCTTTCAACTGAAATGAATGTTATTGAAACCAATTAGCATAGACTGGAAAATCTCTCATTAATGAGGGGAGTGTGGGTGAGTAAACAGCAATGAAAAGATGAAATTAGAGAAGAGCCTCTTCTTGTTGGCCTGAATAATTACATGCTTAGTTGCCTAATTGTCTGGTGAAAAGCCTTGCCGTGATAGTAACAGATTGCCATGTTCATTAGGCTGCAAAAGGCCACCTGCTGCTGAGGCTCATTTTCCTGCAGTCTATATACACGTGTCGCTCCCCAGGGACTGATATTTGGACACAACACTAGCTGTGAAAAGCAAATGAGCTTGCCAATATGCTGCAATATTGTGTCCTTTATGCCAAGATACAGAAGCTTAATATGTCAAATATAATGAATAAAACCAACAGCGATAACGAAGTTTATGAGGAAAGTGACCTTATAACACGTCCCAGTGTAGAAGTCCAGGGTGCGCAGACACCGGTCCCTCCATACAGATGTTCCTCTCTGGCCCGGACTGCTCCAAATTACACAGCACAAAAGATAAATTACAACTGTTACGGCCTGTGCGATTTCTGAGACAATGGCATAATGAAAGCATACAATGTAACTGTGAAAATTGGAACCAAATGTTAAATACTGAATGCTAAGAAGTGTTCATGAAAAACAGCATTGTTCGTATTTGCTCTGCTGTGGCAATAAACATCAAAAGGAGGGAGGCCTCTTTGCGCCAGCCCTTCCTCAGATCACTTCGTGTCTTATAATTGCTATTTTTATGGGTCTTTTAAGCTGGGTTTTATTGCACGGTGCTGCTTGAACGAAGTCACTCTCCGTGCCTGGCCTGCGTGCTGCACGCGTCCTTCCCCGTCCGAAGGATGCAGGGGGTGTGGATCCAGGCGTGCAGCACACCAAGCAGGTATCACATAGATCCAGCTTGGGAAGAGCCACTCTTTCTGAGCCAAAACCTACCTGCTTTGTGCACAGCATGCTTGGCACTGCAAGATAAGAAGGGAAAAATGAGGGTGAATGCTCTTCGGCTTTGGAAGCCTTTGGACCCTGCTCTTAGGGTGAGGGGCAGAATGACCAGCTAAAGCAAAAGACAACGATGCTCAATAAAACTACAAAAGCAGAGCCACAAACATTCACCGGGGTGTGCGAGGTTGGGCAGCAGCAGCTTCTTTGTTCACAAGCACAAAAATATCTAAAACCTAGAAAATCATGGATGTGTGTGTATGTGTGCGTACATCGTTCTCTACATGTGAGTGCATTCTGCTACAGCAACAATAATCATTGCCAATTTATATACCACCCAATTAATAACTGCATGAGGAGCGGCATCACCATCCTCTGCAGCTAAAAACTTCTTTAGCGCCAACTGCATCAGTTTTAAAATATTCCGTGCAGATAGCTGAAGCCTCTCACCACGCCGCACATAGTGTTACATCAAACAAAACAGCGAGCGCCGTTGTTCCCACGTACCGCCAGTGCTGAAAGGTTTAATGCTACACGGGTTAAACACAAAAGGTTTACTCGCTATCAGTCAAAGGTCTCGAGTGACAGAGGCACAGAAACACACGAGGCTGCTTCTGGTTTGCCAGTTTTTTGATTGCTTTTTTTTTATTATTATTATTATTTTTGGAGAGGAGAGCGCCGAACAAGTCCTTCATTAATTCAAAGAATGAGAAGATGTGATTAAGAAGTGATTTTATCATTTAAAGAAATTATAATGTGCCTGGCAAGCAGCAGGGCACAGCCATGTGCTGGTGCCAGCCAGCGTTGTTGTTCTCCCAGCAAAGCTCCGGCAGCGGCGGCCCAGCCAAAATCCCCTCGGCAGCAGGTATTGGATGGCTCTGCCTATTGCATGTGGCTGGGCAAGCCCAAATCTCCCATCTCCCCATTAAAAGCGTTTTGTGATGAGGTGGGATGGCAGAACACAGCCCATGCAGAGGTGCTTTCGGAGGTCAGGCCTTGGTGCTGCCGTCTCCTACCAGTATAGCCCTTTTGGGAGGTGCAGGGTTGAGTTTCACCACCCAGTCCGTGGGTTTGAGGGTGTGACAATCCTTCTGCCCCTTCGGATGGCCCCAGATGCCTGAAAATAAGAGCTGTGCACTGATGGCCATTGCCAGGGCATCTCTATGTCTGTACTAGGGGCAAAATGAGAGAATTGGGACACAAATAACACCGTACACGTTCCCTGCTGTGGACCAAACCCTGGGTTTGTGCTTGACCCTCTCCATGATCAAAACTTCTCGAAGTCCCAAGGGTTGCTTCCATGTGAAAATCATTGTGCCAAAGGCACACCGAGCTCCTCCAGCAGCTCCTCCCAGCCCGTACACCTTCACAAGAAGGGATTTACGTTCACACCTGAAACAGGTTTACATAATATCAACAAACAAACCGATGGTTTCCCGTTATTCTGAGTGAGTTTTACGGCTTTCTTGGATTTCACTCAATGAAACATCCAAAATGATTACATTATTTAGGCTACTTCCCAGCTGGTTAAACACAATCGACTAAATTAATTGCTAAGATCAGTTTTACAGCAGATTAGGATAATTTATGGGGTGGTTTCTTGTTTTCCTAATAGTCTCACCTGATTCATGGAGAGGGCTGGCTGTAAATGTGTTTTATGGCTGAGGAGTGGCAAGCACAAACTTAATCAGGTGTTCTGCTCGGGCTTAAGTAGACCCAATGCAACTTGGATAATAGGACGGTGGAATTACCTGTAATGCTTGGGCAAATTTTACATGGTGAAGGGGAGAGCACTCAGAGAAAGGCATTCGTGGGAAGCAGCCTTCAGGAGGCAGCACGGCCCCATGGTGATGCAAATTAGGAGCGTTTTCAGTGTTTGGGAAAAAAAAAAAAAAAAAAAAAAAAAAAAAGAAAAGTATTCCCAAAGAACCTCCCATGCAAAGTGCATGCATTTACAGAGGTTTAAGCTCACATTTTGGAAAAAATGGGTGAGAAAGTGTCTGGCATCACTGTCCCCAGTGTTATGCTGTGGTTTACAACACCAAACATCCAGGCAGAGTGGGAGTTTTGGGGCAAGCAGTGGGACGTGGCCTCTTTTTCCATGCAGGTGCCACACGGTAGGTGCTGAGGAATTCCCTGCCCACCGGTTCATCCACGTCTCCAGCGAAACGATGCCAAAACACATGGGGTTTTCAGAGCAGGAAGATCTCCATGTCCATATGATTTTATTTCATGGGGGAACGAAGGTGGCAGTGGCACACCGTGATGAGGGCAGCTGTGGCATCTCCCACCAGCAGCATCGTTTCCTGGGGGCACACACACACAGATCTCAGTTCTGTGTGGCTGCCTTTGTGAGTGCTGCACCACTAACTGGACTGTGGGACGTGTGATTTGGGAACTCCCCAGCAGCACTGGGCTTCTCCAGGCTTCGTTTTAAAATAAATCAATGCGCAAGCAAGTTAAGAAGCACTGCAAGACAATTCATATTCTTCTATGACCTACCCACTGCCAATCACCACAAGCAGAGGGAGTCATTAAGACATTTTTTTCTGTATTTTTTCATGTGTGGCATCTTTGGAGGCTCAGTCTCTAAATCTGATATGTTTTGTGAGCAAAAATTTGTTGTTAGTGACAAATAAACAGTGACAATTAACAAAGAATGACCCAAACTCAATTAGGATGCTCAAAGAAAGAGAAAACCTTTCTCACTCTGCCGTAAGGTGCTCAGAAATTACGTCTGTCACAAAGGTACCACCTGCGATGGGTGTGCAGCAAAGGATGCTAATTTGATTGCAATGACTCCTTTTAATGCAAAGAGTGAATTGTTTTTAGACTGCTGATGATTAATGTAGTTATTGATTAGATGATCAATAAGGCCACGGTGTCTAATTATTGATAATCCTTCTCTAAATGAAAGATCGAGTGTAAGGAGTGCTCGTTACAGAGCTCAAAATATAAAGTGATTCAGTGTGAAGCCTGGTAATTGAAAGTCAAACTAATCCCATAAATTAAATCACAGCCATCCATAACATTTACCTGATAACTCCTTTTGAGAGCTTTATTTAACTTCCAGCGCTCGGTGAGAACATCACGGAGCTGCCCAGGAAGGTGCCCAGCTTTATGGTGGTGTGGTGGGGGCGGTGGGGAGGTGGCAGCAGCCTCCTCAAGCTCCTCTCACTAGCCAAAACCTGCAGGAGTTGTGCCTGGGTTTGCTGCCTGGGGACGGGCTTGAGCAGGCAGGCAACCTCTCACCATGTGCTCCCTGCTGTCAGCCCCTTCACTGCTGGCTGCCTGTAAGTTCAGTCCAGAGGGAATTCACTTTTTGCTCCTGTAATTGTTTCCCCACGTCATGAACGAAGCAGGTAAGTGTGGGCTGTGCTTTAAAAATGGGAACAACCTGCCTTCGGGTTTCAAAAATCACCAGCGGCTCGTGGCTGCCTTTCTGTGAGACGCGCAGTTTTCTGCAACTAAAATCAAGGATTTGATCAACCTGTTGGAAACTTTACTGAGAGAACTGCAAGGGTACTCAGAGGAAGCTGAAATAAAACCTGGAAAAACCTTATATAAAACTAAATAAAACCTTATATTCTGATAGGTAAATTCGTTAGACCAATTAAAAGCCCACACTGATTGATCATGCACTGCTTAGGCAGGTAATCCACACCAACATCATCCTCTTTGGCCGTAACTAACAGTAATCTAATTGGAATGATTTTTGGGAAATGCTTCTGGACTGGTAATCCTAAATATTCCCAGGCATTTGGGGCCGGGCGCTCAGCCCCCACCCGCTCCTGGTGCAGGTGATTTCGGCTGGAGCTTGCTGCTGGGTGCTGCTTCTGTTCGGCCTTACCCTGCACCTGAAAGCAGCCCCGACAGAAGTCAGAGACCGCAGTGGCTCTACAGGCATTGGGTTCAACATATAGAAAGTTTAAGACTGTTTTAGGGCTGAGCTCAAGCACTTACAAGCACTTCTCTATTGCCCACGAGGGCTGTTATGCCGAATATTTAATTTACGGTACAAGAGCCAAAACTTTCTTCAGTTTCCAAGTAGCAGAAAGGGATTGGAAACCTAATATATTTGTAGGTTTTCCCTCTCTATTTCTCATTAACGGTAGCGAACAATTCATATCTGTTACACAGGAGCATAGCTGTTGCAACACTGCAATAAAATGAGAAGCACCCCGTGGGTCTCGCTCTGCAAAACCTGCGTGCCTGGGGCTGAGGGGCCTGCTGCAGGCAGGGAGGAGCCCTCCCAGCACAGGGACCCCCCCGTTTCCCCGCCGTGCTCAGGAATGGGGAAACTGCATGAGTTTGTGGTGCTGTGCGAGTGCTCGGGCTGCATCTCCTGCAAGCCCTGGAGTTTGGCCTCTCCTTCGGTTTTTCCCTCCCAGGGGAAAGGAAGTAAAAGACGACAAATAAAATAAAATAAAATAAAACCCTGATGCTTTATTTTAAAGAAAGCGGTTTCTATTTTAAAAGCTGCCAATAGGGTGTGCATTGGAAAGGTGTTTTGAAAAGTACATTCATTGTGGATTTGTGCTAAATGCGGTGTAATGGTCCTGAACTGCAGCACTGATTCGGTTCTAAAAATTGCCCCGTATTTAATAACAGCATAAATCACACGTAAAAGATCCTTCACACCAAGCGACGCTGCTTTACATACATAAAACTCATAATTTGTTTTTATTGAAAAGATTCCGACAGTCGAACATTATTTATGTGTTTAATTTGTCTGCACCACTAAATAACTCCTTACTCAGCACGCAGCCCCATGGTGGAGCCTTTGGCTGTAGCAGGACCCCCGTGTCCCTGTCCCCAGCAGGGGCTGGCTGCTCCTGGTGGCACCTGCTGGGGCTCTGACCTCTGGTGTCCCTCGTGCCCTGGTGCCTGAGCAGGATCTGGCCCCAGGAGCCAGCAGAAAGCGCTGGAGACACAAGGACCGAGTGTCTCTGCTCCTCTGCGCAGCTCCGTGCTCCACGTACGGGTCTTTAATGCTGGAGCAAGCCGTGAGCAGTCAGGCAGGAGGCCACAAGCGATGGGTGTTGGGTGTTGCCATAGTCCCTGGGGTCCCCGAGGGTCGTGGCAGCAATGTGTCACCCCAAGAGGACAACCCAAGCCCACCCTCCAGCCACAGCACCGCACTCCTATCGGAACTGTGGCGGGCTGGTGAGAGGGGTGATGCACCTTGCTGGATGGCACCAAAAACCAACACCACTGAGAACCAACCCCTCATTGATGTCCATACCTGAGCTGTTCCACGCATGGCCTGTTTACTCTGCAAAGTGGTCTCAGGTTAAACTAAACATTATTTTTTTCTTGCTGCTGAGCTTACATGGCCTTCCCATGCTCTGTCTCTGTGCCCTGCTGTGCAGCAATCCCTGGAAGTGCCCCTGCTGGGAGAGGCACTCTCTGCAAGGGATTCTTGTGAACACTTTTGGGATGAGTTCGTCACCGAAAAAAAACCCTTTTTGCACGTGGTCTTCTTGAAGCAAAGGAGACCTGATGAAAAGCCACCTCTAGCTGGGACGCCCACTGTGCAGGCGTGCCGGGGGAGCACAACCCAGCCCTGAGCACCGAACAAAGTGCTCCTGGTGCACCTCGGGCACCCCGTCTGGCCACACCGCACTAACCACGGCAGGACCAGGGCCCTGGCAGTCAGATTTTCAGCGCAGAGCCCGCGCAGTCCCTGACACCATTTTCTCCCCGCGCCGCTCCCCGTTTCTCACCCGCGCAGCCCGGCATTGTCAGCCGTGACAGCCTGATTTAATCTGCAGGACGCTGAATGCCTCTGACCACTGCGCCGAGTCATTAACCTTGACTCGCGTAATTGAATTCAAGGTTGATTGCCTGTGACCCTCCTCGCCGAGGTCCTCCAAATGTACATATTCATTACGAGCTGCAGCGCTAAATGGATTGCACAGTGAAAGCTGTAGCAATCAGCCTGCTTGGTATGCGGAGGGCGAGGAGGGCACTAATTGCATGTTAGAGCTGAGGATTAGATTATGAAAAGAGTGAGAAAATGAAGATAGATCCCTCTGACACTGTCAGATTAAGGGCAGCGACGTCGAGGAATATGACATTGAAATTTACAGTGCCATTAAGGGAAGGGAGTTTTGAAAGGGGGTGTTGGAATACACACAGATATATTTTAATTCCCATATATTTACTCAGTTATGGACTATTTAATATCAAAAGCTGATAAATGTATTTTTTAAAACTCTGACACCGGCACAATAAATAAGCTCAGGATGCTCTTTTTGTGTCTCTGGAGCAGAGCTATAGGAGAGGCGTGCGCTGCGCCTGCCAGGCCACGGAGAAGCCAACAGCACCCGCGGGCCTCGGCCCCTTCACCACGTCCCTGCTGCCGGCACCGCTGCTGGCAGCTTTACAAAACCCCGGCACAGGGATCTGGTCTCCCTCCCCAAACTTTGTGCCCTGAACATTCGTCCCAGCCAGGGCTGGTTTTGTCACCCAGCACCTCGTCTTGTTTGCACCCAGAGGTGTCCTTCCCGCGGCTGTTGTGATAGCTGGTTGCGATTTTGGGATGTTTTGCCGCGAGTCCAACCATATGTGATTTTGAATTAAATGAAAGTTAAGTACAAAAACATTTTGCCCACGGGGAATTCAGATTCTCAATGTG
The DNA here is from genome assembly GCF_965140915.1 of Aythya marila. Classification (NCBI taxonomy): domain Eukaryota; kingdom Metazoa; phylum Chordata; class Aves; order Anseriformes; family Anatidae; genus Aythya; species Aythya marila. The sequence continues at coordinate 24,990,219 of NC_139050.1, read as the reverse complement.
CTTTTAATAACTGTTTGTAAAACATTTAGGAAAATCTATGGCAACACGTTCAGGGAAAAGAAATCACATTATTCTTGCCTTAAGATATTATTCCGGTATCTAAACTTTATGAATCATCCTGTGTGGCCCAATTTCTTGACATTAATATTGTGAAGCAGAATGGAAGTACACGGAGCCTGAACTTAATCCATGTAATATTTTTCAATAAAGATGCTAATCTTAGGCATCGGCTTAAAATCCATTAAGAACTTTGTACTAATTTATATGTCTAATCCTACGTAGCCCGCACAGCCAACCCTACCTGGTTCAGATTGATGCTCCTGTTAGAGCTGATTGCAATATATATTCCCCAAACCTGTATTAGCTTTTTAAGGCCATTGCTTGGGTTAAAATCAGGCTTAAAATGTGTGATAAAAATGATGCTTGAATTCAGGCATTTCTGGGTGTGGACGTTGAACGTCTCGACCCCAGTCCAAATCACAGAAGGAAGCTGGAGGTTGGAGGGGGCCCACAGGGATCGGCGAGTTCAGGTCCTGACGGTTTCCAAACCCCAGGGCCTGCGGTCAGGGGGCAAAGTTCAGGCTGCAAGCAGGGCTAAAGCGGGGAGGTGAGGCAACCTGCAAGTGATAGGAACTGGTGCTAAAGTGCCTGCCTTTTCCTTCCATCGGCTTTTTATCTGAAAAACTTTGCTGAGCACGTAACTAACAGGAGCAATGCTGTGGTTTCCATCAGAGCGGGCCGTGTCCTGGAAGTGGTGTCTGGCTACATGGGGTGTCAGGAGCCCCGCCACGTGTATGAGCAGAATTTTTGTCTCCCCCTCACTCCGTCACCACCTTTGTGGCTCCACAAGCACTGAAAGCTGAGAAAAGCGGTGCCACTGACACCAGGGATGGGCAGCGAGAGCAGCTCCCCACAGCTGGACTGAGGGGATTTGGGACACTGGGACTTGTTCTGTACAAAATTCTCCTTCAGGGAACAAAATGGGCACCATCTGCCCCTCGTGGGGGCTCCTCTGGCACCGGAGGGCAGTGGCACTCTTTTGTGTAGAAAACAGTCATTTATTCCCCGGGACAACATTTTCAACTTTTATAAAGTATTCAGACATAAGAACCCCAGCTCACTCTGCGGGGTTACATGCGTGCGATGAGACAGTTCAAAGCCATTTGTCTCCAAAAATTGCTTCGATTTGTTCCAATTTCTGAATGAGCTGCGCAGAGCGAGGGAAGTGCCCCGGGAATGCAAATGAAGCAGCGGCACCGTCATCTATGGAAAAGGCCTCGAGACATTTGATGAAGAAAATCTTCTGCAAAGAAACACAGTTGTTGGCATTTTGTAAATCCTAAAAATAACCCAAGACAAATAGTCTCGCTCACTACTGCTGAAATTTCATTTACTTACCAACCACACTAATGAGGCACTGCAGAGGGACTTCTAATTAGATCCACTTTATTCCTGTCACTGAAATTAATTTATTTGCTTCAGCTCCTAGAACTAGTTTGATATTTTCCTGATTTTTAAGCCAGGCGGCACAAAGGCTACAAAAGCTGGAACTGCTTCTGATGTTTGCATCCGGCTCACAGGTGGCTGTGGGAGTGAGGTTTGGGCGGGTTTGGTCCGAGGCCAGGAGACCTTCACCAACACAGCTGGAAAAACGTTGTGATGACGGTGAGCGATCTCCTGGCACTGCAAGTCCGTGACTTTTCATGGGGTTTGTGCCCCACTCAAGCCGTGGCTTTCCAGCACCGTGGGGTCACACAGAGCCTGGGCTCGGCGTCCCCTTGGACCCCGCGGGGACACCGTATGGACCAGGGCCTGAGTAAGCAATCAAGCAGCAATATTGCTCCACTTCCCCAGTTCCTGCCTCATGCATATTCAAAGAGGGATGAGGCCGTATGCATAATGCATTATCCATTACAATTGCATTATACTATTTATACTATTACTTCGGTAGCTGTTTAAATTAAGGGTTACAAATAGCTTGTTTGTTTTCCACTGCCCTGGCAAGGAGGTTTCAGAGCATCATGGAGGGGCAGCCTGCAGACTTTGTGTCCTGCCCCCAAATGAGCACGTGGCCAGGGTCCAATGAGCCCCCTGCGACTGCTGCTGGGGCTTTGCTGGGCACCCATGTCCCCAAATCCACCTAACCCAGCTGTAATGGGTCACCAAAACCTGGCTGTGATGGGTCACCAAAACCCAGCTGTGATGGGTCACCAACCCCTGTGCAATTGACCCAGCCCCCAGTTTTCCAGTCCCTGGTTTGAAAGCTGAGTCCCACCCTCTGAGGGTCAAATGGAGAAGTTTTGCTGAGGAACTCACACTGCTGAAAGCATCAGAGTCGTGTCAGCGACACAGAGTAAAACTTGCCTCTTCACCCCATAATAAATTTTAGAGAAATATAGGAAATCCTCAGCTAGTAAAGAGTTGTCAACTAGCTACTAAAACCCTGGTCTTGATGCATGTATTAGGACACTTGGTGCCCTTCCAAACATTATTTTATTAATATGAATAATATATTAATCATTGAACAGTCTGGACTTCATCCAAACCACTCCGTTGTAAGTGCTTTGCTAAAACTTAGCAAGGATATTTACTTCTCCAAACAGCAGATAGCATGTGTATTGGTTTTGGTTTTATTATTGTTTTACTAAATAGTTGTGAGAGCTCCAAGAGAGGGATCTGAAGATTTTCAAAACGATTTGAAAGATAGCCCATAAAATGCCTTACACCTCCTGAAGCTTAGAAGGCGAATTCCTATTCTTTAATAGTTTAACGAAACCCTCCGGAATGCCTTTTTAAGTGCATTTCCAGCTAAATCCAGTTCCTGTCCTCTGCTGTCCTCTCAGAGCACAGCTGCCAAGGGAAGGTCGAGAGCAGAGCAGAGCCGGGCAGGTGCCGGAGGATGCCGGTTGCTCACTGCACAGCCCGCAGACTGGTGATGTACCTGATTTAGGCATGGTTTAAAACACAGTTTCTCAAAGTTTACTTAAAGCTGTGGAAATTCACGGACACTTTTACACAAATCTGCAGCATTATCTCCCGTAGGAGGCAGAGCTGCGTGACTTTGGGAGCACAGAGCAATGGGCGTGGGCTGCGGTGGGAGCCCTCTGCGTTGGTCAGCAGCCCCCTGTGCCCTCCCAGTGGTGTTTTTCAGCCTGGATTTGGCACCCTCTTGCTCCGGGTGATTCTGTGACAGGCACAGCAGAAAGTCGCTTAGAGCTGAGTGTGGCCACCTGCGGCCGAGGGACTTGTTTTCCTCCTGTAGCTCTGCTCCCCACGCTCTGCCAGGCTCAGCCTGCCCAGAGAGGTCTCAGACAACCGATATGGGGATTGCTTAACCCACGTGGGGCCAAGCAGATGTCCAAGCTACCAGCAGACGACTCTCATTTATAAATACCCAAATTTATGCCAGAGCTCTGTTAGCACTTCCATAAACCTTCTTCTTGCCTAAAAGTCCTTCTAGGAGGCAGCAATTTACCTTTCACCCGGAGTTTCTCAGTTCCTGTGCCCCTTCTGCTCCCTGGCTGATGGGGACGCGCTGTTTCGCCCCCACACCCCACACATCCCCGACCCCCACAGTGGGCTGAAGGCAGCTGGAGCGAGCTCCTCGCCCGCGTCTGAGCATCCTCTCCCAGACAGCCCATCATCCGCTAATGGGACTTAAAACAGTCGCTGCCTCATCGGCAGGAGCGTAATGATCGCTGGGCAGCAGAGAGACCCATTATCCATCATCCATACTTCTCTTCCGTCTGATGATAATGATTTCTTAGTTCAACAGTAGTGCAGAGGGACCTCACTGCTTTGTGCACGATTGTAGTTTAATATCCTGATCAAGACAAATACAGATTGCACGCAGGCTGCCGGGGGTGCACGGCGAAGCTTTGAGGCATTGCTGCTGCTGGGAGGAAGCTGCCGGGGGGATCCCTCCAAAACCTGGGGCCGTGCGGGGTGTTGGGAAGAGCAGAGAAGCACCAGGTGCTTTGTGCAGCTGGGGACAACATCCCCCCATCCCCAGTGCTCAGCTCGGCTGAGGTGGGGATTTGCTTTGCAAAGAGTCCAAATCAACAAGAGAAGAGGAGAAAGGAAATCTCTTGTAAATGTATTTTCATTCCTATTTCATTTTTCTCCAGCTATTATTTATAGAGTATTGCCATTTTGTTATGTATGTAAGCAGCCTGATTCAGTTTAAAACACTTTAAGGTTTGCTTCGGTGAGTGAAGCGATGAGACACAGAGCACGTGGTGCTCAGCAAGCTTTGCATTGTACTAAAACAAAGGAAAATGTTGGGGAAAAGTGGATTCCACTGCATTTGCACTGGGTCCAGAGCAACTGGGAAAGGTGCAGGTTTGTGCCTTCCTCCACCAGGTGTTTGTGTGCCAAATCTGCTTCCCACACAGACAACACAGGCCCCGTGCTGGTGACCAGTCGGGTCCCTTCAGTGGGACACCGAGGGCACGGAGCTGTGCTGCACCCACAGCATCCCTGGCCGCAGGAGCTGGTGATGGGAAGAGGACAGAGACCGTCCCCGAGGGCAGCGGGGCCAGGCAGCACGGGTCCGCACGGTGACACCGTCAGGAGCTTCACGTCCAATGAGTGATGCGCAAAAGAAATACAATAGCGAGAGCAGAGCCGCCGCTGAAAATGAAATCGGAAAGACAAGTATTTATTCTGCTCGGACCTCCTCGAGGAGCAGGCGCACGCCGGCAGAATGCTAAGCAGAGCGGCGGTTTGGGGAGACAAATGTCCAGGCAGCTTTTCTGTAATATCCATTTGAAAGAAGCTTAGTGCCACGAGGCTTTCATCTCAATATTCCTGAGGCCGGATTTGAAAGTGCTTAAGGTTAAATATTACTCACTCTTGGAAAGAACATCTCCATCTGTCTCATAAAAAAAGCTTTCAGTCTTGGAGGTACTCAGGGAAACTTACCCATAAACACAGTCATTAGAGACTTCAGAGGGAAAAAAAATCCTATAGGCTCTGCCTGAGAAGTAATTAGCCTTTCAAATTCAGCAATGTTTAATCCCACAAAGCCTTATATACAAAATATAATCCTGTTTTTCTGCGGAGCTGAGCCTGTGAGTGAGCACGACCCTGCCTGACCAGGCCCTGCACAGCTGGGTCCTTCTCAGCCACATCTGGGTATCCCGAGGTGCTGGGCAAGGAGGAGACTGCCAGCAAACCTGTCTCACCCCGAGGACCCCAGAAAGATGCTCCTGACGTGGTTCAGGGCCCTGGGAGGAAGCCCCCAGGAGGACCTGGCTGGCAGGAGAGCCACTGCAGCGCATCTCCGAGATGCTGAGAGACACTCGGGCTGCCGCATGCCCAATTCACTTTTGAAAACTGGATTTAAGCAGCTGGTTTTGAACATTTGTGGTAAAAGAGAAACCCGAAATAACATTGTGTGATTTGGGGTGAAGTGCCCCGAGGCCTGATGATAATAATTGTAGCACTCTTTAAAAAGAAAAATGACATTTTTTTCCAGGCAGTGAAAGCAGCTGACAACATCCCAGGGGATCTCCTGATGCTTTCGAGAGGAGAAATTGCAGCTTTTCAGAGGCTGAGAAATGACACCGCTCTGCAGCCTGCGCCGCGTCCCACGGATCCCAGATCAAGCACGGCGTTACGGTGCTGATGCCGTGGGCTCTGATCGCCTTTCGGTGTCACCAGCCAGAAAGGCCAGCAAGCAATGGAAAACCTGTCAATCCGTCAGCCAGAAACACCACCCTGTATTTCTAATGGTGCAATGCTTTGGAAGAAGCCGGTGAAAGCTCTGCTTTAGGAAGCATTCCGCATTCCTCCTCGTGGAAAGAAACAAAGTGGGTCCTGCTAACTCGGTGAGAAGCACACCTTGTTTATCCTCCCAGGTTAAGAGTGTCCCAAGAAATAAAAATGTCCCAAGAAATAACAGTGTCCCAAGGGCTGCAGAGTCAGGAGAGAAGGTCAGAAGCACCCCAGTCCTGCCGCTGACCATTGTTAGAACAAAACCAATCCCATTAATAAGATAGACCTAAACAATCCCTGATTCTGTGTTCCCCACACCATCATCCTCACTTCCCTATCGAGCTCAGCCCCACCAGGCCCTGGCATGACACAGGATGCCTTCTTTAAACCACGCAAAACTTGATTTTTATGAGACAGACACTGAAGAGCTTGCTGCACTGATAGCTGCGTGTTGACTGCTGATGGCTGCACTGAGAAGCTAATAAGAAAATCTGGCTTTTAATGTATTGATTGTGGCTATTTGATTACACTAGAAAAAAAGATCCAACAGAAAATGCCAATAACATCACAAAACTTGAAGCAAATTAATGCTTCTCCTTTGCCATGATCCTGCCTCCTGCCGGTGCAGAAGAGCAGCTGGGAGCTGTGCATCTCACGGAGATGTCCTGGTGCTGCCCTCGCCTTCCAGGGCAGGCGAGGAGCTGCTGCCAGGTCAGGGGCTGAGCAGTGCTGATTCCCTGCTAAGTGGGAAATGCTTTAGTTGCCTGACTGCTTCCTCCTGCACTTGGAGCAGGAAAAGGTGTGCTGTCGCTCCCGGCATGGTCTGGTCCTGCTTAAACACTTGTGGGCTTTGCCCTGGTCTGATGTGCCTGAGGATTTTGTTAGGCTGATGAGGAAAACAAAAGCTGGTTTGACTGTGGTGGAAACCATCAGTGAAATGTGGGTGCCAGGACTGCCAGTGGTGCTCTTTCCATCGTTGCACACAGAGAACATTATGCACCAAACCCCAAACCAGGGCTCATTTTTAAAATGCTAAGAATAGGTCTGAAATAAAGGCCATGCTATTTTGGTTTTGTATGATTCAGGAAGTTCAGGAGATAAAAATACCGTAAAAATCAAGAACACAAAAGCAATGGCTACCTATTGACAGAGAGCTTATTATTGAGATTTTGTCATTCATCTGGACCTGGCTGCCAACCAACGCTCACCTGTGCGGGCTTTGTATCCTGGATGAAAAACAAATGCGGCGAGGAGGACCAATTAGATATCTCATAGAAACATACAAAAGCAAGCAAATCAATACCAATAAACTGCTTCAGATAGTGAGTAATTAATAGCAATTAATTTTAAAAAGAAGAGGTTATTGACGTAAATTGACAGAGGTGCTAACCTTTGAGCAATTCAGAGAAAATGTCTTTAAAACAGAGTGATTAAGTTGTAGAAAGTAATAAAAGGGCTACGCTGCCTCCAGGACGAGCGAAACCCAGCCTGGGAATGTTGTCAGGAGAACCTCTAATTAGACGCTGGAGCTTGATAAGGTAAATTGATTAGGTTGGCGCTGCCAGCCGGGAGTTAAAGTCATCTCACTTCTGAATGTGTGCTGGGTATGAGGATCACAAAATTCCTGCAGAATGCAAACAGCTTTGAAGTCCTGAGCTATCTAGCAAAGAAGGATCAGTATCTCGCCTCTCCTGAGACCTCTGGCATGTTATGGCACTATTCATAACTTCCTTACAGATCAGAACGCAAGTACCCAAATTTCATCTGGGCCTTGCTGCTGGGGGACATGCTCTTATCATTACTGAAAGCTGCCCCTGCCCTTTCCTTGTGATGAGGAACCTCCAGACATTTTGGCAAGCCTTTCCTTCTGGTCCACGCTCATGGGCTGCCTTCTTCAGGAGAGGAATCACCCAGAGCCATCCAGAGTCAAGTCTGGATGAAGCTGGGAGTGAAGGAAATGTGTTGTGAGCTGACATTGCAGGAGGAGCAAGCTCCCCTCGGCTGACTCTAACAACCACGACGAGCAGAGGCCGCACAGAGCAGGCCCACGCAGGCCGACGGGTCTGGGAGAGCCCACATGGCCCGTGGCACAGCAAAAGGGAGTCAGCCTCTGTCTCTTAACTTCTCATTTTCATGGGAATGTACATTAATGAAACACTTATGAAAATGAGGGAGAGGCATCTGGTAGCCCTTTGTGGCTGGGGCAGGGACATACAACAACACAGCAGGCCTAAATTGTATTTTGAAGATCTTCATTTCTTAGGTCCTTTCTTCCTTGGCATTTTGAAGCCCTGGCGGACCGTTTGAAGAAAGCTGACCATAATCAAACGAAATTAATTTCCAAATCTTCATAAAAACCATCCCACATAATGACCCTCCATCACAACAGGATGCTCAGAAATTCCCCAAACCTCCTTCTGCTGGAGTGACCCCAGGCATGGGAGCCCATTTATTGTCTGAGCTGTAGTGTACAGCCTCAAAAGTCACCAAATCTCTCTGCAGTTTGGGAAAGCTAACATTGTTTCCCAAAATGTCAGCTGCTTTTTGCAGGTCTGGTGAGCATGCAGCCTCCAGAGCAGGCCTTGCCATTATTTTCAGTTTTGCTATCTCTGCAAACGGAGTTGTTTACTAACAACATTTTCTAACAGAAATTAAAAGATGATTTATATAAGACATTAAAAATAAAGGAATTCCAGAAGTTGAGCGTTTTCAGCTCATTTTGAAATAGCTCAGCTAACTGTCAGTGGAGGAAAATACCATCCAGCAACAGGGAGCTGAGCCCTGTTTTGCAAAACAAATTGCAGTTATTGGATTCATCTGTTTAACAATGGGAACTCTTGCTAAACGGCAACTTGGCAGCTTCAGGGAAAACCCCAGCCAGGATTTTGCCCCAAAAGCTCCCTTCGGCCCACACCAGGGCTGCTGGCACCACGGCCACCGGGCTGGGACCTCACTTTGGGCAGGATGAGGCCAAAGCCTGGAGGAGCTGCACGGCCCCCCCAACCCACAGGCAGCATCGTCCCGGGTGGGATGAAGACGTGCGGGGTCCACGGAGATGGAGGAAGGATCCCACAGCACGATCGGGTTTCTCCCTCCAAGCTGAAAGGCTGAAGACAGCTCTGTCTGCAATGGCTCACCGAGCAAATTATTATTGGGACTGAAGACCTAAAATGACCTTGTAGAAAGAAGAGATTGTTATGGGAAGGAAGAAAAAGAGAATCCAACGGGTCTATTGTTAATAGCTGGCACCATTATGAAGTTTGCAATTGGTAACTTATTTAAAAACTATTTTTCTTTGGCTTTTTTGCTTTGTGCAAGTCTGACTTGAAAGAAATGCCATTCTTTCAAACTCCTATCAACATTTACGTTTGCAGTAATGAACAGCCGCTAAACTTTTATTTGAGCAATAAAGACAATTGCAGAAAGCAGTTCCAACTCCTGATTGGGCTTCTCGAACACAAATCAACATTCCTCAGCAGGACTGGCAGCCCATGGCTGGTGAATGGGAGCCGAAAAAGTGCCTTTCTCTGGGCACAGCACAGCACAGAAGCAAACCAAACCAGTTCTTGGCTGTTCCAGCAGAGAATGAGAAAAGCAAACAAAACACACGGCCCTGAAAATTAAATGAGGTTTTTATATTTCTGCTGGTATTATTAATCTACAATACAATCATTTAACACTGTTCACCAACATCATCGTTGCCTTAAAGGCAGTTTAACCTGGCGTTTCTTCTGATGCCTTGGGAGCGTTGAATTTGTGCCTGGCTCCTATCTTGAGCTGTTTTGTCGCTGTTGTTTCAGCACATTAACAGGTACAGACGTCCTGCATCTCACTGCAACCAGCAAGAAGTTTTTTTCTTGCCTGCAAGTGCTGGTGAAATAACAGCAAGAGCTGGGCACTGGCTCAGCATGGGTCATGGGCCAGGAGCCCCTGCAAGTACAGCCACCTCCAAGGCAGTAGAGCATCGCTCTGCGAAAAGTGAAAAACAGCAAAACAGAGCACAGGACTATTCTAAATGTCAGTTAATCTCAGCTTGAAATATCAGTCAAATTCAGTTTTAAATGCCAAGGCCTGATTATTTTCTGATTCACATCAAAGTCATGAGGGAGGCGGTGGAGCACCCCCTGCTATGGGTGTCCCTTCTTGGTGGCAGAGCCTGGAGGTGCCTAATTTCCCTCCAGCCCAAGGAAAGCCCCAGCTGAATCAGCTGCAATTGAACCAATTCTGGCAAAGCCCCATCTGGGGCAAACTGTCACAGTCCATGGTGGGATGCCCCAGGTGAAGATGGATGGCCAGGGCCCGTGCATCGCTGCTGCGCAACTCACATCACATCAGCCCTTCTGACTCCTGTGAACTCCCAAGAACACATGTTGAAAGCAAGCTCTGTATTTTTTTTTGGTTAAGATTTGCAGCAAAGAGAGTTTTATAATAATATTTTACTAGCTGTAGCATGCATGTTATTATACGGTTAAGGACAATATAGGAAACACATGTGTAGATATTATGTGCTGCAGAAGTTAAATTCCATCAATGACCACAGAAATATTTATATTTATGGTTTGTAATGAAAAACTGAATTATAATTATGAATTTACAGAAGTCTGAGTACAATACCATCACAGCATTTGCAAAGAAATGCTAATTCTCAATACTAAAGCCCCCAGTCAGTGCACATCTTGACAATGCTGGGACATCTCACTTCATAAAGCTTATACAACATGTCCAGTATCCCTTTTTATGATCTAACTCAAGCAAAAAATTTAATAAAGTTGTATTTGCTTTTCCAAAGGCACATAAGTGCACACATGTGGAACCATATATAGGGAATGCCTCAGAAAGGAGTAGAAATGTTAGACATGATCACAGAGAGGAATGAGATGGGAGCACATCTACCAAGATGGCAAGCCTGAGTCCTTGGCATCAACAGAGATATCAACATGGTCCCTTGCCTTCTCAAAAGGTGATGTCTTCTCCTGCTGAGGAGTCGGGGTAAGGGTCTGCTGAGAAATGTGGCAGCAGAGGGCAGGGCAGGTAACTGCAGAGGCTGGTCCTTCCTTTCAGGAGGCCAAGGCAGGAGCATGACAGATCTGAGTGATGATCCCACAAGTGGCTCCAAGGCCATTTCAGAAAAGGCAAGTGCCTGGCATGCCATCGTAGACATCCCTTTTCCTTGGACATCGGGCCAGGAAAAATGCCCCTGCCAATGGCTGATGGCTGAGCCGTGCCCCAGCTCCATGCCTGCCTGCCCAGGTGCTGTCAGAACAAAAGTTTGGCCCAAACCCCATTTTAATACAGGGAGCTTATTTCTCAGAGTTTGGTTTAAGGGTAAGGCTGCAAAACTGAGAATAACTACAGTAAATGAGCACCTGAGCTCTCCTAATGAGCAAACAAATGCTTGTGTTTGGCTGTCACCAACAGTGGGTGATGACTCTTTATTGATTGGGTTGAACAGGATTGCTCTCTAATTATGTGAGCCACCGATGCTCTAAAAATGGTAGAGAAAACTGGCAACCGGAGCTGCACGGGAGGCTGTTACACAAGCTTCCCAGTACGGGAGGTCAGGATTTCCCTTTTAATCAATCATCGTAACATGGGTCACAGGACAGACAGAGCACACTGCGTGACACGGCATTTTGCCGCGGTCCAGTGGCACACAGGACAAGGAGGTACCCCAGCACCGCAGGCTCCCTGACTGCTCTCCAGCCTCAAATTCTCATTTCCAAGTTTCCGAGGGCCTGGCCACCGTCTTGAGCCGGAGAAAGTGTTTCCTACGGGCATTAAGGAAGAGCATTTTAATAATGAGAACCTTAAAATTTTTATATGGGTATGGTGGAATAACCTGTCATAGCCTCAATGAAGATAACAGATTTGTACACCTCCCTAAAATATTCATGCAGACTTCGGAATTTAAGCTTATGGCATAATAGCATTTACACGATAATTCAATCTAATTGTGTAGGCTAGCTGTAAAACTGCTATGTCTCTGATGGTTTACTGAGTGGAGAGGAAAAAAAAAAAAAAAAAAAGGATGCTGTTAAACCTTCCTTGCTGACATCTAATGTTTCAGGTTTTTAAAAATATTGTATAAAGACTGAGATTTATTTCCTAAGATGTTTCATTAATGGTTGTGGCAGGCAGCTGGCCTGAGGTTTGACACACAATAAAATCCATGTCAAGAATATTAAAGATAGTGCAAAAGATAACTATGAATTTACATTCAAACAGGCTTTTGACAAAGCCATTGCAACAGGCTCCTAATCAGGTCTTGAGACCTAGCCTGCCCTCTCTTTAAACCCGTGATCTTGAAAAGGAGCTTTAAATTGGAAATTATTACACATTAAAACCTCAACATGGGCCAGATCGAAGCGGATCGATATCTTGCCGAGCACAATAAATCAGCCTTCTGCTCTGCGGTTACTGTTTGCTGAACATATTTAAATTTTCTTGTAACAAATTAATTCCAACATTTTCTCTTGATTGAATTAGGGCAAGTGTTGGAGCTGTCACAAGTATTTCACTGCTTCAGGGAGACAAATTGCTCGTCTGGACATGGGTAACAAGCCAAAGTGTTGAGTCCCTGATAATCTTTCCACTAATTCTCCATTACAGCAAAATGAAGCCATAAATCACCGTGACAGCTGATCGATGTAAACATTGTTTCCGCCATGATTGCCAGCGCTCCCCGCGGGCTCACTGTCCGCTCACAATTCGCTGGAATTACTGCCCGCGCCGCCGCCCGGGGAGCCGCGCGCGCCCCGCACCAAAGTCACTCCTGTCGAAAAAGTAACCATCTCATTTCAGGGCTCAGCCCGCTCGCCAAATAGCAAATATTAATCAAAACGCCCTATTTAGCTACCGGCGAGGTAATCTTTTAAAGCTAAGAAGCGTTCCTCGGGCAATCACTCTTTCTGCAAAAAAAATGAAATTTTAAACTCCCGTTTTATAAAATATATTTGCGGAAATGTAACAATGTCAGTCCGCGGTCCTGTCGCTTTCTCTTAACTAACTAGTGGCAACTTGGATGAAATTACTTGACCCTTTATCGAGTTCTGCTAATGTCTTCTAAAAAAGAAATTAAACCACCTGGTGGCTTGCCCTATGGCAGCTCTCCGCGCACATTTAATTCTGGGAGAGATGTATTAAGTGGTTCTGTGCAGAACTAATTCACAGGCAGAGCCGGCAGCGCCCGCGGTCCCCCTGCATAATGCCGCGGCCCCGACACGGCGGGGCTGGCTCCAGAAGCCACCGGGGGAGCACAGGGGGCAGCCCCCGTCCCGTCTGTGAGGGGCTCGGGGGGCTCAGCACCGAGGAGAAGGGCTGTGAGGGAGCCGGGCGGTGGTGATGAGGAGGGAGGGAGGGAGGAAGAGCTGGCCGACACGCACGGCGAGTGAATGACACACTTGGGGTGGTGTGATGAAAGGGATAAAATTGTGCAGAGCAGATCTGGGACATGCCAAGGGTGGCCGTGCACCCCAAAAAACCATCCCTGGGCTGCCAAGGGGCTGGGTGTCACCCCACAAGGCCATTCCAGCCACCAGGGCCACCCGGCCACCTCCGGCTCCATCCAGCAGGGGCTTCCCATAGCCCCTCTCCAGGTGCGTTTTTGTATATCCCTAAGTGAACCGATGGAAGAACAGAAATTAGGGAGCAAACACTATTTCCTCATTTAAAATATTCATTATGTCTGCGTTACAATCTCCCTGTTCAGCCTGTGAAAACAAAAGCAAGCATTGTAAGAAAATACATGCATGGTTTGCAACCAGCTTGGTGCAAAAAGAGCCTCTCCCAAGAAGCACGTGCCCCCATAGCCAAAATTCATCCCCGGGAGGCCATCCCCGACACCCCTGGGTGCTCACAACAGCCATGGCCCCCCCAGGAAACCACGCCACGGATCTTGGGAGTTCATCGCGGTATTGGATGCGAAGGGTAAAATGGTGAGAGCGCATTCATCAACGTCCAGCTCCGAGCCGTGCTCGACCAGTCAAAAGTTGGGATCGATGTGGGATCGTTACAGAGGGGTGAGGGCTGGAGGTGACCGGGGGACAGGAGGGGAGCAACACCCCCGGCACTCACCTGGGCCCAAAAGGGCCACACTTCTCAGGGCAGCCTTAAAAAATGCCTCTACTGCATCAGCTCCTCGCGTGAGACTTTGACCACGTTACAAGTTCCGCTTTGGAAACATTTATTATAATTGAAATACACTTAATTGAGACACACTTAATTAAGACTAATTGAAATTCCACCGCCATTACAAAAGCAGTAAATTAAAAAGGAGGGGAAAAGATCAGAAAGGAGGCTTTCTCAAGGCTGGTAAGCTTCAACCCGTTTTGCTGTTAGAAACTGGAGACTCGTTACTAAGAAGTCTTGTGCTTCTGTAATAATTATGCATTTTCATATATTGTTTCTAAGAAAGGGAATCTATTATTTTCAGAAAAACAACCCTAAAAAGTGCCAGTCAAAGCCATTAAGATGTTTTCTCTGATGCACCGCACGTAAATCTGATTTATGTTGGTTTGAACAGTTAAGAAATCCCTGAAATAACTTCATTTATTATTTTATTGCCTGATTAATGGTTTGGAGTAACTGATTTGTAGCTGAAGTTTTACAGAATGCAAAATTAAAATAATAGCCTTTTGTAAAACTGTTCTGTATTTGTTCAATTATGTGTTTAAAACTGAAACAAATATCAAAACTTCAATAAATATATTTTCTTCCAAGAAATGACATACTGTGGGTTTTCTGTTATTGTTGGGTTTGATGTTTTTGCCTCTAAGGAGGTCAGCAATATGGAAACATAAAGGCCAATTTAATTTGTGCATCTGTGGCTGCCAAGTATTTTAATTCCGACAGCTGTGACTGAAGAGTTAATATTTTACTTGTCAAAATCCAAAAGAAGGCCAGTGAATCACTCTAATTCTCATTAAGAGGCTTCCCCCCAGTAGCACCCTAATTCAAAATAATGAAAGTAGAGACTGAGTGCGATTCTAATACCAGTTGAGACCTATCTTTTAATATTTCGCCAGTGATGGATTAGGGATCGGGGAAATTCATCTCAGATCATAGAGCCTAATTTAATAAGGGATCATTCCAAGAGTATTGCATTTTATAATAATGTCATTTAATGTGTCGTCTTCCATTTTTACTGTCCCATATGTATGCTTACATGATGGTGCCATAGGGATAAACTTTTAAAGAACCAGTATCATTTTTTGTTCTAGGTTCTTCTTAACGAGGAAGTTTATCAATGGTACGGTCTATTAGTGATCTATTATAATTGCAGAGCAGTTAGAAGAAACACTGGAAGCCAAGACCGCGGTAAAACAAATGACAGTTTTGCACAGCCTGAAACCTTGGAGTGAAAGGAATGGAAGAACATTTAAAAGAACGTTAAAATCAGATTTTAGCGTCCAGTACAACAGTGCCATAGCATGAAAAATGTGGTAACCCGGTTGTTTAAAAGACATGGTAATAAAATAATTTTCTTCTGTAACAATATCTACATGCAACATTTTCCACTTGCTTGTTTGGAGTATTCTTGCAGTTTTTTAGGTCTAGCTAATCTCTTCTCTGTTTCTCATGATAATTCCTCAGTGTTCCTTGCTGCAAAAGGGCAGGAATTTGCTCTTCTGTGAGGTCAGCAAATCATCAACAACCTACATAATGAATCAGACTTTATTTTTGTGTATTAATATTTGGACTGTATTTAGTCAGTTTTGTTGTTTGTATTTCTTGGCATTGCACAGAAGGTGAAATTCCTGGTGATTACTACAACAATGCCCAAGCTACTCAAGGTCAAGAAACCCTCACCACGTAAAAGTCAATATATTATTATTGGCTATAGGCTGTAGAGCTGCAGCCTGAGTCTTGCTTAATCACTCTTCTATTGCACAAGGCCTTTAGGAAAAATGGTGTTATAATGAGAATTTTTGTTCCAAATACATTCACACGATTAAGTCTTTATTTTCAGGTAACAATTCAGCAGCTTCAATGTAAGGTTTGACAGAATTAGATCAAATACAGACAGTCTAAATAGGAAACAGTTGAGTAATAACCTGCTGTAAACAATAATCTAATTACAGTTGTTGTTTTTTCCAGCACAGAAACGTGTCATTTGAAGGGGAACGCAATTAATACAAAATGAGGTTTTTCATATTTTCTCTTTTCTCCTGTGTATTTTCAAGGTTTTGTTTTCTTTAGAGTATTGGAACTTGTGGGATTTCTGGCACTTTTTCTCATAAAGCCCAATTTATTATTCTTGTCTTGCCTAAAGTACCCTTTTTTGATATTTCTTTTGATTTTCTTCTTTGCATTTTAAGTTCCCATTTGTCTGCTACCTCTTTTTATTCTTTTCTATTTCCTCCTCCTTCCATTTCTGTCTTCTCAAATAACTCATTTCTTACTTCTTCAGGTTTAATTTTTGAGTCTTACTGGTGGTTAGTTCATAAAACCCTCTTTGCACCTTGGAAAAGTTTTATCTAGATTTTATAGTTCCTTTTTTTCCCCCTCGCTGTTATCTTTTCATATGTTAGTGTGTTGTTTGTTAAACTTGTTTCTTTTGATTAAATATCAAAAGTTATTTCTCCAGTAGGAATGTTGCGTATGCACTTGTCTGGCATCTGGAGCCGCTTTAGGGACTCATTAAGTTTGCTAAGGGAAAATTATATTTATAACTGTTTAAAATCCGTTCTAAATCAGAAAAAAAAAAAAAAAAAAAAAAAAAAAAAGTGTCTGGTTGTATCTAAAATAATTTGAAGAGACTGGATTATACTAAAAAAAAAAAAAATAGAAACAACGAGAAGAAAAAAATAAATAAACAGATTGTGAGGACCCTTTTTTTAAAGAAGGCATCGTGCGTGAGTCACCCTTTTCTACTTCCACCACTTGTTTTTCCCATATCCCCTATATTACAAATAACGTAAAAGGGAAAAAAAATAAAATAAAATAAAAAAAAAATAAAGGTGCCAAATGTTGGCAGTTAGTATAGGTTGTATCCAGGCTCATGCTTGTAATATTTTCCTGGTTTTAGTGTATAACTGACCATTTTTCCTTTCCTTGCGTGTGTGATCCCTTGGTTTAAAAAGCAGCAGAGCCATACTGTGGTGATCGTTGGGTGCAGGAACCCCTCCCCATGGTCCCCACACCTGAAATCACTCAGAGAGACAGGGCGAGGGCAGGGATGTATTTAAATCCCAGGACGGTGAGGAGTGGTGATAGATGGGGGAAAAAGGCTGCCAGACTTATTTGCTGGGTGCATTTGGAGCTCACCTCCAGCAGCTGAGGCTGGAAACTCCTCTGTGGGGCGTGCAGCGGGGGGAGCACATGGACAAGCTCCGTGCTGCAAGGATAATCCACCTGAACTGCTCCTAAAGGGAATCCTTGGCAGGTTGGGGCATGGGAAGAGCTCCCTCCTGCAGCTGTGATGTGGCCATGGGGCTGGGAGAGCTGGAGGGAGAAGCGCTGAGGTTCGGATGGTGCTGGAGATGTGAGGCTGGACGTGATGCATGGGTCCTCTGCTGCTTCTGGGTGAGTCACGGCTGGAGGAGTTGAACTGGCAGCAACTGAGCTGCACCCGTGGCTGGTTAGTGTGGTATGAATCCAGCTTGCTAAGCTGCCAGCTACAAGCTCAACCAAAATCTGGTATAAATAGTGCTATTTCAGTGGGAAAAATCAGCAATAGCTGAGAAACAGGTCTTGGTCAGAGAGATATGAGAAGAAAGCATCTTCAGAAAGTTAATGGTCTGCCAAAGAATACAAATAATGTTTCCGAACTTAGTCATTTCTTGCTTTTCATTTGTTCTTTCAGCTCCCCTCTGCCTCCTTCCAACCCATGTGTCCATCCGTAAATGTCCCTGCCTCTCCTCGTGCCCTCCTCACGCTGTTGTGTTTGGCAGATCTGCTGCTCATCACAGAGCCTGGCTGTGGAGGCCAGCTGAGCACCTCATTATAGACCTGCAGGCCATGGTGGAGTAGGAATATCTTCAAGAAGACTATTTAGGAGGAAGGTTTCCACAATGTTTTCACTGGAGGCTTCCCTCCTTGCCCTCTCAGACCTGCCAGAGGACCCCATGGCTCCTGCCCACCCCACCTCCTCGGCTGGCTGCGAGCCCTTGGCTGTGCCAGGCCGTTCCCTCTCTGTTTGCCAGGTGGTAGCACGGCTCAAGGCTTTCCTGTTGTTTCTTTGTTACTTTAAATTAACTAGAATTCAGTTTTAATCTAGAAATTCAAAGACAGTTCACTATACGAATTTGGGAGACAATACTTTGGGTAATAGAATTTTGCGTTTAAGTCTTAAGACATTTTTCTTTGGCTGTCTGGACAGGTATAAATCAGTCTTGGGGAAAAAAAACAGGCTGCCACAGCAAATATACTTTATTACAATATGAAACTGATTTTCAACAAATAAAATATGCTGTTGTGGTCAGCATTGCCACAGATACCCGTGTTTACTAAAGCTTTTGCAGACAGCAGACACGGGGAAAGACAAACACCCGCTGAAGTACATGTTTTAAAGATCAACCCAATATTACACGAAGATCGTCAATAATTTGCTCTGTTCTCATTGGAGCACAGAAACAATATCAGCTAAAAATCAACCACGTAATAGCCCTCCATAAGAAGGTGTTGTGGCTGTTGTTTTTTCTGACAGCCCAATTTGTTTGAGTCCGAACAATAAATCCTATAAAAATGCTTATAAAAGTGATCATAGGAATGTAATCAGATTAGTCAGCCTTTCCTCTCTCTGATATTGAACCAGTATTTTTCAATCTAGAGATACTTTATTAAATACCGTTAACGTTACATCAAATCTGTCAAGAACCCAGTGGGGGTGTCTTAGGAACGAAGGAGGGTTTTGATTCAGCTGGGGGACGTGGCCTGAGCCTGCAGTCCTCGTGCACGCACGTTGCAGTGCTGCAGGGTTACGTGCACGGGGGGTGCTGGTTTTTGTTTGCTTGTGAGCCTGGTGCTTGCTTGCTCCCAAGCAAGGGGTGCAGTGCTCTGGCTGTGGAGATGCGGATCTGTACGAGGAGATGTTAAAACAACTCTTTATTTTGGGCACCAGATTGAATTTAGGAATAATTCATTTTCTAGGTTTAAACTTTCTTTAAGGTGGATCTTGGAGAGAAAAAAAAAAAAAATCCTATGTTGTGAAGTTACATTTACACCAACTGATCTCAGCAGCGGAGGGTACTGCTCATTGGGCTTCCCATTCAGTCACAACCCATTGAAACATCTCATTGAAATGAGGAAAGATGGTTATAAAAAATATATATATATTATTTGCATTGATTGTATTCAATAATTAGCAGTTTTTTCACAGCCAGGGTAAGACTAGCTATTCAGATGGTTTGCAAAAAATATCAAGCAAAACTTAGGTGGGGAGAAAGGTAAGTCACAAGTGCCAACCTTTTCATCCTCTGCCTTACTTCTTGTTCCTGCACCTGCCCTTCCAGCAGGGGAAGGCATCACAATCCCACAAGAGCTGCCGTCCCTGCAGCAGGGTCTCCCTCCCCGTCCCCAGGAGGGCAGGAGCCCATGGAGCAGGAGCCCGGCCATCCCGCACCTCGCCCAGGGGGTGCTCCCCCTGCCTCGCCAGCAAAGGGAGCCTCTGGCAGCCCTGAAGGTGTTTTGGTTTCCCTGCCACTGGGGATTATGGAGACAGTGGCCATTAATGGATGATGGATTAATGGGTATATGAAAATTTAATTTTTGGGGTATAGTCTATGATGCTGGTCTTTATGTTGGGACATAAATGTGCATGAGATGATGATGCTTCAAGGGCCAAACTGTGGACATCCCCTTCTACTCTTTTCCTTCTGAATTCATGATGTTGTGAGAGCAGATCTGGCCCGAGGGGAAGTCCTGCTAGCCTGTGTGCCATAGCTACTTACTGCCCAGGCTCTTTTGGGTTGTTTAATTTGGGAAAACAAATTGAGTGAGTAAAGTCTTCCATGAATACACCGCTGCTTATGTACGCCAGTTCACCAAGTGCAGTTTCCCCAAACACAGCCTGCTGGGCAGAAAGCACTTCTGGTTGTTCACAGTCCCTGCTCCCCTTGGCAGTCACCATGACCATCGATGCATCTGCCTTCCTCTCCAGGCATTTTGCCTTCTCTCCTTCCTCTTCTGTTGCTTCAGGCTCTGCTTCCCTGATATTTCCCTGCCATGTGTTGCATGCACATGGCCCTGAGCAGTGGCTGGGTGCCTGCCCTGTCCCTGCACACACAGATAAGGGCAGGAGATTGCTTTATAGGATTAATTATTTTAGCCATGGCCAGAATGTTGGAATTCAGCGTTCAATACCAATTTGCCTCAAAGAGGTGTTTCTGGTTTATTTATATATCTGATCCAGCCTAATTTCACGGCGACTCGATGCTTTTCATAGTCATACCTGTGGCCACTTGAAAGCAAGCAGTGCAACAAGCTCGCTGTCGCCCTGCTGGGACCACGTTCAATAGCTGTGTGCATTTTTAACACGAGCCCGTGCTGCAGCCTGTCCGCATTTGATGCCTTCCTCGGTGTCCCAGGGCAAACCGTCTGTAGTGCTGAGCGAGAGAGTTGCGATGGACATTTGGTCTTAAACTGTTCTCCGGGACTTCAATGACAAGAAAAACACTCAGACACCAGCCAAGAGCCCTAGGCTATAATTTTCTTAGATCTTTTAAGCTAAACAAGGTTGTGCTTGCTCAATAGCGGTACTGAAGAAATCAAGGAAAAATGCGATTTGCGGGGAATGCATTTCTTCTGAGCACAAACCTGAAATTTTCCATTTTGCAGTACCTCTTCTGGACAGCCTGGCTTGTGCCTGTCCTTCCAGCTTCATCTAGAGGAGACACAAAGCTGCAAAACGATGCTTTGGAGAGCTGGGTTTGCACAGGGGATGTACATTTGCCCAGGGATGTGCCACAGCTCCCTGTGCAGATGGCTCTGTGAGCTTGGTGCCATACCAGGGGCTGATCCCGACTGCAGATCACCCCAAAATACACCTCAGCCTTCCTGGCCACCAGCCCCAGCACGGTGATAGCCCAGCAACCTGGAAGTATTAAGTGTGATTTTTCTTTTTAAAGCTTTTCTTAGCTTTATTGAGAACTTTGGGGAGCTAAGCAGTGTGTGCAGAAGTTAGCTGTCTAAAACTGAAGTTATGGCTATCCCAATTTTATATCTGTTAAAATACAAAAGCACGAGCTTTTTTTAAACATGTGGCATTTATGATTACCGAAGGCAAAACTAAAACTCTTCTCTCTGCTCTAGTCATTATCTTTGCATGCCTGAGCCCCTAACGTTAATCCGTGTATCTGCAAGCTATTGCTTCGAGTCTTCTGAAATTAGACAAGACCAAATTTACCATTTCCTTATTGACAGCACTTGAGGTATGCTGAACCACCACATGTTCCTCTGTGGTAACGAACAATGAGCACACAGGAAATAGTTAAAAACAAACGCAACCCCTGCTGAATGTTAATTTTTCATTTTTTTTTCTCAAAACTAAGTGGGACGTGCATTAAACTGATGCAAAAGCTTAAAAATTTTTAAATGCATTCGCACTTGAAATAGCCATAAAGATGAATTACTCCCAGGAATACATCATCCATAAGTTAGCCTGACCCTGGACGTATCGTGGCTAATAACAATTGTTTTGAAGTATATATGTTCCGTTTCTAACAGAAGGCTTAATTCATCTTTTTCCACGAGCAGAGCGGGGAACTGACACTCTGTAAATTCTGCCTTTCCATTGTTTAACCGAGAAGTCTCAGTACAGATGTTATGAAAGAAAGCTCTGAGAGAAAATTCACAGTCACTTCCCCGGCCCTGGAAAATAAGTCCTTGATTACAAGCAAAATGAGCCCATTAGAAATTAATCTAAACTAATTGCATCTGAATAAAAAGTAATTTATGAATTGCAAATGTTTATCTTTCCTTTAGAAATATTGCTGTGGCTAAATTACTTCTGAAATGTGTACAAAACGCTTTGCCTAGGTAGGAAAATATTGTAAACTATTTCTGTAATTAAGCTGATTACATATGTAAAAATGCTCATCTGCTTCGTATTATTTGTCAGCTCTGTGCAACAGGGATAAAACCCACCGAGAACCAGGAAGGTTCCCGTGCAGTGAGCGCAAGGCAGTGCTACCACCACGTGCACCAGGTAAGAGCCCAGCCTGCTCCCTGTGCCACCAGATCCACAGCAGAAGGACCCAGAGCCCACCTGCAGGTACTGAACAGGGAGAAAAATCACCCCCAAATTGCCAGAAACCACACAAATCAGTTTGTGTGCCTTCCCACCGTAAGGACAAAAGCCATAGCAATGCTGTTTACTTTAATTACTGGCTGCCCAACTAATTACAGTATTCTAAACCAGAGATTTAAGATGTATCACAACCAGTTCATTCATCAGCCCGTTGTTTTCTCCTTCCTGCTGGTTCTGCCCCATGGTCCTGAGCCGAGCAGGATTTCTGCTGCGGTCACCGGGCGGGTGGAAGCGCGCGGGGCCAGCGGTGGCGTTTCCATGTGGTTTCCATTGTCCTGCATTTAACCTCTGGGAGATATTTTGGGGAATACTTTATTTACATTTTCTTTAAAAAAGAGTGTGTTTACCTTCTTCCTAAAGATTACCACATGTCAAAACACTTCCAAATCTAAATATTTCTTAAAAGAGAACCTGCATAATAAATAATGTATACACGTTAAGTAAAGGAATGGCGTAAAAGATGTTCCGAGCATTCGCAGCTATTTGCTAATGGGCTACAGGCAGTGTCTTAATTTCCAGCAGAACAACCTCTCTCGGTCAGCGCCAGCCAAGTTTCCGCTGCTTAAATATTTACCGAGAGGACAGCTCGGAGCCCTGTAAGCGTTGCTGCTAACACCGACTGCCTGCACGGTGCCGCGATGCCGGTGTGATCCCAGGCCCGGCTCGACTCTTTGTGGGGACACCCTGGTCTGGCTCTGCAGGGCTCGAGGGACCCCCTCTTTCTAGGACAAGCAGTTCATGTGTGGGAGAACTCTGCCATGTTGTGTAGGCTGCTTCTGGTCTTGTCACCATCAGTGACCAGTGGGACATTTTCTCCTTCTGTCAGAAAAGAAAATGCAGTGGGTCTGTGTTGTTCTTAAGGCAGTGGCCACCTAGCATGAGTGACAAAGTGTCCCCCTGTCCCCCCCCTGTTACGGAGTGCACAGAGCGTGTTGGTGTCTTGCTGGAGCAGGAGACTGAAGCACCAAGGTGCTGGTCAAAGATAAATGGAGAGTTAAAATGTTTGGGTTTGTGGGAGAGCAGGAGCTGTGAAACCAGTAAGACCCCACAGCTGCTGAGTCCCCCCTGCAAAATTGCCAGCATTTACCAGTTCCCAGTGACATGAGACCACTTGATGTAAACCCAGAGAGTTTGAGCAATAGTAGAGGTGTGGTGAATGCTACTGAAGTGAGCATCCAAATCATGAAGGTGGGACATCAGCAAACACTGGGCACTTTGTCAGATGGAAGCAATGGTTGATTAGCTTGCGTCTTCTTGCTGCCTTCTCCACGAGGTGCTGAATTGAGGGGGACGTTTTCAGAGAGTAAAAAAAACAGGGAGAAAGAGCAGGCACCTGCTGGTGGAGCCCACGGTCACCCAGCTGCCCAGGTTGTTCCTGCCCATGGGTATGCTTCAGGATCCCAGTGGGAAAGCTGAGCGTGGAGTGCTGATGTGGGGATTACCTGCAACACACCGAGTGCCTGCCTGAGCTGGGGTGCAGCTGGACTTTCTTAATGTGTTATCAAAACTCTTTTCCTTCTTCTCCTAATTAACCCAAAGAAGATGTTAATGAAAGATTCAGGGACTATTTTACCAGCCGTGGATCTGTACCCTTGGTGCTTTCAGAATGGCTTTGGCTGCTGCTAACTTCAGATTTCCTTGCATTTTACAGGTGAATGCATTTCGTACCTCCCGGTTTCAGAATTTTGAATTGGTGTTATTCCCTGTATGATTTTTACCTGTGTAAAAGGAGATTGCTAGTGTCCCAAGAATATTTAATGAGCTGCATGTCTGACGTGCAAAGGCCATAAAAGTTTTGTTGTAAAGGAAAATGTTTTCTCAAACGTGTCTTTCAGAGGTGCAGTATTTAAAAGTTTAACACAGAAGGGTTAAGTAAAGGCTTGCAAAATGTGCTGCAGAACTCATTGGGGTACATATTTTCCTCCATTATCTTGCAGAAATGAGCAAGCAACTTGAGGCTGGAGCAGCAGAAAAAAGGACAGCATCTAAATGACCTCCTTACTGAGACCACCGGAGCAGGCAGGTTATACAGCACTAGTCGCTGGAGCAAAGCAGCGGCTTTTCCTTCCTCGTTCTTCTGGCTTCCCTCCCCTCTGAGTAAAGTTTAAGTTCTCGTATGAGTTTAAAACATTATTGCTGGAAAGAAGCTGCCTCCTGCATCACAAAGGAAGAGCCACATGTCGGTGCAAAGCATGGGTGCCACCACACGAGCACAGCACTCAGAGCGCTGCAGCCTTCATCCCCAGCGGCACGAGCCAGGTGAAGCGGTGCTTCAGGAGCCTTCGCCTGCACCTGGCAGCCAAAAGCAGAAATCAGCCTCCAGATGGGGGCTGGCTGCTTTTCTCTGACAAAAGGAGGAAAAGGAGGCATGCTGTTATAACATAAAAAGATGACGGGCATCGAGGGCTCCGCTCGTTTTTCCATCAGAAATTTAGCTTCTGTCCAGTCAGCAAAGTGAGTAAGGACTGGCAGAACGGTGTAAATGCATCCAAAAAGCTAAAATCCTATATGCTGTGCAACCAGACTAGTAAGGTTCATGGTGTAGAAAATCCTCAGAATTTTCTTCATTCACACCAGCTTAATTGCCTAAAGAACATCTGGAGAGAAGACCTGGCCGCTCACTGAAGTCCTGAGCAGTGACAACCCACATTTCTGAAAACATTTATCAGATCCTCTATCAAAACCAGGGGCAGTTGCAGCTTAAATATTGGGAAGGCTTAAAAAAGCACAATTTTTCCAGTTCCTTTCAGGACTTTGTCGCACAACCCAAAAATGTGAAAGTGAAACAGATCTGTTGTGCTTTTTTAATATATAAAGTAGATGACCTTTAAGGTGCACTTTCACCTGTTGTTACTTCGCAGGAAGGATGAACAGGCTCAGAAACTGTGAGAAATAGAGAATAAAGGGCGAACAAAATGGGAACGGCCACAAAGTTGGACAAGTATCAATATTTACTGGGCAGGAGTTAGCACAGTGTTTGCTGCTACAGAAAACACATTATTTATTCCTTGAGCATTCAGCTGCAGCTTGCTCGCGGGACTGCCGTACTCGCATGGCCACGCTGCTGCTGCTGAGAGCCCTCGGCTGGACCCATGTACGCTCAATAGATCTGCTGCTGCTTTTCTGAAAGGCAAGTTTAAGTGTGCCGCTTACCAGCTCTGCCTGCAGGAAAGCCGAGCTGCTGATGAACAAGATTAGACAGAGCAATTTCATACCCAGTATTTAGCACAGCTTTATGTGCTTTTTAAAAACAGCACTGTTCACCCTGGAAAAGAGTGGTTTTTTTTTTTCTTTCTTATTCTTTCCCTCTTGTAAGTGTTCCTGTATCGAGAGCTGAGGGCTGATAGGGGTTAGCACGGTGGGGTCTGAGTTTTGTGCGAGACATCTGGCTGCCATCGCAGTGCTCACCTCGCTGCGTTACTGCGGGGAGCGAGCAAAATGTGGAAACTGCTACTTCACTGGGCAAGAATCTGCATACGTTCATGCTGTGAACACGCGATGGGCTCTACGAGGACAGAAACAGGTGTTTACTCCTTGCTACGTGATTTATTTGATCTCTTCCCTAAATCCCCTTCTCATGCCAGTACATCTCCACATAAATCCCATGCTAAAATTTTACCTACAGAATGCATATATTGTATATGCATTGGCTGACTCGTGAAATGTCCATAATTAAATTTCATGAAACCTACGGGGTTTTTTTATATATAAGTTCAGACACTCTCAGAAATAAAATAGAAACAGGAGAGTTCTGGCCAACTTCTGTAGGCCTATAGACTTATTAGGTATTCTAGCCCAAGGAAACCAGGAATGTCAGTATTCCTGTCCAAAAATATCCTGTTAAGAGTATTTTATTTTAATCACAGCTGTGCTAAAAAATACACAGTTCTCTTATACCGTCCAATCGTCTTTCTCTGTTATGATGAAAGTACATTTTTCATGCTTTTTATTACAATCATCTTGAGGACAGACATGCCAATATCTGAGCAGATTGTAAAGATTTGAACCCCACGCTTTACGTATCCATCACGGGCACCCACAACCTGCCCAGGACCGTGTTTAAAACCCAGCTGGGCTTCGGGCAGGGGCTGTGAGGTGAATTTATTCGGGACAGCGAATTTATTCGAGGCCGTGCTTCAGGTGCCGGCGGCGGGGCCACGGGGCCGGGGCTGCGATATTAGCAACTGGCGCACATATTAATTAACTCCTTTATTCACGGATCAATCGACACCACCGTTAGTTTTATTGACTTTATAATTAGCAGGATCTTACTTTTGTTTGGATAAAGCTGCTTTTTTACTCAGCGTAAAATCTATCCCTCCAGCAGCAGACAGACGCCCGAGCTGTCTGCCCGCTGCTCCCGCTACCGGGCCGCCTTCTGCCCGAGGGAAGGAGGGACGGAGGGATGGAGGGAGCCCTTCTCCGCCGAGATCTCTCCTTCCCCAGCCGAGCCGGGGTCCCCTCACGGGGCTGGGAGCCGGGGAACGGCGGCGGGCGCCGGCTCCTCACGGGGCAGCGGGGCGGGCGCCATCCCGCAGCGAGCGGCGGGAGCGGCCCCTCACGGGGACACCATGGCGGGAGCCTCCTCCTCACTGAAAGCCCCATAGTGGGAGCCTTCTCCTCACGGGGACACCATGGCGGGAGCTTTTTCCTCACAGGGACACGATGGCGGGCGCCTTCTCCTCACGGAAAGCCCCATAGTGGGAGCCTTCCCCTCACGGGGACCCCACAGCGAGCGCGTCCCCTCACAGGGACACCGTGGCGGGCGCCTCCTCCTCACAGAACCCCCATGGCGGGCGCGTCCCCTCACAGAGACACCATGGCGAACGCGTCCCCTCACAGGGACCCCGCGGCAGGTCCTTTCTCCTCACAGGGACACCATGGCGGGCTCCTTCCCCTCACAGAGCCCCCCATGGCGGTCGCGTCCCCTCACAACGGGCGCCATCCCCTCGCCACCCCCGCTCCTCCCGGGGCTGCGGGCGGCGGCTCCGTGCGGGCTCGGGCGCTGCGGGAGGGCGGAAAACATTGCGAGCCAGTGCACTTTCCTCGATTTTATTACCTGAGGGAACTTGACAAAACTTGCAAAAGACACAATTGCGAAGTCGCTTCCACCGGCCCGCTTTCTACCGAAACCGCGGCGGGGGGCGGCAGGGCTCCGGGAGGCTCCGGGGGGCCGGAGCAGCGGCACCTCGCCCCCCTCGGCCCCAAAAAGACCGCAAAGTGTCTAAAATTCATTGCTTGGCACTTATCGAAATTTGCGACGTCGGAAAACGGATTGACAAAAGGTGAAGCAAACCTGAGCGAAACAAAATATATTGTACTGACAACAAATGTAATGAAATAACAGCATCTTTTTTTTTTTTTTTCCTTTTTTAAATAACTTAAAATACACTAGAAAAAATATGGTCAATATAAATAATTTCGTTTTCATGGAGAACAAATAGATACAAAGCCCGTCCATACCAAAGTTCGCGCAGAAGAGCTTTCCCTCGTTCCCGGCAAGGAGCAGGAGGGGCCGGCTGGGGGAGCAGCCACCCCTCGAGGTACCCCAGGTTAAATAGCTATACGTCTTCCAAATCAACCAAAAATCATAAAATAAATCACAAGATTACGTGAATAGATACACCTTTATGAGATAAAATGTAAATGTTTGACAGTCAACTATCAATTCACAAGTTATAGCCAAAATAAACTTTGTTCGTGTGTATCAACATATTTTACATGTACCCAGTACCTCTTATTGGAATTGGCCGTTGTGTGAAGTGGCGGCTGGGAATTAAATACTTTCTTTCCTTTTCTTTCTTTCTTTTTTTTTTTTTTCTTTTCTTTTTTTTTTTTTTTTTTTCTTTTTGCCCTCAGGACAAGAGGGACCCAGCGAGGGAGGCACACGCCGCGCTCCTGACGCTTTCCGCTCCCTTTCATTTCGGAGGTGGGACAGCGAACGACCAGCAAAGATTTCAGAGTGGGAAAGGCAGTGCTTGATCTCCCTCTCTTTCTGCTTCCCTCCAAGATTAAAAGCGAAAGAACCCAGCCACGTTTGTTTGTTTTGTTTTTTCTACTAAAGATGAGGGTGAAGTGCAAGTGAATCAAAGGACTCCATCAATGAAATACAAATACATGCAACCCGGAATGCTGCTGGAGGAAGTATCCCGGACAGTTTCCCATTAAAAATTCGCAGAGAAATCATTGTCTCTCTCTCTCTTCCGTTTTCTTTCTTTCTTTTTTTTTTTTTTTTTTCTTTCTTTCTTCTTCGTCGTCGTTCTCTCTTCTTTTTGTCGCTATTCCCGACGTGGTTGTTAAACTCAAGTATCTGATGCAACGTGAAAGGAGGCCCGCCTCTCTTATCAAATTTCTCGTATTAAAGTGAACTTCGCAGACAAAGGGTCAGTTTCAAAACCTGTGAACTTCCCAGCTGCGCGTCTAGTTCGTCTAACTCTTTAAATAAGCATTATATCTCCCGTCAGTCTCTCCTCTCCCCCTTCTCCTCGCCGTTTGGCTTCGAGCTCTGCTCCCCTCCGGAGCAGCGGCCGCTGCCCCCCGGTCACAGCCCCAGGGCTGCGGCGTGCTTCTTGGCCTTCAGCCGGAGGTCGGCGATGCTCGAGTTCTTGCTGGTGGTCTTGGCTGCGGCGGCGGCGGCCACCACGGAGGCGGCGGAGGCGGACTCGGCCAGCGTGGCCAGCGGCAGCCCGAAGGGGGGCGCGGGGAACATCATGTAGGGCGCGTGGGCCAGGTGCGGGTGGAGGTGGTGGTGGGCGTGGGCCACGGCGCTGTCCAGCTGCAGCTGCGCCTGAACCTGCGGGGACACGGGCGCCCGTGGCAGCGGAGACCCCAGCCCCGGGGCCGTCCCCAGCCCCAATCCCATCCCCATCCTCCTCCCCATCCCCATCTCCAACTCCATCCCTGACCCCGGCCCCATCCCCATCTTCGTCTCCATCCCTGACCCCTTCCCTATCTCCGTCCTCATCCCCATCCCTGACTCCATCCCATCATCATCCCCATCCCCATCTCCATCTCCATTCCCATCCCCATCCCCATCTCCATCCCTATCCTCATCCTCATCCCCATCTCCATCCCCATCCCCATCCCCATCCCTGACCACGACCCCCTCCCCGACCCCATCCCCATCCCCACGCGCGCCCCCGCGCCCCCTTGCCTGCTGGAAGGGCATCCTCAGCGCTCCCACGTTCACGTACGGGGCCACCCGGCAGGCTTCGAACTGGCTGGCGGCGCCGATCAGCACCCCTGCGGGGCGAGGGCAGGCGGTCAGCGCTGCCGCCCCCACGCGTGGCCCACCCACCCGCGGCTCGCTGCCGGCCCCCCCCCGGCCCCCCCTACCTTTGTGGAGCTGGTTTTCTTGCTTTCGGCATTTGGCTCGCCTGTTCTGGAACCAGACCTGCGGGGACAAGGGGGCCGGCGTCACGCCGCGCCGCGGGAGCGGGAGAAATCGCCCCAAAAATCAGCACCGAAAGCACCGCGGAGACAAAGGGGAGCCCGGCGGGGGGGACACCCTAACGGGACACGCGGGGCAGGGGGGTCCTCGTCCATAAAGGGTTTTCTCAGCCCTGCTCTCGCCTTTCCGCATCAGGGCAGCAGGACCCAAGTCGCCCCCCCATATCTAACCCCAGCGCGCGGTACCGGGTTTAGGCACTCGCACCGTCAGACCTGCAAGAAGGCGCTCATTAATAGCCTGTGATATCAATTAGCTTCACCTTCAAGAAAAGCTAAAACCGAGGTGTTTAACGGGTCCCTTTTTTTTGGGGGGTGCTGGTGCTAATTACTGCCATAAAAGCTTCGCTACAAAGAAGTTTGGAATTTCTCCGTTCCTCTGCGCACCGGAGTGTAGCGCAGGAGCGGAATAATCGTCTCATTATCATGATAATCTAATTTGTTCCCAGAGAAAAGGCTGCGCGTTAGCCCCGAACACACGTTTAAACACCGGGGATGAAATCGTGGAGCCACATTTCCAGCCCGAAGTTGTGCTCGCTCGGAGCGGGCAGGGCAGCGGCTGCAGCCGCTGCTGGGCGCAGGCAGCCCGGCGCGCTGCCTCTCCGAGCCACAGCCGCCAACCGAGCCTTTCCCCGCGGCCAGAACAAAAATAAAATTAAAAAAAAAAAAAAAAAAAAGAAACAAACAAACATATATATATATACATCCTTTTTTTTTGAGGTCTCGCTCGAAGAGACAAATATAAATGCGAATTTCCCCTGCCCTGTCATTTGCTCCAGCCAGGGAAAATCTGCTCGCCCGCAGCCTCCCGTGGAAACAAACGCGGCGATTTCCGAAGGGTGCAGCCGCGCAGCCCAGCACCAGCACCAGCACCAGCACCCCGCTGCCTGCTCCCGAGGGACCCGACGGCAGCGGGGAGCAGCCCCCGGAGCCGCCCCCCGCCCGGGGTTCCCCGCGGGGCCGGAGCCGAGCGGCTCCGGCTTGGGTTTTGTGCGGATTTGTTCGGCATAAATAGGTGGCTGCCTCGGCCGGAAAGGGAAAAAAAACAAAACAAAACAAAACAAAACGCAACGAGGGGAGAGGGGCAGAGCGGAAAAGACGGCTCCTTTTTGTCAGGCTGCGGTGACAAAAGCTGCTTATTACTTTTTCGGTACAACGGGACCGCTCTGTTTCTGGCCTTACCCCACTGCGAGATGCAGGGAAACCCCACAAGGATCGCGCGCATAGTTTGGTGCAGATGGTGGCCTACAAGCACAAAGATTGAGGGGGAGTATCTGTTACAGCAGGACTTTCTAGCAGCTGCAGATGTTAGGGGCCTAAAACTACTCCATGTGTTCGAACAAATAATGACCATCATTTTCTCTTCTTTTATTATTAGAACGGAAATACACCGGAGCACTTACATTTGTTCTAATTTCAGAAGTTACCTTCCTCCCCGGCCGGGCGAAGCCCGAGCCTTGCTCTTTCTTCCAGCCCGGAGCAGCCGCAGGAGCGAGCCCAGGAGCGGATTTTTGAGCGCTCCGGGGGCAGCCCGGGGCTGGGCTCGCAGCTGCAGCCCCCGGGAGCCGCGGCTCCCGACCCCTGCCCGGCAGCAAGCCGAACAAAGCCAGCCCGTGCGCGGCCCCGCTGCTTCCCCGGCGCTTTAGGAACTGCGACGAGAGCCGGACAATAAAAATGCCCGCACTCTGCGCTTCCTAATTCACTCTCCGGCCGCTGCCCCGATAAACTTAGCAGCCGCAGCTCGCCCTCGCTAGCGGGGAGCGCAGCGCAGCGCAGCCCGGGAGGCTCCGATCGGGTGCGGAGCTGGGTGCGGAGCCCCCCCTGAGCCCGGGGGTCCCCGCGGCGCGGCCCCGAGCCCCCCCGGCCCCGCACGGAGCTACCTGCACCCTGGCCTCGGACAGCCCCAGCCGCTGGCTCAGCTCCTCCCGCATGAAGGCGTCCGGGTAGTGGGTCTCGTCGAAAAGCCTTTCCAGCTCGTTCAGCTGCTCCAGGGTGAAATTGGTCCGGCTCCGCCGCTGCTTGATTTTCGTCTGCCCTTCGTCTTCCATCGCTTTCGCATCCTCCTTGCGCTCCTTCAGCTCTGGGGAGACTGGGCACGACACGAGCGGTCAGCCCGCAGCCGGCCTCCTGCCGGGCCCGGAGCCGAGCCGGGAGCCGGGCCTGAGCTCCGGGGCCGTGCTAGGCCCTCCTCGGCCGCTGCCGTACCGGGCCCGGCCGCTCGGCTCCGGGCTCCGGGCTCGGGGCTCCGCGCTCCGCTCGCCTCCTCCCGCAGCCCGGCCGCGGCGCCGCCCGCCCGGGGGGAAGCGCAGCAACAGGTCGCGGCTGCGCCCCGCGGCCCCTCCGCGCCCCGAGAGGGCGAGAAAGGCTCCCCGCGGGGGGCTCCGGAGGGTTTCGGGGCTGTGGGTCCGGTGCCGGTGGCTGCGAACCCCGGGCCGGTCCCCGGCACCGGCGGCTCCGTGCGCGGGGCTCCCTGCGCGGGGTTTGCGCGGCTCCTGCGCGCCGCGGGGCTGCCGCCGACCCCAGGCCGGCCGCGGCTCCCGGTTCACCGGGTTCATTAGCAGAAATTTGTCGCCGAGCCGTTTCCGGAGATGCTCCCGGCATCCCGGCGCTCGGAACAAAACAAAAAAAAAAAAACGAACAAAAGGGCGGCAGCGCACGGCGGGGGCCCCGCGCAGCGCCGCGGACGGGCTCGGACGGCCGCTGCCTCCCCGCCGCACCCGGGGCACCGGCAGCGGGGTGGAACCGAGGGGGCACCGAAGCGGGGAGCCCCCGGCCCCGCACAGCCCCGCACCGCCCCGCACCGCCGGTACCCGCGGGGGGGACGGGGCAGCCTCCGGGGCCCGGCTTTCGTTCCGTGCGCCCCGGAGGAGCGGGTCGGGCGGTGCGCGAGTTCAAGGCTCGCCGCAAGATCTGAACGCAAACTTCTGGGCTGGCCGCGATTCGGGGGAGCCGCGGGGAGCGGCGGGCGCCTGCCGGAGACCGGGGCCGCCGCGGCCGCCGCTTCGGCCGGGGGCACGGGCAGCGCCCCGACGGGGGAAGGGGGAAGGCGGGCAGGGGAGGGAAGGAAGGGCGGAGGGCCGCGGAGGAAGGGGCGCCCGCGGTGCCGCCGTTACCGTCGCTGAGCTTGGGGGTGGCCGCCTCGGCGGCTCTCTCGGCGGCGGTGGCGGCGTCGGGGTCCCGCGGCGGGGTCCGCCCGCCGCCCGCCCGCCCCGCGGGGCTGCCCGCCTCGTCCCGGCCCGGCTCCGCCGCGGGGCCGCCGGGCTCCCGGGGGCCGGCGGCGCCGCGCAGGGGGCCGCTCTCCAGCACCTCGCGGTAGGTGATGAGCTCCTTCTTCTCCTTCGCCTTGGGGTCAAACGACTTGGAGACGAACGCCGTCAGCTCCTCCATGGCCGCGGCTCAGGGGCGCGCTGCCCCGGCTCGCCGTGCCGCCCCCCCGGGCGGGCATCCACGGGGCGGGGTGGCGGCGGCGCCCCCGGCCGTGCCGAGCCGTGCCGAGCCCAGCAGTGCCGCGCCGTGCCGAGCCGTGCCGTGCCGAGCCGTGCCGCTGCTATCCGAGCCGTGCCGTGCCGTGCCGAGCCGTGCCGCGCCGCCCGACGTGCAGGGCCGGGGCGGCTCTCCGCGCCAGCTCTCGGGGTCTGATAGCGACGCGGCGATTGAAGTGGCACTATTTATACTTTGCAACGCCTGCCCCTTGTTCCCGGCGAATTACCTCCCCTCGGAGCTCTGAATGCAGCCCTTCTCCGCCGCCCGGCCGCGCCGCCCGCCCGCCCGCCGCGGGGCACTGCGGCCAGGGCGCCGCCGGCCCGCCCGCCCGCCGCGCTCAGCGCCCTAATTAATTTAATTAAGCGCGGGCCCGCCGCGAGGTCCCGGGCGAGCGCTGCGCGGAGAGAGGGGCCGGAGCTGCAGGGGAGTGGCCACGGAGGGAGGCGGCGGGGGGCGCGCAGGCTCCGCACCCGCACCCGCTGCGGGGCTCCGCGGGGAGCAGGGGCCGGGAAGGGGCCGGGACCCCCGCAGCGCCCCCGGCCGAGCCCGGCACCGGGGGAACCGGCAAAGTTGGCTCCGTGGGCGCCCGGATCCAGCGCAGCGCCGAGGGGCCGGCTGCCGGGGCCGGGCACGGGCACGGGCGGCTCACGGACGTTTTCTCATCCGGCGAACGGAGGCAGCAGCTTGGGGCGAATTCCGCCGTTTGCCGCTAACATTGTTTTTTTTTTTTTTTTTTTTTTTTTTTTTCCCCCTTTGTCGCCCAGATCCCGTTAGGGCCGTACTTGGGTTGACAGCAGCCGCCTCGTTTCGCACCTTCTCTGCCACCCCAAGAAACCATTCCCGGCTCTGTAACTCCCTCCCGGGCACCGATTCCCCGGCTGAACCCCCGCGGGGCTCACACGGCGGGGCCGGGGCAGGACGCGGCGCCCCCCACCCCAACCCCAGCGCCCCCTCCCCAACCTTTGCGGGCCCCGATCGCGCTCGGACCCCGCTCCCAGCGCCCCGGGGCCACACAACGGGGGGCGGGCGGCCCGGGGGCGAGCTCTCCCCGCTGCCAACGGGGCCGGGCCGGCGGCGGCTCCCCCCGTGCTGCCGAGCCCCGGGCATCGCGGCCGAGCCCCCGCCGTGCCCCCAGCGCTGCCCCGGCCCCGCGGCGCTCCGTGGGGGGGGGCGAATTCGTTGCGTGGGAGCTGGATGCGGGCAGGTCGCGGGGCTGCCCACGCTGCTGGCTCTGCCCCCGGCCCCCCTGCAGCCCACGAAGCCCCCTCAAACCCCACAGCCCCTAAAAACGGGGGGCACCGTGGCACCGACCCCCCCCCTCCCCAGCCTCTCCGGGTGCCTCAAGCCCACGACGGGGCAGCCCCCGTGACCCCTCTTGTTGTGACAAGCAGTGCAGCCCCCCCCCACCCCGCTCCCGGCCCCGGGGTACCCCCAGCGCCCCCTTCTCACCTCCATCCCCCCCTTTTTTAATCCCCCCCCCCCCAATCCCCAAACCCACCCCCGGTGCCCGGCGCATCGCGTGCTCGGCGCTCGGCGGCGCTGCCTGGCGGGCTCGATGCGCTCGGCGCTGCGCTGCCGCTGCCTGCCCGGCGCCCTGCGAGGCGCTGAGCTCAAACCGCCGCCCGCCGCCGCTCCGGTAAGGCCGGGACCGAGGGGGGGGGAACCGGGACCGGCACCGGGAGCGGCTCCGGGACCGGGGAGCGGCTCCGAGCCCGGCTCCGAGCCGGGTGGGGCTGCCCCGGCCCCGCCGCGTCCCGGCCCGCAGCGCCTGGGTGAGGGGGGCCCGGCCTCAGGGCCCGGGCGCGTTGCTATGGAGAGGGAGGGCCTGGGGGGGGCCCCGCCGTGAGGGGAGCCCTGAGGGGAGCCCTGAGGGGGGCGGCTTCGGGGGGCGCTGGGCTCTGAGGCCTCGGGGCTGTTCCTGGGGTGGCTGCGGGCACCTCGAGCCTTGTCCCTGCCCCCCCGTTTAACTTTCAGGGTTCAAAGTTGGACGTAGGAACGCAGTTATCACAGATTGCCTCAGTTCGAAGTCATAGGTGAGCAATTAGGAAGCTCAGAATTAATGATTTTTTCACAATATCATAATACTCTGAAAAAATACTCGAACAGGATAGCCTGTATTTAACCAGGAGACAGTCGTGGCTCGCTTGGTGGCCCTGGGTTCTTGCCGCCAGGGAGGCGCTGCAAGGAGCAGCTCAGCTCCTGGGGCTCTCCCGTCTTGAGATTTCCCTCTGAGGTGGCCAGCTCTGGCAGGAGGCTTTGTGGATGCCCTTTGGATGGTTCTCCTTAGCGATCTGGAAGTTCTTCTCATGGAAAGAAATGCTGCTGGATGAGTATTTAAAAACAGATGCTTCCCTTATAAGAACAAATCACCTCATTGCCTTTTCTAATCAAACCTCTTCCTCCACTTGCGAGTGTTTTTTCTGAATTGTTTGGGAGAGTTTCCACATAACTACAGGATTGAGAGGTAGATATAAAGGTGCTCTCATCTATACGCACACAAAGGCTGGCTGAGAGGGACTGCCACCCTAGTCTTCAGTCTCCCTCTTCCTGCAAACACCACTGCTGTTGGTAACACTGAATCCTACGCAGTGAGCCTGTTGCTCAGTAACTTTCTCAATAACTTCACTTCAGTTAGCATCATTTCCTGGCTGGAGCTCATCAAGTGATATCTCCTGCCAACTTCTCCATTCTCTCCTCAAGGTGGGCATGCACATCTTGGTAGAGACACCCCCTAAATAGTGCCGCTGGTTGGCGTTTACTGCAAGTCGGCCCTAAATGAAGCTTCTTAGTACCTAACGTCTGCTCTAGGTTTTTGTGTGCAGGGCAGGAGGTTAGCTAGCTGTTTGCGGTGAGCTTGATAGCACTGTTTGTAGTTTTGCCCAATGTAGGTAGTTGGTTTCAGGTTCGTGATCGTGGTGTTTCTCTTGGCACAGGTGTGGATGAGAGCGTGCGCTTTGCTCTCGTGTCAACCAGAGTGCTGCAGCATCAGTTTTAAGAAAGAAGACTTAAACAAAATTAAAGTATTACAAATAGGCCCGGAGACCTGTCTGTAGGTGCTGTAACAGCCTTTGCTCCAGAGCAGGGACATGAGATTTACCAGGTCTGGCTGCGAGCATCCCATTGAGAAGTTCAGCAGAGTGGCAGGAAAGTACGAGCCTCACTGATGTCGTGGTGAGGAGACTGTGCCTCTCTGATCTGGCTTTCTGATACAGGTCTTAGTAACAGGCTGCTTTCAAGTGCTATGTTTTTATGAGGTGTCCTCACAGGAAGATGTGTGCGATGTGCTGAGGGGACGATCCGAAGACACCGGTGAAAGAGAGTGCATGAATTGTTCCAGGATCAGGTCTGCTTCTGGCAGCTTCTTTCCTAGTGGAAACTCAAGGACTTGCAGAGCATCGGTCACCTGCGTGCCCCTGTCCTGCAGCTTGTCTACATCTGGTGCTTCTTGGAGCTCCCGAGGCTCATGTGTGTGTAAAGCAGAGGGATTCCACGGGTTGCAGCAGGGCTTGTCCTCCAACAGAGGAGGGCCGTGGCATGTAACTTGTCTTTGGTCCTAAAGACACGAAATTGAGATTTACACGCCACGTTTCACTAGCCTGGAATGCCGCTTAATGCAGTGATCTGCCAAACGGGGGGAAAGCTGATGGTAAAAAGAGGAAGTTAAACAGCAGACAATATACGCGGTGAAGTGTAATGTTCTGGCTCATAATGATACCCGCGTCAAGCGGCGAATGTCGTGGCAGAAATGCCTTTTGTGCTCTGTGTTTCCCTGGGCTCTCCCATTAATCTTGCTGTCACGAGCTGGGGCCGTGAGCTTTTAGCTTAAGATCTCCGCGCTGGAGTTTCATCTTCCTGAGCAGTTTCTGCTTATTTCGAGTTTGAGATTCAGGTTCATCTTCATTTGAAGACGGCTCTATCAGTACATATTTGAAGAGCTTTATTTTACTGTACAATAACTGTTAGTACCTGGGAGCTTTAAGTCTTTTACTATGAGTGTGTGGGGGGAAAGAAATAACTGCTCGAGGTAGTGTCTTGATATAAATTGGCATTCCTCTACAGAACTGCGAATTAAAGTCATATTTCCTTAAGTGACATAAAATAGTCTGTAAAATACTGCCTCTATCTCCTTCAAGGGCTGTGAGGGATAACTTCAGTAATATGGTAAAAATAACTTTACTTAAAAAGGAGAGCTCTTGCAAAGCAGTTCATCCGAAATTCCTGCCGTTCAGGTGCACGGAGACTTCCCGTTTCAAGTTGAATATTTCAAAACTGCTCTGCTTAGATTAGAGCTGCTCCTTCAGCTCGCAAAGTGCTGAAAACTGGGGCTATGGAGGAGTGAAGGGAATATTCGGAGGGGTTTGCGGTGGCAAAGCTTGGCGATGGCTCAGTTGGCGGCACTGCCGGCCGCGTGAAGTGGTGCCAGACCCACCGAGTTTTGGCTGGCTGGGAACGAGCTTCATGTTGCTGCTGCTTTGATTGTGGCAGTAAGTAAATTCCTATGGGTGTCCAAGAGGACCCAGATACGTAAGGGACCACCTCGTATTTTGTGGTGAGCAGTTGTTGGATGATAAAGCACGGGAGCTCTGGTGGTGGCTGATGTCAGGAGGGCGTCCGTGGGGCTGGGGCTTTCTCACCTGGGCTGTGGTGTCACTGGGGTGAGCTCTGGCATGGCCAGGGGATTTGGGCTTCACCTCCAGGCTAGCTCCTCCTCTCTGGCATAGTTTCTGTGTATTTGAGTGTAAATACACTTACTAGTGAATTTCTTTTGTTCTCTTTTCAGTTTCTGCCCTGGAGATTAGGGCCTGCTGCCTAGGTGGTAAAAGGTGCGAGAAAGGGCAAAAGTTGGCATGCAGAAAAGGAACAAGTTCAACCTGTGGGTGCCGGAATATGAGGAGCTGTAGTATTTCAGTGTTGATTAAAAACAGATGATATTGAGGCAAAATATACCTGTGACTTAGCCATCGATATAAACCTTAAAGAATTGTGAGTTCCCATTTTCCTCATACAGAAGTGGCCAGGGACCAACCCAGTGTTTGGGTGGGGAGGAGGCCTGCTACCAGCTGCCCTTAGGTAGGGTGTGTGGAGGGGGGTCTTGAAGCCTTGGCCTAAAATAGGGCAGGTATTCTGGGACAGGAGAAGTTTTAAAGCATTTCTTGCTCTTTGCAGCCTGAAAAGTCAAGAAATGCAGCATTTCTCTGATCATAAAGCAATGCAACCGATTGCTTAGGAGTTACAAACAAGGATGACAGTCTTTGCAGCAATTAAATGGGTGACAGCACCTCCCCCCCTTTTTTTGGTTTGTTATCAAAGTCTGTAGACTTTGCCAATGTACTTATTTGGACAATCAAGACCTTTCTGAAGTCTGGTATTTGTAGCTCTGGTTTTTGGCATAAAGGGATCTGAAATTGAGTGGTTTTAAACTGAAACCCAAAACCAACCAAACTCCAGTATAAATTAATTTAAAGATAACATTCTAGAAAATGTTTTCTCAATGCTTGTTTTAATTATGACAAGCAGAACGAAACCATACATTATTTTAATTGCACCGTCTAAAAACATGCCGTGAGTTGCGTCAGTGACTGAAATAGGTTGCAGTTTATTGATTGTGCAAGTATGGATCTTCATCTGTAACTGTAAATTAAGATTGTGTGCAGTCAGCAGTGCAACATCTTCAGTATGTTTAATATGAAATATCCTGTAAGAAATAACTTTGTAAATTACTCCCTACATTTCTTTAAAAGTATCTAATTGAAAAATGTAAACAAAAGCCAAGATGAAATATGTTATGAACACACAAAAAAATGATTTTATTAGTGTATTTATCTGTCTACATGATTGTAAAATATTTTTTGTAAAAGTTTAAAGCAAACGTGCTTTAAACTTTTAAATGCTACAGTAAATTCACACTGTCAGCAAATAAGTTCTAAGTTAGTTGGTAATGTGACTTTGTTGACATTCTATTTAAATCTTGATTTAATTTTTACATAGAAACAAAATTTTCTATTCACATGGTAGCTTTTAAAATGGTGTAACCATATGTGTATTTATACAAGCACACACATTTTTATATATATATAATTTATATATTATATACACACATATAGAAATGTAACACAGACACAAGATGTTCTTACAGTTTAGGATTCTTATTTTTACTTAGTTTAAAAATGGGACGTCGCTCCTCGGACACGGAAGAAGAGAACAGAAGCAGAAGGAAAAAGAAACACCGCAGGCGTTCATCTTCAAGTAGCTCCTCAGACAGCAGAACGTACAGCCGTAAAAAATCTGGAAGGAAATCGAGGTCAAGGTCGCGGTCTCGGGATCTCCAGTCTCGCTCACATTCTTATGACAAAAGGTGCGTTTGCAGTAATTTACTGGCTGTTGCAGTTGTTTACAAATCGAGCTCTTTCATATTATGGTGCAAAGCTCGAAGTGTTTGAATCCCATGTGTGGTCAATTCTAGTTTAGAATTGTATAGCAAAGTTTGCTCAGAGCCTCGGCAGAGGTGGCACTACTTCCACTTGCATCAAAACACAAACAAAAAAACCAACAACAAAGCCCAAAGCAAAAAAAACAACAAAAAACACAAACACCATATATATGCATATCCAAAGGTAAATTTCTTATTTTAAAAACACAAAATAAACAAACCAAATTCTTCCTTTCTTCTCCTTCTAATGAATTTGGAATCTCTTTTTGGGAAGATAATGGCTCATACGTTAATGTCAGTTTGGAAAGTAATTCCATTTACAAGTTACAGACTATTCTGTGTTAATTGTTTTCTGTTGCCAAAGCCAAGGAGGGCTGCCCAGACAGCAAGGCAGACTTCCTCAATGGGAATTGTTATGGTAATTTTACAGTGGGTGTGTAACTTTGCTGTAAAGGCTAGTTTAGTCATCAGTCTTAGTATTTTTTTTTTAGGGTCCAGAATAGAGTAGTCAGCCAGGTGTTGAGAACACAGATTGTGTGGCTGTATCTACCAAATTTTTCTCGACACCTTGTTTCCTTCCTCACAGAGGCCCCTTTTAGCACCTGATCTTTTTATATAGCCAGTTTGTCTCTCTCTGGCTTAAGGTGAGCCTGGAGTCAAACTGGGCAGGTGGTGGCCAATTCATGAATAGGTGGAGCTGGAAGATACTCAACTTGTCTAGCTGCACTGGAAATATCTTAGGAGCTGCTCCTGGGCAGCCTTTCTGTAGCTGGTAGAAGTGTTTCGGTGAGTTGGCTGCTTCTGGGGGGGTTCTTGTTTGTTCATTTCCATCCCTGCTTTCTTCTGTTCCTGCTTAGCATCTACATACAGCCCTTAGGGGACACAGCGAGATGACATGGGCTCCGATGCCAACAATATGCTGATGACATGCAGCTTTATGAATCTCTTTAGTCCAGTGCAGGCATGGCTATCTCGCAGATAAAAACAGAGCTTGAAGGGAGATTAGAGTCTGGACGAAGACCAGTTGACTTCAATTGAATCCAGAAAAGACGAAAGTGTCTGCTTTTAGGATCTGGCTGGCACCTCTGCTTTGCCCTCAGTTTAGGACATTTGCTCCTGGCAGTGATGTCACTGTAACACGCTGGTGTCCTGCTGGATTTATCCCTGACCCTTAAGAATATAAACCAGCAGTCTCCAAGATGACTTTTCCTCATCTTTGTTTAGCAGGAACACTAGCATTTAGCATTCCTTTTTCAGATCAAGACCTAGTTAACCTCAAAATCCTTACCAGTGCACTTGACTGCAGCACTTGTTGTATGTAATACACCCTTTTCCTTACGGAAGATAATATCACGCTGACCAGACCCTGAATTACAGGAATATAGTGTTATTTTTTAATGCTACTTAAGAATCACAAAGCCCAGAAATATGTAGGTTCTTGTAAGGGTTGTAGTTGTTACCTAGTCAGCTGTGAGGGAGTGGAGAGGAAATTTTACAAAAGGTTAAGAGGGAATCCCTCCTGCAGTTTGGGGATTAGTTGGTTTAATTTAGGCATTTATCATGTATTCTTTCACCTTTCTCCTATATATATAATAACTTAATTTGAGTAAATGAAACAGGGAGGTTGAGGGCAGGGAGAGAAGATAGCATTCTGACTCCTGGTGGAACTTGAGAGAAAACTTGAATTGAAATAAATTCAATTAGAATAAATTAACGCTGATTATTTGATTACTAATAGCTCTAAGAAGAGGTGAGGGAAAGGTCTGTCTATAACAGAGCAGGGCAAAGATTGCATCTTATGAAAATTGAGAACTTGTTTATATAGAAAAATATGCAAAATATTTTTAGGTGTACATAATTTAACATACATTTTGTGTGTTTGCTTTTTATGTGTACAGATAGAATGGCTGGAAATAATCGTGTAGAGTAGCAGTGCAGAAGCTGACATTTTGAATTTCATTTTTAGCGGTGGAATTATAGTTCCTTCCATTGAAAAGCAATCTCATACAATGTATTTTTGTGTAAATTCTGCTGAGAATATAAGTCTAAATGTTTTTTTAACCTTAGATTTGGCAAAGAGTCAATGAGTTCCAACATGCTGGTCATGGGACTAAAATGCATTGAGAGCTGGGTTGTGTTCCTGGCTTAGCCCTTCAAGTGTTGTATGATTTTAGGCATATCAGTTAACTTCTGTTTCTCCTTCTGCCCTCTTTCTGTCCTGGGATATGTATTTTCGAATGTAAGCTCTTTAAGACAGGCATTGCCCAGGTACGCGTGAATTACTTATGAAGCTGCAGTGGTGGTATTTGTTGAGGCTTTTAAGACATCTTGTAATACAAGAAATGGTTTTGCATATACTTGTTTTTTTAAGAAGCACTAGTGTACTAACAGCATGGTTTTGTTTTAGACGCAGACACAGATCAAGCAGTAGCTCTTCGTATGGTTCTAGAAGAAAACGCAGTCGTAGCCGATCAAGAGGCAGAGGCAAATCTTACAGGTCTCAAAGATCGAGATCAAAAAGTAGAACAAGAAGGTAAGATGCTTTTCTGGGCGAAGGAATTACTGTTATTTCTACCGTAAAACATTTACTTAAAAACTCCACGTACTTACCAAATGTGTGAATATACTAGAAAAAATGGTTGCAAGTGGTCTAATTGACGTGCCACTTGAAACTCTTCCTAATTTGAAATCTCTGTGTTGAAATCTCTTTTGATGTACTATGTCTTTAATTTAAGCTGGTAGAACAGTTGGATTTGACAGTAAGTTACATACTTTGCATTTGAGCAAGTGCAAAAAAAAAATAATTAATAAAGCCACCTTATTTTGATTTAACTGTAATCATCTGAAGACTTTGCGTGGATTTTGTCTTTTTGATTACTTATTTCTGTAACTTCAGTGCAAAATACTGGCTCAGTGAAGGTGACACTGAACTGTTATTTTCTCATCTGTATTTCTCTTGAAATTGATACCTGTTTATAATTATGCAAATTTACTTAGTATTTAAAGATAAGTGGTGGTGAAAATCTTGATGAATTGAATTTTGACAAATTAATATTTTCAATAATAAGCATAATTTAAATCATAGTCTGTTGCGAATTGTATTATTAAAAACTGTTTCATACTTCTGTGATTAACAGAAGCTCGTTTTTTTGTGTATTTTTCTCAATAACTTTAAATAAAGTTTATTCTTGGATATCAGAAATACTGTTAGCATTTCCTATGGAATTTAAGTTCATTATTTAGTATATCAGGCAGATCAAAGCTTGCTTTCTTTGCATCTGTTTACTGATGCAGAGGTTACCTTACTCATCGTCAGGTAGGTAATTTCGTCTGCCTATACCGAGAATTTAGTAAAACGTTATTTTCCTATATCAAACCAGTCGAGCTGTTCCTTCTAAACATTATTGGAAAAACAGTTGTTGAAGGACGTGAGTGTTTCACTTTCTCCTATTTGTATTCTGTCATGACTTATTCACAGCTGTTCATTATAATAGTTGCCTGGACACTTAGCGCTACAGTGCTTTTGTAGTAGCAATTTGGTTATTTAAATGGACTGATCTCTCCTTGCGTGTACTTTTCATCTGAGCTGTGGGCTCTAGCTAAGCTACTGAGCTCTGTGTAGAAATACTGTAAATATCCACTGTTTTTATAACAATTCAGTTTTTAAAACAACGAAACATTAAAATGTTAAGGTGACAATGAAGGTGTTTTTCAGTCTGTCAGATGTTCAGTGTGAGGAACTATGATAACCTTTTTTTTTTAAAGCTCCTTTATTGTAATAACTGCTAATTGCATTGTTAGACATAGTCTAATATACTAATGGTCGTGTTTGCCAGACGGTTTACTGATGTTGGTTGTCACCACAATGTATGGAAATTATGCAGCTAAAAAACTTTAAATAAATTGCAGCCAGGTTTTTAATTTTGTGCCGGGGAATACTGTGCACAAATATTTTCTATATAAAATACACTGGCTTTTCAGTGCTACAGCTATGAAATACAGTTGCAGGTCAGTTTATATTGCAATTCACAGACGTGGATCTTTAGGGAAGATATTCATAAATAAC
The DNA here is from genome assembly GCF_965140915.1 of Aythya marila. NCBI lineage: Eukaryota > Metazoa > Chordata > Aves > Anseriformes > Anatidae > Aythya > Aythya marila. The sequence continues at coordinate 24,946,830 of NC_139050.1, read as the reverse complement.
ATCCTAAATTATAAAAGAAGACTTTCTGAGCATGTTAAAATCAGAAAACTAAAAGCAAAGGGTCACACCAAGTCCTTTATTGTTATTTTTTTTCACGTCTGCTCTCTGTTGTGATGTTACGCTGTGAAGCCACGCTTAATCTTGCTTCTGGAGAAGAGGTAAATGAGTTGCAGAAAGCTGCTGCTGGAGGCCTGTGTTCTCCCTGCTTGTTAGCATGGAGGCTGTTGCAGCAGCGCTGAATGCTTCCTTTCCTTCCTAACTCAAAATCTGTCTTGTGCATTTGACTGAAGGTATGAACAGCTCTCTGAAGGGGCCTGACTGAGTACCTTACGATTCCTCAGGCTGTAAAAGAGATTGTGGGGGACAGAGGGAATATGATGGAGGGGTATAAAAAATGAATGATGTGGAAAGATGATTAAGAAATGAGTGTTTCCTGTCTGCTGCAATGTAAGACCCAGGGCAAGCATCGAATGAAGGAAGTCTGTTGGTTCTTACATATCCCGTAATTGAGATGTGGAAGCCCTTGCTGTTGGTTATTGTGGATACCCAAAATTTAATTGGGTTAATAAAGAAATCAGGCAAGAAAAACCCATCCAAAGCTGTTAAAGGTGAAGAGACAGTATTTGCCTTGGGAACTGTACGCAGCATTGTGATGAAGTGATTGTGGATTTTACATGAATTTGGCACCTGTCATTCATCAAATTTTTTTTTGCTTAGGGTGGGGCAGCTTATTTTCATATGTAACTTTAAAAGGTAAGTACTGAAGAAAACATATGTAAAGTAGCTAATAAAATGATTAGAAGTGGCTCATCCATCTTCTGTTAGTGTAGTAAAAAGCATGTCACCCACTGAAGTGTTCAGCAGTAGAGTGAAGATCTCTACGCTCCTCTTGTTTGTGCTGTTACTGTTGTACTTTCCAAGTACCGCCTGTAGGACTTGAGCAACTGTGAGTTTTCAGATGCAAATGGGACTGACACTAGAAAGCTAGTTTCGTGGTGGAAGTTAAGATCCTTTGCGTGGTATCTGTAAATCACTGGGTTTGGTTTTGGTGCAAGCCATGCAGACAGTGCAACTTCTGCATCTCATAATAATGCCTTTTCTCCCTGCAGTCCTCCATCAAATTAAGAGAGTTTGTTTTTCAAGGTGCTAAGCATGTTTGTGGCTGTAAAGCAATTTTTTAAATGCTTCAGTAGCATAAATATTTCATTTGGATGAAATACTGAAATATCCAGCTTTAATCTGAAAAGCTAGACTTTTTCTAGTGACATGTAAAAATATTTTGAGCTTTTGGTAATCTAAAGTGATTTTTTTGTACTTTATTTTAGAAGATGAGAAAACTTGTGTGTATTATAACTGTTTTAGATGCATTTTTTTTTAGAGCCAAAAAAGTGGGGCTTCCTAGTAATGCTATAAATTTGAAGCTGTCCTACAGCAAGATAGTACAATGCAAATATGACTTAATAAGATCACAAACTGAATTTCAGCAAAACAACCAAGATTTACATTAAATTAGGAATTTTAAAACCGATTTAGTTTGTTTTACTGAGCATTTGCTTAATAACATTTTGCCTTCTTGCAATCTTTTTAAAGACAATAATTCGTCTGTGAAATGCAGGCACATCCTCAGTAGAAAAATTGAAAGCAACAGCTCACTTTCTGAAACCACACATATAGTGATATAAAGAAATATTTCAGCTCTACGAAATTTAATAAATCATCCCATTTCCTAATTTGATCATATTAGATGCTGATGTGGAAGAAGCATTTCAAATACCATCTCCTCATTAATATACATCAGTCTGGGGAATAGAATGGAATACTTTATGCAGAGATGTCACAGTTACTGTTTCTTAGTTTACTAAGTGGAACAGGTTGATGTGATACTGGGTGCTATTTGTCAATGTCTTGCTAAAATGGTTTGGGTCGAGTTATGGAGTCCAGAAAGACGGCGGCTGATAAATCAAAAGTGGATTGAGTGGACAGGAGGCAGTGATTGATACTGTGACAGGATATGAAGAAAGGAATCTTGATACAAGCATGCATGATATTGAATATGAGAAGGAAAATGGCCCTGGAGTATGGATATTATTCAAGGAAATGAGAATAATAATATCATCTTGAAATTATTGCTGGGTGAAGATTAGGATAGTTCTTATTAGAATATTATGCTTCTCTGGAATGGAGAAACTCAGGTTCCACATAATTTGTATGTAACTGGGGTCTTGTTAATATTTGCTGAATTTTCACTGCAATTGTTCTGCAAGTTAATTATGGATGGAAAATACTTATTTTACATCACAGCTCCTGACTTCAATCTTTTAATTCACGTAGCTTGAAATAGAATTAACCAAAAGATGTTAACCTTTATTCCTTGATTTCATACAATTCTGTGATTATAGAGTATTTCCCTGTAATTGCCTTTAAATATGCAAGTTTGTTTTTTATTGTCTGCCAAGTGCTTTTAGCTTTCCCTGTTATGTTAAACTGAAACCTGCTGTCTTGAAATATCTTTAACAGTTCAACTTAGGGTGTTACGGTAAGTTAGTACATCTATAGATAATCTTAGAAGAGGAAACAGAGCACGTAAGGCAGTCCTGTTTGTAAAATTGATGCATTTGGACAGTCAGTGAAGGAAGTGTCTGATCAGTGGCTGTTTTGTGTTGGTGGGGGTGGGAACATGGTTATGTTACGTGAGACGTTATTTCCTTAGCTTTCTTCTAGTCTAATTGATTTAATTTTGAAATAAGTGCAGCTTGTTGCTGCCGAGTGGCAGGGCGACCTATTGTGTATGGATGGCTTTGGGACAGAGTTGGGTTTTGGTAGCAAAAAGCAGATTGTTGATGGAAGTTGCCATTATCCTAGCAACGGAAACCAGAATTATCTTACATCCATCCCTCACAGCTCACCAGAATTACTCAGTTTTAGTACTCACCATTTGCACTATTTAGTGTGGCAGTATGAACGTGCTAGGTTCTTCCAAATAAAGCCTATCAGAGCTTACAGCTGATAACAGAGGTTGGATCAAGACATAATCTTTACTAACGTGCATAAATTTTGAGTTTGAGGGGATAGTCTCCTTTATGAACAACTTTGGCAAGAGTTTTCTGCTAACTGCATCAGCCTGAAAAGATGATAAAGGTTCTTAGGAGAGAGGGAGATGAAAGGGATATATGTTTGGAGGTAGGCATTAATGTCAGCAGCAACGTGTGGCAGAAGGGATAATGACAGACAAAGCAAAATTGCGAGGGGTCTCACAGATCAGGCTGAGCTGATGGAGGAACAGCAAGAAGTAGGGGAGAGTTTAATTAGAAAAAAAAAAAAAAAGGATGGAATGGCTCGAGTAGTGTTCAAAAAGCATCACATACATAAGATGAATCGCAGTTGCGTGAGCCTGGAATCTTGATTCTGTGATTGAGTGTTGTGAAGCAAGACTAAATTTCAGAATGCCACAGGTGTGGGGATTAAAGCCAAGGCTGGTTTCAAAGAGCAGTGCCTTGCTCAGGGCTTTAAGTGTCCGTGTAGGTGGTGATAGCGGTTCTGGGGAAGAGGGGAGTTGTAGGGAAGAAAGTGAAAGTTTTCTGAACTGACCAACCTACAGACATCAGACAGTGAGAGCTACTGGCTGGATGGAAGGGGTTGGAAGGAATTTGAAAGTAATGGTTTTGAGTAACAAAAGCAGCAGTGAGATGACAGCGAGGGAAGGGAGAGGGTACAAACATGACTCTTCCTGAGCATCTGCTGTAAAAACCAAGGAATAAGGACAAGACAGCTGCGAAAAACAAGGTTGGGCACAAATTGTCAGACGGTGTTGAAAAGCTGTCTTAATCTATTGAAAGGCTTTTTCAACATGACCGTCTTTGGAAACGGATCCAAGAATTTTCCACAGAGGAGCAGATAAAAGTCCTATAAGAAATCAAGGAATGCTATTTAATCAGAGTATTTCTTTTGAAATGTTTCATGGCCTGCTAATAACTACTGGAGTTACTATTTTTTTACTGTTTTGATCTGCCTCGGATATTTATTTCCTTCTCTCCTTGCTACACAGATTTTACACTGTCATGCAACTGGCTGCACAGACCCAAGTAATCACATAAGGGATGAGAGCGAGCATTACGTGTTTGTCTCTTCTCTTAGCGTTGGGAAGTTTGGGCTCTTCAGTTCATTCCAACAGAATACATGTTTAGTTCACAAAGGTAGCATTTATCGCATTAAACTTCAAACAAAGACTTGGGGAAGAGAAGAACTGGTGGAATCAGGTTGGGTTTGTTCATGTGATCTTAGTTTTTTTGTGGATGGTAATAGCAGATGATATTTCTTCTTTTTTTTTCCATCAGTAAATCATCACCTGCAGCTTTTATTTAGGGTCTTGCTGCATTGCAGGTTATTTCACCAATAGTCTCTAAAAATAGCTATTTTCAGATATAATAAGTGTGCTTTTTTTAAAGAAATTCTAACAATTTGTCTACATGAATGTAGTGGAAAAACACAGAGGTGAAGCAGTAGCATTGCAGATATCCTAGAGCAATGACCCACCAATGAGTACATTACCAGGATCTAATTGACCGCTTTGGGAAATTAAACTTCATAAGGCAACGCCAGGGGCTCTTAAGTTATCAATAAGGCCGGCTAGCTGCTAGTGACAGTTGCTTTGATGCCTTTCATTGGCATATAAGAAAAAATATATATCCTTAAAAGATATGAATGCATGTCTGCTCTTCATTTAGAGCGAACTACTGAGTCTAATTGCATGCAAACTTTTTCTAAAGCAGTCCAGGTGTTAAGCGCATAGGATGTGTTTTAAATGTAGCTTCTTATTTTTCTCAAACCTTTTATTCCTCCCTTTGGGAAAGGGTGTACTTGTGGCGCTTTTTAAAATTTTTTATTAGAGGTTGGTGGAGGCTATGGTTCAGTTTTCTGTGTGGGAAAAGGTACTCAAGAAAGATGAGAATAATTTGATTCCCCTTAGTGGAGAATTGCCTTAATTATTTTGATGTGTCTGTATCCCAAACTATTACGTATTTTTACTTTTTTTTAATCCTCTCTTCCTCCATTTCCAAAGCTCTGGCCGTGAAATAGAATCTATTAGTTTTTTTTTGCCGCAGAGATCATGTTTCCAGAGGCAGCTATGCAAATTAACACGGAGCAGATGTCTTAAAGATGCGCTGGTAATACAAGACCGTCACTGTCTGCTGTGGTAAATTGGGTCTGCGCCCAGCCTTAGTTTCTAGAAGGCGGTTACTGGCATGTGACACGTGAAGTTTGTAGAAGTTAGGGGAAGCAGTTTGCTGTGTACTTGATTCCTGTCTTTCTAATCCAGCATAGGAGCCACAGTACCTAGCTGAAAAAGATGCAGGTGAAATGCATCTCTTTCTACGGAGAGTGGTTCACTGCCTCTCTTGCATGGGACTCGTCAGAACGTTATTCCTGGTAGGATTCTGACTCAGTAGCAGCAGAGTGCAGAAGGTGTCAGTGCTTCCTAACCCAAAAATTCACCCTGAGTTTTGCTGAATGTATCCAAGTCAACCTCGCTGCAGCTGCCTGTGCCAGGGGTGAGACTACAGGTACAGCCTTCACTTAGCATCCCTGTTCAGGATGGCTTTAGTGATGGATTCCTGCTTCTTCCACAGATTCCTTACCACATTTACTTTACCTGTTAATTGGTTGCAGTGGTCCTGCCCGATTATTTTTATACCTTGCTCTTCTGGTACTCTTCCAGTTCCACGTGAGGCAGCTGTAACGGGGTTGTTGGTCTGTAGCCAGCCACCTCGGGTCAGGGCTCAGCAGCTCTGAAGTGTGCTGCGCTGCCTGATGCTGCGCTTTCCTTCAAACCTGAAGTTAAATATGTTGCTAGAAACGTATCAAGCCCTGGGAGAAATTAATTACCAAAGAGATAGGATGATGTTTGTCTGTAACATCTTGCTTCTGTTGCTGGAGGCTGCTTGGGAGCTTCCTGGGAGCCGGGACCTGGGGAGCAGTGCCCTGCTCAGGTGCGTTACGGTTCTTTGCTCCTGGCTGTGCTGTGTGCCCTTCATGGTCCCTCTGTGTCAGAGATGGTGGTTGCTGACTTGCTCTAACGTTTGTTTTTGTGTTTGTCTATTTTTCCTGAGCTAATCACTGTTCTGAATAAATTTATGTACATGTCCTGGAATCCTTCAGTTCCTGCTTGTGTCAGGTGTGGGCTGAAGTGTTCTGCATGCAGCAAACAGGACAGCAGCTGCCGCACTCTGCTCTCGATGCCTCTGTAGGAGTAAATCCTATCCTACAAAAATCAACTGTACTTCAAGATCCAAATAGGCAGCTGCCTGATCCTTGTTGGTATTCTGACCAAAGTGTGGTTTGCGGGTGAGTTTCATGCCAGGTTCAGGTGATTTAAGCTGGGCTACTGTGACGTATTCCTGGCTGTCCCTTCATCTTTTAGGACGTCGTCCTCTCCCACATCTCTGCAGGGAGATAGTTCGGGGGTAGATCTGTCTGAAAGCTCTCTCGTGGAGCAGGGTGCAAGGAGCAAGAGAGCAGGGGGAGAGATGCCTCCACGTGGAGGATGTTGGCTGGGGACAAAAGGGTCGGGCTTGGGGCATTCCAGCTGCAATCAGGTGAGAGACCCATTAACATGGGTTTGTGGCTGGGAAACTTTGGCTCTGTCGAAGTCAGTGACAAAGCTGCACTTGACTTCAGTGATTCCAGATTTTCAATTCAGGTGTAATGTTGCAGGAAAAAAAAAAAAGGCAAGAAAAGAAAAAGCATAGTGTTAACTTCAGGCATTTGTAGAGCCTTTGTCTTTTTACCATCAAAGTAGGGCTTAAGCAATTACCTGAGCAAAATACTCTATTTAGGTTAAATATGCAATCACAAAAGGAAAAGACGAGGAAACATCAGTTTGGTTTTTTGCATAGTATAACTGGAGAGAGATGCATTTAAATGTCACGCATATTTTTAAGAATGATTTTTCAAGTATAGGAACAGGTTAAAAAATACTTTAATATCTGTAGCTTAGTCCTAAAATATTTGGGATGTACTTTTATATATTTTTTTTATTTTGAATCTTTACATTTTCTGCAAGTCCATATATGCGTCCCTCAAAACACTGTGAAACACATGCTTCCAATATCAAATTTCCTCATCCATAAATATTATTTAAAAATATTCTCCACTTGCGGTTTCCATAGGGTTGTATCGACTCCTAGTAAGGCAGACTGAAAAAATCTCATTGCCTTTAAAGCGATGCATTATGCTCAGCTTGAATAACTGATTTTAATTCTTTTTTTGTAATTCTGTACTGCTGATTTGTATCAAAAATGGAGGCAAGAGCTACTGCATGTTTTTTAATTATGCATATATTGTTAGATATCTATTGTCTTCTATAGTTTATGCTCCTCTTCTGAGGACACATGCAGGGGTAAGCTGAATTGTAATAGAATTTAAATTAATCTGTGGTATAGGACTGAAAATCTGTTAGCAGCCTATATCAAAAAGGTATGCTGAAAGTTTTCCTGTTAAAGCTCTAAGCTTCTTGATTGGAGAATGGGTAAAAAAAAAAATCCTTTTCCTATTTTTCTAGCATATAGTCTTCTTGAAGTTCTTCCAAATTAGATTTTAAATGCCAATTAGGAGGTTGAATATACTAAAATAAAAGCAAATACAACCAAAATGGCCTCACCTTATGGCTAGTTAGGCTTTTTCTCTCAAAAGCGGAACCTTTGCTCTGAGCATGGCTTTGAGAAAGATATTCAGCTTAATGAACACATTAATTAGAACCATAACTATTTATAAGATAATTAGAAACGAAGCACGGTAAACTGGGCTTTTCCTGCAATTAATGGAGGATTAATTACTGGAGGTAATGAAGTGGATTTTTAAATGCATTAAGGTGAAGTACAGAGATGTGCAAGGCTTTGTGATAGTTGCATAATTATTCCAGGCTGTTTGAGCATAGCTCATATGAGATCGCTAATAAGCATCATTGCATCATTATGTATGCACTTAAAAAGACTTACCACCAAAATGACTGCCTAATTATTTCTAATTGGCAGGAGTCTGTGTAGTCATTGAGCTGTTTGTAGCCATTTTAAGGTTCATTTAACTATCCTTGGGGCCATGTGATAGATGGAAAAAAGCTTCAACTACACGCTGGCCTTGGCTGGCGCCGTTAATCAATTTTGGTGGGCTTCAGTTTGAAATGCATTTGCTCATGCAGAGGTCAAAACCTGAAGTAGTCCAAGCAAAGTTTTGCTTTTTGAAGCCACTTGACTGTATTCATTAGCAATTAGTAAAATAATTGTGTCTGTCACTATATTTGGATTTCCATATGACTTGGTATTCTTTCATCACTGTCCCTTCTTATAGCATATTAGCTTCACTGGAAACCAAATATTCTTCCAACAGACCCTTTTAGCAACTTCAGTGTAGTGGCATATGTTCCGATATACTACCTTTCTTCATTCATTTGTTAGCTTAAACAGTGCAGTACATTTCAACACAATCATCTAATTTGCTCCCGATTGATTGCTGAGTGAAAGTTTCTACCCAAGGACAACATTTTAGGGCTTTTAAGGGTATCTCTAAGGAATTAGTCATTAAGCATTAAGAGAGGAAGTAAGAAGTAGTCAAATCGAATTCTGACATTTACCAGAGTTTTGTAGTTAGGGGCATCTATTTCCAAGATGTTGACAGCTATGTATATTCAAGGACATCTTCTGGCAGAAGAAACCCGTGTAATAATTGTTCTCGTTTAAAAACTCATTTCTACATGTATGTTACTACACCGGTCCTGTCAATAATTACATTAGAAACGTTGTGAATATCATTTGGAAACGACCTTTTTGATATGTTATAATTAGTATATAGTTATTTTATCTTACTATGTCAGATTTAATGTGACATCCGATTAAGTAAGCGTCTGTGAAAGTTTTCAATGAGCGCGTTGTCCTGTTAAATGTAATCACAACCATCTGTGGGATGTTGTCAATGTACATAAGCCATGCGGATAGCTTAAGAAAACACTGGTGAGCAAATTGTAGGCTAATAAAATAAAGGTCAGCATTACCATTTTTGTTGCAGAAAATGTGGTTCTAGGAACTTAATGTTAAAACAGAACACTAAAAATAATTGTTCTGATTACGGTTAAAATGTAAGATTGAAAATAGTTATTAGTATCTTTAAAAGGCAAAAAAAAAGTCATTTACTCATGAAGTATTAGTTCAGATGACAGACGAGGTGTTAAAGCAAGGGAATTATGGTAGCATAACTAAAATGTAAACTAATCTGTAGAGAAAGCTGCAGAATTCTTTAACATTATTTTAAGTTATTTTAATATTGATGCTTCTGTAATGGCAGTTTTTGTGGAAGGATCACTTTTGTAAACAAATATTCAAGACAAAAAGAAATACAAGTAGCCTGTCTTGTTGATTCCTGTTAGGAATTGCATTTTATGAACTTCTGTCAAATATGTGGTAATGGAAATGCTGCTCCCTCAATAATCAGAACAATTGTTAGGAAGTAAATTTTAGCCTGGAACAGCAATTTTAATCCACCTTAGAACTTTCTGGTTTGGATATATCGGAAATTCTGGTGTTAATGGAAGTTGTAACTGCTGCTGAGTATGTTCTTCTCTGATAGAGAGCAGTAGTGCAATAGGAATCACGTGAGTGTAGCCATGATGTTAATTATAAAACTGGCCACGGCGAGAATTTTAAACCAACATTTATGTAATTACCAAATTATTTCATCTGGGTGGTGTGGAGTTGGGGATGCTGGATGGGCCCCATCACCAGCTTTGCTTCAGAGCCTCTTCCTGTGCTGTGTTTCCTCGTCACTGAAGGCAGAAGGTGCTATCTGCTGCCCCTTGGGGATTTGCTTTGGAAGACCAGCTTTAATTGCACGGGGTTTTGTCAGAGTTCTGCTGTCAGGAACCTCCAGCATGCCTTGAGATGATGAGCTGCCTCGACCGGTACCTCCCATCCCTTTGGACTTTGCTGTCTTCAGGTAGCCATCTCTTCTGGGGTCGCTTGAATTTGCTGCTACGCCGTGCAGTTTCTCTGCAGTCTGCCCACTGCTGGGACAGTGGTAAATAGTGTGGGCTCGCAGCAAATGTGGTCTAGAACATCGTTTTTTGGAGCAAAATATGACTGACCTGCACACATTGACGTGTGTGTAACTTATACATTTGCATCTCATGTTTTGACTAACAAAAAAAGCAAATTTTGTAGCCATAAATGTTTATCCTTTGTGAACTTTTAATGCACTGTATTTTAATGGTTTAAGTAGAGATGCTATTCTCTAACAAAGATATGATGTACAGGTGAAGATTTTATTACTATGGTGGCTGAGGACTGCAAACGAAGAAAATGTAAGAGCTTGACTAAAAATCCTCTCACTACCTAAATCTTTTTCAGTATATTTTAAAATGCATGTTACAGAAGAATATAATAAACATCTGTTTCATTTTGAGTAGAGCTTTCTCCTTACAGGTGAGAGCTTTCAAAATATATCTGGGACCTTTGGCTTTCCTACTGAGCTAGAGAAGAGAAAAGTTAATATTTTCTGAGTAAATGGCTCAACAGAAGCAGTTTATGAAAATATAAAATTCCACATTCATGACCCTTCCACAGGTTAGAGTAATCAGTTTAATGCAGGCAAATTTAATGTCCCTCTTCAGCTGTGACTTCTGAAAGCATCTGTATGGACTAGGTCAGTTTGCAGCTGGCATCACTCATAATCAGCTCCCTTCTCCTTGTCTGGGCTTGAGACCCAAAAAAGCTGAGCTCTATGGTCAGGGATGGACTTGTTGCCAAGGAATCAATGTCATTTTCCATAAGATTTTAATTAGGGAATGTCAAATCACTCCTTGTTTTATGGTGTTTGGGTAGTGTGGTTTGTGTTTTTTTTTTTTTTTTTTTTTTTTCCTTCCCTCTGAAAATGAATTGAAAATGACCAAACAGGAGTTCTATATACAGCTTGATATTTTGGGGGAATGAGCTATAAAATTCCTTCCCCCCCCCCCCCCCCCCCCCAAGGTCCTTTATTTCTCCACTACTGCTTCTTCCTGTCTGCCCTGAGTGTTGTGTTCTACAACTCCCAAGGAAATGGTAGAACAAACAAACCAAAAGTTATTGATGCTGAATCTTTTGTTCCATTTGTTTCACAGAATCATTGAGGTTGGAAAAGTTCTCTAAGATCATCTAGTCCAACCTTTACCAGTTTGTCTGTAAAAAGGATGTTTTTGTTTTGAAAAATGTCCATCCCTCAAAAATGGCGATATACTGAGAATTTAAGTATTTTTGGTTCATCACATTACTTTGTATCTTACTTTGCAAGGGGTAGGCAGCCAGGAGCTGCTGGGCAGGGCAGTGGGAGAACACAGAAAACATCTGAGAAACAGGAAATGTGGGGGAATTCCAAGCAGGTCTTCAATTTAGATCATCTGTTATTCTCCTTTATTAATTCCACATCAGCTGGTTATCCTTCCTTAAGCCTCTGGCGTTAAGAATTTTAACTATCACATGAGGATACAGAGGTCCTCTTCTTCATGTTTCCAGTTTACTGTGTCTTACACCTTTGCTTGTCCTACCTGCTAGCCCCAGTCAGCAGGTTTTTACTAAAATCAGGGTATATCAACAGATTTCGAGCTGAGACTGCAAAAGCACATTGGATTGCAGCTAAGATTCATGTCCAAGTTGAGGGAGGCACGGTGATGGGAGAGGTTAGGATGGGTTGTTCCTCACCCCGAGTCAGAAGGGAGCCCCGGAGAGCTGCTGGTGAGACAACGGGGTGAAGGAGGACCTGGGGTGTTCTGGTGAAAGGTTTCCTGGTGAAGGATGTGATTTAGGGAGTACGCCCATGCTAAATTAAGAAGATTGAATTAACTAAATAATACAGTGAAGTCTTGCCCTTATTTCAGGAGGCATCTTCATTAAGCTGGTCTGATCACAGGCTTGGTGCATCTTCTGAAAACAAAGCTTAGTGACCAGTGTTAGCAAGCTTCTGGCATGTTGCAATGGCGAAGTATCACAGATTGTCGGAGATGGCATCATCTCAGCTGAGGAATGGCAATGCCTTGATGGCCTGTGGTTAGCCAACGGATCCCACGTTACTTGTAACAGGAAGGTACCAGGCAGGGATCGAGCCCTCGGTGTGCTGCGTGCAGTATTGATGCATTTGAAACAGAATTTCACCCCCCAAGACTCTGTAGTTTGATCAGTAGCAGGAAACAATAGGCGTACGAGAAAATAAAGTTGGAGAGACATGAAAAACCCAACAGCAGAACAAATGTCTGCCTGACAGCGAGCCACAGGCAGCTAGCGTTGTCACTGTAGGCGAAGGGACATCAAGGACTGCTGAAGGAGCATTTGAAGGTGGCAGGCAACTTTTCCTTGCTTAATATATTGGTAGCTTAATATTCGTGATTCCCTTTCACTTTTAAAATCTCCTGATCTGTTTCCGTGCCCTCCACCCCCGACTTCCCCACAGTGATGTTGTGTGTGTTGGGACGTAGCTGCTGGGAAAAGAGCTGCTGCAGCTTGTGTGGGGCATGTTAGAGGTGTTTTTTTGGGGTACAGCTTGTTACTGCACAGTCCTAGTGATATTTCTGATGGAAATAATGCAGTTTGCATTTTAATTCTTGCCTTTAGGTTTCAAATTTGAGGTGAATGTAGTACGTAACAGCTGCTGTTGCAGGCTTCTTGCAGATTCAGGAGGGCCATGCAGGGCTGGTTTGGAATTATTTCTTGCTTTTGCTGTGGTTTTGTGAGGCTTTGCTATTTTCTTTTAAAAGAAAAGAAAGGCCTAAAAGAAAATTCCATAGTAAATCTTTGAGACTTTTTTTAACACGAGAGCGTTATGTTGAAATCACATTTTTGTTGGTCATTATTACCCCTTTTAAATCATGACTAATTTTAAATAGTTTGTGATTGCTATCAATATGTTAATATGATAATAATTAATACGTTGTTTTATTTTTACAATCTTTTGTGTGACAGTTGCAGCTGCTATGATGAAAACACTTTTTGTTTGGAACGCTACGTGAAACTTTCAGAGCTTTCTTTCCTTTCCTGGAGTTTTTTAATTAGTTGTTAGAGATGGGCTTTGGGAAAGACACAACAGGGTTGCAGGTGACTACTTCCAGGAGACAAGCAGTAGCTGCCAATAAGCTCATCAGCTGTGTATTCTTCATCTGCCTCCAGCAAATAAGCTGTTCCATGCTCAAAAAGGAGAATATTTAAAACAAACAAACAAAAAACCTCTCCTCCATCTATATTGCGTCAGTAAAATACAAAGTACTAAAGTAAGAGGCATCCAACTTGCATGTGAATTAGGAAATAATCATTGCAATTATAGAACATGTATTGAAAAGTACTAATGGTGTGTACAAACTGTTGCGGAGTGTTTTCAAAACATTTTGACAATATCATATTAAATGGTTTTGCTTTTTTATTGTTGTTGTTCTTTAGGAGTTTCTAAAGCTCAGGAGTCAAAGTTATGACTTAATTTTTGGAGCCCTGATCCTATAGTAAAATGATGACTAATTTCATTAAATATATATATATATATATATATTCTTTTTTTAATTTGGAAAAAAAATAGATTGCATTTAAAAAAAATATCTTTATATATGCTTCATAAACCTAATGTGATAAAAAGGATAGGTGGAATACCTCCAAATCTTTTATTTATTTATTTTAAACCCCACAAACTTTATACCTTGCATGTGTGGTTATCACTGAGTTAAAGAGAAGACTTTCCATTTTTTCTTAATTTTGAGCACAAAATAATGGTTTAGTTTGTTACCAGTCAGGTGCCAGTAGGCACATAGCTTTTATGGCTTTTTATTATTTTTTTTTCAGTTTATGAGAACAGTTAGTGTCCCATTGTGTAAGTTGATTTCCAGCATCTGTTTAGGTAATTTCATTCAGCTGTCTAATATCTCTTTGTGGCTATGAGGATACATAAATATTATACTATCTTTAAGCTGAAACCATGATTGGGGCCTCAATCTTAGATGTTTCATAATCCCAAGAAATAAAATAGCATTGTTGTCAGAGACAGAAGAGTAGAACTTACCTGTAAGTAATTTGAGCTTCCCAGAGGCGCCAGGGAAGTGAAAAAATCATCCTCAAAATCTTTCATTTATATTCCTTAACTTTTTAACATAATATCAGAGGTGCTGTCAAATTTACAGCAAATAATTACCTGGATAGTGATTCCATCTGGAAAATGAATTTGAACTTTTTTCATGGCTTTGTGATACAGCCAGATCTTCCTGTCATAGCAGATGCAGAGTCACTAATGCCTGCATGATGTAGAAACAAATAATTTGCTGTATTTATGGAGAGTCCTGAAAGGAATCTGGAACCTTGTTTCTTAAAATATATTCCAGCTGTATCAAGGATAGAAAAACTGCATCTGTGTGTATAAATTCATTACAAAGCTTGAAGAATTTACTTATAAATAAAATGTTACCTTACGTGTTCAGATAGAATTCAACTTTTCCCATACTGGTTTTTAAAGAATAAACAAACAAACAAACAAATAAATAAATAGTCTTTTCTGCATGATTAGACAATTTGAATGAACTTTTTTAATTATTATTATTATTATTTTATTTTTTTCCTTTCTCTGCTGTAACCTAAGAAGTGGATGTTCTGGAATTGAGTTAGAAAATCAAGGAGTCCCTTTCTCATATCTCATCACAACTGTTTCCTTTTTGCCTCACCTTGAAGTTGAGTAGCTTTTTAAACTCTGGTACGAATAGAGGGCAAGATGGATATTCTCAATTGATTCATGGCTGTTGCTTTCTTGAGAAAGGATGGGAATTTGGTGAGGGAAGCTTTTTTCTTATTTTGCTTTTATTTAATAGCCAGGACAGTGCACTAACTCCCATTTCTTTATTATTGTATGACCCCAAAATTATTGGAAGTAAATACTGGATTTTTCTGTTCAGTCATGAGGTAGCAATGTGAATGTAGGGTTAAAAAATATCCCATTTGGAGGCAGTCTCTAAGAAAAGGAATAAATAAGAGAAATTCACCTAATGAAAAAATAGATGTTCTTCAACTGAATTTCCTAACTTGAGGTGGAATCTCAAAAAGAGAGAGGTGGTTGCTAGTCTTTGCAGAGATGAGGAAATGAATGATGTGACCCGTTTTCCCTTACTGGGGATGAGGCTGAGGATGCGCAGTTCCTTTGGACCAGTTGCATCCCGGGCACTTACTGACCTGTGCGCGGGCTGAAGGAATGAAGCAGGGGAAAATACCCTCCTGCCATCACTAATGGAGTGGAACAGTTTCCAACTGCAGTAGATCGCTGGGAGCTGTTCACACAGCTGTTCTCCCTGCCCAGATCCCCGACAGCACACTTCATTACACTTCCTTTGGCCGCAGCTGCTCCCACAGCCCTGCCTCTGCAGAAAAAGCCTGTTGGAAAATAGCACGCAGAGTTTTCTGCGCCGAACGCAGCAATAACGTGTATCCAATAGCACTGTGGTTACTTTATGTACCTCCACACGTATCTGTAACGTGGAGCTGGCTGTTAGAAGCACATCACACGTCGGGAGGGAGCAGGGAGGTGCCCCTCAGGTGAGCCCTGTCAGCAGGGCCGTGGCGCTGGCTTCGTTAGGCCTCTGTAAGCCCACAGCAACAACACCAGCTCATCTCCTTGCTTGATTAGCTGATGCTTAATCTAGGGTTTATATTTCTGGTTTTCAGGCAGTATTTTGTAAAGCATCTTTTCTGGTTTTCGTTTTCTGAAGGCTTTTGTTGATGTGCCCCTGACACTGGCAGGGCTGCATCCAGCGTGCTCGTCTCCCTCGCTTCTTGGGCAAGGAGCTCGCATGGCTGAGAGCAAAGAGCTGCTGGCAGAAAAGCTCAGTTTAAGTAAACTTTGTATATTGTTTTCCATCTGCTTGTTGACCTCCTGTAGGTTTTCTAACACCTTTGGGGTACCATTGGTGTGTATGGACCCAGAGAGAGGCAGTTGTTGTCAGCACTGCTTCCACATTCTCTCAGCTTCTGGCAGCAGGTTCCCTGTAGGGTGGCAAAGAAGGCTTTCTAGTCTTCTTTGGAAGTGAGCAGGTAGGCCAGAAGAATGAGAAGAATGATATTTGTGACAAATGGGCTGCTTGAGAACAAACAACAATAGCAGTGTCTTTTCTGTCTGTTCTGCTCTCCTGCATTTATGTGCAGCTCATGCCAAGTGTTCAGTAACTGTTTGGTTTGGTTGGTTTTAATTACAGTTTACTGGAAGTTTGAGTATTATTTCCTCAAATGTTTAATTATGTAATTAAAATGATTTATAGGTGGAGAATTGTTTATTACTGAACTAAGTTGATGCCTGCATCTGGTGAATCTATTTTCCCTGTTCTGCAAACTGTGTTCCAGATTCTCTGTTACTGTTTATATTTCACCTTGCATTTCTCCAGCACAGTAGACTATCTTTTGTTTCTATTTTGTTTCTTACCAATTGTCTAAACTGCTGGCTTGAAACAACTTGTTTCCTCCTAGTACTAGCCTCATGTCAGACTTTAAAGCTGCCTCTGCTTCTGCATGTTTTCATTTTCCCTCACCTTACATTTAACAATAAATAACCATATTATCATATGCTTTGTCATTACCAT
Source organism: Aythya marila (assembly GCF_965140915.1). NCBI lineage: Eukaryota > Metazoa > Chordata > Aves > Anseriformes > Anatidae > Aythya > Aythya marila. Next base: position 24,930,224 of record NC_139050.1, on the reverse strand, counting down.
ATTATCTATATTTAACTTCCTTAAATGCACGCATTTTGAAATTGCAAACTAAAAGTGACTTTGACCGTTCTATAGAGGTATCCGTATTCAAATTAAAAAAAAGAAAAAAGAAAAAAAAAGGTATTAACTTCCATACTTTAAACAACTGCAGCTGATGCTTGAAGTTATTTTACATTCCCCAAGAACTTGTACCATGATATTTTTTTTTCTTGCTCGTGAAGTTGAGTTAAACAAGAAACCTCTTAATATGCTTTGAAAGAGAACATGTCATTTTGCTGCAATTAGTTGTGTTTGCACTGTCTTTATTACCAATATGAATATCCAGGTTTGATGCAATGCAGTCATTTCATTGTTCTTTGCCAGACTTTTGATTTATTGCCAAAGTATTAGAGAGGCATGAATTTGTTGGGTTTTGTTTGTGGTTGTTGAGCTTATAATAAGCTAATAAGAGCTGTGTCAGCTGCGAGATATTTAGAAGAATACTTGTGAAGAGCTTGACATCTCAGAAACTTTCATTTGAGTGGTGACTGTTATTTGCCAATAAAGTCACTTATTTTTTTTTCTTTCCCCCTGAAACTTACCTTCAGTGCAGGAATGCTCACTTTCTTCTGTTTGAGCTTTCTTGTATTTGCACTCTAATTCCTCTTTCCATTTGAAAAATCTATCTCAGTGGCTGCTTTCAAATTGTAGTGTTTTGAAAAGATTAGATTGTACCTGTAAGATATAGCTCAGTGCTTTAGTGCAATATAATTGGGGAAATACTAAACGACACTGACCTCATTTCCTTTAGAACAATGAAAATTAATAGTTTCACGTTTTATTAGGCTGATATTCCAGATGTAGTGTACATTTAATTAAGTGTAGTTTCCTTTTGGTTATGGTATGTGTATCTGCTTTTTGTCGCAAATTCTTTCTAGTTTTACAGTTTTCCACATGTTTTCTTTCACCATTTATGATTTTTTCAAAGCAGAGCTATAAGGATTTAAATCACTTTAGCATGCAGCAAAACAGTTCCCATTCAAACAATAAACGCCATTTTAAAAAGCCTTTAGATCTTCTGTCACTTCATAAATATAAATGTATAAAAACATTATGCAGTTGTAGTGCCCACCTGCTAATTAAATGCAGATTTCCTCAAACTTGTTTTAAAATCTGCTTATTTGTTTCAACTCTGTCTCTGTTCAGAATACATATGGCCCTTGTGAAACTAATTATGCTTATGGAGCAGCTGTTAAATTTAGTGCAACTAATTTTATCCAATATTTTACATTTTAATTGATTACCTGTGAAGAAATTAGCAAATTAACACTTATTGTGCAGTAACTGAATGGGCTTTTATGGATACTTTCAATTTTTACAAGTGGACTAAGTGTTGATGGAATAAAGACATTTCGTAGGATTTTAGATAGGAAAGTTATTGGTGAGCCTTGATTATCTGGTGTGAGAATTTAGGGATACTGAGTGATGCCAAGCATCTGTGTGTTCTGTAAGTTAGACATGAAAAGCAGATTGGAAAGTAATAGCTTTTCACAGAATTTTGGTAACATATGGGCTTATCTGGATCTAAGAACTCTTTGAAGATCTTTGAACTTGACTAAATGACTTAACCTTTGGCATGGTGGGTGGGTGTTTGTGCGCGCTGCTTTGGGGGAAGGGGGGTGCGTGCTGGCAGTCTACTCTCCAGCCTGATTTTTTTCCTCCAATACTTCTGTAATTGGAACACTTTGCAACTTGCTTTAATATTAATAATTGGGATTGAAAAACAAATGCAACAGCAATAAAATAGAAGATCTTTATTCTCTGCCTGATCCGTGGACTTTTATACTTGTTTACTTGTGACTTCTTGGCACATCTGACTTGTAGCTCCATTCCGTAAAGTTGCTTCTTTCCTTTTCTGTATATATCACAGGGTATTTTAATATTGATCCATGGTAGCATACAGGTAAATTCATCCATTCTGGAGATGGAACAACACTGCAGCTTGTTAGGCACAGAGTAGCAACTTCATATACTTGAATTTTCACTTTATGAAATGGTTTTCCACTGCCAAGAGCCTGTTGAGGTTTTTGGACTTAATATAGGACCTTAAAGAAGCTTGTACGAAGTATTCGTAAAACAATGTTTTAGGATTTGGGGCCTTTATGCAAAGAGAAAAACTTTATTAAAATGGCAACGTAGCGGGGAATGGGGCTGTGGGGGCAGGTCCTTGCCAGGAGGCTGCAGCCCGCTCCTCTGCCTCCCCTCTGCCCCTGCGCCTTGAGGGCTGGCGGTGTCACATGCGGAGGGCAGTTTTGGTGATATTTTTCTTGTTGGTCTCGATCTTGTTTTCCTACTGAAGTTTACTTAATTAAAGTGGATGTCCTAGCGAAAGACTGGTGGCCTTACCTGAGCTTGTCAAAGCACGATCTCAATTCTGAGGCTTCAGATTCTGCGGTTACCTCAGAGAAGTGGATTCTTGAGGACAAACATTACCTTTTTCTTTACAAGAAAGAAAGAAAGGGGAAAAAAAAAACATACAAATGAAGTAGAGAAAATTACATGGGTTGCAAAGTGAAAGGCTTGAAGCTACAACACTCCAGACTTGCTTTTAAGGATGGTCCTAACTCTGTCCTGATGTCTGCATGACGGTGCCTGTTAATGCAGTTGAGCTACACGGGGAATCGTGGCTTCTGCACTGAGTAATCCTCTTGTCACCTGGTTCATTGAAACTGGTGTTGCAGAATTAGACATGGAGCGTATTAACAGGTGGATTTAATTAGCCCAGGCTGCACAAGATTGGAGATTCCCTCAGAGCTGGAGGAAATGAGGTTGGGTTTGGACATTGAAGGGTTTTAAACTCTTCTGTAAGAGGGAAGATACAGGTGGTGGTTTCTTTTGGGAGAACTTACCAGTAAGATAAAATCCCTGGAAGAGTTGAAGGCAGCATTAAAGTTGGGCTGTTCCTTGTTTCCTTTCCTCAGCTTTCCTTATTTATTTCGTCTCTTCATGACTGGGATCAGTATGTCAATAATAGATGCATTTCCAAAGTTGTGTTGCCTTATCTACTACAACTACTCAACTACTATTTGTAATCCATGTAAGCAAACACAATTAACTTGGACTGATTTTCTTTTAGCTCTAGCTCGGGAACATTAAGGAAAAATAATGAAAAATGAAATGTTTGCAAAAAACTTTGTACAATAATAGAAAACCCAGAAAAACTCCTCTTTGGAGAGAGGTACCAGGCCACATCTCTGTGTGGATCCATCACAGGGCGGTTGCATATGAATTATAGCTACTGTTTGTTCTCCTTTAACAACGGAACGAACAGAAATCTAGGATGTGAGCACCCATCTAATCTAAACTGGATTTGCTGTTATTTGGAACTGCAAAATGTAGATGGGAAAAGAAGCTCAAATTTGAGCTGAGAAAGAAAGCTCTTTAGCAATAGGTATTTTAGATTCCTCAGTTATTTGTTTGAAGGACTACACTGTTAAGTAAGGAGAGGCATTTCATCAAGTGAAATTGATCTGTGTTGCTATAGGGCATTTTTATTTTTATTTTTAAATTATATATACTGTTTCTGACTCTGCATCTTACCTGCAGAGTTCTCGGAAATCGTGGTTACCGTCCAAGTGATCTCATCTGCGGGGCAGCGGTCTGTTCAAAACAAAACCTCCTCCACCTGAGAGCTGAAGAATAGGTGGATGCTTTTTAATTTGTGATGAAATAATAAAAAGTCTGTTTTGAGACAGAAAACGTCCTATAGTTCATAATACGCCCCTTAAGTGGTAACTCGACCTATTGTATTCGAGCTAATACTGTGACCAATAACAGAAGATATAGTGTTGCAGGAGATGCCATCTGCTGAATGAAACGTAAAACTGGGGTTCTGACCTCTGGTGCTAGTCTAAAAGGCTTGATGGCAGGAGTAGGTATGTTAACCCCAGTATGCTGGACAAATTCCAGACTCAATCACAGCATTCTTCCTAAATTTGATTTATAGCTTCATCTGGATGTAGTATTTTCTTTTGCTTGTTCTATTGGGGAGGTTTATTAAACAGTTGTTGCCTTTAAAATTGAGTGATCTTCTGTATGTGATTTTGCTTTTAAAGGCTTTTGGAGTTTTGCAGTCCAGAGGTGCTAAATAATTTTTTTTTTTTTTTAATACGATTTTATGAAATGCTCTCCCCTGCCCCCAGCTCTCCTGGTACTTAATGAAACTTTCCAAAGAGTCACGATCAGAACTTGTATGAAGATGTGCATTGTGATAGAAACTAGTGGAAACTTGAGTTGCTTTTTTCCAAAATGTGCATTGTAAATGTGCAGAAGTAGCTAAAGACTTGACTACTCCTCTACCGGCAGCAGAGAGGTATTGATTGATAATAAATTATACAGTGAAATTTAGAAAATCATCTAAAAAAATCAGGAATCGGGTACACATAGAAACAGTTTTAGGTACACATAGAAGCAGTTATATTGTAATACTACTTGATCTTTTTTCATTCAAATGTATCAGTAACAACATAAATTTATTACAGAGGAGTGGGTAATGTGATTGAGAACAGAGTATCCTATAGCCAGCGTGCAGCCAAGAACCAGAGGACTGTATGTGCACAAAGCCTTGCACCTGTATGCAGTTTCTTGTGTTGTTGGGCCTGTAGGGTTGGTGTATTTATAGGTTTTCTGCAGAGTGTTTCAAGCCTGAATATATATTAAAAAAAAATAAATAAAAAGTGTGTAAATGTCAGCTCTGCAGGCTAAAGTTAGGGTTTTGTAAATGTCTTTCTTTTTTTGTTGGAACATTGTTAGTAGAAGTATTTAATATGTAAATAGAAGCACTTAGTAGCATCTGTAAATTCTTTACTTATTTGCTAAGCTAAATTGATCAGAATTTAAGAATGCAGTGTTTAACGCTTAAGATTCTCCGTCCTTACTTTCTTCAATAGCTCTAAAGACTACTTTGTTAATACTTGATTATTTTCTTAATGCATGAATACTGTGTAGTATGGTTTAATTTACTTTGCATTCTTCCTTCAGAACAGAAGCAATGCTTTCTTCTTTTCTTTTGAGAAATTGGTAGGTTTTTGTTTAAACATATTAAATTACTAAATGATTTGAAAATGAGTTCAAAATAGTTGGACAAAATAACAAATCTAACATGCAGTGATGGTGAAAAATGCATAATTGCTAAATTTTAATATTATGGATTTTGTGTAGATCGCGCTCAAGACCTCGTCAACGTTCTTATAGTCGAAGTAGTGAAAGATCCAGTCATAGGAGAACTCATAGTGGGTCTCGTGAAAGAGAGCGGCGTAAAGGCAGAGAGAAAGAAAAAGTAAAAGAGAAAGGCAAAGGAAAAGAGAAGGAGATATGTGGCACGAAGCATGGGTAAGTGAAATGACAAATAATGCAGCTATAATAAAAACAGGCAATGATTTGGAGTTTTACTTTTTAAAAAAAGTTTTCTTTGTATAATGCATGCTATTTATGGAAACAAAACGGAAATTATTAAAAATCTTTGAATCACATGATTCTGAACATTTTAAAATTCTGCCATGCGGCATCATTTGAACCAAATGATTAACAATTCCTTTTTCTTCCTTGCCTTGCAAATATGCTAAGTAGCTTTTCTTCAGTAGATGAATGTAACTCAATTTCTGATGCATTATAACCACAGTTTAAGGAAAAGAAATGAAGAGTACTGAAGAAAAGCACGGAAATAATTTCCTTTGAAAAATTGTTTTTCACTGTGTGTGGTGGGTTTCCCCCGGCCTTCTGTGTTGACAGAAGTTTGCTGGGCTTCATTTGTGGCTCAAAGTATTGTTTCAGTAGACGTACTTGCCGTGCCTGAATGATGGACTGCCTTTCAAAACATACTGCCAGCCTAATTTTTGCTTGAAATAACTTAGATTGTTGATCTTCTTTTTACAGCTTTCAGTGAAGGCAGTTTATGTAATTACCTCTACTTTGTGCATCTTGATCTCTCGCAAACTTTAGCGTGATTGGTTTTACATCCCAATGATATTGGTTACTTAGTCCCTCAAATATCGTTCCTGCTTGTCCTTGGTTTGGTAATTGATTATGTAAATATTCAGCATTATCTGTTTATTTTTTTTATTTTCTTATTTGTAGTACGTAGACTGCTGGGAATGTCAAGGATGGTGTTGGCCACTCTTTTCAAGCGCTACTTTCCCAATTTCACTAACCCACGTGTGATATTTACTATGAGGGCGGCGCGGCTCTGGCACAGGTTGCCCTGAGGAGCTGGGACTGCCCCGTCCCTGGCAGGGCCCAAGGCCGGGCTGGGGGGATTTGGGCAGCCTGGGCTGGGGGCAGAGGTCTCTACCCATGGCTGGAGGGTGTTGGGGGGGGCTTTGAGGTCCCTTCCGACCCAAACCAGCCTGCGATTCTGTGATTCATCTGTTGTTGCTGCAGATGTGTTTGGCCCTCAGTAGGATTCACTGTAAATATCTTGGAGCCTCTGAAATATTGGTGGTATGTCATAAACAAGATGCCTCTTGCCTGTTTACCTGAAGTTTGAATACGTTTTGGTACTTGTGGAAGAATGAGGAGAAGCCTGGATGTTGCAGCCCAAATTGTTTTTTTCCTGAAGTAGATTCTAGTGCTCTGAACAGGGCAAGAACCCCTGCTGAGCACGACACATTTGGTGCGTGAGAGGTCTTCTGGACTTTGTATAGAAGCACATCTTAAATCACGTTGGAATATATTGCAGTGCTTTATTAGCATACTGCCTGACTTTATGTCCTTCTATAATAAGGATCGATATCAGCAAGCTGTAGGAAGAACTCAGAAGTGCCCAGAATTTTTTTGGAAGCAAGCAATTTACCTTTATATTTTGATAACTTACAAAATTGCTTATGCTAAATCCGAAAACCAAATGTCTTGTTTGGGTCGTTTCCAAGGTAGTTAGGACAAAGAGTACAAACTGATAATAGAAACATTTTATGACATCAGTCCATTTCCCTTCGAGCCCAGGTACTGACCAGTAGCCTTTGTGCAGGGATTTCTTACTTGGAGCATCATTAGACTACAAAATGAAATATACCCAGGATGATGTTGATATAATTTATGCTTCATAAACTTTTCTGAGGGGGGACAACATATTTTTCAGTTTAATCAAATGGTGATCAAAGTGTATCCGTACAGAGAGTATGGATCTGGGAAGCGTTTTTCCTTTGCAGTTATTTGTCATTCTGAAGATTCAGACTGCATCAGCATCAAGTTATTGTTCGTTAAAGGTTTCGCAAAGCAACGCATTTAAATACAGAGCTCTTGGATTCAATTGCTATTTGCAGTTAATGCAGTTATTTGTCTAGGGAATACTCTGCTATGGACCAGTAAGAGTGAACTAGGAACTTAGAGTTTTCCTTCTTAAATGCATGCGTGTATTTAGGAAGGGAGAGAGCTACTGCAGTTTCTTTTTTGCCTTGTGTGTTCTCCAAGAAAAAAAAAAAAACAAGTAAGATGTTTTATAATTGTCTTTTTCTAGGAGACTTCCTCAAGCCTCCCAAGCTCTCAGCTTTCTTCCTTGCTATCGTTTCTTGATGTATTTATTTTCTTCATGGGTGAAAAATATGGGAAAGAAAAGACCTCCGTAGCCAAGGAAGCTCACTTGTCCTCCCTCATTTATAGATGTATAAGGAGGACGACACAACACAACCTCAGTGAACCTTTTGCCTTTGTAAATCTATGGGCTTCTGGCATTTTTTCTTCGTCTCCTGCAGCAGCAATGAGATTCAGTCATGCATTTGTTCTGTCTGGATGCTAATTTCTGAGGAAAGCACTGAGATACCATCTTTTGTTTCCCAGTAGCTTTGAAGGCTTTTGTAGTTGGCTGTGGTCAGCTGAAGGTAGTAGGTTGGTTTTGCTGAATTTTGCTTTTGAGGGCATATGTTATAATTCCGGATTTTTGTCTTGTGGTGGTGTCAGATGTCCTCCCGTGGGTATGGCTAGAATTATAACTCTTATTATAGCTTGTCTCCAGCGCTGAGCGTCATAGCAGGTTCTGCGACTGATGCTGGTCCCCTTCAGCACGAGAGTTTGCTGCCCTGGCTGGAACTTCACTGTTCACCCAGCTGGCTTCATGCTGGAGGAGACAAGCAAGCACTAGAAGGACCTGCTCTGTCGACTGTCCTCATCTGAGAGCCAGCGAGCAGGTGATAGGCGAGGCCTCCTCCAGCGTCTGCATTTGCTGAAAAAGCTGTGTGTTTTTTTCTTGTTTTAGGTTGGATCTAGTTTGGGCAGGAAAAAAGACACACATTTTATTCTGCTGTAACTGACACATTAATGGTGCTTTTTTTTCAATTTACTGTTCATTTTTTTTTCTCTGAAGCATGGAGAAAAAAGTCTAAACACCAAAGATGACTATCAGGTTGTCAAGTATATATTTGGATGTGAAGTACTGAGAAGAATCTATTGTAGGTCACACTCTCCAGGTGAATAAATTTATGTCTAGATCAACACTGAAAGTAAGACTATTCTGTAGAGCCTTTCTAGAAACTCCGACAGCTGGGGATCTGTCTTAGGGGACAAAATAGGCCTCTGAGCCCTGTATTTGGAATAGATGCTTGCAGGTACTCCATGGAAAGACATGTGAAGGGCCAGATCTGTTTTTCAAATTACATTAACGTCTGTTTGGAATGTATTTATTGGAAAATAGTTACTTGAAAGCTATAAAAAAGAGCATCCTACAGCCAAATCAGGAGAAGACAATGTAAATTCTCCAGTGCTAGTTAATTTTATAGCTTCAGCTTTGCATAAACAAAGGTGTTTCATGATCAGTGTTACTTGCATTTTCTTGGCATGGCTGGGTTGCTCGATGGTATGTTTGTTCCTGCAGTGACTGAGACAGCTGTACTGGGAGAATTGGCGGTTAGGTTCAGTCTTTGAAAAGTCAGCCCTTATCACAGGGTATTTGACTCTTGGTTATTGCTTATTGAAAGTGAAGGAAAGGAAGAGGAGGATTGTATTATGAAGATTGCCATTGTATGGTTTGGTATATGAGAGAATTCACTTTGACACCTCAGATCAAGGTGCTTGGGGGAGATACTTGGGAGACACAAATAATTTTTCTTACTTGCGGTCAAGAAGGAATTAAATCTTACTTGCCAGCCTGAAGGAGCTGAAGGAATTGGAACTTAATCAGAGCTCATCAGAATAACTGTATTCCTATATATTCTGATAGGCTGGTAAGTACAACTCTTGGTAGAACATAAGGAGTAGGAAATAAACCTAAAGATCTGAGGCAAGTTTAGTTAGATTTAGAGTATTTCTTGCTGTACAGAATATTTTGAGGATAAATACACGTATCTTTTCCATTCTAAGCTTTTTCTTCCTTCTCCCAATCTTCAAAATGAGACCTGCACTTTATTTGCGTATGTTTGTTTATTTTGTAAATCAAGGCAACTTTAGGTTCTTTCAGAGTAGATCTTATATTTTCAGGAAAAAATCTTGAGAGGTTTCCAGAGTAAAAGAACTCTGCCATGGTAATCCAGTTGTCATCCGTTTGGCATTCCCTGTTTCAGTTAATATTCTTTAAGGCTGAGCACTGAACTTCTTGAATGTTGGATGAGTGTCAGCTATTTGGTGGAGACAGGCTGTATTACAGTCATAGCAAAACAGCTGAACCCTTTTGTTCTTACAATCTGAAATGTTTTAAGGGATATACTATTTGTTCAGCCATCATGGAGAGGGATTGTGGTAACAGCTGCTTTGAATTTAGGTTGGGAAGCTCATTTACAGCATCTGACTGTACTTGGTTTAAAAAAAAAAACACAAACAGCAAGTAGAGCTGAGAGAGGTCTATCAAGCTTTGAAAGAGGTTTGTGCTCACTTAAAAGGTAAAGCAGTGCAAATTTAAAAATCATTCTAGCAGAAAACCCTGAAATATTCATAAACAGAGATCCATCTTTCATATTATCGGGATTATTTCATTTCCAGTATAAACTATCTAAAATAAAGCTGAAGACGAGCAGGTAGCAAGAAATGTTCTTAAGCAGTTATCCACCTACTGCACTGGTATTTATTTTCCTTCCATTTTACAACTAATCTCAACTAATCAGTTTGGTTTTGTCTACTTACCTCATAGTAGTTGTTTGCGTTGTGTTCCTCTATATGTGTGTGTGTGTGTATATACATATATTTCTGTTGCAATGCATGGGAGAAAGAGCTTTATTGCCTGGAAGAATATATATACATATACATATATATATTAAAAAAACAATAAACAATACGACTTTTTTGGAAGAACTGCTGCCAGCGTTTCCAAAGTAAAAGCACTTGCTTGGCCACCAAGCTTTTTCTGTTCATCCAGCCTCATAGGCCAAGTTTCAAATCACATCTCTCTGTTTGCAATAACAATGTGGCTCTCTGATACGGTCATGCAGACCCACGGCTGCAGTAGTGATGTTGTGCATGATGTTGGTTACTGCACGCCAGAACTGTGCCAACACTCACCCTGTGTAATTAGCATGCACACAGCTGGCCTTCCTGGGCTCACACAACTTTTGGTGACGAGCGCTGCGTCGAGGTGTTACCACACCTTTGCAATTTTATAGAACACACTGCATCTGCTGACATACTGTGTGGTTTTATAAATAAAATGGAATCGATAAAATAAGGACCAATATTGGTTTTGCGATGCATTGTCATTTTCTGTTGTCTCTGCAAAGTTTTACAGTGCACACTGGACATCTGGTGTCTGGCTCTTACCAGTAAGTTCTAGTCTAGTGATTTTCTTTTATTAAATTTTGCTTTTGTGAAGAAAGCAAATGTTTATTTCCCCAGCAGTAGTTTATCAGGCCCTACAATTGGCTGCCTCATTTCCTGTTTGTCTGTTCTTTTCTTCCTTTTATTACCCCCCCCCCCACCCAAAAAAAAAAAAGGGGGGGGGGAAGTGACATTGATCAGAAAAGGTCTCTGAATAAAGACCAGGAGACCGTTGTCTCTGTGTTGGAGGAGTGAGACAACACCTTGAGTGTTGCTGGAGCTCTGCATGAAGACAATTCCTTGCTTGTAAAGAGCTAGAGCAACCTTTGCTCTCTGCCTCAACCCCACCAGACTCCAACCTCCCTCATCTGTGATTTTCCCCATAATTTCTAGGGTCTGTGGGCTTCCCCCTGTGCTTCTTCATCTTCAGAGCGTAACACGGTGGTATTAGGATAGCTTTGCTCTTTATTGCACGGTCTTTCAATTCCTAATGTATTGGCTAGACTATATCCTGAGTCGTGGACATTAGTGACCTTTTAAAAATGCACTATAGATTGCGCAGCGTTTCTCTAAATGTTGCAAGGTGCCTTCTTCAGCTGGTGTACGCTGCACTGAACCTGGCTCACATGCACAGGGAGGTTTTTTTTTTTGTCCTTGATCCTCCAAATGTGCCACCATCCGTAACCGTTCTAACATGCATTCTTACTAACAGGGTATCAAGTGTGGGAAATACGAATATTTTTATTTTTCTAAACTAAAGGACTGTTCTTAGTGCAGTGTTGTGATGGTTTGAGCCACCAGGCCTCAAGCAGCTTCTGTCACCTCCCATGGGGTTTGCATGGCCCCCAGGCCCTGTCCTGCAGGCTGCTGTGAGGGTTCAGGCACTAAGGGATTGCCTCCTTCCAAACCCTCTGATAGCACCAGAAACTTCTGAATGTCCGTGAGTATCACTGGTAAGCACAAGTGTTTTATCGTGCTGCTCTACTTAAACATGTAATTAAACACTACGGCACCTTTCCAGCAGATTGGCTGCTAATCAAATCATCTCTTGTGCATTTTTAATTCACATGTTTTAAAGCAACTGGCATGCATGTTGTCATCAACTTATATGCACATGCTGTGGGATTTTGGTGTCTGAAGTCTTCACTAGGTCAAAAGCACAAGTTGTGGCACTGAGACATGGTTTTCATAAGGATCATTGTTCATTGTTTAATTGGAGGGGGAAAAAGTACTAAAAACTTGTTAGCTTTAAACAACGTTTGCTAGATTTATTAGTCTCCCCCTAGCTTTCTTAGTTGGAGAAATTTGGATTACTTTTTAAAGTGCTTTTGACAAATTTTAATGGAATAAATTAGGAGCAGCTTTACAGTTGTTATGAAGAAAAGAAGTGTTGTGCCATTAATCAAACCCAACCACCCGGTCTAATTTCTGGTCCCTATTAGATTATCGATACGTTTTTGCATTAATGGCCTCATGACTACTTAACCACTCGGAGCGGCATTACGTTGCTGAAGAATTTGTTTCCCAAATATATTATTAATTTTTCCTCTTAATTCGGTGTTTTAGATCTTCCGGGGTTTGCTGAGGTCGCCCTGTCGAGGGAACCTTTTCCAGTGGCATTTAACCACGGCGCCTGCAGAGGTTTGTGCTCAGCGCTGCGCCGTGGCGGCGGGCCAGGAGGGGCTGCTGACCGTGCTCGGGTGAGAGCTGCCTGCCGAGGAGCTTCTCGGGGCTTGGCAGAAGGCATCAGGAGTCAATTGGGAACGTCGGGCTTCCCCGAGTTTGACAGCAGTCAGACACTCTTGGAGCTTGTCATATTTTCCGTACCTCTTTCCACGCCATGCAGGAGGAAGTCATTTATGGAAATTTTCTCCTATTTGCATATAGGTTATAGAGTTCTGTGGTGCAGAGCACGCTCAGAACTCCTTTTAAGTGTCTGTTCAGATCAAAGCAGGACTGTGTGATAGCTGTTGTCTGACACCAAGCTGTGTGGTGTTGTTTTCATTAAACATTTATCATACTTCCAGTGTGACAGCAGGCAACTTTGTGCTTGGGTAACATGTTTTCATGCAAAATTTATTGAAAAAGACGAGATCTTGTAAAGAGATCTTGTTGCCTTTCACCAGTGGCGAAGGGTAAATGTTTGATTGGAAGGAAAGATACTTTCAGCACGTTTTGGTTGTTCATTACGCTGAAGAACAGTGAACCACTCTGCTTTTAAAAGGCAAGGAAATACATCTGAAAATTGTAGTTTACTCTGGGAAATTTCGCTTTGACAGTTCACATGGACATCTTTTTTCATTTTTCTTCTGCGAAGTTTTAACAACTGTTTATTATGTTTTCGTAACGATGGAATAGGTTAGCATGTGGAAAGCAAATGCTGATTTTATCGTAGGGACTAATACGCTAAGTTTTTTAATAGATCCGTGCATATCAGCATAAATTCTTGCCTCTAAGGCTGTTTGCTGAGAAATTTAGGAATTTTTATGTAATCTTTACATTATAAAGCATGACTTTTTTTGGTCAAAGATGGAAAGATAAGGTAGTATATTTAATTAGTAATATACTAGTTTATATACTTAATTTTAATATATATAATTTATACTACTTTATATACTTAATTTATATTTTTTGAGTAAAACGCTGCTGTTTATTAAAGAATATTTCATTCTGCCAGTGATACATTTTTTTTTGGTTTGAAGCACTTCTATTGTAAATAGAATAAATAGCCCTGCTGATAGAAAGGTGGTAAGCATGCAGCGTATGCATTCACTGCATCCTCTTATTTCTGTTACTTCTGAGGTGAGGGAAAACATTGGGAGACCTATGATCATTTAATAGGTTTGGCAAGTGTAAAAATTTTTACGTATTCTTACAGTTTAGTTTTTAGAAAATACTTCAACTGCAGAAGGAATCTGCAACTGCTGTTTACTTTTTGTGGTAAATGAATGTGTCTGCAAAAAAGGCTTTTGTATATATAAAGAAGGTTAAACCAAAATTAATTCTTCTATAGTTCTGTATTGCTGCTTTTCTCTTGCTTTCAGAGAAGGGATAGCCCACCATAGTCCTAAAAAGGGTTATGCCAGCAAGAAGGGCGAGGAGGTAAGAAGTGGGTCTGCCACTGCTGGTGTTACTGAATGCTTGACACTGCAGCCTGAATCGTATTGGTGATAGCAGGCTGTTCTGCTCAACTTTTTCATAAGCTTCCTTAATCTAAGAGTTGTGCAGCTGTAGCCACAACAGTTCAAGGGCAGCAGAGAAGCAGTATTCGCTGGGAAATACAGCATTATTCCTTTAGAGCACATGATATAAGTTGGGACAAATGATCATGCTTTTAAAGATGTGAAACCTTCTTCAGGTCTAAAACACACTCAGCAATTACCAAGCTTAAATTCAGGTCGGGAGCAATTCCTTGGGGTGCAGCGTTTATGTTAATTGGCCAGGCAGTGCGAAGGGCTAGGAGCTTATCGCTTTCCATACTGTCCATTGCAACAAGAAGTGGCTCTCAAAATCTGGAAAGTGTTAGTGTTTATCTGATCCAATTATGCACATGCTGCTTCCAAAACGTAATCTCTGTAGTTGTTGGCCTAAGGTATTTGTGTTCAATCGTCTCTATTCACTTACAAATGGGATTTTGTCACACTGAGACTGATTTTGTCACTCTAAGACCTTTTCTTTAAAATCTTACATGACAAGATACATTTATCAAGTAGCAGAAATGTGCAAATATAAATTGATGTTCGGGGTGCTACAATGTTTGTTTAATTTGTACTGCTCAGTCTAATTTGAGTTCTTTTTAGTTACTTGGATTGTCTTTAGAACTTATTTTAAAGAGCTTATGAGGGTCATATTGTGAAAGTGTCTTTTGCAATTTGAGTTCAAAGGGAAAATAGCATACTTTGTAAGTTTTGATTCAAAATATAATAATTAAGGATTATTTCTGAGCTGAACCTTGCATATCATATTTCAGCCTTGATCAGATTTTCGTTGCCGCGTTATAAGCCCCCAACAGTAAGTGCTTATAATAAAAATGATGAGAGACCCTTATCTACAGTCGAATGAATTGTATGGTAGTAAAATGCCCTGTTCGAGAACAGTAGACTCTGAGGCCATCTGTCCATATTAAACACAATAATTTGTAGAAAAATTATAGAACTTCTTTAAAACCTGTTTAAAATTAGAGAGTGCGTTTTGAAAGCTGAAACAAAACTGTTTCACCGCTGTGTTGGAAAATAGTTTAAGAATGTACAGCAGGGTTTTCTTTGTTCTTTTGTAAGAGGGGAAAAATCTTTCCTTAATCTGAATGTTTTTGTTTTTAGTGTCTGGGCTAAATTACCAGGACTTTAAAACAGCTACAGTCCCTCTGCTGAGAGGTTGTTATAATAAAGTTTAAGATGCCAGATCATACTTGGGAGTTACAGTAATTTATTTTTGTAGCTTCTTGAAGAATAGCAGATAAGAAGCTTCTAAAATTCTAAAATCTGACTGGCTGAGTCCCTTTATCCGATCTGGGGTGTCTTTGAATGCCAACCGATGGCTTTGACTTCCTACGGAGCGGGCTTTGAAGGATTTGTATTGTCCATGGCGAGAGAGTTATTTATCCAGAAACAAAGTAAAAACAAAATACGCCCCTCCTTTATTTATTTATTCTTTTTTACCTTTCTTTCTAGCTCTTTTTATTTGTTTCTTTCTCCAGCAATGCTTGTGTTTAACAGGGTTATTCTGGATCCAGGGCTTGGCTCAGAGGAGTTGGGGGAGCACAGGCTGATGAAGCCCACGTGTCCTGTGAAGTTCAGTTTGGAGCAGCTCTGCCTTCTGCCCCTGAGCTGTGTTCTTACCGAAGCAGACCTGGGCTGGCCGCATCTCTTGTGGCATGCAGGAGCAGCGGCGGACACTTGGACGAGTGTCTTCAGAGAGCTTATTCTGGTTGTGTAATGCAGCTGCAGGTAGTTTCTTTGTGCTGGCTTCTGAACTTCTCTCGCTCATCGATGAGCCATGAGCACAAGTGAGCAGATCTCACACCAGGGCTCTGCATGGCCGGTGTCTGGTGGGCCTGGGTGCTCTGCAATGCTCGTGTCCATCAAATAGGAATAGTTATAAAGGGAGCAACGCACAGCAGAAAGGAGCAGAGCAACTGTGATGATGTGGTTGCTTACCTTTTCCTGAAATATGTCTCTCTTAGGTTATTAATTAAAGAGTGTTTAATTATTTTAATTAATGACTTCTGTTGGTCGGAAGCATCTCACTGCATACTTCACCCTTTCTGAGGTAAGCGTCAGCAGTTAGTGCTTGAGGCTGGGGGTGGCCTCATCTCATTGTTCTTAAACTCTGTGTTAATATCACTTTCCCGCAGAACAGACTATCCCAGTAAGAACAACCACCAGTTCCTATTTGTGTCATTTCATATCGTAAACATTAGTTAAAAGAAAAATAGAAAACATAATGAAAACGGAACCGTAGTAGGATTCTAGCATGATCACACACTAACAAAATGCAGCTGGCCAGCAGGCGGGACTCAGACGATTCTGTTCCAAAATGTTTATCTCCGTTAGTGCCAGACACACTCAGAAAGTAGAAATGTGAGGTAAGGAATAACTTCTGGTAGGCGAGCCTTCTGCAGTTGATTATTTTGAACTGCAGATTTGACTCTATGGAAATATTTAAATTTCTGTATTTAAAAACAAACGAAAACCAAACACAGCACAAACAGCAAACCCTTTCTGTTGACTGCAGAACTGGAGAATGCCCTGTACTTGACAAGAGCAAGAGGTCTTCCTTGCCAAACTTAGCTTGGGATAAGGATGATGAAATCAACATTTCTGTAATATTTTCTTCAGTGTAAACATAGTTATAAATAGTTTTTCACATTTGTTGCAAGGTGACCAGTACTTCAGTTTCTTTTTTTTTCAGTGGGGTCTTGTTACCTTAGCAGAAGTTGATTTATTCCATATTAACATTTTGTGAAGTATACGTAACTTTCACAGGTACTGGAGGTAACAGTGCCCTGACCTCCCAAATTCTGTGTGACTGCTTATCTCACCTCTAGATCCATTAATCTTATAAAGCTGCATGTTGCTGGGCTTGTTTTCATGGCACCTTTTTTTGTCTCTAAGAACCGCGTTGCTTTTAATAGATGAAGCTGAGCATCTTGGACTTTAGGGTCATCTTGACTGTCTTGACATCTGAAATTGAGCTGAAATGGAGCCAAATCCATGAAGTAGCTGGTTGTCAGCCACCAGAGCTCAGTAGGTGAGCTCTGAATGCAGCTGCACTCAAGTTTTGTAAGAATTTGGGGGTCTTGTATTCATTTATTTATTTTTAATTTATGCCTGGTGCTTCATTCAATTGTTTGAATTCAGTTTTTTGATTTCAGTTCAATTCCGTTTTATTTCCATTTTGAAAAATTTAAGTCTTTATTTCTTTTTTATTGATTAATGTAGGTAATATTGCAACCCCTTTGGAGAAGAAAGTGTACTTCAGGGATTATGATAGTGGTGAACTAGCTGTAAAATAGCATTTTCATTGAAATGAAGACTTCATAAAATGATTCTGAAGTATTTCTGCAGTATAATTTATTTAGAAATACAAGTACTTTATAAACAATCAAGGAAACAAAATGTAGATTTTTTTAATGCATATCGCTTTGGTCAATGCAAATGAAAAGATCAGTGCCTGGTGGGGTTTTTGTTGGGTTGTTTTGCTGGTGTTAAACTGTCAGCAGCAGCAGCTGGTTTCTGCCACTCTGCTTTGAGTGATGCTTTTTTCACTGTAGCATCAGAAGAACGCTCTGCTCTTCTAAGATCTCTGAATTAGATTTTCATGTAGAAATAACTTCAGTGGATTTTCTCAGTGCCAGGAATTCTTCCCCTTACCCCTCCCCATGTTTTTCATTCCTGCACAGAAGAACTTTTTTCACGTTACGCTACCTCATGAGTTGCAACTCCACATAGCGTAAGCTAAAAGTCTTGCACTTTGATGCTTTCCTTCCAGAAGGAATTGTAATCGGAGGCATCACATTGAAAAATAATGATTCAAATCTTGCTGTCTTTATTTTACTTCATCAGCAACTCTTAGATACGCATACTGTCCTAAAGGATAATCACAGGCCTTTGCTGTGTTGACAGTCTTTGTCAATACATTTTCAAACTGCAAATAAAAGCAGATGTGACTTGTGCTTCTTTTAGAAATTGTTGTAGGCCAAAGATCAATACTCTTAACTATTAAAAAAAAAATAAAATTAAACTTTCACATTTTGTTTAGACTTTTGTGGTGAGAATCTCAAGAGGAAAAGGAAATGGGACCATATTTTCCAAACAGATGTCCTGGTGCTCTTTAATCTCCTGTAAATTCAGAGGTGGGATCACGCAGACACTGTAGTAGTGCTTGGTCTTGTAGCAATGCATCAAAACAGTTCCTTCATTGAAAATTGTCAGCTGGTCTTTAAGACAGCAAGATCTTGGCTATGAGTGAAGACTGCAGAAGTGCTCAGGTGGTATGGGATGTGATATACCATTTTCAAAATACCCATAAATATTTGATTATTTTTTTTAGGGTTAGGCTTTTCTCAGCCTTCCAAGTGTTGTTGTTTTGCTTTTTTTTTTTTGATGTGTTTACTGCTGTTTGTTTCTCAGAACCTCAGGCATTCCAAAGTGATGCAGGACTTCAAGGACACAAAGAAAACCTGGTGTTTATGTTGGCTGAGATCTGCTTGCACATCTGAGAGCGGAACAAAATGGGAGAGCAGTCTTTGTCCAGAAACTGAAGTAGATGATCGGTTGTGTCAGAGTCATGCTGCAGACTTCTCCGTGACGGTCCTGGTGCTGCCTCACCAGTTCTCCTAATAGGATTCTGACCTAGAAATGTAGAGGAAGCATGCGCTTAGTCTTCATTCATAGGTTTATGAATAAAGACCATAGGCTAGAGTGGTTTTGCAGTTACTACACATGGTAAAATGCCTCATATTACTTATAGGTGGCATGCAAACGAATAGATAACTGGAGGTGTAATTATTTACCGTGTAATCATGGTGGTTCTTTGAGATTTGTTTTATGCATATAGGTTTCATAACTTACCCTTTCATAATTATTTTCTGAATGAAAAAAGGAATTAAATAACTTGGGCTCTCCCATCCAGGTGCTCCAGGATGCAGGGTGCAGGTGGCACCCAGAAACCTGTAGAGACTCTAGAGAAATTAATTCATTAGGTTTGTTGGCAGAAGATGCTGAGAAGGAACCAGCTGAAAGGCCAAATGAGGACAATTTCCTCTAGAGGAAGCCAGCCAAAGGCTAATGGGAAGCAGAGTGAGTTTCCCCCTGAAAAGGAAAGAGATGTCCGTGTGCTCAGAGTAGCTCTGGGGTCACTTGCCTTTGACCTGGATTTGTTGCTATTGTTGTTTGGACTGCTTTGGACTAGTTTTTCCTTTGGTTTGCTAAAAATCCTCTTTTAAGTCTAAAAAGGATGGTCATTTCTTTAATGGGCTGTGATATTGAGACAGCACCATCTGGTATTTCTTTTCCCTTCACTAACAGACGTCCCTAAAATGCTGTGTGAACCCAAGGAGAGAGCACATGTGTGTAAGCTGTGGAGCACATCTGTCCAGAAGATTTTGGTGCACAACTAGGTCCAGAAAGTCAATAGTTTTTACTCACAGAGTAACTGTTTCATTTTAATTTGTTCTTTAATTTATCTTGCGTTAGACTGTAAGCAACAGTGTGGTGCTGTCACTTGTTTATTGCAAATACTTAGGAAGTGCTGGAAGAAGTAAGCACTCACTGAGTCAAATTTGTTATTTATGCTCTGAACTGCAGGGTCCCATCCTTCCTCCTTTTAGTAGTTTCATGTTAGAAATATATTTGTAAGCGTGGAAAACCCCCCACTCTTCTCTTGTGGCCTGGATACCTCCATTAACAATCAAAAGGACTGTTCATAAGTGAATCTCTATCACTTTTGCACTTTCTAACACTTCTAAAGAAGAAAAGAAAATCAACTTTGCAGTGGTAAGAAGTACAAAATACAGATTTTGTGTTCTAGGTTTATAGTTGAGATTATCAGTTGGAGATGCTTGCTAAATTAGCTTCCCTGCTCAATTCCTGTACTACGAGGACATGCTATTTCTCTGCATTTACAGAAGTAGATTTTGGAATCCATTTGAAGGCAGTATCTTCAAAGACACACATTACTTTAAGCTGTTTAAAATTTTCAAAACTATGCAGTCCTTAAAACTGCCAACCACCATGATTGTCCTTTTATAACTATATAATTTGCATTATCTTTGTTTTTAAAATTGAATAATTCCCTAAATAGAGAGTATTCTTCCTGGAAGAGTGTTTCGTTTACACGCGTGTACACTCGCACACGTTCCCTGAATGTAAACATGTGGCCCTTTTTTTTCTTTTTTTTTTTTTTTTTTTTTAACCAAGGCGCCCTGCACTCTGAGAGCAGCTGACTATTGTTTTAATGGACTCCCTTAATCTGTGTATGAGGAATCCAAACTGAATGATACGGAGCTGTGAAAATCCAGTTAGTGTGAGCTGTAATCTCTTTACTGGGTTTAAGTAGTTAGTGGCATTCAGACACCCTGCAGATACTGAACTGCAGAGATACAGTAATCACCTAACCGTACACCCAGTGTCTTGCTAGCATGGAACTAAAGCAGAGGAGTCCCCAGCAATCATTTAGGTTAAAAAACAAAAAACCACACGCAAGCACTGCTTCCTCTGAGCAAGCAAACGAGTCACTGAAAAAAAAAAAAAAAAAGATATTTTAGTGTAAAATAAAATGTAATTAAACTCTCACTGCTTTCATTTTCTTTTTTTCTGGATAATGATTTTTTTTTTCTGTAATTGGACTTACCTGCTATAGACAGTATGAACCTTGTGTTTCTCATATTAGCAAGAGAATAAGGAACATTTTGGTTAAAGAAAGTATTTCTAATAGTAGTCTAATCTTGCATCTTTATGTTTTTTTTTTTTGAATTGTAAAAGTATATCAAAAAATTAAGTGAAGTAATCTGAATTATTGAGTGAGGAAAAAGAAATTGGGAGCATTATTAACATGTTTTGGTAATGAAATTCTTTAAAGAATTTATCAAAACAATTATTTGCGTGGTTAGGGACTATTTTATAAAGAAGCGGAAGACAAACCTGCTGTAGATTTTGACACATTTGCACAGGTCTGTCACATCTGGTTAAAAAGCTGGAAAGGGTAGGAATGTCCTTTGCAGGCTCTTGTGTCATCCTTGGCAGCTCCTGGTTCTGCGCGGGGCAAGGTGCTCTTAGCATCAGTTTCGTAAATAAAACAGAAGAAAAACAAAAGATACAGAGTGTTCTTCACTTCAGAACAGGCAGGGCTCGTGGCCTGTCCGTGCTGCTGTAGAGACCTCAAGATCACAGGTACATGTTTTGGCAAGTTCACACCTCATTTGTTATTGATTTAATTATTTTAAATTATTTAATTTGTCTCTCCGAACTTGCAAACAAAACTGGAGCACTCAACCCTCTGGATACTTCTGTTTCCTTCATTGCCCTTATTCATCTACTGCTGTAGGGGAGAGCCTGAAGCAGCAGCTGTTTGCAGAGGGGAAAGGCACAAAGCATCAGGCACTTGGGATCCCTTGCAATCAAGCCTGAAAGTGTCACAAGCTAATTTCTACGTGCATATGTTCCAGATGATGCCACCAGTGACCTGTCCTTGGTGGGTGACCTCCTGACAGGATCCAGGAGGGGGTGAAGCTGGTAGGGTAGTTCTCCTTGGACAAGTTGAGTTGGGCACCACTGCAGATGAAAGTAGAGCAAGTTTTTCTACTTTAATACCTTTGCATTAAAATATTTTTCTGTTAAAATGGTAAGGTTCTCAGGCCTTCCAGTGGAGGAGCCTGCCCAATGCAAATCTTCCATTTGAGCCTATCTGCTGAGTTTCTCCAAGTCTAATTCCAGTCAGAGAGATCATAACGTAGCACGTGCACAAGCTCTTAATGACCCATCCAGTCTTGGAATAAGACATCTTCAGTTCTGCAGCAGAATCCACCAGCACGTAGGGTGCCTTATCTCCAGCCTGCACCCCATTTTACTGTGACGACACCTCTGCATCGTGTTGGTTTTATTCCCTTTTTTCAAAGGTTAGGGCAGCCCCAGCAGTAACCTAGTGAGCTGAAGTTTTTCTGGAGGAAAAGGATCTTGGAATCGTTTCCATTTCAGGTCATGATTTATGCATTATTTATAATGTTGAAAGCAACATCTTTAAAGATCCATGAAGGACAAGGCTGGGAAATGCTTTGAGTGACTTTCAGGGTAGAAATGGAAAGACCCAGAGGAAGCGTGTTAGATGTCCTGGTGATTCTCCTGGATTCTGACTTGCTCTTCATCTGCTTGCAGCTGCTGAAGTTCTCATAAGACAAGGCCTATTTAATGGTGAATTATGGTGGGAATGATTTTTTTTTTTCCTGGACTGAAATTGGAAAAAGCAAGATCAGTATATTTTCTCAAAATGGATGAAGGAATTGATCAGGAAGGTCTGACTTTGCTGCTCCGATCAGAATCTCTTAAGGCTACTTAATGGGATCACACTGTGTCAAAGAGAGAAAAGTTTTTTTTTTCCTATTGATCCTTGTCAGGTGGGTATTGCTCTGTGCTTTGAAAAATATTAAAGAAATACACACAATGTAATAGGAAAATGTTTATCAGAGTAGGATTGGAAAATGCTTCCAGTACTGGGATGCTCAGCTGCTGAGGAGGGCAGGAGTGACAGGGCTTCTAAAAATATATGTGTATTATTTTTCTCAACAAGAATCTTGGTTTTGTCTTGTAATTTTCTTGGTATGAAATTTTAGATAACACTGTAGCATTAGTTTCTACTTATAATTAATTTATGGCTGGTCCTCTGTATGTCAGGATGTTCTGTGAGCATGAAGATGGAGTAGAGGTAGGAACTTATATGTGGTGGAAAACATTAAATCTTATTAAATCTTACTTAAAAGGTCAAGATATGTTTTGTATAGACGAGGACAAAAGAGTCAAATCCACCAATTAATTTGTTTAAAAAACAAAATAAGCTTTAAGCTCCAGAGCTTGTTGAAAGCTACTTCCATTAACTTTAAAGGTTATAAAATAGATCTCTCCTTTTGAGAAATAGCTGTACCAAGATTAATGGGAAACACTGAAGGTTTTGCTCAGTTATTTTCAATAAAGTACAGATTAAAGCACAATTTAAAAATGAGAAAACATCACAGAAGCGTTGTGCTGAAAGTTCTGCACTGCGGCATGTTAAGAACTTGAAGATGTTTTTCTCCTCCCATCAACTTTTCTGCATTGTTTCTCCTTTCCTGTTACGTCCAGGTCTGGACTGAGATATTTTAGCTTTCATTGCGGCATTTAAGCTCTTGCTGCTTGGCAGCTTCCCCCTGCAACGCAAAGCCTACCTCCCGTCCCTTTTCACTGCTGGGCAGGGTACAGAGAGGAAGGGAAGGAGAGAAGAACATGGGGAACAGGAAATTGTGCACTCCATCCTTCTTATCTGCCATGAGTAACTCAAATCTTTTTCTATTTTAATAAATATGCTATTTTTTTAAGCCTTTAGGCTCTACTAACTCAAAGAATTGATGTTGGATGTTTAGACCTAGATGGCAGATGCTTGGAATTGTTTGTTCGTGTAGTTCTCCAGTTGACTCCAGTGAGCAACAGGCACCGAGTGTCCCTTCTGCAGGTCTTTGTGCTCTTTGGGATATTCGTGAGACTGAAGGCATTTTTGCAGGGAGCAGTCCTGTTACAGCTGATGGTCTTTGCTTACCACCTCTTCCTAAAGTTAAGTTGCAAATTTCATTACAGAAAAACTCAATGTTTTGTATTAGAAAACACACAAAAAAATCCATATTATTGTAGCATTTATTTTTTTTTTTTGAGAAAGCAAAGCAATCCAGCGAGAAACTTAAAGCAGGAACAATTTTTCATGCTGTTTTCTCTATATCAAACCATTTTTACCAACTGTTTTTATTCAACCTATAGAAAACACTTAGAGAATGCAATGTTTAATTTTTCTTCAAGTTAGTGAGAAATTTAAAGAATGAGTTTCAAATAAGATTTTCTCACAAGTTGAAGTGGGATGGGTATTGTTGCACGTCTGAGGCATAACGGAGGTGAGTGTTATGTGCCGTGTTGTCGATGTCAAGGCAGATTCTTGCGAGGTGAGTGAGGGGGTGGCAGCATCTCGCTGCCTCTCCTGCACAGCTGGGAAGGAGCAGAAACCGAGCAGTGAGGCTTCGATGGGAAATAAACCCAAAGATGCAATGCAGAGACTGCATGGTAGTCTGCTGCATCTTGATAAGGTGTTGTGGGCAAGGGTTATCTAACCACAGCATATCCAATATTTAAAGGCAAACCAGAAATTTTCCTCCAGCCATGAGTGGGCTGCACCTGACTTGGACACAAGATCCTTGCAGACCTGTCCTTGCATAGCCTGCTAAGAGAACCACGCTGCAGGGCAGGACTTCTCTTTTGGTTACCAAAGCATGTTAAACACGTTCCCGTATGAATAATCCCTCCGGGAGTCCTTTTTTTTGGTCAATATGAGAGTAGACGTTATGTGAACATGTGATCCAATCTTAGCATGGCAATTTTCACACATGATGCCAGTGATATTTATTTCTGCCAGGCAAAAGGCACTCGGTTTTATATGCAACATCATGCTTTGTGTTTCCTGGTCTGCCTTTAATCTAGGGCTGTGTTTATGTAATGCAATAGAAATGTTGCTAACATGATTATACTTTTATATCTTATTAGCTCAAATACTGAGTACAATAAAATGGAAAACTGTTTAAATTTTATGTTTAAGTGCTTGAGATAAGAGCTCTTGTAAATGAAATGTGATTACATTTCTGTAATAGATCTTCTCTGTCTTTTAGTACTTTGTTTAGCTATGTAATTCTATTGGGATTGCTGCTTCGAAGTTTGACTTTTAGAAATATCCATGTAAAATGCTCACACAAATAAACAATGAGCGCCAATCTGTTGAAAACTCAGTATCTCCTGTCTGAAAAAGAAAATCGTTGCTAGATAGTTTTCTTTGTGATAACCAATTTGAATTAATTCCCTAACATCACCTTGAATTTCCATCTGTGTAACCCTGATGTTCTTAAGCGTTTTGCATTTACCTAATGCTCTGGGCTATTTTCACTTAGCATGTATGGAAAACTGTGACTATCTTAAAACTGGAGATGATATGAATAACAATTGTTTGCTGATCTTACCCTGTATCTCCCTGGATAACCTGCAGTCTGCAAAGGCTGAGTAAGTGGCAGATAGCTTTTGTCATCTCTTATCCGGGCTGTACACTTGTAAGGAAGAGCAGGGATAATCGCCTAAATCTAATTAGGGGTTAAAAGAGGCCATGACTGTGATGTGGCAGTGAGACACCTTACTGTATCAATCCTGTTTGCATTAGAAAAATAAGGTTGTCATATTGATTATTCAAATTAGCTTATATTGGCCATGGCTCAATGGCGTGCATCGCAGCTGAAGCACTTGAAGGTCCCAGCTTTTCAGAGAAGACCTATGCTTATAGCATAT
The DNA here is from genome assembly GCF_965140915.1 of Aythya marila. NCBI lineage: Eukaryota > Metazoa > Chordata > Aves > Anseriformes > Anatidae > Aythya > Aythya marila. The sequence goes on along the minus strand of NC_139050.1, from coordinate 24,904,956 downwards.
ATTATGTGGTGTCTTGTTTCCTAATTTAGGGGGCTTAAAACTAAGGCTGAGGGAGTTTTATCAGGAGAATTAAAGGTTTAAGTGACCATCAGAAAATGAATTTGCGCTTTCATGTGTGATATTTGTGATTGCTGAAAGCTATTAAATGAAGGCCAATAAATTTGCGTTAGATCTTTTATGGAAAAGTCACTATTGGAGTTAACAGATCTTGCAGTATTATGTTTGTGCACTAATTGATGTGTAGTTCAAAGTCGAATGGAGCTAAAAGAGTAAAGTAATTGCATTCAGATCAATTCCACGTTCAAGGGATAGTGAATTCCCTTGGCTGTAACTTTGGGGCCTGTGTTTTAATTTAAGAATCTACCTGGTGCTGGGCTATTACAGTATTCTGAAATATTTCTCAGCGCTTGGCTTTTTGTCATTCAGCAATCACATCTGCTGACATCCTGCTAGGGTATGGATGCTCTGGAGAGTGCTCATTTCAGCCTTCCTCGTTAGTCGTGATGAATGACGTAAGTGCCATACATAGAAGAGGCAAAGGGAAGGCATTTAAGAAGACCAATTTTGTGCTTTTGGAGTACAGCAGGCAATACGTGTTAGGGTGTGTCGTGTGTGTAGGGATTGTACCGTTAGCTTTTGTGTTGGTTTGTGCAATGGACGTTGTTATAGTTGTACACGAAAAAGAGAACAACTTAAATTCCCGAAATCAGGCTGTTTGCAAATGTTTCTCTGTGACCGAAAGGATTCCCCCCATTTTCTGCACAGGTTGAGCATTTTTGTTTACCCTAGGTGTTGATTATGCTACATTTCTTTCTGCTTTTAGACAAAAATATTCATAGTTAATTACTTTTCCCTTTGATGCATGTGAGTACAAGGTTTTCAACTTTATAATTTCTTCAGTTGATTTTTCCATTTTCTTTTGTTTGTATTACCTGCTGTCGGTATCGGTGTGCCAGTTACCCATGCAAGTACGAACCCTGTAGGCTGGTGTGGGTGACTAAAAGCCACAAAGACCAGAGGAAGGGGATATATATGTGTGTGTGTTTTTATCTATATGTATATGCTGTGAGAACAACATATTGACCTGTTTTTTAAAAATTCTTCTGTACGAATATTCACAGAACTTTCCAATATCTTGCTTGAACAGAAAGTGAAGTAGGTGGCTTATCCTGTCGTGCCATTGTGGGGAAGTCCACTCAGCCCTGACCATTGTTTCATGAGCGTGTTTGATCGCTTGGAGTGGTTCCACTTTCAGTTTCTGGGGACGTTGGGTTTTGGCACTTCTGTGCAAGACATAGCAGTTTTGTTTATTGTGATTGCAGCTTTCAGCCAAAACTGAAAACCTAGGAAAAGAGCCAATATACTAGATTTTATTTTATTTTATTTTTTTCAGCAATTTCAGCATGCTGTTTCTGTGGATCAGAACATCGGGCTGCTCAGTCATTCTCTATTCTAACTCTGGTGTAATGGCTTTTGTCTTAAACCTGAATTGCAACTCTTTCAGAGGTCAGATACTCCACTGGTTATCTCACTGGTTAAATTGGCAAAGCAGAACTTTTATCGTATAAAGGTCTGCAGAGGTGAAGTACTTTGGTTCTATGACCAGAAGATTTTTATGGTCAGGGAACATGGAGCACATATTCTCACATCTTTATTGCTTGCTTGAAGGTCTTTGATAGGTATGTCAGTATTACTGCATTTCTAGTTGCTGCATTGCATATTCTAATAAAACTTCAGCATGAAAATACTTACCTGAGACATCACATTAGTGAAATATTGTGTGAATCTTTAGGATTGTGATGACATGCAATGTTTTTGTAGCATCAAGGAAAGCAGGAATCCCTGAAATTCAGAAAGGTTTGGAAACAGCTTCTGGATAAATGGTTTATGTTGGTGTGCCATGACATCAGAAATAATGTTGTTTTCTTCTGGTAAAATATTCATTAAAAAACATGAAATAAGACAAATATGAACAGAATTATGAAAAAGTAGAGAAAAATCCATAGTTCCAGTAGGGAAAACAATTTCTGTTAGCAAAGGTATATGCTCTTGCTTTGAAAGAATCCAAAAGCTTGGATCTCACACAAGGCAGCCAGCTCTGAGATGTCTGAGGCCACCACCTGGAGCTCACTTTGCTCCAAAGAATATTAATCTAAAAAATTACTAAGCTAAAAGTGCAGGATTAAGGTCTTTTATGGACAAACAGCCACCTCCAACTCGCTCCTCCAGAGAAGATGAGAATGGCTGAAGCAGGCTTTGTGATGTGCAGCTGCTATCTGTTAGTTAGGTTTGTTAACTCGAGGTTAGTGTATTTTTGTGGGTTTGTGTTGGAGGTTAGAAATGCCTTTCATCAGGAACACTCGCTCAGTTTGTCAGCAGGATCAACCACATTGCCAGGTCTTTCTGTAGGGGCTGTGATCCCCCTGAAAACCCCGCTGCTGCGGGATCTGACTGCTAATTTGTTTGTGAGATGTTTATGTAGAAGGCCTTACCTCTGCGCTGCTTTTCAGAATATTTGAAGTTACAATAGGAAGTGCTGGGTTTAATATCCAAGTTCCAAATTGCTTAAGATCCAAGTTTCCTTGGAAACTGCCATGTTCATGGTGCTTAATTTTGTCAGGAATCTCTTGGCTTCATATTAGAAAAACAACCTTTGAGGGAAATCTTGGCTGTAGAATGAGACGTTTCATATTTTTGTCTTTTCTGTCTAATTTTGGTCCACTTGGTGATAAATCAGGAGCTTGCAATACTAATTATTTTAATTTCATTGAAGGAAGGCCAAAATACAAAATGCCCAGCAAGATTTCTGGTCCAGACCTTGGCTGGCCACTTCGGGGCGGTTTGCTCCATCCCGTGAGGCCAAAGGTGCTGCTCCCACTGAGGACCTTCCCTGTGAAGTGCTGCACGTGGTGCATATACAGACGGTGTTCTGTTCTTTGATGCTAGTAAAAAGCTAAAAGCACGTTAATGAAACCAAACATTTTGGAGGGTAAGATGAATAAGACCCCTGTGATGTGGTAAAATAGAGAACACTTGGAGCGTGGTGCCTTAAGGAGGTTTGAGGCCAACCCAACCACCACGAGGTGTTTAGATAACATAACTTGATTTGTTGTGTTTTTTTTTGAGACATGAAATTTTCTACAAGAAATACAAATTATGATTTACTAGAACTTACAGAGCAAATAAACTCTCTTATGTACTTAACTCACCGTAATATTTTGGGTGTCAAACTTGACAGCATCAGTGCTTTCAGTCCAGGCACAGCAATGTCCCGAACACATCCGTTAGTTTTTCTCTAGGAAGTTGATGTGTAATAAACACAAGACCAAAAGCAATTCCAGCATTGATTAATATTCTCCAATAATAACAGACTTCACAGAATCACAGAATCACAGAATTTCTAGGTTGGAAGAGACCTCAAGGTCATCGAGTCCAACCTTCAACCTAACGCTAACAGCCCTCCACTAAACCATATCCCTAAGCTCTACATCTAAACGTCTTTTGAAGACTTCCAGGGATGGTGACTCCACCACTTCCCTGGGCAGCCTGTTCCAGTGCCTCACAACCCTTTCAGTGAAGAAGTTCTTCCTAACATCTAGCCTAAAACTCCCCTGGCTCAACTTAAACCCATTCCCCCTCGTCCTGTCACCAGGCACGTGGGAGAACAGGCCAACCCCCACCTCGCTACAGCCTCCCTTGAGGTACCTAAAAAGAGCGATAAGGTCGCCCCTGAGCCTCCTCTTCTCCAGGCTGAACAAGCCCAGCTCCCTCAGCCGCTCCTCGTAGGACTTGTTCTCCAGGCCCCTCACCAGCTTCGTCGCCCTTCTCTGGACCCGCTCAAGCACCTCGATGTCCTTCTTGTAGCGAGGGGCCCAAAACTGAACACAGTACTCGAGGTGCGGCCTCACCAGAGCTGAGTACAGGGGGACGATCACCTCCCTAGCCCTGCTGGTCACGCTGTTCCTGATACAAGCCAGGATGCCGTTGGCCTTCTTGGCCACCTGAGCACACTGCTGGCTCATATTCAGCCGACTGTCCACCATCACTCCCAGGTCCTTCTCTGCCTGGCAGCTTTCCAACCATTCCTCTCCCAGCCTGTAGCTCTGCTTGGGGTTATTGCGCCCCAGGTGCAGGACCCGGCACTTGGCCTTGTTGAACTTCATGAACTTGTAAACTATATAGTCAGAGAGCATTACAAATGCTGCAGAAAGAAATAACAAATAGCAAAATAGAGGCCTATTAGCGTTAGTTGTCTAGTTCTGCTGTTGAATTATCAGAGAGTTAATTGCTCTTGGAATCAGGAGGACTATTAGCCTTGGCAGTTAATTGAAGGAAATTAGCCTGTGCTCGGCAGGCTTGAAGTAGCTGCACCAGGTACAAACCCACCGTGACTGGTGCTGACTGGCAGCTTTCTTGACAACTCTCAGGTGCTTTATTCTTGAATACTGAAATATTATCATCAAAATATCCTTCAAGTTCTTGTCCTTGCTACTACGTGGATTTTAAAGTGCTTTTACAAGCACTGGTGACTTGTTAGCATACACGCAGTCGACGTTGTTTTGGACTGAATACTGTAAAAATGGAAGTGTCAGGGGGGAATTGCTGTGAATGGGGCTGAGTTAGCGATCTCTGTCAAGCTGCTGTTCATGCAAGTGTTTTTCTTCATGAGCTTCAATTAACTGGAGTTTTTGGTTGTTTTTGTTATTGTTACCTTTCCATTATTTTTCAAGATGTTTGAGATTTGCAATCACTTCTTTTTTTTTCAATTTTGATGAAGTATGATCCGTTTCCTTTCATTTGTGGCCAAGGAATTAATTTCCTATTGAGCTTGCCCAGCTCATGCTCTACCTTACACCTTATGAAAATTTGTCTTGCAACCCAGTTGAACATCGTCTGGCTTTCTCCTACACCTCAGCACCTGCTCAGACTGCTTGGGGTGCCCATCTTAGGCCAACAAGAGACTTGCAGAGGCTTTCCTTAGGGCTACGTTAAAGTGTAATAGAAACAAATTAATTGTGAAATACAGTTTGAAACCCAGGCCTCTTGTGACCAGAAATGGTACAGGCCATGTTAGCTGAACTAGTTGGGGCGACAGAAACCAGGTATCTGGGATCAAGTAGTTCTGCTTTTCTTAAGATAAGAAAGTCTTTACCTCGGGCCCCTGACAGTACGTACTTTACACAGAATATATTCAGAACATGGCCGCATGCTCCTGAGGAAGATAAATTCAGGCCAAATGAAAAGGATGAAATCAGACCGCAGGGACACAAAAAGAAATAGTGAGACAGCATTTACAAATTGGGTTTTTATACCTCCCAGCAGTGATGCCTAAAAAAGCATGAGGTTTTAGTGAGCTAAAATTGGACCGAGCGCCATCACGAGCCGTAGGATTGCAGCAAAGTGGCACTTTGTGGGTCGCAGCGAGCTGACCGTGGCTGCAAAGTGCTGCGTGCGTCCTCCGTAATAATGGAAATGTGAAAACTTACTTTGTCTTGGTCTTGGCTTCCAGTGCATGTGGCCTAGGACTGTTGGCTCATCCTTATCTTTCATCTAATCCGTGGAAATCTATCAGCTCCGAAGGCTACAAACAAATACCTACCTTTACTGAAAAATTACCGTGCTGCACATCTTAACTTTTCCTCTGAATGCTGGCTGTCTTCTTTTTTTTTTTCTATCTGATTGTTTTTGAACAGTAAGGGGTCGAACCACTGCTGGTTAGAGAGGAAGGAAAACAGAGAAGAGCAGATCACAAAATTCTGTGGCAGGCTCTTGGTTTTGGGGGAATGAATTAGCCTTGCATAAAGTTAGTGGGGGGACGACCTGCTATTTAAAATCCATCTGTTTACTTGTGTTCAAGTTGTGTTCTAAGAAAGAGCAATGTCTCGTGCTCTTTCAAGATCTTTCCAAAGTGTGTGAGCTTTTAATTCATCCTTATTTGATGTTCTTTCCTTGCAGGGAGTAGGGGCTGTAGGGCCATGAAGAGGCTGTGTTCTTGTGCTACGTAAATCCAGGCACGGTGTTTTGGGTTTGTTGCAGTATTTCTGCAATATAAGAACATCTCTCTGTTCAGAAGCTCTGAAGAAACTTTTGAGGTGCAAAGAGCAAAGCCAGAGCCTTGCTAACTTGGTAACTTGAGGTGTTCAGATTTTCCAGAGCAGAAATATTTCCTATAACGAAGCATTCACACTGGGGGCGTAAGGAAAAAGTTGTCTAACTTTCAATGATGGTGTATGAAGACGACCCAAAAAAGTTCCTTAAGGTATGCACGTAGCATAGGAAGTGGCTGCGAGATGGGTCCCTCAGCTTCAGGAAAAATATTTTTGGTTATTAAAAAAAATAAGTAAACTGTACTTACAGATGGGTATTGGTTGTGAGCTTGTTGGCATTGACTATGGGTAAGAGACCCAACGCTGGACAAACTTAATTCAGTGAAAATATTAAATACAGACATTAGTGTGGTTTTTTTTTGTTTGTTTTTGTTTTCATGTGAACTGAGAGTGATAGGCATTACTTAAAAACAATAATAATAAAAAATTTAGTGAGATTTATTGATTTGTTTCTGAAGTTAGTACAGAAGAATAGAAGATAGTCACTGTAAAACATTCAGTAATAAAATGCATACCTGTACTAAACAACCTTAACGTGCAGGTAGTATCTTACAGTGGGGGTTTTGAGCAATGAGCAAAAGCAGGAAGGTTTTTTTGTTCTGTTTGTTTTTTCTCCACAGGGATTAGTAGAAAGTTGTTGGCCAGCAAGTGAGTTTTAAATACTTAATATAGATTTTTTTTTAATATTTTATTTTTACCTAAAAGACTTCGTCCATTTGGAATGAATGCATAAAACAGAATCTTCAAAACCAAAGTACAAGTAATTAATACAGACAAATCTCATGTTAACTTGTTTCATAGGAATTGTTAACTTTATTTTTATTAAACATTTAATGAGGAACATGCTTATTGTTTCCTTAAGCACAATTTTCATGAGCATTCACTACATTTTGTGCAGTTTGTGATGAAGTTAAACAACGATGGATCTGTTTAAATACGACGTGACTTCTGTGTGGCGTAGTGAGCTGTGCGTACTCGTAGCGTTTACAAAAGCTGTTACAGAACTTGTTTAATGTGCAGAGATAGTATTAAAAAAATGAAATGGGCTTGAGGTTTCCTTGTGTGGTGCTTTTTCTTTTTCTTTTTTTTCTATCAGTAGACTGAGGGCCTGAAGGAATAGAGGAAGTGAATGGACACCAATGTATCCAAATATCTCATTTTGCCTAAAAGCAAGTGCCGGCAGATAAATGCCCATAAAGGGATTTCTTTCTTAAGCCCCATGGATTTTTTTTGCAACTTTTTGTGTGAGTTAGAAATGAAAACCATTCATCTAGTGCCCCAAAGAACGGCCTTATTGAATGGAATAACAGTGTAATGTACCATTGAAGGCAGGATTGAAAGTGATTATCTTGTTAACTCTTGACAGTTACCGCCAGCTTGAAATAGAACTGGCAGGCTTGATTTGCAAATGAATTAGAGCTTTTTCATTTTGTGCCAGGATCATCTTTTTATATTCTGATATGACAGATGCTATGTTCCATGCTTTTGTTTCTCTTCAGTTTTATACTTGCAAATAAAAAACAAAAGATTATGATAGTAATTTTATTTGCATCTTTTCTCTAGGAGTTTATTCTTTGTGTAGAAGTTTTTAATCTTATATTTTTCAAAAATTTGTTTAAGAATAGCATTGTTCCTGCAGAATAAAATTTCATTAGGTTAAGTACAGTAGTAATTGGGTGAAAGAGGAGGATTTAGAAGCTTTTGGAAAATGGAAAATTAATTGTACTCAAATTGTTTTAGTGTTCAGAATATTTAAATTTTCTCACTGCTTTACACTTAAACTTAACGTTCTTCAACACTGAGAGTTGAGTGCAGTTGAAGAAATTCTAACAGTTAAAATACTTATCCTAAAAGTATGCTAATAGAAATGCATGTGTAATTAGTTTCAGACTTAATGCTGATAAACTGTGTTTATATTCTGCAGTCATCCAAACACAGATGGTAAGGTGTTCAGTATGATAATTATTGTGCACTCTTTATATGTTCCTCATTAACCTGTAACACTCTTTACTAGTCCAGAGAGTTTTTACTATAGTTATGCTTACCAGCATTAAAACTTGCTCTGCTTTGTTTAATATTCAGTGCAGTGTTCTGTGCATCTACAGTGCTGTGCTTTTTGCTACTTTTGTAATCTGTTTTGTACTTTGAGACTAATTAGCAACAATTCCTACTACCACTGACGTCCATTAGTGAAATGTTTTCATACACTTTCACCTACAGGATGTGTTTTAATTGAATATCTACTAAATAATATTACAGAAAAGGTAAAGCAGGCCAAAGATGTCTAATTTATTTAAAACTACCAAATAATCTGGTGAACAGAGACAGCGATGCTCCGAAGTCTGAAGCTTAATTCCTCGTGTTTGCTGGGAATTCAAACCTTGATTAACAAGGTTTTACTCTTTGGGAAGGGAACCTTGTGCACTGAATAGGGAGGGGGGAAAAAAGACCGACAGCATCCAAACCAAAACAATCTCCCCCACACATACATGTATAACAACTCCAAGGACTTGCAAAGTATGAGGTCCTTTGAATTTTCAGGTTTATCTGAGGAATTGCTTGAACTGGCAACCGGGATAAAGAAATCTGCTTTGATAGTTTATAAGATTTTTATATCTGATCTGAAGTCTTGCTGAAACCAAACTGGGAGCTTTTTTGGGTAGTTATTTTGGTTCTCATTTATCTGTGAAATACTTACGGAGAAAAGGTTTTTTTGTTTTGTTTTGTTTTTTTTTGTAGGTTCTATTTGAAAATATTGATGCTATCAACACTATATTTTGTTTTTTCTTCCTCTGTTTAGCTTCAGTGTTTATTTCAATTGCATAAAATCTTGAATTTTACTCTCTGAGACAGGGTTATATATATTTTTCCCTCTTGAATATTTGATAAGGTCTCTAGGGTACTGATTTTTCTTTTCTCTAGGATAACATATTATGGAAATTGTTTCACCTTGTGTCCTATTTAAAGTCCCTGGTTTTAGCATGATTCAATTTAGCTTGCATTATATTCATCTGAGTTCTTCAGCAGTTCCAAGTTATTCCGTATGTGTTGGTGTGTGGGGGTGACTCCTGCTTTTCTTCCTGCTTTTGATAAGTGACCTTCATATGATCTTCTTGAATCTTTATTAGATTTAAATTTATTAGTAATTGGCCAAACTTCTTACCATTTTTCCCGAGTGAAATAAATTCTTTGGTTGACTGGAGTGGGGGAGCCACTGAGCACAATAACATCAGATTTTGAAGCCCTTACACTTCGGGATTATTCCAGACCATTGGATGTGATATTAAGAGCAAAACAACATTCAAGATTCTTCAAAAATGTCATGGATGTCTTTTTCTAGCAGTCAGAGTGAAGGTCTTCCTAAGCATTCCCTCTTTTTGATGGGCGTTTACTGTGCACAAAAGGCTACGAAGAGTAGCATCAAGTCAATAGTTTAGCTATAGCTCATCCTGTTGAACTCTTACGTGCAAAAGAAAATTCTCAAGGAATGTATTATGCTGCTTTTCTGAATGCTTGGTACCATCAGAATAACAGCCAGATTATTGGCCTGTCTTTCCTCTCACCTGTACCCTCTCTGATGTTGGCATTGCACTGCTAAATCATTTTCACTATTCTGTTTTTGTTTGGTTAGATCTTCCAGTAATGGGACAAAACAGGGGTTTTAGACTCTAGGAGCCACAGTTCTTAAATCCATTGCAGTTGTCAAGGAATTATCTTTGAGGTGAATGTAGTATGGAGTTTTTTTAAACTTATTTAAGTACTAGATTTCAAGGATTTTGATTTTCATTACTGTACTTCAGAAGTGGTCATAAAGGTTTTGTATCTCAAATGTGCCAACAGGGCTTTGTTTCATGCTGTATCTTTTTTTCTCTATTTTCAAGCACTTTGAGGGCATTTTTTTTTTTAGTTCATAGATTTAACTGGTAGTATTGTTTGTATACACCATTTGGTTACTTTCAAAAAGTCAGGTTTTTTCCTTCATCTTTATGTAAGAGAGGCAGGAGGAAATGGCTTTCCTGTATGGTTTTCCCTTCTTGTCTTTTGTAATTTCCCTTTGACGTAATTTCCACTTATGGCTACAAAAATACAAACCCTACTTTTCAGGATTTCTTTTATAACCCAGAAAATGTTAACTAGTAGTGTTGAAGAGTAAGTTATTTGCTGGAGTTCTGTTTCTACGTGTTACGTAGCCTTTACAGGCAGTTGTGCCAGACCACTGGTGTGGTGTTGGACCAGCTTGTCACTGAAAGTCTGTAGGCCTGGATTTACCTATTCACTTGGGAGGATCAGCACTCTTAAAAATGGTATCGGAGGAGAGGACAGGCATACGGCTTAGTTTTTAAGTAACCTTTGTTGTGTCTTTCAAAGCCTACTGAAATAAGTATTTATGGTCTGTAGTCAGATTTGGAAACATCAGCCTATAATTTTACATCAAACGCAACAATACAAAACCTATAAAATTTAGTGGAATATGATGGGGGTATCAATTTCTAAAAACCGCATTCAGGACTCTGCAACAAGTACGTAGTACCTTCTGAACATCCAAATGTGATAATCACATGTATTTGTTCTGGTTATTTCTGATAGTAGGCGGTTTTGTGTTGGGCTTTGTTTGTTTTTCTCCCTGTTCCAGGCTTTGATTTTTTCTGGAATTGGACAAAGGCATGATCTGGCTATAACTGTTTTGCTCTTGATATCTGGCATGTTTTGTCAGCTTGACAAAGTCTGTGAAGCTATTCCAGAACATTACCTGGTTTAAAACTTTGTGTAAATGCATCACTAAACAGTGATAAGGCCACAAGTGCATTTCAGGCCGCCAACCAATTGAGTGTGTATGTGTGCACACAATGCCTTATTCCTAATATTCCTCCTGCTCTAATGTTTGATAATTGGAATACCTTCAATCTGATCATACAGGCCTTCAAGGCTGAAGAAATTAAATCCATCAAAGATCGAACATAAAATAAGCAGAAGTGAGGGAGCAGCCCTCTGTCTTGGGATATCCCAGGGTAGAAGTAAACAGAGTGTAATCACATGGAAAACTAATTTTCTTCTTGCCAGGAATATGCAGTGCTCAGCTCTGGTCTGGGAAATCATGAGATTTCCATTGAAAGCCTTTGAAAAAAGGCTTTGAAGAAATTTCGGCCACTGAAAGAAAGTCTTGTCACAGGTTAGTAGAGTTTTGGATGGGGGATTTCCACATTCTGAGAGAGAAAGGAAGTTGCTACCAGCTGTTGTTTGCTGGTTTGGTGTGTTCTGTTTCTTTGATTTTTTATGCAAATGCTGGAATTTAGTCAGAACTTGAAGTATTAACAGTGATGCTATATTGACTTAGTAATCAGGGCTGGTGTAATAAATTCCGTAGCCGAATGTGTTTTACAGGGTGCTAAGTATTCATTAGACTTCCAAGATTAGTTGGGAATTGACAGTTTGTTGATAGGAGACACGAGATGATGATGGTAATTAATGAGGTGAAGGTAGGTGTGGGTTACAGTGGAGTAGGTAGTCAAGACTAGTAAGAGACACTCTTCTTGTATACATGTCTGATATTCATAAAGACATCTGAAGACTTCAGCTGTTTGTTTTGAGGTTGTTTATGTAGAATGCAAGTTGGGATTGATAGCATGCAAAAGAAAAGTAGCAGCTGCATGTGCTGCTCGGAGGAAGATCTGTAGGGAAGACCATTAAATGAGAGGAAGCAGTAGAAGCATGTTAACATGACGACAGAGAACAGCAAAACACAAGGTTATTTCAAGAAGACTATAAGTGTTCTTCATTGAAGAGAAATATTGGGAGAAAGAAAAGGGATTTATTTGAAATGATACTTGGCAGACTATTGAAAGCAGGATGTGCTTTTTGAGTGATCCAACAGATTTTTAGAAGGGGGCTCCATCATAATTTTTTTTATAGTAATTCAGGACAATGTTGCCTGATCAACACTAGCACTTTGGCATTCATGAAGAGAGGGATTAAAAGGCATTTATGAAAGACTGCGGTGTAGCACGACCTGAACTGCTGCATCTGGCCTTGCTCTTTGCAGTTTGTAGTTAATATTGTGGAACTGGAGGGGATCTTGCCAAAGGCCTTGCTAATGAGGAGGTGATTTATTTATTAATCTGGCTCCTGAAGAGCAAAATCAGATGTTAGGACTGCTTAGAGTGGTGTAGAGGCCACCAAGATGGTGAGGCCAGAGCACTTGCCCTGTGAGGGGGCTGGAGGCCTTGGGCCAGGCACATGGCAAAGAGACGGCCATGAGGGCGCCTGGCAGCCGCCACACGGGCTGAGGAGACGGGGCCAGGCTCAAGTCATGTCTGGTGGGAGGAAGGAGAACCAGCACAGCTGAAAAAAGAGACGTTTGGACTAGATAAAAGGAGAGGCCCTCTCAGCAGGGCCACGGAGTCAGTAAAATGGGCCTCAGCGTTGACCCTGCCGTGAGCAGGTGGAAGGGCTGCAGGCCTCCAGAGGCCCTTCTGCCGGAGCTGTCCTGTGACTAGGAATTACTCCAAAATATCCCCAGATATAGGTAATCTACAGAATTATCCTGTGACCTATGGGTTCTAACCAAAAAACAATGGCAAAGGAAATCACTAACTGCGAATACAAGGGAAGTCTTGAGAGTGAGTTGGTAACAACTTGAGGAGAACTGAAGAACATGAATTGGTTTGTTTTCATTTTAAATACAGCTTAAAAAAATGCAGGATCCTTCCAGTTTGCTACTAATCTGAACAGCAGCACAGAGTAAACTTAGTCAAAAATTAAGTCAACTTTCACTCTGGTTTAGTAAAACATTATCATCTGATAAAAATAACTAAATTAACATAACTTTCTTACAGCCTTTCTTTCTAAGGGTACTGTAATACTGGTTGTGCATAAAGCTGTATCTACCTTTTTTTTTGTAGTGTTTTATGGCATTAATGATTGAAGTATTCAGTAAAAATGGAAGGTTTGTTTATGCTTTGAAGCCCATGGTGACTGAGCTGCGGTTTTACATAAAGCAATATTTGAAATATAGTATTAACAAGAATCTTATTTGGATAATTATTTTTAACTAGAAATAAAATGATGCCGTGGCTTCACTAGGTGTCCTGGCTGATTGATGCATGGCAGCCTCCGGCTGGAAAGAGGTTTTCATTGAAAGTGACAGGTGCCACAAGGTTTATTTAGGACAACCTCAACCTTGTCCTGGTTAGTTTGATAATGTTTGCCTTATGTATGTTCAACCACTGCATTTCCTGCGTTAGAGCCTTGTGTTACACCAATATTACTATCTGTGCTGCCTCAACTACAAATTGGATGAACAGCCAGTGACACTTTTTCAATATTATTACATTAAACCAAGTGGATTTTGATTGATAACCTAATATTCAACTAATGCAAAACATCAATCATGGCAAGTATATTAATTATTTAATATTGCAGTCTAATTCAGAAATCGATGTGCTGCATGAGGGGAAGGGAAACTCACTGTTCCCAGAAGACTTAAGACAGGGAATGATTAAAAAAAACCTGCTGTACTCTTGTGTGTTAGTTCGATACAAATCTTTATTCATTTGCCAATAATCTCTTCGCATTTTCCACTTCAGGACCATTTTTATCAGTTTTGAGACCTATAATTGAATTAAGCCTGCTTTCAGCACAGGGCAGAAAGAGTTGCACCAGTATTGATGAAGTCATGACAGGGACAGCAGAGGAGACAGACCACTAAGCAGGGCAGGTTTTATACCATTGCTTGGGAGCTCCTAACATCAGCTTCTTGGATGCTTCCCAAGTAATTAATTTCTTTAAGGCCATTTAGCACCTCAAAACAGATGTGAAAGACAGTTCCTTTTTAAATATTGTACAGACTGGACTGATATTTTCTTGTTTAAAAATGCTAAATAATGGTGTAGGAAAAGTGCATCTTTTCTGTTGGTTCATCCATGGTTTATTCAAATAGAGCAAAAGCACGTAGACTTTTTTTGAAAGCTTTGAAAAATAAAAGCTTTTTACGTAAGGAGACTGAAGTACAGCACAGCAAGGTTGGAAAATGTGCCATTGAACATGGACTTACTCTGTATAATAAAACTTAATATGCTTTAGCCCTTTTTTTATGTGTAACTTCACATTATGCTTTCTGTAACCAATACTATGTGTTCAAGAGAACAGAATTTCAGTCTTGCATGGTTTGCTGTCTCAGAGGTCTAAAGTTGTTTTTAATTCTGTGGTTTGATAGAGGTTAATAATTTCTTGAAAAAATAATGTTATAAGTATAAAATCTACATTACATTATACAGTTCAATAACTGATTATTTGAAATACTTCTGGGGACAGTTTCTCCTTGTTTGGCATGGTTACAGCCCATCTTCCTCAAAAGATACCGTCACATTTTTGGAAGCAGATAGAAAGCAGAAGCCAGCTTCCTTTGTTTAGTAGCTTGGGACTTGGGGATTTAGGGGATTTATTATTGTTGTTTTTTTTTTTTCTTGTTTTGTTCTTTTATTTTTGATGTGGCAGAGAATAGACATCTAACACTTTTCAGGTAACTTTGTCAAACTGGGCAAACTGTTTATGTTGCTCCAGGATGGCAAGCTTGAGCTGTATGCACGTAGCAAGATTCTTTAAGTTGCACTCTGAATTCTGTTTGCTTTTCCTTTTTTTGATAGTTTAGTCATTGTTTTCTCTTATCAGTTATCTTAATGCCACAATACTTCTCGTTTTTGAGAAGTACCCACCAATTTTATTACTCTCACAAATTTTATTATTGAAGCAGTGAGAAAGCAGAACCATAAAGTCATTGAATGTCGATTTGATAAATACCACTGTACACTGTCTTCTTTTAATAATTTCAATATTCGGTAGTGGGATAATTATATTTTTATTTTTTTAAATTATTTTTTAAATTAGTGTCCTCTTGCTTTGCTGAAGTTTATAGCAATTTTAAGGCAGGTAAAATTCAAGGTTCTAAATAATTCTGTAATTATGCATTTGAATAATCAATACTTCATAAATATTTTAATGATTTAGATATTAAAAATGAAAATTTTACTTGAGAAATTTCATGGCTTTGACATTTCTGAGTTAAACATAAATTGTTGTAGACAAGGGTTTAGCAACTATTTAGAACTTCTGTTCTTCTGTTACAGGGACCCTGGAAACATCAAAGCTGGATTAGAACATCTGGTAAGTTTTAATTTTCTCTTGAACATTTGCATCATCTTTGATATCTGCATTCCAAATGAACACTTTTGAATGAGCTTTGAATACCTTGAATTGAGAAAGTCAACCATTTCCCAGAGGGTCAGCTTACTGTTATAATGTGAAGGCACTTACATTTTCATTTATCTTACCATTTCAAGGGAATTTTAATTTTTTTAAATTACTTTTTTTGATGTAGAGATGAAATAAAATGGACTACAATCCTTGGATTGATGATTGCCTTAATTATAAACAAAAATTGTTTGGTGTAGGATTTTTGGCATATCCTGATCTGAAAACAACAAACTTGTGATAAAAAAAAAAAAAAAAAAAAAAAAACGCACACACACAATCAAATATTGCATGCATAAATATGGTATGTTTTAGTAATTTGAAGTCTTTGAAAGAAGTGCACAGCTTTGTTTTTTCTGTTGTCTTTGCTTTATGAATAATGTATTGACTTAAATTCCATTCAGTGCTGCAGTATAAAATAATAATTGAGATGCAAAATATTTTTGGTTTAAGTAAACATATTCAAACCGCAAGTGATGGCAAGACATACTTAGCATTAAAAACTAATCAGTTGATCAAAACTGGAAAAAAAAAACAATATTGTCACAAGTCTGAAGCTCGTTGAGCTTAGACTGTTAGTATCAGCAATCATCTGAACATTAAGTAGTTCATCTAAACAAATTATTAAATCCCATTAAATCAAAATATTCACTATTAATGGCACATATATTTCAATACCTCAGGAGAAGTGTTGAAATTCGTGTTTAATTTTTCATACAATATCTAAATTATACATACTGTTACATATACTGTTCTATACTGCTATTAAAATAAAATCTTATTGCAGTGTATTGCACGAGCATTTGAAAAAAATTGCTTTTCTGTTGTTGCTTCCCATTTTTGGAATCACTTGGGAAATATGATTTGTAGGCGCATGTATACCAATATCTTGTTGGAGTAACAGCAGGATGAAAACGATGTATATTCGGGCACAGTTGTCAGCAGTTTCCCTTTTATAATGGTGGCATATTAAATGTTCCATTGCAACTAGTATTTTGAATCTGTAAGTGGAATAAATAGCTGAATGTTATGAATAGTTCTAAAAGCAGTCTTAAAATTAATCTTGTTTGCTAGTTTCATAGGTAGCTTGCATGCTAGTTGAATCTCTTAAATAAATTTTTTAAATGTTTCATTCCTCTGCTGGTGTCAGGTTGTTGTAATCTGATGGGTTCAGAGAATTTTTCTAATGCATTATAAAGATGCTGTAGTCTTGACAGATGACCATGACTGGTACTTTTTCTAAATTGGGAGTGCTGCAGTAGCTGAAGCTGCAGGTCTGATTTATAACGTCACCTCGAACCAGCAGGTTCAGAAGGAAGAGGCTCTGTGGTTTTCGAGGAGCATGGGCAGGGGATGGTGGACCAGGAATAGTGTTCACTCACATTCAGAGCTTCTCTGGGATTTGGGGGGAAATGTACTGGGAAGAAGCTCTGCAGGGTAATGAAACCTGAAGTTCTTTGACATGGTAACTCACTGTATGTTTGAATAATTTCATCTTCATGAAATACATTAGCTGATTTGTGTTTCTGTGAAAGATCTTTCAAAACCTCCAGGTCCTTGAGACTTTTTTTTCCTTTTCCATGTGATCTCAGAAGATCTGTCCTGGGAACAGGTGCTCAAGGAAATTAACAGCTTCCCATGACACTCATGGATGGGAGAGCTCATACTGGAAACTTTTATATCTCAGTGTTATGTCAGACAAGTTCACAAAGACCTTTTAAGCTCCAGTAAATTATAGGGATATTCCTCAGAAGAGTTAAGCCACACGATTGCTCTTGTTCTTCTGCTTTAAATTACTGCATGTCCAAATACCTGGAAAGAAGTGGTTTTCCTCCCATTTCCCCAAAGTTGACAAGGAAAAAAGAAGAGTCTTCATATTGAGGGGGCAATCTGCTATTTAATCCTTTATTTAAAATGGGATGTGTGTTCTTGTATGTATGTTTTATGGACACCTTTCACCTGACTGCAGCCAGTTATGCTGCTTATGTGTGCTTCAGGCAGCTGCCGTTCTGGTACCTAGCATCTTGCTGCACACACAGCTGGTTTTACAAAATTTGGCAAGTATTTTACAAATAGTTATTTGGGAATACTCTCAGTGTAAAAACAACTGCGTTCCTAAACAACTAGTTTCTTTGTAGGTTGGAGAACTTCACAGTGGGTTCATGTGGATGTTCCTGTGTCGGTGCATAAGGATGGGCAGGGTCCCCTGCCCCCAGCCCAGGCTGCCCAAATCCCCCCAGCCTGGCCTTGGGAGCTGCAGGTTCGGGGCAGCCCCAGCTCCTCGGGGCAGCCCGTGCCATGTCCTTGGCACCCTGGTGGTGAAGGATTCCTTCTGAGCACACCCTCCTGGGGGCTGCTGCCAGGGGAAGGGCTGTCCCATGGGGCTGCCCGAGCATGCAGGTGGGCACAGCTGCTCTCCCTGGTGACTGCCAAGAGCTAAATCTGCTTGGAAGCATTTATTTTAAGCTAGTTAAGAAAAAGAACCCCAAAGTTCTAAATATGGGAGAATTGGTCCTGTATTCCAAAAACTTAGGTTGTTACTTGCTGAATTATATTTTACTAATTCCTTTTTCCGGTAGCAAATTTTAACAAGCTGTAGAAACCTTGGAGAAAAGGTTAACTGTTTGCAGCTCAGAGCAGGTCCGGTTTTCTATTCGTAGCTCAACTAAAAATGAACGGTGGAGCCATACGTGCGGTTTCTTCAGCAGAAGGATCTTATTTGTGTCTTTTGTATAAGATTTCAAGGCAATAACCTGCTTGTCCTTGTGGTCAAGCAGCAGAGTCTGTCCATTTGAAATGATGGAGAGCAGCCTGTCATTAATAGCTTGTTTAGCCCATCAGCGGTTTGTGAGAATATAGTTATTGTCTGCCAGCCCTGCAGGCGCTGCGTGGCCGCGCGTTAATCAATAACCACCAGCAGGCACGGGTGCAGCCCTGGCCAAGCCACGCAGAGCTCTGCCCGTGGAGCTGCTGCAGGTCACCCGTGACACGACCAGCTGGGTGATGTGACACCAGTTGGGTGGTGTATGGGAGGGTCAGGAATTCATAACCAACACCGGTTAACTCCATCCAGGGGCTTTTCATGCGAATGTTTCCACCAAAGATCTCCTAAAAGACAAACAAACAACAAAGGAACCTTTATCCAAGAGGTGTTAATAACTACTGCTAGGTATCGCTGTTTATTTCTTTCCTTGGAGCTCGTTTCAGCAGTTCCCTGATTGCCACCAGCCTGGTTTCAGACCTGCAGTGATGACGGACGAGTATCCCAACATGACTGGGTAGCGGTGGTTAATAGAATTGTTGGCTTTCTAATGAGCTATAAAACCAAGCAGCCAACTATTAGGGTTCACAAACAATTAATTAACACTCGTAATAAGAGTAATTATGTTTATCTTAGTATCCTGGCAAAATTCCATGCTGCTCAATTATGTTCTGCAAGCCGGAGTTCTCCCTCACTGCAGACGTGTTGGGCTGGCTGGATGCTGGTTGTCCTATTTGAATCCAATTTAATTGAAAAGAAGATTTTCCAATAAACATTAAAAAATGCA